>NC_138054.1:11998518-13340236 GCF_964194185.1 Rhinolophus hipposideros | reverse complement strand
AGGTATATACTTATTGCCATTTTGTTCATTGTTTTCTGGTTGTTTTTGTAGTGCTTCTCTGTTTCTTCTTCTCTTCCTTTCTTTCCTTGTGACTTGATAAATTTCTTTAGCATTATGTTTGGATTCCTGTCTCATTACTTTTTGTGTATCTATCATAGGTTTTTTGTTTGTAGTTATCATGAAACTAATACATAACAACTTATGTATATAGCAGTCTATTTTAAGTTGATAGGCAGTTAATTTCAAATGGATTCTGAAACTTTGCATTTTTACTACCCCCTCCATATTTTATATTTTTATATTGTATTTTGCATCTTTTATGTGTATGTATCCCTTACCCAATTATTGTAGATATCGATGATTTTACTACTTTTGTATTTTATCATTCATGGTAGCTTACAAGTGATTGATTCACTACCTGTAATATATATTTGCTTTTACCAATGAGACATTTTTTTTTTCTTTCATATACTTTCTTATTTCTAGTTTTGACCTTTTTTCACTTAAAGAAATATCTTTCACACTTTTTGTAATACAGGTTTAGTGGTGATTAACTCCTTTATTTTTGCTAGTCTGGGTAACTAACTCCTCAGTTTTGAATGATATCCTCTCCAGATAGAGTATTCGTGGCTTTAGGTTTTTATTTTCATCACTTTGAATATATCGTGACACTCTCAACTGGCCTGAAAAGTTTCTGCTACAAAATCAGCTGATAGTTTTATGGGGGCTCCCTTGAATGTGACTAGTTGTTTTTCTTTTGCTGTTTTTAAATTATGTTTTTATCTTTATATTTTGACATTTTACATGATGTATTTTCATGTGGGCCTCTTTGGGTTCATCTTGTTTGGGACCTTCTGTACTTCCTGGACTTGAATGTCTATTTCCTTTACCAGGTAAGATTTTATCCAAAATTTCTTCAAATAGGTTTGCTGTCTCTCTCTCTCTCTCGTCCTTCTGAACACCTATAATATTAATACTTATAGCATGCTTAATATTGTCCCTGACATCTCTTAAACTATCTTTTTAAAATCTTTTTTTTTCTTTTGCTGTTCTGATTGAGTGATTTTTACAATATTGTCTCCCAGATTGCTGATTAGTTCTTCTACATTATCTAATCTGCTGTTGGTTTCCTCTAGCATAATTTTCATCTTAGTTATTATACTCTTCAGCTCTGATTGGTTCTTTTTCAAATATTTTCTATTATTTTGTTGAAGTTTTCACTGTGTTCAGTCGTTCTTCTCCCAAGTTCAGTGAGTATCTTTATGACTTTTACTTTGAACTCTTTACTTGGTGGAATGCTTATATATGTTTCATTTAATTCTTTTTCTGAGGATTTGTCTTGTTTTCTTTTGTTGGGAACACATTTCTTTGTCTCTCATTTTGCCTCTCTCTCTTATATACATACATACATACATATATATATATAATATAAATAATAATGTATATATTTTAATGTATATATATATACATATATGCATATATACACATAATATATATATATATATATGTATATATAAACGTGTATATATATACACATATCAACTACATATTTTGGTCTTGAAAGAGCAACCTTATGTAGAAGGTGTTTTGTGAGGCCCAGTGGCACAATTCTCCTAGTCACCAAAGCCATGTGCTCCAGGGGTGTCCTCTGTATGGGTTGTGTGTGCCCTCTTGTGATTAGGGTGCAATTGCTGGTGAGCACAGTATTGAGTAGCATTGACCCGCAGGCTGATTGACTGCAAGGCCCAGTAGCAATTTCTGGTGACATGCTGATTGGTGTGGCTGGTCCCCGTCCCACTGTCTGCAAGGCCCTGCCTCAAATTCTGTGGGTATGCTTATGTGTGAGGTAGGCTCCTCGTGCAGCTGGCCGCAAGGCTTAACCTTAACTGTTGCAATTGCACAGGGAGCTGACCATTTTAGGAGCAGTACGAGTGCCAGCTGAGTTTATCCATTGGGTATGGTGGGGTGCAGCCTGCATTGGAGGGACTCCAAGCAGGGCAGGCAGGTTAGGTGCAGGGCAGGCAGGTGGGACCTCATGGAAACACCAGGTCATGGTGAATGATATTAGCAAAGTTAATGGAGAATATTACAAATGGTGTCTACCAGTGTTGGACCAGCTAGGTAGAAAGAGTGTTGTGGGGGTGGGGGGAAGCACCCACTAGCACTTCCGTGTCTAGAAAAAGTTCCAACAGATCCCTGACCCTCCTGCACTCACCCTAAAAATGGCAAATGTATCTCCTTCCCATATCACCCAGGTACTTTTCAAGCTGCTGCCTCTGCTAGAATTTGGTGTGAGTTTTTGTGCAATCCTTTCAAGAACAAATTCTCAGTTTTCTACAGCCCTTCAGGTCTTCTGTATGTAAGCCCACCTCTTTTTTAAAGCCAGATGTTATGGGGGCCCCTATTTCTGGTTCAGGTCCCCTGGCTGGGTTCCTCAATTCTCAGACCTAGTTATGGTATCCCATGATGCTGCACTGGGGATGTGAATCCTGACTAGACCACATCTCTGCTCCTCCTACCCATCTCGATGTGGCTTTTCCTTTATATTCTTAGTTGTAGAAAATCTGTTCTGCTCGTCTTCAGGTCATTCTCAGCAATAGTTCTATATTTTGCTATAGTTTGGGAGTGTCCGTGGGAGAATGTGAGCTCATTATCTTCCTGCTCTGCTGTCTTGACCATTCTCCTGAGTAGCTTTATTAAATAAGTCATTAGTTCACTTAGCAAACAGTTTTGACAAGAAAATAATAACAATTTCACTGATAGTGGCCTAAATAAAAGACAAGATTCTGGACTAACATCTCAAAAGTTAAGACCAATTATTTTCAAGAGACTGCCTATCTCAATTAATGATTATGAAAATAATCTTTAAATAAAGTTATGCTTTCACTGTGTTTATTTGCAAATTATCAAAATAAAATAAATGAATCTGGCAAGAGTTTTAATTCTATCAAATTCTAATAAACTAGTGCCACAGCCTGAGAGCAACTCCCATTAAGTCAATCTTTCTATATAATGTACTTAGATACCAGTCTCAACATTCACTCCAGAAAATCTATCTCAGGAAGCGGTCTCCCAGAGATATCTTCTATGTTTCCACTGGAACAGACAATGTGTCTTGAAATCTATAGGAAGATAACAATGGGAAAACATTTATTCTCTTAAAAAGGAAATAATAAAAACAATGTAAGAATTAGATATCATGTTGCCAATCGTGCAAAAGCCTCCTTCTAAGTTAACGTGCAGACTGTCAGCATCATGGACACTAAGTACATTGTCTGCAGATTTAATCTAACTGCTCTGTTCTAAAGGAACAGGGAACTCTTCGACACTATGTCCCATAGGATGTCTTGGTAACATCAGCAAGCAGAGCATTTTGCACATGATTACTGATCACATACACATCCCACATGAAAAGGTAATGAAGACAGGAACTCTACTGTGTTCTCATAAACAACAAACTGGTACAAACAAGAAGAAAAATAATAAAAAATAACTTTCTTTGCCACTGAATGTATGCATGGCAGGGAGATAAAACAACTTTCTATCACCGCAGTCAGGAGGAGCCAAGTCACAAGAAACCATTAAATTTGCAAACCATATATCCACCATGCCACTCTCTCTCCCCAGCGACTCTTCTAGTTTAAAAGAGACCTAGGAAAATGGACATTTTGAAGAATAATTTCCATTTTTTTCTTTACGTAAGTGTCTTAAAACAATAAATAAACATATAAATAACTGCTAATGTTCAGAGAAATACTTAAGCCATAAAGATCTAGAAGAGGAAAGTAAAACCATCTCTATAAATTGCCCACAGACCATCACTAATTTTTAATGATATGGAGATGTTTATTTTATTCATTTAAGTGAAAGATATACTTGCTTTGATGCCTGAACTGAAGCAGGAAGAGAGAAATGTCGTGGAAGTAAAACCTAAAGCCTGACTTAGTTTTGACAATGCGATCTCCCTCACTTGTAAGCATTATCATATTTTAGTACTGAACACCAATATATTTTTGCATGCAAATGAATGCACCAAACCTAGAGATTGAAGTAAAATAATTTGCTAAGATTTGGAACTGTAAAGTAACACCAAAATAAAAACCCAAAGGAGTATTTATATTATATACTTGTGTTAGTTTCCTATGGCTGCCCTAAAAAATTACCACAGACTGGGTGGCTTAAAACAACAGAAATGTATTCTTTCACAGTGCCCTGGAAGCTAGAAGTCTGAAATCAAGGTGTTGGTAAAGTCATACTCTGTCTGAAGGCTCTAAAGTTCAAATCTTTTTGTGCTTCATCTCATTTTTGGTGTTTGCGGGCCATATTTGGTGTTCCTTAACTTACAGACGCATGACTCCAATCTCTGCTTATGTTTTCACATGGCCTTCCCCAATGTGTATATGCATCCAAATTTTCCTCTTGTTATAACAATATCAATTAATTCAGTATGATCTCATCATAACTTGAGTACATCTGCAATGATTCTAAGTCCAAATATGATCATATTCACAGGTTCCAGTGGTTAGAATTTCAATATATCTTTTGGGAGACACAATTCAATCTATAGCAGTATTCATTTAAATTACTGACTCTCTCAAAAGCTACAATCAGCTGGATTGATGTATCTCTTTGTTGCTCATAGATAACAGGAATGGGAAAGAAGGCACATGGCTCACAGAGAGTAACCATGTCATAATGTGTATTTGTGTATCAGGACCATGGACAGTAGCTCTTGTTTTTTCCACTACCTCCCCCATCCACCCCAATATTAGTTTATGCCTATGGAAATAAATGTTTTGCACTAAACAAGGCTAATCAAAGGACTATTATTATATTGTTTCCCTATTTTTTCTAAACTTGTATTCTGTAAATCAATTGACCTTACTCAATAAACTTTACCTGGTATGGTGAAAATCTTACAGCAGTACAGAACACTGTGCTGGCTTATAAAGGTTGCTATTACCTTTCTGTAATCTAGGGTTCTGTAGTCGTTTTAAAGTCCTAGAACTTAAAAGCTTAGCTTAAATGATGACCCAGTGGAAGAAAATTGCTCTTATCATTTAAACTTATTCAGAACTTGTTTATTCCAGAAAAAGCAATAAAATTATTACAAGGTTCTTAAACTGTAAATTGATTAATATTTATGTTGTTTTTCTAATATGAAGTATGCTAAAGCAATGTGTAAAGAAATACAAATGGATTGAAATTGATATGTTCTAAAGTCAGAATGGGAGGATGAAAATGGGAAATGGAAAGGAGAGTACAGTGGACATATCAAAGGGGATTAGGTGATGGAAGTCTTTATATACCCTTCTGAGAAGGCTGGACTTTTTATTAAAGAAAATGAGAAGCTATTTTAGGGGGCTTTAGGCAAAGAAGTGACATGGTTAAATTTGCATTTATTTAAATAATCTCTTGATTCTGTGAAGGATGATTTAGAGTTTGATAAAACCAGTGGCAGAGAGAGAGATTTAACTAAGATAATACAATAAAAACAGGAGAATGGAATGGATTTGAGAGATATTTAGGGGATGGAATCAGTAGGTCCTAGTTACTAATTAGGTACAGAAAGTTACATTCTTGCTTGAATGGCTTAGAAGGGGACTTGGTTTGGGAGATGGTGAATAATGAGTTTGATTGCTATTATGTTAAATTTGAAGAGTCTGTGGCAGTTCAAAATCTGTATTCCTCTAGGCTCTGCTGCAGAAGCATTGTCTTATTTCCTAAATCCCTAGTATCAGTACTTCACATTGTTCTTTCACTCTTAGATTATGAGTTCTGTGAAAGTTATCTTCTCATGTCCAACCTTGTATCTCTTAAAGCCTGAGAAAGTGCTTGCTTGCTAGACATTTCTGGTGCCATCCCCAAATCCTTAACTACTTTAGGTAGAGGGGTTGAAGAATTTATTTTGACACCTGGTGGATTCTTATTGTCTCCAAGCAAAGAGCAACTCTTAGATATGCTTCCATCTAAGACAAGGACTTTCTTCTTAAGACTTTAGACAATGAGAAAGGCTGATAGCACTGGGCTCCTTATAGTTACTAAATTATTGACAACATTTTGTGCCACAATCTACATGTGTGCTGTGACTTGTCAGGTTATCTGTTTTCTTCTGAATGTCAGAGATTAATAGGCTCCTAACAGAGTAGGGTAGAGTCCAGTGCCTTGCTGAGGGTGAGTTAGCAGCTTAAAATAGCAACCTACCTATTATGAGATTTAGACATGAAAATCATGTGTTGTCCTGGAAATCCCTATATAGAGAGTAGCTATCTAATACTCGGATTCAAAGAGTTAAAGTTGCCATGACTAGACAGGTAGCTGTGTAGGTGGAGAGCAGGCTTCTAGATATTTTATATTCTCACCTTTCTCATCTCCACAGATTGGTGGGGCTGATGGGAGTTGATAAGTAAGTAGAGGCCATCTATCTTTTTAGATCTGTCCCAACTCTATGAAGTGAGAGAAAAAAATAGAAATGGCTTTTCATAAAACCATTAGAAGACAGCATGGAAACCATCTGGTTCTATACCTTTATTTTAAGCATGTAGAAACTGGCCAAGAAAAACAAAATGAAGTTCAAGGTAGTTACAAAATTCTAATCAGAATCTGATTCCTTTGATTTACAGAGCAGAATTCCTTTCACTTATATTGCTTCTTATGTCCTCTATTTCTTGAATTTGGGTAAAGAGCCATATAGTCAGAAGGACATCATCTAGTTATTTGAACAAACAATTATGCTCTACTTTAATAAATTTCACTGATGTGAATCCTTAGAGAACTCAGATATTGATCTAGCTTCTTTATTTTTAAAACTCAGTTTTCCAGATAAAGGATATGCCTTATTAAAAATTTAATATTTTCCACCCTGATCATTTTGATCTGTAAATTTAGATCCTATTTAATTGTAATTTTCATACCTTCTTGTTGGATCTTAGACCTTATTGTCTATTGAATACTTATCAGTTTATGAAGCACTTATCCATTCATGGCTTTCTTATCTCTGGTATTTGTACAAATAATTTTATTCTCAAGATACTAATGAAAAAACAAAAACTTAGAGAGTATAGATGACTTGTCCAAGTGGTAGTGTTAGGATTTAAACTCCCATCTGTCATTCCATAAGAACTTGCTCCTTCTACATGATGAATACTTCATTTTTTATTGGGGTCTCCATTATTTATAATTCTGCAGTTATAGCAAGATGATACAGGACCTGCTGAGTGATCAGGGATGTCTACACCAGGCTTTTGTGTTCTGAGTACCTCAATGTAACTGTATTTGGAAATAAGGTCTTTAAAGGGGTGGTTAAGTTCAATAAGGTCTTAAGGGTGGGCCCTAATCCAATATGACTGTTGTTCTGATAAAAAGGAAATTTAGAAACTGACATGCACACATGCAGAGGAAAGACCATGTGCAAAAGGAGAAGATGGCCATTTATAAGTTAAGGAAAATGGCCTTGGAATGAAACCAATCCTCCCAACACCCTGATCTTGAATTTTTCAGACTTCAGAACTGAGAAAATAAATTTCTTTGGTTTAATCCATGTTTTATTTAATCAGCCTCTGGTACTTGTTATGGCAGCCCTAGCCAACTAGTATAAACAAGAAACAAAAATAGCTAGTTTTTAGAATTGCTCATGAACTGTGAATAAATACATCTTGAAGTGGGGCTTGACTCTGAGTCAAGTTCTTGGGCTCCAATGTATAAACACCGTGGTATCAATTTTAGATTGCACCAACACCTTTGGTTTATTTTGAGACTCTGGGTTATGTTCTGAATGGAAGGAGTTACAGAATAAGTGAGCGTAAGATAGGTTAGGCCATAGTTCCAAAAACAGGAATTACAAAATGTACACTAAGTGATCCTTTAAGTGCAGAAGTTTTTGTTTGTCTTTTGTTTGTTTGTTTGTTTTTTAACTTAATTAGAATGTTGCTCTGATATGTCCTCCTAGTGTATTTAAAATTTAATTTATTTTCCAAACCTCAATCTACATATACTGTTTTAAGAACCTGCCAGCTGTAAATATCATAGCAAATGCATATATGCCATTTTTCATTTCCTTCTCCCGGGATTTAGGTAGTTACAGGCACCATACTCTTACTATTCCTAATGCTTGAGATCCCAAATTAATGTTGAACTTGAATCTGTTTAAGTTCAGAAATGCTGACTAAAGTTTCACTTGCAAATGAGTTTGCTCTCTCTTTCCTCTCCAGTACTGCTTCAGTATTTTAGATAGAAATCAGAACCCTCTGTGCAGCAAAGGAAGAACAAATGCAGTAAGTGTATTTCTATAGTAGTAACATAGACCATTAAATATACCTTAGCAGACAGGAAAGCCCGTATGGATTTCAAAAATAGCACCCATCTGTCTGAGAGCTGGTAAATAATGAATTTTAGGTGTTGGAACAGAGCCCTGAAAGCAAAATCTGACTTAGGCTCTGGAAAAGCGTAGAGGAGCTCCTCAGAGAATTGCAAAAACATGTACCTTTTGCATTCCAAGAATAATAACCAGGCACAGGAGAACACTCAATGCCAAGTTTCACGTTTAAATCAAGCAGCGCACACAGAGTTGAGAGTTGAACTTTGGCCCTTCCCCAGTTGAGTGCTGGTAAAACATAATTCCTAGGTTCAAAGGTCAGCACTTACAAAAGTGTCTTGACAAGATACCTCAGGTACAGAAACATCTATCCAAGACAAATAAATTAATTACAAATGAATAAATATATAGTGTAAATTATATAGATAGATATATTGATATACATACATACACATTTATGCAATTTAAAAATCAAGAGGAAAACTGGAAGAAAATATAACAGCTGAATTTGACTAAGTCAAAGGCATTATTTGGGGGAAATAGATAACCTTGTTATGGTTTATCAGAAATGAAATGCCATCGTATTTCTATTCCTGGCAATTAAAAATAGAAGAAAACATTACATTTCACATCTGTTTTGAAAAGGACATGTGGTAAAAAAACAGTGTTCAAGATATGACTCCAAGTCATTTGCAAATCCAAACTTCCTTCAATTTTGTTATCGCTCACCTTCATATACAGAAACAGGAAGTACCATATCTATTTTATGAAGTGTAAAGATTACTGGAGATAAAATATCAGAATTTGCATGTTATTCCTAATGATTCAAACCTTTGTGTTGTGGCAAACATCCAGGTATAAATTATTTGGCTATTTACCAGACTATGGAAAAGTAGAATAAAGTATAATTTTCTAAATAAATAACATATGAGGCTTAGAGGACACCATTAAAGGCAAGATCACAAAAACATTTCTCATGTCTCCTATGCAATAATAAAGTGTATGAGAATACAGCAAAGCAGAACATAATAAAATGCAGTTCTTGCTTTAAAAAACTTCACAGTCAGGTATTAAAATCTCTACAATAATATGCATAACAGAAAAGGAATTATGATCAGATTGGAAATGTAAATGTAAACTACATTTGGGCATTATGGTCTGAATATTTAAACTCTCCCATCTCTGACAGTTTAACCCACTTTGTATGGGGACTTTGTATGGCTTGGTTAAAACCCTGAAAATCTTCAGTCACCCTACTTATCAGCTGAGAGAAATATAGACTATGCTTATTTTGTTTACTTTAATATCGTCAGCACCTGATGCATTTGCTGGTACATGAGAGGTCCACAATAAATATCACTGACGTGAATGGAAATAGATTCTGGGACACAGCTGAGTAATTGCTATAATTTGATTGAGAATGTGGGTTGAGACAATAGGTCAGGTTTCTCTATTGGAAGTCAATTCTCTAAAGGACTCTAGTGTTTTTGTATCTGTTGGTAGCAGAGTCACTAATGGCCTTTGTTCTGCACTATCTCTTCAAGAACATTTGTATAGCAAACAGGAGAGAAATAGTGTCTCTCTCCACAGCAAAGGGCAGACATACTTACTGCCCATTATAAAAGATTTGGTTTCCTTAAACTCAGAGTTGCCCTGTAGTATGTATGACCTACTGCATCTGGAAGTGTCACCTGTAGAAATTGGCGTTTGGGGAATGGACACAAAAATGATGATATTTTGCATAGCCCTATTGCTCTGAGTAACAAACTGACCTTTACCTGACACAGCAGTCTTGTCTTTGGCCAATATCCATGAAATGGAGGCAGGCTACCTAGTTAATCTGCAAGTAGGGTAAAATCTCAAACCCTTCACAGATTTGACCATTTCATATACCAGATACTGATTTGAAATTTCCAATTCAAATAATATAGAGAATTCCAGTTCCTTTTAGAGAAAAGTGTTGCTTCCTCTCTGACAACAAAAGAAACCTGAATAAACTGGAGTATCATAACTTTCTTTGAATAAGGCAATTAACAGGACTAAAATTTAAGGAGAAACAGCCTCTCCAAAGAGAGAAAATGTGGACATTAGCTGAGGAAATAAAAGCTGAAAATTTTCCAAAAATACAAAAATATGTAAGACCACAAATCCAAGAATCTCAGAGAACCCCAAGGAGAACAATCAACAAACACCACACACATACACACATACCGAAACACATCGATGCAAACTTCTGCAAACTAAAAATGGATAGCAAATTTGAAGGAAGCCAAAAGGAAAAGACACTTACAGAAGAACAAAGATCAGAATTATCACAGACTTCTTATCAGAAACTATGCAAACAAGAAAACAGTGGAGAAAAACCTTTAAAAGCTTGAAAGAAAAAAAGTTGTCAAGCTAGAAATTTTTACCCAGTGAAAGGAAAATATCTTTCAAGAATAAAGACTTTTTCAAGCAAACAATTAATTTTCAACAAACCTGGATTACAAGAAATGTTGAAGAATCTTATTTAAGCAGAATATGATAGCAGATAAAAAGTGGATCTAAATAAAGAAAGGAAGATTTCCAGGAATGATTAAAATAAAGGTTAATATAAAATACATTTTTCTCATCACTCTAAAAGATGTTACTGTCTAAATCAAAAATAGTATCAATGTACTGTGGGTTTATAATATATAGAATATAAAATGTATGACAACAATAGCACAAAAGATGAGAGGTAGAAATTGGCACTACATTGAGGTAAGGATTTACACCTTATTTGAAGCAGTAGAAAATTATTTGAGGGTAAACTGTAATTTATTAAATATGTGTAAATACTTGGGCAGCCACTATTTTTTAAAAAGACCTATAAATAAGAACTAAAAAGTGCAGATAAAATTGAATCATAAAAACACTTAATCCAAAAGCACACTGAAAAAGAGGAGAAAAGACACAAATAATAGACAAGACAATTAGAAAACAAATATCAACGTAGTAGATTTAAACCTATTCATATCAGTAATCACATTAAATATAAATGGTTTACACATACTAATTAAAAGACAGAAATTGTCAGATTAGATAAAAAAGTGAGACCAAACTATATGCTGCCTACAAGAAATTCACTTTAAATATAAAGACAAAAATAGGTTTAAGGGAAAAAGATATGCCATTATAACACGAATCAAAAAAAAATCTAGAGTGGCTGTATTGATATCAGACAAAGTAGATTTATGAGCAAAGAATATTACAGAAATAAAGGTCACTTCTTATAAAGGGTTCAATTAATCAAGAAGACATAATAATCCCATATACCTAGTAACAGATCTTTAAAATAAATGAATAAAAACTGATAGAACTGCAAGGGGAAAAAGATATATACACAATTACAGTTGGAGACTTCAACAGTTATCTCTCAGTAACTAATAAAAACAAATTGGAAGAATTTTTTAGTGAAGATATAGAAGACTTAAACAACGCTGTCAACCAATTTGACCTAATAGACATCTATAGCACAATTCAACCAACAACAACAGAAGACACATTCTTTACATAAACCATATATACATATAATATAAGCCATAGATCATATTCTGGGCCATAAAACACACTTAAAGGAAGTGAAAGTATGCAGAATGTATTTTCTGACCACAATGGAATTAAAATATAAATTAAAAATAGAAAAATCACTAATTATTTGGAAATTAAACAACACTTCTAAGTAGCTCTTGGGTCAATGAAGAATTTATAAGGTAAAATAGAATATATTTTAAATTGAATGAGCATGACAACACACTATTTCAAAATGTAGTAAATACAGCTAAAGCAGTGATTAAGGGAAATTTGTAGCATAAAGTACTCATATTAGAATTTAAAAAAAGGTTAAATCAATAATCTAAGCTTCCACAAAATAATAATGAAGTCAGAATATTTTAAGGCATTTTAATTTTTAAAAGTCTTTATTGAAATATGCATATATAGTGTACCAATCTTATATACTATACAGCTCAGTGATTTTTTTATGTAAATATGAACCCATGTAAACACTGCCAAAATCAAAAGATTAAACATTTCCATCTACCTATGTCAATAATGCTCCCCTTGTGATACCTACACACACAGAAAGATAATCAGTACAAAGCCAGAACATTTAAAAATTAGTTTCAAAAGATGTATATACTCATTCCATCATGTGGCCAAGTTCTCCATTTTTATTAGGTATTATTGAAATATTTTCTTCAAAGTAAACTCACTACTTAAAATCAGATGGAGTCATTTGTCCGCAGTAATTCAGACTCAGCCATGAACATATTTATTATTTCAAGAAACATCCACATTTAGGCAATATGATATTTGGCCTAAGAAATTTTGGAGCTGGCTGGACCTGGTTGCAAATAATATCCCTGACACTTAATTACTAGATCACTTACCTGAGCCTTTGTCGTCCACCTACCTTGCAGGGTTGCTGTGAAGGTAGAATGAGATAATACATATCAAATGGTTACTAGAGGGCTCTATAAATGGAGCTGTTATTAGTATTAATATAAACGCTATTGTATGGAGTTATTGATCCACCGATGCTTGTCTCATTGCCTCTTCAACTAGCACATGTGAAATGCTAAGCCCTCAACTTATGCTAAGCCCTCAACAAATGCTAAGCCTGACCAGTGTGAGAGGCTGTGCTCAAGTCAAGGCATCAGTGCTAGAAATCTAGTGTTTGATCAGGCTCAGTGAGAAGGCCTTGAAAGTAGGGTCTGAACCAGTTTTGCTCAAGTTCCTTAGTCTGTCACTCAAAATTCCCTCACATGGCCCTGGGCTCTTTAAAATGACCGTTGAAACTCATTATAGAATAAATCTCCAAAACATGTCAAGAATAGTCCCTTTTACTCCCTGATGGGCTATGCCGAGACTGTGGCCCACAGCACCATTGTCAGCATCGAAGCATTTGTTGAAGAAGAGTTTTTTTTAAATAATCTGTTTTGACAGAAAGCCTGAATTAGCTCACACTACCTAAGCATTATAATAAGATTACTTATAATCTTAAATCTTTGTGGTCTGCCCTTTGAAATAAATAACGAGGAAAGTTAAGGTTCTATGAATGCATCTCATTTCAAACTAATAAAATTTGTATAAACCCAAATCAAAGTTGCCAGTTAAAGAAAGAGCAGTTTCTAGGGATTGTTTTAAAATACTTTACATATTATTCCCAGTGAAACTTGTTCTTGCTGGATCTTATTTTCTCCTAAGCTCACTTTAAATGCTCCTACCAAAAAGACATCAGTTGCAACTTGTGTCTAGAGCAATCAGATTTCACACTCTGCCTCAATCTACACCAGACTTCCTCAGAGGAACATGGTACTGGTGATGGCCTCAAGAGGCCCAGTAGGTCGGAGGGTGGCATGACACTTCTTATACGGAGGAGGAGAGATGCCCATTAATTCATGGTATTCATATGACATGACAAGTTGGCATGGCAAAGTTTCCTTTTGTCCACAGCACATTAAATTAAAAACATAAACCTGGGCCCTGCTATTTGCAAAATTCTGTTCTACATGATGAGGGAATATGAAGGCATAGTTTCTGTGCTCGTGAAGCACCAATAGTTTAGCCAAATGGACTAAGCATGCAAACATAAAGAATTTAAATAACAATGCAGGGAAATTCATTGTCAACCCCAAATAAGCACTTTAGATAATATGTGTTGTAGATACTGTAAGGAAGAAAGAGAACTCTGAGTTGAAACAAGACATCCTTCAAATGTCAAGAACAGAGTTGGATTTTTAAGGTAGGAAGGCAGATGGAATTAAGATAAGTATTCAGAAGCAATTAGCAGTTTTAACTAAGGCAAAAAATTGGAATGAAGTAGCCTAGAATAAATTTATGGGAACTCTTCACATACATCCCATAATTTTACATAACTTCCAGCCACCCTGTATACATTCCAGGTGCCTTTGTATATATTCTATTGATTTTCACAAATTTCAAGCTCATTTTTACGTTGTATTTATACGTTATTTAATGAATGTATTTTATGCATATCCAGACTTGTTCTAATAAGGACTTGAACTAGCTAACATACATAATTTCATTTCATACTCACATTACACAAAATTTTACTCTCCAGTTTTTACAGATGAAGAAACTGAAGCTCATAGAGAAAAAGTTACTTGTTCCAAGTCAGAGAGCTGGGATCAGAAACTAGAACTGAAGCTAAACTGGATCTGTGAAAAGTATGACATGACTTTTTTTTTTTTTTAACTCCTCTAAATCTTTCCACCATATTGTGCTTGAAACTGAAGCTGAAGTGCAGATGATGTTTGGGAGTGGTGAGAAATAAGAGTGATCACCCAGGACAGCACTAGGTTATGGAGGACCTTAAAAGGCAATTAGAACAGTTTTCTTGTAAATGAAAGGAAATAGCAACCATTACAGACCCTCAATGCGAGGGACAAGATGGAAGTATTTTAGGAAGATGGTGGAGATGTAGTGGGAGGCTGTAAGGAAAAGGAGTTGGGAGGCAGATACAACAATTAGAAAGTTATGCAAAGACTGATAAATAGTAACACTCAATGCTGATAACAGTGCTTACAATGTGGCAGAACTATTCTACATATACCAACTATTTTACATATACCAACTCATTTAATTCTCCAGTAATTCTATGAGCTGGATAACATTATTATGTCCATTTGACAGATGAGGAAATAGAGATATAGAGGGATGGTATGACTTCAAAATTATATGGAGAGTAGATCTTGACTTCAAACATAGGCAGCCCAGCTCCAGATCCCTGCTTTTAACCTCCATCCCACACTAACTGGTCATGGGCTATTCAAGATCTGGGCCAAAGATGAAGAAAAGAAGCCAGTATTGTTGATAAGGGCGTTGAGTTCAGTATCAGAATATGTTGGAGTTCTGGTGATGAAGCATGACATCCCAATGACACTATTCAGAATGTTGTTGGAAACAAAAACTGAAGCTCCTAAGACAAGCGGCAGTAGTAGGGGAAGAAGCAGAGTCGGCGATGGAGCTACAGATTTGGGGATTATGAAACTATGAGATGTTTGAGATTCCAGACGGAAGGCATGAGACAGAATAACAGAAGGCCAAAGTCTGAGATTTGGAAAGAGCCCGCAGGGAAAGCTATAGAACCAGGGGAAAAGAAAGGGTGACTATAACTAACTTCTCAAAGATAGGAGAGTGCTTACAATAATGGATGCAATCATCAGTGTAAAATGTCAAACAGCAAAGAGAATAGGACTGGGTAAAGGGCACTAAATGTGTTCTCTCTGTGTTACTAAACACCAACAACAGCGTCTGTAGAGTGCTAGAATCGGAAGTGAGGGGGCCACAGGAGAAAATGGGTAATGAAGAAAAAGAGAAATTTCCATAGCACTAATGAGTGATCGTTGTGTTATACATCACAATGCAAAAGAGCGGAGTGCTTGCCATTGTGTCAGGCGGGCAGAAGTATAAATGTAGATATTTTTTCTGGGGTATATAGAGATTATGAGGTAATTCCAAAGGCCCTGTAACTGGCTACCACCATCAACTAACTCAGGCCCAATCTACATTTATTGCTCTTAATTAAGCCGGTCAATGAGATCCATGCCACCGTTGAGTTGCTACATAAAGCAGCAGAAATGGATGATATTTCAAGACTCTAGAGTAGCTGATTATGTTTTTCTTTTCTAACTCTTGGGCTGTCTACTGAATGAACCCATTTTCTCCTGTGAGTCTAACTACTGCCTGTAATCACCCAGCACTCAAAATTGCTAGCCTTAGCTCCAAATGCATATTTCCATCTGTTTACCAGACGTCGAATCAAAATGTCCAGGATTGAACTTATCATTTTACCTCCAAACCTACTCTTCCTCTACCCTTTGTTATCTCTGTCATCAAATGGAGCTACCGTCACCCAATGATCCAAAGAAGAAAGCTTCTTCTCAACCACCTCCAGTTGTAACAAGTCCTGTTCCTGATATACATTTCCATAACTATTGCTTTGAGCTGGGCATTCCTCATGCTTTGCCCACATCTAGTCAGTCAGTCAGTCACTAAACACATATTAATTGAGCACTTACTGTACCAGGCACTCTGCTATGAGTAGGAGATACAGAGATGAAGAAAAAAAACAGGTTCCTAACTTCATAGGGCTTACAATCTAGTGAGGAGACAGATACATAACACATTAATACAAAATATTGAGTAAAATCAGTGCTTAGAAGAAATAAATCAGAATATGTAGGAAAAAGAATGACCAGGAAAAGTCTGGAGCCTGAATAAAATGAAGAAAAAGACACCGTGCTGACTAGTGGCAAAGCATTCTAACCAGAAGGAAAACAATGCAAGGGCCCTGAGGCGGGATCATGGTAGGTGGGTGTAAGAACCAATAAGAAGGTGGGTGTGGATAAAGGAGAGAGTGAAGGGAAAGAGGTAGGAAGGGAAGTTAAAAGGCAGCCAGGGACCACACTGTGTACAGCCTCCGCGAGGAATTTGAGTTTTATTCTAAGGATAAAGGAAAGCCGTTGGAATAGCTTGAGGAAATGAATTACATGATCTAATTTAGATGGTGAAGGGGCCACTCTGATTGCTGAGTGTAAAGTGGACTCTGGGAAGGCCAAGGTAGAACAGAGAAATTAGTTAAGAGGTTATTCTAATAGTCAAGGCAAAAGATATAGAGCTTTTGATTAATGGTAAAGATTGTGAGAAATGCTCAGATTCTGGCTGTGTTTGGAAGGTAGAACTAACAGGATTTGTAGATAGGTTGAATAGAGAGTATGAGAGAAAGAGAATCTAGAATAATTCCCAGGTTTGCAGTCTAGGTATCTAGGTGAAGCAAGTGCCATTGACTGAGACAGGGATTCAGTGGGGTAAATAAAGTGACTAAGAAACAAGAGATAGGTTTGGTAGTGGCAAAGACACAGAGAACTTGACAAGTATGTTTTCCATGGAGTGTGGGGAAGAAAACCTGACTGGAATTGAATAAACAGAGAGCTCAGACATCACTACCTCCAGAAAGCTTTGCCTATATCCTGACCTCCTACTTGTCCCTTCAACAAACACAGAAGTGTGTACACACATCAAACACTCACACACTCACATATACACCATGCACCCCACAGACACACTGATCACACGCACACATGTACGCCTCTCTCACACACACACTTCACACTGACATATACACCACGTACACCCGTACCATATACACACATGTACACACTATCACTCAGTACGAATTAGATACACCCCCCAATGGGCCACCTGAGCTCCTAAGGATATTTTTGCCTTAATTCACTGTTTGCAGTTAGTCGCCCACCCCAAGAGCTCAGCTTCAGGAAGCAGCATTCACTGACTGGAGTATAACTGGTGTCATTAGATTGAAGCTGTGCAGGACTCTGCCTCAACACGACCATCTGCAACTTCAGGAGTGAGACTGTGTTCATTCATTTTATACTCTCAACACCTGGCCAATGTGGGAACCTAGGACATGATCTGTACGTAACTGTTAAAAAATTATCAGACAAATTTGCCACAGTCTATATTTCTCCCTCCATCCCCCCTGAATAATCTCTAAATGTGGATCTCAAAATACAAACAACAGTATCATAAAACTCAACAAACAAAAATACAGCACCATTTTCTTGCATACTACTCTGTTATAGGCACAGTACTACATGCTCTCACAAACTTTATTCAGTGGACTACAAGTTGGATTGGTACTTGAGGATCAAGAAAATCTAAGGAATTCAATTATGAATTTCATTCCACATATAACCAGAGAGTGAAACATCCACCAGTGCTCAAAGTGGACGCACTCAAACATATTCACTGTAAAACAAGTATTGGTAAACTAAGGTACGCTTTTGACTAATAAGAAAGTGCAGTAAGGGGAATACATTTTTGGTCACTGAAATTCTTTGGGCACTATAAGCAAGGCACAAAAAAGATGATAAGAACACATACCATAGCAAAGCCTAGTTCATAGGCACCCGTAATAGATGCAAATGGGTGACACATAGCTCTTCCCAGTAATCTTCCGAAACTTCGACATACATACACATCCTCAGAGGCTTTTGTTAAAATTCAGATCTTCTTTCAGTAGGTCTCAGGTAGAGCCTGAGATTCTGCATTTTTAACAAACTCCAAGGTAACACTGATAATGCGGGTCCAGGAGCCTTGTACGTAGCCTGGAGTAAGTAGTAATATTTCTTAGGAAAGAGCCTAAGTAAAGTCACTCAGCTCCCAATCTACATGTAATTGCCATGTTTCATTACACAGAATCTGTTTCAAGAAACTGGTGTTAGTTTTTATATGAGTATCACCTTACAATCACCAACTTGAGGTGGGGCTGATGTGTGTGCAAAGGGAAGATTTCATCAAGTTAGCTCAAATGAGGCAAAGAGGTTTCCTCTAAGTAAGCATGTTTGGTAGGAAAAAAGTGGGCCACAGTTCCTCCAGAATCAGGGGCACTGCCTTTGTAAAAGCTGTCCATGGCCAGCTCAACTGGAATCACATCTCATGCCTTACATTATAAGCATTTTTTTCTTTACTAAGTGAACTTGGCAATGTAGACCACCTCCCTAGTGAGGTTTCCAAAGGTCCTTGGCTTCAGCCAAGCTGAAGTGTGCTCTGATGTGGTTACATGTCCTGCTGAATTAAAATATAATTTTACAAGGGTTTCTGCTCTTTACAAAGCAGAAACATGAAGCAAAAAAAGAGTTTGAACCCATCAAAAAAAAAATAGTATGTGAAAACTGTTAATCGCTGATGGCAGACTATGTGAGCCGAGTGGCAGTAGTGGCGGAGAAAGAAGTGGAGGGAAATAATGACAATAACAATGTAATATAGGGATATTACTGATATCTACCTCACTGGGTTGCTCTGAGAACCAAATCTGATGAAATTTTTAAAAATACAATTAACATTTTCAAGAACTAGGCAGATGTTTAGAGAGATTACAAGAGCATCTCATTTACAAAATGCTTTGATACACTCTGTATTCTTTAAAAGGGAGCTGCAAGGCATACAGCATGGTCATAAGACATGCAATTGGAGGACCTGGGTTAACTTTCCTCTGTTACTTACCCTTTGGGAGCCCAAATTTCTTCATATGTGAAATGAGAATATGATATCAATAATGTAAAAGATACATTTTATATCATTTCGGTGTAAAATCCTTACAACGAGCTTAAGAGGAAAAGGTAACAACAGCAATGTGTGTGGCTGAAAGAAAGAGAAATTCTATCTGACAAAGGCCTAAATAAATTGTGGGTGCATTGTGCTTCTTTTGCATAACAGGAATCAGGAGGTCAGCTGTTGCTGGAGTCAACTCAGAAGCTCAGTAATGTCTTGGTGAGATCAAACTCTGTCTATTTTTCATTCAGCTATCATCAGTGTAATGGATATCATTAGGTTGGTGAAAAAGTAATTGTGGTTTTTGCAATTATTTTTAACCTTTTAAACTGCAATTACTTTTGCACCAACCTAGTATGTTCTGCTTATCACTTCATAGTCACAACATGGTTGTCACACTTTAGATATCACAGTTGCACACAAGGAAGAGAGAAGGAGAAAATGGGAGTAAGAAGTGGCACCAGTTGTGTCTGTACCATTTTATCAAAAAGTAAATGTTTTCCAGAATTTTGCACCCCACCTCAGCAGACATTTATTTACATGTCATTGGGAACTTACATCTCTACTAACATCTACTTGCTACGTGACACAGTCCCCTCTAGCTCCAGGCTGGATGGAAAATTCATATTCAAGAACTATAGTAGAGGTAGGCAAGGAAAAAAGAATGAGACTGACTGTAAGGCAATCTTGTCTGCTACAGAAAGGCCAGAATTATCAGCATTTTACATTAAGTGAATGCTCAATGGTATTAAATGACTCACCTAAATTCTCTGAGCAAAAATAGAAATAGGGACCACAAAAAGTTAAAAACACGGTATGGCCTGTTTTAAAACATGATTTTAATTTTAACTTATAATTTATGAGAGCACTATGTAACATACCTCCTATTATGTGATGATTTTATTTTATATTTAATTTTTACAAGAAAATAGAGCAACAGAAATATTCTAAACTTAGCTAAAATTATTTTTAAGACATTGATGTGGTGCAATGTTCCTCTAACACACATTTGATTAAGGAAACATTAAGTAAATCATTTCACTTTCTCGGGTACAAGCTTTGTTCACCAATATACCTATAGCACCAAGGATAGTACTTGGCACCAGGTGTATGTTGAGTAAATATTTGTTCATCACTTGCGTAGATACAAACCAACACCCCAAATTCGACACTTTACCTTTCTTTTCTTCATGATTTTTTTTCTCTTTCTTTTTTCTTTTAGCAGTTTGAATATATTGTCTCACAGTCTAAGACCTCCAAAATTTCAGTTGAGAAATCTGCTGATAAACTTATTGAACGGTTTCTTGTATGTAATGAGTCACTCTTTCTGTAGTCAAGATTCTTTCTCTCTCTTTTAAAAGTTTGATTACAATGTGTCTGGGTGTGAGTCTCTGAGTTTATCTTACTTAGAATTTGTTGAGCTTCTTGGATATTTGTATTCATGTCTTCATCAAATTTGGGACATTTTCAGCAAGTATTTCTTTAAATATTCTCTGTGTTCCTTTCTCTCTCTTCTCCTTCTGGGACTACCATGATGCATGTGTTGGTCTGTTTGATGGTGTCTTATTGGACCCTTAGATTCTGTTCACCTTTCTTCAATCTTCTGTCTTTCTGTTTCCCAGAGTTAATGATTTCCATGTTCTTATCTTCAAGTTTGTTAATTTTTTTCTTCTATCTGCTCAAATTTGCCTTTGAATCCCTTTAGTGCATTTTTTTTTCATTTCAATTATTGTACGTTTCAGAACTCTAGAACATTTTTGGTTTAAGTTTTCTATATTTTTATGGATGTTTACATTTTGTTCATACATCATCTTCTTGACTTTCTTCACAGTTCTTTAATTCTTTGAGCATTTTTAAGACAGTTGTTTTAAAGTGTTTGTGTAGTAGGCCTATCACCAGCTCTTTTTCAGGGACAGTTTCTGTTGATTTAATTTTTTTTCCTTTGAATAGGCCATGCTTTACTGTTTTTTTGTATGCCTGGTGATTTTTTGTTGTTGTTTAAAACTGCACATTTGAATCTAATAATGTGGCAATTCTAGAAATCAGACTCTCTCTCTTCCCCAGGCTTGCCTGATTTTCATTTTGTTTATTGTTTTTTGGTTTTGGTTTTGGTTTTTGTTGTTGTTGTTGTTGTTGTTTAGTATCATTGTAGGCTGTCTTTGTGTCAAGGGTCAGCCTGAGGTGTAAAATGAAAGTCTTCTCAGGTCTTTTCTGAGCCTGTTCCCTTCCCTAAGCATGCATGTTGACTTCCTTTAAAAGAAAAAATGTTTATCTTATTTTCCAGTTTTATTGAGACATAAGTGACATTCATCACTGTATAAGTTTCAGGTGTACAGCATAATGATTTGGCTTACATATATTATGAAATGATTACCACAATAAATAGTTGACATCCGACATCTCGCATAGATACCAAAAGAAAAGAAAAAGTGTTGTTTCCTTGTAATGAGAACTTTTAAGATCTAGTCTCTTAAAAACTTTCAAATATATCACAGAGCAGAGTTAACTATAGTAATCATGTTACATTACATACTTAGAATTATTTATCTTATAACTGGAAGTTTGTACCTTTTTAACCACATCCATTCAATTTTCCCTCTCCCCATCTCTAGCCTCTGATAACCAAAATTTTGATTTATTTTTTTTTCTGACTTATTTCGCTTAGCAAAATGCCCTTAAATTCCATCCATGTTGTTAAAAATGGCAGGAATTTCTTTTTATGTCTCTATAATGTTCCATTGCATACATATGCCACAACTTCTTTATCCATTCATTAATGAACACAGTTAATTTTCACGTCTTGGCTATTGTAAATAATGCTGACATAAACATGAGGGTGCAGATATCTCTTCAACATATTGTTTTCATTTTCTTTATGTGTATTCCCAGAAGTGGAATTGCTGGATCATATGGTAGTTCTATTTTTAATTTTTTGAGGAACCTCTATACTGTTTTCCATAGTGGCTGCACCAATTTATATTCCCACCAACAGTGCACAAGGGTTCCTTTTTTTCTCCACATTTTCACCAATACTGATCTCTTCTTATTTTGATTATAACCATTTTAACAGGCACAAGGTGATATCTTATTGTGGGTTTGATTTGCATTTCCCTTATAATTAGTGATGTTGAGCATGCAGGTTGACGCTCTAATTGACCCTTTTGTATGCAGTTGCTTTTGAATATCCTACTCTTTAATATCTGATTCCCATAAGGGGGAAAGAGAAAAATAAAAGAAGGGGAGAAAAGGGCACCAGTCCTTTAAATCCCCTGGGAGTCATTTCAGCCAGAGAAAGAGGACTCTGCAAATGGAGGAAGGTACAAAAACAATGGCTGCTCAACTCTTTGCCTGCATCTGTGAGATTAGAAGCAATAATCAGAGCAAACATCCCTGATATTTGTAGAACAGGGTACTTTGTGCACCCTGTGATGGTTAATTTTGTGTGCCCACTTGACTGGACTAAGGGATGCCCAGATAGTTGAATTATACCACTATCTTTCCAGGTTTTCCAGTTTGCAGACATTAGATCATGGGAGTTTTCAGCCTGCATAACCACATGAGCCACTTCCTATAATAAAACTCATATATATGTATATATATATATATATATATATATACATATATATGTGTGTGTGTGTGTGTGTCTGTGTGTATATGTATGTATGTATATAAATATGTATATGTTTATATACATATTTATATATAAATATATGTATATATTTTATATATAAGTATATTTATATATTTATATATATACTTATATGTTTAAGTATATATTTAAATGTATAAGTATATTATTTATACTTTATATAAGTATATATATTCAAGTATAAATATAATAAGTATATATTTATACTTTATATGTATAAGTATATATATTTATATATATACATATATATGTATATACCAGTGTACTGGGGGTGCCAAAAAAATGTGTACAAGTGGACACTTTTGTCAACGTTGCTCAAGCAGTAGTTTGCCATAATCAGAAGTGTCTAGATATTGATAATAACCACTTTGAACACTTCTTGTAATTGCAGGAGTCAAACGTGACTTGTATTCATCTTTTGTTATTGGTACATATTGACTATTACAAAATTAATACAGTTTCCTCTCTTAAATTCTGTATACATTTTTCTGGTGATTCTGTTTCTCTGGTGAACATTGATCAGTATACTCACCCTGACTTCCACAAGCTGTGTGCAAGCTGCTCCCAGAACACATGTACAGCTACCTGCCATGAGGCTATGGGGTGAAGGCGGGTAGGAGGTAGTGGCTATTGTGCTAAGAGCTGAAACTGATGGAAATTAACTACAATTTATCTGTTTTCCTCTGGAAGTTACAAGAGTTCAATAAACTCCAGAGTTCCAAAATAATTACATCAGACAGATTCTGCCGTAACTATTGTCTAGGTGAGGAGAGAAATTTCTCATACTTCTTACTCTGCCATCTTCCCAGGATCCCAGGAATAATAATAACTATGAAGTCCAAATTTCTGTTTCAAATGTTCACCCTTTCCACATTTCTTTTCTGGAAAGTGATAGTTTTACATTTTAGAAAAGAAGACTAAGAGATAACCTGAAATAACGTTAGCCACCCAGGGACAATATTCAAAATCTGCCCTTAGACTGTCTGATTTTTCTTCTTAATTAATAAAGAAGTTGTTATATATTCTTCAAGATACAACTTAAGAGCCTAGCCCTGAGATAAAATGTCTGCACAGGCAAAACATAAATGAAATATAAAATCAAATAAAATGTGCTTATATATTTTATCAAATACAAAGCCATTATTAAGACTAGTCATAGCACTCATTTTAAAAACAATTACTAGGGGTGGCTGGTTAGCTCAGTTGGCAGGAGCATGGTGCTCTTAACAAGGTTGCTGGTTCGATCCTCCGTTGGGCCACTGTGAGCTGTGCCCTCCACAACTAGAAACAACTGCTTGACTTGGAGCTGATGGGTCCTGGAAAAACACATTTAAATACATAAAAGTTTTAAAAATAGCAATTTCTATAATACAAATTTTTAGATCCAATTGGGTATATAAAGTAGAGATAGTAGATACGAATCTTGTTACCAAAAATTAACTCAAGCTGCCAAAAGTAATTATTAAAGTATGTCCCTCTCCACTGTACTATTTAATTTGGTCTTCTCTTTAAATATTAAACTTGGGATTACTTATATAAAATAGAATAGTGTAGATTACATCATATTTTTCAAAAATAAATCTATTGCGTGAAATATCATACCTGCTGTTTACTGTAGTGTCTTAGAGGTCAAAACACTGTGAGTCTCCTAGGATCAGGTCACTTAATCTCTCGGCTGATGTTCTATCTGCCTCACTTCCCCAAATACTAAGTTGCTTGAACATCTGTCATTAATCTCTTCTTTGTGGTTTATATTTGTTAGTAAAATTTTATAAACTCTCCTAATCATAAGTTGTTCAAGAGTAAGAACTATGACTCCCACTTCCTGTACCAATAGCCCCACATTACCAAATAACAATCAACATAAGAGATGATGTTGACCAAATTACTCATCTGGGGATCAACTTATATATCTATGTACTGCATCTATGAAAATAATATTTATTTCAATTTTTTGGCAATAATTCATTACAACTTCCTTGAGCTTTATTTCCTCCTTTTTCCTGATTACCTCACCAAACATCTATTATTAAAAAGTTAATGAAGAAAAAGAAAGCTATTCCAAATAAAAGGGCATACAGCATTATGCAGATAAATATATCTGAATAGCTGAATAACTTTTATTTGGTTTTTATTTCCATTAATTCAACATGGCTTTGACTGAGTCTAATTAATATGATCAGTTCCATTTTCCTTTCATTCTAAGAGATAAAGGTTGTGAAACAGACATATGAGGTGTGATCAAACAATACAGTGAATGTTTACATCTTTAAAAATTATTACAGTAAAAGACACATTGCCATTAATCCCCCTCAAAATACTCCCCTTCGCTTCAAACACACTTATCCCATCGTTCTTGCCACTTTCTGAAGCAGTTCTGGAAGTCCTCTTTCATGAGTGTCTTTAGTTGCACTGTTGTGGCTGCCTCGATTTCCTGAATCATTTTGAGTTTGGGGAAGAGCCAGAAGTCGCACGGTGCCAGATCTGGTGAATGAGGTGGATTAAGACACACCATAATGTTTTTATTTGACAGAAATTGCCATATACCAGAAGTGAAGTGTGACACGGAGCATTGTCATGATGGAAGATGATTTACAGCACACTTTAAAACACACTTTCTCTCAACCGTAACTCACACCAGACTGACTGCATGGAACAAGTTGAAACTTGACACCCACTCTTACTAAGGTTTGTCACGCTACTTCCCGTATTGAAGATCCCTGCCTTTCTGTTGGATGGCACTCGGCAACAGCATTCACCATATTTTGTGATCACACTGGAAAGGCTCCATTTCACACATTGCTTCTGGTACAGCAGTTTCTGTCAAATAAAAACATTACGGTGTGTCCTCAACAACCTTATTCACTAAATCTGTCACCATGTGACTTGTGACTCTTTCCCAAAGTCAAAATGACCATGAAGGTAAACATTTTGAATCAGTTCAAGACATTGAGGCAGCCATGACAGCTCAACAAAAGACACCAATGAAAGACTTCCAGAGCTGCTTCAGAAAGTGGCAAGAAGGATGGGATAAGAGCAAGGGGAAATATTTTGAGGGGGATCAATGGCAATGTGTCTTTTACTGTAATAATTTTGTTTTTATTTAAACATTCACCATATTATTTTATCACACCTCTACCTAACTATTTTTCTTAAATGGTATATGTGAAATAATTATTGGGGTCTTAGTGCCCTGTTTTGCTTGCTTTCAGTTCCTATACTCTCCTTTTAGATTCTTACTTCTCATTTTTCTTATTCCTCCAAATCAAATGCTATATTCATCACAGGGTATGTGGGGACTAATGTTATAGCTCTGCTCATGTTTGCAAGCCAGCTTTGAGACCCTTGATAAAAGGTTCAATCATAAGCTCAAAATATTTTTATTTTATTACTAGGCAACACAAATTAAAATTGTTCCAAAGAGTCAGAAAAATTGTAATATAATTGAATTAATAAGCTCCACAATATGGGGGCGGGGGAGAATCTATGGAAGGGCAAATCTATTGCATTCAAGGTTCATGGAGAGTCTCAAATCCAATTTAAAAAAAGGATTTCTGTATTAAAAGTAAACAAAATTACATTTTTGGCAAGTGGGAAGAAATTCAAATCGTGAGCAGTGGTCAAAACTTTGCATTTACAAAAGCTGAGTGGTCTCTAACATTGGCAAACATGCTATTGGAGCCCCTTTTCAAAGAGGGACCAATGCTTTAAAAGGCTAAAAAACAAAGACATCTTAGACATTAAATAGACTTTTTCCCCCAAAATAAAGACTCTGATGAGTTATGTGTAAAGGAATCTGAAACACATGGATTAAGCTTTAGTTAAAACAAACATAGGTTTAAATGTGAAGAGAAAACTGTGGGCAAAGTCTGTTAAAAGCTTCCCCAATCCCAGATATTTGCAAAAGGGGTTGATTTTTTTTTCAGCACACCACACATTTTCTGTGTCTAGTTTGATGGTATCATTCACTAGAAATTGCCATACACCTAAGATTTTTCTGGTCCAGATACAGTTGCCATTTGCTCTCTAATATTTGTCTTCCCCAAATTGTAATTGATTGTTCTCTATGCTATGCCAATGCTTGTTTACAAAAGCAGAATCACAGAGCAACAGTAAAGTTCCATGTTCTTGAATTTGAGGCATGTTCTGTGCCTGAACAGAGCCTATAAACATTACCAGGTGCATCTTTTAGGCATTGTTTCCAGAATAGCCATCTTACAATGTTTCTGATGCTTCTCCAGCCACTTTGGCTAAATTGGTTTCATTTGTCATTCACTCTAGTTTTGTGGAAGGCTGGTTTTTCTCTGGCAATGGGTGACATTTTCCTGGCCAGGCAATTGCATGCCTAGGAAGTTTCTTCTCTTGCATGAAGGCAAATTCTGGCCAAAGGAGCCTGGCTGACATGCTGGAGGCTCAAATCCTCCAGACACACAGAGCACAGACAGAGAGCAACTGGCGCCATGCTGCACATTCCCACCCATCTTCAGCATTCCCAGCACATTAGGGTGAGTCAAAGGTCTTCCCTTTGTTTTCAACAAATGAAATTAGGTCTTGAGGATCTAAATGCTGAGTTAGAGCTCAGTTTATGGAGGAAATGAGGGGATTGGAATACAATCATCTAGTTAAATAATTGAAGCAATGGGTCTCTAACTTGATTGTGCATTGGGATGGCTTAGGAAGCTTTTGAGAAATACGGATGCCTGAGTCTCAGGCCCCAGATATTCTGATATAATTGGCCCAGTATTTAGCCTGAATATCTAGATTTTTAAAAGCTGTCCAGATGATTCTATTGTGCAGCCAAGATAGAGAACCTCTCCACTAGAGCTTCAGGGTTGATTACCGTCATGAAGCTAAGTACTGGGATAGAATTGTAGTAGTAAAAATTGGCTGCATATTAGAAATCACACAAAGTGATATTTAAATGACTAATACTAATGCTAAAGCCCAGACCCCACTCCCAGAATTTCAGATTTAGTTGCATAATATTTCCCATGTGTAAGCTCTTTTTCATATATATATGTTATCCTTTTTCTAATCATCCTACACTTTCTATTATTTCCTTTAGCATACAGCTTTAAAGGAGCTCTCAGAGCATCGTCTACTCCTGCTCTGTGCTTTTTTTTCTGATACACCAAAACATAGGTTATGGAGTCCATGTTGCAGATGGGTCAACAAATACATCCACATATCCCCAATTTTTTTCTGCTTTAAGTTAAGCCTTCATTTAGGTTTTTGCAGTTTTTGAAAACTAAGCAGTTGTTTATGTTTTAAAGAAATCCTTTATGTGGCATAGGAAAAGTTCAGATGTTTAAGAGGCGGAAAGACTTTTGCTCTGTCTTTACTCTGTGACTTTGGACAAAGCATTAGATGCCCAGATGTCACTCTCAGAAATTCTGATTAAACTGTTCTGAGATGGGGACTAAGCATGGGTCTTTCAAAAGCTTCTTGTGTAATTCAGTGTGCACCCAGAATTGTAAACTACTGATGTAATCTTGCAGTCTAAGTTTGTTAAGTGGAATTAATAATACTGAGACCTTAGTGAGGACAAAAGTCAAGTAATTAAGACAAAGCTCCAAGAATAATGTTTGGCACATAGTTGGTATACAATGAACGCCATCTATCAGTATTTGTGGTTTGTTTTAAAATTTTTAATGTGTTATACAAAGGTTTAATACTTACTTAGATACATCTATAGACTTATTTTTCCCAGTGAGTCCTTCTATGCTTTTACACTTAGAAATCCCTTTCCATCCAGACAGCGAGTAAATAGACATCTATTTTCTTCAAGACTCTTATGATTACATTTTTACATTTATCACATCTATCTCAAAATTATCTTGGTGTATAATGCAAAGTGAGACTAGGGATGGATTTACCCCCCCAAAAGTCAATTTCCCTCCACATGCATTGAATTCACAGCTTTCCCCATTTATTAGTAATACATTCTTAGTTCTATATTAGATTTTTAGATATATACCAGCATCTGTTTCTGACACAACTAAACTCATAACTGGATTCTTTCTTTATTCTTGTCCTATTTACAAAAATATTTAATAATTAGGGCATCACTATGCCTTTAATATCTCTTGGGTAAATTCAAATATTTATCATTCTGCTTTTACCAAAAATTCATTCCATATTCTTGTCTGAGATACTGTTTTAAAGAGGAGATGAATGAATCACGTGAATGGAAGGTCATCGATTCCCGTCCTTCTTTGTGGTGACTCTGAGTTCACCTGCACTTCCTCAAGTGTGTACTTTGTTTCAATAAACTCCCTGTACTTTCCTGAAATAAATGAAATAAAAATAAATAAATAAAATATCCGCTTTTTAACCTATCTAAGATCTTTCGGCAACCCTTCATCAACTAACTGAGTCACTTAATTTCTCCATTAAGGTACCCCAAATGGAGAGAAAAGTAAATTATTTAGTCAGGATCGAGGATATAACCCAAAGCAGCCCATCAGAAGGGCAACGTGACATTTATGTCTGATGTTTCATCTTTAAAATCCAAGCAACTTCACAATCTGTATCTCTTTTTTCTTCAAATAGACTATTTTTTTAAGAGCTGTTTTAGATTCATAGCAAAATTGGGTGGAAGGTACAGAGATTTCCCACATACCCCCTACTCTACACATGCACAGCCTCCCTCATTATCAACACTCCCCCCACTAGAGTGGTGCATTTGTTACAATTCATGAACCTACATTGACACGTGATTATCAAACAAAGTCCATAGTTCCCATTAGGGTTCAATCTTGGTGTTGTACATTCTATAGGTTTTGACACATATGTAATGACATATGTCCACCATTACAGTATCATACAGAATAATTTTACTGCCCTAAAATCCTCTGTGCTCTGCTATTCATTCCTCTCTCCCTTCTAACCCCTGGCAACCACTGACCTGTTTACTGTCTCCATAGTTTTGCATTTTCCAGATGTCACGTAGTCGGAACCATACAGTATGTAGCCTTTTCAGATTATCTTCTTCCCTTAGCAATATGCATTCAAGTTTCCTCCATATCTTTTCATGGCTTGATAGCTCATTTCTTCTTAGTGTTACTTAAAAAATAATAATAAAATAGTACTTCAGTAGACATGACATGTGTTTATCCTTCTGCTTTATGTCGCACTTGTTCCCTGTGCCTATGTGCCCTTGGGTAGCCCAGTTTGAAAACCAAAGACTTACTGAAAAAATGCAAATGCTCTGTTATAATATGCAAGGCCCTTTTTGACTCATCTCCGGTGTGCCTTACAGACTCGTTTTCTATCACATCCCACATACACTCAAAAGCCACTGCTACACAACAACTTGCAGTTTCTTAATGCCTGCGCTGTGGATAATGATGGTGATTATGATACAATGGCTAACATCTTCTGAGCTCTTCCTATATGCTACCTCAGGTACATGTAGTACATACATTAAGTCATGTGGTTGTTTAAAAATAAGTCCACAAATTCTTTGATACTCCTCTTTTCCAAAGTGGGACCCAATTATCCTTCCCTTGAGTATAGGTCACAAATAGTGGATAGCTTCTAATGATTAGAGAATGGCAAAGGTGGCAATGTGAGACTTTCAAGATTTGGCCAAATGGTCATTGCAACTTCCTCCTTGTTTTCTTTCTTGTAACAGATGGAAGACAGCTGCCATGATGTTAGGATATTCAAACAGCTTGGAAAGAGATACACAGGATTAGGAACTTAGACCCGCTGCCAGGAGCTAGCACTGGCTTGCCAGCTACATGAATGGTCATTTTGGGAGCAGATCCTGCAGCTCTAGTCAAGCCTTAGATGACTATCACCCCCGATGACATCTTGACCACAACCTCCTGAGAGATCTCAAATTAGAATCACCCAGCTAGACCATGCTTGATTCCTGACCCACAGAAACCGTGCAAGAAACTAATCATTAATTATTATTTTAAGCAGCTAGATTTGGGGTAACGTGATATGCAGGAACAGATAACTAACGGAGCTTATCTAATCTTCACAATAACCTATGAGATCATTAATGGTATTAATTTCCACTTTATAGAAGAGAAAACTAAGGCCTGAAAAGATTAATTTACTTGGTCAAATACACCCACTTACCAACTCAGAATCTGGATTTGAACCCAGGTAGATTGAATGCAGAATCCTCATCCTTACCCCACACAAGCATTCCAGACCTCTGTGCACTTTCCCACATAGAGTCTCCAGACCAGCTTATCCCTTCACTCTGGTTCAACCTTTACAAAGACTATAGAGAATACAAAAGAAAATTATCACTGTCACACCACAAATGGGTATTAAATTTATTTGAAAAGTCAAAGTAATTGTGCTCCTAAATCTTAGAGAGTAAGGAAGAGTATACGCAGGTCATTTGATTTTAGCCTGATATGAAATTATAATAAAGCATTTCCATTTTTAAGAACTATTAAGTGTCTAGTACTTGGTATTTTAGCATGTCTAATTTTTATTGTAATGCTAGAGAATGCTTATTCTTACCTTCATGTTACAAATAGGGACACTGAACAATGTTATATTCCACACAAAAGGAAGGTATAGATTTCATGCAAAGACCCTATTTAAAAAAAAAAAGAATGAAGAGTAGAAGTGTCATAGAAGTATTAAGAGTTAATAAACATTTGGAGTGGGGAGTTCTACTTCAGTATTGACAATAATAAAAATTAAAACAATTAATCCCTTACTAGTTAAATTAGCATAGAATACTTTTTAATGAAAGTTTTGAATGCTGGAATATAGCTCTGAAAGGGTTCTTTTAAAATATGTCAGATGCAAGTAAAAAAATTTGTTAGATGTAATTAGTTTAGAGAGGTCAAACTAGAATAGATTGGGCTCTTAATTCAATATGACTAGTGTCCTTATAAAAAGAGAGCCATGTGAAGACCAAGAGACAGAGGGAGGAAGCCCAAAATGGGAAGCCCACAACATTTATGGGAAGCAATTTGAAAACATACATTAAGAATATTAAACATGTCATGCCCTTTGATCCAGTAATTCTATTCTACATATTTGTTCTAAAATAATAGTCAAATAAATAGAGAAATATTTGCATATTAAGATGTTTATTGTAACTCCATTTTGAAGAGAAGGAAAAAAATAAAAAGAATGAAAAACAAACAAGTTAAACATCTAACAGAGAAATTATAAAGTAAGTTAGTATTTCCACAAAGCAGATTATGTCATCATTAAAAAGATATTTGAAAAAGAATTTCTTTGATACAAATATTTAACAGATAGTAAGACCAAAATATGAAAAGCCATTATAATGAGACTGCCAAATTTAACTGATAGGTTAATTTTATATTCTAGTTCATCTGCATTTAGGGATCAGAAGTGTATTAGTTTCCTAGGGATGTTGTAAAAAGTGTCACAAACTGGGTGGCTTCAAGCAACAGAAATCTATCCTCTCACAGTTCTGGAGGCCTGAAATCAAGGTGTCATGCTCTCTTAAGCTGCTAGGGGAGGCTCCTTCCTCTCCCCTTCCTGAAGCTTCTGGTAACTTCAGGTATTCCTTGGCTTGTGGCTGCACCACCCCAATCTCTGCTTCTGTCTTCACATGGCTTCCTCCCTCTGTCTCTTGGTCTTCATATGACTCTCTTTTTAAAAAGACACTAGTCATATTGAATTAAGAGCCCAATCTACTCCTGTTTGACCTCTCTGAACTAATTACGTCTACCAACAAACCTATTTTCAAATGAGGTCGTATTCTGAGGTATTAGTGGTTAAGATTTCAACATATCCTTTTTCTGGAAGGGGGGCACAATTAAACGCATAACAAGAAGCAAGATGTATGATACAAGATATGCTCATCGATCTTGATTCACTGAAGAGATTTAATGATAGGTGTCTGTCCAGAGATTTCCTCAATTGCCTCCTGCTCCGAAACTATTGTCCTGTATGAATCTGGGTGACAGGTAGCCCAGCTATTAAAAGACATTCTTTCAACTCCTTTCATAAGAATGTGGTATCAACAATATTAGTAGAACTAGACTAGCATCTGTGTCCTCCCTTTGCCTCATTTTGTCCATCACATAAAAAGTTAAAATGACTGACATGCACTTTTGAGAACGCCAAAAACAATTATCTGGCCTGAATGAAAATGAGGGTGTCGTGCGGGGGACCCTGTTCGCTGTGCCATTTGTCGTGCGGGGCGTCTGGCGGCGTCTCTGGTCCCGCTCCCCACATAAGAACGCAGGACATGGTGAGGCCAAAAAGGAACACCCACAGAGCCATAGGTAGGGGAGTCATAGCACTATATTCTCACCGGCGGCATCCGCCTCTCTGCAATAGCTCTTGTTAGCCCCCAATTCTTCTGCTAGCGTAGCCACAGCAGTTATATTAGTGGCAATGGCTTACGGGTTACAGCTGATGGCCAACTAGCCACAGCTGATGGCCATCTGATCACAGTTGATGGCCATTTACTACCCGAGCCAGCACCTTTCTATGTGAGGCCGAGAGCCTGGAAACTGCTTTTTGGGGCTTTGTCCCCACAGAGGGCTATGTTTCACAAAACATATAGCAACCCAATAAATTTTAAAAGCACTTTTCTTCATAAAGCATGGTGTAAGTAGAGGCTTTTTGATAAATCATCTTATTGAATCTTCTCAAGGTAGTAATGTGCCAAAGTAATCAGCAACTACTTATTGAGTTCCTCTACTGCACACAATAATCATACATTTAATATACTACATACAATAGTTAAGCTTCTTTATGAGCTTTAAGATGCTTCTTGTGAAATATTAGAAGAATTACTTGCTTTTCATTGTATGCTCCTCTTGAGATTGCTTTGCCTTCAGTATTCCCTGTTTCAGAAAATGGAGAAACTCCCAAAGTCAGAAACAAAAAACCTTGGAAAAAAAGTTGAGAGCTTTCAAGACCCTTTATACTCTGACCCCCACCTCAGTCATATCTGCCTAATTTCCTACCTTTTCCCTCCTTCATTTGGATGCTCCAATCCACAGAATGCTTTGTAATTTCTGAACAGGCCATATGTTAAATGTCTTTTCCAAACCATTTCTAGAGCAGTCCATATGGCAAATGCCAATTCTTTTCCCAAACCATTCCCCCTGATTAGAATGACTATCCTTTTTTTATGACCAAGGGGAGAAAAAGCAAATTACCCACGTAATTGCAGCGTAAGTGTTCCATCTCTATAAAACTTCCTGACTTCCCCAGAATTAGTCCTTTTTTTTTTTTTTAAGTTAAACATTTTAGAGTGGGTCTTAAATAAAAAGGAAATGTCTTCCACTAGATTTTCTGATTTCCAGGCCCACTCCCAAGAGATACCCATTCTAAAAATTTTTATGTTTAGATCAGTTGTTCATTACCACATTTCTAAGTAAAGTTGATTTGTCAGTGTTCTGCTTTATTTTTTAACTACTGATATGAAAGAGGAAGATTTAGTTCTTGTACTTTTCCCCACGTTTCTGATACTCTTAAATTTTTGATTCATTGTTGCTGTTGCTTTTTAGGTACATCTACTATTTTCGTAACTTTTATCACTATGGGGACAGAGCCATGAGTGCAGTTTCCAGGCTCTCGGCCTCACATAGAAAGGTGCTGGCTCAGGTAGTAAATGGCCATCAACTGTGATTGGATGGCCATCAGCTGTGGCTAGTTGGCCATCAGCTGTAACCTTTAAGCCATTGGCCACTAATATAACCGCTGTGGCTACGCTAGCAGAAAATGGGGGGTAGCAAGAAGATGGTGGCTGAGCTAGCAAGCGCGGATTGCAGTTAGCAAGGGGTTGGTTGGTTGGCAGAGAAGCGGATGGCGGGTTGCAGATAGTCCAGTCGAGTCGGTGGGTTGGCAGGCAGAAAAGCAGACAGCAAGTTGCACGTCGTGTGAATCCAGCCTCCCACTAACTTTAGACACTAAATCTTGAATGTCTGGTTTGTAAAATGAGAAAATTATGAGTCATATACTACCCCCATTGTTCCTTCACTCTCCACTTTCTCACTTCTTTCATAGAAACCATACTTCCACATTATCTAGTTTTATAATATTTATACTGAAGATATATTTAAGTTTCTAGAACTTTGTAAAAACATTTTTTTCTCAATTACAAATAAATAAAAGAGAGCTTTGCTTCCAGTAATGGCATCCTAGATAATTTACACCCAAGGAGGTAAACCTAGCATTTGGGGATGATTTTCCCTTAGAGGTGGTTTCTAATTCAAGTCCAAATAGCTAAGACAATGAGTTAGACCTTTTCAACAGTCTTACCAAACTATGGGATAAAAATCAGAGTTTAGGACTTACAAGCTGGATGGACCCTGGTAAACCACCGAGACTTTGACTTGGGACTCTGAAAGGCTATACTCTAGAAAAAAAGTGACCAGAAATAGGATGAAACTGAAGCCAAGCGCTGGAAACATCTCCATCTCTCAAAAGTATACGTATATTCTTTCTAGGGAAATATTACTGTAGGCTTCAATTTAATTCTATTATTTTTCATAAAAAAAGTCTAACACTCAAATAAAAAAATAACCAGGAGTAAAAGAGACAATAATTGATTAAAGCAGAAGAAGAAGAGGGTAAAGAAGAAAGAGGAGAAGGAGGGAAAAGAGGGAGGGGAAGGAAAAAGAAAAACAACATACAATAGATACAGATCCACAGGGATTCAGAAATAATCACAAATTTTAACAATGTTTAATATGTTCAAAGAATTAGAAAATAATATTGAGAATTTCAGCAGAGATGCAGAAACCAGAAAAAAGGGAAAATCAATAAACAGCACTTAAAATACGTGATTGCAAAATATCATTTATTATAAGACCAACTAGTATGAAGATAAAATAAATTCTATGCCTTTATCTGTGCCACCCAAATTGAAAATGTTACAAGAGCAAGAATAAATTAAATCTCTCTTTTTTTCTCAATATTTGAATTTTTCCACCACATGTGAATTCCTCCAAACCATGCCAAATGTTTGTTTCCTTCATATTTAGATTATAATCACTTATACAATTTAGGGTTTTCCCTGTAGTTTCTGGCTGCCATTTTTTTGTTTGTTTGTTGACAAAAGAAATATAAGCCACCTTTACATGAGTGAGACATCCTAGCTCGTTAATCACATCATTCACTTAAATGTACAATATTTTCATTCTGACATGATTTTTTTCCCACAGGAACAGATATTCATGTTCATACTTGAGTTTAATGTTTTCTCTCTCTGCTGCATAATTATCTCCCAGTAATTCTTGTGTACACCTCTCTTCAACTTCATGTTCTTTTTGTGTTCTTCTTTTGTTTTGCTAATTTATTCTCACATAATTTTTACAGCAATAATGAATAGGAGATAAACTTTCTAAGTCTTTGAATTTCTGAAAATGTAGAACGCAGACTTCTAGGACCATCATTTTATTTATACTACTCTGAAATTTTAACATAATGTGTCTGGGGTTTTTGTTTATTTGTTGTTCTTGTTGTTTATTTTTTTACTGGGGAGTATTGGGGAACAGTGTGTTTCTCCAGGGCCCATCAACTCCAAGTCGTTGTTCTTCAATCTAGTTGCAGAGGGCGCAGCCCACCATCCCATGAGGGAATCCAGCCGCCCCTCTAAAAGCTCAGTGGCAGCTCCTTGTCTTCAATCTAGTTGTGGAGGGCACAGCTCACTGGCCCGTGTGGGAATCGAACCGGCAACCCTGATGTTCAGAACTCACGCTCTAACCAACTGAGCCATCCAGGCGCACCGCTCTAACCAACTGAGCCATCCAGGCGCACCTATTTGTTGTTTTTAATTTATACAATTTAGCACTTCAACTAAAGGTTGGTAATAGAACTTTTGCTCCTTAGATTATTTTTTTCCTTCAGTTTCTCTTTTGGAATTTTTATTAAACAAATATTGGACCTATTCATCTTTCAAGTTCTACCATTTTTCATAAATTTACATCTCATTTTCTTCCCATTTTAACCAGCCCTTTTCTTGATAGGTATTTTTATTAAACAATCATTTTATTTTTCAAGAATGCTTTTGTTTTCTGAATTCTTCTTTTTATCATAGCACTGTATTCATATTTTAAGATGAATGTTATTTCTAATCACTGAGTAAAATGCAAAAACAAAACTCTTTTTTCTCTCCTATCACCACTTCCCCCGATCATTTGTATTATTTATTATTTGTACTTTTATTTTTTCAATATGTATTTTGTTGCTGTTGGTTTTCATAAAATGTCTGTTGATTCATAATTAACTAATTATATTGTTGAGTGAAGATTATATATTGTTTGATATTAGGAAACATGAAAGTTCTTTGCCATTGTTTGACTCTCTGTTTGAAGCCATGATGAAATGTTATAGTCTTATTTCCCCACTAAATGGTGCAATGCTTGGAAATAGAAACAGTGTCTGATTTAATTTTTTAAAAATTGTTTATGTATTACTAGATTTAATTTGCTAATATTCTGTTCAGGATTTTTGCATCTATTTTTATGAAAGTTATTGGTACCCTATTTTCTTCATCAAGTTCTGCTATTAGGGCCTCATAAAATGAGATGAGAACTCTTTCTTCCTCTGTTTTCAGAAAGACTAAGAAAGGTATCATTCCCTCCATAACTGTTTCATAGAAGTTGCCAGTAAAATCCCATGGGTCTCTAGTTTTCTTTGTGGAAAGGATTTTGATAAGAAATTAACTATCTGTAGTGGCTGTAAAGCTATTCATATTTTTTTTATTTATCTTATGTCAATATTGGTAAATTATATTTTTAGAGGGATTTGTACTTTTCACCTAAGTTATCAAATTTGGCAGTATAAAGTTGTTCATGATATTCCCTTAACCCTTTTTAATGTATGTAGGATTTGTAATGATAACTCCATTCGCCTTCCTAATGTTAGTAATTTATATTTCTCTCTCCCTTTCTCTCTTCCTGATCAGTCTAGTTAGAAGTTGATAAATTAATTGATCTTTTCAAATACTCAATTTGGGGCTTTGTTAATTTTCTCTATTATTTTCTATTCCATTAATTTCTACTTTTTATTGTTTCCTTCTGTTAACGCTGGTCATTAGTACACTGTACTGTTTTTCTAATAATTTAAAACTGTAGATTTCTATTTGAGCACTATTTTAACTGCACCCCAATTGTTGATATGTTGTATTTTAATTTTAATTTAGTTTAAAATTTTTTTTACATATCTCTTATGTTTTCTTTTTTTGATCCATAAATTATATAGAAGTTATTTAATTTCCAAGTACTTGGGGTTTTCTAGAGCTCTTATTGTTATTGGTTTCTAATTTTGTTCTCCTGTGATCCGTGATCATATTATGCATAATTTTCATCCTCTTTTGATATAAGGAGACATTTCTTTGACCCAAAATATGGTCTATCTTGGTGAAAATATCATGTGCACTAGTAAAAAATGAGCATTCTATTGTTATTGAGGTCTATAAATACCATTTAGGTCAATGTTGTTTATAGTATTCGGATCTATATAGTTACTAATTTTTTTGCATTTTCTCTATGTGTCTTATTCATTTTTATAACGAATACCAAACAAAGTACATGGGCCATAGTTAAGATTAATAAATGAAAAACTAAAAGAAAGGAAAAGGAATAGATATATAATTTTTCCCATAGCTTTCTAACTATGCAAGGATAAATGCTTTTGGAAAAATAATTATATTACATTCCAGATTGACTTGAAACCTACCTTTGATTCCTCCTCTTTCCTCTAGTTATTGGAACATAAAGTATAATTTAATTAAAATTAAAATGATCTGCATTCTGTTTTATATTTTTTAAAGATATTTAAACTTCCATAATTAAAGCCTGCATTAAAGAAAAAAGAGTTTTGAGTTCTTACATTTCTGTTCTAAGGAGAAAATTATTTAGCAGATGGCTTGTTAAAAATGGCATCTAAATGGATCAATCATCAGAACAGAAGCCTCCAGAATGCCTGTGATATTTTTTAAGTCAGGAATATGAAAAATAAAAATATTTTAAGTCTAATTTCACCTTATGATCTAATGCTCACAGTGATTTTAATGTAGGAAACTATTTTCAAATACATTAAGATCTGTTTGGGAAAATTCTATGAATATCGTTTCCTAAATTATATAAATAATCTCCACCCAGATGATTTTTAGGGACCCAAAGCCTCATGATTCAGAAAATCTAGGTACGTTATTTTTACCTTTGACAAATAAGACACATTTCTCAACCTTTTAAAGGCATTTATGATTATAACTTTTAATTAGAAATTTCAAAAATTCCACTAAAAATATTGAAGCTTATTAAGAGTACATAGTTAGAGGGAGAGAGCTAATAACAGTTTGAATAGCAGACTTATGAGAATGAAACCTAGAACACGCTTGCCTCGGCCTTAAGTCATCCCACCGTCCTGCTCATGATAAGGTGAGGCGCTTATTGTATTATTTCATTGGCCACCAGGTAGGTGTCTCTACACTAGTCTTGTCCCTTCCTGCACATGCTCTTGTGAGTTCACCAGTCATCTTTCCTACTTGAAAATCTGAACCCTTCATGTGAAGGCTTAGGGAGTCACAAGCTATTGTAGATACAGGGGAAAAAAAATCAGCCTTAGTTTTAGATCAACAGTTCTCAAATTCTAACATGCATCAGGTTCACCTGTAAGTCTTATTAAAACACAGATTATTGTCCCTCCCTTCCCCCTGAGTTCCTGATTTGACAGGACTGGGGTAGAGCTCAAGAATTTATATTTCTAACATGCTCTCAGGTGATGCTGATGCTGCTGGTAGGGGCTCACATTCTGAGAACCAGTGCATTAGAATTCTACCAATGTGACAGATTTACACAGAGCTGGGTTTGAAACATTGCCCCTGTATTCCCTGAGGAAGTCATGGATTTCTAGTCGGCCATTCGGTGTACAGGTTAGGAACTAGAGGGAAAAGTTCAGGCTTTGGAGATGAGAATTTGGATGTGAGCATATAAGAAATACTATATGCCTGAACTCTGCAGTGTACACCTGAAGCTGTAATTAAATATATATAAAATATGTAATTAAATATATATATGTATGTGTGTGTATATGTGTGTGTATATATATATACATATATATATATATGGTCACAGGATGTGGAGTACAGCATAGGGAACAGAGTCAATGAAACTGTAACAGCTATATACGATGTCAGAGGGCAGTAGATTGGGGGAGGGGGTTATCATTTTGTGAGGGGTGTGAATGTTGTTTTGTACACCTGAAACTAATGAAAGAAAAAGGAAGAAAAGAAAAGAAAAGAAAAGAAAAGAAAAGAAAAGAAAAGAAAAGAAAAGAAAAGAAAAGAAAAGAAAAAAGGAAAGAAAGAAAGACTATAAATAAAGCCACAGGGATGGATAAGATCGTTCAAATAAAATGTATATGGAGAGAATAAGTTGAGAAGAAAACTAACTAATCTTCCTCAAAATCATTTTAATCATGTCACTCTTGTCACCAAAATTACAATTGTTTCCTATTTTAGGCTCAGTGATTCTGAAACCTTTTTATCCAATATCTAGGTTTTATAGTGTTCTTTATAAATACAATAAAATGTGAATTCATTTAATTATAGTAGAATATTAGGGACACTTTTGCAATTATAAAATTATCATAGCTAATGCCTATTGATTGCTTCTTCTGTGCCCAGCACTATTCTAAAAACTATTTCTATTTAATTTATATTTCTATGTAATGCATGTTCTGCTATACACATTTGATTCTATGAAGTACATATTACTATTACCATTATCATCACTCCCGTTTTGTATATGACATAACTGAGGTAAGTAAAATAACTTCCTCAAGGTCATACACTGGTAAGAGGTAAAGCTGGGATTCAATCCAATCTTATGCTGACTCTAAGATCTGTGTTCTTAGTTATTACACTGAACAGCTGCCATGCCTGACTGTAATAAATATACGTAACAAGAAAATTAGAGACCCAAGTACAAGCCTTCCTTAAAGATACAGCAAAAAGCAAGCTGTCCGATTTCAAATGATTGAATAACTCCTTCACTCCTGGCATAGTTTGGAATTAAGCTAGAAAAGAATCATCAGCAGTTGCCAAAAGTTCAAGAAAAGTTATGGATTCAGAAAGAAACCTAACAGCACTTAGAATGAGATAATTTTATCTCCTAACTTAAGTCTATAATTTAATTGAATAAAATCATATAATTGTATACTAGTGGTGAAATACTTCATCCAGCTTGGGGTTCTCCAGCATTCCTCAGGATTGTATGGGAGTCAAACCTCTACCGTATCACTATAAATTCTTCTGCATAAATTACAAAGTCCAGCATCACCTGGCCATACCTTGTGTTCACTATTCTGCAAGTAGGGGTACCTCTACTCCAATCAGGAAGGTTTTTGTTGTTGTTTTGTTTTGTTTTTAATGTTGGTTTCTGTTTCTATGTTTCATTAAATGATTGTTTCTCACTGGCCATGAACAAAATGGCCTCTCCAATGTTTGCTGCCCTGAGGCCTGTCCAGAACGAAATCCATCTCTAAGATCACTTTAGATCTTACATTCTTCTGAAAATTTCTTCATGACTCTGATTCTCCTAAATATTATGACTCTGAATTACTGAAGTTAAATCTTGTTGGTTAATTAGGTCACATGCAGGAGTCTTCTTTCCCTAGAAAGATGGGAAGTTCTGGTTGGGTCTGGAGCAAAGATCACTTCTTTATATACAAAAGAGTAATTAGCATCAGGCTGAGTACATGCTTTACAAATAATTGTAAACTGTTTAATTTCCCCCTAAGTAGATGCAATTGTGTGCTTATTGTCCATTGATTTTGCTTCCTTCTGCCTTGTCCAAAATATCAGGACCAAAAAAGCTGTCAAAACTTAATTACTTAGACAAGGAATTAAGAGGAAAATCTCAACTTATCAATTCTAATGAAAAGTTAAAAATAAATAATAGGTCAAACAGAAACTATTATGCTGTCATAAAACCAGTTCGTAACAAACATTTGGATCCTAAATAATACTTTATATTATTAAAAATGTTTTCAAGAATTCTTAGAATTCTGCCAAAAATGTATGATTATGAGTGGCCTACAGAATCTATTTTACTTTCAAAGTAACAGACTAAATCAAATATTGTTCATCTATTTAATTTTAACAAAATCTTAGTAATGTTTTGTCATTGAATCTGAATTATTTTAGGGTTGCTGGAATTTTATGTTAATAGAAAATATGGCACATATGGTAAACAGAAAATGGAAGAGCTTTATGTTTACCAAATGTTACAAAATACAGTCCCATCCCCGAAATTCTTCCTTATTATTCACATTGTATTAGAAGGAACCACACTGGCTATTCTCAACAATTTCAAAATGTTGCAATCATTGTCCCTTTCTTTGATGATACTGACCTAGAGTTTCTGAAGCATTAATTTGCCTCCAGCTGTTTCTTCTTATGTTAATGACTGTTAGGTTAAAAACATTCACGTTTAAACTGAATGAATGAAACTAAGATGCTAAATCATTAGCAAGATGCTTGAAGATATGGGTTGTCAATAAATAACTTTGTCATTCCCCCATAATGTTTATCTTTCTAAATTCTGGCTCTTCTGCAAATCTGCTCCTGGGTTAATTTCTATGTTTCTGCTTACTTTTGTGATCTTCTGAGAGGCGTGGAAAGCAACAGAAAGAACTGTTATTCTGGGTTGATTTCTGATGAACCACATATATATGATTAAATAGAAACAGTGGGAACACATAGGCAAAAGTGTCTTCAAAGAGGACAGTTCAAATTCCATTTCTTTAATGAAAGATTTCCCCAGGATCACAGTCTACAATGTTGTCTCCACGATCTGAACCCCCAAAATGTTTGGAGCAACAATTTGATACTTAAAAATGGGTTTTCTAGCTACCTATAACTTGTTTCTTTAATAGCTATTTCAGTTCATTGAAGGTGGGAAAATGTCTTTAGTTTCTTGCTACCCAAAAGGCTTAGTATAGTGCCTTCCATGTTGCACACACATAATAAATACAGTTGATTAGTGGGTCATAAACAAGAGTTTTGTTTCAGCCAACAGACAGGCCTACAAATTAGCAGGTATCTTGAAATTTTCTTAATTAGATGATATGTTAAATATGTAAGGATGCTCTTATTTAAAGAAGTCATAGGAAAACTGGATTTTAGAGATGACATTAAAAATCTACCTAGTGTAGTTTCCAACCCACTTAAACATACCCCTCTAGAATGTTCTTGAAAATGGGCATAAAGCCTCTGTTGACAACCTCCAGTGAAAGAAAAACAACTATGACATCAGAGTCTCAAATATTCCTATCCTCCTTTTGTGAATGTTCCATACATCAAAGCACAGTTTTCAATCTACTTTTTGGAAAAGAAAGCAGATTTTTCACACATGTTTACGGTATTCCCTCCTTATCTGCAGTTCTGCTTTCTGTGGTTTCAGCTACAGAACAAGGTCAACCTTGTTCTGAAAATATTAAATGGAAAATTCCAGAAATAAACAATTCATAAATTTTGAATTGACCACTGTTCTGAGTAGCATGATGAAATCTCGCACCATTCTGCCTTGTCCCGCCTGGGACCTGAATCTCCCCCTTGTGAAGAATCTCCACGCTGTGTATGCTCCCTCCCTGTTAGTCATTGCGTAGCCTTCACGGGGGTCAGATCTGTCCTGGTATCATAGCGCTTGTGTTCAAGTAACCCTTATAGTATTGTTATAATTTTTCTGTTTTCCTATTAGTTATTGTTATTAATCTCTTACTGTGCCTAATTTATAAATTCAACTTTATCATAGATATGTATGTGTAGGAAAAACATGGTATATGCAGGGGTTGGTATTATTGGAGGTTTCAGGCATCCACTAGGGGTTGTGGAACGTTTCCCCCCACAGATAAGGAGGAACTACCGTATTTAAATCTACCCCTCTTGAACACAGACTATATTCTACCTGCTCACATGCCTCTCAATCCAATAGGTTTTCCTGAAACACTGAAACAGTTCCAAAGTCCTTTGAACAACCAGAGATTTACAGTTGCCAGTTAATAGTGTGAGAATTAGCCAACTCTAAGACAATATCAACCACAATCCAGTAAGTGCTCGCAGCCTCTAGAAATGAAGGAACAATGTCCTGTCTTGGCAAGGAGTCTCGGCTAGCTCTGTGGAGCCACAGGTAGAATGCAAATTTGGAAAATTGTGCCGCCAATATGCTTCAGCTGGAGAAAAGTCTGTCGTAAGATGCTTATCAGACATCCTTTTATTGTCTCCCTAACAATGGAGAGCCGTTCCACAAGCAGTCATTTCGCATGCCATTCTGAGCAGAACAGAAGTCGCCCGAGTAATAATAAGAAGAAGAATACAGGAATGCACCAGGGGCGGGTACCCAGAAGGATGATGATGCAGAAGAATTGGAGTCAGGATGAAGTGGTGGAGACAGTGATTAAGATGTAATCTAGTTTGTGCCCATCTTACTTCCTCTATGTTAAATGATTTGAAATACGATCTATTTGAGGTGTGTTGTATTAAGGACAATGAGCCACCTTGGGAGGTTTCTTCGTTGCTGTGATTGCTTTGGCTCAAAATTTGTTTATAAGAGTCTTGTTCCCACCATAACTATTATATGACAACTTGTCAGGAAAGCTGAAAGAGAAAAAAATGGAGCCTGCAAAAGATAAAAAAACTCACACTAGGATAAATTTGGGGTTTTGATAGCTGTATGGTGCTAAAGCATCAGAGGCCCCCACTTCCCACTGTGTTCTGATGCTATTAAGAGCTGGGTTCCCTTGCAGCTTATTTATAACAAAAAGCTCCCAGTGCTTCTTGTCAGCTCACTGGGAGACTTGAGGCAGTAATGACATATCAGCCAACTTCAAACCTCAGCCCAGCAAAGGAGCAACATGCTAAGCCACAAAAATAATGGACTTTGTTATTGTACCTTTTTGTCAGTGTTATACATATAGGTCCTGCATGAACTGCAATCTTTTTTGCTCTATCCACATTCTGGACTGTCACTTATTCTCGATGGTCACAAGAATAGAAAGAGTAAGTTACACATGGCTTCTAATTTAAGAATATTTAATCTATGGGACAAATAGCAAAATAATTTGTTTTGCTGTGTTTTATCAGAGGAAACTATTCAGCTCTTTTCAAACAATATTTCTTAAATGAGCTAGGGGCTGGGTCCTGAAGTATAATATGAATAAGTTCGCCCCATGCCTGAGTGGACAAAAGCATTTCTATGAGAAAGAGCCAATTTCACTGTCTTGTGGCAAGTCCTGCAATAATGGATTTTCACTGTGAACTGGGGGAGAGGAGTATGAAGGCTGTGCTCAGATTGGGGAGAGCATACCTAGGGATGACTTCCTGTGCTGTTGGCGCCCTATTCCCCATCCCTGAGGGGACAAGGGAAAGGACAAACAGGACAGAGACTCTAACAGGAGGTGTAGCAAAGTTTTACTTAGACAGCATTTCAGTTCTTTGATTTTTATATTAATTGCTCACCATCCTTCTCTTATAACTTCTCTCCTTCCTCTTGGATCTCTTTTTTTGTAGGTTGCTTATTTCTTTCTTGTTTCTCTATCTTGTAGAGTGGAGGCAACCCTGAGCCAAAAAAGCCAAGGTAAAAGAAAACAACAAAAATAGTCGCTATCCAGATGATTTAAGACAGCCCTGATTTGTTCCTTAGGAGATGTCCTTTCTCTTGGGGTGTACATTCCTGTCCTTTTCTCACTAGTAATAGTGTGCGGTTGCTTGGAGATTTATTGAGGATAAGAGAGCTGGGTATAGGCACAGATTTTCAGAATGGGACAGTCACAGAATTGAGAATATTGGCTGACTCCTCTTAGAAATATGACTTCCCAAGTCCCAGATGTTGTCATGTCTGTTGATAGTTTGCCACAATAAATATAACCTGACTCTAACACTGTTTAATGCAATGGCACAAGCATATGGAAAAAAGTCCCATTGGGACTCCACTGGTAAGTGGTGCTGTTGACTTGTTCTCATTCTCTTTAGGCACAGGGTGAGCTACAAAAAGAATGCTGGGGCTGCTGCCATGATCTGGGGGTTGCTGCGGAGACTGTGTGGAGCTGACATGTCAGTCCTTCCCCACCCACAGCCCCTAGGCAGCCAATCTGTGCCCTGTTTCATTAGTGAGAGTGGAGGAACAGGGTACGGAAAGGTGTTGATAGCATTAGAAGTTGGTGTCTCAAAGAGACACTGCAATGCACCAAATGACTGTGTCCCCCAAAGTTAATATGTTGACAGTCTTATCCCAATGCACTGGTGTTGTGGAGGTGGGACCATTAAGAGATAATTAGATGATGAGGGTGGAGCCCTTATGAATGGGATCAGTGCTTTTATAAGAATTGGTGGAAGAGCTAGCCAGCTCTCTTTCTACCATGTGAGGGTGCACAAAGAAGCTGGCAGTCTGCAAGCTGGAGGCAGGCCTCACCAGACACAGTATCTTGGGTTTCATAGCCTCCAGAACTGTGAAAAATAAATTCCATTGCTTATAAGCCACCCAGTCTATGGTGTATAGTTCTAGCTGCCTGAGCTGAGTCAGAGACAGAGAAATGATCACATCAATGACAGATATTAGAGTGGACAGACACACAGGCTGATGCCCTGCTGTCCTGGGCTCCAGAAGGCATGAACGTACCTGGCCTCTTTTCTTGGCTGTCATATGATTCTGTCTCTCCTATTAGTGTGTACATCCCTAGCATGAAACCCTCATCCCAGCCATCCCTAACTAGTCTTAACAACCAAAGTTTAAGCTACAGGCTAAGAAGGTAACATATTCCTGGGACTTTCCATGTTGATGTTAGGGATGGACCAAAGACGCTGGAAAGTTAAGGTGCTGAATTCAATGATTGACAGATACAGAAATGCATGTAATATTTACGTGTCATCTGTGCTGGGACACCCATGAGCCAAAGTGACTAAAACATATGCCAATTCTCTCATTTGTTTTTACTTGATTTAGTTTCTTTCTTAACTATTGTGTGCTGAGAGAGAGTTGGGTTCTTGGTATGGGACAGTGGTTGCCATGAGACACAAACCAAAATTAATAGATAAAAGTACATAGCAAACCAAGCCAGACAAGTAAATGACTGCTTTAGAAGAGAGGCCGAGGAAAGGAAACACAGCCAAGGACCCACATGCTCTACTGGTCCAGGAGAACCACTTAAGGGTCAAAGGGGGTTCCTGGGGATAAGCCCCATGGTGTATGGGTATATGGGTCCCAAAATGCCCACAGTGAGATAAGATGGCCTGCTACTTAACTTTTGTTCTTTCGGTTTAGAAACAAACACAAACAAAAACCTCACCTATGGGTACTATTTCAAATTTAAGTCCCAATTATTTTACCTCTTAAGCCTTAAAGGTGAGCAGTCATTGGAGGCAAAAGTGATTTCTGTGCGGCAAACACTCTTGAAAATGTTTTTTTACACATCCTGTTACATTTAATAATCTAAAAGGTAGTATTAGTTTATTATACCCATTTTATAGATGAGGAAAACTGAGCCACAGCTAATTAAAACCAGTTGCCTAGGTACTTCCCTATGGTCAGGAGATTGAAAGTAAAGACATGACAGAGGCACTTTTGGATAGTCCCAGTTTCTTCTCTGAGGAAAAAATTCTGAATTCTTTGTTGGAAGTTCTTCGACAGACAGGTGAAGGCAGTCGGTGATGGTTTCCAGCTTGAATTCATACCTTTCCACCATTCCCCCTGGAGCAACAATCCTTCTTATCTGAGGAAGCAACAATCCTTCTGTGATTTCAGGGAACCTGGGAAACCCTCTTCGTCCCCAAAGTATTAGTCTGGCTATGCCAGGGAACATGACGTCTACACGGTTTGACAAAACAATAGAATGAAAATTCCTTCAGAAAAGTAGTCATCAACCTAAGTCTATGCTCAAATGTCAGGCAAAGAGCAGCACCTTTTCTGAGAGTGAGTTGGGGGAGAAAGTGCGTCAAAAAAAAAAAAAGAAGTGAGACCCTCAATGAGGCCCCGTGGAGTAGAGATGGCAGCAGGAGGGAGGGCCTCAGAAGATAGATCTCACGGACGTCCAAGGGTGCTGTGGCCTGACTGATTGTGACCAGACAGCCTCAGCAGTGGTGGGGCCCTTGCAAAAGGCAGGAACGACCAGGGGCGCCCTCAAGTCTGGTAGTCCTAATTAGCCTCAGAGCCTGGCCATGCAACAAACACACAGCCTGTGCCTTGGCCCATTGTCGCCTCAGTGTCCATAAGATCATAAGGCCTCCAGACCGCTGCTACTGCTGTATGATCCTCTCCCTGGAGGGAGACACATAAATTTCAGGGCCAGATGACATCTGACAAGCCAAACCATTTTTAAAAGGAGGGGGTTGTGCAAAGCCTTTTCAGATGTTGAAATTAATATCCTCCACCCATTACATAAATCACGGCTAATTCTTAAACTCTCGGAAGACTCAGGCATCACAGAGCCTGTCTAGTGGTTAGGATTCCTAGGTTTCTTCTTGGGCCTCATTAGGAATTTTCCCATAATCACTAATTCCCTGAAGATGGAGGCTATTAAAGAGGTTCCAATGTCTTCTCTTTGTTTGTAAAATTCTAAAGCTCCCTCTTTATTTCTGGAACATAGATGTGTAGCGATTGAAAAGGAAAGTTATTCCTTAGAGATGAGAGATGGCTTGTTAAAAAACCAAGAAAATGAAAAATCACCAGAAAAAAATAAAAAGCACTGTCATGGCATGTCCTCCATAACCAATCTTCTATTTCTGTCACTACTTAGACCTTGAAAGAGAGAGAGAGATAAAAAAGGAAAAAAGACCAAAAAGAAGATGAAGAAAAGCTTTCTGGGTTTTTGCACCCTCTTGAGAAGAAGTCTCTGAGTCTGTGAAGAGTTAACCTGGGACATTGGTGGACTTCAGACAGAGAGCTGAGTCTAAAATGAGGGTCCTTTCCTACAATCTTACAGGAAGGTGGTGCAGGCAGGTGGTGGTGCGAGGCCATTGTTTCTAATTTGCATAAACCCAATCTGCTAAGCAAATTATTACAAGTTACACAAACTTTGCAATCATAAACCAAGAATAGCCTATTATTGGATTTTATTGATCTAATCTCATGTTCTATAAAATAATCGAGCTTCATGGCAGCACGACCCAGGCCCTGAGACAGAGGCATACATGCCAATATTTGGAATTCCATAAGTTTGGAGAAGGTGTCTTTCCAATCAGTGCCTCATCATTTTTGTTTTGGTTGGATGCTATTTTCTATGGCTGTCATTTTTGCTTTTCAGTGATAAATTACTCTTGGTCTCGCTTCATTATTACCCAAATTGTTTGTTGTAGTTTATTTGATTGACTCTATAATGTATAGTGATACATTTTTGCATCAAGTTTAATTTTGGCCTATAATTTGCCAATTACTGAACTAAGATATATGTGTGTTACGGTTTGAATCTGACTCATCCACGCCCCATGCTGGAGGTGAGATTAGCCCTCAGAATGTTACTTGAACAGTAAGACCTCCCCCTGATGTGTCATCCATAAATTTGTTCTATTTAAGTAATTTGCAACTTACTAGCAAGTTAAATGTAATAATATTACTGGGTTAGTTTTAGGTTTACATGACATGGCTTTATAACTTGAAATCCTGTGTTTAAGTTCATATGCTTTTTACATATAGTAAATAATTCTTAAATATTGCCAGCAATAATTTTACTGCAACATGTTTTATTTGGCTATTCTACAATTTTATATGTGGAGAGTAGAGAATAAATGGTAGTCTAGAAGAAAACATTTTTTTAAAAAATCTTGTTCTTGGGGAAGTTTACAATGAACCCAAAGGACTAAAAAATTAAAAATCTTCAGAGTATGCTGCCTCTCTGTTCTCACCACTGCACTCCCGTTTAAGATCCAGAGGGCATCCCACATCTTCAGCTTGTTGGGACTACTTCAGCAGCATAGTAAAGGAAGAAATCACAATTTAATTTTAAATAATATTTTTGTCTCATTACAAAAATAGTGTATGCTGATGCACAAAATTTTGAAAAATGCAGCAAAACCCAAAGGCAAAAATATTAATGACCCAGTCATTTTACCACCCACTCTGGATATGTTGAAATATTTAATCTGATATAAATATAGGTATAAATATAGATTTTTTGTACAAAATTAGAATTGTTCTGTATACACTGTTCTGTAAGGTGCTTTTCCTGAGCAATATATCAAGAACATTTCCCCCAGGTTATTAGATGCTATTTTCTGAAACACCGTTTTTTACGGTTCTGAAATAAATGATGATGTATTTATATATCATTGTTTCTTTAAACAGTTCCCACTGGATCCAAGGTGTTATTGTTTTAAAAACAATGTCATGTCATCCTTGTAGCTCAATCTTTGCCCTCATCCATATTCTTTCTTCATGATTAATTTCTAGGACTGGGATCATTGAGTTAAAAGTCATGAATATTCACCAAGCTTTTGAAATCAAATGCCCTTCGGTAAGGGAATCAGTCCTGTTTTTGTGCTTTATGGCATGTTGAGTGGCAGAAAGCCCAGTTTCCTGCCTCTCCTGGAAATTCTGTCCTATGGCCAGGCTTAGTAAGAATTAGCCAGCCTGATTTGTGAAGGTGATTCTAAATAGTCCTGTTCATGACCTTGAACTATTAGGACTGCCTTTCCTTCATACCCATTGTTGGGAACGTAGAGTGCAGTGGGAAGGGTCCTGGGCTTGGAGACAGGATGTCTGAATTCGGGTCCTGAGCCACACACTAACCATGTGACAAAATGGAGCAGATAATCTTAATATCTCTGGGCTTTGTCTCTCTCCTCACTTATAAAATGAAGGATTTGTTCTAGACGAGCTCTATAATATCTTACAACTCAAAAATAACATAATTCTGTCCTATATTTTAGACAAACCATCAATGTATCCACCCGCATTTGTAACTTGGTGGACCATGGGCTCAATCTCTGGAAAGTTCCAAGTCTAGGTTCCCTTAAATTGTTTAGCATAAGAGAGGGCACAAGATGACCTTCAAGATGAAGTTGTTTCGTGTTTCATAAATGTCATTACATTTCACCACCTCCAAATGGTGATGTTTACAAATAACAAAACTTTTAGACACTCATGACAAAACAACTGCAGAACCCATGTGGAATTCCTCTGTCACGGGACACTCTAAAAGCTTCTGCATGGAAACATGCTGTTTTATGCTATTCTTCAGGATCATGACTAGCAGAGGTGAGAGGAAGGATGTCATTCAGGGCAGTGAGTTGTCCCAAGTCAGCAGCCTGCTTATTCACCCTAAACAGAGACATCATGTTCTTTAGTCTTTCAATTGGGAAACATCCCAGACATGATACAGCTCTTAGCCAGATGGAAGTGACAGTTTGAAGGAAGTGAATATGAGCCAAGATCAACTTTTGTTCTTTGCTATTGTGCTCGTTTATTATTCGTAACTAATACGTAGGTTCTCAGAGGTGGATGAGGAGAAAGACGCAAAGTGCTCAGAGGTGGGTCTCCATGTTGGCTCATCAGCCATCACATGGCTTTTTCTGTACATCAGCTTCCCAAATTAAGAAGGAAAAACAGTTTAATTCTCTTTGAACCATAAAAACTGTTATATACTGAGAGCTTATTACGTGCTAAACACTTTGCATACATTAGCTGATACAGTGAAAACACCTCTGTGTGCAAAGGACATTTATCTTAATTTTTAAGAGAAGGTAACTTAGCAGAAAGAGGCTAAGTAATTTCCCCAAAATCACACAGAGAGGGAATGGTGGAATTGGGACCTGGATGTTGGCCTGACTTCAAAGGCAATGATAGGCATATAAAGATTTTTTTTAAGGACTTATAGGGAGGGTTTTCTTAATCCATTTGCTTCCTGGCAATTGTCATCAGTTTGGCTCACATGCTCAAATAAACTCTTATAAGCTACAAAAAAAAAAAAAAAAAATGTTCCGAGGCAAAAGATGTTGGTGTCTGTGGATGAAATAGAACACATTCTATTTCTTTAAGATTGTTAGATCTGTAATACTTATTACTCTGGTTTATCTATGCGAGTCTTGCCCTGCTTCATCCAGATATTCAACTACAATTTCCACATTAGAGTATAAATAGTTTAAATATTTAACCCGAAAAGTAACATTTTATTCCTTAAACCAATATTTTCAAAATGTTAGACCTCTCCATGCAGTTAGAAATAAGTTTTACATTGTGATTCAGTACACATTCCCACGCACATATATAGGAAACAAAATTTGATGAAACAATATTTCTTCTTACTACACAGAATGCACCTGGTTTTCTATTTTAGTTTTTAATGATGCAATAAGCTGATTCATGACCTACTAATGGGGCCTGTAGTTCAACACTACTATGTTTCCCCGAAAATAAGACCTAGCCGGACCATCAGCTCTAACGCATCTTTTGGAGCAAAAGTTAATATAAGACCCGGTGTTATATCATATCACATCACATCATCATATCATATCATATCATATCATATCATATCATATCATGTCATATACCCAGGCTTATATTATAGTAAAATAAGACTGGGTCTTAGATTAATCTTTGCTCCAAAAGACACATTAGAGCTGATGGTCAGGCTAGGTCTTATTTTCAGGGAAACACGGTAATAGTGAACATTTGCTCTAAAGTGCGGCTGTTCCTTCCTTATCTGCACTGTTCTCCATTTCTCCTCACTCTGATGCTCACTCACCAAGAGAAGACGCTAATGCTTCGTATCAAACACTTTAGTTTCTCAAACCTCTTCATTTCCTACTCCAAGTGAAGTCTGCCCTCTAATGATTCAAAAGCACCATTGATTTCAAAGACTCATCTCTTAACAAAAGAATCAGAAAGGAAACTCTGAATGTGAGAGTTTAAAAGGACATTACTGTTTGCTAGTCAAAACTTATTTAAAAGTAAGAGAAGCTGAGGCCCACAGTGACGTCTTCCCCCACAGCCTCAGGTGGAATGGCTGCAGGTAAGAGAGGATAAGTTTACATTCCAATTTGGCCTCGGACGTTCTCTGGAACTCGGGGATCTACCTCAGCACTCGCGCATCGAGCAAGGAGAAATGAGGGGAGCTTACAGCAAGGCCTGTGCTGAGTAGTGGAAAACAAAAGCTAACCCATGTTTTAAGGAACACCCATTAACTTGGACTTAAGGGAGTAAAGCAGGAAGGTGAATTTAGCCTTAATTCTCATGATTTTGATCAGAATTGTATCAGACAATTCTTTTAAGGGACTCCAAGAAGTAAGTTAATGAAATCACGTGAAAACAATAACAAGAGAATGCTGACTCTACCTTTTAGCAGGGAAGGGGCAGCGGGGGCAGAGTGCAAGCAAAAGCATTTCCTTGTCCTTCTACTGTATGCCACTAAAGCACCCCACCCCTCTTTCCTAGTCCTTTTTCAATTTTTATCAGATTATGTTATAATTGTCTTTTTTACCTAGTATCTGCAGTGCTTCAACAACTACTTCATTTTGTGTGGTGAAAACAACCAAGTTCATATTACTAATTATTATATCTCCAGTGCTTATGTAGGATTTTCTGGTGAATGAATCAGTAAGTGAATGCTTCAGCATGCCTGCACTGTGACAGGTATATTTGGAAATGAACTTTCACCTGCCTGTTTCTTACCTGTCTTTCAGGATCCAGCTAAAATACCATCTTTTATATAAACTAATTCTCAACTCATCCAGAAAGAATCAGCAATTGCCCTACTAGGCTCTCTTTCTACTTTGTATCAGCCCTGCTTACAGCCACTAGACCATTCAGGCATTTTTTTACTTTTTGTTTGGCCATTTAATGCAAAGAATAAATAACAAATGTAAGTCAATGCTAAGTCCAGATGCAGAATTCAGAAGCTGCTCTATGACCTAGCAATTCAGAATCCAGCTCTGTCTCTAGTTTATTTACCCTGTTATTCTCCGGGGTCACTGCGTTACTATGTGTCTGAGTCTGATTACAAGAATAACTTTTATGTATGTACTCGAATATGTATATGTACTCACATATGTATATATGTGTGTAATGGGCAGTACCATTTAGAAGAGATATACTAAACTACTTCCTCAAAAACGTTTTAAAAAATCATAAAAACTCTCCCGGGATCCACTCAGCTGTTCTTACTTGCAGTTGGACCAATGGACACTCATGAAACAGATTTTATCAACTGCCATTCCAACAGCAGGTATGGGACATGAAGGCATGTCGGAATTATTTGGGGGGAAGGAGCATTTATTAGTACAATCCCTGTGAAACTGATTAAACTCAGAAACATTCCATTGTGTGGCATCAACAGTAAGTCTTACCTCCCTCAGCCTTTGCACAGCAAGAACTTATCTATCCCCCCTCCCCGATAGAGCCTTAGAAAGGCAAAAGGAATTTGGTATTATCAATGTGCTGGTTTATCAGATATGAATTCATTTGTTTTTCTCAAAATGACTTATCAGCATGAACAGAGCTGGCTGGCCCAAGTGTGAATTGTGCTCCAAATACCCTTTCTGAGTTCCCCAGAGCTCAAGAATGTTTTATCTCCCAGTTTATTTCCCCTGTTTGTTTGTGTTTTTTCAACTTCTTACCTATTGAGGTGCATTTTTGGGTCAGGATTCCTGTAAAGACACGGGAAATTCACACTGCCCAGCTCAGGCTGTCTGGTGGCCGGTGTGTCGGGTAGAATTTCACCTCTTGTGGGAAAACAGTGGACAGTTGAAAGTGAGATGGATTGCCTGGTGATGGCTCCCAGGACTGAGCATCTGGGGCCCTTCCTCAAATAGCCATTATTTTCTTTATCTGGACACAATGGAAATGTATGACATGAAAGGCAAGGGCCTGGGCCCAGCAGCCTTGCATGCTAAACCAACACACCGGAAGCAAGAGAAGGGCTTCCTTCAGCCTAATGCCATTACCTGCCTCACCTCACCTCTGAGGGGTCCTGCATTCCCACAGTGGGTTGATATGGGGCAGCCTCGCCAGGGCATCGTCCTTCTCAAACTCTTTGATGCCTGATGTCATTTCATCTTGTCCTGTGTTTTCAAGGCATGTTCTCATCCTGCACCTTTCTGGGCCATGGAGTGGATCTGTGAAAGGCTTCACAGCTATCTCCTTCACAGAGAAATATAAGGGGGAGATTTAATTCAGAAAGGCCCGACATTTTTCAGTCCCTTGAGCAAAAAGCAAGATACGACAATTTAAATAAAAGTCTCTTCAAGTGGTGAGAAATCTCTCTAAAGGTGAAAAAAAATTATATGGAATGTCAACTTAGATTTGCTACTAGAAATATTTAGTGGTTTGAGGAGAAATAAAATTTATTTTTGTGGTTCTTGCTTTGGTTTATATCATCATCATTCAACACTTCTCTGAGTGCTTCTGAGCCCAGCATCCACACATACATGACCCGTCAGGTGTTAGGGACATCTAGACTTGAATTTGAGTGGAGGTTGTTGGACATTTTTTGTAACCCACAGAAATTCTTCCTGTCTAGCGTGGCACTTTGTGGTTTGTAGAAACAACGTTGGTAAAGATCATAGAATTATTCGGATGCCTCTGAGGCTAAGGCCAGACTTGTATATCTAAGCCAGTTTATTCAGCCTTTCTTATGAAAACTTCCCAAGGAAGTGACTCCACCACCCTCCTAATGAGGTCTTACAGTCGTGTGGTATCTGAGAATGGCAGTTCAGCAAGGACATTAAAGTCAAGTGTATAGTGAACCTGGCAGCTGTATGGGAGAGCTCTCCTGGCCTAGTGCAAGCACGAGACAGATGTCAGCAGCTCAGGTGGTCAAGCTAAAAGATACACCGCACATGCAATTAGCAGAGGTCAGAGCGAGGAAGAAAGGGACCCAAGGTGATCAGTCAGAGGTTATTGGAAGGAAAGCTATCTGAGGTCTGGGCAGGGAAAAAGCTAAGGAAAAGTCAGGTAAAACCACCCGCAAGGAGATCACGCTGATGTAAACCTGACTCTTAGAGATCAATCACAAACAGGGGTTGCTTATATGGTCTCTGGTGTGGGGTTTTGATTAGAGGAGGCATTTCAGAAGGTCATCCTGAACCACCCGGAGCAAGGCAAGGACCCTCACTGCACACCTTACAAACACCACATCTCACTGGGAATATGAACGCTGCCTTGCCTCTTTTCGACTTGTAAGAGGACGTGCTCCTCAACTTTCATTTCTCTAAGCTACCAAAATCATTAACACCAGAGCCTGTTGTGTTTAGGAGTTTCCACAATGGCGTCTATCCAAATTCATAGTATCCTTTCAGTCCACTAAGCTGTGACACTGAAGAGTGGAAGAGGGAAGGATGTCAAGTCGTCTGAGCAGACGCAAAGCTCCTACTCCCACATTCAAATGCTGAATAGATTTGTTTTCTTGAAGTTTACTTTTAAAGTTAAATTTGTAGTGAGGGCTAAGGTGCCTCCTTTGCAAACCTAGCTAAGCTTAAATAGTCTCTTCTTACTTGAAAGTTAAAACACTGGATTATAGATTGATGAAAAAGCGTGCGTCTTTATAGTCTATATTTCAAACGTTGTGATAAATCTTAACATTGCCAAAAATGAAATGGGTTACTTATTAGCTCTTGCTATTCCCTGAAAGAGGGTAAAAATGATGAAAAACTTCTGCATGTGTACTTCATTTTCAGTCACTAAAATATAAAGGAATCTCACTTATTTCCTATCGTATGTTTTGATCAAAGAAAAGACAATGTTAATGTCCTATGTGTTAAACATTAAGGAATATTATGACTTTTCCCTGGGATTTCTAAAGAACTTGAAAATAATTTAGAAATTTTTGGCATGACTCATGATAGATTTGGAGCCCATGGAAAACACTAGTAATTAGTGCTGTTGGAGGCTGTCTAGTGGCCAGTGTGTCGGGTAGGATTTCAGCTCTCATGGGAGAACAACGAACACAGATGAATTGTCTGGAGATGACTCCCGGCACTGAGCATCTAGGACCCTTCTTCATGCAGCCATTGTTTTCTTTCTCTAGCACAAAGGAAAATGTCCAACAAGGAGGACAGCTCTTGGGCCCAGCAACTCTGTGTGCTAAACTAACATATGCTTGCAGACAGAATCAACCACCATTGCAATTCACACGTTCCTCAGAGCACCAATCATGTTTCTGGCACTTATTTGTACCTATGTCTGTCCTTAACTTGTATCTCTAGCATTTCCCCTGGTGTCTATAAGTATTTGGTAACTGAAGGAATTCTATAACGGTACACACTTCCACTCTGTGTAAGGATGAAGTCTAAACCACTTCTTTTGGTGTTCTAGGCCTGCTTCCTCTGCTAAACTAATCTCTTCACTATGCCCAGAACATACCTAATATAACTCCACCTCTAGGTCTTTACTACTATTACTGCCCTTCCAGGAATAACCTATCGTCTTCTCCACTATTAAAATCTACTTATTTTTCAATGTCAGTTTAAATCCAACTTCCATCAGGAGACCTTTTCGCTGTTGGAGTTCATTAGACTTATCTGTACCACCTGTTTGACATTTATCATTCCATGTTAATGTTTCCACTACAAAGTGTATTGTCTCCTCATCTACAGTTTAAGATTCTTAGGGACAGAGACCATGTCTTTGATACTCTATTTTAATTCAGTCTTTCGTCTATAGATTGAGTCATTCATTTAACTAAGAAACTTGCTGAGAATCTATCAAGTGCAGATACAATGTTGTAAAGCAGAAAGACATATTATATAAAGACCTTAGCTTTAAGGATATTGATATTAGCAAGAAAGCTCTTTCTACACAACAAATTTCAAAATTTAACAACTGATTATTGATTGATCACCATTAAACAAAGTATATAGAGGTATCTCGCACCAGAATCATGAAGGCACGATTACATTTTTAAAACTTACACATGAGTGAGATCATAAAAAGTTGAATTTTGGCCAACCCAACAAAGCTTTCAGAATAGATGGTATATTGTCTAGTTAATGTCTCCTTTCGAGAAAAATCAGAAACAATAAAAAGTAAGGCCAATTATTCAGCAGTCCATTGGTAACCTGATTCTTCTATAAGAGCTGCTGAAGAATAAGATACTGTACAGGGGTATTTTTAGGGCAGATGGAGATAACTATTTTGTTCATTTTTTGCAGTATCTCAGTTGTATCCTGGAAATGTATGACTTCAGGAAAGTTCTGCAAGTTGTGTGTGCAGCTGATGATAATTGGTGCATGACCTCTTTCCTGAAAGCCTTCCTTGCTGATAAAAAAGTGGTACTAACAGAGAAGAGGAAATGACTTAGAGACACCATCATCCCCAGGAGTTCTTGTTTCCTCCATTACCTTTAGGCCAGAATTAGACTGAGCCATAAGAGAAGAAAGTATCTGTCCTCTCAATGCCCTCTAAAGTGAGCATTTTCTGTGAAGTTTGGTAATAACTCTGGTTCTATTTCTGCAGAAGTTCGTTATTTTCTACTGATAAAAAGCTGCTCTTCGATCATTCCCTTAGTTCTCTCACCTTCCAAAAGATGGACAGATTGTTGTATAAGATAGAACTTACTCCCAATGCTCACTGCTTTCTAAAGTTGATGTTACTCTCATACTGTTTCTCTTCTCCACAGTTATTCATAAAATGTCTTGTTTCTTCAGTGGATTCACCCAATCATATTGCTTCTCCTTCTAGTAACTTTTCTATGACAATAGAGAATAAAGGAAATAATTTCTTTGAATCTGTTATTTCCAGTTCTGCCTCCATGAACTTCCCCTCTCTAAGGACTCTATAGGACATGCTTAGAGAGGATCTCATTTTTTAATTCAATATTTCATCTATAGATTGAGTCATTCTTCCCAGTGTCTCTGTAAGCATTTTCTACACAGAATCCTTTTAATATTCCAAGAAATAAATGTATCAAAAGAGTTATTCTAAATACATTTCCAGGAATTTTAAAGATGCATAGGTCTCCAAAATTAAATATTTTCTACGTTGAAAGGGTAAATTACTTCTGGTGAAATCTTTTGTTCTATTCTCAAATATGATAAATCAAAATAACAGTACTGATCCTTTCTAAGAAACTCCTGGTCCTTGGCTGAACCACACCTCCCTTTCCATATGTTATAAAACTACAACAGTTAAATCATATAATAGTTAAAATGATAATTAAATTATTTTTAGCTACCTTTAAAGATAAGATACAATGTATCTATTCATTTGTTTATTTTTTCAACAAAAGTTTATTAAGCCCCAATTATGTGTTAGGCAGTGTTCAGGCATTAGAAACAAATAAATAAACAAAATGCTCTGCCCTCATGGAGCTTATATTCTGTGGAGGATGACAGACATAAAACAGATTTATAGATAGTATGCTGGATGCTGACAAGTGTCTAGAAGATAAGTAACTCAAGGAAAAAAGATAAGAGTGAATTTGGTATCTACCGAATGACTCACTAAGAAAGCAATAGTTGAGAAAAGACCCAAGTAAGTCAGCCCATTAACCATGTGCAAATCTGGGAACAAGCGAAGCCTGAGGAAGGAGCTGCCTGATGTGTGATGAGCAAGGGGGCCAGCCAGGGGGAAGCAGAATCCATGAAAATACAAAATTATAGTTGATGAGGTTGGGGGGATAGGTGCAAAGAGATCCTGTAGGGCTTAGAAGGCCCTTGCAGAGGTATAGATGTGGGAAGGCAGAAGAGGGTGTGGAATGGGGATGTAATGTGCTTGGCCTTAGTTTCACAGTATTACATTATTAAGATGTAGTTAGCCTGGCATTTCCATTTAAAAGGGGAAAAACAGAATGGAAATGCCATTGAAATTAGGAAAAATTCTAAACAGAAAATTATGGGAGGGAAGAAAAAGAAAACTAATTCCTTTTTACTCATTGTACAATGATTTTTAAATGCTCCTAACAAAGTTTACATAAGAACATGCTGTTCTTTCTTTTTCTTCTCAAAAATGCCATTTCTAGAATCTTTCTTAGCCACTTATTCCTGTCAATACAAAAGAACTGAACAAATACATCTATATATGCACAGTTCATATTAATAAATTATATGTTTATAGCTATGTCATATGTGACACCTATAAAAATAATTATTAAAAAGATAAGATAAAAATGAAACATATGTAAGTAATTTTTATTTCTTATTGGTGTTATTTTGTTCATCGTTTTGCTTTCTAGTCATTAATGGTACCAAATAGTTTTTAGCTCCCAATTAAAATATTAATAATGTTTTGGAGTCTTAGTTCTTTAATGTCTTTCTAATTGCAATGGTTGATATCTTAAACCACAGATACATATGCTTAAGTGAGATTAATTTTTAACCATAATGACTTTAAATCCGTATATCAAATAGTCTTCCTAATTATTTTGGATTCTCTTTTGAATTCCTGATTATTTTGGCTTCTTGTTTGATATTAGATTACATATTCTTTGTTTCCCTCTTAATTTGGCTGCTGAGAACTTATATTGGATGCAGAAAAGTCAGTGCCATTTTTACTTTTCTTTTTGCCAGCATTTTTAGTATTCTCTTCATTGGTGCTCTTTTGGCAGCCACTTGTGTATGCCACTGAACCATGTTGTGAGATTTATTTAATAAAGCCAGATAATATAACCTGTAACCCACTTAACCAGGCAAACACAAACGACAATTTGAGTCACTGTACTGACAGCCAGTGACCAAGTTACTGTCAAGCTTCCAGTATCCCTCTTCCTCCAGATCCCTCATGGACTTCGTGTGATAAAACACCTTTTCTCCTTCAAACCAAAGGCAACAGTGTCAAGACACAGAATAGAGACTATGTAGTTTACTGTTTGTTTCTCTTTAGGTGAAACATAAATGAAAATAGTAATTCAATATTTTCCTCCTCTGCTGCCAAAAGATTCCTTTGCTCACAAACAAAGGTAGGAACATCTCAACTTGGAGACATCAGGATAAGAAGCAAAAGTGCTTCCAGGAGCACTGTCTGGCACACCTCATTATAGGGATTTATATGATCTCATTCAACATAATGATAGGGAATTGTGTCCTAGAAAAAGACAATAGTGTAGGAACATTAGTCATAAAAGACAGATAAATGGGGATACCATATTGGTTGGGAGTTGGATAGGTAAAAGTAGGGTCATTCAGTGTTAAGAGCTGGATTTCAGAGTGTTAAGAAGAGCTGTCAGATGATTATTGAAGTGAGAACACACAAGAAAAGACACAAAAATAGGAGACAAATGTCCCAAAGCAAGGGCTTAAATCATGTGAACCCAAGAATTCAGGCATGTTTGGGCCTGGCTGGAAGCCCAAGTGGCCTTAGGAAAAAATACAGTGACTAGACATGCCGAGGCGGAGGGCAGAAGTCCAGAAACAGAGCTCTCCTGGAACAGAGGCCACTTCTTAGATCCAGGCTTGGGTCCTAATGAGGAGAGAGAGTCAAGGTGACTGAGGTTGGCGTGGGGCTCTAACTACAGTGTGGAGTACAACACTCAGATTAGCTTCCAGACTGCCCTCAAGGATAATGAACTTGGTGACGAGAGAACGAGGGGACCATACAGAAATAGGAAACAGAGTGCTGAATTCCTGAAAGAACAATGAGAAACTAAGAACTCAGTACAGCTCGCTGTACTAGGAGCAAATGTATGAGGGTATAATCCTTCCAGTTCAGTGAGCCAAAAGTAGTGAGAATCACAGCAACATTATCACCAATGAGGAAAGGGAGAGAGAATGCCAACTCCGTGGGTGGCCATGAGTGGGGAGCACTGCAGAAAGCTGAAGACCAGAGACAAACATGAAGGGATGGGAGAAGAAAGCCACCTTGAGATGTGGACAAACTTGAAAAGTGTCTCCGAAGGAACATCCTCTAAGAAGCCTTGTGTGGACCCAAAGAAGAAAGATTCTTTTGTTGTGACCCCCAAGAAGGGATTTATCTGTTGAGAGAGACTTCTCTACGGTCAACTGAGGAGCCAAATTTTATGAGAATAAGAGTCTAGTGGCCATTTGCTGACAGAGGCATCTCACATACTCCGTATACTGGGAGGAACCTCAGGCTGAACTCTCAGCTTCCCTTACTATGCCCTTACTAGGCCCTATGTACGCCTCCAAATCATGCACTTCAGGGAATCTCTGGTTTCCTCTTTCGAGGAATGGACTGAGCCCTGCCCTGTCCAATCAGAACTGCACAATTTGGATATATCATTTACATAAAACAGACCTAATTATGAATCTGAGTAGAAATTATTTCTAGAAAACGTGGCCTCCCATTTGTCTCCATGGAACACAATTTAAGTTGCTTCCTGAATCTGTGTCTCCCTGGCTGCAGCTCCTTTTGCTCAAATACATAAATGCTTTTTATTATTTATTACAGTCTAAAATTAATTTGCATTTGCATTAGGATTCTAGTGACCTACTGGTAGGTGCTAAACCATAGATTTCTGTTTTACTGCTCTTATTCATCATAATTCTATTAAACCTCAGGCTGTAGTGACTCAGGAAACTTCTTGGATAAGGGTTGTCTGTAAGGGAAGTTACTCTGGTTATTCTAGAGGATAGGCTAATAAAGAAACTTAATGAATATGTAACCTTCTGTCTCTTTCCATCTTAATTTAAATTTAAGATGAAGGCTGATAGCACCTTTAGTCCAGGCTGACTTCAGAGCTCTAGAAACATTCTACATAGGGGCTAGAAGCATGTACCGTGGTCCGACAGACTCAAGATCAAATTATTCACTAGCCCTGACACTGAGGCCAGGATAACCTCTCTAACTTCAATTCCATTAACAACAGAATGGAAATGATAGCAGTATATAAACTCTTAGAATAACTGGGAATAATAACGTATAATATGCCCTAAGTATACCTGTTATATAACCACATGGAACATTCATAAAACCAGTAATTAAAAGGGGGAAGCCCAGATAAGGAGTACATTTCCAAATATTACACATCAGATTTTATTCAGTGCCAAGTAAGGGCAACCCCAGGAAGTCAATGAAGCAGATTAAATGAGCCAGGAACATGCGAGGTCTGTGTGCTATACACAATAAACCATCTTCTACTGTGCCCATTAAGCAGTCCATCTTAATCACCTTTAGGGCAGACTCCTAAAATTCTACTCCTCTTTCCAACCCCTTCAACTCAACCATTAATAGATAGGTCCTAGCATCTAGCACAAAGAGTATGCATAGAGCACATGGTATGTTTGGGGAAGAACTGAATTATCCTACAGCCAGCCCCTGAAATAGTGCATGTTTGTGCATGTACACATGTGTGCCCATGTATACATGTACTCTTACATACACGAGCATGTGTATGTTGGTCGCAGTGTGTTTCAGAGAGCATCTTTAATAGCCTTGTTTTATAACCTGAAATAATCGAGGTAATCTTAATCCCTGATGAAGTTTAAATAGGAGAGAATGGGATTTTTATCATCTTATCTTATCTTCACAGGACAATCTTAAATTCCCTCAGTTAGATTGGTCAAAACATAAAAATAAACTAGGGTAGTGTATAAGAATGATAGTGTAAACTTCCAAGGAATGGATGATATACCAACAAATAGATGAATTCCATTTGGCACAGGAATTCAAGACAGAAATCTAAGATATTTCCCACTGGAGTTCAATTTTCCATAGTTCTTACATGAAGTTTTGAAGAAGTTCCAGTATTGGCTCCACAATGTTTTATGTCTCTGTTATTATGATTAATTTACATTTGGGTTTTTTTTTCTGAGTACATTTATTTATTTTCTTTGCCCCTAGTTAGAGTGGAAATGGTAATAAGACTCTCCCAGAGAGTTGTTCCTCTCATGGAACAGTGTGCGTGAAAGAATGAGGAGGCACGGGCCATTTCACTAGATGCAGCCTGACCTACCAGGCTCGTGCCTTCCACATGGGTTGGAAAAAATATACAAATTTGTATTCACTTTGTCAAAATTAAATTGAAAGGGACCAATTGAAAAATGCTTCTAGTCACATTAGATTCTTAAATATGTGCATTAGTTTCCGTTGTACAAGGAACCGATGCTTTCCATAATCTCCTTTTCATGTGAATTCTCAGACCCGGTAAAATCTGAAGCTTGTGTTTCTCAAATTTCCCCCAGAACAAAGGCACAGGTTCTAAAACAAACCAGGAGAGGGCAGTCAGAGTAAATTTAAAATATGTAGTTTGGAGAACAAGAAATGTACAGAATTATTATTTTGCCCAATTTTAGAGAAAGAGACTAAGACAGGACCTAAACATCTTGTTAGCAGGTGGACCGCTACTACAGTATGGATCATAATAAACATCTACTCTTTGTAGCAAATATGAGGCCTACTCCCCGTGTGTCCCTACAATTTACAATATCTCCTTTCCGATTTATCATTTCTAAAGAATTCTTATATTGACCGAAGTAAGATGTAGGTAGCTTTATAAAAGTTAAAGAAAGAATTAAGATAATTTGAAATTTAGATGTGTAGAATTTTTACATTCTGTAAAAACTTTACACAAAAATAAGACTCGCCACACTTGGATCTCTATGAAATACTGATGCAGAAAACACACACAAGAGTAGAGTTTTATGGTCTTAGATTTTAGCTCAGACCATGAGAGCATCCAAATACCTATAGCATTATTATGTCTACTGAAGATGCCTTATAATGGACACCATTAAAATTCTGGCCTCAACAACCAAGCATCCTGGAGAAGGCATGATTGAATGAAGGCTTTTTGTGAAAAATACAGGAATTTCCCAATTATGCTGGTTATTTTAGCTCAACAGCTAAAAACTGACACTGACTTGAACCAACAGGTAAAAGGAACAACCAAGACAACTGTCACACAGGAGGGTGACAGAGACTGCCATGAAGATGGCGTAATTCACACTTGCTGCCAAACTTGGACACACCCACAAGGAAACTGAGGAGGAGAAGGAAGATGGAGTCTGGGTGGATGTGCCACTACAATTAGAGATCTGACTCCCAGAATGATGCAGGAGTCACGTCCCGAGTGAAGTCCAGCCTGAGGAGCAGCACAGTGAGAATGCTGCCTCCATCGTGGACAAATCTCCATCAGCTGAATGGAATGGAGCTGCAGCTCTGCCACAGTGGACAGCTCAGAGCTTCCCCAGGAAAGGTTCTGCAACGTGCTGTGATGGCGTGAGACTGCAGTGCCAGGGTACATTGGACCTCTTCCAACAGCTTGTGCAAACAGATTGTGGAAGCATTCCAGATGTGTGGAGGGCTGGTTATACTTTACACATAGACCTCTTTACGTCTTCCTCACTGGAGGGAGTAAACACACTCATGAAGACCCCCTCAGAGAAAGGGAGGAAGGCCTGGATGTTTCAACACTCGGTACTCCATGTCCTGTATGGATGCTGTGTCATCTGCATCTTGGAGGCAATCCAAAGTAGTGTGTGGCACTACAGTGAATGTAAGAGACACAGAAAACACTCTGAATGTTGGGTCTGAAAGGACAAGTGTCTAAGACAAGAGCAGAGACTGTGGTGTCAATGCAACCTTTTTTCCAGGGTCCTTTCCTAAATGCACAAGGGAAATATTGATGGAAGAAAATCCAGGTAGCTTTTGGTGGGCATGGTGGATGGGAGACATCCCTGAAAAGGAGAGAAAAATGAGACTGGCTGGTATGAAAAGAAGCAAACAATGACATTAGCTTTACATTGTGGAACATGTGAGTCAGCAAGCAGAAGTTTATATGTCCTATTCCAGGACTTGCCTAAAAAAATGGCAACTGCAAATGTGAAGGCAGAAATTACCAACAGAGACCCTACAATGTTGTCGCCTTCGTTTGCCAGGGGTCTATGCCAGAGTGACCACTCTGCTAATGCTGAACGCTTACAACATGCTTTGCAAATCGGTGACCTTTCTGGCATTTTATCAGGAAAGTGATTCTGGGCCACAAATCACCTCTTTTTTTTTTTTTTTAAATCATGATAAGAACACTTAAATTGAGAGCTTCCCACTTAACAAAAATTTTAAGTGTAGGCACAATGTTGTATAGCATATACCTAGAACTTGTTCATATTACATAAGTGAAACTTCTTATCCATTGGACAGCAACCTGTCATTTTCCCCTCCCACCAGCCCTTAGAAATCCCAGTTCTATTCTCTCTTTCTATGAGTCTTACTCTTTTAGACACGTCATGTAGATGGAATAATGCAGTATTTGTTGTTCTGTGACAAGCTTATTTCACCTAACCTAATGATCCGTTTATGTTGTAGCATGTTATAGGATTTCCTTTCTTTTTTGGCTGAATTATATTTGTGTGTGTTAGTGTGTGTGTGTGTGTGTGTGTGTGTGTGTGTGTGTGTGTGACACTTTCTTTATCCATTCATCCCTCTGTGGACATTTAGGTTGTTTCCAGAACTTGGATTTTGTGAATAGTACTACAATGAACATGGGAGTGCATGTATCTCTTTGAGATCTTGATTTCAATTATTTTGAATAAATATACAGAAGTACAATTTCTGGATCAGATGATAATTCTATTTTTAGTTTTTTGAGGAACCACCATACTGTTTTCCATAGTGACTGCACCAATTTATATCGGCAATAGTACACAAGTGTTCCAATTTCTCCATATCTCCACTTGTTATCTTTTGGATTTTTTTTTTTTTTGACAATTGCCATTCTTACAGCTGTGAAGAATTCACCTCCTAATTTCACCATACGTGTTTTCTACTTTACTCTACAAAATCATCACAACACAGAATCAGGACACATCTTACAATAGTCATCAGTAGAAAATAGAACTTTAAAACTCAACATTTTGCACTAAAAATATAGAGACCAGGAAGACAAGATGATATGTAGAGAAGCATCTGAAAATTGGAGTCACAAAAAAAAAAAAGTTTGAGTCCAAGCCCTGTCACTTAATAATTGGGTAGTATTTGGCAAGTCACATCCTCACTGGCCAAAGCTTTGTCACAGAGTGGTTATAAGAAGTATAGGAGAAAAGGTGTACAAAAGGTCTTTGAAAGTAGAAGACACTATAGAACGGAGGAATATATTAATATTGTTGATAATATTTAAGCATGCTAAAGTCAGTTTCATTTGGCTATGGAATAAATCCTCCATTTTCCCCCACTTATGTTTAATTTTGCCTGACACTTAAATGGTACCCAGAGATGGAGGGAGATATGACTTGCAGGAAAGATCACATCCCAAAATTATAATTATGCTTATTAATCAAAAAAGCGTGTCCTAAGTACAGAGGTAAATTGAACTGAATAGAGTGTGGGACAATGAATTCAATGTAACAAATATATAGAGAGGACCTACTGTGTGTACTGAATCATAGGAGTAACTAGATGAGCCAGCAGGTCTCCTTCCCTCAAGGAGATGAGAATTAGAGAGAAAAACAGATACACAAAGGAAAAGGGTAAAAGGAGAGCAAATGAGAGTCCTGTACACATTCATTTTGCTCGGTAAACATTTATTAAGCTTTGGTCTAGGTTCTATGAATACAAAGTTGTATCTGATGTAAGTACTGGCCTTAAGGACCTTATAATTTATTTAAAATAAGATAGAATATTGTAGGTGTTATTACAGAGAACTAAAGATCTCCATGAACTATACGTCTTTATTCCAGATTTCTAACATGAATAGCAGACTTATACGAGGTCTGACAATTAAGTTCATGAACTTGTTGCAATGATGTTCCTAATCTTTTTTGATGTTAGAGGGATTATTCATTATGAATTTGTACCAACTGTACAGTTAACCAAGTTTATTATTTGGATAGTAAACTATTTGGATGAAAAGACTACATGAAAAAGTTAAGTGAAACGACAGGAACTTTTCGCCAACAATTCATGGCTCTTGCATCATGACAATGCACCAGCTCACACGGCACTGTCTGTGAGGGAGTTTTTAGCCAGTAAACCCATAACTGTATTGGAACACCCTTCCTACTCACCTGATCTGGCCCCCACTGACTTCTTTCTTTAACTGAAGGTAAACGAAATATTGAAAGGAAGATATTTTGATGACATTCAGGACATCAAGGGTAATACGATGACAGCTCTGATGGCCATTCCAGAAAAAGAGTTCCGAAATTGCTTTGAAGGGTGGACTAGGTGCTGGCATCAGTGACTAGGTTCCCAAGAAGAGTACTTTGAAGGTGACCATAGTGATATTCAGCAATGAGGTATGTAGCACTTTTTCTAGGATGAGTTTGTGAACTTAATTGTCAGACAGCGTATATTCAACTATCTACCTGAGATCCCCACTGAGACACTTAGTGTGCAGCTCAAATTTAATATTTCCAAAACTAAACTCCTTATTCATTGTCCAAATCCACTCCTACGGCTGGATTCCAGATATCAGGAAACAGCAACTCCAACCTCCCGTTTGCTCAAGCTAAAACCTTGAAGGTATCTCTCTCTCTCTCTCTCTCTCTCTCTCTCTCTCTCTCTCTCTCTCTCTCTCATTGTCTCTCCCTCCTTCCCACCCTCCTTCTCTCCCTCCCTCCCTCTCTCTTTCCCTGTGTGTGTGTGTCTCCCTATCTCCTTCACATCTAATCCTTCAGTGTATCTGTTGGGTCTACTTTCAAAATATATCATGAACTTAAGCACTTCTCACCACATGTTCTGCCATCACCCTGGTCTACCTCACCATCCTCCTTTTCTGGATTAACACAACAGCCCTCTATCTGTCCTCTTTGTCTCTGCTACAGCTGAGTTATAGTCTCCTCTCAGCACAGAACCAGAATTATCTTTTTAAAACACAAGACACACCATGTTAGTGTTCTACTCAAAATGGCTCCCAATCATTTTCTGAGTAAAATCCAGTTTCTTATATCTCTGATCTCATTTCCTATGATTCTCTACATCAGTCACATTTTTCCACCACACTAGCCACCTTGCTGTTTCTTTAAAGTGTCAAATGCACACTTGCCACTGGCCTTTTGAAATCACCAGCTTTCTGTCTAGCATGCTATTCTCTCACTACCCAGACGACTTGCTCCCTTACTTCACTCAGATCTCTGCTCAAATGCCACCTTCTCAGTGACACTTAACCTGATTATCCTGCACCTATGTAAAACAGTGTCTCCTCCCAGAAATCCCAAGCCACGTTAATTTGCTGCATGTCATTTCCTAGCTTTAATCACAAACTTACATACTGTACTGTACTTACAAACTGCTTTTATTTGTTGTCTTTATCTCTCCACTAGATTGCAAATTTCAAGAGAGTGGAGACCATGTCTTTTTTGTTCGGTGCTGTATCTTCATTGATAAAATAGTGTGTGATACATACAGTGTTTATAAATATTTATTGAAAATGAATATAAGTATTGACATAAATTCTATGTGATTTTTTCAAGTAAGTCAGGAAAGGATATAGAGAGAGGTTAATATTTGAGTTATGTCTTGAAGACTGATTGCGTTTACCAGGTTGAGAAGGTCAAGAAGGGCCTGCGAATCAGAGCAATTAGCAGGCACAAAGTCATGATGACATGAACCAGCACAGTCAGTTTGCAAAATGTCAACCACTTCAGTGCATCTGAAGCATACTATGTAAAGGAAAGAAGAGAGAGGCAGGCAGATGTCATTCTCAGGACTTTGGACTTAGATCTATGCATGAGGAAAAGACATCAGGGATTTTAAATGATGATGAGATAGGCTCAGTACTACATTTTTGAAATGCAACCATGTGTAAGATGGATAGGTGAGCATAAGACAGAAGACGGTAGCTATTTCAGGAACCTGTTACAAATACCAAATTATAGGGCTGTAGTCAGTGGGCATGGGAAGCATAAAGAGATGTTAAAGAGGGAGTATTGGTTGTGAATAAGCTCTGAGGGCTTAGAAGAAAAGATTACATCAGGATGTCACCTAGATATCTGGCGTAGGTAACTGGGTAGGTAGTATGTCACTTGTCAAGATTTAGAATGCATTGATAAGATGTTTTTGAGAAGAGATGTAAAATATTAGTATACCAATCAACGTCCTTGCAGAAAACATGAAACACTGAAATGAGTAATTAAGAAGAATTTGCTAGAAAGCTTAATTATAAAGGTTGTATGCAGACAACAGCAGGGGCCATTATGACTACTAGACCTGAAGGACACAGAGAAGTAGTAGCTACTCCTTAGACAAGGAGTAGAAGCCAAAGAATCTCCTAATAAGAACTGGATGGATCTTTAAGTAGAGCAATGCAACCTACCTCCAAGATGGAAGCTAGGGAAATAAATACAATGACTTTATTCTCTCTTTTTGCCTTCTGGACTCCTGCTGCGGCCTTCTATAGACCAAACCCAACAAAAAGGCAGAGGTGGGGATGCACATTAAAATAATACGGAGTAAGATGAGGAATAGTGGAGCATGGATTCAATGGGAAAAATAAAATAATCAATCCTCTTTGTTTGCCCCTTGGCATCTACTCTTGTCCTTTGGATGAACATCATGATCCCAACACAGGAGACACACACAATCCTAGCAGTTGTTCTATCCTCTCAGGATAATCCTTCCACTGAAAACCTACAATGTGCACACTTCCACTGAAAACCTACAATGTGCATCACTGTCAATACTCTTCATATAAAGCAGAAGACATCAAGGGGGAAAGAATCAATTAATATGAAACACAGTTTTATTCTCAGAGCTGTTCAGAAGACCAAGTTGTAAAACATAACTGCCTTCTTTTACTATCTCTTGTTATCCCTTTACTATTCCTTTACATTCAACTTGGCCTGAAATGGTTTTCTATGAGGATGTAACTAAACATTCATTTTTATGAGATATGAGAGCTTAGTCATCCTATGTTTATTGGGTTGCCACAGTTCTCCTTTTGAGCAAGACAGCAGTACTCAGAGGTATACTAGTAAATTCATTAAGTTCCAAGAATAGCCCTATATGCCCCACTGTGTAGAAATGAAGGGTGATGGGAGCAAGAGGCTGACTGAGATCCACAGAGTGACTCATTTCAACTAACTGATCATTGAAAGTCTGTGAAATGGATACTGTCTAGACATTTATGTGGGACACAAACATCTACACACTCTGTGCCCATTTCAAAAACTCATCCACCTACTACTTCCCCCAGAACTTCTTGCACAAATATTTCAAATTTTTAAAGATTCCTATCCAGCATATCAACTCAGCAGCCACCTCCCATGAATGAATGTAGATCTATACCATCCCAGCCCTACCTGAACTGGCACTAATCATGCAATTCTCCTTGGTATGCTAGACTGGTTTTGATTTACTTTCTTGGCCAGGTGGTGGTGGACCAGTTCCAAGGGCTTCCAAGTGGCCTTTCCTATCATGGTAGATTTCACTATAAGGGTTAGGAAATCAATGTGGGAATTTTGCCAGTTAGTAAGCATATCTATTCCCATTACATATTCTATGACTGGGGAGATAACTACAGAATAGTTTTTGTGATTCTTCTTGACTCTGTTAGACAAATTCTGTCATCTGACCTTTATAAACCCCACTCTGACTGGTGGATTAGGATAATATTTTAGATTTCCAAGGATTAACATCAATTCAGAGTGAGTATCCAATAATATCAGATGATTATTTCAGGTATTTCCCCTTCCCAAGTGTACAGTTGTCATGATAAATGGTCATGGAGGAAGATTCACCATATATATTTGTGGCCTCATTGCAGAATCTTTTCTCAAAGCAAGTTGGCCTCTCCTTCAGTTGACAGGGTCAAAATCTATAGACCAGTCTAGGTTTGAGAGCTGAGTAACAAGTTATAAACTCCCACTACGGCAAGTAGAGTTACATATCGGCCCATCAGACCTAGAATTTTTCTACCAATATACATCATGGGGTACTTTAGGGTGCTGCCCATTAATATCATTCTTAGGAGTTCCGTGATCAATCAGCCATCACCACAGACCCCTGTGGGCCAAACATTTTGAATATTAACCCACCTTTTTGGATTATTGTGGTAATTAAACCTACATTGTGTTTGAGAATAGATCACGGCCTCCTAATCCCTACGTACCACTTAAAAATCTCATCTCCCATTGAGTTGGAGAACTCAATTCCATTGCAGCTGCTCAAGTTGCAATAACAGGTCTATGCCAACTTTTCCATCTTCCTGAGCCTTCACACTCCTGTACAGCTGTGGTTGTCAGTCAGGGGGAACTTGTCCCCTCTCCCTAAGGGACATTTGGCAATGTCTGTAGACATTTTCATTGTCATGACTAGAGATGGGGCTACTGGCATTTAGTGGCCTGAGGGTGGAATCAGAGGTGTTGGTGTGATATCTAGAAATGGGTTTGTACCATGTCAGGATGTTAGGCACTTTTTTTTACCACATACACAGGATGAGAGCCTCAAGTATAGCTACTAATTCAGACATGTTACCTGTGGGCTAGAGGCTTAAACAATAGGAGAACTCTCCAGTGGAAAGAGAAAAAGCCACAGAGAAGGTGATTCTTAAAATTCAGAAGGTGCACAAATAAGGCAAGGACCATAAAAGGCAGTCAGCTAAACCAATGAATCCAAGAATTTATACTTGGGGGAATAAAAAGAGTCAACCTGAAAAGGACTTTAAAATGAGTATATTCAGATTTTAATTAATCAGTTTAAAGTACTGATTGATGGATTGACTTAAAAAAACCTTGATAAATTTTATAACCTATTATATAAAACCTAAAACATTGAAAAAAATGAATAATTTTGAATAATAGTCTGTTCATAATACTTCTGTTCCTTTGTTTACTATAAAACTGTTTGGTACAAAATATATCTCATAATTCAAGTAGGACACCTTTTGGGAATGCTACTAATTCATAATAAAATCACCATAACTGATTTGAACTAAGAAAATCTTCCATTTATTTTGTATTTGTGATTAGTTAAACATTAAGATTTTATTCTAAAATTAAAAAGGATGTTTAAAATTCTCAATGAGATGAAAGGGGATTAATATTTTAAAGCAAATACAAAACAAAAACATGAGGTTATAAAATAAGAATCACTTAGTTGTAAATCTTAAAGAAGAAATACATAATATTTAAAATAAAATTTAATGATTAGGGTATGGTAGAATGAACAAAGCTAAAGAAAAGATAATTAATGAATTGGAGTGTAGAAATGAGAAAATACAACAGAAAAACATGTCAAGGCATGATGGATAGACTCAGTTTTATCCACTGGGAGTGCCAAAAGAAGTAAAGAGAGAGAAATGGGAAGCAATAATCCAAGAGAAAATGGCTGAAAATTTTCCTGAAGTAAAGAAAAACATGAGTCTTCAGTGTGAAAAAATATTCTAGTATATGAATAAAAATAAACCAGATGAATAAGAATAAATTCAGAATAAAAACGGTGAAGTGACAGACAGAAAAGAGATTGTATAGATGGAAGAGAGAGACAGAGATTGCTGTCTACCTTCTCATTAGCAGAAATATATGACCAAAGTCAGTAGAAAACATTCAATATACTGAAGGAAATAAAAGTGGTTCTAGATTTCCTGGCTGCATTAAACTCTGATTTAAGAGTATATGAAAAATAAGGAGATTTTCATATATAAAAGTAGATACAATGACTAAGGGAGGTTTGACCCTCATTCATCAAAATAATAATAAGATATGCACTTTTGAGTTTAAAAAAATGAACACTAAAGAAAGTAGTAAATTCTAAACTCAACAAAGAAAATGATATAAAATCATAGCACGTCTAAGGAAATGTAGAACAGAAATATAATTGATATTAACAGTACTAACTTTTCTCTTTTGTGTTTAAAATGCAAAACCGAATGTTTTATACATCACTATCGTGAAAGCTAGGGGATTGGAAAGAAGTTAGAACATGCTCAGACCTTGTCGTCTGCAGGGATGAGGATAAAGATACTGATTAATGGCTTGTTTTATCTTATTTGGGAGGGAGGGGGGTTGCATATGAAACAGTGTTTTAGTTTATTAATGAAAATAGTATGCATTTAAGACATACAATGGGGTAATTTGGTGTACATACACATAGTGAAATAATTACTAGTTAAGCTAATTAACATAATTATCTTTTTTTGTGTGTAATGAGCACACCTGAAATCTACTCTCTCAGTAAATTTCCAGTATTCAATACAGTACAGTATTATTAACTATAACATCATACTGTATATTAGATCTTTAGACTTATTCATCCTATATAACTGCTGCTTTGTATCCTTTGACCAACATTCCCCTATTTCTTCTACCTCCTGGTCCCTCCAATAACCATTTTAGCTGGATTTTCATAAGTTTTTTGTGTTGTATTTTTGTTACCACTCATTCAACATATTTTACAGCTTCCACTTTGATCTTTTCTTTGACTCACGGATTATTTAAAAGGGTCTGTTTAACAACAAATGCTGGCGTGGATGTGGAGAAAAGGGAACGCTAGTGCACTGTTGGTGGGATTGCAGATTAGTGCAGCCACTATGGAAAACAGTATGGAGGTATTTCAGGAATCTGAAAATGGAACTACCCTATGATCCAGTAATTCCACTCCTAGGCATCTACCCGGAGAAATCCAAAACTCCAATTCAAAAATCTGTATGCACTCCTATGTTTATTGCAGCACTTTACACAATAGCCAAGATATGGAAACAACCGAAATGCCCATCGGTAGATGACTGGATTAAGAAGCTGTGGTACATTTATACAATGGAGTATTACGCAGCCATAAAGAAGAAAGAAATCTTATCATTTGCAGCAACATGGATGGATCTAGAGAACATTATGTTAAGTGAAATAAGTCAGAAAGAGAAAGACAAGTACCATATGATCTCACTTATATATGGAATCTAAAGAAAAGACTATGTGAATAAACTAATCAGAAACAGTTTTGGGGACACAAAGGAAAAACCGAGAGTTGTTAGATGGGTGTGTGTGGGGGGGGTTGGGGATCAGGGGAAAGGTGAAGGGATTTGGAAGCAGCTGGTAACCACAAGATGGCCTCAGGGTTTTTTTGAAAATTAATTTGGGGAAGGTATTCAATAATGTTGTAAAGATTTTGTTGGGTATCCGATGGACATGCGTCCTATTTGGGAGACCACCTCAGGGATACTGTGGATACCTGATCATGGCATTGTACACCAGAAGCTAAACATTAATGAATGCCAACTATAATTTTATATATATAATGTGATGGTTCAGTGTGACGTCGGAGGGATAGTGGATGGGGGGAGGGGGGTTCACAGTGTGAGGGATATAAATGATGAACGTCTAAGTATTACCTTGTCTTGTACACCTGAAACTAATAAATAAATTTAAAAAAATAATAAAAAAAATAAAATAAATAAAAAATAAATAAATAAATAAAAGGGTCTGTTTAATTTCCATGTTGTTGGACATTTCCATTTATCCTTTTGTTCTCGATCTCTAGTTTAATGCCATTATGGTAAAAAAAATGCATGGAATAATGTCAATCTTTTGAAATTGGTTGATGCTTTCTTTATGGCCTAATATATGGTCAATTTTAGAAAATATTCTGCGTGCTTTTGAAGATGTTAATTCATCATTTTAGGATGCAATATTCTCTATTGTCAATTGAACTAACTTAATTAATACTGTTATTTGCATAATCTATATCTTTATTAACTTTTATGTGCTTTTTCTATTGGGTATTAAAAAAGGAGTCTTAATATCTCCATTATGATTTCGGATACTGGTTCAACTTCTATAGAGGGCAATTACCAAGATTATTTTCTCATTCAACAAATATTTATTATTATACAACTGTTATTGATACCTGGACGCTCTGAGAGACCTTGCAGATTATCTCAGAAAACAATAATTAAATGAGTATCGATAATAAAAGGTAATAAATTTAATGAGAGGACCATAGCTGGATACCACAGCAACATCAGGAAAAATATTCTAGAAGAAATCATATTTAAGTTAATTTTCTCTTTAAAAAAGAAAATTAGTTGAATATAGAAATCACTCCTCTACCCTTCTCTGCCTTTCTGTGTATGAGAGGGACTCACATTTCCCAGGGCTTTTTTCCTCTGAGTTCAGTGTAAATTCAGCCCATGAGAAGCACTGTGGGAGACTGGACAGTGAGAGAAGGAAATAAGTTCAGTATTTGTCCCCTTCTCCCTTTCTCTTTCAGTAGGATCTCCAGCAATTGTTGCATCTCCTCCACGGCTCCAGGTCTCACAAGATACCTTCTCTCTCCATGGGCCCGGCTTCTTCTCTGACTCTAGGGTTTACCTGGTTTCTGGAATCATTTAATACCATCTCTTCACTTTATACCTCCAGGCCTAAGGATGATAATTATTTCTTGTTCTTGGCAATCTCTCAGTCGTTCACCTCCCACCTCGCTTTCTCAGTTCTTCCATCATCTACGTAACCCATTCCCTGTATTAAATTTCTTGCTGTCTGAAACTAAAGTGGTTTCACTTTCCTGAGTGGACCTTGACTGATATATGAGATAAGGACTACTAATGCTCCAGAAAGAGAGAATAGCATGTCCTAAAAACAAGTCTAGCTAAAGGAAAAGAAAGAAATACGATGGAAGGAAAGGTGAGAAAGGGGAAGTTGTATGATTCAAGATCAGTGTTTTCAGGTAAACAGATTTATTGATGAGAATTTTTTTTCTAGGATGATTACCCTAGATGAAGACTAGAAGAAGGGGTCCAGTCAGGAGACTAGAGTAGTATTTTGAGAAAATAATAATGATAGCCTGCATAAAGAAAGTGGTAGAGAAAAAGAGTGAATAGACTGGAAAGATATTTAGGAAAAAGGATGAGTAGAATTTGGTACTAAATTTGATGGAGGATTAGATAGAAAATAATGACTGCTTTTTTTCTCTCTCTGTTATTTTCTCATTTAATTGAATAGAGGGTGTTTCAGACACTTTTCCAGTACTCTCATTTGGGCATTCCTCACTGAGTTCATCAAATCTTGCCCTAATAAAACAGGTGAAACATTAGGGTATTGCCACGTGCATTTTTATGTCTTTGATACCTGGGCTCATGAAAGAGGTTATCATACTAATTCATGTCTGACACCTGAAGTAAATTAATGCTCCTGCACCAGATTTAAATGAAGCCTCTGTTTGGCCCATCAGTTTATTGAGGTTGGTTATACAAAGGGATCTTTGTACAGTCCAGACATATCCATAATAAGGAAAATGCCAGTCGCTACTACAAAGCTCGACTTAAAAAATTTATTGCAGTGTTCCAAACTAGTTTCTAATCATTTATTGAAATTATTCTGGGAAATTGGAGTAACACGTAGGGGGGAAACAGTAGATAAGAGTTATTCACAGTCCAGTTAAGAAAGGAAGGAAAAGAGGCACTCTGAAGAGAATGGGCTATAAATCTTCATCAAGCTTCTAGAATTTGAAAGCTAAAGGTCTGTTGTTTATAATTTGTCTCTTTTCATAAAGAACTGTTAGAAAGAGGTAGTTTGGAATGCTGAAGGAAGGACAGGGAGGAGTGGTCAGAAACCACAGAAACCCTGATATTCCACTGTACATCAGCTAGACTTTTTCACCATCCCACAGGCCCTTGAGAGTGTTGTCCACTTCCTGCAGTGACAATGTAGTCAGACACTCAAGAACACGGGGTCATGCTGTCCGAATTCAAATTCTGGCTTCACAGTTTGGCAATAACATTACTGCTAATGAGGCACGTTACTTAGCATCTCTGTGCCTCAGTATGCTCATCTATAAAATAGTATATTAATAGTACTATTAGAAAACAATTTCATTTATAATAGCATCAAAAAGAACAAAATACCTAGGAATAAATTTAATCAAAAAGGCAAAAGACATACACTGAAAACTGCAAAACATTGCTGAAACAATTTAAACACAAAAAATGGATAGATGTTTCGTGTTCACGGATTGGAAGACTTAACATTGTTAAGATGTCGATACTACTCAAAGTGAGCTACATATTCAATATAATCTCTCTCAAAATTCCAGTAGTGTTTTTTGCAGAAATAGAAAATACCATCTTAAAGTTCATATGAACACTCAAGGAATCCCAAAAAACTAAAACGATCTTGAAAAAGAATAACAAAGTTGGAGATTTCACACATCTTGATTTCAGAACTTACTACAAAGCTAGAGTAATTACAACAGTGGTAGTAGCATAAATACAGACATTTAGAGTAATAGAATTAAATAGAAAGTTTATAAATAAACCCTGGAGATTGGGTCAAATGGTTTTTGACAAGGGTGCCAAGACCATTCAATCGTGAAAGGTCAGTGTCTTCAACAATTGATGTTGGGAAAACTGGGCCTCCACATGCAGAAGAATGAAGTCGGACACTTACCCTACACCATGTATAATAATTAACTGAAAAATGAATCAAACACCTCAATGTAAGAATTAAGACTGTAAAACTATGAGAGGAACAGCAACATTAAATGCCTGTGAAGCTCTTAGAGCCATGCTTAGAACTGAGTAAATGACCCAATCTCTGCCTAGGTCAGGTATCCATGAATCAAACAGCGGGCTGGTTACTTTATTAGCAGTGCAGCAGAGAGAAGGGCTTATTCCCTACACTCACAAAAACAACCCCAAATAACTGAAAAAGCAAAGTGGAGAAGTCTAAAGACACAGCAACCACTAAAATCACAGACAAATGATTAAATCAGATTATGTAGATTATGTAGTTTCCATTGCTGCTAGCAATGGAAACTCCTCAACAACATGTAAAAAAATTCCTGTGAAGGGAAAATTGCTACCCTACAAGATAACCCACTACTTCATTTAAACTCTTAATTCCTTTTCTATCTTTCTTCATAGTTACCTGTCTCCTTAGAGCAGCAACTATTTCGTTTAGTTCCATCCACTCTCAAGAAGTTTTAATATGTATTTGAAGATAGCTATCATGAATCTTTTGAGAGACATGTCCCCAGTCACAGCCAGAAGGCAGTGGATTCAGCTCAAATTAGATCAGGACTATATGACAAAGCTGGTAACAAAGAAGCTAATAGACAATGAACCTACTTTATAGAAGGTATAATGGAAATAATAGTCCTCCTGCATTCCGTATATTTCAGAAAATACATAGAGCATTGTGTAAATAAGTGGTTTCCTGATGAATAAATGAATGCATACAGGGCATCTAGCATGATGGGTCTAGAACCATATACAAGAAACAATCATTGACATTCCAAGTGTAGAAAATAACACTAAGTAAGACAGGTCTTAGTATCCAAAGGATTGTTAGTGTCCAAAGGATTGTTGGATTGTTATTGGGAAGAAACAGTCTTTCATTTTTAAACTTGTATATTAAACTGAATCCCAGAGGGATTTAGAGGTGAAACTAAAATACGGGTGTAGAAGTTAGAGGGATACAGACAGAGGGTCAAACTAAGGAAGACCTATTTTAAAATTTGAACCAACAAAGAATGACTTTTCCCAAAGATGTGAGTTTTCCATTCTTCAGCAGTCCTGTGGGGTGCTCTCTAAGGAGTCCGGCAGTCGGTGTATCCCGTGCTGAGATCCCATGACATCTGTGAGCTCTCGAAGCTGCTTCTTCTTCAGCTTTGCTGGCAATGTGAGATATTATACCCTGATCAAACTCCTGTTTTGCAAAGATGATTCTAGAGCCCACTATAAAATGAATTTCACTCCCTTTTCCCAGGATTTAGAACCGAAGGACAAATAGAGAGACTTTAATTGGCACACATCTATTCTTATTGACTGATTAATTGATTGATTTTGCTTTAGAGACTTCTAGAGGCTTTAATCACAGAGAATATCTCACCTCTAGGCATTGTAGAGACTTCCAGACCTTGGAAATGTGAGTAAGAGATGGACAATCTTACCAAAAGTTTCCTTTCCCACATGTGAATCCGATTAAATAACACTGTGGCACTGATTCAAGCAGTGTCACCAAATTTATAGATGACATGCATCCTTTCTGCAAATTCCACCCCCATGCCTTCTGGCCAGTTCTCTGTTTATTATTCTAGAATGTGGAAAAGGTGGTGTCACTAACAGTTCTCAGCATACACACCCCATGGGCATTGTCAGCACCAAGGAGAAGGTCAGTGGTAACAGCTGATTTTTCAAAATGAAAACTAAATAAACACTTAAGGCAAACACAAAAATTCATTATCCTCGGAATGTATATACTTGAAACAGGCTTGAAATGCTATCATGCCCAATTTAGAAAAAATAAAGAAAACATAATACATAAATCACTTGTAGTGAATTTAGGAAGAAAAACACTGTCTCACTGTATCAATTCGAGCCTTCGTTCGGAACAGAGATGCTCTGGTCCTAGTCTTCTCCCCGACCTGCCCAACTTAAGGTTGCTGAGTGACTTTAGGTGGTCAATTAGTCTTTCTATGCCTTGTTTTTCTCAAGAGACAGTAATATTCCTTTCCTCCCATTCTGGGCTTTTGTGAGACTGGATACATTTTGTAGCTCTTCTCTTATTACTTCGGTTAGACTTTCCATGGCCCTTTACCTAAACAACATATAGCCTTGGTATCCTCTCTGACCGCTACATCCTCTATGAAAAATCAATAGGATTTTGAATTGAAATTCTGTTTTTGGAATTAAACTTAAAATGAAGAGTTAAACGAGATGTTTGGTAGGCTTGCCATCGCAGTCCCAGATTTGGCAAAGATCCTGCCCTTAGAGAGTTAAGGCCTCTGGTATGGTATCAGGTTAGTAATGAATCAGCTCCAAGGTCACCTCAATTTCTGAGATGTTTATGGCATTTCTCTGTTGATTATTTACCTTGGCGCTATCTTAGTGAGCTGCAGTGAGCTGAAAAGATAATACTGGCAAACTGATGATTCAGCCTTATAGGAATTGGATGACTTTCTAGGCAAGGCAGTAGATTTTTCCTAGTGTTTTTCTTCAAGCTCTGTTTTAAGGAAGGGGTCTGAGTCTCGAGCTAGGATATGGTTCTTCAGTCAAAGCTCGTTTTAGAAAAAGGGCCACATAGGACATGCTGAAAGATATTCTCTTCTATCTCACGGAAAACTTTGGGCTGTTCTTACTTCTGCTTCTCGTCTCACCTGAAATAGAAAAATTGATGAAACTGACCAAGCTTCTCTACTGTCATTCATTAACAAGTATTTACCACTACCTTTCAATGTGTTAGACACTATGCTAAGTGCTGAGTATGACTTATATATAATGAGACAGACGTAGTTCTGGCTTCTTGGCAGTAATGCTAGTGGGAGGGACCATTAAGAAAACAAAGAAACCAGGCAACGAATAAATAATTATTAATTGTGATAATTGTAAGAAGTAAGCAAACAGAATATAGCGATAAAGAATTACAGAGAAAAAGGGTAGAGATTACTCTATATTGCAGAGTCAGGGGAAATCTGAAGAACCAAAGGATGAAAAGGCATCTTTGCTGGGGATTTCCAGGGAGGTGGTTCCAAGTAAAAAGGAAGAGCCTGAATGAAAAATCAGGGGCAGGAAAGTTTGACACATTAGGGGATAACAGGACTTTACTGCTTGCTACTCCAAGTGTGGTCTGCAGACCAGAAGCATAAGAATTCCCTGGGAACTTGAGGAGAATGTAGAATCCAGATGCCATCCCAGACCTGAATCAAACTCTACATTTTAATGAGATGTCCCAGGGAACTCATTTTCACATTAAAGTTGAGGAGCACTGTCAAAAACATTGCTTCCAACCTTGACAAGACATTGGAATCTGCTTGGAACTTTGAAAAATTCTGAGGCCTGGGTCCCCAGAGATATATTTGGTATGGGCTATAAAATGGGCATCAGAATTATTTTTAAGCTCCCCAGGCCATTCTGAAATGTAGCAACATTTGAGAATTACTTGTTTAAAGTGCAGCACCTAGCACATAGGAGGTATTTAATAAATAGTCATGAACAAATGAAATACTTGACCCTTGAGCTTTCCCAGAGATTCCCATTAAGAGGCTGTAGGCAGGCACAAACGTTACCCTCCTCTGGCTTAGTGCATTAGAAGGGCTACTCTCCCCTGCAAGACAAAGTCAAACCCTGAGCCATTAGGAAAAATGAGCACAAGGACGACTATCTCAGAAAGCCGTCAAATTCTTCCATATGCTGGGTAACCATTTATTCAGGCATTTTTGTGAATTTGTTGAAATTCACCTAGTGGCTAGACACAGAGGAGGAAATGCCATCCAGAGTTGAACTCAGTGTAAAGAAAGAATGATTTTCAGATTCATTGCCCAGTCAGGGAGAGCCCACAGCAGAGAAAACCCTCTCCGAGGCAGTCTGGTAACATTCTTGACGAATGAGCTTGGAACAGAATGTTCCTACCCTGCCATTATCAGGGAAGACTTGAAGGAGGGGAGGTGTGAAGAGGGTACAGGATGTGGTTAAGTCACACATGTGCATAATAACGAGCTGTAGGGAAGCCCCCTGGATACTTCCCGTACCTGTGCGTGGTAAGAAATACGCAGCCAACAATGCGTACATTGGAGACCACAATGTCCAGGTCAAGGACAATTTAGTGACCAAGAGCATAGTCAGCTTCCTATTGCCCAAGAGTGGCCCAACAGCCAGGGGGAGTTGAGAATGCAGCAACCTCTGCTCTTACCACAGGAGGTTGCAAAAGATTTTCAAGAGACTAAAGCTCATTCATTTCCTCCTTGTTGGGGTGCTAAGCTTTAAGAACTCTTCTAAATACTGCTGCTGTTCCAGGTAAAGGACAGTCACAAGTTGGGTAGTAATGTAAGTCCACTGTGGAGCAAGCAACAAGAAAGGAATTTGAATGACACCAATCTGTCTTTAAGGACTTTGTCAGCCTTGTGGGAGAAACAAAAGGTTTCATTTCCCAATATAAAAGAAGCAATATCCTGACATAGAGGAGATAAGGAAACCCCAGATATAGTTGCATTAACCCTTTTAGGCTTTTCTACAAACTACTGAGTCAGCAGAATAAATAGATTTCCAGTTGGGGGCTGCCCGTTGCAGGGCATACACACTAAGTAAGATTGCCTTGTTTTAAGAAACATGTACAGTTGTAGGTAAACTCTGTGTCTAAGCATTGTTGAAGAATTACATGGGTGAAAGACGCTGTGACTGTGTCACTTCCCCAGGGATAAATGTCTTTAAAAATAGGAATTCAAAATCTAATGGGAATAGAATAATACCAAGATAATGGCATGTTCTTTGGAAGTAAATGACTTCCCGTAATGTAAATAATTTATGTCCAGTGTGCTTCTTCTGTGGGTTTTTTAAGGAACCCGTACATCTGGTGTTTCCATGAGCTAAGTGTACATAGTACCAAACCATGAGTACAACCTGATGAAATACAAATCTTGGCCTATTCCACACCTGCGCTTGGATAGCTGAAAGAGATCAAAGAAAAACACACTGATTCGCTGCCTGGTACCAGGTTAAACTCAGGACCATAAACCTCAATTGGACTTCACTGCAGCCAGGTAGGTATTCTGTATGTGCACAGCCGTTCACTCCCTTTGATGACTACTTCCCACGTTCTCTCTTCTGAAATTCTCCCCCTTGCTCATCTCCCTGAGTTGAGACCTACATTGCTTCCTACTTCATTTTTGTTTAAGTAGCAATTAAAAGAGAAATTCCCCAGTCTCCCACCATCACATCTGCCCAACAGCTATCTGTGCCCATCCATATATTCTGCTTTCTTTCCTTTCTCTAAAGAGAAACTGACACTGCTGATAACCAAGGCCAACTTCAACATGTGTGCATAGATCCCATTCCCATTATTTTGAGGGGTGAGCCCACTTCCCCATCATCGTCATCACCATCATCATCATCATCATCATCATCATCATCATCTTGTCTTGATTCCATGAACATGCGCATATGCTGTAACTTTCTCCATCTTTTTTAACTTTTCTCGACACTCATCCCCCTCATCTCCCTCCATTACCACTTAATATCTCTGCTTCTCTTTAGAGCAAAAATTCTCAAAGAATTTGTAAAAGATTTGTTCCTGCTGTACCTCTAACATCTAGGACAAAATCTGGAATACAGTAAGTGCTCAAAAATTTGTCAAACGAAGAAATGAATGAAAACCTCAGCCACTTTAGTCATTGCAGCAGTGGGAAAATATCAAACAAGTCAAATCAGTTTTAACTCAAAATTGTTGTGCACATGATCATAGATAATTCTAAAATAGTAGCTAAGAATCTACTAGAAGCTAAGCATTGTGTTATACAGTATTATAGAAAGATGATAATTGTCTTTTATTCTTCCTTCAAGAAACCTAGAGTAATAGGGAAGGTAGTATGCAAATATAAACTAGATAACACAATCAAGAAAAATATCATAGCAGTTCTCACCTGGAAAGAGTTTAACAGCATAAGTACTTATGGAAGTCCTGCTGCATTGTGTGTTAGCTAATACTTATTGGACTTTTACAATATGCAACATGAATACTTCACATGTATTTACTCATTTAAAGCTTACAAGAATATTATGAAATAAATACTACTTTACATCCCGTTTACAGAAGACAAAACTGAGTCACAGAAAGTCAAGTAACTACCCCAAGATAGCACAGCATAAAATAGTGTAATTAAATAGTGTAAGATAAATAATAAAGATGAAACTGTATAGACTAAAAAGCAGGAAGAAGCTGAACTGACCAATCATCAAAACGCACTTATTTGTTTATCACCTGCTCATCATCAATCACTATATGAAAACAATTCCTAATAGAGTATGTGGCCTCTACTTTCCAGAAGAGACATTAATGATTGGAGGGCTCAGACCACTGCTTCTCCAACTTTCATATGAATACTGTCCAACTGGGGATCTTGTTAAAATGCCGATTCTGATTCAGTAGGTCTGGGTGGGGCCTGAGATTCTGCACTTCTTGCAAACTCCCAGGAGATTCTGACTCTGCTGGTTCAGGTTTGCGACTTTGAGTGGTGAGGACTTAGACAAACTAGTACCCACATATGATTTAAAGTCAAATTGACTGATCTGTAACTACCAAGTAGAGAAGTCACCTCACATGAGTGAGGTATGGGCTATAGTGAAAGATAAGCTCCGTCTGCCCATTTTGATCATCTATCAAGGGAAAAGGGAAGATATCTTGAAAAATCTCTTTTCACATGAACAATTGTTGCCAATTTTTATGTCATTTATAGTTTCTGAAAAAAAACACCCTAAAACCTCGGAGATGAAATTGGCTTATTCCCCAGGCCTTTAACTTATCTGTTGTTCCCACTGGACCAACAGCTAGCTCTTAAAATACCTTCTCAGTTTATCTTTAACCCAGAAACATGAGTCTTTGCCTCGTCATTGGCTGGCTCCCTGCTTCCTCAGCCTACACAGAAGTCTACCCTACTGTGGTCACTTTTCCTGCCGTCTGCTCAAAGAATTCTAGGGAAACAAAAGTACAGAGTCCTCCTTGCCCCATCCAGGAGGCCTTTTATCTTTGAGATCTGCTGATAGGCTTCACAGGTGAAGTTGCCCCAGGAGCAGAGAGCCTCCCTTCCTACTTAACAGGCATGGTGAGGTTAGAAGGTTAAAGTAGCCTTGTTCAAAGCATTTTGCAAAGATTAACTAATCCAGACAACCAGCCTCTAGCAGAGCAGAGGAACATGAGATCTAAAGTTACAGAGGGACGCTGCCCCAGGCAGTAATGGGACTGGTACTTCTACAGACAGTAGGAAATTTCAAGTACTAATTGGACAGCATCTCAGAATTGTGCATATATAGTGAATGCCCGTATATGTGTATATGCATACGTATAAGAAGTATAAAAATATTACATATAACATATTATATTTTATATATTTATTTTTACGTATAATATAATCATATAAATATGTATATATATATATGTGTATATATATATGGTACACACACACACACACACACACACACACATACTGTTATGGGCTGAATTGTGTCACTCAAAGATTTATTAATATATGGTGAGTCTTAACCCTCAGTACCTCAGTATGTGACTTTTTGGAGAGAAGGTCTTTAAAGAGGTAATTAAGTTGAAATGAGGTCATTGGTATGGGCCCTAATCCAATATGGCTGCTGTCTCTTATAAGAAGAGGGAGATTAGGATATACACAATTCATAGAGGAAGGACCATGTGAGGAGAAGGGAGTTATCTGCAAGCCAAAGATAACGCTTTGGTTTTGGACTTCTAGCCTCCAGAACTGTGAAAAAATAAGTTTCTGTTGTGTAAGTCACCCAGCCTGTGGTACTTTGTTATGGTAGCCCTAGCAAACTAATACACACACACACATACACTCACACACCGTATCCACAGAGTCTGGAAAAACAAACACATTTTAAAAGATTTATCGTTATCATGTTACAAAAAAAAAGATAAAATAATATTATCTAAGAGTCAAGATTTTATGGCCACCCTCTGTAGGTATAAACACACACAAACATCTTGCCTTATCCACGCACTGGGAGAGAGAAAGGAGTGTAATGTAAATATGAGTATAAAGTCAACTGATAAGACTGGGGAATGACTTAAGCATGCTATCACTCAGCTTTCTGCCAGATTCGGGAGTGGAGGGTTCTCTTTCCAGGAGAATAGCTTCTTTAGAGTTATTTTTCTCTGATGGTCATTGGGTTCTCTTTGAATTTGTTCCCTAACGTAGCCCAAATGCACGCTTCCACTTGGCTTTTAATTAGAAACCTTCTGTTTTTCCTTGGACTTCTTTGTACTTTGTGACCATTCTTCTCAGACACTCCTTCGTGAAGTCTCAGACTGGGGAAGAGTTACACATGTCTTGGGATGGTTAATTATTATCAAGAATTTGTAAATAAAATGGCCACCATTATGCACAGAAACTGACATGTAAGAGTGAAAGCAAAACCTCAGAAATGAGAAGAAAGAATGACCGAATGGAAAAGAACCCAGATTAACAGTTCAGCTCTGGAAAATATGTGGCTGGGGTTGGGGGGGACGGTGAGAAAAAACTACTTTCTTTTGCACAGGATTGTAAAAATAACAGTGTCACTATTTCATTAAATGAGGAAGTACAGAAATAAGCATTTTCAACTGAGGTAACAACTTTCCATGACATCTTAGGTCGCTGAAAGGAAGGGGAACTTATATATTTAAAAATATATTATATGTGCCGGAAGCTTTCTACAGCTCATCTCAGGTAAATTTCACCAACGGTGCAAAGTAGATTTCATTATCTTTATTTTGTACATTTAGAACTAAGGAGAAATCAAGTACAGGCGTAGTTATTTGAATGACCCAGCAGATATTCCCAATCTTTTTCTCTCTTGCTGTCTTTCTCTACAGAAGATGGAAAAGGTAAACATTTGCTTCTCTGCCTTCTTTGCAGCTAGAGGTAGTCTTACTATACAGCAAAGCTCTAACTGATGATAGGTAAGCATATGCAGAAGATTCCCAAAGTTACATCTCAGCCTGGACTTCTAGCCTAAATCCAGACTTATGTATTCAGCCTCCTACTCAACATCTGTGGGTGGGTAGCTAATCAGAATCTCAGCCTAACACATCCAATCTGTCCTGCTGATCTTTCTGGCTGTCTCTGCCCTCTGTCAGTCTTTGCCATCCAAGTAATTCTAATTCCCTTGCCCGAGGTGCACGGGTCCACCAATGTAGTCATCTTTGCCTCTTCTTTCTTTCCTACTCCATCCGTATCCAATCAATTCTCACATTCTGCAGTTCTCCTGCTTCTCCTTGCTTCCACTGCTACCAATCTGCTCCAAGTCACCAGCATCTCCTGCTTAGAACCTTCTTAATGGGTCTCCATGCTTCCATCCTGCCACCTTCTTCAGTGTAATCGCAACACAGCACCCAGAATGAGTCTGTTACAATATAAAGGAGACCCTGTCTTTCCTCTGCTCACAACAATTTTATGGCTTCTCATCTCACTCAGAGAAGAAGCCAAGATATCACAGAAGCCCAGAAGTCTCTCCATGACCTGGCCCCCTTCCCTTTTGATCTCTTGTCTCACCCTCTCCCCTAGCTCATTCTGCTCCAGCCACACTGATCTTGCATCAGAACTTTGCACTTGATAGACCCCCCTCTGTGAAAAATTTCCCCACAATTTATTTGTGTGGTTTTCTTTCTTAACACCTTCTTGTCTTTCATCAAATATCACCTACTCAGTGATTCCTTTCTCTGACCCACTCCATTTAAAATGCAACCTCACCGCACTACTACCAGCTGAAATATCCTACCCTCTTTCTGGCTGTATGTTCTCCATAGCATCTATCCTTATCTAGTTCTGCATATTTTACTTATGTCTCTCGTGCACTGTCTGTCTCCCTGCACTAGAATGTCAGTTTCATTTGGACAAAGATTTGTTCTGTTTTGTTAATTGCAGGAGCATCTAGAATAATACCTGACCTGAAATAGCTGCTTAGTATGCCATTAATTGATTAATTAATTCATTCAGTCATGCATAATGGTAGGAAATTTGAGGGAACTAATTTGCTCCCTTATGGAAGAGACAAGCATCAGAGAAGTCATTGCTATCTTTAAAAATGGTGAGAACAAATGAGCAAAAGGATCAAAAAGTCTTATGTCATGTTGAGCCACTGAAGCAGCACCTGCAATCTTTCATATCTAGACATCTCATCATGTGAGGAAAATGTCACCTTGCTCACATAAACCAGATGTCAGCCAACTGTGCCCCACAAGCCAACTTTGGCCACCTGCCTATTTTTGTAAAGACATTTTTATTGGAATAGAGTCACGCCTACATATTTACATAATGTCTCTGGCAGCTTTCATCCTAAAACAGAGTTGTACGGCCCACAAAACCTAAAATATTTCTTATCTTCCCCTTTACTGAAAAAGTTTTTCAACTCTTAACTTAAGCAAGTGTTGACTTTTCTTTTGTTTTCAGTCAACATCCTTGTGGTGGCCATGTGCTGGTCAGATGCTCTGCTGCAGGGAGCATAATTGAATGACATCCCCAGCTGTTGCTTTGTGGATCCACAACGGCATTCTGGGAAGCCATGCTTTAGACAAATAGGTCTTATCCAATGGCTAACCACAGATGTCATTTCTTTGAGATGCAGGGCTCCTCCAACAGTGATTTGGGCTCAAGGACTCTCATCAACTTGGCCAGAACTTTCTTGCAACTGAGCTGGAATCTAAGACTCTCCTTATTCATCCCTCCTTCGTCCCTTCTTTCCTTTCCGGGGCTCTGTCCTGCCCTGTGGTCTGAAGGCTTTCCCTATAAACACCTTCTCCCTCCTCCTTTACCCTTCACAGCTGTTTTCTACAATAAATCTCGGTCATATCTTATTTTGCCTTCTGCTTCCAAGAGGACAGCAAGGAACATAAATATTCTTGAAGCATCTTGACTGAATGCTTATGTTAGTCTGAATTCTTGACTGTAGTCACAGAACAGGTAAGAAGTAATTTTTAGATTCGACCCAACAATGGCCCGTTTTCTCAACACTGCTCTGCTATGACTACTCCTGTAAATACTTGTTTTGTGTCCCTCCTTATATTCACTCACTCCATAAGGAATCCACAGAACCTTTATGATCATAGACTAGTTTTATTCACGTTTATACCCTAATACCTACCAAAGCTTGTCAAAGACTTGGCAGCATTATAATATTTGCTGGATGAATGAATAAATGGATCAAGGACACATATGTATTAAATATCTAAAATGTGTGCATTTGGTTCAAATCTTTGCTTTGTTTACAGTTGAAGAAGTGTTATACAAATGACAGTGTACAAGAGCAGCTTAGTTGTTTTGCTTAAAATGTGTTAATAGATAAGAGCCTGGAGATAATGGAATCCACAAGGAGATTACTACAGTAGTACTGACACGAGGTAATAAGGGACGGAACTTGGCCACACAATGAAAGTTGAAATAAAAGAAAAATGAGAGTGAGATTTTTAGAAATGAATAATCAAGAAGCCATTAATTGGTCACAGAAGTCACACAAGAATAAGGAGCAAGATGACAAAAATGATTTGAGCCTTGGTAGTTTGAAGGAAGACAGTACCATTAGTGAAAATATGGGCTTTGGGAAAAGAAACCAGTTTGTTAAGCAGGAGTTTATGAATTCTGTTAGGGAGTGGAGAATCATTCAAAAGGTATTATTTTAAAAAATATTAAGGAAGTGAGATTAGCCCTTCAGAAGAGCTGTGTCAGAGACCCATCCCACTCAGAAGATAGTTGAAATTATGAGAGTGAATGAGTCTAGGATGATGAGTATGAACAAGATAAAGGTAAAATCAAGTGTGATTCCTGCATTTGCGAGGTACAAGGTGAAAAGAAACACAGATAAAGAAAATGTAAAAGAAGTAGACAAGGAAAGTATGAGAATCAGAATAATTGAATAATTACATGATCCAGAGACCAAGTGAAAAGAGAATTTCAAGAAGAGAATGGTCATTGATAGCAAATATTGCAGAGAACCCAAGGCGTTTGGACAACGTGGTTTAGAGATTTGGGAGCAAATGAAAGAGATTAAAATAAAGGAGAGCTTGAAGGATCAGTTTGATCAACCATCAGTGTATTGGTTTGGTTTTGTCTGTGTTTGAGTTTGTTTTCTTTTTCTTCAAAGGAAGACTATTAATGTTTTTAGCAGAAAATAAGGCTCTATGGAGGTTAGAAATTGAAGAGAATAATAAAAGGAGGGATGACAGATATAGCAAGTTCCTACAGGAAGTAAGATAGGGATGGACAGAGAATAAAAATGAAGAGTCTAGTGTTGGAAAGGAAAATGAAGCAACTAACTTTTTAAATAGAAAGAAAGGAAGAGAGTATCTAAAGACAAATTCCCCATGCCATCCTTCTCCAGATCAGTCCAGAGCTATATTCAGAGTGTTATTTGGTATCAAATCTTCACTATAATTTAACTCCCACATTTGCCAACCCTGAAAGAAGGTTAGATCCCATCGAAATCAATGTTTCATCTCCATAACCTTACCCAACCATATTTACACAGAGCCTAACAGATGTGTCTTTCTTTGGTATAGGAACATACTGTGCATCTTTATTAAAAACGATGATCATCCTTCTAAAACTTGATGGCTATCCAAATGAAAGTGGCAAAATAAAGAAAAAAGCAGTCATCACATGTGAATAGAAGAAATTGTCCTGATTAGCTCAAAGGAAAGGTATGGTACAAAGCAATAGGAAAATGGACCACTTTCAGTCCATCTGCATGATGAATATCTCAGAAAGTCCTTCAAATTTGCTTCTAAGTGGTGATCTCACTAATGAATTTCCTGTGGACCATTAAAAACAGGCATTTTATTCAATGTCTTACATAACTTCTTGTAGATTTCAATTTACCATTATAGAGAGTCTTGAAGTCATTTCAGTTGGCAGCTTATATATTGCTGGAAGTCTTAAGCTAGCTAGCAAAGAAATCATTAATTCCTTCCTCAACTAAATATTTCCACATACATCAGTTGCTTCGGTTTTATTTTTGTTTTTGACTAATTTTCCCCTCATTTCTCTGGTTTCTTGAATTATTATATTTTAATGTGGGAGTGTGCCAGAGCGTTGCCACAAAATCTGTTAAATCAAAAGTATTAACCCAACTGACAGATTTGTATCAATGGGGGGATGTGGGGATAGGCTGGTGAGGAAGGAAATGAAGAGAAAAACCTGGAAGGGCCCTTGGTATTGTTTATTCATATCAAGAAGAATTTGGAAGAGTAAATTCCACCCTCCTAGATTCTTTCTAATGTTTCTGGTCAGTGGGGTTGCTCTAATGAGTTCAAATTTAGATGAAAGCAATAGCTGCAACTTTCATTTCAAAAGCTCTTGCCAATAATGATGTCTCCATTTGGGTGAGATGGAGTGGAACAAACTAGAGTTTAGGAATCAAAACACTTGGATTTGATTCCTGGCTCTGACCATTTACTCCTTTGTAACCTCAAGCCAGCAGCAGTCCCCCTCCCACCCCAGCGTGGGTACACTCCACATGCTCCCCATAATTGATAAGTGCACCCAGAGGCAATGCCTTAGGCCAATCACTTACACTTTGTGAAATTCCATTTCCTTAACTCTATAAAGAGAGCATGGGACTCACTAGGGATTCTGAATTCTCGCTGCACATTAAAAACACCTGGGCCACTTTTAAAAACAACTAGCGGGTACAGAGCCCCATCCCAGACCAACTGAATCAGAATCTCTAAGGGTGGAGTCCCTGCACTGGTGTTTCTTTAGGTAGCCCCGCGTGGTTCTATGTGCAGCCAGAGTTCAGAGTTACTGCACTGATCTTCAGGCTTTTTCCCAATCTTTCAGATTCTAAGAATCACTTACTCCAAGGTGCACATGTCTGGGAGAAGGCAAGAATCCATTCAGATGGCTTTATACTCACTTTATGGCCACAAAAAGTGTCTCTGGCCTGAGTCCTAGAGATCTGTGCAGAGTTAATTCTTGGGATTTCTAGGCTTAAGAGGACATGCCCAAAGCCAAGATGTTACTTTGCTTTTCTTCTTACCATTTTCCTTTTCAACTAAAAAAGTAACTTTTTTTAATTGAGGTATAATGTTGTTATAGCTTGATGAATTTTTACATAATATACACCTGTGTAGCCCTTACCCAGATCAAAACATAGAACATTTCTAGTCCCTCAGAAAACGAATCTTACTATTTCTCCAATACTTGTCATCTTATTTTATAATTGCATGGCTACGTCATAAAATAAAAAATTGGATGTAGTTCTCCCATTTCTCTTGCTACTATTTGTGAAGCTATCACACTTGCTTTCTTATTCCTTTGGAAAATACATGCCTAATTTTCCCTTGGTGTCCCAGAGATATGACTTCCATAAGCTGCTTCACACCAGCTTTTGAGAGCGAGGACTGGGTGCACCTTCCTCACTCATGTATCTGCAGCTCTTATGTGCTTAGGAACATTTGTTAAATGAGGGCTGAATAGATACATGACGTGGGGGGGAGGCAGGGGACAGACATAAAAAACAATAGGAGACACATTCCTACTTCAAAAAGTTTTCTGTCATGTAGATGGGTTGAGGGGCGTTTGGTTGAGGTACATTCCAAATACACTAGAAGTACTTTGTGAGTAGTTATAAAACAAATATCATCAGTGCAAAATTATTTAACATTGACTCAAACTTCAAGAGATTGAAAACCTACAGGGAACAGAGGAAGCAGAATGAAGAGGTAATCAGAGTAGAGACTAGTTGAAGAGAGTGGTTTCCTGCCTGAGGAGGTCTGGTCTTCAGAGATGCAGAGAGAATAGGGAAGAGACTATGCCAGATTAGTGTGGAAGGGTTCGAGTGAAGCCTGAAGGGCAAACATTTAGCCAGTCTTATGAAGGGAAGTGGAAGTACATTATCTGAATTGGAAATACAACAGACATGTTGGGGAGAAATAAGAGAGGAGGGAGAGAAGTAAACATAAAGCCATTTGATGGAAGCCTAAATTGATAGACTGAATTTTTTGTTGTACCACCGGATGTACTGCAAACAGCATTTGCTGAAGCTTGTTCTGACAGTTATGTGGAGGGCAGAGAGAAAGGCTAAATCAAATCAACTGATTAGGAGCCACTTCCACAATCCAGATACGAACGTCATTTTGGGTGGTTAGTAGTAGTAGTGATCACGATGAGCAAGAGAGGCATCTAAGAACTGTCCCAAGGATTTGGAAGACGAAAGGGCTCAGGTGTTCAAAATCACACCTAGGATACCGGATACTGATATTAGTTCCAGAAGTGAGGAATTGGGGACAGGATGACTACCTGGGAGAGAAACTGATGGTTTTAACTGGCTGTTCTGTTTGGGGTTGGGCATGTTTTATGTCTGGGTTTGGGGAAACACCAAACTCACATTTGGAATTACCAGACCGCAGAGGAGAAAGGCGGGTTAATCCCACTCCATTTCCTGCCCTGGAGTACTTTGAATCAGTAAGGCTCACTCCTGCCTAGAGTTGAGACTATGTTACCCAGACTTGTTTTCTTCTAGGCGCAGCTAATGTGTTTATACATATGCACTCCAGGAGAAGTATAAAAGAGAAAATTAGGGATGAGCCTGGAGAATCTGGTGGGGCCATCACTTTATGGTTGGGTAAAAGCCTCTGCAGCTTAAAGGTTTGACTGTGCCTTTGTCTGCAGACATTTGAATATCCCTGAGTTGGAGCCAATAAAGGAAACACTAGAACCTCCCACCACTGCACCTCAGACCTTCCAAAAACTAGGCAGCAGGCTGATTGTGTCTCCTTAAAAGGTGTCAGATGATTAATAACTGTGTTTATATCTTATTTGTAGATGTGCCAGAAAAGATAGACACAATCAGAACACATTCTTTGGGGTGGGAACTGATCACAGGCTGGAATTTATAAAAGTCTCACATGCCATGAACAGCATTTATTTCCTAATGGTCCAGGTACATCACTGATGGTTTCTTTTTTCTAAATTACCAAATATTGAACATTACTGGAGGTAGAACAGCAGAACTGAGGGAGCAATAACCAGATCTGGCATGACCATTCTTAGAGTGAGTGGGAGCGTGTGTACTACCTCTGGAGAAAACAGCTGACTGTGGATGTGACAATAACAGCCCAACCACATGCCCAAGCTGCTGAGGGTACATCCTGTTCTCACAGCAGCAAAGAAGAAAACACAGGAGTTAGGTGGCTTATTCTGCCAGGGACTTTTCCAGTAAATCGTTCAGGTAATTTATGTCACTGGACTAACTACAATTTGTCATCTTCTAGACAGCAAAAAAACAAAATACATGCATATAAAAAACAACAACAACAAAAAAGGAAATAAAAGGATCAAAATGGAGCTATGTTCTTTACAGTATGGGACTCGAAACACAACGTGTTGCCCATATGATTTTTTTTTTCATGAAATGAAGGCTTCTCAATATATGTGTGCCCATCTGCAGAGGTTAAGAAGGAAAACTCTTCTAACGTCACTGAGATATGATTATTGCATTTTTCATTTGGTCATAGCTTTTTTTTTTTTGGCTACTCTATAATAAATGAAGCCTATAAATAGTCCACGTAGTGAAGTTAAGACTTGTCACTTTGCCACCATTATACCATCACCAGGCTTTTGTGTTGAAAGCTACTTTGATCAACTGCATTGATTAAATGGCAGTGGTAACCCAAGTTCACAATAGGTTATGAATCTTAACTTAGACATGAATTTAACCCAGGACATGTGACAAAGAAATCTGGAAAAAATATTAATCATATCAGGCATACTTGGCCTTACAAGTCAATCTTAGAGTCCAGTCGGTCAAAAATTCTGTTACAGCTGAAACCATATTGTGAGTATTGGCAAAACTATACCAGACACCAGAGAAATCCAGAGAAAGTTCTTAAGTCAAAAGTAATATAACTAAAGTTGGGATTGGTTCTAAGAAGCATCATGAAAGAGGCAACTTGGGTCTTTGCTGCTGTCCCCCTTTCACTGAGCGTTATTTCCAGGATCTCTGTTCATCTTCAGATTGTCTCAGGATTGACCTTGTGCATGCTGCCATTCTGATAATCAGCGCATGAAACTGGGGCATTTCTCTCCAATGTTGTGAGAAGGGCAGGCTACAATCCTCCTGCTGTGGAGCGAGAAACAAAATCTTGATCAACATGTGTGACTCACTTATGATTTCTGGTAAGCCAAGCAGTGTTTCCATGCCATGGGAAAGAAAGGGCTGGAGATAAATTTTGAGTTCATTTTCAAAGTTGGTATTCTCTAAGTTCTTACATAATATATATGTGGTAATGACCAGGAAAGACCAATGTGTAACCTGTATAACTGTGGATTGTAGAATGCATACGTGAATGCATTAATTATGTTATATACATGAAGTGGAGCTGTGGGAAAATGGAGTTAAAATAAAGGAAAGAGAGGCCTCTGCATGGATTGGGAGTGTGAACAGTGAAAACTAAGTGTCAGAGGTGTTTTATAAAAGGTAAAGGGCAAGAAAAGGTGATCAGCAGACTGTTCAGAGGATCATTAGTAGAGGAGAATTAAAAGATCAAGCATAAGTCCCTCTTGCCAATCAGGATAAATTATAGCCTCTATTTGCAACAACAAAGGATCATTGAGAAGAAGAACAACAAAAATGCACAGTGTCCGTTCATGGACACACATACTCTCATACTCTTTGTTCCCAGGAATCTGTCTTTGTTTCCTCTTTCTGTATAAACATGATTTAAGTACGGGTGGGGAGGAATGTGTCCTCCAAGCTTGAAGCTACAACAAAAGTATCTTCTCTCTTTGGTATTCTGGACATCCCTTGTATTGCCATGGAATTTGTTTGGGGTCGCCAGACTGTGTAAAAGTTGATCATGACTTAAACCTGAGAATCTTCCGCAAACAGAGGTGGCAGAGTCAACGTGGGCTAAGGGCAAGGCTGTTGTTCCTGGACCTCTACATGTTCAATAAGTAAAAGCAAACTAAAAATATCTCTGCAACTAAGAATACAACACCCATAAAAGTAAAAATAAGTGGCCAAACCCACTTTCCAGTCAGCGGTATGAAAGTGTCTTCAGGGAAATAGCATTGAACAGCAGGTTTCAGTGCTTCCCGTAAAGTTAAGGTGGGGAGGAATGTACTGTCTTACACTTTCCCATTAGAGTACTAAGACTAATTCAGAGATACTTAAAACCATGTCAGAAGACAGCGTGGCTCCCTGACTGCACCGTAAGTCTAGAAGTTTATGAGTTTTAATCCCTAACTGCCCACTGCGCTCCTGCTGCTCAGTGCACTACTATGCGGACTCCCCAAACCCATCCTTCACCCCAAACCAGCCTGGTCCACAGTCACACATTCTTTCATTGACTCAATGAACAAATATTTATTGTGCTTCCGGTATGAGCTAGGCATTCTGTTATGCTTTGAGGGTGTAAAGATGAAAAGACACAGAATCAAGTGTGGGAGGGACGTGTAAATCAAGGATGAGAGTGTGAGAACCCACTGTGAGGGAGGTATGCCCAAGAAGACCACACAGGTGGGGGCACCCAGCTCAGTCTGGAGGCAGCAGGGGAGCTGGGGCACAGCATTCCAGATATGAATGAACACAGACCTTTGAGATCAAGAATGTCAGGAGCACAAGGTATGTGTGAAATAGCAGTGGATGTGTTGTCTAGTTTAGGGAATCTTCAAGACCCCCTTGTCTCCAAGTATTTCCTCATTCACTCAATGCTTAAAATACTCTCATCTCTAATGGCTTTGAACTAAAGTTCTGTTAATACTGAAATGTTTCTTTGAAGAAGTAAAATATCTGAGTATTATCTGCCATCAGCATTTTTAGCTTCAATTAGCAAGCCCTGAGTAAAACATGAGATAAGAAAGTGTTGGGACCAATTCAATAGGACACCCAAAGTCAGGGAAAATGGTCCTGGGTGCTTGAAAACTAAATAAAATAAAATAAAACAAAATAAAATAAAAAAAAAGACTGTACCAACAAAGAAAAGGAGACTATAATAAGAAAGCAAATGTGTGTGCCCTGCCATTGAGTCAGCTCTGACTCCTGGCAAATCTATAAATGAGTGACATCCACAACGTCCTATCCTCAGAAACTCTGCTGAGCCCTGTGGACTCATGCCTATGGCTTCTTATGTGGAGTCAATCCATCTTATGTTTGTTCTTTCTTGTTTCCTGCTGCTTTCTATTTTTTTTCCCCCAGAATTATTGTCTTTTCCAAAGAACACTGTCTTCTCCAGGTGTTCCTGAAGTCGGACAACATTATGGCCAGCTCGGCCAGACAGATGTCAGGCCACCACACAGCCCTTGCCATGACCACTGAACTATTGAGGAGACAGCACGCTTCTGGAAGTTTCACCTATTTTATGATGTCTGAACATACAGGGTCAAAGTCATTGAACAGTGTTTCTTCATTCCAAGCTTCCTAAGAACTGCAGTCTTGGGCAGTTCTTCTGAAATTTCAAAATGGATCACCTGGGGATCTTGTCCTCATGCAGATCCAGTAGATCTGGGGGGTGAGGGGGTGATAACTTGCCCCTGATCATTTCTCACAGTCTCCCAAGTGATGCTGAGGCTGTTGGTGACCACAACTGGAGTCACCAAGGTCTAGGTGGCTAACTTCCTTGACGTCTCCTGCATGTGTTCTCTTGTCTCCATCCCTTCTGTCACTTACTACCTTAGTTCAGGTCCTCTATGCCTGTCCGTTGTTTCAGGGCTCCACCCATTCTCCACATCGCCCCAGGCTGATGTCTTAAAAAGTGAACATAACTCTGTTATACCACTGCTGAAATCCCTTCAAAAAGATTGCCTTTTCCAAAGAAGTTATTTTAAAATTTTACTTTTTAGTTGAACTCTTAATACAGAGGGTTTCCTGAAATCCAATATTTAAAAATGTATGCAAGTCGTACTGCTCTGGCAGAAGCTAAAGAGGAAACGTCTAGATTCTCTCTTTTCCTTTGCTCAGCTTCCCCCATTTCCTGGGAGAAGCTCTCAGATACCACCACATAATCCTGGATTCTGATAAACCAGGGCTCCCACAATTAAGTCCGGAAGCCATTTTAGGCCAAAACCATCGTGTAGCTTTAGAGAGGTTACTCTTGCTTTTATGGTTGGGTAAATGAATATAAAACTGCCTCCTCAGGGAATTGCTTTGAAGATTAAATCGGATCATGTGCCCAGCATAATCCCTGGGCCATAGTAGGTGCTCAATAAATGCTTGTTCCAATTCTCTCAAAAGTTTCCAGTTAGATATATTTTCCTTTGACTTGGAGTCTTTTCCCCTAATAACGATAATAACCATGCTGACATTATTGGAAGAGGTAACATACTGGTCTTTTTCGTGTGAATGACGTTGGTGTAGGTTCTTCCCCAGTGAGTAGGCTTCGTCTGGGCATCAGGACTTCTGGAAGAGGTGACAGCCCTGGGCAACTCGTGATGGCGGATGGAGAGCTGGCCAGGAGGGCAGACAGATGCAGAAAATGTGGGCTCTAGGCCATGGAAAGGGGGCTCACACCAGTGCTTATCACCAGTCTGACAACCTTCATGTTAATTAGTATTCAACGCTTAGAAATGTTGAACAAGTTGAAACTAACCAGACAGGGATCTCTGCTGTATATCCAAAGTAGCAAGTACACTCTGGGCATCAAGCTTCCTAGGAAAGTATTCAGTCATGCTTGCCTCACTTGGACATTTGTGACACCACAGTCAGGGGAAAGAAAGCATGTTCTTTAAGCCCCTAGCAGAGTTCCACGAGCCTGGTACGGTCCCTGTGCTAAAGTACTCACTACCCAAGGGCAACAATGGGGGCAGCTTTCTCTGTCCTTTTAGCCCTTCTCCTTGACCACATCTCTCTCTCCCTGGGACCCCTAACCCTTCCCCCTGTCTCCCAGAGTCCATGCGGCCTCTGCCCCAAAGGAACTCTCAATACACAGTCTCAGCTGACTAACTCTGGATGTCTCTCTCCAGAATTGCTCTTCCTCTAACTCTCCACGGCACACAGGTTGCACAATAGGCTGAAGAGTGTCCTCAGGCATCCCAGAGGAGTGGTCCAAAATTTACGTGAACAGGCTGCTTATTTTTACCAAATAGGACAGCTCTCTGGAAACCTGAACCTTGTTGCCTAAAGGATTTTGGCTGCTTATGGTTCCTCGAGTTAGATCAGGAAGCCAGACTGAGGACTGGGTGCTCTCCCTGCCCTCACTGCAAAGCATTTCCTCCTCAGGAAATCTGGCTGGTCCCAGTGTGGGGTCAGAGTGCCATTGTCAGATTCCAGGGAGTCCCAAGGAGGACAGCCTCAGAAGGTATTTATCAAGCAGTGGCATCTCAAAGACCCCTGCAATGCTATTAACATAAAACGATAACCTACCCCACAGGGTTAATGATTAGTTTCAATCAGTGAAAAGCCAAACACACCCCCAGCTGCAGTAGACAACAGGGAGGTGGTGGAAATACCAGCTGACTGGGAGCTTGGCAAAGCAGGTGAAAGGCAAATAAAGCACCCACCCAAATCCCCAGACTCTTGAGGTTGTAAATGCCAGCAAGGTTGCATTCATAACCATAGACACTTGTATAGTCTGGCTGTCTTCCATTGGAAGTGTGTTAGAAGCTAAAAATGTGCACAGCCACAAGAAGTGTGACTGACCATAGCTTTACATGCATTGGGACTAACTGCAACTATGCCCTCAGGAATCCCCACAAGCAGGAGCTGGCTGTCTCACCACCCTTTTGCAAACATACCGAAATCAGTATACGTGCACATAGAAAACATTTCAAGTGAAGAGCAGATGCAAGTGGGCTTTCCTGATACTCTTCCTACACTTGCTTCAGATAATACCCAGGGTAAATATCTAACGCAATGCATCAAATAACCCTAATCATGCCATTTATTTTCTCAAGGGAGCCACTTTGGTTTAGTGATAAGAAGAAGCTTGGAACTCGACACTATATATATAAAAAAAAAAAGTATAGATGACCTCTGCGAGTTTTCTGGTTTGGAGGTTAATTCTAACAATTCCCCCAGGAGTAGCAAGAGCATATTCTAGTCTTGTGAGTTGCAATTCGTTACTCTCTCAGATAATAACCTTGTCTTGGTGTGATGTAAAGGTTCATACTTTAAATAGTGCTTTTACAGGTGGTCTTCCACTGGCCACACACCACCCTATGAGAGAGGCAACAACTTAGGGAGGTGTGTTAGCGTCATGCTTTAGCTGAGGAAGACAAATGTGAAGATGCTAAATGACCTAAGCGTATGTCTCTTATGCTCTCTTCTGTTCAGGCTGCTCTGATTCAATTCAAAGCAAGGCTAGGAAAACGAAGAATGCCATTGAACAAAAATAATCCCAAACGCTGAGTGGAGCCAGCACAAGACGTGTGAACCTCACCAAGTAAACCATTTGTCAAAAGCGGCACTAAAGAATTTGAACAATGCCAGTAAAGATGAAAAAGCAAAATAATGCTTTTATTTTCCTCTTTGATTTTGCTAAATTTTTAGCAGAAACTTCAGGAAACAAGCACAAGTTATGCAAGGAAGAGGTTTCCATTTTGTTAACTCAATCGACAGAAACACAGACTTGCCATAAGGAGCTAAAGTAAGAAGAAAGTGGAGGTTTTTAGAAACACTGGGAATTATGTAGGGAAAAGGGATATTTGAAAGCATTTTGTAAATTGTAGAGAATAATCAATTATTGAAAGAGAAAAATTTGAGAGCTTTTTGCTAGCATAAAGTGTTTCAAATGACTACATGATTGATAGCCCTTAGAGAGATCATTTTAATCCATCCCCACACTCCACACCACCCTGGATTTCAAGCTTTGAGGCTGCCAACCAAGGATCCTAGTCCTACAAAGCCTGAAGTGTCAGAACCTCACCTACACCACACACTCCACTACTTTCTCACCTACACAAACCTGTCTTGATCATGAGCAGAGCAGACTCTCACCAGATGCTAATGTACATGGGATTCATTTGTAATAGTCCCCTCATTGAAGAACAGGTGCTGCTGGAACGCTAACCCAGAGACGCAGCCATTCGCAATGCAGTCCCGAGGGGCCAGGAGGAAACAGTGCCTTCTCGCAGGTGTCGGGAAAGACTCTTGAGTTAGCTTCAGCGAGCGTCACTGGTCCTCAGTATACAAAGGGGTAAAGGAGCCCTTGCTAAGCACTTTGTTATCCGTGGAGGGGAGTTGAAACTGTGGGAATGGAAACATTCTAAATTCCATTTGAAAGATTACCTGTAAATAAAGGCCATTTCAGCTACATCTCTGATACCAACTCTGTGTAATTTACAAACACAGAAACATTTCATTCAGTTGTACTACGGGAGAGTGATGTAATCCTTGTAAATAAAATTTTCAAACAACTGAAGTATTTCCCTGAAGCACCAACACTTTCATACTATCATCATTTTGACGGAATTTTTTTCTGAAGTATACTGCATGTGTTCCTGTCTTATTAAACAGAGTACAGCAAACATGAGTAGCCTTTACATGGTAACTATTAAAATGATTGTATCATTAGAACAATGAAAATTTTTGCTCCACTGGATAGAAAGGCCCCCATGGCGCAGGGGAGGTATGAGACCTTTTGTCTCGCTTCTTCGGGGCCACAGATGGCTGTGCCTTTTGAATTCTCCTTCCTGCCTGCTTGTTATGGAGTTATTCTTCTCCTCATTCTCAGTTGTTACTTCTAACCTGCCCTGGGCTGAAAATGGCAAATGCCAGGCTTGTCCCAATTGTGATTAACATGAGTGGCTCAGTCTCCAAGTAAAACACTGAATAACCGAATACGTGCCAACAATGTCTACAGCATGGATTGAATGGCATTGACTTTATACATTTGCAAATGTTCTTACTCCTGGTTCTCTTTGGCGTGGTTGAGGTTACCAGACAAACCGCCATGGGATGGATGAGATGCTACTGTGTATTCCACCCGAAGGAACCGGTTATTAATAAGACAGATTGGAAGTCACTGAAAGCAGTGAGAAGTTTAAGAGCCCCGGGTATACGTATAAAGATAAGGATTCAGATATTCAGCTGGTATTCGAAGAACCTGGGGTTCACATGTCGTGCGTCTGGGTTTCCTCATTATTCAAAGGGGAATGGTGAAGGAGGTAGCACACGAGGGCATCAAACCCCAACACCCCCAAACCCAAGATCTTTTGCATTGTGGGGTGCGGACCAGGATGGTAGAAATTACTGTGCATTTCCTTAGGTTAAAATTGGAGGGTAATAAAATACAAAGCTTGTCACTCCTTTAAAATTAAAAAAAAAAAAAAAAAAAAAAACACAGAACTTGCAGATTCAGTATAAAGTCCAAACTCCTTAGATAATTCATGGTCTAAAGAGCCTTCTTCCCCCAGCTAAAATGATGCCATCCCCTCTTCCCAGAGGCTTTTCTCCCCCACCCTCCCATAGCCTCTTCCTTGGAGCCTCCGGAGCCGTTTCCCACCCTGCAGTGATGTGTGTCTCCTCTGTGGTCACAGGCTCACTGGACCTGTGATGGATGGCTCATAACTGGTCCTAAAATTGCACATTTACTTAGCTGGCCCCCTTAACTCTGCTAGTCTGAGGCCAGAAACTATTTCTCCTTCATGTCTGCTGCTGCAGCACCCAGCCCAGTACCTGATATAGAAATGCTGAATTAATGTGGCATGAATGAATGTACATTTTTATTTGTGAAAGCCGCCCGAGGGAAATGTGAGAGCGGCGGGAGGCACATAGACCAGGATGGGATGCACAGGCGGGAGGCACATAGTTTAGGATGGGATGAACAGACAGACACTCCTCCTTTTCCATGCAGCTTCCCTGAATGGTTCTAGTCCCTGCCAGTCCCCACTCCACTTGCTGAACCTATGACTGGCTATGACTCCCATTGGTGGGGAGGGTGGGAAATGTTTAAGTTTAGAAATAAACTGTTAGTGACAGAGCCTTTTCTAATGCTGTTGACAGAGTCCCTTAAAGGAAGCATTTCTGATGCACTCTGGCTGCCTTTGTGTTATCTATATGGGAATTTTGAATCAGTGCTTTTGTTCTTTTTAATCTTAATTGATTTAACTTATTTAATTGAGGTATAACTTAGATACTGCAAAATGTAATCCCAAGTGTCTTCGTGTTACATTTCAATGAGTTTTGACAAATGGCTTCACCAATTTAAGCAACACTTCTAGTATTTCTGTCACCCTAGAAAATTCCCTTATGCCCCTTTCGAATCAATCTCCCCTGTAAGGTGACATTGAAAAAGTAAAATATAGTATATATAGAATGCTGGCTCTCATGGAGCTTGCACACTAGTCAAAGCAGACTGGCATTATGTGAGTAAAATAGTTAGAAATCAACCCAATACATTCCATAATCCAGCAGTAAATAAAATGTTTTAGTTTACCACCATGACATGGATTTAGGGAAGCAAAACACATTAAAATGTCACTTTGGGCATTTGTTAATAATTTGGATACCAATACCACTAAATCAGAATTCCTTGGCATGGGATCTCAGAATACATATTTTAAGGAAATGTCCCCAGGAATTTTGACATTGGGGGGGGGGGGCAGACGGTGGCACAAACCACACATTGGAACACATAGCGATCTCTTCAGGCTGGACAGAGGTAGATTATTGATGGCTAGGAAATCCGAGTGCCAGAGACGTTTAGTAGCTTGTTCAAGATCACACAGTGAATTTATGGTGTGGCCTGCCTTTCTGGGGGAGGAGTAGGAAAGATTAGGATGGCAGTCATCTTCCCTGGCCCCAGGGGTGTCCAGAGCCCGGGCCAGGCATAGGCCATAGTGCCTGCAGGACGACCCCCTGCTTCACTGCTCTGAGAGGAAACAGGGCTGAGCCCTGTGCCTCTGAGAGGAAGCAAGAAAGGGAAAGACTCACTTCTTCCTTCCACCTGCTGGGACTTTGGCAGACCCACAGCCTTCAGGGTTCACTGGTGACAACAAACTCTGCCCCCACCCCAATTCTTCTCCTGTCTTGACACTGCATTCCAGCGACTGAGCTGCTCCATGGGAGGGTGGCAGGCTCGCTGCAGGGCTGAGAGAAAGGTCAGTCCACACGACATTCCCACCCCGTGGAAAGGTTCCTTCCCATGTGCTGAATGAACACGTACATCAGGTGTCAGGACGACTGACACAGTTGACGAATGGCCTGGGTGGGGGCACATCCAGCCACCCAGCCTCCTTGGCTCCACTGCCATGCAGGCAGCATTTTGGTGGCACCTCAGGCCAAAATGTCTTTTCTTCCCCCCACATAGACAAACCCAAACAGCTGATAAATCACCGCAATGAATTACTATCCTGATGAACCTTTGATCTTCCCAAGTGTCAATTTATCACCAATGAGAGGGCCTCCCATTGACGAGGCTGTGGAGAGAAGCAAACAGTCAACACTTTCCAGAAAAGAGCAGAACCTCTTTAGCCTTCTGTCCCTCTCCCCGCCTCAACAAAAGGTAATATGAATGAGCGGAGTCCTCTGGGCCGCATGGATGGGGAGCCCACACCGGAATCCAAGGGGGACAGGACTTGAAAGCAGCCAGGAGGCCTTGACGCCGTGACTTACCTCACAGACATTTACCACAGTGAAGTGCAAGGGCCTTCCAGCCTCTAGCTTCTACCAGCCCCTCTTGCAGTCCCTGACAAAACCCTCCATTCCCCAGATGGACCAGTGACAGGGGATTCCATGCATGGGTCTCAGATCCCCCCGCGAGGCCTGAGAGCCCCACCGTGGGGAGAGACAGGTGGTAAGCTGTGTCCAGTCCCTGTTGGGGTCCTGCGGCATCAGGACCCTCGATGAGCCGCTTCCTCTCCGAGCATCCGTTTCCTTATTTGTAAAATGGAGGGGTTGAAGTCAGTTGCCTTTCAGCTCAGTTCCGGCCTTGTGGGTTATAGTCCACACCGCTCCTAGGCCAAGAACCTTGAGTTTGTTTTGTGGTGTTTCCTATTGAGTGCAGATCCATCCATAGGGCACCCAGCCAAGAAGTGCAAAGTTCTAGCTATCATTCCAGATAGGAAGGGAGACACCTGTTTGTAAGATTTTTAACGGTAAAGCTGTTACCTTGTTTACCTTTGCGTCCTTAGGACAAAAATAGGTGTTCAATAAATGCTTGTAAAATGATTGGGCATCTGTGGGGACAGAGCCAGGAGTGCAGGTTCCAGGCTCTCAGCCTCATGTGGAAAAGTGCTCATTCGGGTAGTAAATGGCCATCGACTGTGACTGGATGGCCATCAGCTGTGGCTAGTTGGCCGTCAGCTGTAACCAGTGAGCCATTGGCCACTAACATAACTGCTGTGGCTACGCTAGCAAAAAAGAATGGAGGCTAGCAGAAGCGGATTGCAGAGAGGCAGATGTCGCCGGCGAGAATATAGTGATATGACTCCCCTACTTATGGCTCTGTGAGTGTTCCTTTTTGGCCTAGCAATGTCCTGCATTCTTATGTGGGGAGCAGGAGCTGAGACCCCACCTGACACCCCACCGGACACCCCGCACGACACATGGCGCAGCAAGCAGGGTCCCTGCATGACACAGCATCTCATCTGAAAATCTGGGCTTCATGTGGCCTACTCCTGACTTGCTATTCTATTCAGAAACCCATCAATATAAATGAAAAAGTAATTGCAATCGTTACTGTGTCTCGAGAAATTTTTAAGGAGGGAGGTCTAATTCATAACCCTCAGAAATCCTTCTTAAAACTCCTGTCCTCTGCTCTCCAGCTCCCTTGCACAGCTGCTCTGCTTATGAACTTCTTACACTTTAACCCATCACTCTCTACTCAGTATTCCTGCTCTCCACAAAGACACAGCCTCCTCTGGCCCTAGCTCTGTGGGTTCCTTCTCCTTTCCTCCCTTCCTCCTTGGCCCTCTCTCAATTTCTCTGTCTCAATTCCTCTCTCTCTCTCTCTCTCAATCTCTCTCTCTCTCTCTCTCTCTCTCTCTCTCTCTCTCTCTCTCTCTCTCTCTCTCTCTCTCTCTCTCCTGTCCCCACTTTATATCACAAAACCCAGGTGTACAAGCAAACACTAAATTTCCTTTACAGTCATGCAGCAGTTAAAACTGAGAGAGCAAAGAAAATTATTTCTAGCATGCCAGGGCTGAGGGAAGGATTGGAGGGAAGAACTACAAGTGGAAAGATTAGGAAGCCTTCTTTATGAACTTTTTCCTCATGAACAAGTATTGGGTGTTGTTTGCAAATCTCTTCACCACATGCCAACAGGTTTGAAGGAGCTACCTAGGTGCTCTGATTTCTGAAGGAGTCAGTTCCCCCAGCCTCTAAGTAACAACTGTAGGATCTACCATTCCAAATACACACCTCCACTGCTTTAAATCTCAGAGACGTATGGGCTTCATCAGTGCATTGACACAGAAGCAACGGGGCCTGTCATTGTCTGTGTGGCTCCAGGCAGTCACCAATGTCTTCATGCTTTTGCTGAATTCAGAGAGCAGGGCTGGGTGAGGAAGGATGGCATCAACGTTGTGCCAGAATGGGCTGGAGAATGAATTTGGAAAGGTTTTCAATGCCTTTAGTTTCCTCCCACATTACGTGGAGATAGTTGGGGTATGGTGAGGTTTCAATGAAATAATAAAACATACAAATTCAGCAACTTCTTGGCCCAATATGTTGTTATTAGCATGATTATCATTGTTAATGTTGTGGCGATTCTCTAATATTCCTTTGAAATTGAATGGCCTACTGTCTGACTTGAACTCAGAGCTACCTAGATGAAGAAGGTAACTAAAACGTGCACAGACAGCCGAAGTTTGCCTTTGACAGTGAGTGGAATGGAAGAGATCTCATTAAGTGCTTGTTTGATTAACTAATTCTAACTGGAAAGAGAAAAATACATGAAGTAGAACTACACAAGAGGAATACACATTCAACACTAAATCAGTATTGGCGGATTCCCCACTTCATCTGTCAAAAGGCAAATTTTCCTTGTAGGAAAGTGATAAGGGAAAGCTCTTATCAGCTGGCAACTGACATGACAACACTGCTCAGGTGGCAGGTGTGGGATGAAGGTCTAGAGACAAACTCTACATTCTTCCCTGCTGTGTTTAGGGCCGTCTTTGTGGCCCTGAGCTGAGCAGGTGTAATGTAGTTGCCTGCAATAGCTCCAAGGATTGTTTCTAGATTCTTCCAGGTTTAAGACCTGCAAAGCTGTGTGACTACAGAAGTCGGTTGTTGTTATGGCTACTTGTAAAAACTCCTCCTTTGTGTATTTGTTGGTAGGTGTGTTAGATCGAGTCAACTCTCAGCCGGGCTCTGCCCTGAAGGACTCTGCAGGGAAAGGAGTCCCTTTACCACCCCTGACCCACATGGAAAATCTGGATGCAGCCTTCATCATTTCTTCACAAATAAGCAAAAAAGGGAAAAAAAAAAAAAAACACCATACAAAAAAACATACAACTAGGAACTCTTGGAAGCAGCAAAACCTGAAAGATTGGTCTGTAAAAATGGGACAACTGGAACATCTGAGCTGCTGAGAAAAAAACAAAAGCCCAGAGTTCATTGCAGAATAGGACAGACCCCTTCCCCTTCTCGTACAGGTAACCTTGAGTGGGATTGGCACCAGCTCACATCTGCTTCTCCTGAGGGACTTACCCTAGAGAAGCTCAGTTAATCTGTTTACCTAAGGGAAACAGTGGAAGGCCAGAGGATTTGCTTTTTTGTGGTGAGGGCAGTATTTTAAGGAGCCCTGAAGGATTCTGATAAAAACCCATTATCACCCCCATTGACTTATAAAATTTTACTATTATAAATCTATAGATGATGTATTACAGAATTGTACACCTGAAACCTATGTAACTTTACTAACAATTGTCACCCCAATAAACTTTAATTTAAAAAAAAAAGATAATAGTCCAGTGAAGAGAACAAGGACTTTGGAGTCTGCAGAGCTGTTGGATACATCTCTCTCTATTTATTAGCTATGTGAGCTATAAACAGTGATTTAACTTCTCAGGCTCTTTTTATCACCTGTGAATAATGATAAATTAATAATAATAATAATAATAATAATAAATATAATACAGGGCTATTGTGAACATTGACTGTGAGATAACAGATGACACAGGATAACTAATCCTCAATAAAAGTTACCTACTGATCACCAGTTAATAAACCTGGCCCTTTCACGCCCGCCTTTCATCTCTAAAGCCCCTAGACATGCACAAACTTTTTGATTGACCTTCAAGAAAGGAAGCAAACTTAGCAACCTATTAGCATACAGTGGGCCAATTTCTGGGCTTTAATAAATAAGTTACTCACTAAAAACATAATACCCACCTTGGGAGCTTTCTAGTAGTTCTTTGGAATTAAAGGAATAATATAATATTGTCATGGGAATAAATATAGTAATCCAGACAAATAAAGGAAACATCTATGGGTTTATTATTCACTTCCAAGTAACCAGAAATACCTGAACCTTTTAATACCAGAGGAGCCAAAAAAATGTATACACATTTTAAGAGCGTTGCTCAAGCAGTAGTTCGTCATAATCAGAAGTGTCTGGACTCTGATGGTAACCACTGTGAGCACCTCTTGTAGTTGCAGGAGTCAAACCTGACTTGTGTTCATCTTTTGTTATTGGTATCTATTGAGTATTACAATTTTAATAGTTTTTTCCTTTCTTAAAATATATATATTTTTTTTTCTGGCACCCTCTGTATACAACAAGAAGTAGAACCCAAAGCTGGAATTTTCTTTGACCTTCTTTATGGATACTTTATGGTAGATCCTGTGCTTCAAATTCTAGAATTATCAGATTCCACTATACAAGAAGTGGAAAAATGAGACATAAAACAAACGTGACTAGAAGTGGGAATTACTTCTCTCAGTTAGGCCAAATTGCTGAGGAATGGCTTGATACTGCGCCTTAAAGAATTAAAGACTATTTAATGGAAGAATGTAACAACTAGTTTTTATTTTACCACTCACAGTGTCATTCATTCATTCACAAAACAAGTATGTATCTACTTTATTTCAGCTACTATGCAAGCTGTCAGGGATACAAAGCTGAATTAGACGGGGTTTCCACACTCAAGGAGCGTGTTAGGTCAGGGGTACAAACTCACAAGCATCTAATGGGCATAATGTGATAAAGTAGGAAAATAGGCATGCGGGAAGACTGTTGTAGGAACTGAGGGGAGAAGAGATACCCTCTCACAGAGGGCATTAGGAAAGACTTCACAGCGCATGAAATCCCTTTTGAGTTGGTTCTTAAAGAATAAGTGAAGTTTGTTAGATGGAAGAACGAAAAAAAATGAAAATCTAGGCAGAGAGAATGACATGATGGTCTAAAGTGCAATAGATATTCCAGCTATGGAATGATAGATGGAGCATATTATGTGTGTATGTGCCAAAGGATACATGGGGCTGGGAATATGGGTAGCTGGAATCCCCTGCGAGAAATGTAGAATGCCATGCGAAGAAAGAGGAAGGAACATGCATAGAAATGTAAGAGAGGAGTTAGGTCCAATAAAAGGAGGAATTGCTCTCAAGACAAAAATGCTTGGACGTTGGGATAATTAGGAAAGGGTGCTGCCTCTAAGATGATAGATCATTGCTTGATAAACCCCAGGACCAGAGATGAATTGTGCTGTGCAACTTCTCAGCCTTCCTTTGTTCTCCACATATGTGTTTAGGCAATTTTTTGAAGATAGATTGGAAATTTAATAGCAAGTACAAAATAAAGGCAACCTAAGGGGGAAGGAAGGGTTGTGTTTTGTCTGGTGTGAGATGTTCCGGAACAAATGCATGCCTTTTTTCACTTGGTTTAATTATTAACAGCATGTTTTTATTTTTCTGATTTCAACAGTCATATATGTTGTGTAAAGTGTGGAAATGAAGTCTCAAAGAAGGAAGGAAATAAAGCTTTCTCTGTATATTCTAATAATATAAGGTGCTGTTTTGTACTTGGCTTTCTGCCTTTAGATTTGTGCTTACAAATGGTTTCCCCTTGAAGCGATCAGATAAAAGTGATCCTCATATTTTCTTGTAATTCTTTGTTTTCAGTTTTCATATTTAATTCGAGTCCATATTGAATTCATTTTTATGAATGGTCTTAGGTAAGGTAGAGTCATAGTACACTTATGAGCCTTAGGCCTCTTTTTTCCCCATAAAGCTATTCATTTACTTTTTTTCATCTTATTATCAGTTTTGTCCATTTCCTGTTTTTGTAGTTATCGACAGCATGCCCTGTGTTTCCTGGGTGGTTTTCTTGCAGTCATAATAAAGTACTATTGCTCAAGCCATTCCCTCTACTCTTGTTATTTCTATCCCAAACCGGCTAACAGGGCTTAGCCTTTTGGCCCCACACGCCAGCTCCTTGAGTCATTGAACTGTTGCTAGCAGCTTAGCATGGCCTGTAGGACGTGCCCTCCGGAGGTCTTCAGCAAAAGCCGGGCATGGGTCTGACACTTCCTTATGCTTATCTCCTGAGGAGGGGGCGGGACTATCCCAAAAGGTTATCACACACACACCCTTTCAGCAATAGAGACTGTCGCTCATTCCTTAAGCAAACAGTGTGCTCCAGATACAGAGATGAATGAGAAGCAGTCCCTACCCCCAAGGTATTCACTCATCCTTCTAGAATGCTCCAGAGAAACTGCTGAGTTGACCTCCTCGTGAAAAAAGACATCATGGGCTGACATCATGGGAATCTGCCCAATCTCATTCAATTTACTCAACAAATATTTGTTAAGCTCCTACTGTTTGCCAAGAACTGTGCTGGGTGCTGGGATACAAGACCTCAAGGTGCTGACTGCTAAGTGGAAAACAGAAAAATAGGTGGTTACACTGCAGTGTGATAAGAGCTAAAATAGGTGAAAGCTTAGGCCTCAGATGTTATGGGTTTCTGAGTTATTTATTCTCCCCCTTCTGCCAAGGACTTATCTGCTAGACTAACAAAAGTATTTCTTTTACATTCGAAGTAACGTCCATGTTAACTATAATCTAGTTCACCTGAGACAGACCCAACTTTTAGAGTTACAGAGGAAGTCCACTGAGGTAGATGAATGAATGGGTGAATAAATGGTCCAAATAATTTTAAAAAGCAAGGGATGAGTGAATGATTTGCTCCTCTCCATCAGGAACTGCATCTGGCTGCTTGGCCTCCTAGCAGTCAACGCCAAGAGCAGCAGCCTGGGAAGAGATAACACTGGCCAGACATGGGAGACATTTCTTTTCCTTTTATTCCAGTGACCCAAATCCATGGGCCCCACTGATGTTTGTTTTGGCTTTTTTCCTCTGAAGCCTAGGGCAGCTTTTGTGTGGAGGGTTGTTTAGTGGACAAATCTTTTAATGGACGAATTAGCAAGCTTCTTATGTGGTCACCTGATAAGTCAGGCAGCCTTCAACCACACACACACAAAAATTAAAGAATAAGCTTTTTTTCTTTTTTTTTTTCTTTCTAGAACTACAAGCAACCAAATCTTGGTCATTCTATGATAAGGTCTTGGAATAATCTGAGTTCACTCTCTCTATCCATTTTTGTATTAGAAAAGGGAGAGGAAAGACACAGAAGGAAAGTGAAATATAAGCTATGAATTTAGTTACTTTTTAATAGTCTTCCAAGAAGATTTGCTGGAGGAAATGAAAATAAGATTCTGAGATTGTTGTGTTTTTGTTTGTCTGTTGTGCTTTTGTGTTCCCTCCTTCTCTCTGGGCCCCTAATGATGAATAATCAAGAGTTGGTATTAGAACAGATATTTGCTCCCTTACAGTCCCTTGAAATTTTCTCTTACATGGTCTTTTTTTTTTTTTTTCACCCAGCAACTAACTTCAGAGCTTGCTGAAGGGCCTCCCTTGTAATTCTAACACTTGAACCTCTCTCCACAAAGAAATAAGTCTCCTATGTCTAATAATTCACATTTTTAAAGCACACAATATTGTCATTGTAACATGGACTTTAGGTAAGGTGGGGAGAGGTGAATGGTACATGCACGAGTCCCTCCCCTTGCTACCCTGTCTGCTCTCATTAATTTTTTACATTTTCATTCATTTCCTTAACTCTAATTGCCAGACATTTACTAAAATGCAGTGTCATACACTATTGTATTGTTGAAGATAATTAGAATCTAGTTCTTGTCACTTTTCTACTTCCCTTCAATTCATTACTGCTTAGAGTAACCATCTACTCTATTTAAGGCTGCACATCAGCTTCTGTGAAAGAAAAAAAAGCAAAGGGGAATGCTTCCAAGCATCAAAAGTTCTAGATTCATTTAGTACTTCCCCAGCCTCAGTTTCTTCATATGTAAGATGGGGGTAACAACTGCCTTACAATGTTGTTGTAAGGATTGGAGATAGCATATGGAAAGGGGCTTCTGTTGAGCTTAGAAAGTGAAGGCACTCAACTTACTATTCTTATATTATTGTAAGATATATAGTATATCTTACTATTCTTACTTATAGTATACCTCAATATACTATTCTTATATTCTTATTATTGTCATTATCATATATATCATTTGCAGTATCTTATTTTCTAAGATTTAAACTGTAGCTCAAGTATCTTTGATCACTACTACTTTCCTTTCCTCCTTACTCTCACTCTTGTTCATTCTCTGCTCTGCTCCCTGAGTTGTCACAACTATAATTTATTCTCTCTGCTCCCAGCCCAAGGAGACCTTAGTCAGTCACCTGAAGAGGCAATGACCTGAGCCCCATGACATGGAAGGATGTGAAGGCCTGTGCATGGATAAGGCCACAACACTTGCCTAAGTTGCCTGCCCAGGCTCCCTGGCTTGAAATTCCATTGTCCAGAGCCTCTTGTGCACCCGCAGGGAAAGTGTCACACCCACCTTCTCTCCTCTGCCTCCCTGAGGAATGCTTCTTGGATAAAATAAAGCATGTCATTTATGTGGCTGATTCCACCTCAAAAATTTTAAAAAACAAAAAAGATTATTTGGAAACAATTCCCCACCACTATTGTTCTGAATCCTCGAAGGAAACCTGAGCTACTGGCTAGGTTTTCACTCTACTTCAAGTTTCTCTTTTTACTCCATGGTGTCTCCCTGTACAGCCTCATTTGTTCATCCATTTTTTTTAACATACGAAGGTCTGACAATTAAGTTGGCGAACTCGTTTGCAACGATGTTGCTAACCTTTTGTAATATCAGAGACATTATTCATTATGAATTTGTACCAACTGGACAAACAGTTAACCAAGTTTACTATTTGGAAGTGCTGAAAAGGCTGCCTGAAAAAGTTAGACGACCTGAACTTTTTGCCAACAATTCATGGCTCTTGCATCACGACAATGCACCAGCTCACATGGCACTGTCTGTGAGGGAGTTTTTAGCCAGTAAACAAATAACTGTATTGGAACACCCTCCTTACTCACCTGATCTGGCCCCAATGACTTCTTTCTTTACCCAAAGATAAAGGAAATATTGAAAGGAAGACATTTTGATGACATTCAGGACATCAAGTGTAACACGATGACAGCTCTGATGGCCATTCCAAAAACAGTCCCAAAATTGCTTTGAAGGGTCGACTGGGCACTGGTGTCGGTGCATAGCTTCCCAAGGGGAGGACTTCGAAGGTGACTGTAGTGATATTCAGCAATGAGGTATGTAGCATTTTTTTCTAGGAAAAGTTCCTGAACTTAGTTGTCTGACTTCGTATATTTATTAATTATCCACCTTATACCAGGGACAATTCTAGGCTTTGGAAATATAGCATCACAACACTGACAAAGCCCATGCTTCTATGGGATTTATATTCCACATGGGGAGTGCAGTGGGGGGAGAGATAATAAGCAAACATAAACTCTGTAAGTTAAATAGAGCCAGGTCAGAGGTGGGGAGTGAGAGCAGAGGAATGCTTCGTAAGAAAGAGGGAGATGGGGATGTTATCAACAAGAAGATGGCACTTGAGAAAAGACATGAAAGAAAGAAAAAATGAGTTAGGTGGCTGTCTGACGGAAGACATCCTGGCAGAGCAAACAAATGCAAATATCTGACATGAGAAAGTGCTTCAAGTGTTCGAGCAATGACAGAAGAAAATGAGATTACAGCTGAGTAGGAATTAGGGGAGCAGCAGGAAATGAGCTCAAAGAAGCAGCCAGGGACCCATCAAGTAGGGACTTGTTGGCCATGGTTACGAAAGTGGATTTTGTTTTAAATGAAATGGATGCTCTTGGAGAGTTTTAAACAGAGGTCTGTTGCAATCTGACTTCTGTTTTAAAAGGATCATTTGGACTACTTGGTGGAGAAAACACCACTGCAGAGCAAGGGTGAAGGGGGGAAGACCAATTAGATGCCTATTTCCACAAGCCAGACATTTTATGCTTTTGGTAGTCATTACAGGTGATGGAGTCTGCACAGGTTGGTTTGCTCACCCCCTTACCACCAACCCAGACAGAATTTTAAATGGGGTTTCAAATTCTTCAAAAAGATACACAAAAGCCACATTTCACATTGTGTACTTTACCGAAGATTCCTTTGAGAATCTTGAAGAAGGGAACTATTTACAATCACGTACCACTTAACAACAGAAGTGGTACATGAGAAGTGGTATATGCTTCTGAGAAACATGTCATTAGGCAATTTTGTCGTTGTGTGAACATCATAGAGTGCACTTACACAACCCTAGATGATCCAGCCCACTACACACCTACACTCTATAGTACAGCCTATTGCTCCTAGGCTACCAGCCAGTACAGCATGTTACTGTACAAAACAACACAAGATTAAATCAAGCACAAAAGGAAAATGATGCAGTCAAGAGACGCAGTGAACATGAGATGTGCTAGGCTTCTGCCTGTGTAAATGGCATCGTGTTTCACAGCAAAGTCTTTCTATAAGTAAATAGAATAAACTCTCAAATACAATAAAAAGTATAGTATAGTAAGTACATGAACCAGTGACATAGTCGTTTATTATCATTATCAAGTGTGATGCATTGTCCGTAATTGCATGTGCCATACTTTTATACAACTGGGAGAGCAGTAGATGCGTTCATATCAGCATCCTCACCGACACGTGAGTAATGCTTTGCAACAACATTACAGCAGCTACCACCTCACTAGGTGATAAAAATTTTTCATCTCCATTATAATCTTATGGGACCACGGTCCTATCTGAGGTCTATGGTTGACCTAAATGTCATGATGCGGCACATGCGTGAATATCGCAACCACAGCCAGCCGTGTTGAAAGCATCGTTTGAACATTATGCTCTCCTGGACTCCTTTTTGGTAGACAGCTCTCTTCTGTCTGGATTTCTGCTCCCTATTGGCTTAAAATTTATTCCCTCTCTACTACGCAAAGGTATTCATCTCTGCCCCAGCCTCTGCTCCCAAAAAGCACATAATCAAATCCCCTATAATGTTCCAATATAAAGCACCCTTTGGTTAACAAGATTCACTCTCCCCTTAAGGTAATGTAGAACATTGTTCATGGAGTTTTGCAGTCTTACTCCCTACTCCAAACAGTATATCCAAACAAAATATTTTCTCAGTAAAGAATTTTGCTGATTGAACTTTTCTACATCTCATCACACCTATATTAACATATATTTCTTTTAGTCTCAGAGTAATTCTGTTTGTCATGATGATGTCCTCCAGCAGGTGTAAACTTCCTAACAGACCATCTCGCTTATCCCCAGACCTCTAGCACTAGAGCAACGTCTGTCACTTAGCAAATGCAGCTGGAATAGAACCGAATGGATTGAAATCTTTACTACTATCTTTTGATGAACCACACTATACAGATTTGGGGTTGATGGGCCGATGCTTTCTTTGAGTTTTATAAATTACGTGCAAACTAAGAACCCAGGTTTTCAAAATGGAATAGAGGAGTTACAGTATCAATAGTTCTTTGCTTGAGACAGTAATAAAATTCTCACCTGCCTTCTTCTCTTCCTTTTCTCCTTCAATTCAGGGTAGTTTGCACAGGTTTCTGAGCCCTCCTAAGGCTTTGCCAATTAAATCACCTGCAGCATTCTTAGGGGTGGAGAGGAATATTAGTGTTCCATGGATAATGGAAACTTCTCAGGGATGGGGATCTAGTCTGTCCATGTTCTATTCAGCACCTGGTACATGTTGCTCTTGGTATCACTCCAGGATATACACTTTCCCTAGCAATTTGTTTAATCACACTGAGCACAATATGGATGAATTACCCAATTCAGTAAGTCCCTCTGACCTACAGCATCTGGTTAGAGAACTTTGTATGTGATAACTACTGCCCAATAACAACTGCCAATTGACTGTCATGTGTTCTACTTTTCCCACCTCCCTGTCAACATCTCTTTGGATGAAAAGTTGCGAATGGAGGGCAGCCACAAGGCAGCAGCATAAAAACCAAAGAGCTGAACCAACAGAGAGCTCATCTGTGAGATCGATCTTTATAAAAGCAAACTGCAAAGCATAGCAAATCTTTACCATCTTGTCTGATCATATATCATGCTGACTATTAAAGTCTAATTTGTCAATATTACTATGTATGCATGTTAATATTAAATAAAAAACAAGGAACTTTAATAAGTCATCGAATTCTGTGGTAGGTATAATAGATTATGAGTACGTGAGGGTTAAAGTCTGGGTCCAATTAATTTAGTATTCTCCAGAACAGTCTTGCACACTGTCTGTCTCTTGGCAGGTGCCAAATTCACTTTTCGAAGTGAATGAAGAAATCATCCCTGTGTGCTTCCTCCAGGCTGGCTTTATCTTGCTAATTGTAGAGAAATTATGCTTCACCATGTCCTTTAAGATAGCCAGGGAATAAAAATCTCACAATATCCTTTAGTCTTAACATCAAGTGCCAAGTCATTCTTTCTTCCGGGAGTCTATATGACTCTCCTCTACGTCTCAGCAGCTACTATATGTTAAAGATTGTCGTATGATCAACCTAATCCCATTCCTTTTCTTAAGCCACTTTTTAAAAGGAATATTTCTAATACTATCAAGAGAAAAAAAATCCTAATTAGATGGTTAGATCCTGAAGCAAAGGCTTGATGAATGCGCTCTCCTGAACACCCCCAGGATGTTGACATGGTCCCTCCTCAGCTATGAGCTGGCAGGGCTCCTACCACCCAGAAGTGATAGAAAAACCCACTTTAGATGCTTTGCCCCTAGGGGTACTACAAACTGAGAAGACAAAGGCAGGGCCACCTCCAGAGCAGTGAGATCACCCGAGAGGCTGAAAGAGAGGGTGCTTCCCTATCCCTGTATTTCCTCACCTCATCCTTGCTGTAGAGGCAGAGGAGAGAGACATCTCAATTAGTCACCTTTAGCACTCCCCCTATATCTGCTGACCTTATCTCCATGATAATTGCACAGCAACAGCTTGAAGGGCAAATACTTCCATGTCTCCTTTACCAGAGTAAAAGAGAAAAAGGACCAGTATGGAGGAAATACAATTTGTAATAGAAGACCTACTGATTTGGGCTTCATTTTGCGTTGATGAGCTCAGCATTCCTAAGTCCAGATTTTATAAGAAATTAAAAGGAAATTATTCCCCCATGATCTAAGGTACACCGAGGTGAAGGAACATTTCAGTCTTTGCTTTAGAAATCGTTTCTTTCAAATTCAGAATCACACAGTCTTGTGTAGCAAGCTGGGCTCTTTGCTGAATTAAGGGTGCTTGCTACAAGGATAGCAAATACACTTTGTGGTGTCCCTAAGCTAACTGAACAAATACCATGCTAATGAATCACACCTGGGACACACCTAGTCCCTGAGACCCACAGAAACAAGTTGGTGGGCACGGTGTGACTTTCACTCCTTTGTACTTCTAACCACAGGCTGACTTCTTCATTTAAGATGGGGTTTCCCCCCTTTTAATTTACATGGTCACTAGAAGGATCCCATTCATGGGGACCTGAGAGGTGAACACATAGAGTGTGACCACAAGCAGATGGAGCTGGCTGGGGTCCTATTTCAGGGCGGGTTTTATAAGAACAGACATGTGTTCCAAATACTCACCTGGGCCTGGGACCTGGTAATGCCACGTCCTCAACCAGAACTCTTAAAACTACGGTAATTTTAAGAAAGAGTCTAAAGCTCACAAATCCAGGATATCCACAGAACAAATCAAATGTGTAAATAAGGGGGGAAAACGTTAAAATGGTTATCAAAAAGATGAAGTAAATATATTTCATTCATTCACACATTTTTTTCATTATTTATTGGTCTGAAAAACTTTTCAGAGGAAAAGGAAAATTACTGGGACTTTCTCAAAAAACAGAGCACAAATATACGTGCCCACACATACACACATAATTTATTTAAGTCGCTCGAACTGGAATATATTTGAAAAACATTTCCTCACTAACTATTCAAGCCCCAGTGAAAAAGCCTCAGGACTCAAGCACAATAATAAATCATCCATTCAAATATTTGCATCAGGTAACTAGAGCAAAAATAAAAGCCAGCAACCCACACCGTGTAACTCACAATACTTCTCTGGGTAAATTGGTTGTAAGGCTTGCATCTTGCCCCAAAAGTGATTTTTGAAAAGACACATTTCTGCTGATAATTGGTAAAATAAAAACGCTGAGTTTCAACAAGTGACTTACATTTATTAACCAACACTACAAACTTAGTTGTCTCTATCTTTTCAGATTTTTCAACAGTAGCTGAGACTGTGCTTTCAGAATAGCCACGATCATAAACATAACTTTAGTGACTCAGGGTTACACACGTTTCCATCAAGCATGTATCAGAAAGGACCCTTCAAAGGTAAAGCCCATGCCGTAGTCAATATATCATCTTAGAGACCCAACACGATGCCTCATGGTAGTGGCCAGTAACAAATAGAGAAATGAAAGGATGATTTCGAAAGAATACCCAAGCTAAGTGAGGAGATACTTGAACTACATAACAATGAAAAGCAGAACATATCTGTACTAACTCCTGGGGCACACAGTTCAGATACTTTAGTCCTTTGACAAATACTGGCTTGCTCAGGGAAAGGCTTCAGAGAAAAGGCCTATCGAATAGCAGGTGGCATCTAAACATCATTCATTCACTGCACCATTCACTCACTCATTCATTCACATATTCATTCAGTGCACATTTACTACTGACCTTACTAAGGCAAGTCACTGTGACAGGAGACATGGCCGTGTATAAGATCCACTCCCTGTCTCCCCAGGATTAGGGAGATAATACATGCATTCTTCCCTTCCCTTCCATTCTTTTTTTATTTGCTTGGTAGCCATAAGAACTTGCTGATGATAAAACAACAACTGAATCTGTTACAGGAATTTGTTCATATTCCCTTAGAACAGGGTTTCTCAACATCAGCACCATTAACATTTTGGCCCAGATAATTCTTTGTTGTTGAGAGCTATTCTGCTCACTGTAGAATGTTTAGCAGGATCCCTGATTTTCACCCACTAGATCCCAACAGCCCTGTCTCCCCAGTCATAACAAGCAAAATTGCCCCCTAGCAAGAAGATTGCCCCCTAATTCAGAACCACTGACTTAGAAGAGAACAACGGAACATGATGTAGACAGCTGAGTAGGGAAAAAATTAAGAGAAATTTAGGAAATAGAGAGTGTTGTGCTTTTTTTTTCTTGGTGTGCTTTTTTTTTTTAATGGGTGGTGTAGAATTTCAGTTGCCCAATAATTTTTAATTTGCTTCCTATTAGGATATAAAAAGTACAAACAGATCATTGCTTCCACCAATACAGCAAAACAAATCCCTAACAAGCTACACAATTATAGTTTTAAGAAACTCATCACAGACTGCGGAGTAAGAAAACCTAAATGAGATGAATTTCATGAGAGAGAAGCTTATGACTGCTTCGGACCCTGGCCAAGGGTAAGGAAAGGAGGAGCCCACTGTGGATGGGGTAAGAAGTCAGCTGAATTTTTGGTGGACTTCTGATGCCTAGTTTGGCGAGGAAGGTGGACTGGAGTCTCAAGGAGCCCTAGTCACAAACTGAATCTGCAGCCACCTTCCACTTTTTTCCTGGGGGCCTCCATCAAGGACGCAGGGATAGTATACAGAACGCTGGACACAGGCCAGAACTCCTGAGAGATGTCTCCCATGAGGCCTCTGACTAGTCAAGGCAAAGTGTACCAAAGGCTGGAGACAGGGCAGGAAAACTGACACAGTCCCACCAAGGCACTCTGGGCCTTCCTAGGAAACAAGGTAGAAGAACTACAAGATGTGCCCCTGAGAATCTCCAGGATTTCACTAAGGGCAGACCAGTGGCCTGCTGAAGGCTGGGATCAGGGCAGAAGAACTGAGATAAATCCTTTCGAGGTACAGCAGGCTTTCATAAGGACAAGCAGGAACTACCTGTCTAAGGACAGGACCAAAGGGAAAAGAAAGACCTCAGAAAGTACAAGAAACTAGAGGAGTGGCCAGAGAGAAAAACCTGATATAAAAATCCAGCAGCCAGACTATAAAGCAGAGAGAGATAGCCCAAGATTCAGAAAGCTGAATTTTGAAGCATAAAGAGATCTCTGGAGACTCATTGGTATTCAGATCCTAAGACCAGATAAATGAAAAGTCCTGATCCTGTCTTAAAAGATTGAAGCCAATGGAGGATGGAATCTAACGACGTATGCCAGCGGCCTGAACCTGGAGGGAGAGCAGAATAATGGAGAAAATGGCACAGCCCTTTAGGCCTTACACCAAAGAGCAGGGAGTAGCAGTCTGCCACTGGGAAAGGGTTAGGAAGGCTGAGGAATGCAGGAGAATGCAACATGCCTAAGTGTGGAAGCAAAGGCAGGAGAACAAAAAGAAATCTTCCCACACTCCAGAATTTACCCAGTGTTAGGCAGCAACTGTCTACCACAAGGGAGGCATCAGAGCACTGAGAGACCTCCCTGAAGCATAGGTACACAAGGTCTGACTAAGGCTGAGGGCAGAGCATGAAAACCAAGAGAACTCAGCCTGGACTCTGGAGCACATGCTAAGTATGAGGCACCACTGTCTACATCTGGGCGAGGGACAGTGCTGAGCAAGCCACAGCTGCATAAAACCTGCATAAGTCTAAAGGCGGGTCAGGAGAACTCAGAGAAACCCTTCCACACTCCTGGCTTTACACCAAGTGTCAGGAAGTGGTGGTCTACTACTGAGGGGAGGGTGACAAGCTGAGAAACCCTGTCCCACTGTGCAGGGCACAGGGCCTCCTGCAGTCTCAGGGCAGAACAGGAGACCTGAGAGACCTCTTCTGGCAACTCAGTCCGTATGATAACTCAGAGGCTGCAGACGTGTGTCTCTGGGTGAAATTGAAACTGTGGTGTTCTAACACAACTAAAGCAACCCCGGAGCTCAGCCCACCTCAGATACAAAGTTTATTGATCAAACCTCCGTACTAAAAATTTGACAGAGACAGAAGATGAGACATGCCTTTTTCCAGGTTTAAATAAGATTTGTGTCAGTCTCTTCTGCTCTTTTTAATACACACTGTCTGGCATTGAATCTAAAATTAAGAAATACATGAAAAAGCAAGAAAATTAACAAGCAAAACAAACAAACAAAATTGTCCAGAGAAAGAATAGTCATTATAACCAGACCTCCACATAGCTTAAATAGTAGCATTTTCAGAAATGTTCTATAACAAATAATGTCATGACCAAGTGGGGTGTATCTAGAAAAGCAAGAGTGGTTTAATATGTGAATGTAAGTTAATGTAATTTGCCATATTGGGAGAATAAAGAAGAAAAACAAACCATCTCAATAGATACAGAAAATGTACTTGATGAAAATCAATTGCAAATCATGATAAAAACTATCAGCAAACTAGAAATAGAATAAAACTTTTTCAATCTAATTACAAACTATTCTTCAAACTGATAATACTGAATGTATTTTTCCTCTAAGACTGGGAATAAGGGAAGACTGTCCATTCTTGATATGTCTATTCAGCAATATTCTAGAAGATGTAGCAAATCTATAAGATAAGTAAATGCTATAAAAAACATGAAGATTTTAAAGAAAGAAATCAAACTGGTGTTATTGAAAGAAAACAATTTTGTACATAGAAAATGCTATGGAATCTGTATAAATTTTATTAGAACTATAAAGTGAATTTAGCAAAGCTGCAATATACAAACTCATTATACATGATACATTATACCCTGGCAATGAAAAGTTAGCAAATAAAAATTTTAAAACATGATTTATAATAGCATTACCAAAAAAATTAAATAACTAGGTATTCATATAATAAAATGTCTGCAAGATCTCTACATTGAAAACTACACACATTAAGAGAAACTAAACCCATATAATGGAAAGACATACCACTTTCATAAATTGGAGATGCAACATCTTAAGATGTCTAGACTCCCTAAATTGATGACAATTTCAACTTAATTTCAATTAAAAAATCCAGCTAACTTTTTAAAAGAAAGTGACAAATTTATTCTACAATAAATATGGAAGCCCCAAAGATTTAGAGTAACTAAAAATATCTTCATGAAGAAGAAAAATGTTGGAGGACTTACACTAACCAATTTTAAGACTTAACTCTAAAGCTAGAGAAATTGAGATCATAATCAGATCAATTCAGTTCTCTATGGAACTGAATAGTCCAGAAATAGACCAACAGAACAAAATAGAGCACCAAGAAACAGGCACACATATATACACCAATTGATTTTTGACAAAAGTACCTTGTCACTCCAATGGGGAAATGAAAGTCTTTGAAAAAATACTGCTTGAATACCCAGGTATTTAGGGGAAGAAATGAATCTTGACTTCCTATTTTATACCATTAACAAAAATTAATTTGATATGGATCATAGAACTAAACATAAAGATAAAAAACATAAAGCTTCTAGGAGAAAACACGAGACTATTACAACCTTTGAAAAGGTAATGGTTTCTTAAATCGGACATAAAAGCACTAATCATAAAAAAAGAAATTGCTAAGTCTGACTTCATGAGAATTAATAATTTCTGTTTATCAAAAATCACCATTAAAAAATAAAGGTCAAACCACAGACTAGAAAAGATACATGATATATATCTATAGATAGATAGATAGATGATAGATAGATAGATAGATAGATAGATAGATAGATAGATAGATAGATAGATAGATGATAGATAGATAGATAGATAGATAGATAGATGATAGATAGATAGATAGATAGATAGATAGATAGATAGATAGATAGATAAGGGACTCATATCCAGAATATATGGAAAACTCTTAAAAACCAACAACAAAAGACAAACAGCACAATTTGACAAAATAGGCCAAAGATGTAAACAGACATGTCGCAAAGGAAGAACGAATGGCCAATAAGCTCATGAAAGGGTACCCAACATCACAGATCATCAGGGGAGTGCCAACTAATGCCACAATAAGATGTTATTTCACATAAACAAAGATAGCTGAAGTAAATAAAAAGTGAAAATACCAAATGTTGATATAAGTAAAATTAAAATATTGACAATACCATATATGAAGCAATGAAACCCCAGGTATTGGTAGTAGGGGTGTAAAATGATATAATCACTTTGGAAAAAATTTGGAAGTTTCTTATAAAGTTAACCATATACTTACTCATGTCCCTGCAATTCTACTTACACAAGAGAAATAAAAAAAGTGTGCACACTACAGAGACTTTTGCAAGAATGTTCATAACAGTCTTAATAATAGCTCCAAACTGGAAACAGTCCCATTGCACCCACACAGCAAGATTGGTAAACATAATATGATGTATTTATACAATGGAATACTACTCAGGAATAATGTAGAACAAACTGCAGACACTAACATGGACAAATCTCAAAAACATTATGTTGAGAAAAATTAGCCAGACCCAAAAGAATGCGTATTTTATGATTCCATTTTATTTAGGCAAAGCTAATGTATGGTGAGAGAAATCAGAGCAAGAGTTTCCCTGAAGTTTCACTGAGCATAGGATGGGGTGAGAAAGTGTGTGTGTGAGGGAACTGGCTGAAAAAGGACATAATCAATTTTTCTATGTGACAGAGATGTTCTACATCTTCATTTAGATGGGTGTATATAATTGTCAAACCTCACCAAACTGAATAATTAAGACCTAGGCATTTTATTGCCTATGAATTATACCTCATACAATTTTTAAATAAGATTCAGGATTCATAAAACTGCTTGAAAAACCAAAGGTAAAATCTCTGAGAATATTTATTGGAGGAAAACCAAACAAAAACTTCCTGAAACCAATGGGCTGCAACACTATTGCAACCAGGCCAAAGGCTGACTCTTCGCATCTACTTCCTACTTCAGGGCAAGCATTTTTGGTTTTGCAATTGTGTCCAGCTTAGCAGAGATGCAAAGATCTTCTGGCCTTGGGTCAAGAGTCATGGCAATGACCGAGTACAAGGACTAATGAAAGTGACCGAAAGAAAGCAAATGCTCAGTTTGATCTTAAAGTCAAGTGTCAACCAGCAAACACATAGGCCAATCGGTGCTTATCGTCCTGGTCAGTGGCAGCCCAGGGGTGGAAAGAAGCATGCTCATTGGGAGCTTACTTCTGTCAGTGAGTTCCAGGAGTCAAATTCTTCAAGCTGCTCAAGGCAGTCAGCCACAACAAAGAATTGCTTACACACTAGCCAGTCTTTCCTGATGCTCTCTCCTTTTCTGGATGTATTTGTTGATGGGCATGAGCAAGCAAAGAGAGCTGAGAGTGAAACCCAAGCATTAGTAAGAAATTGGAGTGGACACGTCAGTCTGGAGTGGGTGGAGAAGGAGGGAGTGGGGACAGCATCTCCCCGGTCAAGCATATTTCCCACTAGTTACAATGCTCTGTATTCTCTGATGTGTCCTTTCCCATGGAGGAAGTTCTTTGTGAGAGAGGGGGAGGTAAACTAGCTCGTGGGAAAACATGTCTCTCAGGCTGTGAGCAGTAAATTGGCTCATGCCCAAGTCATGTCCTCAAGGTGTGCCATGAGAGATGAAATCACTTGGCTCATTTTACCATCTTCAGGATGGCGTCAAGACTTGACAAAGCCAGGCAACACGTACAAGTAAACTGATCTAAGGCAGGGCAATGGCTTCTGGGCCATATGCAGAGAAGATGGGGTCATTGTTCAAGAAAAATGCTAAGGAGGCCTTTACTCCCCAAAAGGAGAGCTAGGTCGTGAACCACAGTAAAATGAACTGCATCGAGAGAAAATGCATATGATGTCCAGGCCAGATTAAGAATAATATGTTCCCTGAGCCATGCTACGATTCTAACACCCCTTCAAACTTTTATTCTGCACATATTTGTTCAGCATTTATTTAATGAGGAAAGGAAAACCAAAAAAACCTGCTTTTTGAGAGGGGGAAGTAAACTTTCTTGAAATACAGCACACGTACAGAAAAGAACATGTAATGTAGAGCTGGAAGAATTCCCACCAAGTAAACACACCCATGGTTTCAGCACCCAGACCAAGAAATAAACAGAACATCAGAAGTCCTTCAGGCTTTCTGCCAGCCACGACCACCACCCAAAGGGAGTGACTCTCTTGATTCCTAACATTGAAACTGCTTTTTGATTCATAAAGTTATAAAGCTCTTTACCTTTACATATTACTACATTTAGCATGTAAACTTATTTAGAATTATCTTTTTTTTTTTATGGCTTCTTTTTTTACCCACACCTACCAGAGAGCAATTTTCACTTGCACTTTAAATGCATGTCAGTCACATGGATATATTACAAAGCATGGGTCCCAGAAAGAACAGTTCATCATGCTCAGTTTGATTTCAGAATGTCAGCTGCCTGTTACTGCTGACTTCGGGTGATTGACAGATGACTGGACTCAGCGTTGGTAGCCGACTGTCACTGCCCGAAGAACATACTCATGCACAAAAATAGCAGAGCTAGGTTGATGTTTTTATTTCTACTCAAGGGAACTACTACTTGGCAAAAGCAGAACAAATTTCTATTTTGCCAGTAATAAAAGAAGCTGCATGTGAAAACCTGACTTAACAGACACCATTTTTCTGATTTATTAGAGTGATGTGTTAGCACCATTTCTTAGAAATTGGTATGGCAGAGAGATACCCAGTCTTTTATCAGATACATGTATTACAAATATTTTTTTTCCAGTCTGTGGCTTGACAGACCTTACTGTCTTCTATCCTGAACCCTTGTAAGTGTCTCAGGTCAAGCTTCTGCATGCGTTTAAAATCAAGGATGGGAGAGATTCCAATCATTCTCTGCGAAACATAGGGTTGAGGTTGTCATTTCAATTACCAGACATTCAAAATGTGCTTTCTCTGGATGCTGAGGACATGGAGATAAATAAAACCCAGTCCCTCCACTACAAGAGCTCACTGTCAAGTGGGGAATTCAATATGTAAACAAATACCAGAAGAGAGATGACAAAGCCCTTTGCCTTGAGAAATCCAGGAAGACCTCATACAAGAAAAAACATTTGAAAGGAGCCTTGAAGAATAAATAAAATTTCACCAACAGAATTGTGAAGAAAGGGTATTCTGCTGTGAGGAAGCAGCATATGAATACCGAGGATGCAGAGAAAGTTCATGGCCAGGGTGAGGGACAGCTAATGTAATATTTTTTTCAATTATAATCTAAAGGACACCTACACCGGAACCACCAGGATACTCGCTAAAACAGAGTTTTCTGCATTCCTACCATGTGCTAGATCATAATTTCTGGGGTTTGAGGCCTTGGGCTCTTCATTTTTGGCAAACCTTACAGGTAATTCTGTGTCACACAAAATTTGAGTAATGTTGACTTAAAATAGTACTTAACATAGAGAGTAGAATAGAGGGTGAAGCTAAAAGAGGAAAAGTAAGTTGGAGGCACACAACAAAGGGTGTATGTGATATTTATTGAGGGCTGGTCTCCAGAGTTTTCTGTGGAATTTTAATCTTTATAATCACACTGTGTGGTAAGCTATCTTGTCATGAGTGCGATGTGACTATCAAAGCAGTCTCACACACGTTTGTGTCTTCCCACAATGTCTGACTTTATTAGAATAAAGCCATGCATCTAGTCCTACTGACTCAGTTTACCACGGGCATTAACCAAGGCTCCGGCCAGAGGATAGTCTGCCGTAGTCGAGGTAGAGCGGTTTCACACAAGAGGCTCACACAGGTTTGTAAGCAATAGGTTTAGGTAAGGTGAACAGAGTCTTACGGAAGAAGGATGAGAGAGTCCAGTGCTCAGCGCGAGTCCCTTCTGTGCTGGGTGCAGTGTCGGGTGTCAGGATGGGCTGGTGGGACAGTCAGGAAGTGAGGCTTCAAGCTCTCCGTCTGGGATGAGTGCAGATGCAGCTGTCAGCTCATCGGTGGAGGCCTGAGCTATGAGCCCTCAGAGAGCTCTGATTTTATGCTCAAGACTGGGTGCAGTGCACCCATCTGCAGTCCAATAAAGCCTCCCAGATGGTCACACTCCACCCTGCTTCTGGAGTTATCTGGTTAAGGCGTTCACTGGTTACACCTTTCACATGATGCTCTGGCATGACTGTCACTTTGTGACTGTCATAGCTATCAGTATTATTAGAGTCTATTTTGTGTTCATAATGAATGCTCTACACATATCTCCATGTTATACATGAATAGATGGAGACTCAGGAAAGTAAAATAACTTTCTGAAGGTCACATAAATGGTAGATCCATGATTTGAATCCAGGTATGTCTGAACCCAGTGGCCATGCTCTTAGCCGTTCAGCTTTACTTGGGCCACTTGCCTTCATACATTTGTGCTGAGCTGGCTCCCCTTTATTCCCACATCCTCCATGTAAACAAGGACTCTCTCAGTTGGATGCAATGACTTGGACAGAATTAGGCCTAGCCTTCAGAAATCCATTCTTGCCAGAGGACGAGGCCAGCCAGAGCCCTTTGTGTTCCTGACTGGTGATTCGGGGATCCAAAGTGAGGCCAACTCCCACACTACAGACCCTGGTCCATTGGTGGCAAAGTAAAGATTTGATTCTGACGTTCAAAATTCCTAGAATGTCAGGATCGCTATCAATGCTATCGCTGTCCGTGGCAGTTTCTATTTATCAGAATCCTAGTGCTGCTTTGTCTAATATTAGACAACAGCATAGTGCTGTAAGTCACAATTTCAGTTATTTTTAAAAATATTAACAAATCTAAATACTTCTGTAATTTGGGTCTAACATCTTCTGAGACAGCGATTTTCAGTTTGGAATTCACATCACTTACCTGTGGAGCTTTATTAACATACAGATATTTAGGATGTACTCTAGACTTAGAGAATCTTTTTATTAGATATTCTTGGTGTATTCTAACTATATGCTTGGTATACTATGTTGTGTCAGGATTATTACAGTTATATCTGTAATAAAGATAATATTCATCTATTTTTATAAATTAGCTGTAATATCCACCCTTTGAAAATAGGAGTAATTGTTATGTTTATGACTACTTTGTCTAAAACTTTTGGGGTTGACTTTATTATCTTTGTTCTGCATGCCCCATAAACAACAAAATTTCCTTGTCAGTTGCATTATTCTTATAATGAACTATCATCAGGTCTTTCACTATTGAAAATTATCAGTAACAAGTTAACTATAGCCATTTTAAGTTATCTACAGATAGTTTTTTGTTTTATTCTGATGCTCTCCTTGAGATTCTGGCTGTCAGCTCCAGGTGAGAATGCTTCATTTACAACATAGAAAGACTGACTCAGAGCCCCATAAAAAAGGACTGTGTCAAGTACTTTTAGGTACAGAGTTCTGATGGCATCATTTAAATGACTTGGACATCATACCAGAGGACTGAGTCAGGATTTGAGGAACAGATGGGTTCATGATACTGCTAACTCCTGATCGAGCAGAACAAGATTTAATTACGAATAAGCTGATGGATGAGGAATGACTGTTTCTGTTGGGTATATAGTTGTCCAAATATTCTATTTTTTGGATATATAAGAAAGTCCTTTCTTTTTCCCCTTAAGATGTCTATTAGGTTGGTACAAAAGTAATTGCAGATTTTGCAATTATTTTTAACCTTTTAAACCGCAATTACTTTTGCACCAACCTAATATAACTAGTAATTTAGTAAACTCGTTTCATAAACTGAAATAAAATATTCGTAAATGATATCTTATTCTCCTTGTCTGATTTCTCCAGAATTCAGAAACTCTTGTTCAGCATTTTTTTTTTCATAGCCATATTTTTGAGTAGGTTCGGTAAGAATCTGTCCTTCTTATACCATGACATAATTGAAAATATGGGTTATACAACCAAGGCTTTGCCTGGAATGTTTGAGAACAATGCTCATTTAATCAGATATGACCAAAAACTTTTAAGGAATTAAGGTTGGCTTTATAGAGCCAATGCTTACAAGGTCGTCATGGGCAAACGGGCCTGATCCCTGGTGTAGAGATTCCCAGGCTTTCAGATGAGTAAGAAAAGCGACTTCTTCGCAGGCCCGTGAACCTTAGGATATTTGGGATACCTCCAAAAGAGAGGAATGTTCCCAAATTTATAGCTACTACAGGTGAAATATGGTAGTGAGCTCTCATGTTAACTCCCTAGCCTCAACAGCCTTTTTTCAAAGTCTAATAAGAAATTCCTTATACAAATTTCCAGAAAGCAAACTTGAGATGGCCTATACAGTAAATTACCATTCTTGCTATACCTATCAAAATAACTATAACAAATTTAATTAAACTAGCCTTCTTTTGGAATCAAGAATAATTTTTTTGAGATTATCTTTGATCAAAAGCAGGGTAAGTGAGTGTAGAGAGAAATTTTGTGTTTTAATGGACAACTATACATCATACTAGGTTGGACAATTTAGTTTGCAAACTCATCCTAGAAAAAGTGCTACATAACTCATTGTTGAATATCACTATGGTCACCTTCGAAGTACTCCCCTTGGGAAGCTCTGTACCGACACCAGGGCCTAGTTCACCCTTCAAAGCAATTTTGGGACTCTTTTTGGAATGACCATCAGAAATGTCATCGTACTACCCTTGATGTACTGAATGTCATCAAAATGTCTTCCTTTCAACATTTCCTTTATCTTTGGGTAAAGAAAGAAGTGATTGGGAGCCAGATCAGGTAAGTAGGGAGGGGGTTCCAATACATTTATTTGTTTACTGGCTAAAAACTCCCTCACAGACAGTGTCGTGTGAGCTGGTGCATGGTCGTGATGCAATAGCCATGAATTGTTGGTGAAAAGTTCAGGTCGTTTAATTTTTTCACGCAGCCTTTTTAGCACTTCCAAATAGTAAACTCGGTTAACTGTTTGTCCAGTTGGTACAAATTCATAATGAATAATCCCTCTGATATCAAAAAAGGTTAGCAACATTGTTGCAACAAGTTTGAGAATTTAACTGTCAGACTTCGTATTCACACTTTTCCAGGTTCAGATTCTAGCTCTGTTCATTGTCTTTGAGCTATTTTAGGTATCTTTTAAAATTGGTGGTAACTGAGGCAAATGCAAACTCTATGTTGTCTGGTAGCTGGACTTACTTCCCAACTACAGAAAAATCAGTTTGTGTACACATCTGTAAATTGGACTGGCTCCTATTACCTTCCCAAATTGTTAATCTTTAATCAGATTTTCAACCTTTCCAATTTCCTTCAATATCTGACTATAACCTTCAAATTAATGTTTCTAATTTTTCTCCCTGCTGCCTGACTCTGTGTCACTGAGGACTGAAACCTGACTATATGTTCCTATGGGGATTTGGTTGAACAAAGCATATCAAATTAATTTCATCCATACTGAAATATTGATAGATGAGATGACAATGACACCTGGGTTTAGCTTTAAAGGAATCCAGTGAGGGTGAGCACAGTGTGGGTAGAGGTGAAACAATATCAATTATATCTTGACAACTGTCAAAACTGTATTATGCATATATTGAGTTTACTATACTATTCTCTCAAATATTGGATGTGTTTGAAGATATTGTAATAAAAAATGTAAAACTCAGTATGTCTGACACTGAAATTATAATACTTTCCAGCCCTTCCCCTGAATCTAATCATTCTCTAATACTTGTTGTCTCAGTAGATAACATTTTTTTATTCTATTAACAGAGAATGGCAATGGAAGATATTTTTGAGATGGGTAGATAGCATAAATTGTTTTTAAGTTCTCTCTGGCTCTGCATACATTTAAATTATGATTGAAGCATTTGGGCATGATTATTATTAAATGGTGATATACAAGATGGATTAGAGTAAAGAGAAATAAAAAAAAAAACACCCCATTGTGACAAATAATAACCACTTGGGTAAAACCTGAAAAAGGACTATTTCGGCTACTCCAAAGAGATCCCTATAAGTGGATCTTATAAATCTTCTGTGGTCTAGTCTCTTTCTGGCCAGGAAAGTATCACCTTCACCTCTGTCTTAGTGAACTCTGGAACTCATCTGTACATTTATTAATTCATTGACCTATTATGTCTGAAGCTCCAAGTTCAAGGATGGAGGCATAGAGAAGGCAACTGTCTTCTGCCCTAGCGTGGTCTGCAGACAACTGCTTAAGTAGGGCAAAGTCCAGGTCATCTCTAAGAGATTCTAGATGGTTCTGAAATTCTGGCCTGCTTCAAAGCTTATCCTGGTCTGGGGTGATCATATATCCCAATTTGCCCATGCTAGGCTACGCTCCTCTGCTAATTGCTAAGAGTGTCACCAAGCACTATCAGAGGTGTCCCCATTCTAATAATAAATTATCTGGCCACCCTTTCATCATCTCAAGTTGACCTACGAGAGTAAGACCCAACCTAACAAGCAGTGCCTTCTTCCTGACAATCCTAGACCAGGTCTAGGACCCTAGCAAACCTCAGATGTGGCAACTACGAAATTGTCCTGCTACTAAGGAGACGAAGAATACCTTGGACTATTTCCACTTCTAGCACAGGAGAGCAGAATATGAGTGTGGGGCACATGGAGGGTAAGAGAGAATACATGCAGAGGTGGCACTGTAGCAGGTGAACATAGCTGCGTGGACAGGAAGATTTGGCACTGAACTTCAGCGGGCATGGAGGCAATGCAATTCCACTCAGTGAAGAGTGGAATCAAGAGAATAATTTGTCAAGCAAACAACAGTTTTGATAATTCCAAGTCCGACATACACAGGGCCGTATACCAGTGAGCCTATTTCAGTTTTTAAAATACTTAAATACTTTTATCCTGGTTGAGAAATAGGCATTGAAACAAGAAGACTGGAAATTCCACGCTGGCTGTCCATCCCTTCCCCAGGCTGCTGCACCTCCCCACAACCCAACACTGTACCCGGAGGTTTAACATCCGGCCTAGTCGGGAACCTCCAGGAACCTGCCCGATGGCTCCGTCCCTGTCTGTTCCAATGGGTCAGTGCCTGTGCCATGCCAGTGGTAGCTTAATATTGTAAATTCCAACCCTGGATACATCCACAGAGGTTTAGGGTGGAAGCTTAGAATATGAAAGAGAAAAAAAAAACTGCAGAAACACAAAAAGACTCCAAACCAGCAAAACTGCCTGTCAGATTCCCGCTGTGCTGTTTTCAGAACTGTGAGCAACCTGTCAGCTTGGGACCCATCATTTCCATCAGCCGACGTCTCCAGGGACTGGGCCTTTCTCTCGTCATTACCCAATCGCCCCAGTCCTAGATCTGTCCCTGATTATTCTCCAGAGGAAGTGTCATGGCCTTTGCCACCACACATTCATCACTGCAGTTTCCTCCCTCTGTTGGATCTATTATGGGTCATTGTTAATGAAGCACCCATGGCACCGGATTTGGACGTAGGCATTGTAAATTGTCATGATTTTTCTGCCAAGCACACACTGCCATACTAAGGATGAGGGAGTAAACACAGAGCGTACAGCTGAGCTGTTCACCACTAGGACTCAGGGGCACATGTGGAACATTGATATTCCTGAGAGAGTAATAAAAAAGTTAATTCCGCTCTTAGCTCACTAGCAAGATGGAAATAATCTACATTTCCCCAAGCTTCGGGGCCAGTGCTATATATCTTGTCCGCTCTGGAGCAGTTTAAGGAGAAAGGATCAGGGGTCCTGAGTTCCAGTATTGCTATTTGCGTGATGGAGGAGTCTGGACAAGTCACTTACTCATTCAGTATGTCTGTTTCCTCGGCTGTCAAATGGGTATAGAAATACGGCCCCAATATCCCGAAAAGATTGTTGGGGGAGGGGGGTCAAATAAGAGAAGGGATGTGAAAAGGCTATGGGAAATCCATTTCTCTGCCAAGATGAGGGGTTGCTGTTAAATTGTAAGGTTATGAGAACAGCAACATTCACTTGCGGTAGGTACAACCTGAGCCCCCGACTCGGGATCCCAGGAACTGTGAGTGCAAAGGTGAGAGAGAGCCAAGGTGGAAAGACCTCCACTGAGAGCATAGGCATGAAAATAATGTTTTACACATTAAGAATTGGGGCTGGAACATAAGCATTTTCAAGACGTTAAACATAGAATTAAAAAACACTGCCTTGCTCTGGTAAGAGAACTGACCAAGAGAATTCCCCTTCACTCCTATTATCTAAGGATTATTTGGTAATTAAACCCTAAAATAATAATAATTGAAAGTTCCTAGCTGTATTCCGTTTCATCCTATAGAAATTCACTTCATGATGCCATGAGATTTGTATGCCTCCTTACATCTTTTTTTTTCTTCCCCCACATTTCTTCCCTTTTATCCCGTGAGGATGGCTCTGGCAACCATGAGCTGCGAGGCTGGAAGACAAAGCTTTTAGGAAGAGTGATTTTGCCTTTACCACCCAGAACCCTCTATAAAGGTTTGCTTGGGCGTCTGTCTCCAGTGACCTCCAGATGCCTCTGGGTGAAACATCTGTGTTCAACGGTTCAAGGTCCAGAGATACTACAGCTCGCTGTGTGATCTTAGACAGGCCACTTTCGTCTCTGGGCCTTGGCTCTTTTCACCTGGAAAGACAAATGATTGCTCTTTCTTAATGTTACCAAGTCTTCCTAAGGGAGCTCTAGCTTAGTCTAATACCCCGGGTGCTGAGAACTCTATTTAGAATATAACATCCTGAGTATTTTAGAAAGCACAGGCAGGATTAAAGCCAACAGTTAGTTTCCATCATAAAAGAAGCCATTCCCTGGGGGAAAGAAATGAAGTATCCGTGAGGGGGCTCCTCTCCTTCCACCAAAGGTCACTACTCCCCACCCAAGATCCTCTGGTTCTTGGAGTCCTGAGATCAAAGCCCTGCCTGGCCATTAATGTGAAGAGAGAAATCTGTCCTAAATGGTCTTTCAAAAACCATGCTTTTCCTGAAAAAAATTGCAGGATGTAGGTCAGACCATCACATCAGTTCACCCCTCATGTCAGCATGGGACTTAAATAATATTGAATCTTACCTGTACATACTTGAAAAATATTAATTTCTTATGAACCTTCCAACTTATTCTCTTACTGACTCTCATGCCCTAGAAGAGCGGTTTCATGCTTTTTACTTTTCTTGCCAGTTACTCAAGCAGGCAGCATGGGGAAAGAGGACTTAAAGATAAAGAGGGAGAAAAGTTTATCTTTTCTTGCTGGGTTGTTCTTTTTACTCAGTGGTTTCTTCCCATCCCAACTCCCACTTAAATATTAGACCCTCGTCCTCCAAGCTCAGACCTTCACTCTCCCACGCAATGCAACTCATTCACGGGATCTCAGGCTCTTTTTTGGAGCTGCTTGAGAAACCCCCACCCAACCCTGCTTTTAACAGATGAGGGAACCCACGATGCAGGGGGTGGAATGGTTGCTGAAGATTAAGTAGTGACTCCATTCGGGCCAAGTCCTTTGTCATCGTGGGCAAAACTTCACAGTCCCCTTGAGAGCCACACACTGAGAACCAGGTTGCTGGATAAAATGATCTTTAGAATCAATTCTGCAAAGACGTTGGACTGTCTCTTTAAAAAAAAAAAAAAGCGAAGGATGAAAAACAATACCGATAAAGGTAGAAACTCTGCCTGGGAGCTTGACGAAGCACACCTGAAGGCTGTTATTTAACATCCTTCAGATGAGTCACTGTTTGGACAACAGTGATCATTGTGAGCTAATATTTGTTGAATGCCAGACATTCTTTCAGACACTATTAGAGAAGGGCAGTGAAGATTCTTATAAGTTGATCATGCTCTTATGTGCTTCTGTTGGTAACAAGCACTTACTATGCCGTTTTCCTCAATGGTTTGGCAAGGTCAGCCAAGACAAAGTGGACAGGAGAGTGGTGCTGTGATGCGGGCATGTATCCACTCCTGGGTTACCATGAAGGAGCAAAGGTGCTCAGTGTTCCTGAACAAACAGAATTCTTCATCTGAGCAAAGGAAAGGCCGTTGGGGGTCCCTAATTTGCTCTGAGCAGGCCGTTTTCTCCAAGCTACTCTGGTGTGGAACTCTATATAATTGGGCACATTTGGAGAGGTTGCCTTGCCGTTACTTCCTTCAGTCCATTAATATGGAGAAAGCACCTCTCACCACACCATCAGCTTAAACTGTTAGAGCCTGTCTAATAGCCTCAGCAAAGCTAATGGATGAAATCCCTGGAGAGTTTTCAGGTAAAGGGGAAACAGAAGGCTGCTGGGCAGGGAAAGAAAGAGAGGTTAAAGCTGGGTTTTGTTTTGTTTTTTACCTTAATGCAGTCTAAAGGTAACTTTTAAGATATAGATCAAATTCTTTTTTTAATCAGCTAAAACTATTTTCCTTCTAACTGTCACCTTTCTAGGAATTGTTCCCCTTTATAATTCTTACTGTTTTGTCCCACTTCTTAGGAATTTCAGAAAGAATTCAAAATCAGTACAGTAGGGAAAAAATTATTTATTTTCTAAAGTCATTACCTTGACAGGCAAAACAAAACATTTTCTCAATTTCATTCAGAAATACATTTTAAAAAATACATAGACCAATATGGCCTGCCCAGATATATATTTAACATGGTAAATATAAGGAATAAATTGTTTGAATATAAATATCTATAAAAAAATAAGTACATCAAAATTTAATCCAACCTCTTCCATTTGCCAGTTACATAAAGGAAAATAATTTGACTGCTTTAAAGCATAACCAATGTTTACTCTTTGATGTCTTTCATAAACAACCCTATACCATTGTGTTTCCAAAAATAAAGGTAAGGGAATCTCCTGATACAATGACCTTTTTTTCTTATGGATCAGAGCTAGTAGATTACCATGAAAATGTTATATCTACTCCTGACACATTAGACCAGACTTCTATGAGGCTCGGATTGAGTATGGAGGTTTCTGAGGAGGGGGTAGCATGACAGGGAAGACTTTGGGAGGCAATAATTAAAGCTGGGGAAATACTTCTGTCAGAGTGCAATACGTGTGAGGTAGACTCGTATTTAGGAAACACATCCCGATTGACAGTAGTAACAGTTTCTTTCAGTTTTGCATTCTGTGAATTTTTGTAAAAAGTCTTTTTTTTTTTTTTTTACTTGAGTGTGTTTTCAATTTGTGCATTCCTTAGAAAATCTTTGTGTGAATTTTGCAGTTTCTCCCTGAAATGTGCTAGGCGCCTGAGTGAGACGCAAACACTCCCTTCAGACCCTCTTCAGGAACCCCACCCGCAGGTGGAGTCTCCTCTCCTCCCTGGGGAGGATGCCACCATAATTTGCAAGTCCTTGTGTCTCTCTGCGTTCCCTAAGTGGTCCATTGGCAGCCCTAAAGAGAGACAAAAGCCATGACCACTGATGGAAGCAAATGAAGACGGGTTAGGGGACTCCTTAACCGGTGTTGGAATGTTTGGAAGGAGGACGCTGGTTCTCTGCCAGTCTGGAACAAGAAATGGTCTAAGCAGGAGGGATGCTTTGGCTGTGATCCCAGCCAGTGGGGAGAGAGTGCAGATTCAGCCGCACAGCACGGCCCTCTCGGTGGAGGAGATGACTTCAGACAGGGCGGTTCTGTAATCAGTGTGTTCGGTTGTGGGTCACTTTCTTCTTTCTGTGGAGTTCAGCTTTCAGCTTGGCAATATGAAAAGATGTTTTGATGCTGTTGCTAACGGCCTCCAACCTATTAAAACAAGACAAGAGAAAACAAATGTTATTTAAAATAAAATCATTCCTGGGCAAAAGAAATGTCTAAAATTAGAATTGGGCACAAACAAATCTAAATCTGGTTTCTGAACTTTCACCACCAACCACAACAATGTGCTACCCTTTGCTAACCACAAGTGAAAATAATGCCTGCCTTTTATGCCTAGCATGGCGTGGGGGGAGCATGGATGAAGGGTGATATGGTCATATCTAAAGGGAATTGGGCATTAAGTACAACTTTAAAGTCCAATTTTAAGGTAAACTAGAGATACTCTCTTTGCTTCTTTGGCCCCATCCCACCCGTCACCACCCTTAGTAGAAAAGAAATAAAGAGAGGTGTACACAGAAGCCCAAAGTAAATGGCAATTAGAAAAACCTTTTTCTTGCAGGTTTAATGCTTTCTTTTTGCAGGATAAAGAAAGAGGGAAGAAGCGTAACATTGATATCGTAGATGATATAATAGAAACTAACAAAAACAAATTTTCAAGTCAGTTCAGAAACTGTGGTTTGTGTTAATTTTGGACCTGGGGGGAGCATCAGTATGGCTCAAGATCATAAACACGGAAACAGCAATGATAAGTATGAAGCCACACACAGCTGGGGATGTGTCACACTTGAGTAGGTCATGACTGAGAAGCAGTTCACAAAGGCCAGACCTGTGCCCAGAACATTTGTATTCTAGAACTTCTTGCCACTGGATTTCTAGGAAAAGTTCCCACAGATCATGATAGGGAAACGTAGACCATGGGACAGATCTAAAAGGTTTCCTCCACTCAGGTTGTGAATTCTACAATGTTTAGAATTTGGAAGGGTCCTCGCTGCGGAGCTGCTCAAAGTAACCCTATGCCATTAAGTAATCCAGACCCTTCTCGGCCCCTGCTCACGACAGACTAGAAAACAAGAGAGCTTTTTGGAATGGCACTGGCTTTCCACCAAATGCCTTTCCCTGTTTAAATAAATAAATAAACCCAAAAAACAGCATGTTCTAACTCTCACCAACCTTACCTAATGACTTTATTTTCCCTTTGGCCATTTGAATAACTGCTACTTTTTGAAGAACTTGATTATACATGACACTTTGATTTAAAAAAAAAAAAAAAAAAAAAAAAAAAAAAGACCTTTCCCTGACATGGGAAGGCAGTAAATGCGTTTGACTCAGAGGCTAAGGCTGGATATGACCAAAAGACCAAGGTGAGTCTAGATGTATTTTGTTTGGAAAATCTACCTTTTTACTAAGGGGGGAGGGGATGCTAAGGATCACAACAGTGGGTAGCAGTCTGCATTCGGGAGCCTTCAAAAAAAGTATTTGAGAGGGATTCCTTTGCTCCTTTTAGTCCATAGAATATGAGGATCCCCTTTGTCTTCTAAGCCTTTCTAACCCATCAAAGAAAGAATGACTGGGGGAGTAGAGCATTAGCACTGGTGACAGGGACTAGCTGCTCTTAGGAGCCTCTGACCTTCTTATTTTTCTTCCTTCCGCCAGATGCTGATGAATACACTTCTTTCCAAGCTGGGAACAGTCTTTTCCTTTCTTACGGTCATTCCGGCCTTTCTCCATAGTGTCTTGATCCCTGTTAAAATACACGAAGAGAAAAACGTTTCAGCAATGGTATGTTCAGTTGCTCTCAATGCCTCTGTTAATCTCTCTTTAAAAAAAAAAATTAGAGTGTAGTTGACGTACAATATTATTTTAGTTTCAGGTGTACAACATAGTGATTTGACATTTATACACCTTACGATGTGATCACCACAGTAAGTCTAGTATCCATCTGCCACAGTGCGAGCTTATGATATTATTGACACATTCCCTGTGTTGTCCACTACATTCCTGTGGCTTATTTATTCTATGACTGGAAGCTTGTGCTTCTGATTTGCAGCATTATCATAGAAAGATGGTCACAGGGCCGTAAAACTGTTCAAAAGCAAAGGTTTTTACTCACCTGAGTTCTTTTCCTGCTTGGCAAAAATTCCAGCACTTCTTGTCTTTTTGGCTGGCACACTGGCATCTATTCCTGTGGTCTGTTGCTTTTGTAGGAAATAAATCCTTTAAGGATCGCTTGGACCTAGAAGGGCTTCCAAGTCCATATGGAACAATGTGCCTATTATTAAAAGAGAGGAACAAAACATATTAGCGTAATTTATAGTCAAAATGATGCATTCTGCAGGGCAAACTCATTCCTTTTGAACACAGAGAGCTCACCACATGCTGTTTGGTAGAGAAATTTAGGGGAATGAAGTATGGCATGTCAGGGTCACATGCCTGTCAAGGGCCCTGAGTGTGTCTACCCAACCAGGAGAAACCATTTTTTTTTAATTCAATGAAATTCCATTGAATTCCAACTTTTAAAAACTTTTAATTTCTTCTCGACACAAGCTGCATTGTTTTTTGTCCAAAATTATGACATCTCTGCTTTGGTATCTGTTTCATATTTTCTTCCTTGTCTAACATCCTATGTAGTTAACAACTATGGGAGGAAGAACAAGGGGGATTTCAAACCCCTTCAAAACCATGATTGACAAGATTTTGAAAACCTATTTTCAATTCAAGTCACATGAGAATGCTGGTGCCCAAGTGGGCAGAAGGAGACATACTACGCCCAAGTTTGAACACCTCGGGCAATCTGGTGATATGACTATAGAAGGACTCTTTGTCAGCATTCTCCCAGTAATTTCCAATGTGCCCGATTTGATTCTCACCTAAGAAATAAAGTCCGCCCCTTGGAGAATCACCTTACTAAGTATTAGGCTCGTAGTGGGCTGGGTTTGGTTTGATTTGATTTCGTTTGGACTTTGGTCATCCCTCACTATACTGGGTCACTGTGGGCACAATAAACATGCTTTTGTTTGTGATGCTGATGGGTGAACTAGCTTCCAGGATGAAGGGGGAGAAAGCGCTTTCCTCACTCTAGGCGCAGAAGAGAAATCTACAGGCCGTGTTTCTATCATGTCTTGAAATGAGCTTTTCTAAGGGGAAAGTCCAGAGGGGTCAGGACATCCAGGTTCTAGGTCTAGCGCAGTCACTAACTTGTTGCTGTGCACGTGACTTCACCATTTTGGGTCTGAGTTTTTCCATAAGTAAAATGAGGGGTTGGATTATAAATCTCTACAATCGCTTCTGCCTCTTAAGTCTCTACCCTCCCATGAGGAGCCATATGATGTCGGCACCTCAGTCCCTGAACCCAGGCGCAGATCCCACTGAGAAAACATCCCCCCTACGCCCCACACTTAGCTTCTCCTCAGAAATGGGTGCCAGCCTCTTCTAGCCAGCAGCGCTTTCCATCTGTCCTGTCATGTGAGGTCTGAGCTACAGCTCTCAGAAGACCCTCTCCTGTGTTGCTAAGAAGCAAGTCATCCTGTTCTTTTCAGGAATGGAGGGGCACTGTCCCCACCCAATGAGGCACTGCCATGTGGTCAGAAATGCTACCTTCAGCATCCAAACCAGGAGCTTCCCCGAAAAGGAGCTAGAGTGACTAAGGTCCATTCTCTGGTGACGCCAGAGCAAAGAAATGACTAGAGTGACGATGCCCTCTAGAGACTCACTCGGGAGTGTTGACCCAGATAATGTCCAGATGACAGAAGTAGACACACTCTTTATCCATCAAGGAAGAGCAGGAGCAGCGCTTGGAGCGGCGGCGGGGCCGCCAGGGTGCACTGGGAGACGGCTTCTCTCCTCCGCCGTCCGCCCCGGTGCTGAGCTCGGCGCCCAAGACGGCTGCGGAGAGAAAGGGCAGGTCAGCAGGGCTGTCTCCCCAGAGATGCTGCGTCACGTGACCGACGCAGGATCTACCGAGCAGGTAAAAGCGGATGAAGCGCACAGCCTGCCTTCAGCAAGCCACACAGAGGAAAAGGGCTCTTTACTTTTTTCCCTCCTTAACACGGCTTCACCTTTACCCCTACTGCCTTGCCCACTTTCAGAGAGATTATACACGCGTGGGGGGAACAAGCGCCTGGAGAGGGCCTCACCAGCCCCCTGAAGCAGCCTTCCAGGCGGCCTGTTAGAAATCTGGGTTGGCTTCGGCATGGAACTTAGTAAGACAGCAGAACCGTCAGTGGCTTAAAATTGGCCAATGACCCAAAATCTAAAATGAAGTAAATCACACTGCTTCCTCCTAGGTTGGCAGCCACCTCCCTATGCAGTATGCCCTTCCCGTGAGGGGAGCACCCCCTTCACGCCGGGGGTAGGGCAGTGAGTAGCCCAGATGATATAATATATATACCCGTTGAAATTAGGCGAAGGTCAAAAACTTGAGGGAGATTATTGGAGGGAAAGAAGAGAAATCAGCTTTGCAATATTCGTTGCAGGAGGTCAGCTCCACAGAAACCACTGAGCTAAGGTGAAGCTGAGCAGCAGCTCAGGGGACCTAGGCAAGGTTCTGCGGGTGGAGAATTCAGAGCCTGGCATGTGTGGGATCACCTCCTCCCCCACCCCGCTGCAGCACAGGCAAGTTAGCCAAGCAGCTTATCTGCCCAATTTTGTACATTTCAAATGATCAGACACATTCCAGGATTTTCATTCCCTTGACATCCTTTCTCTTTAGTCAGGGTCACGGAAAGACAAAAACAGTGCATTGACCCTAGAAGGGGGACCTGGGCAGATTCACATGTCCTATCTAAATCCTTAAGCAGCCCAGATTTATCCCAGCTCCCCTCCCAGGACAGGTGAATAAAACTGAAAATAGAGCTCACACTGTTTTGGGTGCCAAAAATCTGCCAAAAGAAACCTAAAGTCAATAATGACAAATTTTTAAAGAAAACATCTGCTTCACCCTGAAACCGCCTGAGGGGGTTATTCAACAGACTGTTCTGCAGGTGATTTTACTGCTCATATATTGCTTGAATGACTTGAATAAAATTCCTTGGCTTCAAGCTGAAATGTTTAAATATTTTACACATTAACACATTATTAAAACGGTATTTGAATGAGATATACATTCTTATATGTCCTATTACCTGTATGAACACATATATTGCAAATATACATTTGGCTAAATTAATCTTGTCTTTACATTTCTTGAGTTGTATTGATAAAAGCCGAGGAAATACTGTATGCAATAACTACAATGTTATTTTAATGCTATAGGAGCCATTGTATTCAATTTTTTCCCGGTAGAAAACTTAAGTAGCTTTGAGCGATAATTCCCAGACACTTGATACCTGAGCTGCAGTAGTAAAAAGAAGGGGAAAAACAGAAGCCAGAAAAGCATTAAAGTGGATAAGAAGACACTAACATTCAGATATTTACAAGTCAACGTGCCTACCTGTTTCTGCAGCTCCTTGGAAAGCCACAAACAGCAGGGAGAAAATCATGGGGAAATAATCCATTCTGTAAAAGGGATCAAAATTCCTCCGCTGCACACTAAACACGAAGGAAAAAACCGAAGGGAAACAGCTTCAGTTCCCTGAAAGCGCTTCTGGTTACTCTGATCTCAACGTGATCCTTCAGTCTAAGTGCTCCTTAATGGGGAGAAAAAGAAGTTTCTGCCAGGAGAGGAGGCAGTGGGAGCGGTCTGAAGACGCACGCGGCGGGTGGCTTGCGGGGACACGGGCGGGCGAGACCGAGGAGCCTCGCAGCACTGGCCCCAGCGCAGATGCAGAAGCGCGTCTGACTTGGACAGCTCTCCGCCGGCTTTTTATATTGAACCCCTATAGAGTGGGGGTAAACAGCTCCAACTTTATTCCAGCCCCAGACAATGTTATTGTGTTATTAGTCACCAACAGGCAACGTGCAGCCGGAGATAAGGCCAGGCTCTAAAGGAAATCACTGCTAACTTCAGAGGCAGACGCCCGCCGTCTGACAATTCAGGGGCAGGGCTAAGAAAAAGAAAATACCCATTGGAGACCTTTGGTAAACCTGCCCGTGCGGCGCTGGAGTCTGCTTCCCCTTTGCACGTTGCCAGCCCCGGAGTTCAAGAATCAGAACAGGGACTCCAGAAAAGTCATACCATTGGTATGAAAAGTATGAGCTACAGTTTAAATAGATTGTATTGTGTGCGGGGATTTTTTTTTTCATTGTTGTTCACTTCGTTTTCCTTTTATGTCTCTCTGATTTCTTAGTGTTGATCAAACAAGACAATGTTCCCCCTCTTCAGGCTCCCCGACTCGGGGTCAAATTATTTTGGCAGATTAACGTACTTTTCCCTTATTCCAAGCCCCCTCCCCTAAATTTTTTTTTGCTGAAGTTTTTGGCTTCCACGGTGAAAAAGATCGGTGAGAGAATGGCAAGGAAATGAAGTTTATTAAAAAAGAAAAATTAGAGCCCTTTCAGTCACATACCCAATCCTTTCAGTATTGCTGATTAGAACCCCCCCGCCCCCACCCAAGGATTTTTCTGTGTCCACCCTCTTCTCCTGCCCAGAACGCCCCAGGTTCAATAGCACCAATCTTAAGAAATAGCGGGAGAGGAACGCCAGGGGGCGACCAAGAGCTATAGGGGGCTGATGTTTTCTGAGGACAAACCTTAAAGCCCTTGGCTTCCAACCGAAGGAAGGAAGGTGGGATCTAACCAAGGGCGAGGACTAGCTCCTACCATAAGATAGGGGGAGGTCCCCTACACAGGGACATATTTTCTGGGTTATATGCTTTGCTTTCTTCGTTTAGAACAAAGGGTGTTCTTGTACAGGGTTAGTTGAATATGCAATGAGGTTGGTGTTGGGAAGAAGAAAATGGCCATGCTGAATAAGGGGATCAGCTAATACCTCACATTTACTAATGTGTTTACATTTCCAAAGCAATTTCCTGTCTATTTAACCTGGAAATATCCCCTGAGGTATCCACAGGGCAGTTACTGCGGAGGTGACAACTTGCTGTAATGTACAAAGCAAAACAAATGTAAGACATTGGTATTTTCAGTTAGCCTCATTTTTCAAGTGACAAAACTGAAGCACCAGTTTCCATCCTCCCCCAAATTTCTCACAGTGCTCTGAGAAAGGCCTGTGGAATAAGTTTAGAACATCTCTACACAAGAAAAGATGGCTTTACATCTAGCGTGTAGGGACTCCATCAAATAGGGGCTTCCTCCACGTCTTCGTCTTGTTTTACCCCAACTTCCTCCCCTGTGGAAGGGGGGAGTGGGGCGTATTCAAATGTAGGCCCATGTCCAATACCCAAGAGGATGCCATGAACAGTGTCTTCCTCCTTCTCTAGAATCGAAAGGAGAGATTTTGTCCCAACACCAAAACTGGGCCTGAGCACAGGTGGGCCCCCTGGATCTCCCTAGAAGTCACCACAGTTTGGGAGACAGTAACAGTAGCAGTGTCATTTCCATAATGAGCTCTGTCTCCTAAAGTGACCTAGTGCGCAAGAGCTAGAGATGGGAGAGAGGCAGGGTCCCGCCCTCCCACACCCACACCCAGAGAGGCCTCCACCCAACCCCAGGAGCCTCTGCCTGGGCCCTCTGCTTCCTCCCTATGCTTACCTCAGCCCAGCCCTGGGGGCTGGGGAGGGCACAGCTTCCTCTAGAACTGGGTGGCACCAACCAGGAAGCCAACTCTGGCCCCCTCAGCTCTGGCCAGTGTATACCAACCTCTTCCCCCCCAGAAAACCACAGTAACAGCAGAGGAAGCTAATGTCGTATTCACAAGATCCAAGCTTTCCTCAGCAAGGAAAAGGTGGTGAGGGAGCTGCGTCTTGCCAGGGATACCCCAACACACACCTTTGACAGAACACTGGCCACTGTCAGGACCAACCTAAGCTGGTCCTAAGCTCCTCCCTGGAAACCACCACCCTTACCCTCTCCAGTCTCCTCGGGTTCAATCTGAACTACCCTCTAGCAAGGAAGTCATTCTCTCCACAGCCACCCCGACCTGGGTAGGCTGCCCTTGCCGGTGCCAGCAGCACCCAACAATTAGGTAGAGAAGTGAAGCAAAATGAAACTGCCCACACGCCTTCCCACAGCCCTCCCTCCTCTCTTCTCCTGTCTGTCTTCTTGTGAAAGTATTTTAGTTATAAATACAAGAAGTGGGTGGCAATGGTCTGCCCTGCACCTCTCACCGAGGGCCTTCTAGGGCTCTGCTTAAGTTAATGCACAGGGCTTCAGACTTGGGAGGGTCCCATCCTTCCAAGTACAATCTTGGCCCATCCTTTGGAATCCTGAGTTTCTAAGACGCATACCCGCCTGTATATGTGTGTGTACTTGCCCCTCTCTTCCTTTGTGTGTCATGGGAGATTGGTGTATCTGCCTTCTCTGTCCATCTCGCCATCTTGGCCTCTTGCAGCAGCCCTTTTTTCTTACTCTAGAAGGAAGGGGAAGTCCCTTTCAAGCCCAGAGAATTCAGTTATGGCACTGCCAGGCAGCCACCCCGCAAAAAAGTTTTCCAAGGAGCAAGAGGGGGAGGGAGGGAGAACCTTAACAAACCAGTTTTACAAGCTAGATGTCCCCACCTCTCCTCCACTTGAAGCATTGCTAGGGAGGGAGGAAAGGAGGAGGTTAAAAGAGCTGGACACAGTCATGAGTCTGAAGACCCCACCTCCGTCCACAGCCCCCCACTCCACCCCTCCAAAGCTTAGGAGGGAAAAGGCTCTTTGTCGCCACATTCCTCCTCAGAGAGGAAAGGGAAGGGAGAGAAGAGGTGAAGAAGATGGCTCCCCCCCCCCCCAACAGAACAGTTCCTTGTTGCTGTTCTTGCTTTTGTTGTAACACTTGAATACTAGAAACCAGTTGATAAAGGTATTTTAATGTGTTTCTTTCTGTATCTTTTGCTGTGTATTAATAGATATCTATAAATAAAACACCCTGAGCCCCAAATACAGATACTACACAGTAGCAAAGTGTACTGTTTTTAGCACTCTTCAGCTTTGCTCTCTCTCAACTTTTGCGTAATAAGGTTTGCAACTTTGCCAAGCCAATAAATCTGGTGTGAGATGTTACATTTAGCTCAGCAAAAAGAACAGCCGTTAGGTTGCTTGACACCAGCACAAAGAATGGGGAACTAGTTTATCGCAGGCACTGGGAAGCTATCCATGCCGCTGAGCCGGGTTCATTGGTGCACTGTTGACTATTTCACGTTGCTACTCTGCATAGGGCTGTTGTGAAAGATTGTGCACTAAGACACTACTCTATGATACATTACACATCTCCACAAGCCGTGAACCGCCGCAGCTTCTTCCCACAGTCCAAAATTTAATGGTTGATTTAGCACAAGACTAGCATAATGCTCAGGAGAGATTCATCCCATACATTTTAAAAACATATAATGTATGCAACTCCACTTCCATGACACTTTCATCCATACAACAATAACAGATAGCAAATGTTTTGTTTAAAAGAATATGCCTCAGTTTTTTAATTTAGCATTTCCCAGTCATTCATAAACCTCTTTCACAGCTTTCGCCATATTTGTGGGCCACCCATACATTTTTACTGAATATTTTTCCATCCAACTAACTGACCTAGTTCTTTATTTGGATAATTTTAAGGAACTAACTGACTTAGTTCTTTATTTGAATAATTTTAAGGAAACTTACTGTCATTACTATCCTAAGCAATAATGTACATGAAATCATTCTTTGTATGGTTAAATAATATACATATTTATTTATATGGTTAAATCATGTACAGAAATCATAGTTTAATACATGTTAAATTAAACATAATTATTGTGTATTTATTAAGCTATTATTGAAAATAAAAAAATATTCAACCATGTACCTTATAAACACAAGCATGCTTACCACTCTCGGGGAACACTGTTCTTTCCACTGCAATGTCTTATACCTTATTATGTTAAGAATTAAGCCCTGGTTTAATTCTATTCTCTGACTTCTACTTTCCAATACAAGCTCACAACAAAGCCACCTCAAACTCTCGCAAGGATGCACTTCAAAGAAACGTAAGTTCTGACATCCAGGATCTAAAAAAACAGTTTATAGAACCCAAAAGTTCCTAGTTGATACTTCCCCTTGGCCCTCCCTTTAATATTTTGGCTGTTGTCCTTTATCATACTTTCAACCCTCTATCCTGAATTTAAATGTCCTTGATGAGTGTTTTTACTGATATACACACACACACATCTGCACCTGTAGATTGGAATAGGAGAGTGATTGTAATATGTCACACATCAGAGAGAGACTAGAAAAATGTGATGGCAATGGATGCCTCCCCCTATTTTTATTTTTAATTTTAATCCCATGTCATTTATGACATGTGGAGCTAAAGGGATTCTAACGCCAGGGTAGAAAACCACTTGCGAATGAGTGAACTACAGTCAAGTCATTTCATTAAACCTGATTTATGTAGACATTCTAGACACGTGTTTGAAAATAAACTCATTCTGGAGGGCAGGTGCCTTACAAATACAATACCTACCTTCATGCTTTCTTAAGCAAACTGCATGTGTGTGGCAATCAGTAGGCTGACCCTGGTTTTAAGTCGACTGCAATCAGAATCCTTTTCATGACTCCATTTAATTCTGATTGTGAACTTCTTTTCTGTTTCTCAAGAGTTTCTCGTAGAATGGTGGTTACCAGGGGTTGAGGGTTGGGAGTGAGGGAAATGGGGAGATGCTGCTTAAAATTCCAGTTAGAAGATGAATAAATTCTGGGGATCTTACACACAGCATTGTCAAGAGTACTGTGCTATATACTTGAAAGCTGCTAAGAGTACACCTTAAATGTTCTCACACAGAAAAGAAATGGAAATTATATGATACGATAGAGATTTTAGCTAATGTTGCAGTGGTAATCCTTTGCACTATGTAAATGTATCAAATCAATATGTTGAGCACCTTAAACGTACACCGTGTCATATGTCAATTATATCTCAATAGAGTTGAAAACAAAAGTTTCTTTCCCACCTCATATATAATGGCAAAAAACTAAGCCAAAAGTCTTAGCTCTTTCCTAATTTCTGTGGAATAAAAGGCTTTTGATTTCCTGCTGAATTTTTATAAGATATCCTAGGAAAGAAGCAAGAAAATTATTCATTTGAAATTCGCTTTCACATTAGAAATCTGAAACCAGAAAGCTTCTATTATTCAATTTCTCTAATTTCATGTGCACATATGTGTAGTGAGCCCCCACTTGATATAAAAGTAATTTTAGGTACTTTCTGTGTTCCGTTGTCAAAGTAAGGTGGACTTATAGTCACAAATCAATAGACTGACATGGAATTAATAAAAGCCACCAGGGGAAAAGCAACACAGGGTGAGGTGGGAGGAAAATCATTAAAGTGGGAAACTGTTAGGTACCTACAAAGAAGCAAGGGCTATGATGATACTAGGTACTAATCGATTCAAAAAATAATCTTGCAATGAAAGAGGATGAATGGAGTTTTAAAGGATGGCAGGAAATGTCTTCAAAGATGAGAAGAATTAAGAGCTGTGCCAAAGAACAGGAAATGGCTACGAGGGGCAGGGAATTTTAATGAGACATTTTGGTTATTGGATTTACAGTTTTCAGTAGGATCATATGGTCAAGGATGATGAAAGATTGTGTAGGTGACACATGCAGTTACTTTTTCCAATATCTCTGTAATGTGCAGTAGAATGTAGACTGTCTATAGTTTTCTGAAGGAAAAGCCATAGGAACCATGAAAAACTCTTCTTAGTACATAAGCTCAGATGATTTTGACAGTTCATTGTGTGGGCTATGTCGCCATTAGGAAGTCTGGATTTTATTTGTATTAAAAAATATTAAATGAGTTAAAATTATTCCCACATTTTGCAAATCTCCTTTTTGGACTCAGCCATTTGCAGGGGGGAAAACAATCTTCACCATAGAGTTTTAGAAAAGTCCTCTGGCTTCCTACATCTCTTCTTGTCACTTTTCCTTCCATGAGAAAAGAATTAATACAAAGATTATTTTCATTATTTCTACCTGCTGCCTCCCTGCAAATAATTCAAACCTCCTTCTCTGAACCAGAATTCTAAAAAAAGAAAATTTCTTTTCAAATAATATTTTTTTTCCCCCAAACATGAGTAGGCAGTGAAAAGGGAAAGACTGTTTATTACTGTTTGTCATCATGGGGAAAAAAATTGGGGGGAAAAAAATGGGTTACTTTTCTAAAGGGGCATTTGGAATCTTTTAAAAATGTAAATGTGATTTCACAAGCTCCAGAATATATTTAACACTAAGGATTTTGTTTGATTTGGCATTTGTACTTTTTTCCATTTGTTTTTTTGATGGAAAAAAACAAAAAAACTTTAGGAGTAGTTACAAGAATAATTTTCCTGAAAATTGATGTCTTTAAAATTATTTTTTTTTCTGTGATGCTTAAGAAACTCCTGCACACTTTCTGTTAATATTACTTAACATGTATCAATTACTGTCTTTTGCTCGGTGTAGTTTCTAGTACAGGCAGTGAGGTGAGTCAAAAGGCATTGGTGTATGTTTCTTTCCTACGTATAACTTACCAGAGCAAAGAATGCAGAGTGATGGCATTGTGTTTGCTGCTACCTTATGCTGATTTTTTTTAGAGAAATATGGGGAAATGAAAAATAGAATAAAATGAAGGAAGATAGGTGGTAGCTGCTTATTGGTTGAAGTTCAAGCCTTTGCAGGACTTCCGGAAAAGCAGTACTAAAGATTCACTTTAAGAAAAAAAGGGAAGGAGGAGAAGGGTGGGCAGCGGAGGAGGGGTGAGAGAGGAGGGAGATGAGAAGGAGAGAAAGGATCACACGTGGAGCCCTGGCCCAGTTCTCAGCCCTCCTCCTTCCTGGCAATGTGAGGGGAGTAAGGACCATGGGTTAGAAAATCTTGAAACTAATAACGTTCATGTAAAGCACATTATCTTGTTACAAAGTGGAAAGGACCTTGTGAACAAAGTGGTTTGTTTAAAGACAATTTTTCCAAAGTTGTTTCAAGACAAGTCCGAGAGAGCTAACATTTTCTAGATAAAGCGTTTTATAGCATTATTTCTCTCAGACTGTTCTTTCTCCCCCAACACCCATTCTATTTTTGTACGCTATCTGGAAGAAACTATCTTTTTGGACTAATGACCAGGTCTCTGCACTAGAGGCCTCCTTTTTCCCAATTCTCTCCCATATCCCTCCCACTTCCAAGGTTTGCCACTTGATGACTTGGATCAGGCAACATGACACAAAGGTCATAGATTCCCAACACACAGAGAGATTTCCAACCAAACACCCACCTCCCCCTTTGATTGATCAACGTCTTCTTCTATATATGTAGGTGGAGATATGTAGTGTTTTTTTTCCTGCTTTCAAAGGATGACTGGCAGACAGCTAGTACATATTAACCCTAATCATGCTTTTTAGTTTCTTTCAATCAAATTTATACTTTCACATAAAAATGATATGATATTGATTCAAAACCCTAGATGCCTCAGTAATAAGTTCACAGTAATTTTTCAAGGGCTTTGTTCCTTTTCTGGGAACCCGAAAAAGGACAGCTACTGTTGAAGTAGTTACCATGGAACTTAAAAGCAGGAGCAAAAAGAACACATTGGAAAAATAGAACTTTACTGGGGAAAGTGACCCAATCTATAATTTAGCCAGAATGACAAATTATGAGAACACCCAATTCTTAGGAAAATGAAACTTTCCTAAGTCATCGTCCTAGTGTCACGGTCCAAATATAAGTTATACTGCTCAGCAGAAACTAGCGTCAACTGACTAAATGACCCTTCATTTAAATAAAGTCCTTAGCTCTCTCTATCTGCCTTTTCCCATTATAAAATGAGAAAATATCATTCCTCTGCTACTAACCTAAGATGCCTAAATGAAAGTGGTTAGTTGAGCCTTATATGTCAAAGGATGGAGACAACCACATCAATTGGAAAAGTTTAATTATTGAAGTCTACAGAGATCCACATGCAATTCTTTTTAAGCCAAGGATACAGGGGAAAAAAGGGAAAAGCAAGACATCGGCATGTACAGGATGTAAAAGAAGAAGTATAAAGAAGGGTGAAGGAAGAACAGTTTTATAGAAGCTCTATTACTGGATGTTGACTAGGGGAAAACAATATCAAAACTTTAAGTAACGGTGGAAGTCCTCAATTTGAACAGTCAAAAATAACTGAAACACGATGGACAGTGTACACAGATGTCTGAAATAGGAAGGATTAGGCCATCAGAATGAAGAAGATATGGTTGCCAGACTGAGCTCGTGAGATCTTCTTAATTTCAGCTGAAAATGTAGGACCCCAGCTATGCAATGGGCAATGGAGAAAATGCAGTTTGTAAATATCTAAAAAAGAAAAAAAAAATTATCTGATGAAAACAGTCTCTTCCACTTTAATTGCCTATAATTTTTTTTTATCCGAGGTGAAATTTGTTAATAGACGTTTTCTGTTGGACTGTAGAGATGCTAAACCAATGATATATAAAGCAAAGTACTAAAATGCCTTAAGGAAGAAGATAGAGAATGAAGGATTTCAATTTTTCAGTTTATGACAGTGTTAGGAGAAAGTAGGCAAATATTATTAAATTCAACACTGCCTGGTAAAGATTATTATGGGACATAAAATGATCATTAATTAAAAATTCCATTAAATAGACTAAGTTATTACAGAATGTAAAGAAATTTTTCTCTCCTGATCTTATATGTTTATATTATTTAAAGTCACCTCAACACTGAAAAAGCAGTTGGTGCTACTCGTCTTCACTGAAAATGTTGTTTTAAAGACCCTTTTATTGTTCCACTTAAGTTTTTTTGCTAGCTCCAGCTCATTCTAGAAACTAGCTTTTCTAGTCTCTTATTTTATTGCAGAACGTTTTTTCACAGATAGATTAAAGCCATCTTCACATCTGCACTTGATTGTATTCCCTTCCTTACATTTTTTATGCAGATTTTTACAAGCAATTCTAATAAAACTTCTTCCTGCTCATTTATACCGATTTCTGTCTTTTTCCTTCTTCATCAAAATTGTTTTGATTGAATTTCTCATAAATTATTCTTTTTTTGTCATATTTTTAGTTTCCCATTCTTCATGAACATTTTCCCTTTCTCGGTATCAGGAGACGTGTATCTAACATGTACAGTAAATTTTGTAATCTACTTTCCAGGAATCTATGGTATCTGTTGGACTTCATTGTAGATTTTCCTTCTTTCACTGTTGACGGGAATAATAGGTCATAGTTCCATTTACAGCTCTTATCATTTTTATTTCACCAGTCAGATTCAAATTTTCCTAATGGCATGTTTCTGAGAAATGACTATGCGAGAAAATACCATTGTCAAACAAGAGCATGTAAAATGGTTGATAAGAGGACATCTATTCTCACACACCCTCACTTAGCAAAAATTATCCTAAACCATCCTGAGCTGGGTCTCTCTCTAGTCCTTACCCCCATCCTACCAGCTTCTCATTCATGTCAGTGCTCACTTTAGCTCATGTTTAGGTTTATAGGCTTCTTTACACTCCATCCCAACACTTCATCTTCTGGTTCTCAGCTTCTCTCTGCCTGGCAAGCCCTGCTCCCCACACCACCCAAACTGACTACCCAACACTGCAGTTTCAGGAGTAGATAAATCTCATGTCCTTCCCATCTCCTTTTCTAGGGGCTGTATTGATAGGACACACCTCCCTTCCTTGCCTCTGGTACCTGTGTGTTGTAGCGAAAAGAGCACTGAACTTGAATAGCAAATCATGTTTGCACTGCTGAGTATAAAAAAATACACCATTCCTGTCTCCTTAAATCTTCAAGGTAGTAGGAGAGACAGCCAAACAAGTAACCAGATAAATAAACAAAAATGACAAGTCTACTAAGGGCTGTACGGGCAGGACTCTGCTGCAGGCACTGCCAGAAAATAAGAGGAAAAAATCAAAACATGAAAATTCAAATGGAAAGGCAGTATTGTTTCAAGAAAAAAAATTGGTCAGGTACTAAACTTTATAAATGACAAATTTTCAACCTGGCTTTTGTAAGAGATTTTTAAACGTAGAATTTAAAGGAAAAGTAAATGTATGGCGTATGTAGTAGATAAAAAAGTAGATGTATCGTACATGTGTCTATGTAAAAAGGTGTATGTGGCTGTGACTCTTTTAAGAAGGGGGAGTGACAAGGCATCAGGGATTAAAGTCCCTGGAGGAACCCCCAGGAGCTGCCCCAGCAATGTGGTTGTAAAGACAAAGACCAACAGGATTACAGCGCCTTTTGGAGTTGACACAATTCAAGTAAAAGAAAGAAAATGGCGGGATGGCCTGAGAACAGCAAAGATCCCTAGAATTGATGTCCTTTGCTGAGTTTGAATTCAGAGAAAATATTCAATGAGGTTCCCTTAGCAATTATTGTAAATAATAAGGGTTGCCTACAACCTTTGTGAGCTGTAAGCCATCAAGGTAACTATACCAGCAATGAGTGTTTGAGGAATAATTGGATAATTCAGGTCTTCCGCTTCTCCTCCAAGCTACTTTCTAGCTAGTTCTTAATGGAGATAAAAGAGGTGATATAGTTTAAATCAGTTAGTTTTCTAATTCATTCAGTGTTTCATTAAAAGATTTCACTCAGAAGGAATTAGACAAACCACGAGCATTATAAGAGGAAAAATCTAACTTTTAATTCATAACCGAGTCTCAGTGCTTGTCATTCCAGACCATCAAGAGTCCAAACATGAGAATAAAATCCGTGTGTCTATCCTCCAAATGCTGCTTCAGTCACTGTGGGGCCCTGGACCAGTAGGAAGGGCACAGCATCTAGGACGACATTGAATCCCACCGCTGTCACTTCCCAGATCCCATTTCCCAGTCTGGAAGAGGCAGGCGGCAGTCCTAGTTGGGATGCCCTTGGCGTCTGTCACACCATTGTCTGCTGAGGTCTTCAATGTCTTGGGCTGATCCCGCTCCATTTCGTTCCCAGGCATCTCTTCCTCAGCCAACTCCTGAAATATTAGAATTTCCTGAGGCTCTTTCTTTTTCTCATCTGGCAAATACTGACAAACAAATACTTTTTGTTTGTTTGTTTTGTTGCTTTTTTTTTTTCTTCGTCTTCAGGACCTCTAGAAATTGACTACTCCCGAATTTGTTTCTTACTGATTATGTAACCTTGGACAAGCTCCTTAACCTTCACCTGTTTCCATTTCCTCATCTGTAAAATGTGAAAAAGAGTGGTACTTATATCACTGTGTTGGTGTAAGCACTGAATGAGTTCATATATGTAAAACCAGTAGAATAATAACTGGCCTACAGTTAGTGCTCAATAAATGGTATCTATTATGTTGTCACCACCCTCCTAGTTTCCCAAGCCAGAAGGGCACAAGCCACTCCTGACACCTGTGTCTCTTCCACCCGTCCTTCCCAAGTGTATCAAGTCTATTTCCTGGTAGCATCTCCACAACCTGCTCTCTTGCCTCCAGTCTGTTTTTCTCCTTAATTCATTCAAGATATAGCAAAACAATTAACTTGAATAAAGTTATTCTATAACTCGCTAGACGTTCCAATACAAAGTTTCATGGGGGAAATAATTAGACTAACAACTAACATGATAATGAGGAGAGCATATAAATTTCCAATTATAGGAAGGTGCCCATCCCTCATTCCTTATCATTCCAGATAATCAAAAGTGGGGAAAAAAATAAACAAATAAAAATAATAATGTCTTTATTCAAAATGCTAACAGAGGTATTTTTATAAAATGCAAAACTAATGCTATTTTCCCCTCCTTTAAAGATTTCACTGCCTTCCTACAGTCATCAAGATGAATCTAAACTCTTTAAAATGGCCTTGCCCCCCAGCCACGAGTATTCCAGCAGTGTCCTTGAACTTGTCAAACTCTTTCTTGCCTCTGGCAGCCTCCTCATGTTTTTGTCTCTTCTTGCCATGAAGTTATCCCAACACTTCTGCACTGGTTTTTCAACAACCAAGGTAGGTGTCACCTCCTTGGACAAGTCTTCCTAAAACCCCTCCACATACAAGCCTGTTCTGGCTGCCTGTACTAAACTTTGTCATCCTTTGGCTAAGATTAAGAGTCGGTGCCCCTCCTAAGTGAGCCTGCAAAATAACTTTGTACAGACTTCTTGCATAACACTTATTACACCCAATGATAATCACCTGTTGTTCTCCTGCCTCACCTTCTAGACTGTAAATTCCTTGGCGTAAAGGAATGTACTTTATTCATCTTTGTTTCCCAGCTTTTGCACAGTAAATTACTTTTAGAAAGTACTCAGTGAAACATATTTTTAAATACAAATTGAATTCATAATGAACATAAAATTTCCAGCATAATGTTGGCATTAACGGTCACTTAGTTTCCTTCTTTTTCCCCTATTAGAACGTCAGCTGGATAAAAATCCTTCTTCCTAGGAATTGCTCTACAACTATCAACATCTTTGTATAAATAGCAAACCTCTTTGCTAGAATTTTTCTTCTTCGATTGTACACACGCACGCACAGGCACACGCACGCCAAGCCCCTCTCCCTCCAAGTCCTCCCTTTGCATTCTAACCAGCTAATTCGGGAGACTTGCATGCAAGGCCACTCACTGCCCTTTAAATGACCCTATGACTTTTCCAAAAATAGCATTTGTTTAGCCTACCCGAAAGTGTTTGCCCTGGATCCCATTATAAAGAAAGTGGGTAATTTCATATTTATCATCTTCAAGGTCAAGTCCAAAAGATTGGGGGAAAGGTGAATTTTGGTTACAGTAGAGAAGGAAAATACTAACGGCAGATCTGCTGTGTCAAGTGAAAGATGTCTATTTTAATGAGGATTTTATAACAAAAGAAATATGTGTAACCAGGCCAAGTCTCTTTCTTCAAGAATTCATGCCAAGACTTCTTCCCATCCCTCTCCTGCCTCCTGAGTGAGAAGTGGATTCAGAGCCAAAAATGACTCATCAGGACAATATTTTCTGTTTGTCCATATGACTCTTAAGGAAGCATGTATGCAAGGGAAGGAGCAGGGATGTCAGCAGCAAGCAGTCACACGAGGGGTCCTGATGGCTGAAGCATGAGCAAGAGCCCTTTTGGGAACCCCACAGGACCACTGGAGATGCTGTTGGGATAAAAGTTATTTGATGTGGCATGGTGTCCTAGTTTATCATCAAACATTTAGATCTGGAAACAAACTGACTAGTAATTTACCTAGCTCTCATTATGAATCTTTGGGGATATATGCCAGCAAAAAGAAGAAAACTTCCCAATATTTTATAGCATCCAGGACCCAGTTTTCACACCAAAGAATTCAAATTATTCCCTAAACCCAAGATAAACAGAAACATTATTGAGAGCGAAGTTAGAAGACCTGGGTCACATCCCAGATCTGACATTGACCAGCTCTTTGTCCTTGGACATTTAGTATCTCTGAACCTCAGTTTCCACATAGGCCAACAGGATACCTGACTATGATGAAAGTCAAATGAGACAAAGATTTTAAAGCACTCAACACAGTGCATGGCCCCAAATAGGTGTGTACATGGTTTTAGCTCATTCTGGAAGTATTACTATTTGTATAGTCTATTATAGACCAGGCGGTTTTCTAGATGCTGGTAATGCAGTTGTGAACAGCACAGGGCCTGATCGCATGTCCTTAAATTTTAACTGGGAGAGAAATACAAGAAATAGGAATTGGGGCTGAAATGAAATCAACATTTCAAAAGTAAGTTGCTGCTTTTTCCATCAGAAAGCTCTCTTCCTTTACCGGCTGATTTCCATGATTTGTTAAAGACACCTAGTGTAGTTCAATGACATCACAGGGATCCGTACTGATACTCGACCAGTTTGCTCTTGCGCTCAGTCAGTCTCCATCGCATGCTGCCAAGAAGCCAGAGCCTTTTATTAAAATCCTTAAGCTGCTCATTGCTTTACAGTCCTTGACATTTTAGTATTTATCTACATCTAAATGAAATCCATCAGAACTAGTTGCATCTCAAACTCCAATTCTTGCTGGCCTCATACATCTTATGAGATATAGTGTACATGTTTACAATTCACTGGTCAAAAGACAATTCACTTAATCACAGTGAAAAGGCACCAAATACCTGCTTCTAAGAGCAGAAGGTTTTTGTTTTGTTTTGCTTTGTTTTTTAATAACAGTAAAGACCAAGCAAAGGTAACAGACGGAATTTCATCCAGATGAAGTGAAAGGCAAGTACAACATGTACATAAGAAACAACTCTGCTCTTATTTAAGAGCACCCCCTCAGTGTATGACCACTTCGCACTTCCCATTAAAGTTGATGGCTCTTTTCTGTTTCATTCTTCACATTAGAAGACTTTCTTCATAGCTCCATTTCTCTAGTATCCTTGACAGAAAGGGCACTTACTGAAAATTCTGGGAGGGCACAAGAACATTCCTTGAATCATGAATTTACTCAAGTCTTTCCAGTGGCCTGATGAATTAGGGTGCTGGCTCAGGCCCCTACATGTGGCAGATCCCTTAGCTACTGGAAGAACCAGGAATGTTGCAGGTAAGTCATAACTTTAAAACATACCATCCTGCCTACTAGTTGCATCTTTCACCAGTGTTTCAATACATTCCTTTAAAAGAAAAAATATATATATTTCTATATGTCTATATCTATATCTATCTATATATCTATATCTATTCCCAAATTTAGTGTTGTCTTAAATTATCTTGATTGTAACAGCCCTCGATTACATGTAAATCACCCAGATGATTCCTAATATACGTATATGAATTTACATATTAAAATGAAGACATTTTTAAGTTCTAAGAGAGACACTGTGGCTCTTTTCCCTTGTTCTCCCTCCCCACCACTGAGAAAAGACCAAGAGTCAAAATATTGTTTCATCCGCTACCATAATAACCTACCGATAGTTCCATGAATGAGTCATGCTCTCGCATCTCACAAATTTTCACCTGCCTGAAATGCATTCCCACCTCTCTCTTTATTTGCCTAGCCCCACTTCCTCTTAGGACTTGGGTTGGACATACCTTTTCTGGGGAGACCTTCTTTTCCCCTGGCAACAGACAAGGTGTCCCTTTTTTATGCTCCCAATGCACACCAGGTGTTCCCATCTTAGTACATGTAATTCCGTAGTCTATTCACAATTTACTTGTCAGTATTCATCACCGGACTGGAAGATCTTCGGGCGGTTAGGCTGAGTCATTCATGCCTGAATCCCCATTAAATAAGTGAGAGCATTTCAAGGGCATTTAATGATGACTGGGATAGCCCCACTCCCATTGCATTCTTTTCCACTGCTCCCCTCTACACCCTTGCTATCTCCCCAAACTCCCATGCCTGACATTCAGTTTGGAGCGTTTGGGGTATCTTTGCCACCTGTTTTCCCTTTCAAGTCTGTTTTTGGCATATATTCCACAAAGAGTATAACCCATTAATTATTAGCTCCCTTTTCTTCCTTCATGTTGTCCTGTATTATTTTGCCTGTATAAAAATGTGGGACACAGTCACATAGTTCCTTTTCCCTGATCCCTGCTCTTTCTCTGGTCTTCTTATTTCCCTAACCAAGGCCCAAATTCCGGCTTCTCCTCCTCATCATATTCCCTTCTGTCCCATATCTGAGAGAATGAGTTAAAATAATGGCCCTGCTTTCTGCCTCTTCTCTGAATATTAGTGAATTCTCGAGGGAAAAATTCTGTCAGTCAGTGACCAATTTCTGAGTCATTGGACAAGGGTGGAGAGGGTTTCCTCCAACTTATATCATGTTGACATTACACCATCTCAATTGCTTTGTTCATGTAGACTCTTGTTTCTGTTCCCCCTCCACATATGTCAGTATTTCTCCAACTTAATTTTCTCCTCCCTCCCAGGTTAGTCATTTAGAATGTTAAGAAAAAAAAAAAAAAAAAAGAGTTGCTACCGTGGGGATAGACAAGAAATATAACTAAGGTACAACTGTCATCTGCAGGGATATTAAAATGAGAAGTGTAGTGTATTAGTTGGCTAGCACTGCCATAACCAAGTTCCACAGATTGAGTGGTTTAAACAACATAAAGTTATTATCTCACAGCTCTAGAATCCAGAAGTCCAAGATGAAGATATCAGCAGAGTTATGTTTTCTGAGGCTTCTCTGTTTAGATTGTAGGCAATTGTCTTCTCCCTGGATCCTCACATGATCATTTCTTTGTGCATGCACCTGTCTGCTGTATCTCTGTGTATCCTAATCTCCTCTTCTTATAAGGACACCAGTCATAGGGCTAGGGCCCACCCTAGCAACTCCACTTTACTTACCTCTTTAAAGGCGCCATTTCCAAATACAGTCACATTTTGAGGTACTGGGGTTAGGGCTTCAACATATGGATTTGAAGGGGACACAATTTAACCTGCAATGGGTAGATTCTTATTTTCACTCACTCAACAAATTCAGAAATTATTATATGTCAGTTCAGGCACCTTGCTTGGCATTGGACATGGTCTGGTGCAAAGCTTCCTACAACTCGGTCAGAGCTAAGGTCAAGACATTCGATTGCTGTTCGCTTCTAGAAAGCTTCCTCCAAAGCTCTGTCCTCCTGGGGACCTGCTGCAATACTCCCTCCCATGCTCACCTCAGCCTCTGCATTCTGACTGCATTCCCAGGAAGGCTAACTGGTACAGCCCTCGAGCCTCCCCTTGTTCTATGTGTTGGACTTGTCTCTTCAAATAAATGAGGTAGAGATAGAGCAAAGTTGAGAACATGGTTCATAAAGGAAATCCCCAGTTAAGAAATCAAGTGCTCTATGATACCAAATTCTACTTAAAAGATGCCATTGTTAATATTATGAAACAAGTGGGCAGAACAGACTGCCTTAGTCACCTTTTACTTGCCTTCTACCCTACTACTCTCCAGCTCATCTTCCCTCTGCGGCTCCTATCAGCCATGTGTAGGACACGGTCATACCATGCCTTATATCTATAACACTCTCTCTTCAGTGAGCTCCTTTCCAGTCTGCTCACTGAACTTAAACAAGAAATTCTAACAGCATCCCCTTTTACATATTCTTTCCTTATTTTGTGGGGGAAAATGGTGATCCTGTCCTTCGGGACTATTACTTGAAATCCACTTGTTCACACCTCCATTCATCACCTACACACACTGACATTCAGAGGGTTAAGAACCTTTTCAAGTTGGTACAGTTATCGAAACAATGGATTTAAGCCCAGGCTGCTGTCATTATAAACCCCACACTCCTAACAATGAGCCCCTTCGCCCAAGCACCTGCTTCAGGTGACTGGGTTTCTTCTCTCCCTAGAGTCATTGGAATCTCAATGAGCAAAGATCTAGCCCTAAGAAAGATGAGAATATTAGTTCTATTATCAGAGCATACATGAGTCTTAATTTTACATTAAGAATTACTCTTTATTCTTTACTTAATAGAAACTCTTGAGTGTTACAGGTGAAAATAGTTATATTGGATATGTTAGTGACTGACATTTTGTTTGTCAATGAAAATAACATCAAACATTTTAATGAGGTTCAAAAGCAAAATAGTTCAGTGAGCTCAAACCTAAGTTTCAGGAGAGTTAGACTTAGATGATCACTTCCCCTTCCACTCTCTTTAAAAATCAAAACAAGAGAGCTATAATTTAAAATGCAAAGGTCAGTTCACAAAGACGATTTCTTAGAAAGATGTGACTTTCCTTTTTTTAACAAAGAACTGGAAAGCATCGAGAAAATGACTACACTGAAATTAAGAAGCTGCTCAGAAAAGGAAAACACAGAAGAGAAATGTGAGGAGAATGTAACTCTCATGAAAGATGTCCAGAATAATCCATTTAACCCTCTCTCCCAAGATCTCACAGTGTTTGTGTAACTTCGGGCCAAACATCAATAATGGCCACATTGATTTATGGTGGTGAAAGATTTTTCTGTGAGAACTCTGATGGTGGAAGTCAAGTATTAGGAAGCTCGAAGCTTCTTTGCAAATACAGAGTGGTGGGCTGGACAATGTCAGTGGGGTGAAAAATGAGGTCACTCTGTAAATACCCAGACCCTGGATAAGAGCAGAAGTAACACAGGACTTGGCCGTTTTTTCTGTTCTCCATCAGTACTTTGCCGCTCTACATCCTTTGTAACGGATTCTTTTTGTGCTAATCACTCCAGCACATTCTTTCCATGGGTTTTGGTAGATGTGTTTATAGGTATAGCATACAGACTAGGATTTCTTTTGAAGACTGGACAAACTATGTTCCAGGGATTTACCAAAAAAAAAAAAAAAATGTATTTAGCAGTTCAAATTCAGAAACTTGAGTATAACTGCTTAGGAAGCTGGAATGAGGTCACAAACTGGCTTGAGTGTTTGAGTTGCTCTGTATCTTGTTTTTCAGAAGATGTAGTACATACTCTATTATCTACATGAAACATTTCTCAAAATTTGGGCCAACAAACCATTAAAATGCTAATAATTTTATAATACCATGTTTCCCCCAAAATAAGACCTAACCAGACCATCAGCTCTAATGTGTCTTTTGGAGCAAAAATTAATATAAAATCCAGTCTTATTTTAATAGAATAATAAGACCGGGTCTTATATAATAGAATATAAGACTGCATCTTATATTAATTTTTGCTCCAAAGGACGCATTAGAGCTAGGTCCGGCTAGGTCTTATTTTTGGGGAAACACGGTAGGTCCTTCTTCTTCACAGTTAAATGGTCTACTCTAAAGAGGATTGTGCACCTTGACTCCTGCAATTACCCAGAAATAAGAAAGCATAGGTAAACAGACGCACCTCGCACAACCCCACCCATTTGAATTATGCCATGAGTAAAAAATAAACATCTGGAGAAGAGAGAAAGCAAATCATCCTCAGGTGGTTAACTGAAACATTTTGTACAACTCCTTCTAAAGTATGAATCCTTTTTGTTCCCTCTTTCGGCATTCCTTCACTAATTTACTCTTATTCCTTCCTTTTGTCCAAAGTCAGAGCCATATCTGGTATATTTTTGCCTTAATGTGGGAGTAGGGTCCATTCAGCTAAAAAGCCAGATAAACACTTTAGTCCACCCTGACTCAAAATTTATGCAAGATTTTACACAATTCCCGAACACTCCCACACAGGACACTTGTTTTCTCTGGGTACACAGCCAGTCCCAGCTATCTTGAGCAAATACTGGCTTTTCAGTCTTTTATTGGTGGACTTCAAACTCCCTTATCTGTGCTTTTTGCTTTAACAAACAGATCATCCTAAACGCATCCTCCTTACTCCTTCATTCTTTTGCAAAGCATTCAGTCAGATGACTGAGCCATAGGGTTTTCGAGGACAGATTTGTTCATGAAGCCAATCTTCACAATCCTGATAAGCCTAAGGCAATTAGGTGGACCACAGGTATTTGTAACAATAGTTTGTGGAGGCATTTACACAAGTTCATTCCCAAGTTTCAGTTGTAATCCTGAGGCTGTCAGTTCCATTAGTTGGTTGTGTTGGTGTCCTGTGACTTTACCTCTCAATTTCCAGAATTTCTCGTCTTCAGGATCACTGAACTCTTTATGTCATTCAGAGCAGGTGACAGTTTTGCAGGACATCCTTCCCTCGGAGCCTCCCTAATCCCTAGCCTAAATGATGTTTTCTGCAAGGCCTGCCCTGCTGCCAAGAAGCCTTGGAAACTTTGCCTCAAATACATTCTCCTCTGCCTCATCCCAGTTGAAACCTGGATTTCCCCTGATGACATAATTTCCCTTGTAATTCTCAAGGTGAGTCCACTCACTCCCCACACACCCTTTTCCCCAGTACCTTAGAGCTGGGGCAATTGTTTATGGCCCAAATGTGACCTTTGTCTTCCTCCAACAACACCTCTTCCCCTCAGTTTCACATACGTGCCTAACTTCTGATACCCACTCCTTCATTGCTGTGCTCCTCATTGCATGGGAGCGTCACTAGCATCATTAAATGTAAGAATAAAGCCCCTGCTATCCACCTGGGTCATGCGCCCTACATAGGGTTGCCCCTGAGAGCAGCTTGCTGCTCACTAATCCAATACCTGGGACTTCGCTGTGCATGTCCTTGTATAGTTTGATTGGCAGGTCACTTTGAGAGCTGGCTTCGCTCTGTCTTCGTTCTCTCCATGGCTGTGACACTGCTCAGCTGGCTGACAATCACATGGTTTTCTTATTACACCTCAGTTGTAGCTGCTTGAAGATAGCCACTTCTCTCTTTGAGGTGTGTCCCCGAAGTAGACTTCAAAACGTGTCCCACGGATGAATTTTAATGAATCCAGAGTACTAGTAGCCATACTCTAGTAACAACTCACAAATCAGCGGACACTTAAGCCGCTTCCAAGTTTTCATTTACATAAACATCATTGCAGTGATCATCTTTGAACAGAACTTTGTATAACTCTCTGGTTATTTCTTAGAAAAGTTTTCTAGTAGTGAAACGAGGGATCAAAGTCTTTGAATGTTTATAGCTTTTGACACATACTGACAATTCTCTTTCTAGAGTATCTCACCACATCCTTTCTTTCCATAGTCTTTTAAACAAATCTTTGCAGAGCAACAAGCCCAGATTGCAACAGAAAGACTGATGATTCTGGGAGGGTGGTCTAAGTCCAGGAGAGATTTGCTAGCATGCCTTATATGATGGAAAATTTGAAAAACACTTGACAATATCATAAAGGTAATTAGTGCTATAAAAACATAAAGGCAATCGGATACTCAGAGGACCAGGACCCCAAAAATACAAAAAAGCACAAAACAAAACATGAAAGATACGTAATCATAAAACATAACCTGGTTTTGCAGGAAATGAAATTTATGTGGTCATAGGAATGTAATAATTTAACTTTAAGAAGTGATATAGGATGGGAAAGGAGAGGAAAGTGTGTTGTAAGAGGGCCGAAACTTCATTTCTTGTTGCACGGATCAATAACTAAGGCATAAAGGTGATGAAAATAGGGAAAGCAATTTAAGCATATCATTTAGAGATATGAATATAACAAGAGCAGAAACAGAGCTAAGTGCTTGCCTTCAGAAAGTGGGACTCAGAGTAGGGAGGAGAAGGGAACACCCCTTTCGATTTTAATTGAGACTCTTAAACATGATCATTTTAACTTTGACAAAGAATATTTTAACAATATTTTAAAATGTTGATGTTTTTCTCCACCCAGAGTCAGTTCTCTTCACATCACCATATATTGGATCCCCTTTACCCTGGGTGGCGAACACGCAATGTGATATATGGACGACGTAATACAGAACTGCACACCTGAAATCTGTAATTTTACTAACAATTGTCACCCCAATAAATGTTAATTTAAAAATAATATATTGAGATTTTCTGATATCTTTCTCAGTTTTTGAAATTTTTACTACTCTGAATTAGTATTTTTTTACGTCGATCAGAATTTCCTATTTCTTTTGTAAATTATCTGTTCATTTACTTTATTTATCAAGAGATGTTACCAGTTTTCTTATTGATTTGTAAGAACGTTTTACGTCTTTGTCTACCATGTTTGCTAGGAAGTATTTTACTCAGCTTGTCTGCTTTGTATTTTGTTTCTGGTGTTGGGCAAGATGTGGCCAAATATATCATTTTTCACTTTTTTGTATAAAAAATTCCCAATTTTCCTGTATTTTCTTTACTTGTGGAGGTTTGACATTTTACTTTAAGTTCTCAATTTGTCTTGAAATATTGTTTTATTTACTTAATAAACACTTACATAGGGTTTACTATGTGTCAGCCAGTATTATAAGCTCTTCTTAAATATCAATTCAGTTAATGGTACGTGAGAGAGAAGAAGCACTTGATTGTGTCCCCCGAAAAGCTAATTTTCCCTGTGGTATTTAATACAAACACCGTCTCTTCTCCATAGGTTTTGGATCTATTTCTGACAATCTATTTTATTTCAGATCTATATTTCCATTTTTTTTCAGTAAAATCATACTGTTTTACTGTATAATATAGTTTATACATAAAAGAGCAATTCTCTCCCCATTACTTTAATTTAAAAAATATTGTAGCCCATTTGCCCACTTATTCCTGTAGCTGATCTTTTGATATTTTTCATTAAGTGGCAAAATAAATTCCAAAAAATTAATTAAGAAGTATTTACATCTTTACAATACTAACTTGTCCCACTAATAAACGCTGTGTCTTTCTAATTATTTCAATCTTATTTGAAACAATAAGTTGTAAAATTTGGGTTGCTAATGAACTTTCATTAACTTGAGAATATTTCAGTTGATGCTCATAGGTTTTCTATCATTCTATTCATGTCATCTGCAAATAATGGTCATTTTATCTCCTCCTTTTTAAGAATTATACTTAATTTCTACTTTACAATTTAATGCATTAGCCAGTATTTTCAGAATCATATTAAGTTGAGGAATATTGGCTACACCTTTTCAGGCATATAAAAAGGCCAAATGTTAGATATTAATATTTGACCAAAACCATGGCAAAGTCTTCTATCATCAACATAGAATAAATTGCACGAATACAAAATTAATCTGAAATTTTACTTAAAATTATCACTATAATTTTATTATTAAAATTCTTAGTAGTCATTTTTTTGAAATTCAGTATTATGATTTAGGAATGGTAATTCCTCAGCCCTTCTTGTCACTAAATTGCTCCTGTGGGTACCACATTGCACATGGATGACATTAAATCAATGCTCAGTTTTAGCAACAGAGGTAGAGGAGAAAGATTTTTCTGGATCATTCTACCAGAATAAGTAATTCTGAGGGACATGTTGCCACAAAGCTTTCCTTCCTCAATGACAGTAGCAAAGAAGGGAAAGTTAACTTCCCTTCAACTTCTGGCTTTCAAGATTTGGTTGATGGTGATGACATAGTTTTACTGCAACAATCTCACCAATTTAAGTTGTGTGAACTGATGGGGCAAGATGCTTTCTAAATACTTCCAGAATCACACTTGAGATGTTTACATTCACTTATACTTTTATTTCTAATGTATTTTGTATTCAAATAAATCATTTCATAAAAATCTCTCCTCAAGCCTTGGTTCTAAGAATGTCGCGACGGAATGTAATCAGCTTTCAGGATACCAGAATAATCTCTGATTTTCCCTCTGCATCTCAGCTTCCACTGCCTGTAAATCAATCACAGCATCTTCTCTGGAGTGGAGTGATAGGAATATTTTTATACCAGGAACCATGTAAGAAATATTTGCACTCTCGAGACTCATCAGTTGGATTATTTCTTAAGCAGATTTCAATGAACAAACTATATCCTGCTACTTTGGTACCATTATCTGCAACATGCAGTATTGAGGCTTTATTTGGTTTTACAAGTATTGGTGCATTCTTACCTTTTTTAGACATGTCAAGCCAGTTCCAAAATCTCTTCTACCCATGTAGTTTGTCTCCGATCAAAGAATAAGAACAGAAGAGTTATGTGATCTTTCTACTTGGGTAGGTAATCCTATAAACTGTGCTATGCTAGAATTAGTATCCAAACATGACTGAAGGGAGTGGATAAAAGAGTATATGTATGTGATTCCTAAGTCATTCATAGCCTTCATCACATGTGTCCATTGTTGATGATGATTTTCCATTTTATAAATATTTCCTCATCAGATTCATTATCTGTGTCCTCAAATCTCCCAGTCAGCACATAAAAGAAAAATTTAGCTACTTTGGCATGAACCCACCATACTGTCAAACTTATAAGGACTTCTGATAGGTTCTGCCTGTCCCAACAACTGAATCAAAAGATACAGAAGTAGCACATTTAATAATATCAGTAATCTCTGTGCACAGGAAAATGGAATTCAGGAAATTATTTTTTAGTAATGTGTACCCAAAGGATGGACTTTGTATTTAGGATTTGTGCAAATTAGATTGTGCAAATCTTAGTAATCCTTCATCTTCAACTACTGAAAATGTTTACTAGTCTGTAGCAATCATTTCAAGAAGTTTACCTTTGAAGACTCAGAGTTATAAAGGATTATCTTCTTAGAACATTCTTGTTAAATCTATTTGTTTGAGGGTAGATTAGCGACTTCTACTGTGTTTTTGGTTCCTCATTTTTCTCTTATACTCCTTTATTCATACTCTTCATTATGCCAGGATAAATCATCAAGATTGCTGTACATGATTTTAGAGTTCTACTTCCTCATGAAAATGTAAGGTGGTAGTGTTGACATTCTGACGTTAACCCAGCTTCATGAGATCTAAAGAATTCCCAAGCAGCACATTTTCCCAAAACACCCATGGCTTACATGAACTTAAATAACTGGAAATTAAATAGTTTTTAATGATTATTTTATTTTAGGATGTGAGGACTAGTAAGCAAACAATCCCATGAAGATTACTAGTACTATATAATCTAATTCTATTATTCTCCTTATATTGTTATTTAATGTTTCTTTTACAAAACTTTGTTGGTTCAAAATGGATATTGTGATGTCATAGACTCAGGCAAACCGCAGCCAGTAACACTTAGTGCAGAATGGTGCCCACATGGAGAAAGTCAGCGGTTTTGCACCTATTCTTTTGGCATCTTGGAGAGGGCATGCTTTCCTCGATCACGACTGCATTTACCCCAGAGGCTGTGTCCCAGTAGAGGTACCCATGCTTTGTTGCTCTCTGTTGTTATTAGGTTGATGGCTCATTAGGGAATGGAAGTGAGTGATGGGAAGGAACATTTTGAGTTCAGGTGCCAAGCAGACTTGTTTTGTGCCAGCTTTTCAGGAGCGTGCTGGGAAATACTGGTTCCTAAGCACCTGTGTAAGGTAAGTTGAATTTAGGTGAAGACCTCTCCTTACCATGCATGTTTTAACCATTGCTGGTTTATTCAAGAGTTGTTACTTCTTATCTCCTTATGTCCTTCACATTAAGTTATATAGTGCTCTCTCTCAATATCTGTGTTAGACTAAACCATAAGAAATGGCTACTATTTGACCAGTGGACAAAAATGAAAATCTCATGAGACTTAGGCCAACATTAACTGTGAGTCACTGATTGGTCATCCACATCCACATGATCATATGAATTTTGATCAGGCAGGATCTCAGAGATGACAGAAATCCAGCTGAAGCAGCTATTTGTCTATTTAGTCTTCCACAGCCAAAATCAAAGCAAAAGCATGCTAGCAGATTTTGGTCAATTATATACTTTTGTTTAGCCATCAGATATTCATTAGCAATTTGAGCAAATGTCCATTGTGTGTTAGTTTTCTAAGAATTTTTTTTATCAAGAGTGGTGTTGAAATGGTTTTATAAGTTTTACTATTTTTTCTCGTTAGATCTATTTATGTAATATGCTTACCTATTACTCCCAAAAGTCATTCTTGAATTCCAGGAATTCAAGATGCAGTGTATCCTACTTGGATACAGTGGACAACTTATTAAGGTATGGTTACATTTGATTGCAATTATTTTAAGGATTTCTTCAGTTATACTCAAAGATGGTATTGCTACTTAATTCAGGAGTTTTGAGTTTTTTATTCAGCTTTCTGAAGGAGAGTCATTTCATCTACACAAAATTTAATACGTCTTAAAATATTGTTTTATGTCATGGAACAATTAATCTAACAGAAATGATCTGCTATGAAAACTGTAAAGCTATCCAGCTTAGTAGCCTTTTTTATTAATGTAATCATTTGAGAACTACTTCCATTTCTCCCATAGTTATTGGAGTTTTCAGACTTCTTAATTATTAAGATAATATTGATCATTCATGTTTATTCAGGAAATTTGCCATTTAAAAAATATGTTCTAAATCATAAGCACAATTTTATTTTATTTATTTTTCAATTACAGTTGACATGCAATATTATTTTATATTAGTTTCAGCATACAGCATAGTGGTTAGACATTTACAATTTATGAAGTGATTCCCTCCAGTAAGTCTAGTACCCACCCTGGCACCATTCATAATTATTACACTATAGTCAAAGTTATTGTTGACTATGTTCCCTATGCTGTAATTTACATTCCTGTGACTATGTTGTAGTATCTTTGATATCTGTTATCTTTTCTCATACCAAATTTTTCAATGATATGTGTTCTTTTCCTTTGATTAAGTTTTCCACAGCTTTATGTACTTTATTTTGCACTTGTTTCTTTTCAAAGAAGCACTGTTTTTCTGTTTTCTGGTTTGTTTGTTTATTTATTTATTTATTTATTTATTTTACCTTGGTAAAGTCCTTCTATTGACTTATTTGGGCTCTTTTTATTATTCTCTTTTCTAAATTTTGACGTTAGATTCTTACTTCTTTTTAAAAATATATGTTTTTTATTTAACAATAAAAGTCCTTCTGGGTAGAGCTTCGGTATGGGGGTATGGCCCACAGATTCATGGGGTTTACAATCTACTTTGGTTTGTAAGCATGTCAACAGGCTATTGTAATAAAGTGGAAAATGTACTATGATAGGAGAATTTCAAGGTTATAATGGAACACTTCAAATGGGAGTTCAACCAGATTTGGTAGAGATGAGAATCACTTACAAGTAGAAGTGATGCCTAGCTCAGAGTAGGAATTGGCCAGGCTATGGAAGATGTATGTAAGGAGAAGAGAGGGTACCAGGCAGAAGAAAATATTCTGTGCCAGAGCCCCAGGATGAGAAAGAGCCTGAACCAGTATTTGGCAATTACAGCTGTCCATGTGGCTGGATATAAAAAGCAAAAAGAGTGATACCATCCAGAAGAGATCCTAAAAATTAAACAACAAAGTGTGATATTAAGGAGTTTGGACATTGGAATGCCAGTGGCATTATGCAGAAAAATGACACAATCATTTTTTTGAAATAGGTTTCCATTTCAAAAAATTTTTTGGAAGGTTACTTTGATCTCCCTGTATAGAAAGATGACTTTGAAAGATTACTTTGACCTCGCTGTGGAGAAGAGATTTGATGGAAACAAGACAAGAGGAAAGGATAGCAGTTTCAAGGTTGTGGTAGAAAGCCGGACAAGAGATAACCTTCTTTGGTAACCACAAAATTGCCATGGGGATATGAAGAACAGTTTGGGGAGTGTATCGGTAATTTTGTGAAGATTTTGTAGGGTATCTGATGGACAGTTGTCTTATTGTGGAGACCACACCATGGACAGTGTAGGTACCTGATGCTGCGGTGTGTACCTAAAGCTGAAGCTGAACAGTGATGGGTGTCCACTGTGGTTATGCATAGATAGTCACGGGATGTGGAGTGCAGCGCAGGGAATGGGGTCAGTGGAACTGTGGTGGCTATGTGGGATGTGAGAGGGGTGGTAGATTGGGGGAGGGGATATCACTTTGTGAGGCGTGTAAATGTCCAACTATTTCATTGTTTTGTACACTTGAAACTAATAAAAAAAAGAGAGAGAGAGAGAGAAAGACATAGTGGTTCCTTATATGAGCAAAGTGGCAGTAAGCATGGTAGGAAAAAGACGGACTGAGATGTATTTAAGATGTGGAAAAACAGAATACATGGGATGAGAGAGAAGTAGGAGTTAAAGAAATGATTCCCAGGGGCTTCTGGTTAGGGCGGCCGGTTAGCTCTAGAGCGCGGTGCTCTTAACAACAGGGTTGACTGTTCGATCCCCACATGGGCCACTGTGAGCTGTGCCCTCCACAACTAAATTGAAACAACTACTTGACTTGGAACTGATAGGTCTTGGAAAAACACACTTAAAATAAATCTTTGAAAAAGTTTAAGAATGATGCCAAGGTTTTAGGTTTAATTTTTGGGGCTGTAGGACCATACTCTGAGAGGCAGGAGCAGAAACCCAGTCAGATGAAGAAAAAGAAGACTGACTTTGGATATGCTGACTTATTATTATTAATATGACCTTTTTTGTCCTATTTAATCCTTTTTACTTTGATTTCTATTTTATCTAAAAAATTATTTTTCTACCCTTTGTTTTCTGTGTGCACGTGTGTAAATACCTAAAAATTATCAAACCCTTTTATTTTTTCTACATAAGATAAGAAATTTATTGCTTTTACTCACTTGTTCTATAATTTTCTACCCAAATTCCAAATTGTGTTAATAAAATCTTAGCTATTGTGCCCCATTATTGTTATTGTGTTGTTTTATATTGTGCATTTCTTTTATTTTTATCCTGCTGGTTTTCTGATTTCCCCTGCTAGAATATAAGCTCCATGAGTGCAGGACTAGTATTCTATTTATTTTTTGTCAGTTTAATTTACAGCTATAATCTCACTGTCTATAACATTGTCTAGCTTATTAGAAAAATTTGATAAATATTTGTCGAAAAAGATTATATTTTTATTATGTATCTTCCTTTGCCCTTTTTTGACAGTTGCATTTATTTTTTTAAATCACCCATTTTATTGTTCATTGATAGTCTCTTTCTAACACAATTTAAACTCCTAATTTTATTCAATTTTTGATTGGCTACAGTATACGTTCAAACATTTTTCCCTGAAAGAGTATGGGAGGTCTGTTTTCTGATCACCACCAAGGAGAGTACATATAAGTGTGGATTGGTCCCAAATTCGCCTCCTACAATTCTGTAGATGGTTCCACTGTCTTTGGCATTTAGAGTTTTGACGAAATGTTCTGAGATTATCTGGATTCCATTTCTTTATAGATGGCCCTTCTTCTTCTTGAATGAAAGTTGGGTATTTTTCTTTATCTTTTAACTTTAAAAGTACTTGTTCCTTGAGGATAAGTTCATTCATCTTTGTACGCCCAGTATCTGGCAGATCATATTGTTTACATATGTTTGGAACGAAAACTGAATGAATATATACATGAATAAAGAGATAAATCAAGTTTAGATACACTTGAAGCTATACCTCTATTTCTCTACCATACTATTAATTTCAAATTTAACTGGCATTGATGCAAGTTAAGAGAAATCAGGCATACCATCATATATTACTGAAGAATTACCAAGACCTGAAACTTCTGGAAAATCATTACGAGCATGCAGAAAGCTTCGCCACTCTTAGGACCCAACCCAATGTAGCTGTTCTTTCAGTTCCTTTATTATCCAGCAAACTTCAGAGCCCTACTCAAAACACTCGCTTTTTTACTTTGGAAAGTTGATATGATTAGGAACAGAAATGGAACCTCATTTTTTATTTCTTTTATGGGTTGGATGAAACAAAAGCATTGTGAAAGACATAAAACAAAATTATGTGTAAAATTAAAATATCTCTTTAGCTCTTCTCTCTCTATCCTTCCCTTGGCTACCTTGAAAATGGTTTCTGTCAGAAGGAACAAAATCCAGTCAGTGCTTCAGCAGCAGTCATTTATGTTTACAGAGTGCACTAAGAATGTACTAAGAATGTGTCACAATGAGATTTTAGGAGCAAATTTAATATAGAATAATGCAAACTGAACCTGTCAGATAGAGTTTGCTTAAATGTAAGCAGAACAGGCATTTCCTAGGTTATGCAACATGAAACTTTTTCAAAACTCAATCTTACCCAAAATTCTCCCATGGAACATAAACTTTTAGCAATGATGAAAACTTCTGCTTAATGATAATAGCAACAAAACCAGATATTCAGAATTATTTGGGCAAAGAATTGAAGTGAATTGATCCTGAAGAAACTCCAAAACTTTTAGCTGTTTTTACCACTGGAAGTAGTCATAAGGATGTGTTCATGAGCGTGAATCCCTGGATTAAGTCTAACTTACAAAAGAAAAAGGAAAACAAATACAAAAAAAAGTACCCCACCATTATCCAACTCAGTCCATTGGCAACAAACGTGACAACATAATATTTCCAACAGCAACCAACACTCTTACTTATAACTCTGTAAAATTGACTTCTTCTGCATATTTCTGAGGGATCTGGTTCAGTAAGACTGGGTGAATAAATCACATTTTTAGAATTGAAAATGTTCTTGAATTTTATTTTACTTTATTAATTACGATCTCTTATTTAATATGTGCATATGTGTGTACATACACTTACACATATCCTAAAAGTATACAAATGGTTACCCTATGTAAGAGTTTTAGCCTTCACTTGACCCCTGGGAATTTCCTCATTTCACTCGCAGGCAAGCCTGGCTCTGGCAGTCCCTGGTGTCTGGAGCGAGGGAGGTCCCGAGTGGGCCCGAGAGATGTAATCAGCAGTAGGCATTTGCTTGTCCTAAGTCACAATGAACTAAACAATAGCACACCCACATACCTACCAAGCCTTGCAAATAAAGACTCCGGCTTTACCACCTTGCCAAACTGTTCAATAACTTTCCTTCACTCCGGGAGGTACCCAGTCATCAAATTAGGAAACAACCTTTCCTTACTGCTTCCTAAACCAATTACTCATCCCAGATGAATGGGGCTATTTACAAAGGAAGAGTGTTGCCAGTCTCAGAAGAGCCATGCTTTCTCCCTGGCCCTGACACTATTAACTTTGTCTTGTCTCTAAATGGACAGAATTGTAGATCCCCTAAATAAGGATGTATCATTTCACATCACTGGAAGACATTTGTCATACACCTCTAAAGATCTACTTGCCCGGAATCAACCAATCGGTAAGAACTATGCACATATTCTGTCAAGCGCTGGCTGCTCAAATCATTTTACAATCTCTATAATGTAGTTCTCCAAATTGCAAAGTTTTGAACCATTTTTAGAGAGGAATTCTAATGTACTGCCAAATAAGGCAACACCCCACTCTCACGTGGTATTTTATCCATGGAGAAAACTGCACACTTGAACGTTCAGTCTAATAAACAGTATACTTGACCCTACCTACAACACCTGCAGCAACAGAAGCTGAAATGTAGAAATTCAGAAGCTGGGGCTCCATCTAAAACCCACTGGGTCAGAATCTGTATCTTAACAAACTCTTCAGGTGATTTGTAGGAACATGAAAGTTTGAGACAGACTGTGACAGACTAGCTTTGACTCATTTATGTCAAATCATTTTAATATTTGTGCTAAATAATGAGAAGACTGTAGCATCAATCTTTAAAAACAAGGATAGGTTGAGAATTAAACCTGAGATCCTAAATTCAGTCTTCATACCATGTTGTGTAAAATATAATTTTTCCACTCTCCCGAATAATCATTTCCTTGTGCATGTATTCTAGCAATACCTCTTAGGTGTGACTTCAAGCCGCAATCACACTGGTGTTAGCAAGTTGATGTTTTTGCAACTAACTTTGGAAACATTGTTTTAACAAAACCTGAGGCAAAACAAAGTCATAGACTTTCCAAAAATTCCCCAGGCTAACGGAAATAATCTTTCACACTCCTGAAAGTTAAATCAGTGCACAAAATTCTCTCAGGCCAGGTAGGTAAAGAGCTGCTCGCTACAATCTATCGTCATTCAGTGGATTGTAGCTGTTTGTTTCCTTTTGTCTGTCATGCTTGGTTCACAATGCTATTCAAACATATACACTTAGTCCATTCCTGGGCTGCAACGTGCCTTTGCACATAGGATGGAAACAGAGCTCAGCAGTGAGCCAGAGAGGAGGATTGTATTAGTCTGCTAGGGCTGCCATAACAAAATACCACAGACCACAGACGGGATGGGTTAAACAACAGAAATATGCTTTCTCACAGTTTGGGAGACTAGAAGTCTAAGAACACGGTGCCGGCCAATTAGGTCCCTGAGAAGAGAACTCTTTCCCTGGCTTGTAGACACATACTTTCTTGATCCACCTTTACATGGCCTTTCCTCTGTAGCACATGATGAGACAGGGGAGTGTTGGAGAGAGAGAAGATGATATCTGGTGTCTCTTCCTTTTTTTATGAGGATTTCAACCCCATCAGATTAAGACCGCACACTTACGACCTCACTTTACCTGTATTACCTTTTTATAGGCACTGTCTCCAAATATAGGCACAACTGGAATTTAGGGCCTCAACATATGAACTTGGAGGGGGACACAACTCAGTCTATAACATTCCGCTCTCTGGCCTCCCAAAATTCATGTCCTTTTCTCATGTGAAATACATTCACCTTTCCCAATAACCTTCAAAGTCTTAATTTACCCCAGTGTCAACTTTAAAGTCTAAACTCCAAAGTCTCACCTAACTAGCATCTAAATCAGATACGAGTGAAATTCTAGGTATGATTCATCCTGAAGCAAAATTCCTCTCCAGTTGTGAACCTGGAAACCAAACAAGCATCTGCTTCCAAAAGACAGTGCTGGGACAGGCCTGGGAGAGACAATCCCATTTGAAAACGGAGAAATCGGAAAGAAGGAAAGGGTGACAGATCCCAAGCATGTTCAAAACCTAGCCAAAATCCCATTAGATCTCAAAGCTGAAGCATAATCCTCTGAGGTTCCATGCTCATCCTCCAGGCCTGCGGGACAGTCGTGTGATCCCATAGCCCGAGGAAGTGGCCCTGCCTCTGCCCCTCTGGGTCGGGGCATCCTGGCCTGCCAATACAAGGAGATGCCCCACCCTTGGGAGCCCTAAAGAAACCAGCTCTTCGAGTGATCCTATGTTGGGAGTAATCATCCTGAAGATCTCTGAATCACCCTTTGGGTCATTCTTCTGTTTTCCTGAAGATTTATATCTGGATAGCTCTAATGTTCCCTCCTATAGAATCCCAGACATCTGGCAGCCTTTCTTCATTCTGTACTGTTGCCTCTATTCCATTTAGTCTGAGCTAGAAGTGTGTTCTGATGGTGTAACCCCATCTCTATTCTGGGTTTCTGCCAAAATGGCTGATTAAACCCATGGTTCACACCCATACCGATCTCCTTATCAGCACCTGTTCTCAAAACGGCTTTCTCTGTTTTTGCAATAGAGATAGGCTGAGAATCTTCCCAATCTTCAAGTTCTGGTTCCTTTTTTACTTAACAATTTATCTCTCCTTTTGCATTTTACTGTAGCAGTAAGGAGAAACTAAGCTACCCCTTAAACTTTGCTTAGAAATCTCTTCAGCTAAATATCCAATTTCATCACTCACGAGTTGTACCTTCCACAAAACACTAGAACAGAATTCAGCAGAGTTCTGTGCCACTTTAAAACAAGAATCCACTTTCTTCCAGTTTCCAAAAACATGTTCCTTATTTCCATCTGAGATCTCAACAGAATGGTCTTTAGTGTTCGTATTTCTCCCAACAGTCCTTTCCAGGCAATCTAAGCTTTTGATAACGTGCACATAAAACTCCTCTAGTCTCTCTACCCATTACCCTGTTCCAAAGTCACTGCCGCACTTTTAGGTGTTTGTTATAGTAGCACCCCACTTCTCTACACAAATCTGTCTTCGTCTGATCAGGCTGCCGTAATAAAATACCATAGACTCGTAGCTTAAACAACAGAAATTTATTTTGTCACAGTTCTGGAGCCTAGAAGCCTCAGATCAACTGATTTGTTCCTGGTGAGAATCCTCTTCCTGACTTGCAGACAGACACCTTCCTGATCTGTCCTCACATGACCTTTTCTCTGTGGTGCACGGAGGGGGGTGGAAAAGGGATGGAGAGAGAGAGAGAGAGAGAGAGAGAGAGAGAGAGAGAGAGAGAGAGACAGAGACAGAGACAGAGACAGAGACAGAGACAGACAGAGAGAGAGAGAGAGACAGAGAGAGAGAGGGAGAGAGGAGTCTGGGTTTCTTCCTCTTCTTATAAGGACACCAGCCCTATCAGATCAGGGCCCCACCCTTCTGACCTCATTTAACCTTAATTACTTCCTTAGAAGCCCTATCTCTAAATACAGTCACATTGGGGTTTATGGGCTTAATGTGAATTTGAGGGGGACACAACTCAGTCCATAAGAAGGATATAGGTAGGAATTCTCCATAAGAATGCTTCTACAGTTATTACTTTTATCATAATCCTGGTATTTACGGTTGTCCCTTGTTTGACCTGGAACACCCTTGAAGTTTCCCAGACCAATACAATTCCCAATTCCAGTACCTGCATTATGTGAAAATGTGTTATGAATTTATAAGACCAGCCCTCTGGGGACCAACATTCGCCCTCCAGCAACAGCATTTACACAGCAAAGTTCTTTCGTGCAATCAGGAGATGGCATCATGGAAACCAAGCAGATGCTGTGGCCTGGAAAGTGATCTGCAACAGCCCAGCCATGGCAAGACCCAGCCCGCTCACTCGCCACTCACCACCGGAGGACGGGTTTAGAGTGCTGCCCTGCGATACCACCTATGAGACGTATGATGAGGACACTCGGACAGCTCTTTGACAGTTGACAAAACATTTCCAAAAGCAGTCATTCATTTAACAAATGTTTATCGAGCACCCACCATGCACTAGTCACTGTTCTAGGAACTAAAGGGAAGTAAATAAATATTATGTCAAATAGTGCTGTGTACGAGTGTAGCAATTGAATCCTACAAGGATCTTGTCAAGTAAAAAGAGTATTATTTTCCTCAGCTGAAGATGGGAAACTGAGGCAGAGAGAAGTTAGTGGGTTGGTATAAGCTAAAAAATGACCGTAGGCTAGAGTCTAGGTCTTCTGGGCCATGGCCTCGTGCTCTTGTCTTTATCCTGTAAGATGCTTCTCGATCCTGCCCAGTTTTTATATCTATCACCTTTTATCCCAAAGAGCTCACAGTCCTAAACTGAGAATACTAAGGCTAGAAACAACAGGATCAAAGGGGAGGGGGCCGGGGAAGTCATGAGTCTATAAAAGGAGTGGGAGGAAAACCAGATAGTGGCAGAATAAACAATTAATTCCACTATTCAGCCTTGACATTTACACTACCCCCAAACAGTGGGCTTACAAGTTCTGCTTGTTTATGCATGCCCAGTATCTCAGCAACGGCTCACAGGACAGGGACTTTTGAACTGATTGATATTCTTGGCACTGAAGAACAATGTCGTTGTAACTCCTAGCACATCGCTGTCTGAGAAAATGGTTTTCCACCCAGGCAAGCTTTTTTCAAATGGTTAAGACATGATTGCATCTGAGCAATGTGTGTTCTTGTGATCTCCCTTTGACCCTGAGACGCGGGGTGCAGAAGGAGGCCTCTCAGACGCTGCCTTGCCCGCCAGGTGGCTTGGGTCAGGCAGGCTCTGTTCGGAAACGTTTCACCTCTACCTTCCATTTAAATTCTGTGCTAGGGTTTAAAGAGTAGAGGGCATAATGGAAATAACGAGAAAAAGATAAGAGTATGTTCAAGAGGAAAGGCCTTATGACATGGAAGAGGGGGGAAAACAGTTGCTGCTCTCTACACACAATTGGAGGTCTTTGTGTTTTTTTAAGGTTCATCCTCTGCCTTTGGGAGGTAAAATATGGGTCACATAAATACAGCATTGTTATGGCAATTACTCACTGGTGACACGTAGAAAAGATTCTGTTACCTGTAGCAGGCTAGTAAATAAGAACATGATGTTTTAAAACTGCTCCTGCTACAGGACCACAGGCTCACGTTTCTCTTCTCTTTCACTCATCACACGTCCCCACCCACATCCTCTTCCCCTTCAACACATTCTGCCTAAATCTCCAAACAATATCCTCAATCACTCACAACAGGTCAATGGCAGCAGACTCCTTAGCCAAGTTTCCCCCCTGGTTCCAAAAAAGAAGGAAAAATGTATCTGTACTTTCAGAATTCATACCTCTAGGACATCAGGGCTGGAAGGCTCCATTATCTTGAGGGTGTTTCTCTAAATCTGGAATTCCAAATTTAGCAAGTGATTTAACCCAGGCTGAGAGGATTTCTTTCTTTCTATAAGTTTCCATCTACCAGCAGAAATGGAAACTGGAAAAGATCCTGGGCGTCATAGTTTCCCTACAGGTCTTTAATTATTTTGCAAACTCCACTTTAGGGATTTCCAAAGTCTTCAGTTCATTGGAATCTTCTCTTTTTATTAAAGTGAAATATGTTTGCTGAGGCGGGACAAGCCAAGTGATTCTGGGTGGTGAAAAAGAGAAAGCATTGAAATGTGAATCAGGAGAGCTCCTCTGGTTGTCCCTAATCTGTCTCTATTCTCAGATTCCACACGTGTAAAATGAAGATGATATCAAGTTCTGTGTAATCATACCACAGACATGTGACATTAAAATAAAATAATACCTGATAAGTCTTTAGGAAAAAAGCTGCCGAGAGAGCATTCAAAGGTCATTTTGTAGTTATTGACTGTTATTATTGCCACTTCTTAAATTCTTAAATGTTTTCAGGCTAGAAAGTTTTAGAAAGACATTTTGAGATTTCTTTTTTTCGGTAATAATTATTGGTGAGATATTTCTTGTATGTTGATCTAAACTCTAGTCATCATAAACATTTGTAACATTTTGCTCTTGGTTTATTTGTTCCTGATGGGGTTGAGAGTGCAGAAAAAAATCCTTAGTTATTGTAAATTTCATCCATGTGATGTCAACCAGTCTTAATTTAACATTAGAATCTCCTACCACAGTGATTTGAAAAGTGTGGTCTGTTGACTCCTGGATTCCCTGAGATATTTTTATGGGTCCATGAAATCAAAACTATTTTAGTAATACTAATACAATGTCATTTGCCCTTTTCACTGTGTTGACATTTACACTAATTGTGCAAAAGGAAAAGTGGGTAAAACAGCTGCTGCCTTAGGATCAATGGCAGCAAGGGCTCCAGACTGCACCCCTAGCCGCCTGCCTCCGTATTCTTTACTTGCGAGGGGAAAAAAAGGGGGTGACGTAGGGCTGGGAAAGAGCTTTATGTCCTCTGTGGGGAAGGAAAATTTTCTGTACCACCCTTCTAGGTTCTTCTGGCTGATTCAATAATTAAATTGACATGAGACAGATTAACAGGAGAAAATAAAGTCTAATTTTGTACGTACAGGGAATCCACATGAAGATAAGCGATCCCAAGGACAGGCAAAATGAGGTATATATGTCATTCTGGACTAAGGAGAAGAGAGTATGGATCTGGGCAAAGGAAGCAAAGGAAGGCAAGTCACAGAAAGAATGAAAAAAATAAATGTTTGGTAAACAAATGTTTGCTGGGCCATACAGAAACAATGGAACACAGAGAGGAATTTTAACAAACAGACTTTGCTAGGTTCCTCCCTAGCAAATCAGAATATGAACGAGGTAAGGTAAAAACTCGTTCATATTCTATTATAATTATCTATGATTATAACTCCCTTCTGGGAGCAGGTCCTCTATCTAAATTCTTTTAGGCAGTTATGGGGAAGGTCAAAGTTTCTTCTTCAGTCTTTTGTTTCCTAGAAATAATCAGCCTAAAATCATCTTCATGCCAAAGAGACACATCTTGAGGTGGCAAGTGTTGCTCCCCTACACTTCAACAAAACAGGAAAAAATGATTAATTTTAGTTAACCTTGACCCTTGACTGGATGTCTTTTTAATATTCTGTGATGAAATAGGAAGTATGCATAAAGTATTTCAACATTCAACTCCAACACGTATGCAATTATTTGTGTTGCAAAGCTGAAATAGCTTATTTTTTTCATGGAACACCATTTTTCTTTGAAAGAAAACTATCACTAGAACTTGGCTATTTGAAAGACTTCTTGAGACTGAATAAAGAGAGCTTCTCACTTCAAGGAAAATGACAGACGTTATTTGCTGGTAAAGATAAAATCTGAGCCTTCAAATACAACTCAGCATTTTGGAAAACCTTTATCTATTAATATAAAACTAGCAGCCTCCTGATGCTTAAAGAGTTTTTTTTAATGAGACCAATGACATTAAATAACGTGCTTTTAAAAATATTGAGTAGCCAATATTTGGAAGGTCAAATGAAACAATGAATCAATATTTTCCAAGTGATCAATGCATTATATAGCAAAATCATGTCTTGGCAAAAGATCCATTAGGAAAATATAATTAATTTCAATAAAATTAGTTATTTTTCCTAATATGTACCAACTTTATCACTGTTATTTTAAACAAATAAATGTTTTAAATGTTTTTAAGTTTTAATTTCCTAAAAATTTGTTATTTTATGATAATATGTGTTTTCTCGTCCTTTTAAACAAATAAATATTTTAAATACTCTTGTGTTTTATTTTCTATGTTAAATATAACCCACATAAACAAAAGCTTCATCTTCAATAATTTTTAAGGTATAAAGGGGTTCTGAGATCAAAAGCTTTCAGAATCACTGTCTATAAATTTTGTACTTTTTAAGTGAAATATTCTTAACATGAGAAGAGAAATTTTCTATCATAAGGAAATTAATACTTTCTTAATCAAGAGAAAAGAACGTAAAAAGAGAGAGAGAAAAGAACATAATATTCGTATAGATGAGGTTGTATCCAACAAAAGCCTCTCTAAGGAAAAAATGATACATATTTTCAAAGCAGCATGTTGCATTTTAGTGAACTGGATTTGCATCATTAGTATACAATTTACTCATTCATATAGCAAATATATTGAGTTCCTACCAGTTGCCAGTACTGTGTTAGGCTCTTGGGATACAAAGATAAATGACATATGGTCTGCCTTCAAGGAGCTCCTAGTTTATAAAACCAGCAGAAAAGGAAACTATTCTCACTCTAGTGATATTTATTTATGTATTAATTCGTCAGATATTGACTGAGTGTCTCCTCTGAGCCAGACACCAGCATAGACGTTGGGCTGACCAGCACAGGCTCCGTTAGAGAGCTCGTAGGCTCCAGCAAAGCTAGGAATAATTACACAAATGAATGCTTCACTACAATTATCACAAGGGCTCTGGAGGAGAGATACAGAGTACTCTGAGAGAGTTAACAGGATCTGAACCTGCTCTGGGAGGACAAAATTAGCCTTCCCAAGGAGGTGACTTTTGATAATAATGGTTAATAAAGGCCACTCCAACCAGAGGGAATATTATATATGGGCTATGAAAAGAGCTAGAGAAACTGAAAGAAAGTCAGTGTGGTCAAAGCATGGACAGCCAGAGGAAGACAGAGACAGAACAGGCTGGTAGGGCAAGCAGGGATCCAAGGTCAACTGCCAGTGAGTAGCGAGGTTGAAATTCAAATGTGGATCTGCCTCATTACAGTGTTTAACTAGTACGTTACTAACTCCACTTAGGAAAATAAATTATAGTATGGTACTTGCAATGGGCCATGTGTCATGGGATATACTTTACAACACATTTATTTACATGTGTCTCTCCCAACAACCCTATGAGGTAGGTGCACATAAATCTCCAATTTATAGATGAAATGACTGAGGCACAGAGAGGTAAAATAGCCCAACGCTACACAGTAAAGAAGTAGCAAAGGCAGAAGTGGAACCAAGGCAATTTGGCTTCAGAGTTCACACTCTGAACCACTTACTACACCATCTCCCAGTCCACACAATTAGTTGGCGTAGACCCAGTACTCAGTCTGGGTTAAACCAAAGGTCCTCATCACTCTTCTGCATGACCATTTCCATTCTCTGGATTAAAAATCAGCCTGGTGAGGACTGGTTGTAAAATTATGCTATCATGAGCAATGTCTCCAATATCCCTAACAATTACGCACCTTCAGAAAGCCCTTGGTATAGGATGGATGAGGGATTCCAGGCTTTTCCAGGTGTCTCACTTGATGTTTCAGGGACAACTTTGCAGCAAAAAGGAATATGCTATTGAGGAAAATATTTCAAAGCTGAATTTTTCCCTTCCTCATTCCAGATAAATTATATTAATTCATAGCCTATTACCTAATGGGGTTGTGGTTTAACTTCCTTCTCTCAAGCCTTTTATGGAAAAAGAGTAAAGATGGAGGCAGCCCACACAGTGTACACTTGACTGTTTCAGAAGAAATTCCCGCTACCACACCCTTGTTTTCTTTGGTCTATTGAGTTAAAATATGTACCAGGCATATATGTACATTTGCAAAAGTTTTGCAAATGTTGCTTAAGATAAAGCTTTTGCTAGAGAACACAAGAGTTTGGAAATGGTGATTGAATCATCAAAAAAAGTGTTACACATGTGAGTGTCTCCTATTAAAATGAGTAAGAAGAAAAAAACTGGTTTCAGTTCTAAACTACATTTAATTTCTGAAGAAAGGAAATAGGTGCCCAATTATATGGCTGTTTCACTTACCATAAAGCGGTGGGCAATCTCAAAAGGGAAAAATGAAGGACTGTAATTTTTGCACTTATTTTTTATAACAAAGATGTTAGCCTGCAGAAACCTTTCTGGGCCAATGTCTCCCTTGTTTTCTTTCCCTAGACATCACCCCCATCATGATTTCCAAAGATGCTTACAAATGTACAAGTATAGCCTCAATTTTACGTTTTTTTTTAGTAAAAATGTTTTCCTAGAGCAATTAGGATCAGGTTCAAATGAGAGCGATTGAAAACTCAAATAAAAGTGGCTTTAAACTTGATGAAAATTGTATAGTCACACATGTGAATGTAGCTGATACAGGACTGGAGTAATGACTCCACCGTGATCAGGACACCCTGTGCTTTCTATCTTGATGCTCTATTATTCTCAGCACACAACTGCATTCCATGTAACAGGATACGAAAAAAAGGGAATCAGGATAAGGCCATGTCATCTCTTTTAGTAACACTTCCTAGATATTGTACACACCACGGCCCTTAGTTTTTTTATTCAGAAAGAAAGGGGAGAATCGATGTTGGAGAACAAGTATCATGTTTCCCCGAAAATAAGACCTAACTGGAAAATAAGCCTTAGCATGATTTTTCAGGAGGACATCCCCTAAACATAAGCCCTAAGGTGTCTTTTTGAGCAAACATTAATATAAGACCCGGTCTTATTTTCAGGGAAACACGGTAGGTCTCCCCTTTGGCTATCCAAATAGCTCTGTGTACTCTTGTATTTCCATGTTTAAAACACACTCAACTCCCTTCCTCCAGAAAAAAAAAAATCCCAAAGTTTCATCAGATTCACATGTCTAAGTCCAGGATTTTCAGATAATAGTTAGTGGTCGGCATCAGGTGTGCGTATGGCTCTGGACAAAAAAAAAAAAAAAAAAATCAAAGTTATCTGATACAACACATCCAATGGTGCAATAAGAACAAGATAAACAACAAACATTTCTCCCATTCAGAAAAAAAAAAAAGGGTAAGAATCACATAATGGTCAATCAGATCCCTCTGGGCATAAAAAGAAAAAATAGCCAGCCTTCCTCTGGTAGACCCTCATTCTGCTTAGGGTTCCCTTGTCCACTGTCATCTACAGGCCCTGGCTCTCTTGCGAAATGTTTTCTTGTCCATGACACTTGAAAGCGTACGCCTTCTCGAAGACTTCGTGGCTGTCACAGCCTTCCTGTTGGTGCTGGCTGAGGGAGTGGAATCACCTAAGGGTTTGAATGGTCAAAGGCTTTTGCAGTCCGAATAGTGGCTTCTTTGTCAATACAAAGCTTAGTGGGCTCTGGTCTCTTTGAATTTAGTCAGTTCCACTTATAAGAAAACACAAAGATCTTGTCTGAACGAAGTTTTATGCTTGATATCTTTGTTTTATTTTACCTCGTAACCTCTATACCGCACCAAACACTCTCTCTCAATATAGACTCTGTTTATTATGTTTGCTCCACCCATTTGCAGCAGAGAGTTTCTACCTTGCAATCCAAGATGGCTCCTCTAGCTTAAGCCATCATATTTGGGTTATAGCCAGCAGGAAGGAGGAAAAGGGCAGGGGAAGCGCTAACCCGCACCCCTTAAAACACACCCTGGGAGCTGTATACTTGCCTTCTGTTTATATCCATTAACCAAAGCTTAGTCACATCTAGCTGCAAAGGCGTGCCAAGGACATGAAGTTTTTCTTCTAGGTGGTTGGTCATGACTCCACTAGCATTCAGGGCTTTATTATTAAAGAAGGGGAACATGAACATTCAGGAATAACTAGCAATCTTCTTATACTTATATGTATAATTTTTGGTGAGTTTAGGAAAATAATTACTTCAGAGATTGTAATGTATATCACAAGGGAGGAACAAGCACTGTTGAGACAACATTCTGAAAGAGGTGCTGCTTACCTCACTTGCCTTTCTGGGCCCTGAGCTGTAACAGCAACGATTGCCTGTGGTTCTTCAGCCAGCACACAATGAGGCCTGCCATGGGCTAGGAACTGGTATTAGGATAATAAGCAAAACACAGATCTTGTCATGTATCTGTCTAACTTATATTGAAGAAGTTTCTAAAAGTTGGAATTTTATACAAACTACTAGAAGATCAATTGGGAATAATGAAACTTACCCAACTGATACAAGCAGTTTTCAAACAATTGACCTCAGCACTATACAGACGAGGTCTGACAATTAAGTTCTCGAACTCATCCTAGGAAAAGTGCTACATCCCTCATTGCTGAATATCACTGTGGTCGCCTACGAAATACTCCCCTTGGGAAGCTGTGCACCGATGCCAGTGCCTAGTCCACCCTTCAAAGCAATTTTGGAACTCTTTTTGGAATGGCCGTCAGAGGTGTTGTTGTATTACCCTTGATGTCCTGAATGTCATCAAAATGCCTTCCTTTATCTTTGGATAAAGAAAGAAGTCACAGGGGGCCAGATCAGGTGAGTAAGAAGGGTGTTCCAATACAGTTATTTGTTTACTGGCTAAAAACTCCCTCACAGACAGTGCTGTGTGAGCTGGTGCATTGTTGTGATACAAGAGCCATGAATTGTTGGTGAAAATGTCAGGTCATCTAACTTTTCATGCAGCCTTTTCAGCACTTCCAAATAGTAAACTTGGTTAACAGTTTGTCCAGTTGGTACAAATTCATAATGAATAATCCCTCTGATATCAAAAAAGTTTAGCAACATCGTTGCAACAAGTTCGGGAACATAATTGTCAGACCTCATATTAACCTAGAAATGATACAGAGTATGGCACTCACGCAGCTTTTAATTCATCTCAATGGGGAACTGGGAAACATTTAGTCAGGTGGAACTGAAGGCAATGCCTCTTTGCAACTCTTGTTGAGATTATGTTCTTTCATTTTCTTCTTTGATTTCACTTCTGTGTTTATAACGGTGATTTTTCTCATGTCAAGGCTTGCAAACTGATTGTAATGGAAGATTCTCAATCTCTGTTACTACACAAGGTAAATGTCTGTGCTCTAACCACGCTTTGCACCATACTTGAGTCCCAGTAGGCCTGTTTTCCTCCAACGGAGACACTTAGCAATCTGAGTGTTATATTGTTGAAGCCTGGAAAATGTTCTGTCTCTCTGTGCATGTTCTTTGGTATATCTCTGACGAATGCTGTAGACCGACTTCCTCATGGCTTTGAGGGTCACTGAGTCTAGGGCACTTTCTATCTTATGGTGCTGACTATTCCCTGTCCGATGGTGCTACTGTCACTTAAGTGGGAGTGGAGTGGGTGGACAGGCGTCTCCATTTCCTTTACATGGGCCATATAACACAGGCCTTGAGAAGTGACCCCACTAAGATATGGACTGGTTTTAGCATGGTGTAAAACCAGTTAGCACATTCCAATGTGACTTCAAATCACAATGGAATGTCTACATCCTCTCAAGTACAAATTCCCCTAAAAACCAAATTGCAAAGAAATAGAAACATAGACCTAATTTGTTTTTCGATAGCACTTTGCTTATTTTGAATGCCTACAGTTGATTTCCATTTATTTGCCCTTGAACACGTGAGAAATGTTCATTCTCAGGAAGTGCAGTTTTGGGGCTTTAAGTTACTTTTGAGTAGAGATGATTTTCTACAGCAAGGGTAACAGTGTATGAATAATTCTTCAAATAGGGCTCTGATCCCCCAAAATAAAGATGTCTACACATCATCATCGTATAGTAAGGGCACACCCAAAGCTGCATGCCATCACATGGTCCCAGTTTGGAAACCTCAGTCACGTAGCAGATGAAGAAATACACCAGGGGTGTCACTCCTTCATTCCAGATGAAAGTCAGAATCTCTCGTTTACTGGGTTTCATTCATAAATTCTGAAACACATCAATATGCTTTTTCATGCAAGCATTGGTGCATTTATCAAAATTGTTTTACAGGACATTTTAATTTTCTCTTCTAGCTTAGGTTTTCATTTTCTCAGGTTATCACTGTCACCTACCTAAATACCTCTTTATATTCTATGAAAATAAAAGGCTTTATTTGGAGATAAATCTCAACAGCATTACTCAATCTTCGTTCCAGTTAAGAAATGCTGGGCTAATTAATTAGGAACATACTTGGAATATAATGAGCTCATCACTCAAGATAGGCGTTATGAAATAAAGCATTTAATTTTACCAGTTGCTTTTTCTTTTTCTTATTTCACTTATATCATTACATGTTTAACATCAAAAATATTCATTAACTGGAAAACATTCTAAGATTACATTCAAATTTATTCTGTTATTGACTGGAAACATCTACAGAGTAAGGAAGTATTTTCTTCCTACTTGCCACCAAGTAATAATTTCTATTCCAATACAACCAAACAAGGATCTTTATCTCTCAGTTAGTGTGAAATTAAGAAAAAAAAAAATCAGTTATCTCAAAGATAGACCACATTTCACAAGGACTGATGTACCATTATTTTTTATGAAATCTTTTTTTCAAGAAAAACAACACGGAGAAACAATCTTTTAAAAGTCGACTTGTAAGACCAGTATTAAGATTTCTAATTCATATTTTCCATGCAGTTGCATTGTACACTATTTTAGAGTCATCTACCTTTTAGTGAAGTCCCACCCTTTATTCTTCAAATAAGAAAACTGAGACAAAGAAATGACTTGTCCAAGGATACTTACAATGTCACCAGCAAGTTCTCCTTTCCAATAGTATTTTACTCATATTCCTTCTACCTACTTACCTTATATACTAGCCAAACAGACATTGCACGCTTCCCTTTAAAACAAACTACATGATGAAATAATTACTTTTTAATGAAAATAAGATTATGGCTCAGGAAAGTACTATAATTATACATATGGATATTTGTCAAATAGTTCTTCCTGGTTTGGTTTCTTCAGGAAATGACTTAGGATCTGGTCACTTGCTCAGTTGCTCTCTGGCCCATTCTCAAAAGCCAAATGACGTCCTCACCTTTGGCCATCTCAGAAGGTGGATGGGCACCAGTGAAGTCCCCACCTCTGAGCACAGCCTTCATTTCCAGGACAACCTTGGAGAATGGGTAACTTCCAGCACCCCGAGTGAACCTCAGGTAAGATTCCAGCTGCTTCTGATTTGTATTAGAGCCCAGAGCCACAGTCACTTAGAATTGGAAGTGGACCTTGGCCTTGATCTTGGGGATCAGCAAAGCAGTGGTTAAGAGCAGAGACGTTGGTTCAGAAGGGCTTGACTTCAATCCAAGCTTTCCACGTATGTGTGGTTGGACTGCTCAGTGACCTCAGCCTCAGTTTCCTCATTTACAAAGTTGAAATAATAAGACCCATTTCCCAGTGGTTTTGAAAGGATTAAATTGGTTATTACATGTGAATAGTGTTATATCAGAAACCTGAGATTCACTCCATGGAAGGTGATGCCATTGTTAACTGACCCGAGAACCCCAAGAAGTAGCAGAAAGACACTTTGCTCCCAATCAGCCACTCTGGTGTCAGTTTTCAGATCGTGGCTTCTCTGCTGCCAGCTGAGGGTGCATTTCCAGTTTTAGCTCTCAAATTTTACCATGTTAATAAATGCATCAGACCACAAGGTGGTGCTTTATTCTTAAGTTTGATATTAGGAAGCTTTTCCAACCACAAAAAGTGAATAGCAACGTGCATTCGACACCATCATTGAATGCCATCTTCCTAACCCTAATACAAATATCCCAGTGGGACCCTGCCCTTTGTGGTAACTAATGATGAAGGAGCAGGAGCCACATGTGGAGCATTCAGGTCTCCTTGTTCTTCTGCTCTGCCTCTAGGAGGGAGGTGAGAATGGCCACAGTCAAGCTGAAAGATTTATTTGTTTCTTTTTCTATAGCATCATGTAAACTCCTACACACTGGCAAATCTACACACTGTGATTTCCCCCAATTTCTGTGTGACTCAGTTTCCCAGTGAGCAATGGTTCACCAAGTGTAGTGATGAGGAAGAGAAAGAGGGTGTCCTTGTGACAACTCCCCTGAGGTGGTGCGAAGTCCACTTCCCTCTCGCAGAGCAGTGACTGAAGACTCAGGCCGTGGTACAGATCGTGGAGCTCTAAGTGTAAAGCAAATGCCCAACCCTCTTCGTTTTCAAGTTGCCAGCATGCATGGCACTGGGTCTCATTTAGTTGGCATCACATCAACAACAGCAAGCTTTCCCATTCGGTTAACTACCTGAGATTAATAGAGCAGCTCAAACTGTCTAAAGGACACTGCAATAAATTTGCAGCCATTATTGAGAAGCAGTGTAGAATTAGCCAGTCCTGAAGCCCAGTCCTGGATTAGTCACTACCTGGCTGTATGAATTTGGGCGATTTTATGAATTTTCTTCACCTACAAGAGGGTGGAGGAAGAAGACAGGTCGACCAGATGATTTTTAAGGTCTTTTCTACTACCAGTTTTTGGTACGATGGTCTCATTTTTCCCTCAGAAGAGATTCTGCATCAGCAAGTTTTGTTGGTGTTATTGTGGAGGCGAGTAGGGCTTTAGAGGGAATCCCAGACAAAAACCAAGCAAAGGCAGTAAGAGGTCAGAGAAAGGCAGGAAAAGGACAGAGCTAGGAAGAGCTAGGCTTGGAGACTGAGAGGGTACTGAGAAAAATGAGAGAGCTGGACAGATAAGAACTCGGTTCCTGTAAACTTGGGCTTAGACATCAAGGCAAAGTGAGAGGGGTGTTTTGTGTGTTTTTTCTTTGTTGTTGTTGTTGTTGTTTTTGTGGGAAATGCGCTCTATAAAGGGAGAAAAGGAAAAAAAGCAAAGGGTTTTCTTTGGATCCAGACAAAGATTAGCTCTAAGATTCTTTTCTAGCTGATCCTCCGATAATAGCTTTCTAAAAGCTGTGTAGACTTCTCTTCACAACGTTCTTTGACCTTTTAATCCTTCTGAAAGTGACCTGCCCCCTCTTTCTGCTAATGAGAACAGAGAAAAATAAAAGAAAGTTTGTCAGCAGTCGTTCCAAGAATATTCTGTTGATTTTCTTATTGCTTTTAAGGCTGCACCCAATAACCTTTCACTATAAAATAATGAAAAGGCCAATCGATACATGAGCTCCAACAATCAATAAACTACGCCACTAGTTCATCTCTTACAGCATTTTCCTTGAGTCTATTAATATTTTGAGTGAAAGAATCATTTAGGGTCAGTTAGGATCAACTTCATTTCAATAGACTGAATTTCATTTTAATTAAGAAATTCATAAATTTTTCTTCTTATAATAAAAACACAAACACTTGGCAGAGGGCAGAGGAGATGAAAGACGAGCTTGACAGCACCAGGCTGCTTGGCTCACAGAAAATACAAGAGGCGATGGCTACATTCCATAAGTTACTGATTTTGGAAGCGCACTGCCTTTGTCCCTTTAAAATGATCTGACTCAGCTTCTTCGAAGTTTGTGAGCACTTTGGTCATATTATTTGGGAATCATATGATCCTTATTGATTGGATGCTGGACATTTCATTATCTGCTGAACAAAATAAACTCACTAAAAATATGAACAGACTTCCCATATGGTAAACTAGTCAGATATATGTATTGGTGGAGACTCTGATCATGCTACTAGAAGTTACATATATTTATAATCATAATACATAATTATAATAATATATATTAGGTGTTACTTTCCAAAAGACTATATGAAAATTTGGAGAACTGCTATCTTTTCGAAAAATGTCAACATTTTACCTGTTCTTTTATTTAACCCAAATGTTAATGAGTGTTTAATGGTTGTAAGTCTATGGATTTTTTTTTTTTTTTTTTTTTTTTTTTTAGTCTGTGGATTTTTTGAAAACCTTGCTTTAATCTAAATTCTTCCCTGAGTACATCAAAGTTATACAGGAGATAAAAGCTTACTAAAAAGGAAGAGATACCATTGGTATTTTGAGTGATATCTCTGAGTAAAAACCAAAGGAATAAATCAGACAAGAATATTATTCCAAGAAAACAAGGTCAGGGTTACAGTGCCTTTAAATTTCACTCATTTCTCTTCTGTTTAATAAATTATTATAGCTTTAGCCTACAACTTTGCAGATAACCATGTGCTTTCTTTCACAATGGTTGTCTAATAAGCCACTGAAATATTTTCATTTCGCATCTGTTCAGAAGATGACCCTGGAATAATCTGGAGATCAAATTATAGTTTAACTCTAGCAGAAAAAAAAAAATTTGTTTGTCATAGTCAAACTCGAGGAACAAAAGTGTATGGGAACAACAAGAAATACATGTTTCAATAGATTTTTTGTTTGTTTTTGTTTTTTATTTATTTTTTTCTCCATTTTTAAATTAAATTTTATTTTTTTAATTGAAATTTATTGGGGTGACAATGGTTAGTAAAATGACATAGGTTTCAAGTGTACAATTCTGTAATATATCATCTATAAATCCCATTGTGTGTTCACCACCCAGAGTCAGTTCTCCTTTCATCACCATATATTTGACCCCATTCACTCTCTTCTACAATCTCCTCTTCCCCCTTTCCCTTTGGTAACCACTAAACTATTGTCTGTGTCTACAAGCGTTTCTTTATTTGTTTGTCTTGTTCCTTTGTTGCTTTCAGTTTCATATCCCACTTTATCAGTGAAGTCACAGGGTTCCCGGCTTTTTCTGTCTGACTTATTTTGCTTAGCATAATAATCTCAAGATCCATCCATGTTGTCGGAAATGGCACTATTTCATCCTTTCTTATGACAGAGTAGTATTCCATTGTATATATATATACCACATCTTCTTTATCCAATCATCTATCAAAGAACACTGGTTGTTTCCATGTTTTGGCTACCATAAATAAAGCTGCAATGAACATTGGAGCACACACTCATATATCTTTATGGATAAATGTTTTCAGATTTTTTGGGGTAGATACTCAGGAGAGGGATTGCTGCATCATATGGTAATTCTATTCTTAATTTTTTGAGGAACCTCCACACTGCCTTCCATAGCGGCTGCACCAGTCTGCATTCCCACCAACAGTGTATGAGGGTTCCGTTTTCTCCACAGCCTCTCCAACACTTGTGACTATTTGTCTTGTTGATGAAAGCCATTGAATGCATTTTATTACATGATTTTTCCATCAACTTTAGAACTTGTTTCATTCCTTTAAATCAGTAATGTTATCTATTCTTGTTAGGTATGGATTTGACTTTTGATTCATCGAATTGGAGTTTTGGTGATCACTGGGCTTTAAAATTAAAATCCCAAGCGAGAAACATGGCTCACAGGAGCCCTGGCACTGTTCCATGGATCAACTGTGCTGGTGTTCACGCCCCCACCCCCACAGGAAGTCGGTGCTGCTATGGAGGCAGGAGGGCCAGGGTTTGACAGCTGAAAGTTCATAGCGGCTTTGGGGCTGTTTAATCTCATGGCTTGTTGTCTAGCCATAAATCTATTTTTTATTAAAATATAATTACACTTACATGGTGGCAAAGCTTGCATATTATGGCAAGCCATTTTTCACACGAGGAGAGCTGTAGACAGATTACTGGAGATGCAAGGAATTATATTTCTCTACTTTAGGTTACTTAGCTACTGTTCTGGTGCTGTACCTCTCACAAATCATTTTCAAAAATCTCCCGAGTCTCCAAAAAATGTCCAGTTTCTTCCACTCACCCTTGTTTCTATTATCTGCAACAGACCTCCATCACTTCCTAGAAGGCAAACTTGCCTACTTGCTAAAATTTATTTGTCATCTCAAAATTAATACTCCCAGCAATTTCCTGATGATTCATGAATATGTAGAGAGCAGGGGGAAATATGAGGTACCAAACCTCATGTCTCCAGCTGACTAAGACCACTCTCTGCTTTCCTGCTTCAGCTCCCATGCTTAATAAAGCGTCCTTTTGCTATTTACTTCGTGTCACATTCTTCGCATTTCTGTGTTTTTGTGGGTGATTTCACTGTTGAAAATGGCCCCCAGCACAGCCCTGAAGCGCTGTCTGGTGTTGCCATGCACAGGAAGGTTTTGCTGTGCCTTACGTAGAAAACGTGTGTGTTCCACGCCTTCTGCTCAGGCATGATTATAGTGCTGTTGGTCATGACTTCAATGTTAATAAAGCAACATCACATGCTACATAAAGTGCCTTTCAACAGACACACACATAAAACACGGTTAGGTATTGATCAATGGATGGAAGTGTGACCAGAGGCTCCCACGATCCTAACCTTTATTTCCCCTGGGGACAATGGTTCAGGATTCACTGATTCAATGTTCATGGTGACTTTATTGAACATAACTAGCTCTGATAACGAGAATCGGCTATCACTGTCACCGGTAGCTTTTCTGTTTGACAAACTGCATATTCCTTTTGTTTTTAAATCAAATAAACTGAAAAGGAGACAGTTCAGAGAAGAGAAATGAATATTTTATAAAGAAACAAAATAAATCCTAGAAGGAAAAGTAAAAGGAACAGGGGGTTGTTGAGTTTGCAGGAGATGTGTTTAGAGGACCAAAGAAGGGAGAGAAGGTCCTACACTAAAGCAGATGTGGTTGAGTTTGAACACAGTGAAAGTTTACTGACCAGGGTGATCCGATTTTGGAATATGGAGTTCCAACCCTAGAGAGCTTTAAGAAAAGAAGAGACAACTGACATTAATTTACAAAATTGCTGAATTAAATTTGAAAGTTCTAAATCAGGCACTCAGACTGGCTTTTTACAGCTCTGAGATCTTATGAATAAATAGCACCCATTTGCAAGGGGCCCCAGCTAAGCTGACAGGCAAGGTCTGTGATTGTGAAACATTTTCCCCAGGATGAAATTACCCAATCTGAATAAGCCCATGTATGGATGAAAGCCAGGCCACCAGCCATATTCTGACCAGTATTTTCCAGACTGCATTTCCTGGAATGCGAGATTTGATTTCACTGGTGTGTGTGTGGGTTGGGGCTGGGGGGGTGCGGGGATGAGGAAGAAGACTGTGTTTGTGTGTGTGTATGAAATTAGTGATTTGTCTTTTTTATATTCACACTCCAAATTGATGTAAGTGTATATTACTCAGCATTTTACTCTTTTCTCTGTGGTGCAAGTGTGTGATTTACAATTACACGGCTATGACTTTGAAACTGTGGTTTTTGGTAAGTTTCTTAACCTCCCATACTCCTTCAGATTTCTCATCTGTAAAATCAAGATTACCACGTCTGCCTCACAGGGTGGTTCAGAAGATTCTCTCTCCAGTTCAGACAGCTTTCAGCTCTTCCTGTCTCTTGCTTGCCCCTCAGCCCATTCTCCCACCACTACACTGCCGGTCTCTCCAGTGCAGGTACCCTATCTCAGCCTGCCTCTCACATAAGCAGGAGCTCAAGAAACGTCTGTTGAATAAACTGTCTGATGTTAAATTCCCAGGGGAAAATTCTTCAAAAGTTCATCATTGACCGCAGAATGAAATTCAAACTCATTGGAGAGCCATTCAAAACTGCTTGTTCCTCTGTCCCTGCTTCCAGATCTAACTCACCCCTTGGCATCCTTCTCCCCCATCCCAGGGCCACTGGCAATGGATATGTAGGTGGCTCCTGGACAAGAAGGAAACGCAGTGCACAGTGCAGAGACTCGATCATCCTGGAAGAAAAGTCTCTTTTCTAATTGGTTTGCCTAGAGAAGGGTACCCCTTTGCAATTTACTCACCTGGAGAGGATGCCATTTTCTAATTTGCATAAAGATCTCAGGACAGCAGCTCTCTGAGCTCCAAGAAAGCAATTTCTAGTTCCCTGGGATTGTACCAAGCAGTCTTGCCTCCAGGCTTATAGGAGAGTAGCTCTGCCTTTACCTGGCTCAACACCATTTCCCCTGCAGGTTTCAGCTTAATATCATTCCTTCCCCAAATCCCCCCTGACTCCCAGGATAGAGTAATAGTCTCTCACCAGGCATGCCTCTCTTGTAGCATTCATTCATTTACTCACTCATATACAGAGGGTGCCAAAAAAAAGGATACACATTTTAAGAAATGAAAAAATATTGAAATCGTAATACTCAATATATACCAATAACAAAAGATGAATACAAGTCACGTTTGACTTCTGCAATTACAAGAGGTGCTCAAAGTGGTTACCATCAGCGTCTAGACATTTCTGATTATGGCGAACTACTGCTCGAGCAATGTTGACCAAAGTGTCCACTTATACAAATTTTTTTTTGGCATTCCGGACATTTAGTGAATTTTTATTAAGTGTCTGCCAGGATGAGGCACCATCATGTAGCAGTCAGCCAGATGGATAGTGTTTTCTCTTGGAGCTAACAGTATATCAGAAGAGGTAGCCATTAAACAAATCACCAAACAAGCTAAACGTTTGATTTTAATTTTGAAGAGATTATAAGAAGTTGTGAAGGTGTGACTCAAACTGGAACAAGAATCAGTTTTCAGATTGTATGGCAGTTGTCTGATATCTTGTCGGTCTCCCTAATAGACTGTAGGGTGCTTGAGTTTTAAATCTCAGATTTTCTCGGAACTGTAGCCCGGAGTTGAGTACAATACACGAAATAGGCACTCAGTAAATTATAAATATTACCAATATAAACATGATCATCTTGAAAACAGTTTCTCGAAGAAGGCTCTGCATTTGCTCACTTGTGACAATACAGGATTTGGAGTACCTCTGTCCACAATTTTCATCTGTCTCTGAATAGACAAAAGTAAGTGGCATGGGTATGAAAAAAATTTTATAAAGCTCGGGGCATTTACTTTTGGAATATCTAAGCCCACTTTCTTCCTCCTCCTCAGCAAGCTTGAGCCTTCCCCACCCCCGCCCCTCCGAGGGCCTTTCCCTTTTTCACTCTCCTGATGCAGAAACACTGAGCTGTCACCATGTATGCTATGCGTTGCCTGAAGCTCATTCATACCAATATGTCAACTCTCTCTCTGGTAGCTGCTCTTGCCTTCTTTTCAATGTCTATCACAAAAGCCTGTGCTCTATAAAAGGAATTTTAGGTAATTATGAAAAGTTAATGAGAACTGAGAAACAAGACCCATAACTGAATGTGAACTTTAGGCCCGTAAATATTTATGTTATCACTGTGTGATAAAACTTACACAGGGTACCCACAGTCTTTTGCATGACTTGGCTGTTAGGTCAGGTGCGGACATGGTCAAAGAGGCCGGAAGCCAAGTCATACCCCGCTGCCAAATTAGACCCCTCCCCAGGAGCCAAGTCATTCCCCTTTGCTAAATTAGACCTCTCCCCTCCTGACAGACTGGGGCCCCTGGCGTTTCCCAGAAAAAGCAGCAGACCACTGGTGCGATAAGCAACTCTGGACAGAGCAGCTCGCACCCGATCTGTGCTAGGGGGGCCTGCTCACCTGCCACCTCACTCAGCCAACCCCCTCCCTAAATATCGCATATATATACTCCCTCCCTCTACCCTGGGTGCCACTTCGCCGGCCCCGTCTGGGGACCTGTGAGCCTCGCCTGGGAGCGCAGAATAAAGCACTCACTTTTCTCAGCCCGCCTGACTAGACTCCTTATTTCGCCGCAAGCCTTACATTGGCTACTGCAAATAGTAAAACTATACAAAGGAAGACTCCTAGAGTCCTGAAGGCAAACTTGGTTTAGCAAGTTCAAGGTAAAACTGATTTGGATGTTTGGGAATCCTAAGCTGAGGTGTTACGGAAGAACAAGGGTTCTTGCATCGTCACAGGCAGGCATTCCAGGACACACAGAATTAAGCCACGAGAGCAAAGTCAAGCAAGCAATGGATTTATCAAAGGAAAAAAGTAAACTTCCTAAATAATAGGAGTGGGCAGGACAGGAGGAGGGCAGCTGCTCTGAAGAGCAAAGAAGCTTAGGATTTTATTTGAATGAGGACTCCAAATACTCAAGTTTTAGGGTGGCGTCATAGATGTTCTCAGGGTGGATTCCTGATGTCCTTGCTGACCACCCCTTCCCGTAGGGAGGTGGGATTCCCTTGTTTTGACTTGGCCCTGTCAGAACTGCCATGGCAACATGGGTAGAGATTTTTCCCTCTGCAATGCTGATAGCATTATAATCCATTACAATTAGCTGTAGCCGCACCTTTTCTTAAGAATGATCTCATCTCCTCTCTTGCTTTGGTCTCCCTTTACATCCTCATTCCTTTCCTCCCTGTATGTCTCCTCACAGCCCTGTTCTCTGCCCACCATAACAGGTACTGCAGAGGAACTGGATTTGTGCCTCTCCATCATTGCTCACTACTCCCTCCCTTCCCACTCCCCTTGGTTTCAAATACTCAGGGCTCCAAGGCTCAGTGTTTCTGTGCCACCTGTTCTGTTCTGTGCCCCTATCTTTGAGTCTGAATTTTACCTTCATTCTTGTGCTATGCCCTCAGACAGGCTGCTGAGAGCACCCTCTAGATTCCCAGACCCCTGGGGAGCATGAACTCTTAGGGACAGGTGGAATGTGTGTGTGTGTGTGTGTGTGTGTGTGTGTGTGTGTGTGTGTGTGTATTGGAGAGTCACATGCAAGTAAGTGGGAGTGGTGGGAGGACATGAGCAGATGTAGGACCCTTTGCTCTGGGTCACAAGGAAGAGCATTTCAGACCCAGGAAACCTCAACTACTGGCGGCATAAAATGAGGATGTGAGTCTGTGTACTAATGGGCTCTCTAGAGTCAATAAAGATTGTGGATCTTCGTGCCAATGATAGACATCAAAGAAGTGATAGAAAGAAAAGAGAAAATACATTATTTGCTTGCATAAATGATATGCTTGTCATATATGTTTACTGGGTGTCGGATGAAATGTACTGTAAATTGTATTGGATTAAAACAGTAAAATCTATACCTACTAATGTAACTTATAGATCAATAAACAGAACAGAATTGAATACAAGCAAACATGGCAGAAGTATGTCTGTTGTAGCCAACACTAGACTTTGAGTGGGAACATTTGGCCACAGTGAAGAAACACAAACCTCTATTTTGTCTCGTCTCCTGGGGCGATGATCTTTCTGGAGAGCTTTTCTAAGGTATGTGGTTTCTCCCCTTTCCCTTCTGTGCCCACATCCCCACTCCCTCCTCTCTAATATTTATTAGTGGTGAGAGTCTGAGCTAGGAACAACTTCAAACAATGGGTAACATCAGAGAGTAAGAGCCTTTAGTGGAAATATCAGATAGAGAGAGGGCTCAGGGAAAAGGCTCAGCCCCAGGGAGGGAGGGCAATGAACGCAAGAGATACACCTTTTTCATATTTTTAGTAGTTAAGGGGAAAAACCACAGTAGAAGAGAGAGCTTACTATGACAGACGGCTGCAACCCATAGAAAATATATTTTTCCATGTGTGAGACAGGGATCGTATATTTATAAGAATGCACATCCACAAATATTGCACAAAAAGAGAAGTCTGGTTAATTAGTGTAAATATAAAACTAACTCCAGTCTTTTATGAAACTCCTCAAAACGTATGCTTAACTAGCATGCAGCACAATCCATGCATGTACAGAATGCTGATCGTGCGTTAGGAATTGCGCTAGGCGCTGGGGAGCCGTGATTAGCCAAGCCAGACATGGGTTCATGCCCTCATGGATCGAACAGTCCAGTGCGCATGCCCACGTCTAATCAGGGACTTGCCAGGAGAGAGCTTGAGGCTGTGTATTTAACAGAGAATTCCATTGTATCAGATGAATGTCTCAGAGTGCGACTTGCCCGCTTGGGAGGGACAGAAAAGAAACGGGAAAATCTCCCTGGGGAAAATTACATTTCTTAAGAAATAAAATTGTTATGGCCAGTATTATTATCCCATGTCATAACAGAGTCTTTTCCACAGTGTTTCTAATTTGGCTGTTACAGCCATCACCCTGCCAGGTGAACATGTAAGTTGGAAAGTCATTGCAAAGGTTGGCCTCTGGCTTCTTAGACATCACGATTTTTAAATATCAAAGATGTAACTTCATTTTTTCTAATCACTGTTTTATGCAGTTTGTTTTTAAATCATCTACTTACTCATTCTCTCACTAAACATTTCAGCTCTAGACATGTGCTAGACCCTGTGCTAAGTGTTCAGAAGTTAGTTGGAGATACCAGGTAACAAGGAAATGTATCAATGAATATATAATTACAAACTGCAGTGAACATTTCTCTATGGGTCTTAATTACAGACAACGGTACCCACTTTAGACAATTTAAGCAGAGAGGGGTATATTAAGAGATATGGTTAACTCCATGTTTTAAATAGGGCTAAAGAAACAGACTCTAGGTAAGTATTCCAGGCTCAACACCCCAAACCAGACTGTACAACCAGGCCCCCAAAGGAGCCACTGCCATTGTCAAGGTGAGATTCCCACGTCCTCTGCCAGGACTGTAGCCAGTCAAATGAACTCCTCTATCCACCTCTCTCTGCTCATGCAATAGCATGTCAAAACCACCTCCCAAGCACATATCTGATAAGCAGAATCTGAGCCACTTCTAGAACCCAGCTTCAAAGGAGCCTGGAAAAGGTAGTCTTAATCTTAGCCCCCTGCTTCTGGAAGGAGACTAGAATGCATGTGGGAGAAGCTCACAGAGACAACCATAGTCACCAAGGAAAAGAGCAGAGAGCTATCAGAGAGAATAGCTTGCGAGATCTGCTTTAGATTGGGTAATAGAGAAGGCTGTTTGGGAAAGCTCCTTTAAGACAAGTGTAGAGGAAGGAATAGGATTTAGTTGGTGTGTGCAAAGGCCTTGAGGTAGGAATTTGACAGTGACAGCAAAGAAGAAAGTAAAGAAGGAGGACTTGGGTGGTGAACATAAAGCAAGGCCCGAGAGTACTTGGAGAGGTGGAGGGGTTGATTGTGCAGGCTTGGTGGACCAAGGAGAGGACTTTGTACTTTATTCTACCCACAATGGGAAGCCCCGAGGGGCTTACAAAACGGGAGTTGTGATTATGCAGTTCATTAATACATGTCATAATACTTTTCCTCCCACATTCTAAGTTCTTCTCGCTGGGCTAATGATGAAATTAACAGAGACAGATTAACAGGAGAAAATCAAATGCTTACTACATATGCATGGGGAATTCACACAAACATGAAAATTCCAAAGGCAGTAAGGCAACATGGGGTATATATGACATTTTTGGACAAAGGAGAAAAGAGGGAGCGTATTAGATTTCAGAAGTGAGAAAGGGTGATTTACAGGTAGTTGATGAGAGTGGAACACACATGGCGGGAACACTTTTGCCAGGCAATTCAGAAACAGCGGGACACAAGGTATCCAGCTAACAGGCCCCTGCCTGAAGCCCTCCTATTTGCCACTGAATTCAAATTAGGCTAAGGCAGCACCCTAAGATGTCCTTCCTGAAGCAGAATTTTCTGTCTGAATTTCTTAGGCAGGAAAGGGGAGGAGAGTTAAAGGTTCTTTCTGAGTCTTTTGTTTCGTAATTATCAGCTTAAAATTAATATCCCAAAAAGGCAGCTTTGGGGAGGCAAAACTTTGTTCTCCTTCCATAAAAATGTTGTAATTTATTTTTAATGTTTCTGATGTAAGAATCAAAGTATCTGACTATGATGGGCTTAGCTGAGTTTATTTTGTTCACCTAACAAGAAACCAAGAGAGAAGCAATTCCAAGGTGGGCTCAGCTGCTCGGTGGTGTCCAGCATCGGGTCTGCCACCTGCGTGCTCTTCAGGGCTGTTCCCACATGGTCACGTGACAGTGGCTGCACTTCCAAACATCACATGCTTCCTCCAAGGAAGGAAGCAGCAAGGAAAAACGCCTCCGAGGTAATTAGGAAAAGAAAGAGATTTTCCTGAAATCCTCAAGTTTCTTTGGCCAGGATTGGGTGCCGTCGCTCTGCTGAGCTGCAAAGTACACCAGGAAAATGATTATCTGACTTTTCCAGATTCTACTGTGGGAGGCAACCTCTGCCCAGACAGGGGAAGGAAGCAGTGTCTTCTGAAAGGGAGCTGTAGCCAATGCCAGATATAATTTGTTACAACAGTACTACTCCACACATGCTCATGTCATTCACAGAGAACAAGCATGTTAGGGTAAGAGCTGACGGCGAGCAAGAGTTCTGTCAACCTAGACCTGCCTAGCTAGAAAACACCAGAAACTCCCGAAGGCATAGAATGGGATGGTTAAAATAAATCCACGCTTGTATGAATCAGTCATCATTTTCTGTGTAATTGTGCTGCTTACAAACTTTGCTCATAAATGTATCCAGGGTCATAATTCATAGGGTGATACAATGTTTATAATACACTATGCCTGGGCATTAGACATTGGTCTGGGCAGGGCTAAATTTAGCTGCACCTTGTGTCTACCTGAGGGCTTACAGATGACTTCCCTGAGGCTTCCTGGATGGCTGTTTTGCCATTTGCACACATATGTGTGTGCCATATATCCTTTCCCCGCTCTATCTGACAGGGTGCCAGTGTAAGAACATTCTACCTGGAAGACCATACTTTTTGCTGTAGGTGTTATTAAACACGAATCCTTTCTCTTTTTCAGAGTAGAAACAGCATGTTGACCTCCTCATCTCGCTCCATTTTGCATCATCTCTCTCCCGCACGGGGGCGGGGGTGCCTACATCATATTTTCCAGGTCTTGTTTGCCCAAGACAGAGGCAGACAGGCGCACCTCCAGATATACATTATTTTCTGTTTCTTTCTTCTGCTCCTGCCGGACTCCAGGCAATGACAAATCTGGAATGCTGCACTCTTACCCACTAGGATGGAGTGGACAGTCGTCTGCCTCTTTTGTTCTCATCACAGACTCTGCCTAATGTATTCCCAGCTCCCTCTAGCAAATCCCCACTCTGGCGGCTCTCCATCCGGGAGATCAGGGCTGACAGTTGTTGCTGCATCTGACAGTGCAGTTCCGGGATCCTAACTGCAAGGGGCTTATTACTAAGTAGGACACTAGACGACACTCCAGAGACTTGTGGGGAAATGTCTGGCGGAAGCTGTAGAGTAAAGGGGAGAGGTAGAAGGATAGATGAACAGAGAGGAGAATTTCTAGAAAACCCTTTAGCTAAATTGAATTGTAGAATATCATAATATGTGCTTTTTTATCTCGTTTTATTAAATTTATTGGGATGACATTGGTTAATAAGGTTATATAAATGTTTCAAGTGTACAATTCTATAATACATCATCTGTATATTGCACTGTGTGTTCATCACCCCAAGTTTAGTTTCCCTCCGTCACCATATGTTTGATGTTGCAAAGTAAGTATTAATTCTCCTACTCTCTCCCCTGCTTCCTGCACTGCAATTTAGAGCTTTAGTGTTAAAAACCAACCCAATGGAACCACCCCCTTCGTGATTTCGAAGGCTGGTATGAATGATGAAATGGGAATAGGAGGAAGGAAATAGAAACTAGAAGAGAGATGAGTAGAAAAGGAAGATGGATATGGGACAAGAGGAAGAAAGGAGAAAAATAACAAGTTCATCACTGTAAGTTTAAGTGACGGAATAAAATTGCTGAGAAGAAAGGACTATTCCAGATAGAAAAATCCCCTCGTACTGTGCATTTTAGTGCCGGCTAAGCACCAGACATTCTGCTAGGCACTGAACATGAATATACAGTTATGATTAAGACAATGTACCTGCTCTCACTGAATGTGTTTTCTAGTGAGGGAGACCAAGAAGCAAACAAGTATGTGATAAAATGTCAGAAACTGACAAGTGCTGTGAAGAAAAATAACACCAGGCAAAGAGAGTGATGGGAAGGTGGAAGGAGGCAGAGATCTTTCTAGGGAGGTGATAATTGAGAATAAAAAGGAAATGAGAGAGTGAGGAGCTAGAATACCTGGGGAAAGAGCACAGCAGGCTTGGAAGAACAGAGAGAAAAAATGCGCAGAGGGAGAAACGTGCTGAGCAAACGAAGTGGTGGAGCGGGTGTGCGGGGGACAGAGGGAGACAGAGAAGCAAGTCTCAGGAAAGACAGGCCTCGCTCTACAGGGCATGAGGAGACACGGGACGTTCTCACCAGGAGAAAGACGTGCTTTGATTTTTATTTTAAAAAGATTACTGTGTCTCTAAAGAATGACTCAAATTAAAGTGTTAGTGAGAATGTGGAGGAACTAGAATCTTCATATCTTATATGGGGGTGTGAATTGGTAAAGCCATTTTGAAAAACCAACTCACAGTGTCTACTAAGGCTGGACACACATATATCATTTATCAACTCTTCTACTTCCACTACGGGATGTGACAATTAAGTTCGTGAACTAATCCTTGAAGAAGTCCTACGAACCTCACTGCTGAATATCACTACAGTCACCTTCGAAGTCCTCCCCTTGGGAAGCTGTGCATGGACGCCAGTGCCTAGTCCACCCTTCAAAGCAATTTTGGAACTCTTTTTCTGAAATGGCTATCAGAGCTGTTGTTGTATTACCCTTGATGTCCTGAATGTCTTCAAAATGTCTTTATTTCAATATTTCCTTTATATTTGGATAAAGGAAGAAGTCATTGGGGGCCAGATCAGCTGAGTAGGAGAGTGTTCCAATACAGTTATTTATTTACTGGCTAAACTCCCTCACAGACAGTGCCGTGTGAGCTGGTGCATTGTCGTGATGCAAGAGCCCTGAATTGTTGGCAAAAAGTTCAGGTAGTCTAACTTTTTGGCGCAGCCTTTTCAGCACTTCCAAATAGTAAACTTGGTTAACTGTTTGTCCAGTTCATACAAATTCATAATGGATAATCGGTCTGATATCAAAAAAGTTAGCAACATTGTTGCAAAAAGTTCATGAACTTAATTGTCAGATCTTTCATATGTATACAAAAAAAGAAACAGCTTGTGTCCACCAAAAACCATGCACAAGAGTATTCACAGCATGTTGATTAATAACATCCCCAACTGGAAACAACCGAAATGTTCACCAGATGTAGCACTGATAAATACATGGTGGTATATTCATAAAATGGAATATAACACAGCAATGAAAAATAACAAGGTACAGCTACATACACCAGAATGAGGTGATTCTCACCTCACTAACGTGGAAGTAAAAGAGACTAAGTATGAAAGGGTAAATTCATTATCTCTCCAATCATATGAAGTTCAAAGAGCAGAATTAATTTATCATGAAAGATGTCACAAGAGTTGTTATATTTAGGGATTATCGACTGGGGGTTAATAAATGAAGCTTCCAGAGTGCTGGAAGTGGTCTACATCTTCATACAGTGGTTCCTTTCATGGGAAAATATACACAGGTCAAAACTGAGTTGAGAGCTTAGAATCTGAACACCTTACTGAATGCAAGTTATTTCTCAATAAATATTGTTACAGGGAAAAGGAAGAAAAGATTCGTCTGATGGAGACATTTAGGAGGCAACTGTCGTAGTTTAGGAGAAAGAGCATGGCTTGGACTACGATGGTACAGGGAAAATTCTGAAAATGGGTCAGATTCAGAAGATATTTTACAGTTTGGGATGACAAGACGTGCTAATAGATTGGTTATGGGATGGAGAAAGAGAAGAATCAGCATGAATCCTAGTTTGTGGTCTGGGAAATGAGTGCTGGGTGGTGCTATTTGTGGATGAGGGTACGACTAGGGAAGGGGGTTGCGACAAGCAGGAGGTCATCACCCACAATCCCGTTTGTACGTGGGTAAGAGTAGAGGTGCCCGACGGACCTCCACATGGAACTGTTGGGCCAATAGTGGCACATATCTGTGTCACTTAAATGGGATTATAGATACGCTCTTGGGAGTTACCAACATATTGATGGTATTCAAAGCCATGGGGTAGATGAGATCTCCTAGGGTGCTGACTATACATAGAGAAGAAGCGAGGTCTGAACCCAGTGGTGCTTAAACATTTAGAGGGAAGGAGGAAAAAGGAGTCCGGAGACTGAGAAGAAGCCATAGAGAGGGCTGAACAACCAGGAGAATGTCTTGGTGGACAAGTGAAGAAAGTCAAGTAGAGCTACAGATTCTAGACTGAACTCTCAGGACTGACTCCAGGGTCCACGTTTTGGACCACGTTTTAGAGCTTGTGCCTCTGTGACACTGAAAGATTACTGGTTCAGTTGTTGCCGGAAGCTGATGGCAGATCAGTGGATTGGGGAACATGGAGATTATCGATGGCTTGGCAATGGTGGTTTCACCGAGTGGGTCAAAATAGACAGGAGTAAAAAAGTGCCGATCATCAGTTTAGATACCTCGTGAGGAGTTTGCCGCACAGCAAAGCAGAGGAGATGGGAGACAGGACATGAGAAATTTCTTTTTATTTTAAGATGGAAAATATTACAACATGTCTGTATGCTAATGAGAAAGATCCAGCAGAGAAGGGAGGGGGGCATAATGGTGTGGGAGGAGTGGGGTAAATTAGAGTAGAAAAACCTTTAGACAGGTCAGACAGAAGGGAGACAGTGTCCCAGAAGATAGGTTGGCTTCAGATAGGACCAAGGACAGGCCACCAGTTCTGGCAGATGGGTAGGCAGAGTGTGTGGATATAGGCGCAGGTAGGCTGACTAACTGGCAAGTGGGAAGATGCAAAAGCTCCTTGTTTGTTTTATATTGTGAAAGGAAAAATAGAAAGTTCGTTGTTTGAGAGTGCAGAGGGGAGTCAGAGGTGAAAGGAGTGAGAGTTGTCTGGGAGAGGGAACTGACTCGGGAAATGAAGTTGGGGTTCCTGGTAGAACTAAGAGTGCTCAAGAATTGTTTAGTTACATGGGTGTAGTGGGTCCTTCAGCAGAGCTGTGTTGTTCTGTAGGTTCAGCTCAGAGGGAGGAGCAAAATATAACAATAAGATTTAGATGGGGTTTTGTGAGGGAGATTAGAGGAAAGGAGAAAAGGCAGGTTGGCCACAATATATGGAGTGGATTCATTTAAAAGGTAGGTCAGGGAATCTGAACTGGAAAAGAAAAGAAGGAAGGACACAAGCTGTTTAATGGGAAGTGAGAAGTGCTTTGGAAGGAATTTGACACCGCCAGTAAAGAAGAAGATGGCTATACATTACGGCACGACCTTTTCTCCCAGAAGAAACACATATGCTGGCACATAAGAGGACGAGTACAAAAATTTCAGAGCAGCAGCATGTGAAATACAAGAACAAACAAACTGGAAAACAAAATGTCCATCAACAAGAACATGTTTTAGATAATTATGGCATAGTCACACCATAGAATAACACATGGCAGTGAAATGATGAGCTAGATTTGTGGGCCAACATGAGTGATTCTCACATAATATCCAGGGAAAATTAAAGGGAGTTATTAAATAATAGCCTTACATTTAAAGATATGCAAAACTAAACAATATTGTATAGAGAGATACAGAAAATTAAAGAAGAAAGACATGCATGGGAATGACAGGCACAAAATTCAGAGTGTTTAACTAGGGGTTACCCTTGGGAGGGGTTCAATGTTACTGGTAATGTTTTGTATCTTTAGCCGGGGGGGGGGGGGGAGTAGGAATATGAGCGCTGTATCTATTATTCTTTATACTTTTTAGCGTGTATGAAATGGTTCATGGTATATTTTAAAACGAAGAAAGAAGAGTAAAAAATAAGGTAGTAGAGTTGTTCCCACTTTAAAACACATCTTTTTACCTAAAATTTAAAAAATAAAGTAAGGCCAATGGATTAGCAGTAATTAGGGATTCAAATAATTGTTGAAGTGGGTATGTCAGGGAACATGGATTAGCAAGTCTGTAGGTGGTAAGCAGAGAAGGGGAGACACAATTGGGGTGTTCAAGGTGGTGCAATTACTGATGCTGAAAGGCCGATGGAATGATACTGAGACTAGCTAGCTAAGCTGTAGTGGAGCAACGTATTTACTAGAGGTGAAGGGTCTAGGAACTGAACGTCAAGGTTTTTATGAAGGATCCATGTGGATGTTGAAGGATATAAATAGCAGGGCGAGAGGTATAGCATTATTTCTTGAATATAGTAAGTTTACCATGAATGTTTACTAAAACGAAATGAACTTCATTCCAGGTTTAGAATTATAATGTTTTTCAGTGTCAAGTATCAATGGTATGTTGCACATTGTTCTGTTGCACACACACACATACACACACATACACACACACACACATATCTTGTATAGACCATTGTGTACTTTGGTGAAAACTCATAAGTAGTTTTACTTCGCAGAAGGAAATAGTTACATATGTGCCTGAGTCTGAGGCCGACTGTCACCTGCGTGTTCATGCCTACAATTGTGAACATCAAGTGAAAGCATTTGGAACCAAGAGAGAGGAAGAGTGTGACAAATAACTCTGCTGGATTATTTGTACTGACGACAGCATCCGTACTTATAAAAGGTGAGGGGGAAAACCCCCAAAACAAGAGCATTGTGGGATGGGGGGGGAGAACTTTCGTAAAACTACACTTAAAAAGGCATTTATACCCCCCAAAAAAAATGTTCAGAGGGAGATGATAAGTATAATTTTATTCAGAGCTCCAAGTGGTGATTGTTTTAAAATCTAAAAAATCTATTCATCAGATAGTTTTAAGCCTGAAGGAGCATTCCTTTTCTGAAGCTCTATTCCCCTAGTCCATGGCTTACTGCCAAATCTGGAGACATATATTTTCACCAAACATGAAACCAAGCGCCTAACACACAGGTAACCACAGGTCAGTGTGCTTGTGAAGTCGTAGGGAGAGGTTGTTTGAAACTGTGAAAAGCCTTTTGGCGTGCCACCAGCAGCTTCTCAATATTATTGCTTTGGGCAGCGCACTACTTTTTCCGTTTGATCTATCTGGGATCACACAAGGCACTATGCTAAACAACAGAGATGGCTGTGGGGGAAGGAACGGATATACAGAAAGTCTGAGAGGTTTCCAGTCCCTTAAAACACTTAAAAGCTTTCCAAATTGATCTCTATAATCTTCGGTTGCATTATCTATAAAATGAAAGAATCGACTGATCTCTAAGATTTCTTTCAGCATTAAAAAAGATTAAATTCCAAAAATCTAACTGGAAACATCATTATTGAATAAGGCAAGAAATTGACATATAGTAGATGTGGATACAAACATATATGTGTAGCCTTATGTTGTATATATATATGTAAATAATCAGGGTAGCATTTGATTGCTAACTTAATGACATACCTAATAGTACCTGAGAATGTATGAGTCACACTATTTGATTTATATCTCGATTTTTAGGTAACAATTTCTAATAAAATCTATACTAGTTTTAAAGCTATAATAATCAAAACAGCATGTACTGGCACAGAAACAGACACATAGGTCAATGGAACAGAGTAGAGAGCCGCAAAATAAACTCATGTGCATACAGTCAATTAATATGTGACAGAGGCAAGGATATACAATGGGGAAAGACAGTGTCTTCAATAAATGGTGCTGGAAAAACTGGACGAAGACATGCAAAAAAATTAAACAGGACCACTTTCTTATACCGTATACAAAAATAAACTCAATATGGATTAAAGACTTAAATGTAAGAACAGAAACCATGAAACTCCTAGAAGAATACATAGGCAGTAAACTCTTTGACATCCTCTTAGCAAGAATTTTTTGCCTATGTCTCCCTGGGCAACACAAGCAAAACTAAACAAATGGAATTACATCAAAGTAAAAACCTTTGGCACCCTGAAGGAAACCGTCAACAAAATGAAAAGACAGCTTACTGACAGAGAATATATTTGCAAATGATACATTCAATAGGGGTTAATGTCCAAAATATATAAATAGCTCATACAACTCAACATCATATATCATCATATATATATATATATATATATATATATATATATATATATATATATATATATATGTGTGTGTGTGTGTGTGTATATATATATCCAATTTAAAAAAGGGCAGAGGACCTGAATGGACATTTTCCCAAAAAAGACATACAGGTGGCCAACAGACCCATGAAAAAATGCTCAACATCATCAGAGAAATCAAATCAAAACCATGAGACATCATCTCACACACATTGGATTGGTTATTATGAAAAAGGCAACAAAATAACAACTGTTGGCGAGGATGTGGACAGAAGGGAACCCTTGTGTACTATTGGTGGGACGGCAAATTGATACAACCACTATGGGAAATAGTATGGTGGTCCCTCAAAAAATTAAAAATAGAACTACCACATGATCCAGCAATTCCACTTCTGGGTATCTATCTAAAGAAAATGAAAACACTAACTCGGAAAGATATATATATATAGCCCTATGTTTAGTACAGTATTTACAATAGCCAAGATATGGAAGCAACATAAGTATCCATTGATAGATGAATGGATAAAGATATCGTATATAGACACACTGGAATATTACTCGGCTATAAAAAGAATGAAATCTTGCCATTTGCAAGAACATGGATGGACCTAGAGGGTATTCTGCTAAGTGAAACAAGTCAGTCAGAGAAGGACAAATACAGTAAGAGTTCACTTGTATGTAAGGTCTAAAAACCAAAACAAATGAATAAAACAAAACAGAAACAGATTTGATGTAGACAACAAACTTCTGGGTGGGGGAAGGGTAAAAAACGTGAAGAGGAATAAGAGCTATAAGTCATGGGGATGTTGTGTACAGCATAGGGAATATAGTCAAAAATATTGTAATAACTTTGCACGGTGTCAGACTTACCATACTGATACTTTGTTAGGTATATAAATGTTTAACCATTATGTTGTATATGTGAAACTAATATAACATTGTATGTTAACTATATTTTAATTTAAAAAGCTAATTGAGAAAGGTTTTCACATAAATATGGTAAAATGACATAAGATTACAGAAATCGCTTTCTCTGATATTTCTTAAATAAAAAAGCAAAAACTTCTGCAGCACCAACCAAATAAGGAAATGGCATAACATTATGCCATGAACCGTAAGTTATGGTCAGAAACAGAAACAGAAAATTCTGGAGTGCCTTAGCTTTTAAATACACATCCATCCCCAGAAGAAATACTAAGGAAAGAAGATGTACATAATACTCTACAATTTTTAGAAAAGTGGACTCAGGGTGATAAGCTAGTCTTGAGGCAAACCAAGAAAAATGTATCTAAGGAGTTCATATCTTCCAAAAATGGGAAGCCAGCCTATCTACTCTAAAACTAAAGCGTATCGTTAAAAATACAGTTGTAGTTATAATAGCAAAGTATCCAATCTCTTAATGGTTTTCATAATGCTTTTCTTGCATTTTGAGGAAGTTTTGTTGACGAAATACTTAGTGAGAATCGTCAATTCTTTCAGTTTAATGTCAGTTTATTTATATTCTGTCAAGTTTAAATAAATGTAATTGTGATTTTAAACAAAGAATAGGATTATTTTATTTTGAAACAATTACTTATACGCTGGTACTTTCCTACAGATCATCTCTCCATCTTATTATCTATAACAAATGCCAATCAGCAGGTTACATTCCATATATTTATTTAGTCTGCACAGTGTTTTCAAGCAATTTGAGAGCAATTTTAAAAGTAGGAGGTTTCAAGTACAAATGCAAACGTCTTACTTCTTCGAATAAATCAGGTCTGACATCACAGGGGCCACGGTACCACTGGGTAGCAATCTGTTCCACCTGAGTGACACCTGCGTACTCTGGGTTGGCCTTTTCTCTCCAGTTTGTCACAGTTCCCACCTCTCCCCATTTGTCTCCAGCAATGAGGAGAACTTTGGTTCCTATTCATCATTTCACTTGCACTTTGATTTTTCTTACCATAGAGAAATATCTCTTAATACCCAGGTGGAAAGTCCCAAGGAAGACTGAGAAAATTGAGTGGGTTTTCTACACCCCGCCCACCTCAATCACTGAGGTTCGATTTGATTCCAGAGGGCGTTTCAGTCTGCAATGGAGGCTTAGAGAGGGATCTACAATGATGTTCACCAAGCGTCAATACTGATTTTTTTATTTTCTTCGGGGGATGTGATTTTATGTGAGTCGATCCTTTTTTCTTTGTATTTGTCTTCATTCTTTGACTTTTCTTTATGGTGAAAATGCATTCTTTTTATTAAAAAACACTAGGCATTACTTGAATATACCTACATGAATATGTCTATATGAATATATTTATTTTCATACATCAATACATATGTTTATATACATATAAATGTTGCAATGTGGTGAAGGAAAATGATACAAAGTATTCTTGTAAGAAAAGGAAGTGCAGACCCTCGGGACAGTTTATGTACTTTCTCCTGAGTGAATGACATGGATTTTTTATTACAGTCTTCAGACATACTCCAGGGAATGCTCTGTCATAGATATATAAAGTTAAATGGAACTTGTACGTGAGGCATTCATTTATCAGGCATTAAGACTTTTCAGGATCTCTAAATAGCAGCAGAAAAATAATACTTTTTCATACCACAGAAAGCAAACATTTTAAAAAGCAGGCCAGTTCCAGGGAAAACCACATCCAAATTAGGGACATATTTCTTCCTTTTTTTCTCAAGAAAGACTGACAAGGAACTTAATCTGAATATATAATGAGCTTTTAGTGAAGTTGTCTTTAATCAATCTTCCTGCCAGGTGTGTTTAATTTGCAAAGTCATATTATTTCCCCCTTTATATTATTCAATTCAGTTCCCAGAGGTTTAAGCAACATACTGTATGCCAGAGGATGACAAATGCATATAAGGACTAGAAACAGCATTTTCACACCTGTTAGCCTTTCAGATCATAGTACTTCATTAGATTTGTTTCTTTTTAAAACATTTAACAGTGATATCGATGTGTTCTATATTATAACTGACCTTAGCAACTATAAACTACTCTAGGCTGAAATAGGTAATAAATAAGAATCACAAAGCATAAAAGCAAGAGAGATTGAAATTTAGTGTTTCAAAGATATTATTTGCTTTAACATTTTACCAGCTAATCAAAGGACATTTTCTATTTTGATAGCTATGATCAGAAAGGTAAGAATTGTTTGGACTGTGGCACAATTTTATACTTTTTCATTCAATCTTTACATTTCCTCTCTGCATTTTTCACTTTGCAGCCTGTGTTATCCCTTCTCTCCGTGGTCCCCTAGGCAGGGACTCTGCTTCCCATAGAGTAAGTGATCAGTCACTAGTCTCTGGTAAATACCAGTTTCCATTTATTATAATCTCCTTTTAAGAAGACAAATCTTTCTTTGTCTTGAATGAAGGTTTCCCTTATTGGCTTTATCACCAACTATTCGATTTTGAATGAATTCCTTAACCTCTGTTTCTCACACTCCCACAATATGCAACAAAAAGAAAAATGTCAATATTTTTTACCACACAATATTTTGGTGGTATGTATGAAGCAGTTATATGTTATATCAGATATAATATATTAAATATGTATGCATATTTAATGAATCATTACATGTAAAGTACTTACTATCTGGCACATATTGCTCAGTGCATGCTAACTATTACTATTTATGCATTTGTTCAACAAATATTTCTTGAGGGTCCACTACATGCCAAACACTGTTCTAGTGCTGGGAATACATAATTGAATAAAACAGACAAAATTCTCTTTTTTCATGGTGCTTACATTCTGATGGAGAAATAAACTGATTAAATGAGTATATTACCATGTTTCCCCCAAAACAAGACTAGGTCTTATATTAGTTTTTGCCCCAAAAGACGCATTAGGGCTTATGTTCAAGGGATGTCATCCTGAAAAATCATGCTAGGACTTATTTTCCGGTTAGGTCTTATTTTCAGGGAAACACGGTATATAAGATATTTGGAGGTCATAAGCACCATAGAGAAAAATTATGCAATAAAGAAGAATAAAGAGTGTTGAGGGAACATAGGAGGCAATTGGTTTGTAACTTTGAATAAGATGGCCAGAGAAGATCTTGCTGAGGAGGTGAGATTGGCACAAAAACTTGAAGGAAATAAAAGAAGGAGCTAGGAAGATATCTGGGAGAAATATGTTCCACACAGCGGGAACAGTACGTGCAAGAAACAGTGAGGAGGCCAGGTTGGCTAAAGCAGAGGGAACATGGGAACAAGTAGTATGAAATTAGCCACTGTGCCTTCTGTGACTGAAAGAGTTACCTAAGCCCAGTGCCCACTGTATTACATTGCTTGGGCTGCCATCACAAAGGACCACAGACGGGGGAGCTTACCCAACAGTAAGTTATTTCCTCACAGTCCTGGAGGCTGGAAGACTGAGTTCACGGCATCAGCAGGGCTGGTGTCTTCTGAGGACTCATCAGCAGGATTGATTTCATGTTGGCTTGCAGAGGCCATGTCCTCCGTGTGTCCCCCAGGTCTTCCCTGTCCACGGCTGTGACGTCCTGCACAACAAAAGCTGTGGGGAGCGAGGAGGGTGGCACAGGGTTAAGAAATACAGTAGCCATGAATAGAGTGCAAGCGGGGGCAAGGGGCTGCAGCCTCAAAGGCTGAGCCCCGAATAGGGCCAACACATGGCTTTTATTAGTTAGGTGAGGAAGTAAAGGAAGTAAAGCTTGTCAATCTCAAGATCTGTGAATCCCATACATTACAATAGGAAACTGATTCAAGCCAATCACCCTTGCCTGCAGGCAGCAGAACCATAAGGCTCAGGATAAGTATATCCCCAAGGGACAAAACCTTTATGCATATGAATAGATGGAGAGCACATCATTGAGTCAGTTCCCCTGCAGGTTGTGGGAAGGAATGCAGCCACAAAGACAGAGGCTCTCCTTAGCCGGGGGAAGGTGGGGGGCTGTGCCCACCTTTATCAACCCTGCGAGTTCCCCAGATGGTCCCCACGCAGCTGTATCTGGTTTGGGTTCTCCTCCCCCACCCGCCATAAGGAATCTTACCCATCATTGACTAACCAGCCATCTTTTGGGGCCAAGCAGGGAGACATAAGGTGTAAGCACAAAGGTCAAGCAAAGTCCCCGAAAGGATCTGTCTCACAGACTCTCCTTTCTTTAGATGCAGGTACCAGGAGACAGATGGGTAGGCTGCTGCGTGGCAACACATGGCTGTGTCCTAATCTCTTCTTATAAGGACACCAGTCCTATTGGATTAGGGCCCATGCCAATGACCTCATTTAACCATAATTATCCCATTTCCCTGAAAATAAGACCTAGCTGGACCATCAGCTCTAATGCGTCTTTTGGAGCAAAAATTAATATAAGACTCAGTCTTATTTTATTATAAAACAGGTCTTTAATATAATATAGTATAATATAATATAATGTAATATAATATAAATATAATATAGTACAGGGTCTTATATTAATTTTTGCTCCAAAAGATGCATTAGAGCTGATGGTCCGGCTAGGTCTTATTTTTGAGAAAACACGGTGCTTCTTTAAAAGCTCCATCTCCATACCACCTCACTCCAGTCAAAATGGCTATCATCAATAAATCAACAAACAACAAATGCTGGCGTGGATGTGAAGAAAAGGGAACGCTAGTGCACTGTTGGTGGGATTGCAGATTAGTGCAGCCACTATGGAAAACAGTATGGAGGTATCTCAGGAATCTGAAAATGGAACTACCCTATGATCCAGTAATTCCACTCCTAGACATCTACCCGGAGAAATCCAAAACTCCAATTCAAAAATCTGTATGCACTCCTATGTTTATTGCAGCACTTTACACAATAGCCAAGATATGGAAACAACCGAAATGCCCATCGGTAGATGACTGGATTAAGAAGCTGTGGTACATTTATACAATGGAGTATTACGCAGCCATAAAGAAGAAAGAAATCTTATCATTTGCAACAACATGGATGGATCTAGAGAACATTATGTTAAGTGAAATAAGTCAGAAAGAGAAAGACAAGTACCATATGATCTCACTTATATATGGAATCTAAAGAAAAGACTATGTGAATGAACTAATCAGAAACAGTTTTGGGGACACAAAGAAAAAACCGAGAGTTGTTAGATGGGTGTGGGGGGGGGGGGTTGGGGATAAGGGGAAAGGTGAAGGGATTTGGAAGCAGCTGGTAACCACAAGATGGCCTCAGGGTTTTTTTGAAAATTAATTTGGGGAAGGTATTCAATAATGTTGTGGGGATTTTGTTGGGTATCCGATGGACATGCATCCTATTTGGGAGACCACCTCAGGGATACTGTGGATACTTGATCATGGCATTGTACACCAGAAGCTAAACATTAATGAATGCCAAGTATAATTTTATATATATAATGTGATGGTTCAGTGTGAGGTCGGAGGGATAGTGGATGGGGGGAGGGGGGTTCTCAGTGTGAGGGATATAAATGATGAACATCTAAGTATTACCTTGTCTTGTACACCTGAAACTAATAAATAAAAAATAAAATAAATAAAATAAATAAAAAATAAAAAAAATAAAAGCTCCATCTCCAAACACAGTCACATTCTGAGGTACTGGGGATTAGGACTTCAACCTATGAACTTGGAGGAAGGGGACACAATTCCCATAACAGTCTATCATACCCACAGTCATTTCCTTTGTGGTCACATGCACTGTGGTGAAATCCCTTACAAGGACAAGGCTTCCTTCCTACCAGCGTCTGGTTATGGGATTCTAGGGTCAGGTGACTCTATTGCTTCACTTTGCATTTTTGGACTCGCTTACAAGATAGCATGGGTTTTCTGACTGCTCTCACCAAGTTTAGGAATGTTTGTTCCCAAGGTTTAAAATAGGAAAAGTTTGGGACTACATGAAATGAAGGCATTTATAATCTCTATAGAAAGGTAGGAAAGCATAAGGACAACTGTTGAGAGAAGAGAATGTAATCGTAAGGGAAAACAGCTACTTGATAGCTTCCTAATTTCTCCATTTTTAAGGCTGGTACTCCGAAAAAAAGTTCTAATGTTATAGCCATAAATTCAGCACATAGACAAAGTGCTTGGGAAGCATTTCTCTTCTGAATGTATGACAAAAGTTAGCCATCCCAAATTCCATGCCTTTCACAGTCTCTCCTGTGATGTGGAGCCTGGGGAGCCCTCATTAATCAAGAGTATGGAGCTGAAGGGTTGTTTTCCACCCTGTGAATGAAGCCCCAGAGTTTATGCTCCAGAACCAGCTTACTCTACGTCACACCATTCTTCGGAGATCTTCTCTTCAGCTCGGGATGAGCCTTTGGCCTATTTCATGCCTTAGGGAGACCTTACGTTTACCTAAAATTCTGCTCTTACCCACCACACCTGGATTTCACTACAAAACTCTCCTTTCCTTTGTCTTTTTTTCCCCTCTCTGTATTGTTTCCTTAATTAGAAAAATTCTCACCCCTACCTCCACTCCACACATGAGGTGTCTCAAGGCAAGTCAAACTAAAATAAAAGGGAAAAAAAAATGTTGTTTATAAACCATTTCTTTGGGAGTTTTGCCCAGATTTTATTATATCCTAACCATGTGATAAAAGGTACACATATTTTTATGGCCTCCATAAGCTCCTCCAGTTCTGCTGTTCTGCCACTTACTAGCTATGTGTGAGCTGAGCAAGTTATTTAAGCTCTCTGTGCCTTGGTTTTCAAATGAAAAATGGAGAGAGATGTGGCTAATTGTGAGGGTGATTTAGGAGGATTAAAAGAATAAATACATATAGGTACTTAGATTAATGAGTGATCCTGGCAAGTACTATGTAAATGTTTGTTGTCGTCATCATCATTATTATCTTTTTCTGGGAAATTGCTCAAAAGTTGAAGGGACATTAGGTGCTGCAAAGCACTCATCTAAGTTAATGGAATGTATAAATGAAAGAATTAGCAAAATTAATGACTACTAACCTGTTTTTCCTACTGAAATGTTAATCTTCTTTTTCAATTAAAGTTTATTGGGGTGACAATTGTTAGTAAAGTTACACAGATGTCAAGTGTACAATTCTGAAATACATCATCTATATATATATCACATTGTGTGTTCACCGCCCAGTGTCAGTTCTGTTTCCATCACCATATGTTTGTGAAATGTCAATCTTAATGGATCATTGACTTAAATATTATTATGGACTTTCCTTATTTCAGGTAATCAACAATGGCTTCTTTTTTGGGGGTGAGGGGAATTTTTTTTTTAAATAAATGGAAGTATTTAAGAAAAAGACACGTGTTCCTTCAAATAGGTTAAGAAAAGCTTCCTTCCCCCCACCCCTTTCTCCCCACTGTGGGGACCCAAGTGGGTCCTTTAGAAACTTTCAGCAAAGGGAGCCTTAGCCTCCTTGACCTCTTCCTTCCCCAGCAGCTGGGATGAGGCCACCGTTCTCCTCGCAGGTCACTTGATCTTGAGGGCCTTCAAGGCTGGCTCCAAGCGCTTCACGTCCAAGTGCTCACGCGGGTCCCTGCCGGTGGCAGAACTGGAGCCCTGGGCCTTGCCCCGCTGAGCATCGCCATCTGGCTGCCGCCGTCCTTGCGCAGCGAGTCCCCGCCTGCCCGCTCCGGGCTCGCCTTCCTGTGGGGTCCTGGAAGCGCCCACGGGCCGTGGGGCCGCGCTGCGCGCTTCGCTTGGCCACGTCCAGCCGCCCACCGCGGCTCAGCGTCCCCGCGACCGTCGTGGATGACAGGCACTGGGCAGCAGGCTTGGCCCGCGGCCACCAGACTGTTTTCTGTGATGAGGTCAGGGCCAGCAGCGGCAGCGTGTCAGAGGCCACAGTCGCACGGCCACCGCCTGGTGGGCGTCGGCCAGGCCCCCGGCGCCGTGGTGGCTGACCCACGCCACGCGACGCCACGCACCCAGCCGCGGCTACTGCCGGCCTCAAACACCAGGTCCCCAAAGGGCGTCCTGGAGCCCCACGGGGCAGGTGCCGGTCGCTCTTGCCCCTCCTTGAGGTAGGCTGAGAAGATCCGGCACTTGAAGCCACAGCACGTTGTTGGGGTGCCAGGCTAGGCTGAGGACGGTGGAACGAGTGGGCTTCCTGATGTGCTTGCACACCCCCCAGTCCCTTTCCTGCCTAAAATAGCAGATGGACATGGCACGGGAACCACTGCCCGCCGCAAACTTGTTCTCACTGGGGGCCCAGCGCACGCAGCGAGCGGCTCTGCTGATCGCAGGACGACGAGCGTGGGCTTCCACGTGCGGCCCTTCAGCGCCCACGCGTGGGCATTCGGGTCTGTGCCGCAGGGCACGATGCGGTGACTCTCAGGGGCCCAGTCAATGCCTGTCACCTGCCCGTTCTGCTCCTTGAGCTGGTGGACCTTGACCCATTTGGCCCCGCTCTTCTCAGAGACGTGCACCTCGTGGGTGTTGGGGCAGATGGCAGTCTGCGTGCGGTCCTTGTTCCAGGCTGGCAGCTGACGGGCTCCGCGAGGAGGCCGCGGTCGGCGGTGGCTCCTCGGCTTCTCGGGGCGCTGGGCCGGAGACGCGCCGAACTGGCTCTGGGACTTGCAGCCACTTCCTCCAACAATTGCTTCTCAAGGGAAAAATATATTTCTTTTTTATTATTTTGGGGGACACGGCCTCCAACGGTATTTCTAAAAATGTTAATCACTTAGTGACACCCTGCAATGAATAATCACTACACTAGCTACCATTTGAAGAGTGCTTGTTCAGTGTCAGGCACTTTACATATACCATCTCATTTAATTTTCAGAATAATCCTGACAGACATATTATCACCATCCTTATTTTAAAGTTGAAGAAACTGAAGCCCAGAGACATTTCATAACCTGACCAACAGCTAGTAGATGACAGAGCTGATTTCAAATCAAGGTCTGTAGTTTTCCACACCCATGGTCCTTACATTTAGATTCTTTATTGTGAAGTGGCTATAAAATTACTAGACAGTGGGTCAGACCTTCAGTTGGTGGCCGCGGTCAGATGCAGACGCTGTTTCACAGCAGTTGCAGGGCAATGTGCCAACTATTTCTAGAAGAGTGTGCAAACTATAGGAATGCAGTGGTAAGCCTTCGTTTAGTATTAAAACAGGGGATTTAAATAATCTACGGGAAGAGTTCAACGTTGAGGGAAAATATTAAGTATAATCATGAAAATTGTATTTATTGAGCATTCATATGCCACTGCATGTCACAAACATTAAAAAAAAAAAAATAAAGACACGGTCCCTGCAAGATCTTTTTAATAGGTAGCCTAGTGCGGGCTTCTTCGACAGGCGCATTACCTTTCACTGTGCATGCGACAGAATCATCTGTGGGAATTAAGTCCCGGGCTGAAATGAAACGGCACAATGGGCAACTACAATGAGGGGCTGCACCAGACCATCCAGGAGCCAGCCATCGTGCCTTATCACAGAGGACTTTTACTCAGAAAGTCAGAAAAATCAGAACAGAGTCTTTTTAAATGCTTCTGATACTTCAATGTGACGTTTTTCCATGGAATCCCTTTTCCTCATTTTTGCTTGATCAATGTTGGCAACCCACGCGGTTTATTAACAAGTGGTGTTGACAGGTTAATTACAGGAGGAAATTAGTGCACATGAGAGACCTAAGTGGTCACTCTGACTCGCAATCACCCTTCATTGGAAATGATTTGCTACAGCTTCTCATTCACCTCTTGGGCAGTGTTTGGACACAAATGAAGATGCACAGAACTCCGGCCTTTAGCGAGCACTATGCCTCGCTGGAAACTTGGCAAGGACTAATTTCAGTATATAAAATAGTAAAGATAACCTAACACAGCATATAGTTCCCTAGAGCTGCCATAACAACAGCACCCCAAGCTGAGTGCTGTGAACCACACAAATCATTCTGGAGTCCAAGATCAAGGTGTCTGCTGGGCCTTGCTCCCTCTGCAGGAGCAAGTGCAGCATCTGTCCTAGGCTTGTCTCCTAGTTTCTGGTAGTTCCTTGGCTAGTGGCAGTGTAATACCAGTCTCTACATGGCTTTCCCCCTTTTTGTGTCCCTGTGTCCAAACTGCACTTTTATAAGGACACCAGTCATATTGGATTAGGACCCTCCCAAGCGACGTCATTTTAACGTGATTATATCTATAAAGACCCTATCTCCAAATATAGACACATTCTCAGGGACTGGGGTTAGGATTCCAACACAGGACCTGCGTGTGGTGGAATTAAACTTGTAACACAATGTTACTATCCCATGCACTGATGGCTCTAGCAGATGAAGGTGTTGAGGGCAAGAGGCAGGTACTATGTTGTTCGGTAAAGTGTGTGCTTCAAGGTCATGCTGCCCTGGATATGAATCCTAACAGGGTCTACGAATCCTGATCATAAATCCTGATCTACGAATTGTGGCCTTAGGAAAGTTACTCGTACTAATTGCTGAAAGGTAGGTTACAACTACCTTGAGATTTTTTTTTAAAGTGATCCTTTAAAAATCATTCATTTTATGTATTTAGCAAATATGTACTTTACAAATATTAATTTATATAGTCCTTATCACAACTCTAGAGGTCACAAAGGAGGCATACAAAAGTTAAGTCACTGACCCTCAGGCATACAGCTAACAGAAACAGAGGCACATTTCAAAAATAGCAGCCTGGCCTAAGACCTAAGGATTTTACCAGCAGCTCCGGTTCTGCTTTCCAAAGTGGCCCACTAGGCACTGCCATTCCATGTCCTACTTACCTTTGTGCAAAATATTTTACTGTCTTCCCATCTGACTCAGAAGTTAGGCCAACGTCCTTCTCATGCCTACAAGGCTGTCAAAGATCTTGCCCTGCCTGCTTTGTGAGCTCATCTCCTATCACCCAATCATCCCTTGTGTTCCAGCTAAACTGCAGCTCTTTGGCTCACTGACAGCCTTTGCTGTTCCCTCTGGCTGTAATGCTTTTCCCATCATAGCTTCCACAGGATTTGCTCCAGTACTTTGCTCAACCTGGCCACCCTCTATGCACCTTATGCTGTTCTGTTTTTCTTCATGTCACTCATTACCACCTGATGTCATATGTTTATTGATTGTTTGCAAATTGCTTCTCTCCCAGACCTTCATGAGGATAGAGTCTTTGCTCATTTATTCAATGCTGTTACCTCAGTGCTTAGTGACCTCAGTGCTCAGTGCTTATATGCTCAATAAATATTTGTGAGTGGATAAATCAATCAATAATGAGGTGACTACGCTTATTAAATAAAAATTGTAATTTTTTAATGTAGAAACCAAAGCTTACTGAAAGTGGCACAGCATTGGGTTGAGAATCAAGTGATTTTAGTTGGGTGATTTTTTTTTTCTTAATATTTAGGGGGACGCATGTTGCGGAACTTCACCACATATCAGGCTTTCCAAATGATATTTGGGCCCAATGCCCATGATGTAAGAAGCAGTCACTGAGGGCTGAGGGAGGAGGATGAGGAGAAGGAAAAAGGAAGGGGGAAGGGCCGCCAAAGGAGAAAGAAAGGGAAGGGAAGAAATTTCAACATCTACTGTACCTTGCTGAGCAGTATGCTACGGTGTCAGCTGCAAAGACGAGAAAGCAGGATGGGCCCACGAGCAGCTGTCCCATGGCAGAAGATGCCATATATCGAAGACACTTTACTTTCTGTTGGTCTGGTTGTCTGCGGGAAAGAGTGCGTTGAGTGCCTCTGTTCTTCATTTCTCCTTTATGAGGAGAGAGGATTTTCTCAGAACCCATGAAGGCCACTTCTCTAAGCCACAGTAGTACGAAAACCAGTAGTGAGACTTCTTAGATGGGCAGTCACCTCCAGAGGTATTTTCTGTCCCCAAGGACAAGGCAGGTTGCTCAGCCTCAAGTTGATTCAGTTTCTCATTGGCTTGCAAAAGTCTGGATAAATTATTTTCTGAAGGGCTTTTTGTCTCCTGCTATTCTCAGCAAAGGAAACAATAGCTTGCTAGTGACTCTGTGTGCCTCTGTCACCCTTAGAACAATAAACTTCCACACTGAAAGGCTAGTAGAAGCAAACTCACTCCACGGGAACTGCATTTTGGCTTGCAATTCCAAATGTTCAAAAGCAAAATAGGCCTAGCCCAGGTCATAGTGTCTGTGACTAATGAAAACCCTACCGGCTGCCACTCTTCGTTGGCCTAACACAAGAGCAAGTGTTTCATGGGTATTGTGCTCCAATGATCCTTCTTTAACCAGACCCCAGCCGTCTCCTGTGGAATGTCCTTATCAGCCTTAATAGTCACCACATTCCATACCGCTCTTTCTAGCAGGGGGAGTGTGAAGCAATGCTACTATATAAGGCTATTTCCAGCTGCCAAAGTGGTGCTTTCAATGACAAGGCTTTGTGTGTCAGACCATCCTCCTTTCAAACCCAGGGCAAGAGGAAGAGACATCTTGGATGAGATTGTTTGGGTGTCAGACCATAAAATGCAGAATGTGCTGCAATTAATGGTGTCTGATATCAGTGTGCATTCGATATCTGAAAATGTATGCCTTTTTTGGAATCTAGAAGGGCTATTCTTTGGGGTCACAGTTCACAAATGTACATTCTGTACTTATATTCACTCTCTAGATTTGACAGGGTGCCCTGTGATTATTTCATTTTCCAAAAAGTGAAGGAGGAGGGAGTTCTGGTTTCCAGGAAATTTTCTAGTAACTTTTCTGACATCTAACTCAAGGTTCACACTATGAAGGATAGATCCAGAGAAGACAGAGTTTCAAGATCCATTGTGTTTGATGCAGGTTATAGGGTGGAAGGCATTTACCTTCTTTGGGATATAGTTTTAAACTTAACATTACATAATTTGCACATTCTTGATATTCACCAACTCCTTTATTTATTCAACCAACATTTATCTACAACATACTCTGCTGACCTGAAAAGTTTGGAAAGAGAGAAGATATAAGAAGGGGAGAGTGATACAGAAATGTCCTAAATAATTATGGGGGTAATTAATATCTAAAACAGTCAATAATTTTGCATTACTGGGAATATAGAATGAAAATGAAAAATATACTTCAAATTATGAAATAGAATCTCTCAAAGTAATAAAAAAAAGAAAGGCTCTCTATGATAGAAGATAGTAGAAAATAAAAATTGTCCCCTGTAGTATTTAATGTTATATATATATATATATATATATATATATATATATATATATATATATATATATATATCTTACTCTTAGGCAATACTAGAAAATATGAATTTAGATCAAAGTATTTTTCCAAATCACTGAATTATAGAAAAATAATTTCTTAAGTGTAAAGGGAACCATTTCTGGTGGAATACATTTGGATTTCTTCTCATTTCCTTTTATCCTCCAAGTCAGCAAACGCTTATGTTAATATTGTTCTCATGAGACCACCATACATAGCCATGAAAGCAACCTATAAAAAGTTTACCAGAAATATCTTAGAAAGGAGCAATTACTAAAAAAAAAGAAAAAGAAAAATTTAAAGTAACTTCTCTTACTGGATATACATAAGAGTTGTTTTTTACCTTTACAAACTAAAGTTTCTTCAATTTACCATAATGTGGGTGTGCTTTATCCAATCAGGTGAAGACTTCACAAAAAAGACTGACCTCTGAAGAAAAGGGAATTTAGCTAGCAGACTGCCTTCATACTCAGACTTCAACTCTTTCCTGGCCTGTTGGTCAACCCTGTTGGACTTGCCAACCTCCATAATTTCATATGCTGATTCGTTACAAGTCTCTCTCTCTGTCTCTCTCTCTCTCACACACACAAACGTTGAAACACACACACACACATTCTTCTGGTTCTATTTCTCTGGAGAATCTTGACTAACATAGCTTCCAACTGTCTACCCACAACTCAGCCATCAAAATGGCCCTTTCAAATCTGTCAGACCCTGTTCCTCCTCTGCTCACAACCCTCCAGTGGATTCTCAGTCAGAGGAAAAGTCATGCTCCTCACAAAGGCCTACAACCTCTACACGGTCTGTGCAATTGTATTTCTCTGGTCTAATGTGCTACCCTCCCCCACCACCACCTCACTCTGCTGCAGCCACACTCCTGGCTAATCCTTGAGGATCACATTATTTGCACTTAGTATTTCCCTGCCCAGAACATTTTTTTCCCAGATGTCTACATGGCTCTCTCCTTCATTACCTTTAAGATTTTGTCACCTTCTTAGGATTCCTCCTTAATCACAACTTAAATCACACACATAAACTCTCCACCAGCACCCTCTGTCCCCTTTAAGCAGCCTTAGTTTTCTCTATGGCACTTGTCACCTCCTAACACACTTACTTCTTGCTGCCTCTCTCTTGTTACCACTAGAATGTAAGCTGCATGAGGGCAGGAATCGTTTATTCCCAGCTTCCTAAAGGCCCTTAGTAATATTTGTTGAACAAGCAAATAAATAAATGCCTTCTACCCCTTCAGGAAAATTGTCTACTCTCTTTTGCATCTTCAAAGTTTGGCTCTTTTCCTCTCAGAACCAAAACAAACAAACAAACAAACAAAAGCCCTCCATATTATTGGGAACATAGCATTGTTTTGTTTTGAAATAACAAAACAAGATGACAAAGACCAACCATGAACCCTTTCCTGTGCTCCATTCTTATTCCTTTGCCAGAGTTGCTTACTCCACTCCCTGGGTCACTTCATCAAAACCCAGCATTTTAGCCATGATATATACACACTGATGACATCCATTTATATCCTGACCTATAGCCCGGCCTACACTTCTGGAACTGTAGGTCTTTTAAGACAACTGCCTAAAACACATCTCCACCCTCCATCCCCACCCCTATCATATGTTTCACAAATATCTCAAACGCAACATTTCAAACAACAAAGTCATTATCATTCCCGCAGACCTACCCTTCTCACGTATTCCCTGTATGTGATACCCATGTCCACCCAACTTGCTCAAGTGAGAAACCCAGGTTCCCTTTCACCTCCCCACCTTCCTCATCCCTACATATAGATTTTCATGAAGTTCTTTCCATTTTACCTCCTAACTCACTCTCTAAACTGTCTTCTCTTCAGGAGCCTAGTTCAGAACCTCACCATTTTTTGTTTATATTACTACCTAACCTCTTAATGGGCCTTGCTTCCTCTTGTCTTTTTCCTACTCCGTTAATCCTTCATGGCCCCAAGAAGTAGCCCCTCCAAAATATAAATCAGATCCTGTCACAACCAAGCTTAAAACCCTTCCTTCATTCCCCGTTCCCTGCATCATTAAGAAGTACTAGAGTCAAAAATCCTTTTCTGAACAAGACAAACAAATGCAGACACAAAAACTCATAGACACAGACAATAGTTTAGTGGTTACCAGAGGGTAATGTAGTAGGAGGGTGGTCGATGAGGGTAAACAGTGTCAAACATATGGTGATGGAAGGAGAGCTGACTCTGGGTGGTGAACACACAATGTTATATATAGATGATGTATTACAGAATGGTACACTTGAAACCTATGTAACTTGACTAACCATATTGACCCCAATAAACTTTAATTAAAAAAAAAATCCTTTTCTGATCCAAAGCCAACCTATCTTTCTCTGACCTGGTTTGCCTCCATACCCCTCCTGATTTACACTGTTCACATGCCAAACAGAATACAGTTCCCAAAGCATCACCTCATCAGGCCTTCTTGCCTTTATTCATGACTCATGCTGTCACTTCTGCCTGGAACACCCATCTCTTTTTTATTTACAGAGCTGACTTGTACTTGTTCTGAAAGATTCACCTTGTGCAGCTCCCTCAGCCAGATGATTTAGATATTCTTTCTCCGTGTGCTCACAGCATCACATATATACTTTCACCAGCATCCAGCATCTAGTGCTCTGAATTAGACTTGATTTATTTACTGACTCCATCTTTCTAAACATAACAATTTTTGAGGGCAAGAAATATGTCTTTATGCATGTTTTTATTCCTCATTCTTATCTCAGTTCCTGGCATAGAATACTGTTCAAGAAATCTTATTTAAATGAAATAACTGATTTTCTTATCAGTCCCTAGCCTAGCATCAAGCTAAATAAATCTAATTGAATGAAATAAATGGATTGGGACACTCAGGACAGCTTGAGATTACCTAAAAGATTGAGGCTACTTTCACCAGGAGCCTAGGAAAAGGATTCTACCATTGATGGAATGAAGGTTCCTCCTATATCTCCACTACTGCAATGTGTCAGAAATGAAAAGGGCAATTGGGGTGGCAACTGATGGTAGGGAAGGGTGAGAGAAAGGAATGATTTGGAGCAGGGAGCTGTGTCAATGTGACAGCAGCTCACCCCAAAGTCACTCTAATGTCAGTTCCCATTAGCAGGAAGAATAACGGGGTAGCGGGGGATATTCCAAAGTGGTTGGAGAGAGAGAACAGGACTTAGCAGCTGCAGAGAACTTGAATGCTTACCAAGGAGGATGCTTGGTCCACACCCAAAAATCCTTTTTGGAGTAATGATAGACTGAAGAAACTAAGATTCTCTTGATTCTTTCTTGAGGGCTAAAGAGCCAAAAGTTCCTTTTAATGTGTCCATAAAGGTGCATGCATGGGTTAAATGTCTAAATATAACACACCTTTCATAGGAATTCCATTGAGAAAAAGAGGATATATGGAAATGGGAGTGTATAAGCTAATTGTCCAAGTATAGGAATGGGTATAAAACTGTGTGATCAGGTAAAATTGGGAATGTTAATCACTTTCTCTAAGTCAATTACCACGTTTTGTCTTAACATATAAAGGTCAAGAACTGAGCTCCATGCCACATGACTTCCTTTTAGTTTCACATCAATTCATGAATTCAGACTGCTTGGAACCAGTGGTTCCACGTACTACGAACTGATCTGATTCTCATAATCCATTCTTAGTTGCAAAACTAAGAATGAATTTACCAAGTGACCAGCTGAAATCTGGTTACACTTTGTTGATGGCAGTAGATTACAGTGTTCTGTAAAGGTGAGTGGATGGCTATTTGGATAGATCTCTGAACATCTGTTTCACCCAGAATAGCTAGAAAATTCTACTAGGAACTAATTTATATATTCTTTTAGTATAAACCAATTCTACTGGGAACTAATTTATATATTTTTTAGTATAAACCAATTTTCTATGGTGCCAACCAATTTAGCAATTTGATTAAAAAAGAAATTAGGCAAGTTTAGCACAATCATTCTTATTGTATATATGTTGGTTCAAAGTAACCATCATTTTCCTTCCCAGGGAGAACAAGTAGAGTGAAAATAACAAGACTTTGGAGTCAGTAGATGTGTTCTGTGTGCCAGCTTTTCTGCTTATCAGGTATATGAACTCTAGATTTAACTTTTTTAGGCCTCAGTTTCTTATCTGCCAAGTGTGTAGAACACCAATTAATTGTGTTATTGGGTAGATTAAACTAGGTGTAAAATTCTGGAGGAATACTGGCACATTGTGATGTTTTTTTATTAATTCATTCTAAAAAATTTTTTTAACTATCAACATTGTGCTTGCATGATGCTTAGGTATCTATACAGTTCAGAATCCTCATTTTCCTCATTTTTACGATGTGGGTCTTTTCCCATTTTACTTATCTGGCCATTCTATGTTCTCTGTTCATTTTTTCTGCAAATATTTATTGAGCATTTACTATATGCCAGGAAATGTTTTAGGCCTTGAGGCCACAGCAGCGAATGAAAGAGATCAAGTTCATGCCCTCATGGAACTGATAATTTAGTAACTAGATAAGCTCAAATTTGGAACAAGATAAGTGCCAAAGACTACCAATAATTTCATTTCCTACAAATAAAATTTGTCTATAGTTAGAGCCGAACACTTATGTATCACACCTGGATATTCTCAAGTATCTTCTTTTCTATCTTGAGTTCATTTTTCTCTTGAGACCTCGTTTCTTATTTCCAATTTAAAGATCACTCTTTTTTATAGAAAGAAGTAAAGTAGGAGTTGCATAATACTATTTTTTTTCTCTCTCTCTCTCATATAGTAATATTCTGCAGCAATTCCATGCAGTATCTGTCCTGTTTTGCTCTTATTTGTTCTCTATGCATAGTTTTCAAAGCCCTTTTGACTTCTTCTAGCTCATTCTATTATAAGAGTTCTGACAGTAGCTGGTTATGCTCTTTTATGTTTGTCTTTTGTATTAGGTCCTTTAAAATCTGAATTTGTGGATAAATATCTAAGCGTATCTGAATCCTCCTGGCTGGCCACATAGGTTGCTGCAGTGCCACTCTCTTTACTTAATTTAATTACATGGTGCATTCTGTCCCTCTTTCTCCCTTGAGTCATATACTCTTTTAGAGCTCTGGACAAAGCACTGAAATTTTGTAACAGCCTTCTTAAAATCTGAGATCGTAATCATTCTTTCAACCTGTGCTGGCCAATATTAGATATATAGACAATTATACATTTTCTCGAGGTCACGTTTAAAAAAGTAAAGCAAAATTGAAACACATAAAGCTAATTTTAATAACATGTTTTATTTAACCTAATATATCCAAAATAGTAGGATTTCAACATGTCAACAGTAAAAATATTATTAATGGTATGTTTTCCATTTTTTGTGTTAAAGCCCCATAATCAGTTTTTACTTAACAGCACATTTCAATCCATACTAGGCCCATTTCAAGCATTCAGTAGCCACATTTTGCTACTGACCACCGGATTGCCCAGCATAGCATAGACCCATCATGCAGAAGTTACTATTTTCTTTTAATATTAAATAATTCCTTTATACTAATGCAGCTAGTTTGTAGAAACTTGGACAAAGGGTAAAAATGCCTTAAGACCGAAAACTGAGCCAGTTGGAAGTAATTTCTAATATGTTATCACTCAAGCCTTATGACTTTTGCTTCCTCTTTCTTATAACTTGCATATTAATGTATCTGACAATATCATTTGAAATAATCACCACCTTAGTAGGGGGTCACAAACCATTTCTGCCTCTGTTTTCTTCATCACCCTCCATTGCTTTTCATCTTCAGTGTCTTAGCTTGTCATAAAAATAATTATCATAATAGGTTAATCTAGCTGTAAAAGATACCAGGCAAATGATTTGGAAAATGTTTCATCTCATTAATAAGCAAATAAATGTAAAATAAAAGAACAATGGAAGCTATTTTGCGTATTAAACTGGTAATTTACTTTTAAATGATAACACCCAGTGAGAATAAAACCTGTAAACTCTTTCTCACATATTATTGAAGATATTGTCACATCCGTTGAGAAAAACCTTTCAACAGTGTGAGTCAATGATGTTAAAAATATTCATTCCATTTGGTCCTATAATCATCTTACAGGGAATCTGTCCTGTAAAACCGATCAGAGATATTGACCAAGTTATTCACATGAAATATTTACTTTAGAATTATTCATAAAAGCAAAAAGTAAAACAACCTCAATGTCCATAATGGAAAAGGGATACGTAAATTACACTTTGTTCATTAAGCAGCATATAAATATATATTAAAATTATGATTATGAAAAGCTTTCAGAAACAAAAGTGTAAGAATGACATGTTAAGTGAAAAAATAGAATGAAATTATACAGAGGGTGCCAAAAAAATTTATACACATTTTAAGAAAGGTAAAAACTGTATTAAAATTGCAATGCTCAGTATATACTGATAACAAAAGATGAACACAAGTCACATTTGACTTCTGCAATTCCAAGAGGTGCTCAAAGTGGTTACCATCAGTGTAATTTTAATACAGTCTTTTTCCTTTCTTAAAATGTGTATACTTTTTTTGGCACCATAGAATTATATATAAATATAATTCCATGAAACATGCAAGTCAAAGAAAGATACTAGAAAATAACATACAAAAATGAAACAATGGTTCTATTTCAGTATGGGATGTAAATGGTCTTTCTTACTGCACCATGATCCACGTTTTAAGAAAAAACAATTGCAATGTATTTAAATGCATACAATTGTACATTTTAAAAGTCATTAGTATGATATTAAGGTGTTGCAGTAGCATATTCATTTTCCAGTTGCCCAAGAAAGGACCTGAATTCTGATCCTAATGAGCTGTGAGATCTGAGCACACCTTCATAAGGATTCTTAGCCTCAGTTTTCTTACCTATAAAATGTGCAACAGAACTGAATGACATTACAAATTTTCTAGGTCTAAAATTCTATGATTTTACAAAAGCATGGGGCAAACTGATCTCTATAGTGTGTTTATATTGAAGATCAAATGAGATAATGTTTAAGAAAGCAATTTAAACTACAAAAAACATTAAACCATTTTATACTGTTACTAACTATTAAAATTCAGCTCTGTAACAACACTGTGTGTGGGACTTTGGCAAAAATAATCATATAACGTTGAATGTCAATTTATGTACGTGCATTATTGTTTCCTTTTCTGACTGGATGACAATGGAAGATGTTTCAACAAATTGATAGAGATGAAATATCCACCTTCCCAACAAGTATGGTTGCTCCTCATCTTGCACACATCAGCTTGCCTCTTAGTTTACTCCTATAGGAAACCACATTTTTACGGTAATATACCAATCAATAATACATTCATTCTAACTTGTCATAAAACTTTTTTTTATGAATGAATTAATTTATTCAACAGATGTACGTACTCCAACCAAGTTGGAATATGTCAGGCACTATCATAGGTATTGACCAAAGAATAAAATAGAAATGGTACCTTAAGGAGTTTGCAATCTTAAGTAGGGGTGTACGAAGACACTGAGCAAGCCAACAAACGAATTTAAAACAAACAAGAAAACCACTTTCTGTTAGAAGTGTGAATAGAAGAAATTAGGTGCCACAAAAAATGACTACCAAAAAAAGACCCTAGTGGTCTTTTAGTAGATGGTTAAAAGTAGGATCTCTCTGAATAAGTGACCACCAGAGCTGAGAGAATGAGGGAGAAAGGCAAGAAGCCATATAGAGTTGGGGAAAGGAGTTGCAGGTAGAAAGCAAGATCAAGCACTCTAAAGGGGATTAACTGGCTTTGTTCAAGGAACTGACTAAAGTAGGTCAGTATAGCTTGAAACCACAGTGTGAAGAGGACAAAGAAACAAGATGTGATTGAAGAAATGGGGAAAAAGCCAGTTCGAGGAGGGTTTGGACCTCTAGAAAGAAGTTTGACTTTTATTCTGAATGCAATGGAAAAACACTGAAATAAAACGGAAAGCGACTGAAATGAAACTCTCTTTATGCTCTTTCTATGGCTCTGGTTACACATATAACACTTGATATGTCTCACATGTCACTTCCTTTTTAAGAAATCTTTCTTTGTCTTTAAATTTAGATTTTCTAAAGTAGATTAAAGTTACTTTCTTCTGTATTTTCCAACCTGCTGTTCAGTTCACTCAGCAAAATTTTCATTTCTGATTTTTTTAATTCCAGATTTTCCATGTGCTTAATTTTTATTATTTTGCTTTCTCGCTGAAATTTACCATCTCTTCACCAACAATGTCTGTTTTCTTTTAAAGACATAGACATATTTATAATACTCTTTGAAAGTTTTTATTTCCTAATTCCACTTTTTGGATCATCTCAGGTCTATTTCTATTGACTATTTTTCTCCTGATTATGGGTCACATTTTCCTACTTCTTTGCATGTCTAGTAACTATTAATTTTATGTTTGATAGTACACAGTTTCTATGAGGCTTAGAGTCTGGATTTTGTTGCCTTCCAAATAATGTTGAGTTTTGTTCTGGCGGACAGTTAATTTACTGTTGGATCAACTTGAATTTAGGCTTTATTAGGATGGCTCTTTGGTTAATATAGCCCTAATTATTTTTACCAATTCAATGATTTTAGTAAATTTATAGAATTGTATCACCATCACCGCAATCCAGTTTAAGAACATTTCCATTATCCCAAAAAGTTTCTTTGTGCCATTTACAGTTAAATTCAGCTTTCATCTTCATTCCTAGGTAGACACTGACCTGCTTTTTAACTATAAATTTGTCTTTTTTAGCTATTGTATTAAATTAAATTGTCTTTTGTGCCTGGCTTCTTTCATTTAGCACACCAAGGTGCCAAAAAAAATGTGTACATGACTTGTATTAATCTTTTGTTATCGGTATATGTTGAATAGTATAATTTTTAAAGTTTTTTTCTCCTTAAAAATGTGTACACATTTTTTTGGCACCCTCTGTATTTTAGCTTAATACATTTTGCAGCAATGTATGAGCAGTTCATTTCTTTAAACTGCTGAATATACAGTTCCAGTGTGTGGATATACCCATTAGTATTTATCCAATCACCAATTGAAGGACATTTAGAGAGTTTATTGTTTTTTGACTTTTATAAATAATGCTGCTGTAAACATTCATGTACATGCCTTTGTGTGAATCTATGTTTTTATTTCTCTTGGGTAGATTTCTCGAAGTGGATATTCTAGGTTGAACAGTAAATTTACGTTTAACATTTCAAGAAACTGCCAAAATGTTTTTCAAAGTAACTGTACCATTCTCATTCCCACCAGAATACATGAAGCTTCCTGTTTTTCCACATCCTTGTCAACACTTGGTATTGTGTGACTTTTTATTTTAGCCACTCTAGTGTAATGGGATGTTGTTATTATTTTAACATGCTCTAATGGCTAAGGATGGTGAGCAAATTTTTATGTGCTTATTAGCCCTTCATATATCCTTTTAAAATGAAATGTGTATTCAAATCTTTTGCTTACTTTTTAATTGTTAGCCCTACTTTTAAGATGTGGCTTTTCTATGATTTCAACAGAATGCCTGGAGTGTTCAGAGAAATGAATGATTGCACTCTGGTCAGAACTCTGGCCTTCCTGCACTGTGTAAACCCCAGTCTCCCAGTTCAACTCTCAGCCACTCATACCTTTTCTGGGCTGGTAATCATGGAGTTTTGCTCTGAGCATGTTCAGGTTAGTATTGGTGAAAGATTCAAAGGAACATATAGGCAGATTTCTAGAGCTACTTCTCTGGGCATTTTTCCTCTCTGGATACCCTTCTCCATAAATTACAGTTGCCTCAGCAGCGTTGAACCCTGATGTATCTGTTTCCTCTACTCATCAAGACCACTGCTATCTATCTGGATTTACTTCCTTGTATCAGAGCTTGGAAAGTGCCCCAGGCAGAAAGCTGTGGTGTATGTAAGATGTATCTAAATTCATGTATTTTCCTTCTCTTAAAGATGGCAGATCTCTGTGATGTATTGTCCAATGTATGAAAAGTTACTTCATATATTTTGTCCAGTTTGATAGTTGATTACTTTGAGTCATTAAATCTAATGACTGTAACCAGAAGTCTCTTCTTTTTTAATACCAAAATGTTCATCCCAGAAATTTTACTTGTAAATGTATATATTCATAGAGAACACATATATGTTAAACTTTAGGCTGAAATTTTATAAAAATGTTTTGAAGACTTCCATTGCCTTTCATTTTCAAATAAATAATGCTTTCTCTTGGGAAGATTTTTAGTGTTGCCATAAAATAATAATACATATCACTTTCCAGCTGAACCCTTTATTGTATTCAATAATCGCTTACAAAAGTTTTGACTTAATTGATGAAATTTATACTGATGCACATGAAGTGACTTTTTTCTGTTCTAGCTGCTTCATAAAACTGAAAACTCATACCAAAAAAAAATGCCATCTGTGACAACAGATTGATGCACAAAAGGGCCACAGATCAAACTGAAGACTATTCAAAGAGAAAATAGAAGAAACCGTCAATAACTTCATTATTCTGATCATAATGAAATGAAAATGTAACTATAGTCTGCCAAAGTGGGATTGTTTGTGAATGCCACATTACTAGATGACAATGAATACGGATCAAAACATACGAGTACTTTGTATGCGGTTCTGGAATAATGGAATGAAGAGAAGTTTGTTTGAGTCTATATTTAGTGTGATGATACTATAAATGTAAGTAGGTGATAAGAAAAAATTTTTATATTTGTGTTAACTGTTATTACAGGGATTAGTACCTAAATCTTTTTTTTTTTTTTTTTTTTAAGATTTTATTGGGGAAGGGGAACAAGACTTTTATTGGGCAACAGTGTGTACTTCCAGGACTTTTTTCCAAGTCAAGTTGTTGTCTTTTCAGTCTTAGTTGTGGAGGGTGCAGCTCAGCTCCAGGTCCAGTTGCCGTTGCTAGTTGAAGGGGGCGCAGCCCACCATCCCTTGTGGGAGTCAAACCAGTAACCTTGTGGTTGAGAGGACACATTCCAACCAACTGAGCCATCCGGGAGCTCAGTGTCAGCTCAGCTCAAGATACCGTGTTCAACCTTAGTTGCAGGGGGCGCTGCTCACCATCCCTTGCGGGATTCGAGGAATTGAACTGGCAACCTGTGGTTGAGAGCCCACTGGCCCATGTGGGAATCGAACCGGCAGCCTTTGGAGTTAGGAGCATGAAGCTCCAACCGCCTGAGCCACCGAGCCGGCCAGTATCTAAATCTTTTGTAGCTAACATTCTAGAAAATTCTACATCAACCCACGAAGTAGAGACAAATATATCATCTGCATTCGCAATACAAAGGCTTTGAGAGATCCAAAATTAGGACCTTGCTGAAAACATTCTGCCTATAGTTTCTTGAAGCCAAGAATGAAAGGCAATCTCATGTCATTTATAGCATTCCCCAACTGAAAGTGACTTGACAGAAGGAATCTAACAAATTCTGACACATAGTTCACACATCTCCCAAAGATTATGTATGTCTCATCTATCTTTCTATCATCTATCTATCCATTGTCTATCTATCTGTCTGCCTGTCTGTCTGTCTATCTATCTATCTATCTATCTATCTATCTATCTATCTATCTGCCTACCTACCTGTCATCTATCCATCCATCATCTATCATCTATGAATGTGTTAATATTAATAATGTGATTTAGTCTAGAATCCCTGCCACTGTATTTTCTTAAAGTAACATTGAGTTTAATCTAAAAATCTTTAAAATTTATTTTGCTAGCAATTTATATTTTTCACTTCACATGGAAAAATATAGGCATAGATTCTACCCCTGGTGTTTGTATCTCTAATCTCAAGCGTTATTACAAAATTATTATGATATAATTAATTTTGATTCATGTCTGTATATAGGAAGTATGGGCTATAATATAATTTTTAGTGGTAGTGGCTAGATAGTATCCAAAAATGAATTTAAAAACTGTCCAATGATTAAATGATCATATCTTATAAATGTGCAAAATGATGAAAGGTGACAAAAAGATTAGGAATCAGGAAATCTGAATTCTAATTCAAACAGGACAAGATTAAATTGAATGATTAAAACTTCGTGATCTCAGTTATCCTTCTCATCTAAAAACTAAGGACTTTTATCTGAAAGATCACTAAGAACTCCGTAATGCAGCTTACAACCCAGACATTTGCAAAGAATATTGAATAAACACGAAAGGGTACTGAAGCCAGAGTTTGCTCCATGTTAGTGTCATACCCTTTAAATCTTTTTCTCCTCTCCTCCCCTCCCATCTCTTCTCCTCTCCACTCTCCTCTAGTCTCTTCTGTCTTCCCTCCTCGCTCTCTTTCTCTCTCTCTCACCCTCCTTCTGAGTGTTTCATGTATCTGATTAATACTACAGAAGATATTAAGACCAGTAAAATCAACTTTTTTACCGTGTTTGTGAATTGATTATTTCTCAAGTTTTCCTGCTTTTCAAAATGATTAAAACTAGAGTTGCTACGCTCCTAACACTTCTTTTGTCTTCCTTGGCCTTAAAATTTTTCTGGAATTTTTAAATCATTCTAACTGCTCCAGTTGAAAGTACATTTTCTTTTTAATACACAAATTTTCTCCTTTTAAATGTCTTGTGACACAGTCTTCCCCATAAATAACATGATTGCAGTTGGGTATCTGGCATTGTTTTTCGTATTTTTCACTTTTAAAAATTACATCTCCTTTGTTTTAAGACGTGCATCCTTTCCTAAGTCACTCAGGACTGCCACCATCTGAGGTGACACTATGTCCATGCAGAAAGCACTCACACCGGGTCACACTCAGAAGTCACAAGAAAATTCCCTTATTAGTAATGACAGCTTCTACTTGTACAGTAGTGTTTATTTTATTAGGTTATTGTAAAACATCTCTTCATTGGATCTCCCTCACAATGCTCTTTTGAGGCAGGTATGGTAGACATTACTCATTAAGAAGGAAGATACGAAAAATCAATCATAGTGAGTCACACGGAAGGTAGGTGTGGAGTTGGAGGGAGAACGCACGTACTCTCAGGCCAGTGGCCCAGGACTCAGTCTGCTACTCCGTCTTTTCCTTCTGAAGAAACAGGCATTTCCTTCAGCCGTGAACTAAACGGAAAACTTTATTTAACATTTCTGTAAAAATACCTGGCTTCATATTAGCTCACACGTGATGAGAATTTTGCTACTGGTTGCAAGGAGAACAACAGATCTTTTAGAGTTGCCCAGTAATCTGCTCACTTCGTTATCTGGGCACTGACTGCTCTTACCTTTTTGCTTCGCATCTCTGGGGCATGAGGAAAAATTTCTGAATGTGATTCGTCACATGACCTTTTCTTTATTTCTTTTAAATAAAATGGAAAACTTAAAGAACAAAATGGAGGGGAAAAAAGGTACTGATATTACGTGTGAATTGTTTTCTCTCTGACTTCTCTCAATGACAAGCTCCTAAAACAGATTTCAAAGTATCTGCTTTACTCAACATCTTAAATTGCTTTTCCCTTTTGCTTGATACCTTTGTCCCACGGTTAATACAGGAAGCAACTTGGGCTCTGGGCCCCATACGGGCTGTGAGTCCCCACATTTTAGGAGCTGTGAATAAACTACAGAATAATTGGATCTGGGTATCTGGGGAATCAAGTTGTGAGAGAAGATACATCAGGTATTTCAGTTTATCTTGGCTCTGATAATAATCTTCACTCTATTTTGGCAGATAAAAAAGTAGCTTCTCTTCCTTGTACCTCAATAATACATTATCATTTTATCAAAAGAAAAAGCAAGAATTTTAAGGTGAGTCATCAAGGTGGTAGCTTCCATATTTTATGACATAAGAAGAACCAAAGTTGCACTTTTTGACAAATACAAGCTCGCACCTTTGCACACTTGCATTAGCACAATGGCATCCAGGATAATACTCACATATTGCGTTTAGCAAGGCAGTCAATGGCATTTGGGTGTATTTCTATTGGCTTGAGAATCTACTGGAAGTCCCCAAATACTTTTCTTTTGGATCACCTGAGTTCTTTGTAACAACAGATGGGGTAAAGTTCACAAGCCAAGCTATACATATGTACACTCAGAATTATAAGGTAGTCTGTATATTCGGAGAATCAGCTCTTACCTTGCCATAATTTTGTTGGCCTATGAATCTGACCAAGGTGCCATCATTGCTAAACGATGACACATACTGTAATAAAATCTCATGCTGTTTATACCTGTCCTAGATATACTCTCAAACTCTCGGAGTTAAACAGCATTTACAAAAAAAATACATAATCATTTGCTGCAAAGGAAAACAAAATATATTCATATATTCACCTTTTGTATAAATTTCCAACATTACAGTGTAAGATCTGAGGTAATACAGAAGGAAAAGATGTGCGGCCGCTTCCCAATATGGCCTAACACTATTTCATGTCAACAGATGGAAACTATGATGAATGGAAATTATATGGTGTTTATGAAATACAGGAAACACTGAATATCTTTCTCATTTTTTATACCAAAACATCTATTTATAATTACTTGTTATGAAATTTAGAAAACAACAATAATTTTGGAGAAGCTGACAATTAGAGCAAATCTGTAGGTGATTATTAAATACCTACCATAAACATACTTTTTTTCTGTAAATATATCGAACACTTAGAATTATAGCTTATAAGAATAAAGGACTCTTTCTTCTCAGAAGATGTTCAGCTTTGTGAATCACTGCAAATATATATGCCAAGAAAACAATTCAATTTAATTTCAACTGCATAAACTCAGCTTATCTAATGATGGCCTGGAAGCTGGAGGAGAATAAGGGTGAAGAACAAGGGAGATAAATACACAGTTGAAATGGGCTCAAATTTTCTGGGATCTTGAGCAAATATTTATCCATTTTAAGCCTTTTCCTTAACCGAAAAGGAGTGCCGACTCCACGGTGCTAATAACATAATTAAATGGGGGAAAAAACCCATGTAAGTGAATAACAGTGTACCTGGCACACAATAAGTATTCATACATTTTGATAATTCTTTTTTATTATTTCACAAACTGTAATATCACAAATGTATATTGATATTGATGTAAAGCTTATTAAAATTCTAAATGTTAAATTTCATAGAAATTATTTCAAGTCTTTTAAAAGAAAATTCATGTTATAGCTATTTAGCCTCCCATTTTATTTTCTGTCTTTTTATTTTATTATGTGAATGTAACATGAATACATTTTCCATTTTGGAAGCTTTAAAACATTACTTATAAGTGACTGCTGTTTGATGAAAAGCCTAACGTCCTTTGCAGATTTCTATTTAATTTTTAGTTTTGTTCACTTGAGTCTCAAGAATACATTTCCTTTTCTTAAAGCACTAAAACATTGCTTGTAAGTGATACTGTTAGGGGAAACACTCATCATCCTTCCAGAACGCTGCAACAGTAACAATAAAAGCAGTCACAGTAAGAGCCATCTTGGCCTGTGCTCCTCCTGCTTCACCCCTCTCATCCCCACTTCTCCTGAGGAGGCCAGGGAGAAACATGTTACTTAAGTGGTGGGTGACAGCCATTGGTCCATATTTTTAAGTGAGCTGGAGCCCTTCTATTAAAAGGCTATGAGATTAAGGAAAACAAAAGACTATGAGACTGAGGACTCGGTCTCTTTACTCTCCCATCTGGCTCTGACTAACATAAGATTATGCAGAACTAAATTCCCCTTCTCGTGGACTAAGTTCAAGGCTTAGGTTGGTGTGGACAGGGGACCTCCAGGGGAGGTATATGTGATGGGAAGGTGGGGAGCAAGACCGCAGCAGGCCCATTCGGTTGTGAACCTAAACCACCTGCTCCGTTAGAGCCTTTGTCAGTCATAACACTGATCTTTTTGTCCCTATCTATATATTAATTTATTCTCCACTTGGGTAAAACACAAGTGTATTATTTCTTGGCCCCTTAAAATCCAACTACTCCTGAACATCTTTCCCACGATCCTCAGCTCACCTTTGGTGATAGCCAGTGCTACGCATTGTATGTACCATTCCATGTCTTTTCCTATCCTTTGACACAAAGATATGACTCCAAAAATTTATATATGTCTATGTCTATATTTTAATATAAATTGTATCTATTTTTAATAATTTCAGTTTTTAAATTTGTGAACTATTTCAAAACATCATTTATTATTTATTTATTTATCATCCTTTGACCCCTCCCCCCCACACACACACATTTCTCCCACCTCCAACCCCCTGCCTCTGGAACCACCAATCTGTTCTGTGTATTTATGAGCTTTATTATTTTTTGTTTGTTTTGCATTGGTTTTTAGATTTCACATGAGAGAGATCATATGGTTATTGTCTTTTTCTGTCTGACTTATGTCACTTAACATAATGCCCTCGAGGTCCACCCATGTAAATAACAAAATTTCATTTTTTTATGGGTGAATAATGTGTGTGTGTCCACTCATCCACATTGATGGACACTTGTTTCCATACCTATTGTAAATAGTGCTGCAATGGATATGGAGGGACATAGATCTAACATAACACTAACATAAGTTAGTGTTATTGTTTTCTTCAGGTAAATATCCAGAAGTGGAATTGCTGCGTCATATGGTAGTTCTACTTATAATTTTTAAGGAAACTCTACTGTTTTCTGTACTGGCTGTAACAATTTATATTCCCATCAATAGTGCACAAGGGTTTCCTTTTTTCCACATCCTCACCAACACTTATTTCTTGTCTTTTTATCATAGCAGTTTTCACAGAGATGAGGTGATATCTCATTGTGGCTGTGATTTGCATTTCCCTGATAATTATGTTCAGCATCTTCTCATGTGACTGTTGGCCATCTGTCTTCTCTAGAAAAAATGTCTAGTCGGATCTTCTGTCCATTTTTTAAATTAAATTGATTTTTGTTTTGTTGCTGAGTTCTACATTTTTTTTTTTTTTTTGGATAATGAATCCCTTACCAGATACATGGTTTGCAAATATTTTCTCCCATTCAGTAGGTTGCCTTTTATTTTACTGATGTTTCCTTTGCTGTGAAGAAGCTTTTAGGTTTGATGTCGTCACACTTCATTTTTGCTTTTGTTGCTTTTGAGTGTCAGATTCAAAATAATCATAGCCAAGACCTGTCTCAAGAATTTGAATGCCTATGTTTTCTTCTAGGATTTTTATTATTTCAGGTCTGATATTCAAGCTTTTAATCCATTTTTAGTTAATTTTTGTGTAGGGTGTAAAATAGGGGTCTAGTTTCATTCTTTTGCATGTAACTGGCCAGGTTTCTCAGCACCATTTATGGAAGAGGTTGTCCTTTCCCATTGTTTATTCTTGGCTCCTTTGTTGTAAATTAACTGACCCTATATTCATGGGTTTATCCCTGGACTCTGCACTGTTCCACTGATCTGTGTGTCTGCTTTGATGCCAGTACCATGCTCTCTTTAGTACTGTAGCTTTGTGAGGGAGTTTGAAATCAGGGAGTGTGATGCCTCCTGCTTTGTTCTCCTTTCTCAAGGTTGCTTTAGCCTTTCAGGGTCTTTTGTGCTTCCATACAAATTTTAGGATTGTTTGTTCTGAATTGTATCTATGGGATAAATTTTTCCACAGCTTTTTTTTTTGTTTTAATCTCAAGATATTCTTGGAGAACTATTCATCTATCTAGTGCTTTCCTTTTATTCATGCTTAGTATCCCAGAGAAGGAATATGCTATAGTTTATTGAGGCATGACTCTACCGAAGAACTTTTAGGTTGTTTACAATTTTTCAGTATAGTAAAATAGCACATAAATAATTGTTTAGTTCATATCCCTTTTGCAAGTGTTCTTCTATGGTTGGTATGGAGAAGTGTGACAGACTGCCTTTTCAGTTCTAATGAATACTGCTAAATTGTCCTTCCCAATGGTGCCATCAACTCACACTCTGTCAGCTGTGTCTGAAAATTCTGCTTTTTCCACAGCCCTACCCACACCAGACATGATTAGGTTTTTAATATTCAGCTTTCTGACTAGTAAAAAAACATCTCATTTTAAAATTTCTATTGAACATGTATATTTTTAATATGTCTTTGGCCATTTGTATTTTATTTTTTGCTATGAATTTCTTATTCTTACATTTTGAACATTTTTCTCTGGGTCTTTTGACTTTTCTTACTGACTTGTAAGATATTTTAAATACATTTTTGGATGAGAATCCTCTGTTATAATAAGACAAATCCCTTTTTCCAATCTAAGTTGTCTTTTCAATATTTTAATGTTTTGTATAGAACCAAAGTTTTGCATTTTGATGAACCTGAATTTATGAGCCTTCATGAAATTTATTTTTGTTTCTGTCAATGAAAAACACCCAGCCCAAGAGTAAAGCTTGTACGAGTTTGAGCCAAACTGACGACAATTGCTGGGAAGGAAAATCTCAACAGACTGAAAAAATGTTCCACAAAATGGCAGTTTGCAGCTTATTTTATACTTAGAATTAAAGGAGGAGGGTTCCATGAAATCCACTGGTGGTAGATTAAGAGGGTGGGAGAAAACAAAGTGGGGAAATCTCTGGGATTGGATAAAAGTAAATTGAAGAGATAGGTACTTCTTTTACATAGGTGGTACAGAATATTTAATAATAGCTCACATAGAGATATTAATCAAGGGACAAGAATAATAATGAAGGATTCTGCAGTTTCCTGCTCTGGTCTGGAAAAAGGGATTACTAACATTCCAAGGATGTCATTTTAGATGCAAAAAGACAACAGACACGCTCACTTAAGGTGAAGATTGACTTTATGAAGGAAGCTTCAGGCTAAAGATGTGACTTCCAGCTATGGCCCACCTTAGTTGTGAATTTTTTTTATGTTCGTGCCATCCCATGTGATTATTTTCAGTTTCCTGAGCTTGTCTGATTTAACCTATGGCCCTTTTCCGTCCTCATTTCTTACCTAAAAGCCCTTTCCTACTTCAATGTCATACTAATAGTATCATATTTTTCCTAATAAATGTATAACTTTCCTTTATTAGTTAATACTTTGAAATGTTATCTTAAGCATTTCAAATTAAAGTCACAAAAAAATAAACCCAACAGATTCTTTCAAACATTGTTTATGAACAAATTCTTTTAAATATTTAACATTACTTGCATAACTTTTATATATTTAATTCTCTCAAGTACTTCAAATACTAATCTGGGAGACATACAAATTAAAAACAAAAACAAACAATCCTAAGCATAAAATTTCCCCCTATAATTTAGTTAGCTCATTAAGAGATTTAGAGTGAAAGTTTCGGAGCATAAGGGATGTTTGATTGTCAGCCATTGTCTTCTGGTTTCTTTCTAATTTTGGTTTCCCCAAAATAATACCAATAAGTATAATAATAATAATAATAAGAGGTAACTTTAACTGAACGCTTATTACAGGCGAGGCAGGACCCTTTACCAAATATCCTACAAGACAGCTCATAAGCCTCACACTAACTTCTGAGGTTGGTAGTATTACTATACCCATTTTATAGATCAAGAAATTGAGGTACTGGAAAGTTCAATGACCTTCCCAAATTTAGAAAGTTCCTAGGCAGCGGAGGAAGGATATAATCTCAGGCACTGTCTCCAGAGCCTGTACCCGTCACCAGCATGAATGTGGCCACTTTGTATTTTTCTTAAAGGATGAATTTCCCCTCTTCGGACATCATTTTCCTACTTTATTAAATGAGGAGATTGGAGGAGTTATTTGCATTTGACATAAAAAGTTCTGTAATTTTTAAACACACACACAAGATTTAAGAAAATAAGATTACCTAGAATGGAACCACATAGCTCTCTCACTAATCAATTATTTACAATCCCGGTTTAACAATCTGATTTGAGTATCTTCTGTTGTGCTCGCATCGGCAGCACATATACTAAAATTGAGTATCTTCTGCTCACAACTGGGAGTTACCTTGAAGTTGCCAGGCAATGTGAAGCAGTCCCAAATTTCCATCTAGCTGGAAATGCTGACAGGACTTGGGCTCCTCGGGGCTCCGGGAGGTTTCATCCAGGAGGTTTCATCCTTATCCCGTCCTGATCTCTATGCAGGCCTAGCATCCATGACGGGCCCAGCTCTGATCCTCTGGGAAGAACATGGCTCTCTGTGCCCATTCCTGCTAGAGTAAAGGCAACCACAGGAAACGGGCACCTTCCCTGGGGGGGGTGTGCGTCATCGTCTGCAAATGCCAAACACACAACACTTTCTTGACAGTGGACAGTCTCTCTTCTCGCTGAGAATGGACAGGCATATCATCCCTTTTTGGAACTTTTAGACGGAAGAGTTCATGTTAAACTGTTAGAGACGACCTGCGTAGTATATTCATTTTACCTCTACTTTGTCTTTGTTTACCTGCAAAGCAAAATGCCAGAAAACATGTTAAACATAGCCCAGCATTTAAAAAGGGGTATAAGAGGTTTCCAACATAGTCACAGATAAAAATCTGACCGTGGTCCTGCATGCAGTAGGTGCCTCATAAGTATTTGTTAGATGACTTATTATTTGTCCTACTGCAAATCATTTAAAATCATCTAAAACTTCTAATAACCAGTGCGAACATTTATTCAGATATTACTACTGGTGTGCACCAGGAATTTTTAACTTTACATCTTGTCTGCTTTGATCTTCCCAAAAGACCTCTGAGTTGGACACTTACTTTTGCCCTAAATGATGGGTGAGAACATTTAGGCATGGAAAATAAATAATTTGACAATTAGCAGATAAATTGCTGACCTGGGATTTGAATTTAGGCAATCTGTTCTTAAGATCACCGGTTACCATATGCAATATATATGCTTGCTTCCCTATGTAGTAATTAAAAATAAGAACCAAAAGTTAAGATTGTATTTTGATTTGACCAACAGATAAACTACAGAATATCAGCACTATATATACTAATAATATTGTTGCAATGTGTAGATTCTGGACCTTGAGATATTTTTTGCAAATCCATTCTCTTGTGCAGACGGCTTTGGGGGTCGGTCATAAATTTGTGAGACCATTGACAACAATAGGGATACAATCTATGGCCACTAAAATAAGCCTTGAGCAGAGAGTGAACTTCAATCACACTCCACCCAACAGATCTAACGGCCCTTAACTCTGGACTGAATTAATGAAATATGCAGATTACAAATCATTTATATACAAATCATTTCCATTATATTACAGATCATTTGCAAATACAGTTACCATGTATTCTACATGTTGCAGACTTGTTTAAATAGCAACAACAAAAACCACAGTAACAAAACCTTAAGAGTCTCTAAGAGACAAAAAGTGAGTCTGCCGTGAAATATTTTACCTATTTCAGCTGAAATTCTAAAGAATATATGATCTACCTATTGCAGAAACTTCAAATGTTTTGACGGCTGGATCTGTTTTGTTTTCCAAATCCCCCTTTTTTTTTGAAGGATTTAGAAAAATGACAACAAAGAGTTCACAGGAATTTGTTTAGTTACAAAACAAAACAAACACGACATTTTCCAGCATGGGCCCCTGGGGTCCCTGTGTCAGTTCTGATCCTTATCTCCTAAAGGACATTCAGAGCATTGAGCTGAAGGCATGCAGGGCTGCTTCAGCATCAAAGAGGATTGATGTACCATGTACTAAATATTTTACAACTATTTCAAACAGAGGCTGAGACAAAAATATGTGTTATCAAGGATTTAATTTGATGGCCATTATCAAATAGAAGTCATTAACAATTTGGTTCTGAAAAGAATACAAAAAAAGTTGTAAAAATTATTTTTCACTTCATAGATTAGTTTTTGAAATTTTCTTATAATCGACATCATGAATGCCAAATTTTGAAACTCCTTGTAGACTATGAAATGATGCAAATTATTGTGTGAGAATAGTTAATTTACTTTTAATGAAACTGGCTCTTTCCATCAGTCTTTGATTGTACACAGTTAGTTACATACAAGAAGTTTCTGCATGAAATTGTACTCTTCTTCTAGGGAATGACTCCTAATGAATGTGAGTGTCGAAGTAACAGGAAATGTCTCACTGTATAATGCATAAAGAGGTTCCAAAATAACTAAATTCAAACATCTCAAAGGATACAACTACTGAATCAAAACCAGTCTTAACATTTGACCCTTCTGGGTAAAAATAAGCCTTGCTATTAGCAATGAAAACTAAGCATGCCTGGCTAATTGACTGATCTCAAAGCTGGCTTTTCTTTCCTTGACTGACCTCCAGGAATGTAAAGTCCTGTCGTCTTTCACCTAACATGGTGTCCTTAGATCCCATTTGGCAACAGTCATAGGTAAATAACTAAATATACTGTCTTTCAAGTAACTGGAAACGAATAAACGAAAGACGTCTTGTCTGGAGCAAAATCAACGACGTAACAAACGTCTCTTAGTTGTTATATCTTCTTAAAACCCACAAATATATGGACATCATAAAGGTATCTAATTCACTTTTTTATTCCAGAACCAAAAGTAGGAATTAGAAGGAAAAAAAAAAGTTAAATTCTACATAGTTACCTATATTGGTTTATTCTGAGATACAGGATCATTTGCTAAGTAGATGAATGACTTGTTTTTCTCTCACTACTTTTAAAAGAATTTATCAATGTCTTTGTTTCCTTCGAAATTCCTATCTTTGCTTTCTTTACATATTTTAAATCTGTACAATAAAATAAATAGTATAGTATAGTTTTAGTATCTCTTGTAGGAGAAATATGTTTTAAATAATTTTCTTCTCTATCGAAAGTAATGGAAAATTGCTCTATTTCTTTTTGGAAATATTTCTTTAAGGATCACATTTAGAGATTTTATAATACTATGGTATGCTGTACTGAAACCACGTCTATATCCAAAACAATGTGAATTCATGCTCAACTTTCTTCCTATCAATCTAACTTTTATCATAAGATGTGTAACAAAGACATTTTTTGAACAATGATTAATAACTGAAATCTAATATCCTTTGGAAATTTACATTTTATGCTTGATTAGAGTTGTCACTTTAGATTGCCATTTTATTGCCTGCTATTTAAATTAAATATTTCCTAACTAAATCTTTTTGTGGCTCCTATTATATCAACTATGAAGAAGGATGTAGAAAAAGATTACAAAATCTATTATCTACACAAATACGCATGGCACTGGACATACTCAATTTAATAGAAAATCTAAATGGAATGTTTTATGAATACTAAGTAGACTTTCAACTAGAAACGAACTCAGTACAATCCAATTACCATAACTCATTCCTGAAAAGCAGCTTGGTACGTTAGAAAAAAAACAGACCTAGTTTTAAATCCCAGCCTCACTACTTACCTAGCTTTGTAACCCTGAAACCCCAGTTTCTCAACTACACAATGGGGATGACACAACATCCTGTAGCATTTTTTGTAATTGTTAAAATTAGAAATGCATTATATGTGATGTGTTCATAAAATACCATTACAGCATCAATGGGGCATGTCCTGTCTACAATCTCAAAACTTAAATTTACATAAATACCTTGTTAGTTTAGGTACAAAAATTTACCTCCTTTTGAAAATGAATATATTACACCCTTTTAAGCCAGGATATTTTCACATTTAATTTGAGTGTTCATTATAATTACCTAATTCAGTTACATTTTTTCCAGAACTAGATACGTGGCCTGGGTGGTGGGGAAATAAAATTAAAAACTTACCTAGAGTCTTAACTTTCATTCTTCCATCCTTACCTCAATATGCAGTCTCCATTTCTACTGGAGGCCAGTGTCTCAGAAGAATTCTTCAGTGTGCAGAAATAAACTCTCAATTTCTAATGGAACCCTCAGGCATTATGGAGTGAGAGACCCCTAACTTCTCAGAGAACAAAAGCAAAATAATAAGAAAACTTTTGTCATAGGCACTTTCTCATTTAAAAACAGCCCAGACTGCAAAGTAAAACCTGATTCACGATTTTGAGAGAGCCATCAGCTCAGTCCTTCTCCCTGACATTAGACTGTGGTGGGTCACTGCTGAGTCCCAGGCGTTGGCAGCGGCCTCTACGCTGCCCCAGAGCTGCCCCAGAACTCGCTTCAGAATCAAGTGGCTGGAAGAGCAATGAAGCATTTCCTTCTCCGGCTGATGCAGGTATATCTTAAAGGACTGGTGTGAGTAATACTAGAAGGTTTAAGCTTGCAGTCTCCCTTGAAGATAATGTTTCTCCATATTTTTGTCTGATTATTATGCAAATAGGAGTAATCCTTTGTGAGCCTCCATTGCTGCTTGCTGTGAGGTTAATCCTGGTTTAACACAAAAATTAATGGAGAAATAAAATTCACACTAGCTGCCTTTCTCTTTTCATAATCCCTGAACTCTCTTCCCCCTACTGGAAAGACAACTTAATTATTATGTATTCTTTCTGCTGCTGTGACTCCCCGGAAGTCTTTTCTTGGCTGTCATGAACTTCCAGGTTGACCTGCCTCCCAGCCCACCTCCGGGCTTGGTGTCCAGGGCCTGACGGCCTCGAAATGCCCTCAGTTGTCTCTATCTCATTCAAGCGTGGAGTCCAGAAACCCGTTATGAAGGATACTCCTATGATGCTCTGTTCATGAAAGAACAGAGTGACTACCTTATACACGGGGTTAAATAGTGTATTTCTAATATCTCCAATATGATGATACTTTTGTGGGGCAGTGAAGATGTACATACCGAACTCTGTATAAATAAAGCTGTCACATTAATAGTTTTTCAACACAGGTGCCAGAGCATCTTGTTTTCCTGTTAAATTTTGTACTATATTCAGCCTACCTCTCCAGTGGGTCCATTCTTCTTGGATGCTGATCCTCATCTATTTGAAGCATCAATAAATGTCTCCTGTAATTGTACTGAGTCCACCTATTAAAAAGAAGATACTGTGGCCAGCTTGGTAGTGGGTAATGTGTTTGCCTTCCATGCTTCCTGCATTCTCTTTCCTCCTCTGGTTCGCTGTCCTCTTAATGCCACCACCTCACCCTCAATTATTAGCACGTTAAAGAAATGACATGTCGTCCCCTGCATGATTCTCACCCACTTGAGTGCCCTTTTCATATGAGGCTACAGTTCTAATCATCTTTAAACCCTGCCCTTGTTCTCCGTATTCTCATGGCTTTGACAGATGCTTGCTAAATCCTCCAAATGCTCTTTATTCCCTGTCCCAGTTGTTTCCTCAAGCTTCCTCCTGCACCTTTACTGATGTGCAATCCTGTTGCCTCACACAATCCTTCATCCAAATACCAGCTGTTCCACCAGCATGATGAGGATTCTAAACGTTGTGATGAGATGCAGCCTCCTTGCCTATAGAATGGGAGAACAACACCTGCCGAGGATTAAATGAGATTGCAAATGACATAGTAGGGATAAATATTGGTTCCCCTTGATGTCCCTGTGTGTCCCCCTCAAGGCCAAGCTTAAAAACCACATGCTCCATCCAGCGTCCCCTGACCAACGCAGCCAGGAGAGCTCCCGTACTTGCACTATCACTGCTCTTGGCTGTACTTTTATGCCTCTTCAGATACTCTGCGTCTCGTGCTTCCTCTTCTACTAGAACATAAGCTCCTAGAGGGTAGACAGTTTTTAAAGTGCATTAAATTTACATCTCCAAAGTGCTTTCTAGATTGTTGGTGCTAAGTAAATATTTGTTGAAAGTCTGAATGAATCTCCCTCTTCCATTTAGACTGGTTCCCTGGCACAATTTTAAATAACATTCATTTCAGCCTTCATTACTCCATTTTTGTTCCATGCTTAGCACCTTCTCTACTTTAAATCCCCAAATCCCATACTTCCTTCAAAATACAGCAATCCCCACCATTCGCAAATTGTTCTTTAATTAAGACAGCAACTTTCTTAAGTCTTGTAACATTTAGTCAGCTATGTAGTCTGGTTTTATTCTCTAGTTCATATGGCATTGAGTCTTAAGTAGATATGCTCATTCAGGGTAGAAGCAGGGTAACTTCTTTTGTATCTTCCGCAGGATTGAATTTGGGATGGATGAGTCTTCTTCGGGTCCACTTCTGATTCAGAGAACAGGTAACACATACGGGCAGATTATGTCTCTGCTGTAACTCATGTAACAGAACCTGGCATGTGCAAGGTTCTAGATAATCCCAATATATGTAAGGGCCTCATGATTTTCAGCTTATAGAATTTGTGGAGAAAAATATTTTGTTATTCTTGCTTTAAATTTCTTTTTTGTTGTTGTTAATGGCAGCAGGCATTAAAATATTATATTCATTGGATATTAAATAGATAATTCTCCAGAGTCATAGGAAGTCAGTTTGGCAGAAGATTCTTACCTTATTGAGATTTTAGAATTTACTGATGGTTTTGAAACAAAATTACTCTAATGCAAGTCATGTTTTTGTTGTTGCTTAAACTTGGTCTCAAAATGAAAGAAAAGTCTAGAAGAACACTGGTGTTATATTTTGATCTGAGTATGCATCAAGAAAGAAATATTAACTATCTTGACAGTTTTCCAACAAAAATAATTATCATACTCCATAATCCTTCTTAAACCCTATCATTTAAAATTCAGGTTAGAGATTAATAAGGAAAGTGTTATTTATACTATTTCTGTGAAAGGAAAATCATGTCTGTATTATGAAAAAAGGGAGAAACAAAATCTCTAAACATTATCAGTTAATTATCATTCTGAAACAATTATCATTTGTAGCCTAAAGTTTGGGGAATGAAAATAAGTTACTTGAATGCCATTGGTTTATATTAACTCATAATAAATGTTCATAAAACAGATCTATTAATCTTTGAAAACTAGAAAAACTACTTTTGGGTCTTTAGCTACTTCTAAACATTTCCGATGGTGACATTCACCATCAGAATGGCAGTGAATTCACACAAGAAGGTACTGAAATTGTTTCACATTATGCTTTTCACCTTTTTGCCAAAAACTTATCAAAGACACTTGCTATGTCATTGCACTCTACTTCTCTTGGGACCTGAGTCTTTCATGACAGTACAACAGAATAAAAATCAAATGTAGCCCACCAGTTCTCTAAATTACATTATTTTAAGTCAATTTGTATTTGAGTATAACAGTGCTCCTTGGGCAAAGACGACTTTGGAGAAACAATTCAAAATTATTTCCTTATATTTTTGTTCATGTGACTATTTAAAAATACAATGGCACAAACTTTCGCAATGTTTCTTATTTAGCTGCATATTTCAAATGCTAACAAAATATTTGAAAGCCACATTAAAGCATTAAAGTCAGTAGTATTAAAGGTATGTGTACATATAATGTAATGAATCTTGAAAAGTGAAGAGCACAAGACAAGCTGAAGGTGTATTACAGCATTATGAAATTTTCAAGGGAGCATCCGAGCATACCTCAACATTTAGTATTCACTTAATTGTAGGAATTCTTCAAATTAAGAAAATTCTATCTATACAAACTAAAAAAACCTCAATGCTGAATTTCTGAACATTGTTTTTGAATTAAAAGTCATATATACCTAAAATATGATTATGGAATAAAGATATGCTTATTATACTGCTTTAAAATTTTAGGCCATAAAAGTATAATACAAAGTGATGACACAAAATTTAAACCTACTAATTTTGAGAAATTTGACAGATAAAGGACCTCAGTTTCAACAACTGTCTTGATAAGAGCAATGCAATTCCTATAATAGAAGTTTCCAGAATTCTTTTCAAATCCATCTTGGAATATAAATGCAGTTTTATTCTTTTATAGAATTTTGGTTACTTAGCTGTGGGAACGTATAAACACAAATTGAAGCATGCATTGAAAGCTTTGCAGATCCGTTGGAGCCTGCTGGTGCTGGGGCACATCTAGAGAGAGTAATTTAGATTAAGACGCAGGCCAAGATGGCAAGATGGCGTCTCTCCTCGAGTCACAGACATGAAGGAGGGGCTGGCTAGCAGCGGTCTCCAGACTCCTTAGCTAGAATACTTCCCCCAGGCTCTGTTGTATCAGGAACTTCACATACCTGAAATCTTCGTGAAGCAGGCCTTTAAAAATGTGAATACACTGCCCCAGTGATGTGCTAAATATTCAATTTCCAACCTTAAAACATTGTCTCACAAATCTAACATAAGTAATGCTTAGGTAATAATGCTAATCACCACAGTGGTAACTGTGGGTTCCTCACTCCATTTTTCTGAATGAGTAAGGACAGTTCAGCCTCCCACAACAGGAAGGAATCATTTCTAAAGAGTTACTTAAGTAGTCTAGAAGTTTTGTAACTTGTTTCACCAGAAATCGTCATACTCACATCTAGGAACTTTGCCCATTTCAGACTGTACGCTATAAATACTTATAGAAAGTATTCTCAAATATTGAAATTGCTAGTATGTTATCAGTTTCAGAATTACTCAGCACAAATAAGAAAAACAGGTCTCTCAGCTATATGGATTTCGGTGAGTTTCACCTGGTAGGAACACCACTAAGTCCCGTTTCTCAAAAATAAGGGTGGGGATGAGTGTGATAAGGGTGTAACCTAGGGCTACGCCCTAAATGCAGGGGACTGATCACTAATGATCTAAAGAAGGCACAACTAAAGCAATGGTAAAGGCAGTAATCAATATTTTACTGAAACATTTCATAACACAGAAAATCTGTCTGACGTGTAAATTTACTGTCTTACGCAAGGAGGACAGACCCATTTTCAAAGACTAATATGAATACAATAAATATGGAGTTTACATACTAATTTGTACACAGAAACTCTGCTCCACAGCCATAGAAATTTATACTTAACAGTGCAACATATAATTTAATCAGTTGATTTATTTGACAGGTTTTTCTTGCTAAACACAAATAACTACCTGGTTTTCATATATATATATATATATATATATATGTGTATATATATATATATATAATATTATATATATATATTTTATGTATATAGATATTCAACAATCTGTACAGTCTCTAAACATAAAACTCCTAAAAGGCACAATTGTCTATACAACATGTACAAAAATGGCTGGAGCTGACACAAAACAATTATTGGTCAAAATTTCATGATTGCACAAAGATTAGTCATGAGTTTATGTCAGAAAAATGTGCTTTAAGGGAAGGAGGGTTTTCAAAGAAACCTTTAAGTGTTATATAAAAAAGAAAACAAACAAAACACTCCCTAAATAAAAAGCCACTAGGTCGCTATCACCAGCCTGTCCTCGTCGTCGTCACTACTCACGTCACTGAACTGGGCAGTGGCCTGCCTCCGAGAGAGGGCCGTGGGCCTGAGCATTGGCCGGTCTGGAGAGAGAGTCCGCTGGCCTGACGGCTCTTGGAGAACTGGGGGCTGTGCCTTGAGCAGAGGCTCTGACACAGACGCCGGTGTGCCCTGAACGGAAGGGAGTTCATGCCTGGGCTTCTCGTGATTGACTGAGGCAGCCTTCCCTGTGTCCATCTGACTTGAGCCCTCACGCCCTGCGTGGTCACTTGCAGGGGCAGGTGGATCTAGCACTTTGTTTGCATGTTCCCGCTGGACTTGAGGTGAGCCCTGAGGAGACGCGGTCCGGCTGCCCTGACTTGCACTGGCCACAGAAGTCGGCCTGGGGTGCGCCTCGCGGGCTCTGTTTTGGGAAGCTGGTGTTTCAGGGGCTCCCTGTGCATCCACAGTAACTGGACTCACTGAGGAAATTAAAGTAGGCAGCGCTATGTTCAAGATCTGGAGGCCAGGAACGTGTGCCTGAGGGGTGGGGCTGCTCTGCGACGGAGGCTTCGCAGCCAAAACTTGCAGCCCCACGGCATTGAGAGCCAGCCCCGGCGGGTGCACTTGTGGGGCAATGTTTGTATTGGCGAGGCCCAGAATATTGACAGTCTCCATGCTCAGTGACGGAAGAGACTGCAAGCCCGGGGTACTGAGGCTCTGCAGGCCTGGCACACGGATTTGGCCAATGGGAATACATGGCACGACACTGCTTAATTCAGCCACTCCAGCGGGATTTGTAGTGCCAGAAACTTCTGTGATCGTATCCCCAGGAGTGCCCACAGTTCTGTGAATTACATTGACAGCAGGAATCGTAAGTTGCATTGGCCCAGCTTGAATGGGTACAAACGTAGAATACGTGAGGCCACCAGGTACTACGTGGATTCCCCCGACTGGAACCATATTATAAGGTGTCTTTGATTGCTGCTGGGAATGCAAAGGAAGGTGGCTAAACAAATGAGTCTGGGGAGAAGGCAGGCCTGGAGTCGGTGGGAGAGTGACTTGCTGCTTCTCTCCTTGAGCGTCAGACTGAGGTGAGGCCACTGAAGGAATCCCCGTTGCTGTCAGAGGGCTGCGCTCAGCTACAGGGGAAAGCAGTCTCACAGAGGCTGTGTTCTAAAAAGACAAGAGAGAAGAATCCTTTCAGAGCAGAGCTCTTAGTCATCAAGCTAAAACGCTAGCATAAAATCTAGGTGAAAAGACACATATTTGTATTTTACTAAATTATAAGCTTGCTAAAAATTCTACTCTGATTTTTAAAAATTTAAATTTGCAATGAAAAAAACTATTGCACCTGAAATCTCTTCCTTCATTTTCTTGCACAAATAACAACAACATATTTTGTATAGTATTTTGCATTTTTTAAAATTTCCTGGAAATCATCTCACTTATACTAAATTAACCCTGAGAGGCGGCTGTAATTATTCAACTTTTTCTGTTGCTTTCGTTACTGGCACAACAGTTCCACTCTATTTTAGACATTAGGAGTTATTAAGAAATTGAGGTATTAGTTGGCCAGGAGTATCAACTCGGGGAAAAATTAACTGGAGAATTATTCCTGTATGAAATAAAGAGTATCATTAATAAAAAGATTTGTAACTGTTCATTTGTATGGTCATTCATTAATTAAGTTTATGGAATATCTACTGAAAACCAGATTTCCAGGCATTGGCAGGTATATGAGAGATTTGGGGACATGGAAGCTTTGAGCACAGGTGAAATATGAAAGTAATGAAATATCCTAGTCAAGGGATAAATCTTGCCTATCCTGCCACCCAAGATTATCATCTAAGTAGTATTAGCTTTTTCTTGATAATATTTATATTATAGAGCTACATTAATTTACATGCTAATTTAAATATCAATGTAATTTAAGTATATTAATTTAGGGTAGTCTATAGAAATCCAAGCTTCCAAACTTTAAGTCTTTTTTTCTCCAGTGTTACCTAGTAAACCAACATCTGCCACATTTAGAAATAAATCCTAGTGCAACTGTCCATACCTACTAGTGGTCAGAGAACTGTCAATGAGAGAAGAACATGTCCCTCACAGGTGTAAAAGCAGGGACTCATTCACCGAGCCCTGCGGGTGACTTCCCAGTCTGGCTCTGAGCTAGTTCTTGGGCAAGAAGCTTCCTCAAGTTGCCACAGCAATTCGATCATTTAAGCAAAGTAAACTACATGATACATTTTGGGGATCATATTAACTTTGCCGTAGAAACTAGGAGCTGTTTTGCCAACAGGGACAAAGTGCAAAATGTGTGGATGATCTACTGCAAATCCATCATATCAACGCCGGTGGAAAATCAACTCAGAGTAGCCACGGGATAAGTAAGTCCCAGATTCTTGTTCTCAATAGGCACACACATATTTTTTTTCACGATATTAAAAAAAGCGAATAGTAATAAGAGAGTCTATTTTGAAAGACCTGTTTGGTTCTTTCACAGATTTATAATACAATATGTGAACTCTGATTAACATACCTAACAAGGATCCAAAGGACATAAATATCTTTGTCCTTAAACAAAACAAAAAAAGCTTAAACAAACTGATTTAGCCGTGAATTAAGTACATTATTTTCTTAAGCCCTTAGGCTCCCCATACTTAACAGGAAAAGAACAAACCATTTACCTGCGTTAAAGCCTTTCTAGCCACAGAGCTCAGAATTTCTTCTGATTCAGGGTAGTCTACAGACATGTGATGACATGGGGAGGTGGGGACAGCTTCAGGTGACCTGGAAGCGTCTGTAGCAGCAGTTGTTTCATCTTCGTCTTGTGCAGCGCGCTGCCGGGTCCTCGCGGGCACCTCTGTCTTCCTGCCGCAGTCAGACTGCACTGTGCTAAGTACGGTCATCTTGGTGGGCAGCGCTCTGGGCAGGACGTCCATTGGGTCCGTGTGGAGCCCAGAAAAGCAGTCGATAATCCTGCTGTCCTCGTCAGCACTCACGGAGTCCTGCAGGCCGCTTCGGGAGGGCAGGTGCTGCGGGCTGGCTGTGACGGAGGGGGCTGCCGACAGGACCGACTCAGCCTGGCTGTCCTCATCCTCATCCTCGTTTTCATTATCGTCCTCGTCCGCGCCATCAGATTCTTCAAGATCGTATCCAGACCGCTCAGAACTGAATCTCTGTTTTTCATCTAATAGAAATAACCAAGAGGGTGTGTTATAAAATGTTTTACAACTGGACAAATGCAATCATTTTTATTTTTTTATAACCTTGGCAATACTGTGAGAAATATGGAAGATGGGGACTCTACCCACATACGGCCTATAATTTAGTTGAGGACAATGACATGGGGAAGAAGGAGTCAGTCCAGCAGGATCACAGCAGTGAGCACTACCAGAGTGGCATGGCCAAGGGCTGGCTGTGTTGATGCAGAACATAAACTACGCCTTGAAAAAGCAGACAGGCAGAGGGTGATGTATAAAGAAAATCAGAAATGAAGACCTCAAATATCATACTTGTAAAATCCCCCAAAGCAGACTACACTATATTTAAAAATTTAAGAGGTCAATACAATTCTTTCCCTGAGTTCTTTTTCTCTATTTCTTTGTATTTCCTTCCTATTGAACCAAAAAACCCCAAAACAAAACAAAACAAAAACCTTATGGTGTTTCACATTTATAAGCAAAATTATTTTCCTTAATACTTAAACAGTATTTTACACGAGTTTCCATTGCCCCCTGAGTAGTAATATGCTCTAATATGTAAGCCTCCTTCTACTATTTTTTACTTAGAGAGGTGCTAAATTTTCCCATCTTTTTTTTTTTCTACGATGATGATTCTACCCTCTTCTCACAGGAAGGGGAACATTAACTAAAAGTCCTCCATATCAGCCGCATGTCATGTGAGATTATGTTCAACAAAGGATATTCAAGATGGTCCAGGAAACAGTCTCAAAACTCTAAGCTCATAACCTTATCTATTCAAAATCTTGCAAAATTAGAGGCTGTTTCCCTTAGAAATGTTAATAAACTTTTAAAAAGTTAATGGAAAAAAATGCAAAGCACCTACCCCAATTCTTTCTCACTGAGCTATAAATGAAGGAAATATCAGACCATGTTCAACTTAGCTGTGATACATTCTGCATTTACCCATACATTTTTGAAGAGAAAAAAATATAAACAGAGAAATAGGCAATTGGTATGTTTTCTGGCTTTCCCAAATGGTCTGTGTACTAATTTACTTTATTACTTTTTCTATATTATAAAGTTCTTAGGAAAAGGTCTTAAAGGATCGACACCAAAACATTTGAAGGTGATTATTTCTAGGACAGAACAGACCTGAACTTTTATGTTGTTTATCTCAAGCATGTGACACTTTAATAATTAAAATAGTCAAAGATAAAAATATGCATTTAGGTTCCTTTAATACATGATTTCATAAGCTTTTTAAGGGTTGTACTATTTTGCTGTAAAATAAATAAATAAAATAATACCAACTCAATGAGTTCTACCAGGTGCCCTTGCTGGAGATACAATGGGTGATTTCTGGGTAAATGTCTGGACTCCGGTCTCAAAGATATCTCTCTTATACTCTGTCTGATACTGAAATTCTAAAATTAGAGAGTCATTCCCAATTTGTTTTGAATTTGCCACATCAGTGCCAACTCAGATATATTTTTAGAGACACTTTTTCTTTTAAAGTGGAAAGGGGAAAAAAAAAAACACAACAAAAATAAAAAAACCCAGCAGAAACTAGATGACTGGGATAACAGGTCATGGAGAGGGAAATAATTTCATTAAAAGTCAACCCTGCTACAAAGTCTAACTGGGTGGAATTTGCTTTCCCTTAAAACTATTACTTTTGTTTTCAAAGAGCAAGCCTAACTAAATTTACAAGTTTTCCCAAACCCACCATAAAGCTCTGTTCTCAGATAATCAAGGAGCCCAAACTCCGAGCAGAGACAGTGTCTGTAAAGAGAGAAGACACAGGCTGGCATCCTCAGGGGTAGATGCAACAGGACAATGGCCAATGGAAGTCAGCTAAACGGCTGACAGACTGGTGAGAGCCCCTCGTGGGCTGGAAGGATTGAGTGCACCCTCTGGAGCCGGATTCTCTTCAGGCTCGACACCATGAACCCACCACGAACCCAAACAGAAGAGAACTAAATGTCTGCTGTGGTCCAGATCTGGGGCAAGGGGAAGTAGCCATACAGGAGGGGCAAGTAATTCCATCTGGGTCCATCTCCCCTCTCGCCACTATAGAAGAAAAACCTTATCCTGTAAAGGAAGGACAAGAAGAATGGCTGCTGTCAGGACACAGTGCAAACTCACTGCAGTGTGGGAAGGGAATGAACAGGAGAAATAACACAGTTCTCCTCCTTGAGAAGGCACAGGTTACCAGCTGAGTCCATCACAACAGCTGGAGGAGGGGTAGAGGAAGGAGAGGGCCACAGCCCAAGAACATGGAGCATGTAGGAGACCGAGGCTGGATCAGAGCAGTCATGGCATACCATCATACCATCTCCTCCTCAGCCCCTAATGCCAAGCTAAAGAGCATTAAATGACTGCTAACAGCAGAATACTGCCGGGAGAGAGAAGGAAGAACCAGAATGTGTAGAGTGACCCTGTGAAGCACTCTGCAAGGGGAGGACCTAAAACTAGAACTGAACAGGCACCGCTCTCCTCATCCATCTCCACACCAAACGCAAGGTATCACCACAGGAACGCGAAGCCTCTGGTGTGCTAAGGGTAGCCATAGCAACAAGAAATCTCTCAAACCCAGTCCAAGTCTAACTAGAAAAACTCCCACCCTAAAGGCCTAGCAGAAGGAAAGGTATGCCCATTACCAGGCATAAAAGCTATTTACATTAGTCTGTACTGTCTTGTACAAGACGACCAGCTTCCAACAGCAATTACATGGCATACAAAAAGGCAAAGAAAAAAACATTCTCAGAAAAGGCAGTCAGAACCACGCAATATGACACAGATGTTACAATTGTCAGATAATTTAAAATAATTATGATTAATATGTTAAAAGTTCTAATGGGAAAGGAGGACAACATACAGTATCAAATGGGAATTTTAGCTGAGATATGCAAACTACAAAAAATAATGAAATGAAATTCTGTAAGAGAAAAATATAGTAACAATGACAAACAACAAACTATCAAACTCAGAATTCTATCCCCATTGAAAATAATCTTCAAAGATGAAGAGAAATACAGACTTTCTTAAAAAAACAAAAATGAGATTCACTACCAGCAGACCTACTTGACAGTAAATGCTAACGAAATCTCTTTAGGTAGAGAGAATACGGTAGCAGCTGGGAACTGGAGCTACACAAAAAATGAAGAGTATCAGAAACAGAATAAATGAAGATAAAAGTATTTCTTTTTCATTTTAAATTGCTTACTCTACAAGACAACTGAATGTTTATAGCAAAATAGTAATAATGTACTGTGTGTGTATAGCATACATGTAAATATAAAAGATGGAACACCAATAGCACAAAGAATGGAAAGAATTGCGTTGAAAGAATGTATTGTTATAAAGTCTTTACACTACATGTAAAGCAATATAATATTATTTGAAAGTAGACAACTAATTGTTTTTAAAGGTAGAAATAACAAGTCAGTAGAGGAGGTAAAATAGAATCATAAAAATGCTCAATTAAGGCATACAAAAAGGAAGACAAAAAATGAAACATGGAAAACAGCTAGCAAGATGGCAAATTCTAATCCAACTACATAAACATTAAAAGGAATAGTCTAATACATGAATTAAAAGACAGAGATTGCCAGACTGGATAAAAATGCAAGTCCCAGGTATATACTGTGTACAAGAAATCCATTTTATACAGAAAAACATATATAGATTGGAAGTGAAGTTTGAAGAAAGATACACCTTAAATAGTTAACTAAAATAAAGCCAAAAGAATTCTATACTAATATCAGACAAAGTAGACTTTAGAACAAGGAATATTGTTAGGGATAAATAGGAACATTACATAATGATAAAGGACTTAACTCTCTTTGAACATATAACAATCCTAACTGTGCAGCAACTAACCAGAGCTCAACAAACATAAGGCTGAAGCTGAAAAAAATGGAATAAATCCATAAACACAATTGAAGACTTCAATACTCCACTCTCAGTAACTGATGAAATAAGTATTTAGAAAATCAGTAAGAACACAGAAAACCTGAAAAACATTATCAAACAACTAGATGAAAATTAAAATACAACATTCAAAACTTGTGGAATGCAGTTAAAGCAGTGGTTAGTGAAAAATGTATTATATTAAATGCTTTTATTAGAAAATACGAATAGTCTCAAATAAATAATCTAAGTTCTCACTTTTAGAAATTAGAAAAAAGATAAAACTAAATAAACCCAAAGCAAAGAAAGGGAAGGAAAAAATAAAGGTGAAAACAGAAATAATATTGACAAAAGAAAAATAAAGCTAATGAAACCAGAAGCTGGATCTCTGAAACAATCAATTAAACTGATAAACCTCTAGTGATAGTTGCCGAGAAAAAAAGATAAAATTACCAACATTAGATGAGAAAGAGGGGACATATCACTACAGATCCTAAAACATTAAAAGGATAAGAAAATCTATGAAAAACTCTACACCCTCCTAACAATGAACAACTGAAATTTAAGTACAATGGTATTTACAACAGAACCAAAACAATGAAATATTTAGGTTTAAATTTAAAACATACAGGATCTGTATGTTGAAAATTATAAAACACTGTTTAAAGAAATCAAAAAGATATACCATATTCATAGATTGGAAGTCACAATATTATTTTTCCCAATTTAATGTAACAGATACAATTCAAAAACAAAAACAAAATCTCACAAGTATTTTGCAGATATTGACAATGTGATTCTACAATATCTATGGAAAAGAAATGAGAATACCCAAAACAATTTTGAAAAAGGAGACAGTATGGTATTGAGAAAAGTATAAACATACAGGAGCAACAGATCAGAAGACAGAGGTCAGAGATAAAAAAAAAAAAAAAACACACAGATATAGTGAGATTTCTGCCTTTCTTGACTTTCCATGAAAGGCAATTCCATGAAAAAAGGCAATTCCATGAAAAAAAAAATAATCTTTCCAGAATATTGTGAAGAAACAAATGGACAGCTACATACAAAAACATTGAACATTGATACATACCTTACAGCTAATATCGTAACTCCAAATAGAGTATAGACCTAAAGGTAATATATACAACTATACAACTTGTCAAATAAAACTGTATGTGACTTATGTGACTCGGGTTAGACAAAGACTTCTTACATATGATACTGAAAGTACAATCAATACAACAAAAATTGATAAACTGGGATTTATTAATATTTTTTGCTCTGAGGAAGACACCATAAAAGAGAATAAGACAAGCCACAGACTGGGAGAGAACATCTGCAAGTCACATTTCTGACAAAGGGATTATATTCACAATATATAAAAAGCTGTCAGAATTCAACACTAGGAAAACAAACAACCCACTTTAAAAAATGGGCAAAATTTCTGAATAGACACCTCACTGAAGAAGCCATGTGGAAGGCAAACAGCACATGAAAAGATGCTCAACTTCATAAATCATGAGAGAAATGAAAATTAAAACCACAATACAATACCACTACACACCTATTAGAATATTTTCTTAAAAATGTGCTAGTGAGGTTGCAGAACAACTGGATTCTCATATATTATTGATAGGAATGTAAAATGGTATGGCTACTTTGGAAAACAGTTTTGACAGTTTCTTACAAAACTAAATGTTCATCAACCCAGAGATTCCACCCCTAGTATCGAATGGAGAAATGGAAACTTACATTCACATAATGTTTAAGCAAATTTATTCATAATTGCCAAAAACTGGAAGTAACCCAGATGCCTTTCAACTGGTCAGTGGATACCAAATTCCTGCACATCAACACAACGGGTTACTACTCAGCAACAGGAAGGAAGTGAACTACTGACTCACAACGACATGGATGAATCTTACACGAATTTTACTAAGTGAAAGAAAGCAGATCCCCAAAAGCTACTTATTGTATGATTCCTTTCATATGACATTCTGGAAGACGCAAAACGATAGAGCGAAAAAGAGACCAGTGGTTGTTAGGGGTTGTTGGGTGGGGAAGCAATTATAAAGGAGTGGCATGGGGAATTTTTTTTAGGGGGGGTGAAGGAACTGCTTTGCATGCAACTGGGAGTGCACGTACAATTTTATGCATTTGTCCAAAACCACAGAACTATACGCCACAAAGTGAATCTTACTGTATGCAATAAAAACATAATCAATGAGTAATTGGGGGAACGAAGATGAAATGCACGCGGAGACCGACGAGTAACTAAAGGGCAAATGCACCACGTAGCCAACCACACTGAAGGGGCAGGAAGAACGGTCCCGGCCTAGGTCCCCTGCTTGGATGCTGCGAAGGCTGAAGACAGAAACAACCACGCACACACACTGTACTGTAACTGTAAATCTGGTTTTCACAGGCGGCTTAGGATTCCTGAAAGTAGTCTATTGGTATACTGGAGTTGAATAAGTATGTCCACATATTGTAGATGAGAATCCTTTTTTTCACTGTAGGTGAAATAAAAAGAAGGAAATGGAGAAGGCTAGAATAACCTTATGTTGCTGAACTGGAATTGGAGCTGTCACTATGAAGTCATGTTTTCATTTATATATGACAGCTTAAAAAAAAAAAAAAGATGGGGCCATCGAAGGGCTCAGGAACAGACCTCACAGAACTCTCGATGGCCAAGGAGAACTTGGGCTACACAATAAATAACGACAGTACTGGATTATAACCCAAAGGATAAAATACACATCCTTGAGTTCATACTAATATAAATGAATACATGGATGAATGCACGAATGGAGAAACGGTTAACTTCCTTACATAAAAATTCCAGTTAATAAATTAGAGCACCACAGTAATACTGACCACAGGCAAGATCCATCAATGTATACTCAGGATATTGGCACTGTCTCAAAGTATCTCCCACAAATATTTAATATTTATAAAGGCAACAACAGTAAATTTACAGTGTAGAGTCCTGGCAGCCATCACCTTAGTCAAGTAATGAAGGTTCACAAGACCAGTAATAAATACTGACATAACGTACCCTCGATACGATGTGCTAAGGAAAGCACATCATCCTATGATACTTTCCCAATGACACACAACTTCAAGCCAATTAACTGATCAGTACTCTCTAAAAGTGTCAAGGTCATGAAAGACAAGAAAGGCTGAATGTGTACAGGAGGGGTCTAAGGAGCCGTGACAACTAAGTGCAATGTGGGATCGTGGAAAGAGATCCTGTGACAGAAAAAAGGACATTAGTGGAAAAGATGGTGAAATCCAAGTAAACTCTGCACTTGAGTAAGTAATACTGAGTTGAGGTTAATTTCTCAGTGCTGCCAAATGTTCCATGGTTAGGTAAGATGCTAACCTAAGAGGAAGCTGGGAGAAGCATACACAGGAATTCTCTACACTAGTTTTGCAACTTTTCTGTAAGATTAAAATAATCTCTTTAAAAACGGCATTAAAAAAAACCCAAAAACTATTTACCAATGCTCCAGGGTCTATATTTTACTCTACTGACACCAATATGCAGTCTCATTCCTTATCTCCCTCCCTGCTGTTCTTATATTCATCAGGACTTCTTTTTCTGATGAGCACTCTTCTTTCCTATTGTTTAATAGGAAACTGTTAATTCTTGAAACCAGTTCCAACACTTCCATTGGTTAATTTAAAAGAGAAAAATTTCTCCAAAATATACTTCCCTATATATGTGTTTAACATTTTTACCACTTAAAACTGTTCTTATTTTGTATCTTGTACCTATTTTTGCATTTCTTATTCAATGGTACATATAATGACTAAATGGCTCTACCCCCCACTTCTCACCATCTAGACTCTAAGGGAACCCGGTTTACTACTACATAAAGACCAATACTATTTGATCATAACGAAAACAAAGACTAATTAAGAACCTGACTTCTTCTCACACAACAATTTAAAAAATGAAAAATGCAGTTAGAGTTGAGCCCATAGCTCACAAGTGACAGAGCCAAGATTCAGACCCAAGTTTGCCTGTCTCCTTAGTTTATGCTAAACATTCCACATTCATATGTCGCATTTTAAAAATGTAACTGTAGAATAATCTGAAAGGTCAATAATAAATTATAGTCAATAAGCTAGCTTATAAACATGCACGAGTTGAATGTTTATAGGTACAGACATTGAAAGCTTCATATAATTATTTGATTATGAAGAGAACATATAAAATACAACTTCCAAGAAGAACGTAAATAACTGAACCTTTTCAATTTCACAGGAAATACACTGGATAACTGAATATTATAGTAACTATAGACATTTAAGAATAGTTATGTTATAAATCTTTTAAATTTTCTATTATATACGTTGACAGGTTCTACAACTTGAACCAAAACGACTCATAACAAAACCAATTTCACCAAAAACTGATTGAGATAAACAAGAGTTAAATTCCTATGACATCTCATCAATGTTATAACAATGTTATCTGAGCACCTGCTTTGTGTGTGTGTGTGTATGTGTAAATTTTCAGTGAATTTTATGAGAATTTAAAAAGAATACCATGTACTTTTTAATGGAGAAGGGAGTAAAACTATTTGGCTTCATTTTAATCCTACTTTGCCTTGAGCATACCAAATTTCAGGGTGTTAGTTATGACGGGTGGGAAGACATATGGAGTGGCTTCCATGGACTTTCTTTCTCTCTGGACAGAGCCACATGCCTCCAGTCTGGAAATGACTTAAGAGGGGCTGGATTTCTTTCTATAATTTTCCTTCACCAAGATAATGTTTTTCTCTCGGCACGCATTAAGTCTGGACACTTCTGAAGGGAAAGGACCGCTGTTCAAGTTTGGAAACCTGCAAATGAATTTGGGATCATCACATATTTGTTAATCAGGGTTAATATTCTGGGGTGACAGAAAAATAGATAAAATGTGGAGAGTTTATATGAACGTGATACAATGGAATCCTTTCAAATATCCACAGCACCAAAACAAAGCCCAGACAATCCTGCTCTCTGGGTTTACACAAATAAGAGTTCTTTCCTATTACTTTGCTCTCCCCTTAACCTCTACCCCTGCCCCAAAGACTATCACTACTGAGTCAGAAGTTGTGCTGACAGAAAATCCAGAAAGGAAAAGCAACTTGTTTATGATTACAATCCAGTGAAGATGAGAAAACAGGCTCAATAATCCAAAAACTTACACTGATGCCTTCGTGCTATTGTGCACGTTGCTACTGCATGTTGTTTACCACAGTAACTGCTGCAGTGTTACTACACTGAGTACCTCTGAGCAGCTGTTACAGCAGGCAACAACTGCACTGCTGGGCTGTGTGGCTCACCGCCTGCTCCCGCCAATGGTTTTACTGCAACCCGGCCCGGCTCATGCGCTTACATGTTCTGTATGGAGCTTTCCCCCCACAACCATGTTAGTGGTTGTGACAGACCGTCAAGCCCACAAAGCCTGAAACCTTTACAATCAGGTCCTTTACAGAAAAAGTTTGCCAATATTTCTACTTTGTTTCATGTTTAAACCTAACCACCACCCTGGGATAGAGCTGAAATCAAACTCATCTTACAAACAAGTTAAGAAACTTACAGAGGGCTAGAAGGCATCAAAGCCAGGCTTTGGAACTGAGTTTTGATACATTTAGGAGTCCTGTCATTAGTCCAATCAGATCTCCTGACTTTTCACTATTATATTGTAGTTGTTCTTTCTTTGGCTTGTACAATATAGACTGTAACGTTCCAGAAGGAGAAAGCTGTAAGCTATGACTTACCCCCAGGCACCCCAGAAGGGGCATAGGAACCTATATACTTGCTTAACAAATTCCGAAATGAATGGCCCTTGAAAGTTGTATTTAATTTATGACCTCGCAGACGCATCCCCCACTCATTATCAATAGTATTTCCCAATACTCAGCATCATTTTACATAAGTGTAAAATTAATTTCTCTAGTTTCTGTGAATTTAAATTCATGATGGAAAAAAAGGTATACAGCAGCAATACTGTTTCTCAAAAGTAAATGTTCGGATAAAGTTAGGTCAAACAACTTCCCTAAGGGTGTATTCCAAAGGCGTCTTTCTAGATCAGAGGAACTGCAAGCTGCCCTCCCATGGCTGCCACACAGTGACACCTGCTGGAAGAGGTGTCACAGCCTCCACAGCAGCACTCACCCCCAGCCCAGCATCAACACTTTTTTGTTGTTGTAGTTTGTCTGTTTTTGTTTTTCTCATGTTTAGAAATGTTACTCTGAATTCCAGACAAACGACAGCAACGTGGGGAAAATTTTTTTAAATCATGTAACTTCTGCAGTAATGTTTTCTTTTTCTTTTTTAAAGATGAAAACATCCTTAAGAATATAATATGCCAGAGGTTAACGTGTGTTAACTTTAGGAAATACACCACAAGACTACCATATCTGTGTCATTCTTTAAGGATGTTAATACTTATTTTAAATATAAATCCTAAGGCCTATTATTGTTTCATATTGTGCATGAAAACTTTTCTTAAAAGGAATAATATAGTTTTCTATAAAAATCTCAGTGATAAAAATGTATTCTACAGGTTTTACTGAGAAAGGGTTTGTCAGTATTTTTATAAAAATCACTTAAAACTATTTTCCAGGGTCAGTGTGATACAGGTTTTAAATCCTGTGATCTAACATCATCATCTTATACACATTATCCTAAATACTTCAACTCTAACAAGAATGGTGCTTCTAGTTACACTCTGCCGTATTAATGTTCTCAATTTGGCAGCTGAGGGCACGTATTAACATTCCTAGCACCGAAGTCCAGCATTCTGATGACTAAAACATTCTTTGGATCAAGGCATTTTGAAAAGCAAATAGCCAGCAGCATGATTTTTGACACAAAAGGTGAAAAAGTATTCACTAATACCCCAGGCACCAGGGGTCAAAATTCCAGAGACTATAAAATTCTGCATGGCAAGAATACAGGGCATGCATTGGCAGCTGCGCTGGAGGGATTTCATGAGCACACACTATCATTATAGCTTGAGTTGCTCGTTTTAAACTAAATGGAAACTTCTTTTAAATGCTAAGTGTCCAAATTTAATTCCCTCTGCTTAGTTCAAAATAAATGTTTCCCAACATCTCTACATTTCATTCTTTTGAAAATTGTAATAGAAAGAGAATTCATCTGCTAAAGGAAAAAGTAGGTAGCCATACGCTGTTGCCAAGGGTAGTCAGAAAATAATTAAAAAGACTGAGGGTCTTTGGAGTCTTTGGTCCTTCATCACACCATTTACACAGCGACCTTGAACAAGCACTCTTGGTCAGGCAGGGAATGTGCACCATATGCTGACCAATGACATCTGGGTATCCGTGGCTGACCCAGTAGAGAATGTGTTTAGGGTCCTCAAAAAAAGCAGAGATTGAAGATAACGCCAGGTAAAGAACTGCTTACTTTAGATAGGAATAAATCTGGAGTACAAGTCTGGTGCGAACAAATAAGGCAGACAAAGAGTAATAACTAATTACAAATAGCATAAAAAACCTGGACTTTTCCCAGAAAGCCATAAACTGACCAAGACATTACCAAATGGTGATGTTTACAAAACAAATATTACGATGTGATGCTTTGTAGCAATACTCTTTGGCCTTCAGTGAGCATTTACTAAATCTGTTGAATGAATTAAAAGCTCAGAGATGCCATTTCTTGGTGATGATTATGTGTGTGCTACATGGAGAAAAAAATCAATTAAATGAGCAAACCAACAAATTTGTCCTATAAATCTAAAAACACTATCCTTAGGTTTCTGGGTGCTGTTCTACCAACTCTGGGGCTAGATTTAGAATCTTGTCTCCCAAATAACACCTTGGTGGTTATTTTCTTTAAATATATTTACCACATGTCCCAGATGTCTGAGATAATCAAGATTTAAATATATGTAGCAAGTTCTTGCATATCCTGTTAGCATTGATTAGGTACATTTGTGACTTTCATAAAGTGTGCCAAATATTACCGTTCTTTTTATGGTACTGAAGGACTCCACTACTGAAATAATATGAATGTAGCTATCAAAAATACTTAGGAATTTTATTCAGCATGCTCTAGAAGTGTCACAAATTGTCTTATTATTCAAGACCATGTTTTATAGTACGGGTTTCCTAAAAGACACGTGGCTCCTGAATTTGGCTACTAATTTTTCTTTAATCACTGCACTATTTAGTTGGCATCTGTAACCTATTAGCATAATTAAAGGACAAATTTCAACAGTGTTTAGGACAACCTAGGGGATAAAGGACATTCCGTTAACGGTGTTTATTGTTGTTTCAGACTTTCCCTTTCCCTGTAGCTAAACCAGATGTCCCCTGGTAAGCGCAGTTGTGAGGCATAATGAAAGGCGTTGGAAAGCCACTGTAATCATTACCTTTGGGAATGAAAGTAAGGAAGCAAACTGTGATAACTGCTGTGGCACCTGAATGTTTATTTGCAGCAAAATGGAATTTCAGCGTGGCTTCTGGGAGCGGACTGTGCACTGGGCTTCCTATCAGGTTTATGTTAGATTAAGAATATGAGAAATGGTATCACGACCCCAGGATATCACAAAAGCATTTCATACAACTGTTCACCACACCAGCAAATTATATGTGAAAAGACCATACATTGCATAATGCAATTTTATCACTTATTTTCATTTACTGGGCCAATAAAAGGGAGAATACACTGTTAGAAAGGAATCTCGATATGGGTAGAAGATCCTATGTGTCGGCTAAAGTCTCAGAAAGAACCACTATGAGCCTGGTTGCTGAGATGGGCCCTGTGTCATCTCACAGGAGGGAGGCAGGGAAACTCCAATGGGTGAGGAGGAAGCCGGCAGGAGAACCTAGCACGTCAGAGCACTGGAAACTGACCAGCCTCCGAACCCCAGTGCTTTGTTCTACCAGTAGATGCATGCTTCTAAACTTAAAACTGTAATACTTGAATATATTTATCCTCCTTTCTAATTTTTTAAGTGTCACTTCGCCTACTACTCACATCTAAGTGAAACACTTCTTAACATGCTGCTACTCCTTATAACATCTAACTTTATGGAACTGATAAGGGCGAGGTTTTAAAACATACACAGAAACATTAAAGTAGGAATAAATCAAGTCCTTATCTTTTATGATAGTCTATTCCATGAAGAAAACTCTAACACAGTGATGATGTGCCACAGCAGAAATTAATTCCAGGGGAAATAATGTTCCCTAATTTAATAAATGAAGAGCAGTATTTCTAAGTTATTCATCATATACTTATACATATACAGACAAAAATGGATGTCACAAGGGAAAAACTGTACCACACTTTCCACCTAAACTTGTAAACCCTACAAGGTGAAGAATGAGGGATGTTGAAGCACTGAGGTACTTTGTTTATAAAAACTCCCTTCCAGAAAAAGATTTCTGCTCTATGGTGCTATTATTGTTGCAGCTGAATGGAACTGTCCACTCAATGAAATCATGTTTCTTTTAATCATTATTGTCTAAATTCCCACTATAAAACAGAAAGGGGGGGAAAAATCCTCAGCAATGAAAATTCCAGGGTCACAGATTATGTAAAAAAGCTCCATCTGTCATCTTTTGATTCGTTTCAAAAATATTTGAGAAAATAATCTGAGTTAAAAATCAGAAATATATAGGTCTAAAGAGGCAATGGCTTTAAATGATACCAAAAAAATCAGACTTTCTTAATAAAAGGAACACTATACATGTCACTGAACGTTTACAAGAATACAAACATTAGAAAATCCTATCTAGGAGATAATGGTTTTCAAGTGTCCAAAAATCAAGAAATTGGTATAAACTGCCACAGCAGAGACTGATTACACATAAGTAAGTGTAGTTTAAACCTGGAATGACTGCTTCCCATGCTAAAGCTCCCTTGCACAGTATGACCTGCTCACCACCCTTTCCCCGGGTACGCCCTGTCCAACCCTCTCGTCTTGTCCCACTTACACTCTTGACGCCCTGCTCCTCTTGCCCAATCTCTGCACTTTTGCTCAAACAACTCCCTCAGTCCCTTACCCTACCCCTTCATCAATGCCTTTGGAAAAGAAGCAATACATGGATCAATAAATCCCGTCCCTAGCTGCTAGGATACATTTAGTCAGCCATGTGTAACCATCTAGGCCATCACTGCTCCTTCCCTGCTGCCAGCTTTGGGAAGTGAATCCTGCCCAGTCTGAGCACATTCCAACTCCACAGCCACAGGCGAGGGGCTCCCAGGGGCCAGGACTCTGGTCCTGCCCAACAGTGCTGAGGTGCTAAGCAAACAAATGAAGGGATCTGAGAGAGAAGAAGCTTTTCTTCTCAGGAACTACTGGAAAAAAAAGAACAGGTTTTTATCAAGCTGGAGAGATCATTACTGAGCAAGGGAAAATGGAACAGCCAGATAAATTATCTTCTAGTCTTTTGAGCCAATGACCAAAAAAGAAGAAATTATCAAACGAACGCCTTTACCACTTTAACAATATGTCTATCAACCTTGGCCATATCACATAACCACTATTTATAGGTAAAGGCATTAAAATAAATATTGCATTCCACTTGATTTTAGTGAAGGAATTTACTGGTTAACTAATGCATCAAATTCTAAAACTAATCTTGAATTATTTGCTGACTATGGGTCATTTGCTCGCAGTCATCCATCCCATCCACAACTGTACTACCGGCACTACCTACTATCTGCCAGGCAGAACCCTAGGAGCTGGAGAGAGAGCAGTACACACAATAGAATCCCTGTCCTCACGTCTGGGAGCCGTAAGTGCTATCATGGAAAATAAGACAGGATAGACGGGCATAAGTAATGCTGGCAGTAAGAGAGTGAGGTGTTTGTTTTGTTTTGTTCTGAGATAGCTTCAGGAAGTCCCCTGACAAGGAGATGTCTGAGTTGAGAAGCGCACTGAGGAGATGATGGGATACATCTTGCAGTAGCTGGCAGAGGGCATTCCAAAGACAGGAAACAATACACAGGTGAGACAGGGGCCAGCAGGAGGTGTGTGATACAGAGCGAGGAGATCAGTGTAGCTGCAGGTGAGTGTGAGCAAGGGAGGCAGAAATAGGAGAAGAGTTTCCGAGAAGTGGTGGTGAGAGGCTGAGTGGGCTGCGGAGCTCAGGGTACAGTAGGTCATTGCTCTGAAGGAGACAGGAAACCTCTGGAGGATTTTAAGCAAAGTAATGACATGATTAACAAAACAACAACACTTTGGCTGTTGTGTTGAAAACAGTCTGTAAAGGGGCTGGAGTTGGACCACATACTACAAGCAATGTGGTAGAGATGGTGGCTTTGACCAGGGTCAGTGGCAGAGGTAGTTAAAAGTGGTTGGGTTATGAATACATTTTGAAGGAAGAGCAGAAAGGTAATCTGGAGGATACTGAAGACAAAATGAAGGCATCAAGGATGACGTCAATGTTTTCGGTCTAGCACTGGAAGGATGGGAGAGGACCACAGGGGAAGCATGCTTCTTGGAGTAAAAGGGAAGTCAGGAGTTTGGGCAATGTCAAACCTGAAATGCCTATTAGACATCCAAGTGGAGATGGTACGTAGGCATACGGTTATGTAATTTTGCAGTGATTATGGGAATCATCAGCATAAAGCCAGGACGCTGGGTGAGAATACCTAGAGTGCACAGGCGGAAAAGAAACTAGAGACCACAGGCATGGGGAGATGACAGAGGAGAAGTCACCAAAAGAGAAGAATAGCTAGGATATTCTAGGCCAGTGTTAGACAAGAAAATAGTACACCCTCCAGGCACACAGCATCACAGTACAAGTTTCTAGGTATTTCCCCCTATAAATAGGGCCATTTGAAAAATTATTAAGCAAAATCCCATCTGTCACTATCATCAATTTACTGGAATGAAACTTCTTGTTAAAGAACAAGACTCAATTTTGGGATAATAATCAAGAAAACATAAATAAAGACAGCAGACTATCATCCATCAAATTGGCCAAAAATTTAAACTCTTACACTATTAGGTATAGTTAAGGGTATGTAGAAATGGAAAGTCAAATGGAGAAAAATTTTAAATTACAAAGCAAAATTAGTTTTCTAGGTATCTTCATATAAGGCGGTACTGTTTATGCAAATTAAAAACAAACAAACAAAACCATACATATACTACTCATAGATACATACAAAACCCTTAAATGTAGTTAGTGTTTGCCTCTGGGTTGGAGTGATTGGCAGTGATAGGTAAGGAAAACTACACCTAAGGTGTAATGCCTTACTCAGCTTATTTTTTTCAAATATACACTGAATTTATGAAAGACCTGAAACAGGTGAGAAAATATGTCTAATCATCACTTCTAGTATGAATACATGAGTACATATAATAAAACTCTTTGTAATCCTTTCGTATTTAAAAAAGTCTCAAAATATTTTTTTAAAAGCACAAGAGAATAAAAGGAAAACAAGACAATTTGTCTAAAACAACGTTTACTACATTTATACCTATATTCCAAGTCTATAATAAAGCAGAAGTAGAGGAACAGATTTTGTTGGCATGTTAATAAAGAATTACTAGGCCTCTAGCATAACATTGAACTTGGCAAAATCCATCTACATACTGTAATTCAATTTTCAGAAAAAAATAAAATAACTTTGAGTACACTACCCATAAATACAATAATTTCAAAAAAATAAACACAAAAAAAAAACAGGTAAAATTACCCAGTTTTATCAGATCTAACCTGAATAGGAAATTAGGCTCTAAAGTTTGAGTTATAATCAAAGACTGGTATCAAATGGTTCTGGAATGACATGAGAAATACTAAAATGAATGGATAGATATCTAAGTCCATCAGTCAGTCAGCCAATTGAAACAATCATGATAATTAATGGAAACCATACTTAATTCTCCTTTCAAATTTAGGGTATTAGTACTACTTTCCTTTAACAAGTTAAGAGGTTTCTACAGACACTTTAATTTTTTATAAGATTATTCTTCTTAAAGAAGTAAAACACATAAGAGTATATGTAATAATACCTTTGACAATCACACATTTTTCAGACATCAGTATTTCATACTGTAACCTCTACTTTGGGCCTTTTATAGTCTGTGGGTAACAAATATTCTTGCTGAAACTGTTACTAATTTTTCCTAGGTTTTTATTTCTGAATTGCTCAACATAACAGCAATCAAGCAAATAAATAGTGATTTTTTTTTTTTCACTTAAAAAGTTATGGTAGTTAATTTACTACATGATTACTAAGAGAAGAAAATAAATCTGATAAACTATTTATATTAAAAGTAAATTATAGATGAATCAATTTTATTAAATGTGTCTTTAAACAAACACAATGACACAGAATTAAATTCCTAGCAATTAAAAAATCAGCTTTCATATGTGGAATCTTAAAAAAACAAACAACTAAACCCACAGAAAGAGATCAGAGTCGTAGCTAACAGAAGCAGGTGTCGAGGGGAGAAGAAATTGCAGAGAGTTAAAAGGTTCAAAGTTCCGACTATAAGATAAGTACCAGGTTCTAACGTAAAGCATGATGCCTATGGTTAATACTGCTATATGATATATATGAACGTTAGTAAGAGAGTAAATCCTAAGATTTCTCATCGCAACGAAAAATTTGTTTTCCCTGTTTTGCTTTCTCTTTTTATTGTATCTGTATGAGATGATGAATGCTAACAAAACTTACTGTGTGATCATTTCACAATATATGTAAATTATACCATTGTACTATACACCTTAAACTTATACAGTGATGTACATCGGTTATATCAATAAAACTGGGGAAAAAAAATCAGGTTTTAATAAATATGTTCCTAGTACAAAAAAGTTACACGTTAGAGGTGTACCAAAGCATGAAGTTGTATATAAAACATTAAAAAGCTCCTTATTGTCCTAAATTTGTTATGATGATCTTTTCCTTCTATTAATGCATCAGTTTATTCCCCCAAAAAGCATTAAAGGCAGTCCTTTCCTGTGCTTACAAAAATAAATCACAACTGTACCACTTAAGAGGTGAGTCACTTCTCTAACATATTTAGAAACAAATTCAGGCTGATTCATTTAGTGTGTTACTGGTTGTCAGGTGGAATTAGAAGCATTTGATTTTTGACCTATATTTTCAATGATATCCTCACCATTTTCTCTTTGGATATTTTCTCTACATCAAACTAATGCATATAAAGTAAAACCAAGCAGAGAAATGTTTAATTTAGAGCATTTTTTTTTAAAAAAAGCTTAGGACTTTTTCCTTTAACTTCTTGTTGATAAATTCCTGGGTTTAAAAAAAAATGTCTTAAAAAAGCACAAATATATTCTCTGATTAGTCCGCACAGAGGAATAAGTTTATTCTTCCTCAAAATTGGTTAGAGATAAATACTTATATTTGTTGAGTTAACACTACTAAGAAAACGACTGGTTAACCTTTTCAAAATAACAAACATTGTGGGGAAGCACGCAGATAGATGTTTTACTCCGTGGATATTTCCAGAACAGCTGCTATGTGAAAGGCACTGTGTTAACGACGGCTGTGGGAGAAGCAAATATTACTCCGTCATCAACTCTGCTCCTGATCTGCTTACGAGTCTCAGTAGGGCAGTACAGTAAGCATGTAAATCATCACAAAATAAGGTAGAAAGGGATTCAACACTTTCAGAAAGGACACTGAAACACTAAAGGCGTTCAGAGAAGAGAAAAGTTGGTTCCCACAAGAAGCGTGGGAAGAGAAACGCTTCATGATGGCAGCGGAGCTGAGCTAGACCATAAAGAAAGTAAGCCTTCGACCAATGCAGACTGGGGGCCACACTGTGTGGGGATGGCGGCTGGGGGTTTTAAGGGAGGCTTGTAGAAGTAGAGAGCTGGATCAACGTCGTGCAAGCAGGAAATTCAAGCATTACGGTAGGTGAAAGAAAGAAATGAGAAACAAAGGTGAAGAAGTAGGTAGGAACCAGGTGACAAAGCACTTGGAAGATGTAAGAGTAAGTAGCTCATCCTCATCTGGCAGGCAAATGGAAACCAATGAAAAACTTGGAACAGAGGACTAGAATGATGGACACATGCTTCAGGAAGATTAATTTAACATCAGTGGGGGTAGATGGGTAGGAAGAAAGACAAATTAGAGATGAGCAAACTGATTAGGAGTCTACTGCATAGTATACATAAGAGGGGATGAAAATAGAAGCTAAGCAGTATCAGTAGGAATGGAAGGAAGAGTATGGATGCAAAAAAAATAGTACATTATAAACAGCATTTATGAAAAATATGGAATAAAGCCTTACCTGATTCTTCTGCATCTTGGTCATCTATTAAACCTACTGAGACGCCTAAATCCACACATTTCTTGCTATGTGTCTTGGACTTCATGTGTTTTGTCAGATTTCCTTAAGGGAAAAGAATGTTTACTAAGCTTACATAGTATTATTTTGCTATTGCATTTGTCAACACTGGCAAATTCCATTCCGATTTCAAGTGAAAGTACAGACTGTGGTTTACAGAATTCCAATGACTAAAATTCGGGCAAAAGAATATACTGGTACCTGTATAATAATCTTCTTATTTATTAGGAATAGTTAATTTCTCTCTCAAACCTGCCTCCTTTACTCTGATAATGGCTACTTTTGCCTTATGGTTTCTATTTTCCAGTCCTTCTCTATTTTTTAGAACGTTTTGTACATACGTAACGTCCCTTTATGATTGCACTATGATCTGTAGCACCTGGAGTCAGAATTCTCCACCAGTTGTGTCTGCTGGCTTTCCCTCATAGTACTTTGTTTCCTTGCATGCTCTTTAGTTTTTATTGGAACATCGATCTCTATGGTCAGTTTTCCAACTGCTTCTGCCTGGGCCCTTAATGCTTTCATATCACTGATTCTGTACCAGGTTATTTTTTGTTGTTGTTCTTTTCCATGGCATAGGTGTAGGGTTTTACTTTTTAGCAGGTAGCTTTCCCCCCACATAGTCCAAAGTCACTGGACTGGAGAGCCAGGCTTATTTTATTTCAGAGGCCTCAGACTCGACTTTGGCACTAGCATTAAAAATCCCAAGTTTGTGGGCATGTATCTGGCTTTGACGTCCCTATGGACTTTGTTTTAAGTATCTGTTCACCATGCTACCGTGGGGTTTCTTTTTTATTCTTGGTGCCGGGGAATTTGCCTTTTTAAATTTTGGGCTTGACTATTCAAAACTATATTTGGTTATTGTTGTATTATAAACAGTAACTCTGTAGGTTTGGAACATAAGAATTTCCTGCATTAATTTCACTTCACCATATTGACCAGAAGTCTCATAGTAGTATCTCTAAAGGTGTGTTTCCTCTGGCAGCTGGTGTATGTAAGTATTACCAGGTTAAGTGAGACTCACTGGGCAAGGGTACCCCAAGTGATCATGAGTGCAGGGGGAGAGCTCATATTCTTCTAAGGATACCAAGCTGCTTGAGTTGATCATGCCACACACACAAAAAAATTGCCAACAAGGGAAAATCATCTCTTTTGAGAAAATAAATAAAATCTAAATACTTAGTTTGGTATGCAGGGCAAAATTATATTTGAGGATAAGCCTTTACATGAGCTAAAAATGTCTGAATGATTGGTCCAGATTTTGGGTTTGCAGTCACTGAAGGACCTGCAAAATTACTGTATTTAGAGCCTCAATTCCACTAAAAATGCACTAAGTCCAGGGAACTGGTGACACTTTTGAAGCCAATCCTTGGACTAGCTTGTATGCAGAGCATCCAGAGCTTCATGCTTCAGGGATTCAACAGTAAGAGGGCACCTGGGCCAGATACTGGCTAAGATTCATGAAACCCTAACATCTGTGATTCTAGAGCTAAAACCTAGCTTAAATAGCTTGGCTATGCCTGACAGTTACTTTAAGTACATTAAAAATAAAATATGGAGCAAATATGGCAAAATATTAATAATTAAAAGATGATAGGTATGCTGGTGTTCATTATATACATTTCTATTTTTCTGTATGCATCAGGATTTTCACTTTAAAAAATGGTTTGGCTACGTTAATGTGGCTGAAATTTCCACTTATAAGTCAAAACACTTTCCAGTATAACAATAACTACAAGGTCCACTAATAGTTTCCTTTTAAAATGACTTTGTTTCCTAAATAAATAGCCAGAGAAGGTTATTTCCTTTCTAAAAAGAAACTTTCTAAAAAGTTAATGTGTAATTGTAAATAGGCAAATTTGGGAATATAAGTTTTTAATAAGCATATTTTCAAATAACTTAAGCTATTACTATTAACCAACTTCTTAAATAATTTAAAATAAAGAAAATAATTTGCATTTTAAATATACATATTAAAATGCAAATATCCCCTAGCAATGCTATAAACTTTGTGCATTAATTTAATAGATAAATTTTTCAACACATTTAATAAATATTAATCTAAAATCTCTGAAAATCATGAGAGATTTGGTTTCTGGATTCCTGTGGCTACATACAGAGTCTAGCTTTCTGTGATATAAATGGGTCTAAATCCTGCAGAGATGAAAGCTCACTATGTATTTTCTGCTGACTCTTAAAGCAGAATAGCGAAAAGAAATAAATTATTTTGAAAATGTACTCATAACATAAACTAGGAGGACAAATGCTGAGTATTAATTTATAAATATTACAATCAGAAGCATCAACTTCTAGCACTAAAGACCACCCCTCTGATAGTATTTTGCTGTCTTTGCACACCATATACCCTATATATAGCATGCCATTATATCACTACTACTTACACACTCAAAAAGTAGAGTTGAGCTGGCTAAACAAATTAAGTCAGAGTAGGGCAAAATCTACAGCTTAATCTGAAAACAAGTCTATTGTTATTTAGCTACCTTTAAAAGGCACTATGGTATCTGTTTTATATATATTTACAAAAGGTAGATGGTCAGCTACAAGAAAGCTGAGCATAAAAAAAAAGAGAACTGTCATGCCAAGAATAGGGAAATATTAAATTTCTAATACTTTTTTCACCAATCTCCTTAGCTAAGATAGCTTTCTTCAAATAAATATTTATCACATAATTCGAATGAATTATCTGACAAAACAAAAAATTTAATGTAAATTCAGATATGCAGCATATTAGAGAAATGAAAGACATGAAAACTGCTAACATATAATGATCACTTTTCAGGGGTCATTATTCTCTGTCTACCATTTAATAAACATTTATCTAAAATTTTACACGATGTTTTGAGTTATTTCATTAAGATTAATACTTGGTGAATAATATTTTTCTTTGCCAAGAAATCTCTGCAGTTTCATTTGGTTTTCCACCTCTAAGTTTTCCTTCCTTTCTTGCCCTTATTTTATGAACATAATATTTTAAATATCCTGATTCCTTTCCCTCTTCTCCATTGAGAAATGCCCATTTCACGTGATACCTTGATCCTCTTTTATTTGGTAACATTCTGTACTTGGTAATCTTTTATTAGTTATATTGGCCTATTACTGGTCTCTTGCTAGAAATTAATAGATATGTCTTAATCATAGAATCAAAAGCAGTGAAAAAGCAATAAATTGAGTTAAAGGATCAAAGCATTTTGTCTTATTAAAACCTTGACACAACACCAAGAAAATCATCTTGAAATCCACCCTCCATTTCCTCATTTCCAGAAGGAGGTTCTATGTCACAAGCAAAGGACTGCAGAATGACTGTTCCGTTCCTCTCTACTCATGATTTCTTGAAACTCTTTAGAAATACTCAAGGCTATCTGATGAAGTTCCCCCAATAGCCCCATCATTCTTGTTTCAGGTACTATATTAACATTTAAGGAGAACAACTTGGAAGCTAACTCTCTTTAAATACCAATAAGTATTAGCCGCCCCAAAATGCAATAAATTTTGCTAAAGAGTTGATCAATCTTTAAGACAAAAACCGCAAAGACAACCAATACAATCAGAAAAAAGCAAATGTTAACTCAAAAGAGATAAAAATAGTTTTTGTAAAAACATCAATTAAATATTTTTTACAGATATAATGCTTTCAGACAGATAATTTTATGATCAAATTATTTTATTTTAGAAAGATTTTTACTTTTTAAAGGGAGTTATATGAAACTAAAATTTCAAGTAATAAATTGTCATATAATGATTCATGAACAAGGGACCTAATGGAGAAAGCAAACATTTTATAGTAGTGTATTTATTATATGTAACAGGAAATTGGTAGAGGGTAAAATTACCTTCACGATAATAAAGGCTTACAATTTAAATAACATATAAAGAACACAGGAAGAGTACTAAATATAATTTTAAAGACTAGTTCTGAGTTCTATAAATAGTACAAAAGTTAGAAAAATTTTGAAGCTGAAAATCAAAAGAATTTGGGTAAAGAAAAAAATAAACACCATGGAAAAGAAAAAGAAATGGCTGCATGCCTAAAATTATAGATACTAAAACACGAATATAATTATTCTAAGTTTACTGCAATTATTTTAAATTTTTTTCAATCTTTTAATGCCGAAAAAAATTTACTTGTGATTATGAAAAGTTCTTTTTCTTCTTCAGCCCCAAAGTAAGTATTTTTGAAAATACACTAGTCATTATGTTATGCAACTATAATTTAGGGAGTAAAATGAAAAAGGACAGTTGCTCCTTTTAAAATGTTACAGTTATTATATATATTCTAAAAGCATGTAATTAAAAACTTTTTTTCAAGAGGTCTAGAAACATAAAGAAAAAAGGCTACAATGTTGACAAGATGTAATTTATATTAATCTATTTATGCTACTGCTTCCTTGGTCAAAAAATATGTAAAGTTGGGTCTTAGCTCTACTAACTCAATGTATATAAAAAGCAATGTCATCTCATACCTTTTGTCTTAAAGGAGAAGTTACAGTAAGTGCAGTGGTAGGGACGGACATCTGTGTGGGTTCGTATGTGTTTCTTTAACATACTAGGTTTCTTACAACGTATTCCACATTCTTCACAAATGTACTTTCCTCTTCCCCTGCCTCGGACATATACATACTCTTCATTTGATTTATATCTAATTTAAAGGAAAAAAAATGAATAGGGAGAGCGAATACTATGTCTTTGAGAAAATATTAAAATTCAACCTAAAAAATAAAACAAGGCACAATTTTTAGACTCAATATAAATTTTACGCATGTACAGGTAACAGAATATTCCAGCTTTTCACATAAACACTTAATATTCTAATAGCTAACTCTAACCAAACAACCTTATTCAATTCTAGGTTTAATTTTAAAATATTTCCTCTTTGAAGTCACTGCTGCAATAATTTTCTTTGTTAAATTCAATCACAATTACAAGTACTAAAACATTTCTGAGCTTCACTATAACTACAATTGGTTTCTGCATTTTGTTTTTCTTATAACAAATACATTAAGACATCAACTAGGCAATGAGTTCATCTCTCTTAGAGCAGGTTTTCCAAGTCATTCCTTATTGTAAATCAACATGAAACCCAGGGTTCACGCTGAAAGCTTTGCTCTTAGCTACCTCCTAGGACGTACAATGTTTCCTAAATAGTTATCATTTTCTTGATAAAAATGGAATTATTAAACATAATACCTAACATATATTTTTCCATGAAGATCCTGTTAATAAGCTTAGAAACCCTGCAACATTTATATAAAACTGGTATTGATATGTCTCCATTCATATGAAAGCAAATGTACATTTAAAAAGGAAGTTTAAATGTACATTTAAGAAGTAAAATTTGTACTTGCCCTCCATCAAATATTTTAATTCTTCTTGGTTCACTTTTGATTAAGGAATTTTCTTTATCTTGCTCACTGTTAATTTCAGAGGCATCTTTACTGCTGAATTCAACTACTGTGGACTTTTGATTACCTAATGCTCTCTGAAAGGAAAAAAAAGAGAAACTAATTTAATAAAACTGAAAACACAAACATGCTAATGTTTCACTTGGAAAATAAAACACGGCAGAATACAATGCATATAGTTAATCTCATGAAATGCATTTCAAGGAAGTAGCAGGTTTAAAGGTCATGTGCTTTATCTTCTTATCTTTAATATATCTGTCTTAACCACAGCAAACAGGTAAATCTTTCGCTATTTTAAAATCCCACCACAGTCCACTGACACCCGCAAATAAAGGCTTTACAACTTCCCATACTGGTATTTTGAGCATTTAATAGGAACTTTTTAAAATACACTAAATAGTTCTCATATCTAACCAACCACTCGTACTACAGTTTACGTGTATTTCGTAGAATTTATTCTTGGAAATGGAAAAGAGCTAGTTGCCCCTTTTGGTATAATAATGTCTCATACTCCTGAGAAACATGACTAAATTCCCTTCAATGTTAACCTATTGTAAAGTTAAAGCAGAAGCCCCATTTCCCAATATTTTATTCTTACTTTCTCCCGTTCCTTTAAACCATAATTATGTTTCCTCTCTAGAACTTGTCAAAAGTTCCTGAATACTGAGAAGGGTGAGACATAAATACAGGTCAGGTCAAAAGTTAGGTTTTTGCCCGATAATAATTAAATCTCTAAAAAGAGGTAGTGAACATCAAAATGATAAACAATATGAACTCTTCTATAGAAACATTACAGTTACCACCACTAGACGATTTGATATAACCGCACCGTTCACAAGTTTTCTCACATACCCTTGTGAGGCCGGCAGCACAGGTGGTTACATCCCAGTGAGCAAGGACGCTCTCAGGGTCCAGTCACTTGTCCAAGGTCAGCTGTTAACAGCAAAGCCTCAAATGCCAGTCCTCTGGCCAAACACAACACAAGGCACAACTCTTCTAATCAACGGCCTCTTTGTTACAAACCTCCTTTAAAAATGACATCACCACGCAGACAGCTCCTGTACCAACATAACTTTATAGTAGTAAGTGAGGAGAGGGTGTGTGGAGGGCCTAAGCAGCCCCAGAAAAAGTACCCGGGAAGCCCCTGTCCTTACAAAGCCCGGAGTAAAGGAAAGTGCCTGGCCTGGTGGTGTGAAGAGGTAATGACACTAACCCTGACATGTAAACATGCAAGTTCTCCTTTTCCTTCCCTGCCAAACCCATTAGGTTTCCCTACAACTTGGAATATCTGCACACACCTCTCCTTGACTTTCTACCTTTAACAGTAATCCTATTTCTTACCTCGTTTTCAACATCAAACTCCTGCTTATCTTTTGTTCACTTTCTTACTATCAGATCTGGTTTCTATTTACCAGTTACCAATAAGCTAAATGTCAAAATCCCTATCATTTTCGTAGTCTTTATTTGCTTGACCTCTCCACAGCATTATACAAGGTTGATGCCTTGTTTCCCTTAAAAATCCTTTTATTTTAGCATTTATCGCTTCTTTTCCATTTTGAATTATAAATACATTAACACTTGGGTTGTGAGCTAACAGCCAACCCCAGACCCAATCCTCCGTAGCCACGTGCCCACGAGACTCAAGTCCCCAGTGGTATCAGCAGTGCTCAGGCCAGAGACCACCTTTATTTGACGTCTCTGATTGAGCAACTCTCCTGGAGATACCTTCTTCCTCGATCTGTGTGATACCACCTTCTCACAGCTCTTCTACTTCCTCTCTGAACAATCTCTTTCAGTTTCTTATGTTGACTTCATGCGTCCATCCGCCCCTTTAAATAGTAGTGATCCCCAGAACCCGCTCTCGGCCCGTCTGTTCTTTACACTTTGCCGGAGCAATCTCGTTAATGACACCTATGCACTGAAGACTCCCTACACGTTCCACTGGGAACTCGCTCCTACCGTGTTTCCCTGAAAATAAGACCTCACCGGAAAATAAGCCCTAGCATGATTTTTTTCTGGACGACATCCCCTGAACATAAGCCCTAATGCATCTTTCGGAGCAAACCCTAATATAAGACCAGGTTTTATTTTCGGGGAAACACAGTAGCTGAAAATCCAGATACGCATTTCTGGAGGCATTTCTACCAAGACACTTGGGGCTGAAGGGAAGCCACTCTGTAGGCACTTCAGGAATATACATAAAGCTCTGTTTAAATTCCCATGATCATGTGTCATCTTCTGAGATTCTGATTTGTGTAGATCTAGAGTAGAGTCTGAGCACTTAAAAATTAAATTCTGAATAGTCTGGATGCACCCTCCTTTATTGAGAAAGTATGAACAGCTCTTCACCACCAGGCATGTTCTTTGGTTTTTATCTACACTTCCAACTTTGAAACATGTCAGTATTCCAAACTTACACCTTCTAGCCATAAAGGACTCCTCAGGGTTTTTTAAACGAACCAAGTTTTTTCTCCCTTCCACGTCATTCATCAAACTATTAAAATATCTCATTCCTGTTTACCTGGAAAAATTCCCACTTTTTTTTTTAAAGACTCAGCTAAAGTATCAGCACTTTTGGAATATCTTCCCTGTATCCACACCTCCTCCACCTGCTGGCAGCATTAAGGGCTTCCTTCTTTTAAAGCTGAATATATTTCTATTACAATACTGAACTGTGATATTTTCTTACTGATAAGTATGTACATGTTTATGAACCCGTATTACGTGCTTATGACCCTGCACAGGTCAAGGACTTAATCTATAATTCTGAATGTCCAGAGTCTAACATGATATCTTCATCCATTCATCCATCCATCCGTCCACCCCTCTGTCTTTAATCACTTAAATAATTTTTCTTACTTTATAACGCCAATACCTCTAATAAGATTGATTCCACAAACAACCCCAAATTCCAGTTTTATGATCTTATTTCATAAGTCTTGACCAAATCAACTTTACTATCAAGTGTAGGAGTTAGTTATCTTCGGTACTAAGATGATTCACAGAACTACAGAATGGCTCTCTGCTTATATTTCAAAATGATATAAAACAATGTTCAACTACTCACACCTCTGTTCCCCTAAATTAATAGGGGCAAAGCATAAACATAATCTCCTCTCACTTAACAATAAAAGCCTTACTAGAAGAGAAAGATGAAAGTAAAAGCATGAGTATCTGTACCATTAAGTAAAGACTTAAATGTTCAAGTGAGGGAAAGAAAACTGCTCAGGGCAAGTTATTTCAAAACGTTTCAAGATAGAATCACTGACAGGACTCCAGATAGCCTTTATCAGTATAACTCCCAGGGCAAACTTATACTTTCCTTCAAATAACTACAGTTACAAAGTACAATTTGTCATTCATAACTTCCAACTAAAATATTTAAAGGCATCAAGACATGTTAAAACTAATTTGCACAACTACTTTTAAAGAAAAATAAAATTTCAAGTACCTTGCTTAAGTTGCTTTTCCATTTGCTTGAATAGACCAATAAATCTGATTTGGAATGGGTGGTTATTGCTTGACAATAGAGTGATTTCCCAGTCTTCTGTTTTGAATTAAGGAGAGAAAGAGCAACTTTTGTAGGCAAACCAAGTGGATTTGGATTACTGGCACTGACTGTCCAGTCAGTATAGGCCGAAGTTTTCTGGTCAGTCTGAGGCAAATGTAACGTTTTCTGTCTTAACAGATAGCACCATGTAAAGCTGGTCGTGGTCTTCAAGCTGGGGAAAGACAGCTGCTGCCTATCTCCGGCATCCAACACTGAAAGAGTGGCAGCTGTCGGCGGACTTTGTTCTTGGAGGCTCACTTGGTCAGCTTGATTTTTAATCTCTAGAGACTTCCTTTCTTGGTTACTGTCTATACGTTCCAAAGGAGAAATATAGGTATTTACTGAAGGAACAGGTGAATTCCTAACTGCAGGAGACAGGGCTATAGAGGACTTGGTGTTTTCAAATTCTTGCAGTTCTTTTATAGGTTCTATAACTACAGACTTCGAGTATCCTGACGACAAATGATCAGCAGGTAAAACATCCGCCAAATTAACAGCCTCACTACTAATTTCAGGTTGAGAAAAAATATCCTGTTCCAATATCACACCTTCAAGAGGCTCTGTCGTACAAACCTGCCTCACTAACACAGGTTTCTTCTGTTTATTAACTTCATTAGCTCTTGGACTCAGTGGCTCAAATGGTCTAAGGTCTGTTGCACAAACAGCTCCGTTTTCATCTTTAGCTCTCTTCTGGTGTTTTTCCATGGCAATGTCTAAACTATTCGCCGGGGAAAGCATCCTTTTACTTGAAGCTGGAGATTCTTGTTGAGGGGAAAGTCTACCAATAGACATTTTTGGAGTTACAGGCAAGGATTCTGACAGAGAAGAATTTTGGCCCATCTCTGAAAAAGCATTTTCGCAAACAAGTTCTTCCTCTGGGTTTGGCAGAGCATTCTGGTGACCTTTTTGCAATTTTGGCAGGAAATTTTGTTCTCCGCTGATTGGCACCACACTATGACTGGCCTGGCAAATTGGCTGACTGGACAGATCCTGGGTCACCAGGATTTGGGGCAGAGGTGTGACGGCGGCAAAGCCGTATGCTGGAACCTTGCTCGGCAGGTGCACGGGCGGCGCAAATGATGTTGGCGCCTTCTGCACCTGCCCCCCAAGCGGCCCGAGCTTCACTGGTGGTGGAGGACATGAATTAGACGTGGCATCTACTAATTTGGTTGGTAATGCTAATGAAGCTGCAAGATGGTCGGACCCACCTGGATCTGAAAGAACTTTCTTTGGCAAAGAATGCACGGGATTAGAAGAGCAAGACGGGCTTGTAGTGAAAACCTGACACTGAAGTTGGTATTTGGGAGCAAAGCAATCCTCACTTTTAGAAGATGCACAGACACTGGGATTTGCATCTGGTTTGACACTCTGTGTAGACACTTGCAAAGACACCTGTGTGTTTTGGTGGCTAAGGGGTGCATGGATGTGGTTTAACAAATTGATACTAAAAAGCTGTTGGACTGGAAAGATGGTGGTAGAGTTAGAATTTGAAGTTTCTGTTTGTAGATTCCTAACTTGAATCTTGGAGTGAACAGTATTGGCAGGAAATTCAGCTAAGGATGTAGTAGTGAGCTGAGGCCCCGGAAATGGCACTGCATTTGCACCAGGAAGAGCAACAGTTTGGAAAGATGATGGGTTCCCGGGAGCCAGGTGACTTTCTGGGGCTATGTTTAAAGATATCTGCCGTATCAATGGGCCTCTCCTTCTTTCTAAGAGAGGCACATGCGCAGTCATCCCCACGCTAGAAGTGGACGCTGGAGGCTGCAGTTCAGCAAGTGGTGCTGCCTGAGGTGGAGTGAGACTCCCACAGTCGAAGGATTTACTTCTGAAATCAGAGACCTCCATCGACATCTGCATGCAGTTAATCTGTTCTGAGGCAGCACGCCTCATTTCCCGGTGGCTTCCAGGGATGTCAAGTGTAGCGGAGCCAGGCGGAATCATGAGAAACTCTGCTTTATTGAGAAAAGTGATTTTGGGGGAAGCCTCCGTTTTCGAAATGTCCTCTACATCTAATGAAGCTGAGAAACTTGAAGTGTGAGATAAACTACTCTCCCTACTGAGACTCCTGGAGATGGTGGAATCGAAACTTGATTCGGTTGAGGAATGCTCTATCTCAGCGAGACGAAGCCTCTTCTTTTTGGGAGGCAGTTTCTCCGTTGGCAATTTTGACAAGGTTTCACTACGCTGAGGCCAGCTGAACTTCTCCGATTTCTCCTGATCTGGGCCTTGGGCTTCAAGGTCCCGGTCTGGCTCTTCTGTGACCAGAATTTCTGGGACTTGGATATTGTGCTGCCGAACGAGTCTTGAGGGCTGTCCTAACACGTGCCGTTCACTTGCACTCTTTCTTAAACCTTCCTGAAGTTCTCCTCGAAGGGCATCTGACAGTGCCGGCTGCTGACGATGAGAGGTGTTCCGAGAATGGCGACCTTCCTCTTGGGAAACTCCTATCACTTTCAGGGACCCAGGCTTCACTGTTCTACTCAGCTCCTGGAAAGAAACTGGGGAGCCTCTTTCAAAAGACTCAAGCTTGTCAAAAGAACTGGGTCTGCTCAGTGAGTTTGTATGTTGGATGACTGAGATTCCCGTGCCATGTCTCTTCAACTCTATCTTGTCCTGGGCAGCCGAACTTATCTGTTGTTCCATGATGGTAGACAGTTTGGGATCCACTGTCTGGTCGGGGCCTCGGGCAACAAGCTGAATTTGGGAGTTTTGTAAATGTGTGTTTCTATGCTGCTGGTCACCTGTTATGACAACATTATGTTTAGACATACTGGAAGCAGAGCCCAGAGCATTCTGAAACTGAAGGCCTTCGGAGCTTTTGGGAGAAGCTCCACTTTCATGTTGTTGCAATTCATCATCATCTCCAACACTTTTCATTTTCCTCCGTTTCCGTATCTGGGGCGTCTGTTCCCAGACCCCTGTGGCACCAGCAACTCTGTAGTGAAGAATCTGCGGCTGTGTGCTGCTAGGCGCGGGGCTGTGCTCAGGTTCTCTCATAGCTACCTTGGTTTTTGGTCCGTGTAACTCTGAACAGTAAAATTTCTTATGGTTTTCAAAATTTTCCAGTTTTCTATACCTGTTTCGACAGGTTTCACACTCAAACATTGTCCCTCGTCCTTGATGAGACTTCTTTTTTTCTAAGTGTGAGCCCGATGCCAATGACTTGTTCCGCGCTGATGCAGTTTCACTGGTAGCATTACATCCTGGGTAGCTGTCATCCAAGGACTGCCCAGCTCCGAGAACGTGACTTTCACTTGTTGAAGAGTCTTCCACTGCTGCTTGCCTGACCAGAGTACGGGGATGTCCACTTTGGGACACGGAAGTGTTAGGTCCTGATACAAACACATCATCATAGAAAGCGCCAATTTTGTCATCAAAGGACTGACTTCCTCTCAGTGGATGAGGGGGAGGTATGATGTTTGCAGGTATTGCTGAATAACCTGTGGTAGGCATAGAATTACTTCTTGTAATAGGCAAACAGTCAAGGGAAGGTACGGACAGAAGAAACACCTGCTTTGATTTCTCAGTCGGGGTAAACGGAGACTTTGGTATATCAGAGCTGGAACTTGTTCTCCGCCCCATTGGTTTCAAGTCAAACTGGAAAGAGTCCTTAAATATGTATGATTTAGGGGAATCGATACTGCCTCGTCGTGAGAGAGAGGTTCTCCGTGGCTTTACACTATCCAGCTGTTTATCGTCTACCAAGGCTTCGTTGTCTGAGATAAGCTTTGATATCCGTTCTTCCAGTGTTTTGGTTGCCAAAGGTGGGCGCATCTGACCTGGTAGAAACAATGCTTTTTCACCTGTTGGTAATGGAGAAGGTGCCGGTGTACTGACACGAGGTGCAGGGGGCCCGTTATTCTTACTGAAGTCTTGTTCCGTAGCAGGGAATGTTCTGGCAAACGGAGTTGGCGGACTCACCGTTTGGTCGGCACTTTCAGAACGTGAGAAGTAACCAGAATCTGTACTTCCTAGACTTCGAGGACTCAGAAGTTTTCCCTGTTGCTCTTGGGAGTAATCGGTAGCCTGCTGCCTTTGTAGCTGGGCGTGAACTGTCCCTACGTGAGGTTCTTGTTTTCCCTCTGGCTGACTTGTGTCCCCTTTCTGACGGGACTTTTCAACAGTCTCTAGGGAGGACGTCCAGGCTGAATGTGTCAGTACACTGGTGATCTGAAGGTCCTTCTGCTTTTGTGCGCTAGGAAGCTCAGGCTTAGGCTCTGGACACTTCGGGCTATCAAGTCTCAGAGGGGACACATGGATAGGGTGGACCAAAACTTTTGGTAACTCGGTCACAGTGTGGGATTCTGAAGACTTGTCCTGCAGTGAAAAGTCACCTACCACCTGGTCTGCACTACTTGGAATGAAACTTGACTTTGGTAAAGCTTCAGAATTTGATACCATTTTCATTATTTGCACAGGCTGCAGGTCCATGGAGCCCGGGTCATTTTGCCTTTCATCAGCAGCGCTCTCCTCATCACTCTCACCACTGTCTTCTACATCTGAATGGATACTAAGTGCTTTGGGGGACTCGTGTGACAAGAACAAACCACCAGCATCTGGCTGCAAGACGAGACCCAGTTTGATGGTATGTGCGTGGGACTTTTTGTGCTTGTACAGATTACTTTTAGTCTTAAATGAAAATCCGCAGGTCACACAGGGATAGGGTCGCTCTCCAGTGTGGGAGCGGATATGCTTTAAAAGCACACTCGGTTTTGCACAAGCTCTATTGCAATATTCACAGATATATTTTCCTTGTTTTTTTGGCTTCTGATCTTTCAGAAGAAGATTGCACATTTGCTCTACACTGTGAGTAACAACAGAAGAGATGGGAGTTGAATTATAAACTGGCATGGGGGGTGACTGTGTAGAATGGGCCGGACTTACTGACATAGGTGAAGCAGAATCCACTGGCTGTTTTGGAGAAGTAACCTGAGTTCTACTGGAAACTGAAGTTAGACCTACAGATGATGTCACTGCTAGAGTATAAACTTGTTCAAGTTTGGTGTTCTCTTGATTTTGCAGATTCGTCAGTGATCTTGTGAAAGCTGAACACACTGGAAGCTGTTGATTTAGTTGATTAGATTTAGAAACAAAGTGTTCATTTTGATTAGACGCATGAGAAACTGACTGAACTGATGCTTGCTCATTCTTTGGAGCAGCAGACACATGCACTGTGTATGAGGTACAAGAAGACTGTGATTCAGCAACAAGTTCTTGTGAAGTCTGATTTGGGGCATCCGTTGAGCTGTTTTTTAATTGAGAAGGGGGTCGTACAGTTTTATTTGGTCTCAGTTTTTCTACCTTTACTGAGCAAGATGAGCCCTTTTGTGACAAGGTGCTCAGTTCTGGCTCCATTGCTTTCAGTAAGACATCAAATGCGGTGTTTGCATACGAGGCGGAAGTAGGACTACAATTAAAAGAGGTACATTCACTACGGTCAGTCCTGGTTTTACTTGACAAAGAATTAGAGTCACACTTTCCATCTAGGAAATTTAACTTGGCAGGGTTAGAGCTTTCTGATTTCCATCTATGCAGTTCAGATGTGTGCTGCAGAAACAAGGGCTTCTTTGGGGAGACAGCGTCTTCAAACTTAGAGGCCTCAGCAATTATCGAAGGTGTTTCTCCATTTTGTTTGGTAAACTGCTTCCCATTTTTTACAGGACTATGATTCTGTTTCTTGTGAGACTCTGAAGCACTCTGAAGAATAGTGAAAGACGATTCTTCTGTATTTTGTTTATGTTTTGCCTGAAGAGGATTTCTCAGTGGGGATTTTGGTATTTTTTTCAAATGATTCTCAGCTACAATCTTCTTTCGTTTCACACCTTTAAGTGACTCTGAAGTTCCTTTAATACCAGCCTCTAAGATTTCTGTTAAAAAAGGAAAAAAAAATGTTAAAATGGTATATATACAACTATAATTTTTTAAAAATTAAGATTACTATCATGAGTATGTTATGACAATTGGATAAGGTAATTTAAGGAAAGCCTATTTTGGATAAAACTGCATTCTAACATTGTTAAGAATGTTGCCAATCAAAATCTATTGACACAATTGCAAGAAGACCTTAGTGTACATTTCTAGAATGCTGGGTTCCTTTCTTGACCCCCATTCACCAAGATCTTGGAACCAGACCTTTCAAAACTAAATTACCCTCCCCTTTCACCCGTAACAGCTGAGGACTCTGTCTATACAAAACAGTCTGAGAGAGATGGCCCACAAATAAAGATAAGTCAACCTTTTATTGCAAGGTATTTGACTGTCCTATCACATTTAGTATCTTTTAAAGCAAACTTCTTAGCAAATTTCTAAATATCATTGCTCAAAAACATGCAATACTGATGTTCTTCTGAGAAAAAGGGCTACTATGTAATAATTTTTAGAGTAAACATACCTCATCACATCTCAAGATAATCATATTAGCTGATAGAACCATAAAATACTGCTTTATTAGCAATTACATCAATGAACAGAAAAATATGAAAGTAAAATAAGCCACTAATTTGTGGCTCTTTAACCAACAAAATAAGAAAGGTATAATGTTGTAATGGTCCTCAGTTAAAAAATAAAAAAAGTACCCAACTTAACTGAACAAAACATTCAACGGCTATATTTCTTTGTCATTAATGATAAGTAGGGAGAGGTACATAGTTAGAGCTTATCGCAGGAGAGAAGAGATGAAATCACCTCCACCTGGCTGTGTTGGAAATAAATCAACATTTAAATGGCATCAACAACCCTCAATCTCTGTCAACTATTATATTTTTGAGCAATAATTACTTACCATAATTTAGTTTGTTTCTATTTGTTGGATCTTTGGGCACATAAACAAAAATTATTCAAGTTTGTATTTACTTATTTGTAGAAGAACCAAATACTGTAATTCCTCCTTATTTTCAAATAGCTATTGTGATGTACGTATTTTAAATTCATATTAGACAAAAATGTCTACACCATAATAACCAATTTGCATTTACTGAAGATAAAATTTACATAAAATAAAAAATATTCTAGTCATCTTGTGAGTTTATGGGCTGTCATATATTTGTTTAATGAAAAAAATATGTTTAATCTGACAAAGATACATTTACCCACAATAACCAGGAGGGCAAATATACATATATATATACATATATATACATACACATATGTGTATACACACACACACACACACACACACACACATATATAGTGGCAGGGAGGTGAGTGTCACATAACTAAAATATTTGAGCTATAGAATAGAAATAAAACATTTCAGTACTGTTGCTACCTTTACAAAATAATGTTGAGCAAATCTTTTATTCTTCAATCCACTCATTTTTAAAATGCTGTTTTGCCACTGGTTTTCCCTCTTCCAGTTGAATATAACAAAGTCAGTATGTACTTAGCCTGTCATTAACTCTGTCAAGCAAATGGACAGAAGGAAAAATGATAACCACCCACGGTTATCAAGCCAGGGTGAGGAGTTCCCCCATTCACTTCCATAAAGCTTGGAGGTGGGTTGTAATAAGTGTGAAAGCCTCTAGGTTGTTAAAATAAGTATAGAAAACAGAGATGAGAAATGGCTTGGTCAGTAGCAGCGGTTCTCAGCTTAGGGGACTATCTGGAAATACCAGACATTTAAAAAATATCAGCCCGTGTCAGGCCCTATCCGCTCCTATGCAATCAGCGCGTTGGTTGGGATAAGCACACTTATTAGTTACATTTTACAAACTTTTTGGAATAAGCTTTTATTTTTTTTTTTTTGTTAATCTATTAAAAAACAACAAAACCTAAACAATGTCTTACACTCCAAAAAAAAAAAAAAAAAACCACACAAAAATTCAACCCACAGGCGGTATACCCAGAAAAACCACATTAAGTTTTAAAGAGATGTTGCATCTATGTATGCTTTAAACATAAAGAGTAAAATGTATCTTGTTTATACCTAAGTGAAAATAAAGCCAAAGTGAAAATAAAAGAATTACTAAATTTAAGATCCACATTTCTTTATAGAGAAACGATTTCCTCAATTTCCCCTGGAGTCAAAAATTTGAAAAACCATACTTTAAACAATTTTTTCTGAATTTTTCAACTACGTTTCAGTTTTAGATGAAGACTGACTCATCTTTCTTTTGTCAAAGTTTATGACATTTACATTTATTTGCATAACTGTTTACTCTTAGTTCTCTACTTGAATTCTTACACTAAACTGGTACTAATACACTAATTCTTTCCTTCAAAACTTTGTCCACTCCGATGTCTTCTAGCAATGATGCTTCTAGCAATGCTTCTAGCAATGATATGAAGACGAAGCCTGGTGCCAGCCTGACTGACAGTTTCCCATCCTTGACTGTTTTCTGCCTGTATGTCCATAAAATTCTTTATGTTTGAAGTCTTTATAATATAATTAGGAGTCAGCTCAGAGCTGACTTTTTTTTATTTACAACTTTTAATTTTTTTCCTAGGATACAATGACCTTCTCTATAAGGAGATTAGTTTATTTTCAGAAAACTTTAATTATATCTTCAATTATATTTTCCGGTCAATTTTTTTTCAGGGTGGGCTTCTTTATGGACATCAATTATCTTTATGCTATACCACCATTATGATTTATCTTGGTTCCATCTTTTTCTTTTTTGTTTTTGTCTTCTCTAGAATCATCTAAACCTTTTCCCTTATGTCAGTAATTCCATTTCCAGGCCATTAAGTTCTTTACAGTTTCAAATTCATTTGTTATTTCTGGAATGATGCTGTTTTGTTCTCATTTTCTTCCCTTAGTTCCATATTACCCGTTTTATCTCATTTATTTACCTCATGTTATGTTTGAGCTCTTGCTTTAATAAACTTATAATCTTACTGAATTCTCTGCTTAAAAAACACTTCTGGGTCTGAGGTAGTATTTTCTTTAAGGCTGTTTTTGGTTTGTCTTTTCATGTTCTTTGCTTTCTATTGCATGAGATCATGGGGAATGGCAAAGGGATGCCATTCAACTGAGAATATGTTCCTAACAGTCTTTTTCTGAGTTGTATTCATACTTCTAAGATTTTGTTGGATCTCCTTTTAACAGGGTTCATTCTCCTTATTCAGGGACAAAGCCCATTCCATCATGCGTAGTTAGGTGGGGATGACCCTGGATGTTGGATCAGTCTGTAAATTCAAGGACTTGTTAGGAGGTGAAAGGATGGTGGAGGGGATGAGAGAGAGAGATGTAAAAACAGGGAGAGCACATAGATGAATACTGCACTATCATTCTAGAAGTTGACTTGAAGGAAGGTGCACGCCTCATTACTGATTGTCAGTCTTCTTCCTTTGTTCTCAAGATTTGGGACTACAGTGCATAGAATGGGTGGTTAAGCCATCTGGCTAGGAATGAGAGAAGTGTCCTCTTGGAAACTCATGCCCTAGACTATAAGGTGGCAGACCCTTTGGTCTTCAGAGAAGGATAAACCTGGGGTAGTGTTTTAAACTCACCTTAATCTCAATAAATTTCAAATCTATTAGAGAATAACTGGAGTTATTTTCTCTGCCCTCTTATCTACAGAAAATAACACAAGAGAGAGTCATCAAAATGGCGGTGTGAGGTGAGCATCTGTAAAGCTCCCCTGGAATTTACAGCTAATGGAACAACAATAACTCCACAAAGGACTCCCTGCACAGCAGACAGGCAAGACGAAGAGGCCCACTACTGAATTCAACTAAAGGTGGGCGAATCTCGCCAGCGGTGGAGGAGGGAAGGGAGAAGTGCGGAGACAGAGCCGCGGGGGCGCAGGACGCAGACCCAGCTCAGTGCTCCGAGCTCGCTGCATCCCAGAACTACCGCAGCTGTGGGAGAGGGAAGAACTCGGACTGCTAGGGCTCAGCTTATGGCCCACAGGGCGGAGGGAGCGGCATATAACACGGCTGACCCCAACGCTCACGGCAGAGACCTCGGAGCAAAGACTGAGGGAAGAAGGCTGAAAACGGTGGTTTGAGCCCTCACTGCGGAGCGGAGAACAGAAGCCTTAGGCACTGAGACTAGCCGCCTCCTCCCTACCCTCCCAGAGCTCGCCCCACCCCCACCTGCCCGGTGCTAGAAGCGGAAGAGTGGCAGTGTCAGATCAAAAGGACAAGATATTTGCTGTTCTGAGAACTGTGGACCGCAGACACAGATTCGCAACCCTACTAGTTGTGGCAAAAGAGAGGGAGCTGTGGAAGCAGGACCGGCTGTGGTGGTGGTTGCCGCCATTGCTCTGGGCCACCTCTAACAACTCACCCCGACCCTGGCCCCACCTATCTGGGCGGATCCCTGCAGGAGTAAATAGAACTGCTGAAACATACGGGCTCTGAATTTGGTGCAGGAAGAGCTTTGGAACTTCAAAAGCTCTCCGCAAAGCCACACGGACACTGCGCCCTGTGACACTGGCGAACTATTAACAGAGGAGAAGCCCGTCTCCCAGGGAATCCCCCCAGGTGTAAGAAGCTGGAATAGTGCAGAGAAAACATAACACTACAGTGTGAGAGAGAAAAACGGCTGCAGTCGGAGAGACAATAAAACATTCTACCAAAAAGCACTGGAAAACGAAAGACGTCTTCCTATCAACCTATTGCAGAAGCCACTCCTGTACATGTCTAGCAAGAGAAATAATAAATCAGTAATTGCCATGAATAACTAAGGCTACAAGACAGCTCAAAAAGAAAGTGACAAGTCTCCAGAAAAGGAACTTAAAGATATGGAAATATGTGACTTAAATGACAGAGAATTCAAGATTGCAGTTCTGAAAAAACTCAACAAGATGCAAGAAAACACAGAAAGGCAGTTTAATGAAATGAGAAAAGCAATCAAAGAACAACATGAGCATTTTACGATCTTGAAATTTTAAAAAAGAACCAAATAGAATTTCTGAAGATTAAGAATTAAATAGAAGAAATTAACAATGAAATAACCAGCTTAGGTAGTTGACCAGAGTTGACCAGATGGAGGGAAAGAATCAGTGACATCGAAGATAGAAAAATGGAAATGACACAGATAGAAGAAGAAAGAGACTTGAGACTTAAATGAAAGAATTCTATAAGAACTTTCTGACTACATCAGAAAAAGCAATATAAGAATAATGGGCATACCAGAAGGAGAAGAAAGAGAGAAGGGAACAGAGAATGTATTCAAACAAATTGTCGATGAGAACTTCCCAAATTTGTGGACAGAACTGGATCCTCGAATCCAAGAAACAAACAGAACACCTAATTACCTCAATCCCAACAGGCCTTCTCCAAGACACATTGTATTGAAGCTGTCTAAAATTAACACCAAAGAAAGAATCCTCAAGGCAGCCAGGGAAAAGAAGACAGTAACCTACAAAGGAAAGCCCATTAAATTATCATCAGATTTTTCAGCAGAAACTCTACAAGCCAGCAGGGAGTGGAACCAAATATTCAAACTATTGAAAGAGAGAAATCATGAGCCAAGTATAATATATCCAACAAAGATATCCTTTAGATATGAAGGAAGAATAAAGACCTTTCCAGACATACACAAGTTGACGGAATTTCTAATACACGACCTGCACTACAAGAAATACTAAAGGAGGCTACTAGACCACCATCAACAGGGACAATTTGTGGCAACCAAAACATAAAAAGGGGGAGAGTAAAGGCCTGAACTGGAATACGGGAACAGAGAAAGTAAGCGTGCTGAAGAAAATGGAATACTCTAAATGTCAAACTTTCTTTTACATAAACTTAAAGGTAACCACTTAAAAAAAATCCAGAACTGAAATATACACTGTAATAAAAGAAGAAACAGAGGGAAACATCATAGAATACCACCACACAGAAATAATAGACAACAACAAAAAGGCAAAGAAACAATGGAGACACAGCCTTACCAGAAAACTAAAGATAGAATGACAGGAAATCCTCACATATCAATAATCACCCCAAATGTAAATGGACTGAACTGACCAATAAAAAGGCACAGAGTAGCAGATTGGATCACAAAACTAAACCCAACCTTGTGCTGTCTCCAAGAGACACATCTCAGCTACAAGGACAAGCATAGACTCAAAGAGAAAGGGTGGAAATTGACACTCCAAGCAAATGGTACCCAGAGAAAATCAGGTGTAGCCATACTGATATCAGACGAAACAGACTTCACGGTGAAAAAGGTAACAAGAGACAAAGATGGACATTTAATAATGGTAAAGGGGACTATACAAGAAGACATAACAGTCATCAATATTGATGCCCCCAATCAGGGAGCACCGAAATATACCAAGCAACTACTAACAGAACTAAAGGGAGAAATTAACCAAAACACAATTATACTAGGGGACTTAAATACATCATCGACAGCTATGGACACATCATCCAAACAGAAAATAAATAACAAAATAGCCGCCCTAAATAACACATTAGATGAAATGGACATAATTGACCTATATATACAGCACTTCATCCAAAAACATCAGATTATACATTCTTGTCGAGTGTACATGGAACATTCTCAAGGATAGACCATATATTGGGACATAAAATCAGCCTCAGCAAATTTAAGAAGATTGAAATCATACCAAGCATATTCTCTGATCACAAGGCTTTGAAATTAGATATCAACTGCAAAAAGAAAGCAGGAAGAAACACAAACAGATGGAGATTAAACAACATACTTTTAAAGAACGACTGGGTCAAAGAAGAAATTAGAAGAGATCCAAAGATTCATAGAAACACATGAAAATGAAAACACATCCTACCAAAATATTTGGGATGCAGTGAAAGCAGTTTTAAGAGGGAAATTTATATCATTACAGGCCTATCTCAAGAAACAAGAAAAATCCCAAATAAATAACCTCATGTTACACCTTAAAGAACTAGAAAAGGAAGAACAAGTGAAACCCAAGTTCAGCAGAAGAAAGGAAATAACAAAAATCAGAGCAGAACTAAATGAAACAGAGAACAAAAAGACAATAGAAAAAATTAACGTGACAAAGAGCTGGTTCTTTGAAAAGATTAACAAAATCGACAAACCTTTGGCTAGACTCACTAAGATAAAAAGAGAGATGACACTAATTAACAAAATCAGAAATGAAAAAGGGGAAGTTATCACGGACGCCACAGAAACACAAAGGATCATGCAAGAATACTATGAGGGACTATATGCCACCAAATTCAATAACCTAGAAGAAATGGACAAGTTCTGAGAAACATATAGCCTTCCAAGGCTGATCCATGAAGAACTGGAAAATCTAAACAGACCGATCACCAGTAACGAAATTGAATCAATCATCCAAAATCATCCCAAAAGCAAAAGTACGGGACCAGATGGCTTCACTAGTGAATTCTACCAAACCTTCAAAGAGGGTCTAATACCAATCCTGTTCAAACCCTTGCAAAAATTGAAGAGACAGTACTCCCTAACTCATTTTATGAGGCCAACATTACCCTGATACCAAAACCTGGTAAGGATAACACAAAATAAGAAAACTACATACCAATATCTCTGATGAATACAGATGCAAAAATCCTCAACAAAAATTCTAGCAAATCGAATACAACAATGCATTAAAAAGATTCATCACGACCAAGTGGGGTTCATCTCTGGGGCACAAGGATGGTTCAACATCCGCAAATCCATCAATGCGATATATCACGTAAACAAAATAAAGGACAAAAAGGATATGATTATATCAATTGATGCAGAAAAAGCATTTGATAAGATACAACTTCCCTTTATGATTAAAACACTTAATAAAATTGGTATGGAAGGAAAATACCTTAACATACTAAAGGCCATATATGACAAGCCCTCAGCTAATCTCAATATTAATGGTGAAAAACTGAAGCCCTTTGCTCTACGTTCAGGAACACGACCCCTATCACCTCTGCTTTTCAACATAGTGTTGGAAGTGCTTGCCAGAACAATCAGGCAAGAGAAAGAAATAAAAGGCATCCAAATGGGGAATGAAGAAGTTAAATTATCACTCTCTGCAGGTGACATGATGCTATATATAGAAAACCCTAAAGACTCCACCAAAAAGCTATTAGAAACAATCAACGCATACAGTAAAGTTGCTGGCTACAAAATCAACGTACAAAAGTCCATTGCATTCCTATATAATAACAACGAAATCTCAGAAAAAGAAATACAAAAAACAATTCCTTTTGTAATTGCAGCAAAAAGAATTCCTAGAAATAAACTTAACCAAGGATGTGAAGGATTTATATGCTGAAAACTATAAGACATTTTTGAAAGAAACTGGAGAAGACACAAAGAAATGGAAAGACATTCCGTGCTCATGGATTGGAAGAATCAACATAGTTAAAATGTCCATATTACCCAAAGCAATATACAGATTTAATGCAATCCCCATCAAAATCCCAATGGTATTTTTTAAAGAAATCGAACAAAAAATCATCAGATTTGTTTGGAACCACAAAAGACCCCGAAAAGGCAAAGCAATCTTAAGGAAAAAGAACAATACTGGAGGTATCACACTCCCTGATTTTTGCTTGTACTACGGGCTACAATAATCAAAACAGCATGATATTGGCAGAAAAATAGACACATAGTTCAATGGAATAGAACTGAGAACCGAGAAATAAAACCACATAAATATGGACAGATAATTTTTGACAAAGAAGCCAAAAACATTCAATGGAGGAAAGACAGCCTCTTCAATAAATGGTGCTGGGAGAATTGGATAGCCATGTTCAAAAGAATGAAACTGGACTGCTATCTGTCACCATGTACCAAAATTAATTCAAAATGGACCAAAGACTTAAGCCTAAGACCTGAAACAATAAACTGCATAGAAGAAAACATAGGTACTAAAGTTATGGACCTTGGGTTCAAAGAGCATTTTATGAATTTGACTCCAAAGGCAATGGAAGTAAAAGCTAAAACAAACGAATGGGACTATATGAAACTTAAAAGCTTCTGCACAGAAAAGAAACCATCGACAAAATAAAGAGGCAACCAACTAAATGGGAGAAGATTTTTGCAAACAGTGCCTCGGATAAAAGGCTAATATCCAAAATATACAAGGAACTCACGAAACTCAACAACAAAAAAACAAACAACGCAATTGAAAAATGGGCAGAGGACCTGAAGAGACATTTCTCCAAAGAGGAAACACAAATGGCAAATAGACATATGAAAAAATGCTCAACATCACTAATTATCAGAGAAATGCAAATAAAAACCACAATGAGATATCACCTCACCCCAGTCAGAATGGCTTTCATCAACGAGACAAATAGTAACAAGTGTTGGAGAGGCTGTGGAGAAAATGGAACCCTCATACACTGTTGGTGGGAATGCAGACTGGTGCAGCCGCTATGGAAGGCAGTGTGGAGGTTCCTCAAGAAATTACGAATAGAATTACCATATGACCCAGCAATCGCTCTCCTGGGTATCTACCCAAAAAATCTGAAAACATTTATACATGAAGACACATGTGCTCCAATGTTCATTGCAGCTTTGTTTACGGTGGCCAAGACATGGAAACAACCAAAACATCCTTCGATAGATGGATGGATAAAGAAGTTGTGGTATATATACACAGTGGAATACTATTCGGCGGTAAGAAAAGATGATATAGGAGCATTTGTGACAACATGGATGGATCTTGAGAGTATAATGCTAAGCGAAATAAGTCAGACAGAAAAAGCAGAGAACCCTATGATTTCACTGATATGTGGTATATAAACGAAAAACAACAAGAGAACGAGACAAACAAATGAGAAACAAAAACTCATAGACACAGACAATAGTTTAGTGGTTACCAGAGGGTAAAGGGGTTGGGGGGAGGGAGATGAGGGTAAGGGGGATCAAATATATGGTGATGGAAGGAGAACTGACTCTGGGTGGTGAACACACAATGGGATTTATAGATTATGTATACAGAATTGTACACCCAAAATCTATGTAATTTTACTAACAATTGTCACCCCAATCAATTAAAAAAAAAGATCTTTTGTCAAAACCGAAAAGAAAAAAAAGAAAATAGCACAATCAGCAAACACTGTAGCTATATCTACAACATCTATCACAGAGTTACCACAGGCCATAGAGCTAAGAGGACCTATAGATCAGAATCCCTCAAAGCAGGAATATAGTTGGAGTGGAGGGTGGGAGGGGAGCAGCTATTTACCATTAGCACTTGTGCTTTTCAATAATTTTCAAGGCACTTTGTCATTACGGTAGACTAAAATGAAAATAGAGGAAGAAGAAAGACAGACCATGCAACAAGCGGGAGAAAATAGTCCAAGAATGATGCCTCTTTAATATGCTCATTCCCCCATCAACGAGGCCCACTCTCTGCCTTATAGAATGAACACAACCTTATGTTTATCACTTTTGATTCTGCAGCTGTTTTGTTTTTGTTTTTTTTACCAACACTAAGGTTGGACAAGAACATATAGTGAGATTGGAGAGTGGGTAGGAAAGGCTCAAAAAAGAGTCAACTAACTGCTGAAAATTATATTCTGGTCAGTGTGCTACTGGAAATGGCTGACAATCAGGCAGAAACTCTGAGACATCAACATGTCAGAAATCCAAATAGAAATTCATTTAACAGACACAAATCACACTCAGGACAGGAACCAAAACTGGAAGTTCTGCCACTGTCAGCATCTTTTGACACGTTGGGCTTTCTAAAAAGCCAGAGTTCTCCATCAGGTCGGCAGCTGACAACAGCTTGGAAAGATAACAGTGGCCACTTGGTTGGAGAAATGTGAATGGTTAGGGAAATCGGAGCTAAAGTTCCTCAGTTTTCTGTATTTAAGATACTGGCAATTCATTTTCTCAGGCTCAAGACTAATCATTATTAGGGCTCCTATATTTTTCAGAGAAGAGCACCAAGGAGTTTAGAACAGTATCCCCAGCTGGTTTCCAGGATTACTTCCAGAGAATAACAGATTAAAAATGAACAAACTTCCTGGCTCAGGAGAGCATCTGAGTTGCCAGTTAAGTGTGACAAAGAATATTGTTTAAGTTGGTAGTAGGCATGGTAAACTTACAAGTGTGTTTAAAATCCTGCTTCGATTGAAGGTGAATCTTGTTTTCAGCTTTACTCGGGGACACATCAGTGTGAAAGATTTTAGATCTCTTTTGGGTCTTGGAGACATAAGCACTACCTGTTTTCTAACAATTGAGAGCACGTTGGGTTCTGAGACCAGAGGTAGAGAGACCATTTAGAAGGCCTTTCAGCAGTTCATGTAAGAGTTAAAACGCTACTTTAAATTCAGTTAGTGACAGTGGGTCTCTTAGATGATTCAAAGCAAGAAAGGCTGAGAAAGGTTAACCACAGATTTTCCCATCTTTATCATGAGCACTGAACTAGTTTGGGAGGGAAAAAAAAAATCAATTCACTACCCATTCCACCAAATCTTAGGCTCACTACACATGTGTGGAATTATCAATTGCAGCTGCAATTCCAGGACTAGAAATTATCATAGGGAAATGGTTAGGCTAATTATGGCATAACCACTTAACATTTTATATATATATATCCATTTAAAATAATTATGAAGATTACATAGCAATATGAAAATGATGACATTATTAACTACACTTGCATATTCTTTTCTTAGAAAGAAGTCTGGGCTAGAGGAATAGATCTAGGAGCACACAGGGACAATTATTTTTGCAAAAGAACATAAAGGATAAGCCAGGCAGAATATATAGTAGAGAGAAAAGTCTGCCATCAGAAGGCTGGATAATCCCTATATTTAAGGGTGAGCTAGAAATAAAAAGAAACAAGGAGTAGTAAGAAAGATAAGACAAAATACGTGATAGTGAAGTGCCCAGGACCTAGTCAGGGTTTATGGACTTAGAAGATGGAGAAGTGGCCCACATTGTCAAACGTTACGTTCAGATAACCAGGACTACACACGAGGGAGCTTGGTTTGAAGGTCACTGGGACTAGGAGGGCAGCATTATCCCAGACAGTAGTTGGTCAGTTGGGTCTGGGGGGAGGGGGGAAGCCATATTACAAAGGGTAAGGAGTGAGGGAGGGCATGGTGAAGCATAAGAGCCAGCAAATCCAGACCACTGTCTAAGAATTTGGCTGGGAAGGAAAAGAGAAAGCCAGGACGTCAGTATCAGGGAAGGTGTGTTTAGGATAAGGGGATGAGGAGTTGAATGTGCTTATAAACAGGAAGCAAAAGTCAGCAGAGAAAAAGAGACTGAAAATGCAAGACAGATAAGTAAATTAATGTGCAATAAAGAACTATAACAGAGTATAATCAGGAAGCTACCATGTAGATGTGGGGAAGAACTACCGTATTTTGCCATGTATAATGTGTACTTTTTTGCCCAAATTTGTGAGGGAAAAATAAGGATGAGCATTATACATGGGAAGTACTAATTCCATACCTATATCAATGTTTTTAACTCTTTTATTTATGCTTATGAGTTAAAAGTGCAACTCTAGAAAGCAATAATGACATCCGTATGCAAAATAATACTCTGGAATATGACAATCAGTTCTGTTGAACTTACGACAGACAAACTTGTAACAATAAAGCCTTATGACAAACTTGTAACAATGAAGTGTTCTTAGCCTTCTATGATGTATAAATACCGTAAATTTGTTACCAGTACATAGAATTTCTTGTACCTTGTATCTGTTCTTGTGTTTTGTAATTATTTGTTACATAAAATTTCTTGTACCATGGTATGTTAAAAAGAAATGCTAAAATTCCTTTATTATACAAAAACCAAGCACCTAAATGTAAACAAATACAAATTTGAATTAAAAAATTAAAATGAAAGATTTTTTTTCCCTGAAAGTTTCAGCCAAAAACGTGGGAGTGCATTATACATGGGAGTGCATTCATTATACACGGCAAAATACAGTAATTTCACTTGGCAAGCAACTCATCTCCAAATTCTTCCCATTCCTCATGGAATGTAATTCTCAAATCTAACTTGGACAAAAAAAGGTTGGTCATCTGGCTCTACCTTTCCAACCTCCCCCTTATTCAATAAGTTTCAGCCACACTAGTGAACTTTCCGATCCTCCATGAGGTCCATCTCCTCCTTACCACCACACATAGAGTTTGTACTTGCCATGTCTTAAAAAGCCTTCCCTACTCTCAACTCTTTAATTGACCAGAGCATTTTTGACCTTTAAATCCAACATACCAACGTAACCTCCCTGGCTGTTCCCGTCCATCCTACCTAAAATAGCTGCTTCCCTACTGTCCACCCACCCCGTTCATTTCATTCATAATTATGACTGCAACCTAAAATGCCCCATTTATCTATTTATGTGTTTTTGTACTTTCTGATTAGGATGTAAGATCTATAACCTTGTCTTTATTATTAATCCCCATATAGCCATCCCTTAATAGGTACTGAAAAAATATTTGCTCATGAAAGAATTCTTCAAGTAAGAGAAAATACGGGATGAATTTAGTATCAGGCAACCTACTGATATAAATCACATTAGGAAAAATAAATTAGAAATTCTCATGACCATTTTGAATAAGGATGAATGACATTTAATAAAATTCAACATCCATTCCTTATTTTAAAAAATAAAATTAGCTCAGTCTGCTTCAGAATGTAACAAGTTGAAAAGAGTGTTGCTCCTACCCTACAATAAGAAAAAGACAGAAATATCACAAAAATCAGAATTTCTCTTGAGCCAATCAGAAAGCTGAAGCTACAGGGAAACTACACAGCCTGAGGGACGTGTGGATTGGCTCACTTGGGACTGAGCAGGACAGAGGAGGTGGAGAAAGACAGGCAGCCATGAAAATAAGAGAGGAAAAACATCACCTAAAATTATAACAGACTGTTGGAGGCAGAGTGTAGGCTGGATTCGCCTGGCCTCAGATGCGAGAAAGTTCACACTCACTCCCGGCTCTTTGATGTAGGCCTCTCGCGGGTGCTCAGGCTGGCAGAAGGGCAAAGACCAAAGAAAGCAGCCCTCCACCTGCAGGCATGCAGCACCTCGCAGGGGAGCAGCTGCTGCTCTGGAAACTGCACCAAGCCCCAGGTCCCGCCTGTACGATTCTCTCCTATAGACCTAAAGCCTTAAGCTTTCAGCTACTGGGAAAAAGAGTAAGCAGACATGCCCTGTGGCCTGCGGAAGGGTAAACACCCTCTATCCCAGGGAAGGGAACAAACTGTCATAGAACCACAATCACACACCAATAAAATGAGATGTCTGCTACCATGGGTGAGGGGCAGGAAACACTGGAACTACCTAAGACTGAGGCCAGCAATCCTCATCCACCCCCACTACCAGCCTACCACTGAGAAAGAAGCAAGTCAGCTCCCAAGAGAGGGCCAGGAAGGTGAAGATTTCCACCCCTCACAGTGGCCGAAAGCTGAGCATGGAGCACTGAGAAAAAACCCCCAGTCCCCAGCCCGACTATAAGCACAAGGAGAGGGCAGGCCACCACTAGAAGAATGAGAGGCCAGTGTGATACACTTAACATAAATACAGCAGTCACAAAATCCAAACCCAGCCCACCTCCTGAATAGACTGCCTCGACTCCCTGCCTGACGACCCGACAGAAGATGAACAGTGCCCATTTGCAGCCATTAAGAACGACTGACCTCAGTATCTACTGGTATACACACAATATCCAAAATGCAATAAAAATTTAACACACACACACACATGTGTGTACACATTAAGGAGCAACCCACTGTTAAGAGACAAAGCAATCAAAAGAACCAGAATCCAAGATGATCCATGTGTTGGAACTCTCAGGGAATTTAAAATAACTGTTATTAATACGTTTTTAAAAATCCATAGGAAAGAGTTGAAAACATGCATTCACAAAAGGGAATTTAGACAGAGAGAGAGGGTCGACTGAAAATGATAGAAATAAAGGACAAAATAACAGAGATAAAGAAAGCCTTTGCCAGGAATATTACCTAGACATAAAAAAGAGTGAAATCTTATCATTTGAGAGACTACGGATGGACCTAGAAAGTATTATGTTAAGTGAAATAAGTCAGACTGAGAAAGACAAATACCATGTGATCTCACTTATATGTGGATCTAAAGAACAAAATAAATAAAACAGAAACAGACTCGCGGATACAGAGAACAAACTGATAGCTGACAGAGGAAAGGGAGATTTGGGGAAGGGGTAAAAAAGGTGAAGGTATTTATATTAAGAAATACAAATTCGTTGTTGCAAAACAGTCATGGGGATGTAAAGTACAGCACAGAGAATATAGCCAATAATTTTGCAACTACTATGCATAGTGCCAGGTGAATATAGACTAATTGGGGGGATCACTGCATAAATTATATACATGTCTAACCACCATGCTATACATCTGAAACGAATATAAAATAATATTGAATGTCAACGGTAACTAAAAATATTTTTAAAAATAAAATAAAATGACACAGACATGAACAAAAAAAAAATAAAGAAAGCCTTTGATAGACTCTTTAGTAGATTTGACAAACTTACAGATAGGCCAATAAATATTAACTAAACAGAAATACAAATACAAAGAGGAAAAATAACATTAAAAAAAAAAAGAACAGTGTATCCAAAAGCCACAGGACAACATCAAACAGTCTAATGTATAATTAGAATCTCAGGAGAAGAAAAAACAGAGTAGTCAAAATATGTGAAGAAATGACAACCAGAAATTTTGAATCTAATAAACCATAGATCCAAAATGTTTAGAGAACCCAAAATGGATAAATAAGAATAACAAAAAAAGAAGAGAAGACATGAAATAAAGAAAAGGAAAAAAATACTTAAACACATGAATCTACACATTCAAGAGTGCTATATAAATCACAAGCAAGATAAACAGAGAAGTATCACTTATACACATCACTATGAAACTGTCAGAGAAAATATGAAAATTATAAAATACCAGAAAGCTACATTCATAATAAAAAAAAGATTACCTTCATATGAGCAATTATATTTACAAGCGATATCTCAAGATATCACTTTTTCAAAAATGTGCTGAACTTTTAATAAACTGCCAAGCTATTATTCTATACTTCTATACTCCGCAAAATACTTTTCAAGACTAAAAAGAAATACTTTTTAATAAATGATACTTGAAATTATTTGTCACAACAGACCAGCTTTCATGGAAAAAGACTATTCTTCAAGTAAAATGAAATTATCCCCGATGGGAAACTAGAGCTGTAAGATGAAATGATGACCAAAGAAGTGATTAATATGTGGATAAATCTAAATGAGTAGCAACTGTATAAAAAATAACAAAGCATATGGAATTCAAGTACATGGTAATAAGAGCATGTGACTCTCCCCATAAGAGAGGGAAGAACAAATGCTATGATAAAGAGCCCTGAGAGATTGAAGTCAGGATATTGTACGCCAACAACCTCTGAGAGCATCACCATGCCTGTCAAGCAGAAGATCAGAGTGGTTCTTGAAGCATTAAGTGGAATAGAAGTTAAGTATAACCAATCAAATTAGGTTCAACAGCCTTGTTAATATTCCTAATGGAGGAATACACTAAAAAACCATAATACAGCAGCAAAGCTGAACAAGAACCATAGCCCTGAGAAGAAAAGCAAGTGGAATATAAGTGGAATTTGAAGTCAAATCTCATCCAAAGCAAGACCAAAAATCATTTTAGTTAAAGGTTTAAAAATGCATGATACAACATTAAACTTTTATAACATAATAGGTAACCAAATACATTTAGAAGTAGAAAAGTAATTATGGGGTGGGGGAGGAAATCTGAATTCACTGTTTACAGGCTATGATGTAGCTAAAGTCAACAAACACAAAAAGAATATAGGTTTTAACAGAAAAAGAAAACGAGTAAATTAAAGATATACTAAATTTTCAATTGTACAAAACCTTTATTAAAATAAAAATTTCATATATAAAGTTTCAAAAACAATTTAAAAACACTATGGGGTTCAAGTATAGAGGTGACACAAGAGACCCCTAGTACCTGTCATGTAAAGTTCGTCCTTTTAAATTCATCACACACAGATTTTATTCTCATTTAAACAAACATATAATGAAATACTCAACACAAAAGCACATCAGTTATCAAATTAAGAACTCAACAAATAACTGCTTATTTAACAATAACTGAAAGTAATATAGTTCAGAATCTAATAAGTACTCAAATAATTGTATAATTAATCAAAGGCAAATTAATACTCTAGAACATTTTATATATAAAAAAATTTTGATGAACAGTCAATATATGATCTCAGAAAAATAATTAGACTGTAGGAAAATAGAAAAGTAAAATCAGAAATAAATTGAAACAAAATTTGAAGTGGATTTCCAGTCAATATGGCTAAGTAGGTAAACACTGTGCTTGCCTCTTCTCATGACTACATCAAAATTACAACTAAACTACAGAACCATCATCGAGAATTGCCTGAAGTCTAAATGAACTGAAGTCCTACAACTAAGGACATAAAGAAAAAGCTACCAAGAGACTGGTACGAAGGGCAGAGATGGTGAATGAGCTAGTCCCACATCTGTGTGTGACCATTAAAAATCAGGAGGGATATCTGGGCTGCAGAGGTCACCCCTGGAGGAGCATGGGATCCCAGCCCCGAGTTCCACTGTCAGGAAGAGAAGTCCCAGTGGAGACTGTGGCTGAGTGAGATGGAAGGCAGCTAGAGCCCAGGGCAATCCTCTTAAACGGCCCATTCACAGACTTCCTCACTGATGGAGTCACTTGTTCTGAGCACCAGGGCTGGGAGAGCAGTTCAAAAAGCTCCAGGGACGTAATGGGAGGAACTAAGTTGTCTAGCTTAACTCGAGGGCTGAAGTGGGAGCATTTTCCCAGTCAGAAGTACTGGCAGAAGCTATTATTATTCCTTTGTAGAGCCCTCCACCCACCCAGTGTGAACATGATCTGAGTTTTCATCAACCTGGCTAACACCTTTCGTCCGGCCAGCCCTGGTGATTCCCTGAAACTCTGCCCCACCCAACGTTCCAGCACACTCAAGATGCTTCCAGTTTCTTTTTTCCACACAAATGGCTCTACTTGGCTCATGCTTCAGACTTTCCTAAAACCTCTCAAAGGTTAAAAAAACCCAAAAAGTAGCATCTGGCCTTGGTGTGTTCTGTACTTCTTGTTAAGCAGCCCCAAGTCCATGACTAGCGGTAGCCACCCTCAGATTATGTCTTGGCCTCTCAAGGCACCTCCAAGCCCACTGCGGAAGGCAGCCATCTTTGGATTGCTTTATGGGTTTATAAAGCATGAGTCCCGGGTAGGGCTACAGCTGTACTAGGCCTGTGGCATGGCCCCTGGCTGGCACACTGAGTGGCTAACTTCTGACCAAGCTGGAACACTACCTAGCTGCCTCCAAGGATGACACAGTCAAAGGGCAGATTGGGCAGGCATCAGAGGCCTGCTAAAGTGAATTCTGCTCACAGGGTCAGCTCCTGCACAACAGCTCCTCCACTGTAGTCATGGTCAGTCCTCACAACCATTCAGCCCAAGAGTCAATCCCTCCCACTGACATGCAAACAGCAACCAAGGCTAAACTACAAAAGCAGGGCACACACAACCCACACAAGGGACACACCTGAGCACCCAGCTCAGGTGATCAGGGAAACTGCTGTGCTACTGGGCCCCATAGAGCACCTACTCCATAATGCCACTCTACTAAAACCAGGAGACACAGCTTCCCTATCTAATATATAAAGATGGGGAGGTAGCCAAAATGGGGAGACAAAGAAACAAGTCCCGAATGACAGAACAAAGTGCCAGAAAAAGAACTAAACAAAATGGAGACAAGCAACCTATCAGACACAGAGTTCAAAACACTTGTTATAAGGATGCTGCACGATCTCAGTGAGAACTTCAAAAAAGAGATAGGAAATATAAAAATGGAGATAGAAAACATAAAAAAGAACCAGTCAGAAATGAAAAATACAATAACTGAAATGAAGAATATATCAGAGAGACTCAACAGTAGATTAGATGAAGCAGAGAATCTAATGAGTGATTTAGAAGGCAGCAGAAAACACCAAATCAGAACAGTGAAAAGAAAAAAGAATCCAAAATACTGAGGACAGTTTAAGGGGCCTTTGGGACAACATCAAGTATACCAGCATTTGCATTATAGAGATAACAGAAGGAAAAGAGAGAGAGCAAGGAACTAAGCTCTTCATTATTTGAAGAAATAATGACAGAAAACTTCCCTAACCAGGTGAAAGAAATATACATACAAATCCAGTAAGCACAGAGAGTCTCAAACAGATGAACCAAAGAAGCCCACACTAAGACACATCACAATGAAAATGCCAAAGGTTAAAGACAAAGAAAGAATATTAAAAGCAGCAAAAGGTAAGCAGTTAGTTACCCATAAGACAGCTCCCATAAGGCTATCAGCTGATTTATCAACAGAAACTTTGCAGGCCAGAAGGAATTGGCAAGAAATATTCAAAGTGATGAAAGCAAATACCTGCAAACAAGATTATTCTACCCAGCAAAGTAGAATCAAAGGACATATAAAGAGCTTCCAAGACAAGAAAAAGCTAAAGGAGTTCATCATCACGAAACCAGTATTACAAGGAATGTTAGAGGGACTTAAGACGGGGGGAAAAAAAAGATAAAACATATGAATAATGAAATGGCAACAACTACATATCTATCAACAATTACTTTAAATGTAAATGGTTTAAATGCTCCAGTCAAAAGACCCGGGGGAGCTGAATGGATAAGAAAATAAGGCCCTTACGTATGCTGCCTACCAGAAACTCACTTCAGTTCAAAAGATACACATAGGCTGAAAGTATAGGGGTGGAAAAAGGTATGTCACGAAAATGGAAACAAACAAACAAAAACAGAAAGCTGAAGTAGCAATACTTCCACCAGACAAAAGTAGACTTGAAAACAAAGGCTATAACAAGAAACAATGAAAGACACCCAGGATGCCCTCACATCCTGGCCACTGTAAACAATGCTGCCACCAACATACATATGGAGGCACACATCCCCATGAAGTAGCGTTCTAGGTTTCTCCTCACCCAGAAGTGGGATTACTGAGTCTTTCATTGTTTCTTTAATTAATGATTTTTTTCACTATTTTTTGAATTATTTCCTTTGTAGTACTCTATAGCTTACCTTACATTTTATCAGAATCTATTTCAGATTTACACCAACTTAATCCTTGTGAGACAGGGAAATGTTACACCTATATAGCTCTATTCTCTTTTCCTTATTTTTTTGAGTATTATTGTTATATATGCCACATCTATCAATATTACACTCCAACAATATATATTGTTGTAATTATTACTATACAAAACATGTCTTTTAAAGATGCTACTAAGGAGAGCAAGTACATACTTATAACATTTGTTAAATTACCCCTTATTTACCATTTAGATAAGAACTTTTGCCTGACTTCTATGAAATACCTCACAGAAAGAGGCAAGAACAACCTTGTACCTCAAGACAGGTTCTCTTTGGCTATGTTCTTGTCAGGTTAGGAAAAAAAGAAAGATAAAAATGATGACAACTGAGATGAGGTGTTATGAAGTAAGTACATTTTCTATTTTTATAACTTGTTTTAATGTCATATAATATGGCTTATACAAAAATAAGAGTGTTCAAGAAGCAAAAGATAAAAATCTGATATTCTTAATAAGATAGCATTGATAAAACTAAATATTCTGAATACTGCAGGTCTAAGAAGATCACCTGGTAGAAAACTGAGTCAGACTTTTATTCAAATAATGTTACAGAATAACAGTTATATTTCTCTGCCCTGAGGGTCATTTAAATTTATGTCCTTTTGCTTCATTTTCATGAGAAAGATTCCAAAAACCTTGGTGATTTTTCTAAGAAAGTTCCTCAATTCTTTAATATATCACGACTTCCCACCAAATTAACTAAAAGTACTATATTACAAACTACCCAAGGAGTAGTCTTAATCTTAGCAAGTAGACAAAAATCAAAAGAAAGGATTCATTTGTAGTGGCTGTCCATAGTCTCTATTAAAGGTTAAAAAATGAAGCTTTAATTTTTTTGTTACAGGGCCATTCATAAATGATTTGTATATATCCCTGCAGATATATACAACTGAATCATACTGATAATGTAATAAAACAATTTACTTAAGATATGTAATTTAGGTTACAGGAAAAATAAAAAAAAAATCTATTTAAAAGTACTTCAAAAATAAAAGTAATGGTACATATTGTTGAAAAGCCCTGCTTGCTATGCAAAGGAATCCATACCTCTCCTCTCTCCCCCCACCCACCCACCTATCCATTTCATCTATTCAATAAGTATTTTCCAGATGACTACTATACACACTAGGAACTGTATGAAAGGCTGGGATAGGACAGTGGACAAAAGTGAACTGGAAGAATCATGAGGAGACCTGTGTGGAAGGGGAGAGAGGGTGCGGGAAGGAGCTTAGTGAGACGACGTCTCAGGCCATGTTAGGGAGCTTTGTCTTCATGCTAAGAGCCACAGAAAGCCATCAAAGGGTTTTGTTAAACAGTTTCTAAGTGGCTAACTGCATGCTAGGTGGTGAGCCTCCAGGAATACACACACTAGTAGCAACAGCCCTGGTCGCAACTCCTGTGCAGTGTGCTGCACTCCCAGTACAATCTGGTACACAATCTGGTCAAATCTATTTTCCCACTAACTCAACATCAGACTATGTATAAATGGTACTACATACATTTATTCTCATTTAAATGTTCTTCAGCCCTCTTCTTGCCTTTCCTCACTCAACCACAGAATCTCATTTGCTGCTTCCAAATCATTTCTTGACTGAAATACTTAATATTATATCCCATGCTTGGTGATCAGGGCAAAATTCTAAGTTATCCTTCTAAATTTGATATTCTTCTTATATGCAGCATAAGTCCAACGAAACATTCTCTGAATAGTGAAACAATAATAAAAGAATACCATATTTTGGCAAAATGGCACGTTATTTCCATAACTGTTTGCTTTTTAATATTTTAAAAATTTATTTTCTAGAATTTCTCCCAGCTGTTTATCTGTTTTCAATTTATTCTGCCTCCCCTTGCTTTTATCTTCTATTATTTCTTCCCTAGGATTATGCAACATGCCTACTGCCTTCTCTGATCTGAGGAAACATGCAAAAGAACAAGTCTCTAGGTAGGCAATAAATAGCTTGTCTCTCTCTTTTTTCTTCTGCCTTTCTTTTTTCTACACACAAACTACAGCAGCAAAGCTGAAGAAAAGCCTAAATAAATCAACAGCAACAGACTGTATCGTTTTAATTCACCCTGCAACATTATTTATATAGAAAATACTGAGGCATATGCACGCACGAGGTCAATTATCTAAGAAGTAAAGAGAGTAAGTTGAACATAACCTGATCATTCTTCCATGAATCCCCAAGTAAACAAACAGAATAAGATCCATTCCTTTGTTTTCCAGTCCTCAGGAACACGTCCTCAAAGCAGCTCAATTCCACACATCATTATCTGGAAACTATTTCATCTCTCTCATCAAAAAATGAAGCACTGGACATAATACATACTTTATAGACTCTCAAAAAAATGTGTTTTGAACATTGCAATCTCCCTGAAATCATGATGCACTTTCTAATCAAATACAAAAGCAGTGTGTCATGACTTAAATGGCGTGACTTTTTCCCTTCCTAAATGGTGCATATCATTGTGCATCTTCCAATCAATATAATTTGGAAGTCAGTGGAATATTCTATAAACATACAAAAGGATGCAAGCCTTTCTATGAATCTTATAATAAAATCTTGTTAGCCATTTAAATCTCTGATTCAATAATTGATTCCTCAATAGATAGTAATTAGTAACACTGTTAGGAAATACTAAGAATTTTTGCCTCTCATATTTTGTAGGAAGCAAAGTTTTGGGTTTTTTTTGCATTTAAACACCACAAAGACAGAACATTTAAAGAACATTTAATTTACGTTAATGTACTAAAACTGTTTTGTTTATTTATCATGCAAATCATCTTTTATAAAGCTGGCAGTCTACCTGGAAGGCAATGACCTTTTGGGATCTGGTATTGTTAAATCTCAAAATATTGACAGGATTGACATATAATAACTTTGACTTATATACATGGCAGAAATAATTAAGACAATACTAATTTTCCTGTAATTCAAGCAATTAGCATTGTGTATTACACTAAGAGACTGCTTCGCATGACCTGAGTGTTTAAATTTGAAATTCCAAATAATATTAAAAGAAGAGATGACTTTCTTTTCTAAAAAATAGAAAATCTGTTGCTGTTTTCCCAAGGGAAATTTCTTAGGCACTGCTGCTGGTCTACAGAAAACCTCATGAATTTTGATTCTACCAATTCAGATTTTATGATAATTTGGGCAACATCTGAGTTAAGGCTTATGGGTTCCTTCAGGGTTTAGACTTTTTTTTTTTGCTATCTGTCAGGGCTAAAAAAAAAAAAGAAAGCTGATATATAACAAAAATGTATTGAATAAAAGAACAAACAATTTTGTAAGAAAGACACGATGAATTTTCTAGGGCATTTTAATATTAAGAAAGTAGAATTTATAAACATTTTCTTATTTAACATAAACACCCATTAAGCACACTCATTTTAATACATTCTGTACTAGTAATTTTTAAACTCAAGAAAAATGACTTGTCAAAAATATATACTTAACTAGTTGGCATTACTACAATACTAAAATAATAAAACTACATTCCTTTAAAAATACTCTATAGTTCAGACATCTCACTAGCCTTTCCACTGGCTGTATCCATGTGACCTTTCATGTTGTAAATTGTTAATGTCCTTCCAAATTTATAACATTTTAACTAAGCCAGCCAGGTTTTGTTTTATTTCACATACTTTCTCCCAGAGTATTTTAAAACATTTTATCTAATCTTATATTGTATTGACAATACTTATTTTAATTTAATAAAAATCAGCCCAACTTTCCATCATGCCACCTAAATTTTAGTCATATTTAGGAAGGACTTCATCGCCTCTAACTGTAAGAAAATGCTCTTATGTATATTTTCTTAAGTATACTTAGCAGAATTCTAGCAGAATTCTTAAGGAAAAGAATGTCATTGGCATTAAAGTAAATCTTATGAACATAAAATATTATTCTAAATCAGCCTTCATTTTTTAAATATTATATGCGTTATTTAAAAGAAAATGGGAGTATGTTTCACTCCTTGCAAACTGACTAAGGAGCTTTTTTTTTTTTTTTTAGGAAAGTACGTGAGCAAACTCTAGCTTTCTGGTTTACACACTAATTGGAGCTCATGATCTAGTTTTCTGCTCCCCATTAGTCTGTCACTCTCACTTCTGAATTACTCAGTCTAGTTTTACACAGGAGCCTAACTTCCCTCAAGCTTCCCCAGATAACAGGAGAATAATTCCAGGGCATAAATTATGCCTATGTTAACAAAAATCCTACTTGTCAACTGATTCCTTGGAGCAAACCTGAATATCACTAAGTTATTTTTGCAGTACAGATTCCTTACTATATTCCATAAGCCATATAAACTTATATTTAGGAACTCATACTCTCAAATATATGGTAAAATAGATGATTGACAGAAATTTTGTTATAAATAAAAACTTTCTGGTGGCTGGAGTATATGATGTCAGAGCAACACTGCTGCTGAAAGGAAACTACCAGTATTATGGCAGCAATTTCAGGATTTAGTCGTTTGAGACAGAACAATGTAAAAAATTCCAGTGCAAGCTGAACTAAAGTCTCCAAACCCACTGTCTGAATCGTAACTATTTTTTCCTGAATCATCACAACTTTTAAAAGGTGGTGAATACTATCATAATCTCATCAGAGTAATTTAGAACAGGACTAACTACTGCAGATTCCACTATTATGAGAACATAGCTCTCATCCAGTTACAATGCAAAATAACATTAGAATAACATGGTCCAAGACCTGTGCCACTTTCAGTTTGCACACTCTGGGGTAAGGTTATTTAACATTTTTCCACTTAAGTTTTTTCACCTTTGTAAAATACTGACGTTAGCTAAAAAATGCTGAATTCTAAATTTCTAACATAAAATCTAAGAACAAGTTCATAGAAGATTCTTTAAAAATTTGATTTTTTGGTGTTTTTTGTTTTACAAAGCATTCAGAAACAGAGAAAATCAACTTAGAAATACAGACTGGTTTCAAAAAATAATTAACATAACAATGCAATTAAGTAAAAACTCACTAATAAAAACAAAATCCCCAACCATGGGCCGGGGAAAAAAAATTCTACCAAGAAGGGCAAATAAACCAGCATAGAAATTAATGAAAGTAGCCAGTGAAGAGATGTGTCATACAACTAAAGCAATATGTACATTAACAGCATTAAGTGATTCCAATAGGAAAGTATAAAGCCTTAAAATTAAGCCCAGTTTGCAACTTAAGAAATTTGATAACACAATAAACCCAAACAAAAAGAGGGAAAAAGACAAGAGCAAAATTTAATAAAACCAAAAAGGATGAAACAAGAGAGTATCAAGGAAATCAGAAGTTGGTATAATAAACAGAGAGTGAAACAGACAAACCTCTTGCAAGCCTAATCAAGACAGAGAGAAAAGGCACAAATGAACAATATTAACAATGAAAATGGAGACACAGGTATAGCTCCAGCAGCAATAAACAGAGTAAGAGAATACTAGGAATGCCTTTTTACCAATAAACATGAATAATTAGTAAAATGGATAAATAAGAAAAGTATAACTTAGTATCTGATTGAAGAGGAAAAAGAAAACTTGAATAGTTCCATATCATTAAATACACTGACTTCGTACTTAAAAATCTACCCCCAACTCCTCTCAAAAGTCAAAACATATTCTAAGACTTGCCTATTAAACTATAATTTCAATATTAAACAAACACCTCTACAGGAAGGAGGAAGATACAGTTTTCAGATCATTCTACTGAGCTAGTATAATCTTAAAACTGATCAGGTGAGGAAAATTGTAAGAAAATAAAATTATAGGCCAATATCTCTTGGACATGAATACAGAATTCAACAAATATTAACAAATCAAATCTAGTAGTGTGTTTTAAAAGATTAAATATTAAGAACAAAATGGTATTATTTTTAAAAATGCAAGTGAGGTTTAAATATTAGAATGAAAGAATAAATACCATAAGATCATCTCTACATATGAAGAAGAAGCATTTGATTTTTAAGAGAACCCCTTAAGGGTTTTGTTTTTTTTAAATCTCAACAAATCAAGACTAGAAGATATAACGTCCTTAAGCTATTAAAATAAACAAACTGACCCCACCCTATAAAAAGACATCAAATATGGTGAAATATTAGAGAAGAATTCCCTTTAAAATCAAGAACAAGTCAAGGACGCCAACATTACCATGTTATTGGCATTTTACTAGAACCAAGTAGGTAAAACAAGGAAATAAGTAAAAAACACAATTATTTAGAAAGGAAGAAGGAAAGTTTTCATTACTCCCAGCCGATATGACTGTTTACAGAATGAACGAGTTCAGTCAGGTGGCTGGATATAAGATGAATATACAATATGTTGCATTTCTATTTGCCAACGAAAGCTAGAGAACAACTTCACACACACACACACACACACACACACACACACACACACACACCAGCAAATAAAGTCCCAATAAATAAATCCAGTAAGTACAAGATCCATGTAGAAAAAAATATAAGATATGAAAGAAAACACAAGCAATCAAAAATATACTATCTTTATGAATAGGAAGAAAGCCTGAAAATTACAACTATAGTCAGTTTGTCCCCAAATCAATGCAATTTCAAAGTTCGATTTTTTTAAAAAGCTGGTTCTAAAATTTAACTGGATGTGCAAAAAACCAGAAATAGTCAAAACACTCCAGAAAAGGAATAACTTTAGGAATTTGCCTTACTGTACATCAAGACAATAAAGTGATAATAATTAACACACTGTTATATTAACCCATGGACAAACGTACAACAATAGAGAGCTAAGAAACAAACCCATACATATAGAGAAATTTATGAAATAGAAAAAGGAGAATCCAATCAAAAATGTTTCAGGGACAAATGGTTATCCATTTTGGGGGAAAAAAACCTGAAACCCTAACTCACACCATATTTTTAAAACAATCAACTCAAGATGGATTTTTAATCAGAATGTGAAAGTTTTTTAGAAGAAAACAGAATAAAAAATATGTTAAGACCTTGTGGTAAGAAAGACTTTCTTAAGACAAAGAAAGAAAAAAAACCCCAACCAAAAAATACTAATCATAAAAGAAAAAGATTAATAGGTTGATAACATTAAAACCAAGAACTTCTTTTTACTAACTAACTAATTTTAAAGAAAAGAAAAATAAAGCTAAAAACTAAAACACATAAAATGGATAAAGGGTTGTTACCCTGTTTCCCTGAACATAAGACCTAGCCAGATAATCAACTCTAATGTGTCTTTTGGAGCAAAAATTAATATAAAACCTGGACTTATTTTACTATAAAAATTTTTGGAAAACAATTCAGCATCAATTTATGAAACTGAAATCTACACTCCCTATATATTCTACACATGTGGGCCAAGATATGAAAATATTCATGGCTGCATTGTTTGTGACAGCAAAAAGGTAGAAATAACTTGAATCCATCAACAAAAGAATGAAGAAATCATTTCACTCAATGAAGCATTATTACAGCAGTGAAAAGAATAGCTACATGCAACAACATGCATGAAACTTAGAAACGATGTTGACAAAAATTTTGACAAAAATTTTAAACAAAGTAAAATTAAAGTTTATTTAAGAGATAGCACATAAAAGCTCTCCTAATAAATTGATCTATTTATTTCTTCCCAGTTTATTTTATACATATTCCATGACCTCATCTGTGACATTCACTATTTTATTTAAATCCTGTGCAATAATTTTACAAAGTGTCAAGCACAATCTACAGAACAAGTAAATAGCACTGTAAGGAAGAATATAATGATATTATGGAGAATTGTATGAATGTTGTATTCCATATTTCTCCTGAAATTGATTAAAATCAGAATAAATAAAATTAAAGTCATCTGATTTTCATTCATAAGCAGTGAGAAAGAATAAAATGTTTTCACATAATTTAGTGCACTTCTATATTCTACTGGTATGTAATGGATGAATGTTAGTTTCTATGACACCATATTACACAGATTAACCTTCCTTAAAATGTTGTTAAACAGGAAAGATATTTTTTTAATCTATTAATGAACAAGGTTTTTTATGTTTGTTTGTTCGTTTTGTTTCAACAGCCTACCATCATGTTAAATGTTTCTGGAGATAAATTAGTTACTTGCCCTAATGGTTAAAAAAGTAGAGGTGAGAAAAAACCTTAAGTAAGTTAATGACGACAGACCACCATATCTACAATGGAGACGAAGAATTAGAACAGTGAGCATTGTAGACTAAAAGCCAGATGTAGAAAAAAAGTCACACTTGGGGGGGGGGGGGCAAATAAAACAAAAGCATGTTGGAAAAACAGTAAAAATGTGATGCCTCACCTTAATCAGTAAAAACAATAAATAATTCTAGATTTTAAAGTAGATTCTTCAAAGGAAGAAATGAACTTTAATAAAATCGACATCTCAGCAAGCAAAGATTTGAGAAATCTTAACAGCTTTATTTCTCAAAGATTTTATCTCATGTTGTTAAAGACAAACTGATATTACTCCTTAATTATATTTGAGAGGAAAACTATTTTATTGTTAATTAGCCCAGAAAGTTTATGGAAAAAGGAAAGCCAAGCAGTAATGCTAGGTAGTAAAGTGCACAGAACAATGCTCATTTGGTATTCATCCTAGGTCTTCAGTAAGTATAGCCTGCCAAATGCAGCCCACTAGATTATTAGAAACCTCATTATCCCTTTTCTTTTTCCAGAACCCTTGTTCCCTTTCTTGCTTCCTATAAGCCGTTTAGTTCACTATTCTTAAAATTCTTTGCCACAGGGGTAAGAAAGAAGAAAAAAGAAAACAAGCACACATTTATTTTGCTAGTTGAAGCAGGTTTAAATCGTTACTAGATGTGAAAAAAGCTGACCATAAAAAATGAAGTTTACTGTGAGATTATCATGCTAAGTGAAGTAAGTCAAGCAGAAAAAGTCGAGAACCATAATGATTTCACTCATATGTGAGATAGAAAACTGAAAGCAACAAAACGAACAAGACAAACAAATAAAAACTCATAGACACAGACAATAGTTTAGTGGTTACTAGAGGAAAAGGGGGTAGGGAAGTGGGAGATGAGGGTAAGGGGGATCAAATAAATGGTGATGGAAGGAGAACTGACTCTGGGTGGTGAACACAATGGGATTTATAGATGATGTAATACAGATTTGTACATCTGAAATCTATGTAATTTTACTAACTAATGTTATCCAATAAATTTAATAAAATTTTTTTAAAAATGAAGTTTAATCCTAAGGAGGTCTCTTACAGCGTGAGTGTCTTGAATGCTTTATGCCTACAGTGACGTGGGGAAGGGGTCTTTAGACAATCTTTCAAACGGACAGCACAGCTATAGTGAATTCTCTGCTCTTTCTAGACTTGCTTTTCTGCAAGAATGTCATGAAAAGATCACATATAATATGGACCTTCCAGGGATTCCATGGAAAAATGGGGTGAGGGAGAGGAAAAAGGAGGAGGAGGACAATTCTTTAAGGTGTTGCATGTCACAGCATAACTATCAGACCAACCCCAAACACTGGAAGTTTCACAGGCTGGGGTGGGACCTGGACAGCCAGAAATTATTTCCACTAACGGTACCTAGTTAAGAACCTAACTAGATTGAAAACATATTTAAAAAAAAAAAAAAAAGACACTCAACTGGAATCCTACATGGCTAATTTGCTCTGCCAAAATATTCCACTGTAATTAGAAGATGTAACAAGGCCAAAGAAATAAGTCATGAAATATAAATGCCATAGGGAACTTTATATCCTTTAAATTAATTTTACTCATTTAACAGTGTTGGAACACGATTCACCTCACTGTCTTCCCCTCCCCACAGACTGTTCTACATCGAATGTATTTTTTATATTACCTAAAAAAAATCAGTATGCTTTCTGTGAGGAAAACCAAGTTTTGCCGTTACAATTCTTATTTTTATACAAACTTATACCCGTGTAACTAATGAAAGGACACAAGGACATACAAATAAAAGTTTATCATCTTCCTTTGCCGTTTCTCCCACCATTGTTATCCAATCCCGTATAAGCGTGTGTGTGCACACACATGCACACATGTATGCTTTTGACTGAACCAAAAAATGGTATGATATTTTACATGGTACACTGCAATTTCATTCTTCTCATTTAGCAACAAATTTTCACAGCCAATTGAAATAATTAACATTTTAAAAAAGCTGTTTAACATTCCAAAATATAAATGTACTAAAATTTATTCAACTATTTCTCCACTTCTAGCATTCAAGTTATTTTAGTGGTCTTAGATCTTGGTCATTTTAAAAAAGTACTGTATCACGTGAACACACATACACACACACATGCATGAACATACCCATCAGTGTCCAGTATACTGGTTCTTTTACTGCTATGGGACAGTGTCATGAACAGGACTTTCAAAAGAGCTGCAACCATCTTCACTCTTACCAGCACTTTCACTCCTACAACAATCACACTCCTACAAGCAATATATTAATAGGTGGACAACAGTAACAGAATGTGCTATGTAGCTAAAACATTTCATAAAGCAAAGTCCATATACTTTTAGGTATCAATTAGTTTAAGGTGATTTTTAATTCTGTCTTATGCTTATACTGATTGAGTTAGTAAGGCTGCAATTATAACGTATTTACATAGGAATCTCTGCAAGATTAAAGTATATACTGTGGTGGATTTTATTTACCTTTTTTAAATTTTATTTCTTTCCATTATATAGCATAGAGAATATAATTTACCTTTTTTTGACACTTCCGCGCCATTAAGTTCTTTTTGTGCTTCTTCAATTTTGTCTAAGAAAAACAAAGAAAATTTTAAAAATCAATTCATCGTGCACAAATAAGAATAGAGTAAAACAAACACACTTCTTATAAACAGCGTCTGACACAGTAATAAATATTTGTTAAATGAATTATTTATGCAACAAATATGTGTAAATTGTTAAAGTAATATTATATTCCCTTCTGAAATTATAATTTTAACCATGTCTTAGTCACAAGGATCACTTCCAATTAATTAATGGTTCCATAATGCAAATAATTAGTGTATTTCAAATACTCAACTATAGTTAAAAAACATTTAACTGCCTAATAAATGTAAGTAAAAATAATTCTTTCCTTATGAAGACATGTAAGTGCCCAACAGGGATATGATCAGAGATATAACAAATGTCTATTAGCTTAGAAACAACTCTAAGCAAAGTTCATAGATGGCTTAAGACCTACGTCAAACTCGGAAGAAAAATACAGGAAATGAGCTGAAGAGGAACATGACACCCATCACTTTTGCCAACACTTGATAACAGGATAGAATTATCTACGAAATGTATAGGCAGAATACCGCATTAAAGAGATACTATATATAACTAATGACTACAGAATTGTTATATATGCACAAAGTGTTAAAAGATTGGGTGTAACCCAGAAGCAACAACTAACCAAGACTTGGGAGGGCTGCCTGAGGAGTGGACAGGAAAGGGAGGCAACTGAGCGCCCAGAGCCTGCACTTCTTCCATCTGAGGCTTTGGGCACAACTGATTTTGTAAATAACTACACATTCCACTTTGGTAACAATAAACTTAAATTTTATAAGGATATACTTATATATATATTATATATATTATAGATACAATACATATATCCTTATACATATCAATATATATGCATATATATCCTTATATATACACAAGGACTGACAATTACGTTCACGAATTTGTTGTAACGATGTTGCTAACCTTTTTGATATCAGAGGGATTATTCATTACAAATTTGTACCAACTGGACAAACAGTTAACCAAGCTTACCATTTGGAAGTGCTGATAAGGCTGTGTGAAAAAGTTAGATGACCTGAACTTTTCACCAACAATTTGTGGCTTTGGCATCACGGCAATGCACCAGCTCACACAGCACTGTCTGTGAGGGAGTTTTTAGCCAGTAAACAAATCACTGTATTGGAACAGCCTCCCTACTCACCTGATCTGCCCCCAGTGACTTCTTGCTTTACCCAAAGATGAAGGAAATATTGAAAGGAGGACATTTTGATGACATTCAGGACATCAAGGATAATATGATGACAGTTCTGATGCCCATTCCAGAAAAAAAGTGGACTAGGTGCTGGCATTGGTGCATAGCTTCCCAAGGGAAGTAATTTGAAGGTGACTATAGTGATATTCAACAATGAGGTATGTAGCACTTTTCCTAGGATGAGTTCGTGAACCTAATTGTCCAACCTCGCATAATTTATATACATCCTTATAAATTTTATTATGTATTTTATATATATATGTATATATGTATATATACGTACATACATATATATGTGTGTGTGTATATATATGTGTATATATATATACATTTGATGACTATGACAGTGACCAATTCCTAGTTTAATATAGTGGTCTAAGTGCTTATTATAACGGTAAATGATGAAACTTATAAAATTCCCAGAGTACTATTTTGTACTGAAATACAGTACCAATAATTAGGTAATATTTTAGATAGTCCATGGAAGTACAGTTCAAATGCTATCATATTATTGATATGTCAGCCATTTATGCCTTCTGGCATACACAACCAGCCCCCAAAATGATCTCCAATGCTAAACCTACCCTTACTGGCCAAGGAAGATATAACTTCCAAAGTGGCATCCTTCCCAAAATAAATAAAAGGCACAGATCCCACCACAGGCCCTTCAAACTCTGGTCTACCTGCCTCTTCCCCCATCAGCATTGCCAGAAAAGCCAGAAATTCAGAGAACCTTCGATTTACTGATCAAACTTCTCTCAATTGCGTGTTGATCCATTGAGCTTGCCAAATCCAGGCAGAGGTAGAGCAGCAGAATAAAGGAAACAAGCTAGTTTGAAATATTAAACACTATGTATCAGCAATGGCCAAAAATAACTAAATTTTCATCCTGACAAATGAGTTCCCCTCAGCAGTGTGTTAATTGCTTCCTGCTAATTATCAGACCCAGAATAAGAGTTATGAGGAATAGAGATAACCTTCGGAAAATACAATTTTTCTTATTTACACACTTTAGTTACTTCTCATCTCATGAAGTGAGTGAAACTGAAATCTCATGAAGTGGAAAAAAAAAATAACACTCTTATTAAATGGAGAAAATGGATCCTGCATTCAACAGTAATTTAGAAATATCAAATGCATGGACGAAATCTATATTCATACAAGTAACAAAAGGACAAGGCCCACTTTTAAAAAAATGACATTTAAAATGTAAATAAACAAATCACATAATTTAAATATACAGTCCTTGAGAAACACAAAAGAAAAACAGTAGGTATTATTTCTATGCCAGTAGTTCATTCAAACTTAAGAACTGTAAGTAGTATATATATATTATATAGTCATAACAGTAATAACTGTTTAAGTTTATGCATACATAATTTGGCATTACATAATAAAACGTTTTATTAATAGAATCAATTGTGGCTCAAAGCAACAAAACTCATGACTTAACACACATTTGAAGACCAGCTGCCGTTTATTTAGTATACTGAGGTCTGGCCATCTTCTGTTTGCACTTTAATATAACAAATTCTTACAAAAATTACCTCAATTTACATTTGATCACAAAATACTAATCTTTGTTTTTAAACTTTTCAATTAAGTTGCCTCTTTCTCTTGATAATAACAGTGTACAAATCAGTAGATTTAGGGTAACTATTGTTAGGGATAAGCATCTACTTTAGTGCTTTTACTTAGCCCTCCATCCAGTTCAACAGGTAATTGTTAACAGCTACTGTTAAAAGCTTTTGCTTCCATTTTTATAGAAAGTCCTGTTTGCATTTAACCTGTTGTATGATTCTCCTGGTAAAATATGGTGCTTTGAAGACACTATCGAAAACTAGAAAGTAGTCATTTATTATATGCTCCTAATTGGTTTACACAAGGCAACTTACTAACGTTTAACAGCGTTTTTTTCACTATGAACCAGAGCAAGAAATACACTTTACATTCAAACCAATTACAGGCGCATAGATGTGTGTATACATAACTCAGAGGCAAACTCACCCACATGCCACTTGCTACCCTTTCCTATTAAAAGTAAAAAATGCTGCCTTACCCAAGGACACTGATTTCACCACCCCCTGCTGGACTGTAAACCTGCAGCGTGAAACTCACTGACACAAGCAGTTCTCCGCATATCTTCTTACCATCCCCCCTTTCTTTAACCTTTCCCTTTACCAAGGATAACACCTCCCAGCAAGAGTATCTCACTATAAGCCTTGAGGGGGGTGAGGGGCACGTTGTTGAGGATGGAATCTCAGGTTCTGAGGAATCTTCCATCATTCCCTCCCCACTGTCACTGTTATCTCAGGTAACAATTTCACAGAGAACTACACATTCAGAAATAAATAGTTTCTCTGTTGCTCTTGATTAAAAATAAATATAAACATACATGCAAAATGGACACTCATACCCTGTTGGTAAATCTGAAGTAAGTAACACACTCTGAACTGTAATGAGTTCTTACTGTATTTAAATTAAGATGCTAATGTTCTAATTAATTCATTTTTTACTAAACATACTCAAAGTTGTCACCTGGAAAAGTTCCCAGAAACACACGAACGGATCCACAATTTTCCCTAAGCTACAGAGAGGCCCATGGCTGACAGAGAGACAGGTTAGGAGAGGAGGTACTATTATAGGTAACACTTTGGTTCTGCAAGTATGAAAAATTGATACCTCTTTAGTTTTCGTCTCTGATAAAGCACAGAATTTTGTTACTGGTAAAGACTATTTGTTACTGGTAAAGACTATGAGAGATCTTGTATAATGTTTTACAAATTTAAAAACTTTGGTAAAAGAAAGCAATGCAAAAATATTTTTTCATCATCCAAAAATATTTATATACAAATTTAAAAAATAAGTCAATTTGTGAAACATAATCTGAAACCACTGAGCAAAAAAGAAAAAAAAAAGTCCTAGAGCCCTTAAGAAACCACCTTTCTTAGGGTTCAGGGGAGAAGACAAGACAATTAAAATAGATCACTTAATAAGCAATAAAAAAGTAAAGCAATCTTCAAATAAGAGCTCACAGCAAGCTCCCGCTCTCGGACCATTTTCACCCCATGCAGACAGACACGTGAGGACTCCCTCACCATCTCAGGTGCCTCAACACCACTCCCCCAGAGCCTGGGGATCCAGGACATCACAGCTCTGGGGGCTGAAGCACTAAACTGTTAGGATCTGGTTTAACAAATCTGTGTGTTTTTATTGCACTGAATGTCTAACCCGTGTCAGGTACAACAAGAAGAACTAGACATAGAAAGAACAAAATGGCTCTATAAAGAGATTTACAGGTTATTATATCCTTTAAACAGCCATTTAAATATCAATTTGAAGGTAAACATAAAGCCTGGATTCCCCTGCGTGGCTAACAAAATTCTTTGTGACCCCACTACCTCTCTGCCCTCCCCTCAGCCACCCCCACTCCTGTTTTCTTTGCAGCTTCAGGCTCTGTCAGATCTCTAAGACTCTTTCCGGAATGCCCCTCCCACCCCATCCCTTCTCTATGGGACATCCTTTCAACATGGTGCCTTCTCTAGGGCACCTTCTCTAACACCTTCATCCAGAGCCTGTATCTCCTTGCTCTGTGCCACCACCAAACCTTGCATGTAGGACCCCATTTCACCATAGCTACATATCCCATGATCATTAATAATAATAATAATAATAATAGTAACAATAAGACGGACCTGTGTGATTTATTGATCATATAAATGCCTACATAACCTGCCAAGTGACACAGAGAAACACTGACCTATTCTGAAAAAGATAAAAAGGAATACCTGCACACAATATTGAAAATTGACTCTGGGTAATTTTACTTAAGAACCTAGCACTGTATCCTCTTTAACATTATAAATGATTTCTGCATTTGGGAAACTTATCAGTACACTGAAAGCACTTGAATGACCTATTACTCCATTCCATCTATCAACGACTTAAATTATTTCTACCTTGAAAGGGATTAAGAAGTACAAATTGCCAGTTATAAAAATTGCCATGGGGATGTAAAGTACAGCATAGGGAATATATACAATAATATCATAATAACTGTGTATGGTATCAGATGGGTACTAGACTTACTGGGGTGATCACTTCATAAGGCATATAAATGTCTAATCACTGCTGTGTGCATCTGAAATTAATATAACACTGTATGTCAACTGTAATTAAAAATAAATTTAAAAAATAATTTCTACCTTAATTCTATCAGCTCATCCTTCCTTCTTGCTGTGTTGATAGGCATCTACAACCTCTGTGCTAATACTCTCCCTTCTTAGCCCTGAAAACACAAAGTAGAAATGCTAATCCTAAAATTTTATGAAGTAGATCCTAATGAACTGTAAAAGGCACCTCTGTTTACTGAAAGAGATACCATCTGATTGAGAAAAGATCACCATATGTGACTGTACTATTTTTACTACTGAATAAGCCTAACTCCTACATCTCCTCATTACACGTCAGTACACGCTCCTTACTCTGTTAACTGCCAGAGCTATTTCAATAAGACTAAATATACAACGACATAATGTTAAAAATATATCCAATACCCGTACCCTTTAATGCATACTTTTAAATGAAGATTATCCCAGCGTTCACTACCAAATCAGTTAAGTAAATCTATCGTTAGAAGTGACACCTTTTAACCTAAAAGTTACACATCTTACATACCCCTCTAGACCGATGTCTTTGAGGAAGAGGACACTATAATGTCGAAAATGATACTTTAGACTAGTAATATTTCAAATTGAAAAAATACTGCTTGTAGTGAAAAAAAATACTCAACGCTGTGCTAATGAATTTAAAAATTGTGATTAACTACTAAAAATTTTAGAAAAATGTAAAATTACTTGACTTGATCCAGGAAAAGAAAAACCCAACTAGAATAACAACCATGGTGAAACTGAGAAAGTTACCAGAGAATAATACAGAATTTCCAGAGAGCTTTACCAAATTCTTTCCAATTTTGAAGAACAAAGCATTTCTAAACCATTCCAGAGCACAAGATAACACAAAAGGAGTTCTAAATCACTTCATAAATCTGGTACAACCCTGCTATTAAAATGTGAACAAAGAGGCAAAAAACCCAACACTACAGACAAGTTTCACGTATGAATAGTGATATAATAATCTAAATCAAGAAGTATGTTCAAAGATAAGAAAGCCATGTCCGAGTAGGGTGTAAAATAAGTATGCAAAGGTATTTCAGTATTAAGAAGCAAGCTGTTATACGCTGTAACAGCAAACAGGCCAAGGAAGGAGGGAAAGGGTAATTTAAATAATGTACAAAATGTTATCTGATTGAATCTCATCTATCTCTAGTGTAAGAAAAATCAAAAACCAAAACTGAAATCAAAACAAAAAAAAACCTTCAACAATGAATGTAAACGGATACACTTCATCATACACTAACAACCGACTACTAATCTAATAAACATTCCACAAACAAAGAAATTTGCCAGAAGAGAGTGAACTGGGGGATCAGAGAGAAACACAGTCAAGGGAAGGTTGTTTGGTTTAGCATGTTTTTCAAAAATGTTTATAGACCCAAGGAGAACTAATAAAAGGAGAGAAAAGATACAGGAAAGCGTGGAGTATATAAAGGGACAAGGCTCTGGAGAAAGCAAAAGACAACATCGAGAGTCTAGGTGGAGGGTTGGTTTTGAACAGGGAAATAGATACCCAGGACGAGTCTTTGTGGTCTAAGGAAAGGAAAGGAGGAAGTTAGGTCAGGTGCAAAGTCAGCTGATGGGAAGGATGAGTTTGAGGACTTCATATCCAATTACCTCGATTTTATTGAGATAAGAGGCATAGTTGTCTACAAAGAAAAGTAGTTTAGTGTTTGTGTAAGAGCGCTGAGAGGCCGATAGAAATTAAGACAAAATTGTTGATGGGAATGGAAGAGCTAACCAATTATAAGGACAAATAAAAGCACTGATGAACAGCAACTAGGGATCTGTGAATGTGGAAATCCATGAATTTTTAGTGGCTCCAATGTCCACAACACTGCTATTTATTCTAACAAAGTCTGGCAACCTGGATGAAAAACTGGGGAAGGAATGCCAAATGGAGATTTTTCCAAGAGGAAGGAGAAAGAATTTAGTGAGACGAAGGGTGTCAGAGAGCCGTTCATGTGATCAACCAAATATACAAGATGGCTAGGAAGGAACTGATAAAGGAGAAAATGTAGGAACCAAAGGCAGACAAGGAGAGCTGACAGTCTGAAGGCCCCAAAAAATCTTGCTAGAGGTTATAATAATTTTTTGATAAAGGCTTCAAGGGTTTTAAAAAAGATCTGGACTGGCTATGGGAAAGGTAGAGATAAAGGTTAACACAAACAATCTCCTAACCTAGTATGATAATGAGTCAAGAAACAGCAAAGAAGATTAGGAACAAAATATGCCATGATAAAATCTAAAATGTAAAATGCCTAATCTTGCTATAATTTTATGCCCTGCCTTTTGCAAAATTGTTCATTTATCCTTTTCAGAAAGCAGGTTTCCATTGTGATACTGAGTAAAACTTAAATAGTTCAAAGAGAAAAGCAGACCTATGTTTCATTATGCTTTTAAAATTATGGATCAACTATATACAGTTTCTTCCATAAGAAAATCATCTTGATATCAAAACTGACCATGAAAATAACAAAACATACATAGACATACAATAAATGTGTTACACTGAACCAGCTAAGGCTTTTAAATTATTTTTTGTCCCTTAATGTCATCTGGTTTCATTTTACAGATAGTTGCTTAATTAGCCTTGATCAGCAAAACTAAGAACTGTGTCAGGCCACTGCTCAAACTCTGGGCTTTTGAAATGGGGTAATTATACCTTTTTATCCCTAGAGGGTGCTAAGAAGACAACTTGCTTATATGGTTGAGCACATATTTCCTAAGAAGTAAAAAGCAACGCAAACTCCCTAAGTCTCCGTCCCAAAATTCTCAAACTATTTGGGAGCCCACAAGGAGTCAAGCCAAGGGGTTAAGTCTGAAGTTGAAAAGCTCCTTTTTTAGAAAGCTGCCAAAGCAATTTAGCACGAGGCCAAATCTCTTAGTGCCACTCTTCCAGCTCCCAGTTTGATGACCCTGAATACATCACCCAAAACAGTAAAACTCAAAGTCGGCTACATATTAGAGTCACTTAATATTGGTGTGATTTAAAAATCTTGATACTGTGGCCGAACCCCATACCAATTAAATCAGCATTTTAAAAAGTTGCCCAGGTGATTCCAACATGCAGCCAAACTTGAATATCGATGTTCTCTAAATTACAGGTATTATCAAATCAAGCTTCAAAATTGTATAAAATGCAAGTAGTTAGAGGGAAAAGTCTTATCAGCCAGATCTTGGAAGCAATTTCTTTTCAGGTAACAGAGCAGCAGCGTCGGGAGCATAACCTATAACCTGCCTGCCTTATCAAAGGGGCCCAAGTTAATGGATACCAAGGAAGACACAGACGGGAAAGCTCCTGGGTGCTTCCTGGCTGCCGATCCAATTATCCTTCTAAAAACAGCCAAAGCATAGACTCTTAATTAGCATAACACCAAAAATAGGTCTGATGTTTAGTATTAATGTGAGCCCTAAACTAGAAAACAGATTTCAAGCTGCAAAATTCAATGTTTGAAAATTTTAAAAACTAAACATAATAAACTTGCGAAAAGATACTGAAAATTGACATAGATGAATAGTTTTCTGATAATCACATTAAAATACTTTGCCCACTGTGGATGAGATAGTATTACTATTAGAGCATGACAACACTGGTTTCTTCTTCCTATTTGATGATTTATCAGGCAGTGATTGGCAGGAGGTAGTCATGGTAACTACGTGGGGAGAGAAAGAAATATGAAAACAGAGTATTCTTATCCGGAGACGTTTACTTGGGTTCCCAGTAACAGAGTAACACATGTACACACATATGTGTGTGCTCTCATGTGTACACACACAAACATACACACCCTGAGTTCAGAACTAAAGATGTATTAGGTTGGTGCAAAAGTCATTGCGGTTTAAAAGGTTACAAATAATTGCAAAACCCGCAACGACTTTTGCACCAACCTAATAGATGTAGAGATAATTGAAAGAGACCCAGGAGATGTGGATCTCAAAAGAAGACTGAAAAAACCTCTTCTGGCTCTTTAGGCTGGCTGTGTACCCCACCCCCGGTCAGCAAATAGTACATCAATTTTTCCCTATAATACATTTTTTAAGCCCTCTTATTAAAGGAAGGAAGGGGGAGGGAGGGCTTCAATGTAAGGTGTACCGATTACCTAGGGTCGCCCCCTTTCTATGTGCCCCTTTTTAACTGGCTCTTCTTGGCACAGCTTCCTCGCCTCCATCCCGGCAGCCCCCTCACCATTCATTCACATCAGGAAACAGTCACTGCTCACAGTGTACCAGAAACTATGACAGCTGTACAATGGCTGGGGTAAATAATACCATGTATTTCAGATTTCTAGTTCTATTGGTTCCGTTTTGTGATCTCACATTACTACTACAGACACAAATAAATCTCTCCAAGAAACAGAAGAAAGAGAGGACAAAGATTAGACATGTGAGAGAAGAAAGAAAGAAAAAAAGAAAGAGTGGAAATGACTGTAAAAACCCCTTTTGGGTAAGAAGAAAAACATTTAGAGGCACAGAAAACTGGACAAGGGAAGACCACAACTATATTTTTTTTCTAGAACTCCAAATGGATGAAATATCAGTCTGAGGTAAATATTTTGATATTTCAGTTTTCTACTACGGACCCAGCAAACAGCTATGACTTGTGACCTTCCCAGCGACCTGCCGGAGTGTGTCACCACTGTGCTGGCCCCTTCTGCGTGTGGACACCACGCTCCGCCCTCCTTCCCATCATAAATTTGGATGTTATGGTTACCATGGTTCAAGCCCTGGTCTCCGAGGTGATACACAACATCCCTTCAGCAAGACTCACCTCTATGGAAAGACTTAAACTCCAAGACATCGGCCCCACATCTCAGACTCTCAGCAGGCCTCTCTCTGTATGGCATTAAACAACTGACTACATTCTAATTAAAACAGAACCAAGAATTTTTCTTCATTGAGCCCCTATCATAAATTTAGTAGACACATAAACTCATTATCCATCGCATAGGTATGGGCACAGCTCACAGTTGTCTTTAATTTTCTCTGAGTTTGTATTTTTTTTTTTTTATTTCACATTTCAAATCTATAATCATGTATTTAACTGGTATCCAAAGCCATAAAAAGAGCTATGCTGGACAACAAACACATGTTCAAATATAATCTGACAATATATAAAGAATATCTGGAAATTTGAAAGCAACCAATTAAAACAATTTTTAAAGAAATCTATTAATTTGACCATTTAAAAACAGACCAATGGTAGAGAACTGTACAGGACAAAAAAACCTCCTTCCTCTGACAAACAATTTGCAAATAAAAATAAGAGGGAACTGGAAAGTTCCTATAGGCACCTATAGGAACTTTTTATGTACATAAAAGACATACACACCTATAAAATATGTGGACCTTATTTGTCCTGATTTTAACAAAAGGTTTAACAAATTATGACACTGCAGAGAAGTTTTAAACACTGAAAGAATATTTGATTATATTAAGAAATTACTATTTTTGGTTTCATAAAGGTACTGTGATTGTATCATTTTTGTTCCCCTTCTTCCGCCGTCTCCCCACCCCACTCTGGTTCAAGCAGTCATTTCTCAGTCTAGTTGTGTAAGGTACTATGATTACATGAAAAAATATTCCTTATCTTTTGGAGCTTATATAATGAAAACATATTAATGAAATAATATATCTGAGGTTTGCATAATATGGGAGGGGAAAGTGCTCAGGGCAGTAAATGAAAAAACACTGGCTATAGCTGTTAATTACTAAATCTGAATGACAGGCAAGTAGAGGTTTACTACACCATTCTATTTTGTAATCATTTTGAAACTTCCATAATTAAGAGTTTAAAAAGGAAACAAATTGAGCCCAATCTAAAAAAAAAAATTAAAAGTTTACCAATATATAACTAATGTATTGTTAGTGTTATAGTTTAAATAATAATCATAAGCAAGAACTAATATATAACCGTGTTTAAGTAAATGAAGCCAAGTATCTATAGGCCTAGCACACACGCATCCAATAAAGGTCACTGTCCCAGAAATAATCACAGCCAAGAGGAAATTAAATAATTTCTGAACGACCACTAGGAGTCAGGTTTGTACACACCAAAGCTGAAAAGGATAAAAAGAACAGAAATTTCTAGAAATATGATAGCCACTGTTCTTAATTCCTCTTGTTGAGGAAAGGGTAGGGTAGGAATTTGACGACTGGAAAGCTTTCCACCATACAAAGTTAAATCAGCAAACAAAACCCAAAAAGAACAATGTATAGAGTTTACTTCCATTTGTGTCAAAATATAGAAATGAACCTGAGTGTATACAAAAGGTAACAAAGTCACTGCGTTGGTGTTACCAGTCACCCCTCGGGAAAGGGAACCAGGTAAGAAAGATGTATATCTCACTGTACTTTTTAACTGTCTCTTCTGAATCAGTTAACACTGCAAGATTTACTTTAGTTCTGAAATTTAAACGACAATATATGGTACAAGAATAAAATAATAACTGTTAGCATATTCCCGCATTAGGTTCCAGGTTATTTTTCGCGTTCGTATGCAGGTACATGCGCACACGCATGCACACACACATACTTTTAAAAGTAAAATGACACTGAATTATATGGACACAGTGGGAGTTTTTTGTTTTAAAATTAGAACATCTCCATCCTACTCCAGTACTGATCCATCACTTTTTCAGTCAAAAATAATGGCTGATTTTTCCCCCAAATTTAACTAAAAACATCAACCGACAGATCCTAGAAGCTCAGGGAACCCCAAGGAGGATGAATAGAAAGGAAACACCACACAGGCATGTCATACTGCAACCTGCAGAATATTATGGGGGGGCGGGGGGAGGCCACGGATTTCTAAAGTGCTGCAGAATAAAAAGTGTCAGAGTAGAATTCTGTATTTAGCAAAATTATCCTTCAAAAATGAAAGCATATAAAAATATTTTCATACAAAAAAGTTGAGAAAATTTGTTACCAATACTAAATGTGCAATGCTAAAAAAGTAGTGATTTAGGCTGATGGGAAATAACAGATGAAGATATGTACCTATTTCAGAGCCCAGCAAATTATGAACCACAGGTCAAATCCAGCCCACAACCAGTTTTCGTAAGACCCGTGCATTATTTTAAGTGCTTTAAAAAGGGGTGGGTAGAAGAACAAGGAGAATATGTGATGATGTGTTGGAGACTGTATGAAGCCACAAGAGCGAAAATATGTACTGTTAGGCCCTTTTCCAAAAAAATTTGCAAAGCCCTTATTTTATAAGAAAGAGGAAAGTGAGAGAAGGAGGAAGGGAGGGAGGTCAAAAAGAAAAAAGAAAAAAAAGACTATATTATTTTATCTTTTATCTTCATTTCTTTAAGACAATTCACTGTTCAAAGCAGAAATAACACTATAGGGTTTATAATATATGTATAAGTAAAATATATGACAAAAACAATTTACTCATTTAAAAATGCCCTCAAGCCCAAGGCCATCCCTAAATAATGAACCCATACAACTGAATCTTAATACATTTAAGTTAATTGATATTACTTCAAATAAGTTTCAAAATACTCGATAGAAATAATTATTTTAAAAAACCACAAAACTGAAATAGTTTGTTTCCAATCTATTTTCTAATACACATGACAAATAACAAGCACATTATCAGCTATGAACATATTTTGAAAAACTGAAAACACCCCCTCTTTTTAAAGTGCTTTAAATAATTACTAATTAGATTTTTAAAGTTCTTTTTAAATATATTACTAATTAGTTCATCCTATTAAGTACTGGCAAAGTATGAGAGTTGACACAAATTCCAGGGAAGTGAAAAGGCTTCTATGAAGAAAGCATGAAGATACAAAGTAGGAATAAGCATAGAGTATATGGGGCACAATGAGTAGGTGTTGCATAGCAGAACATAAATATGCAGGGGAGAGTTAGCATATGAAGAAAGTAATCAGAGTCCAAGCTTCAGGTTTTGATGGCTGGACGACCAACGGTGCCAGTCTAGGCACGAGAGAGGAAAGTGACCTGCTTTCATACACTGTTTATGTATCCACACCTTGTACAACCATGTTTCCTTTAAAATAAAACCTAGGCGGACCATCAGCTCTAATGCGTCTTTTGGAGCAAAAATTAACATAAGACCCGGTATATGATATGATATATGATGTGATGTGATGTGATGTTTTGTGATGTGATGTGATGTGATGTGATGTGATGTGATGTGATATGAGAGCGGGTCTTACAGTAAAATAATACCGGGTCTTATATTAATTTTTGCTTCAAAAGATGCATTAGAGCTGATGGTCCAGCTATGTCTTATTTTCAGGAACAGGGAATTTACATATGACAGAGTAAGCATTCTATTAGCGTTTAGCAATCGACTGATCAATTACTAAATGAACAAATGAATACAGAACCGAAATGGTCTATTAGGGATGGGAAGTTTCTCTGTAGACATATCCTGAATTTGGAACATGAGGCTCAGACGACCCAGGTACGTATTCCAGGAGAAGTACTTAAAGGACAGCCGAAATAGAACACTCCTGACTGGTCTAGGCTGAACATACTGATTTGGAATTAAGATTCTATTCTAAACTTCATATTTATTTTAATAGATTCTGGTTTGCATGTTTTATCATGTTTGGACCCGCAAGTAAAAGTGCTTTGTTTTCATACTATTTCAAATGCATATTCTATAAATAATACTATTATTGTAAGTGACAAAACAAATCAGCAATAAACTGACACATACACTGATCAGAGAAGTGGGAATAAATGGTAACCTAAAATCATGCAGGTATGAATAGAGCCGAATTTTATCAGTGCTTAGTTCACTGGTAGAAGTTTTCCTACTATATGGTTTTTTGCTTTCAACTTAAGCTTGTAACCATAAATTTGGGCAATGACTTTTTTGGAGTATGAGAATCCTAAATAAGAAAAGAATTAGACGTTCAGATCAGAATCTACTGTGTAATATATATATTTTTTTGTGGACATGTGTGCATATTTTTAAAAATGATATTGTCATGTCTGCATAAACATTTCTGAAAAAACAAAAAGACAAGAAGTTAATATGGGTGGTTACCTCTGAGTGTAAGGATAAAAAGCAGGGACAGGAAAGAGGAAAACGCTATTTTTTTAATTGTATCTACTTCTGCACTCATTGTTTTTGATTTTTTTTTTAAATTAAGAGTATGGACTACTCATACTGAAGATGTATTACTTACTCATTTAAATATATATGTATATATAAAAATATACGTATTTAATGTATATATAAATATGGATAGCCAAATCAAAAACTAAGTTTGAATGCCTCAATTCCCTAAAAGTATGTGTTTACTTATGTGCTTACAAAATTAATTTCCATATATATGGATGGATGTATGCACACATATATCTCTACAGATATATGTACACATATGAATATATCTGCATACTCTCAGATTCTTTTTTTCAGTATTCTTATTCAAACCCTGTATTATTCCATGCTTTTAAATTATTTGATACCTGTTTCCTCCTTCCAAACTGAGAATACTTTTAACATTTACCGATTGGCAATAATACCACTGAGTATTGCGACACACTATTCTTTACTTTCCTTTAATGTAGCCAAGCAATGTGGTAGTCAAAACATTCACAAGTCAATTAAGAAGTCTGTTTTTTCACCTCAAAATCATCCCATTTGCATCCCGTCAAAAGGGTAATTCCCTCACCGGCAAGAATCAGAAGGTAAAAGGATATGAAAAATTATAAGTAGGTGGTGGTTGGGCGAGAAACAAGCTGAAAACAGACCAAGTGTAACAGTTTCAGTCATCAGTTACAGATAACAATCTTTGAGGGGATTATAGTCAAAATAAGCCCACCCCTCTAACAGTTTGGAGTGCACCAGCAAGTGAAGGCACAGCCATGCTCCTGCAACACTGCCCGGTTTGGCTGGGAGTAATGCTGGGTCCAGGACAGCTGAGACCAGGCAGGCGCGAATCCACTGAGCCCCACGCACTGTGCTGGACACAGCAGGTAAGCTGCCAGATAATTTTGACATTGGCATCAGGTAAATGCCAAAAACCCTAACCATTCTAGTTAAGGCTACTCCAAATCAGGGAAGAACTAAAATTTGATAACCACAAGAAAAACATAACAAAATAATTCAAATTCAAAAAATTGAAATTAACTACATCTTTAAACAATCCTATTTATCTTTTTTGTGCTGTAAGTGATTAAACGGCCTAGAGTAAAGTAACTTTCCACTCAAGAACTCGTATGAGAAAAGTTCACAAATATTTTATAGTGTCGCAAAGATAAACAGAAATAGATATAAATATATATAGCATGTAACTATTTCCAATTATTAATGTTCTATGCTATAATTTTAAATGTAAAAGATATTAACTACTGAGTGATTTAGTTCAGTACAAACACAAAATGATACAGAAACGCAAACATTTATAGGTGGTCAAGTCTGTGACCCACGATATTAACAGTTAATAATGAACTTAAAAATTAGTTTTGTATTACTGGCCAACACAGAGAGAAATTCCCCAAATACACTTACAAAACACACTAGGAAACCTGATTAAAATACATTAAATAATATTTTAGGAAAATAAATTATTTGGGGACCATTTACATTATTTTTGGAGGCTATTAGCCTAAATAATCAAATAACAGTCCATATAATTTTGTATATTACACTCATGCATGTGCATGAGTGTAACAGATGTGAGTTTGATAATATGCATAGTATGTTTATAGGTATATACCATGTTTAAAATATACCCACCACACCATTATATATGCATATGTCCTCCATTTGTCTCACTGTTATCTAGTAATAACAGCTCATAGAAGATGATATATGAATGTCAACTGTCATTGAAAAATAAAGTTATTTAAAAAAAGAAGATAATGATAGTACCAGGCCCTTATACACAAGTGGTTCTGAATAAATATTTATGATAAATTTTACAGTGCATAAAATTCCCAGTCTAAATCTTTATAATCCAATCACTAAAAATCACATGCTTTAAGCTATTATAACAATTAAAACAATTAAAAACAAATGTCATTTTTTTCCACAAAGGAAGTATTTAGCTAACTCCCACACTTGCAAGGACTCTGGCCAAAAATAACAGTAACGAGGCTTGTAACTTCATATGTATGGATCTGATGCAGTCAAGCCAAAAATAGCTTTCTGGTCCTTTATCAGCTGTTGTCATTCGCTTTAGAGACTAACTGCATCATATGAACCCAAATTAGGCAAATCACGGTGAAAACACACTAAAATATAACTGAACTTAAGAAAACTTAAAGCTCTTTTTAGTTATAATAACGTAGCACGTGAGAGAGCTATGATGCGATTATTTTGAATAGCTGGTAACTCTCCCAAAATATAGGTTTAAATAAACCAGCAAATCAGAATTAACACACATACACATTTCTAAAAACTGATGGAGACACCACAAGTTATCTGTTCCAACCCATCATTAGAATTTCTCCTCTTGGAAAAAGTCCTTTGCAGGGAGCAACACTGCCTTTTAGGGACAGGCACAACACACAGCAGGACTCTCCCCACCACTGCCTCAGATTCACTGTTTCTTCTGAGAAGTGCCTCCCGGGGCTCCCCTTGCACCTGGGAAGCCCTCAGCCTCCTTTAGAACCTGCTGTGGGAAAATCTATCAATAACAGCTTTTTAAAATGTACGTGCTTACTACGTTCTGGCACTGTTCTAATAACTTGACATGTACTAACTCATTCCATCCTCACAAAACAAACAAACAAACAAACCTAAGAGAAAGGAACCGCCCTTGGTTTCCATTCTAAAGAGGAGCAAACAGTGGCACAGGAAAGCAAACTCCCTCGAGCTCATCAGAAGTGCCAGGTTTGAACCCAGGCGGGCTGCCTCCGACTATGGCTACATATTGTACTTCTCTGTATTATTTATATATACGGTAACGGTGTCCTACCTGAACTGGCAATGCCTCATCTTTTGTATTTGAGCTTAAATATCACGTGCTCTCAAAGCCCCTTCCTGATCCCCAAACGGCGCTACTGCTGCGTAACAACAGTGCCCTACCTCCTCCTCCACCAAGTGTACGTTCCTGTGTGCACGGCTGCTGATTTCAGGCTTGTGTCATCTGCCACACTCAGGAACTCCGAGATGGAGATCTGTCACAGTCACTCTAGTACCTTGGCCCCTATTACTTACCTATTTTCTCACCTTTTTTTTGTGGCCAAACTTAAATCCCAACTCTCAGAAACTTCTAACAAATCCAGAAAAACAATAGTTTCTTACCTTCGTATACAACCCACAGAACTTTATTCCACACTACTGTCCATAATAAAGTATCTATTTAAGGGTATTAATTGTGTCCCATTTGCCCATTATTATTTGTCTCAATTTATTCCTTAAATTCTCTAATGCGTGTAAATCTCTTTCCCATCTCTGAGATTTTAAAGCTACCTGAAGGAAGGAAAACCAATCCCTAGAGCACAGGCACAAACTTAGAAACACAATGTGTATCCAAATGTGTTTGAATCTGTACGTATCAGAGTGAGGAAACAGACTAAAACTCTCCACTGCTCCAGTAAGGCCCACAGGGAAGATGATTGAGGATGAAAATCAAGTTGAAAAAGTCCTTTTCCCCCAGGAAAATAAAGCAACCAAGAACTGATCAATGGAACTGGAGTGGGCTGTGAAGGAGAGGAGGGAGGACCAAGAAAGGAAAGCCCCACGAAGCAATCAGGAAAGGTGCCTCTCCCCTTAGTCGTCCCATAAGCTAGACCTAAGCACCCACAGGCCCGGCTCAGAAATGAATTTCCATGTCACAGTGGGAGAAATTACTACCGGACCCACTCAGATACACACACAATTTCAACAATGTAATTTCGTGAAAAAAGTTTTTATCATCACTGTTGAGGTAACTGGCATTACGATTTTGTAATCCCAGCATTTAAATGGTAATTACAACTCTCAGTGATTCAATCCCCACTATTAACAAAAGATCACAAAGTTAGGCTTATGATGACCTTCCTAATACAGCCCAGAGAACAGCCTGTTGAGGTTCTTCTCCACAGCAAGAGAGGAATTCCATCAGGTTTCCTGAATGCTGCCTTCAGAAAGGGTCTGGGCCGCTGGGTCCCCACCACCTGTTAATGGCGTTCACTGTACCCACCATAGGCATACGCTGCTTTAAGAAATCTGTACACCTCAAAATTGTGACTCAAAAGCATAATAATTTGATGTCCAAAGAATTATTTACTTCACCAGTGAATGCACTGGAGGAGAAAGCTCTGGGGCCAGGGCCGGGCCGGGGCAGGAGGGAGCAGAGCCCTGTATCAAGGCCACCTGCTGAAAAGATCGCTCCTCCCTCACGAGCATATCTCATCTGTAAAGCAAAGCGAATCATTCAAGTTTTCAATATGCAGTCACTTGGCAGCCACAGACTTAAGACATGGTTTCCAATATTCACAAAGGTCTAGGACGTTCAGTAATGTCTAACTTTGCTGAGAAACACATGTGAATCCACTGCACAGCCAAGCTGGCACAGAGGGTTCCCTCGGTTGGTGAGTCAGTCTTGCAGACTGACCAGCGTCCACTTCTCAAACCTTCATTGTTCTTTATCCATTGTCGTCAGGAGTGCAACACTCTAGCAGACCATCAGTCCTCTGATTCTCCCTCCAAAAACCTCTCCAAACTGCCCCTGCCCAGCACCTGGTCCGAGCCCTCATCTCTCACAAGACGTCTGCCATAGCCGCTGCACTGGGCTCCCTGCTGCCAATCCCCACCACCCAAACCAGCCTGCTCCCGCACATTCCTCTCCTTGGAGCACCTCAGCGTTTTCCGTTAGGGTCCTCGACACACACTGTAATCATATTATATCTACTTACTTCATTAATGTGTGTGTAGATAGATGGACACACACATACATACACAGATAGGAGTCAGGAGTGACTTTGCCCTTCAAAGCACATTTGGCAATGACTGGGGACATTTTGGGTCGTCTCAATCGACACAATCGAGGGGCAGCGTTTGCGGCTGGCATCTACTGGGCAGAGGCCAGGGATGTGGCTAAACATTCACAACATACAGGACATACAGTAACTGGCATTACGATTTTGTAATCCCAGCATTTAAATGGTAATTACAACTCTCAGTGATTCAATCCCCACTATTAACAAAAGATCACAAAGTTAGGCTTATGATGACCTTCCTAATACAGCCCAGAGAACAGCCTGTTGAGGTTCTTCTCCACAGCAAGAGAGGAATTCCATCAGGTTTCCTGAATGCTGCCTTCAGAAAGGGTCTGGGCCGCTGGGTCCCCACCACCTGTTAATGGCGTTCACTGTACCCACCATAGGCATCACAACAAAGAATTACCCAGCCCAGAAAGGTCATTAGTGCTGAGATTGAGAAACCCTGCTGTAAAACTGATAGGTACTTGAATGGATATCTAAAAGACTTAATTCAATATTACTTTAATGATATCCTTTACTCATTTTTTATTCTATCAATTGTTTCCCAACAGGGCAATAAAATATAATTGGATTACTACCTTACATTTTACCATTGTTAATAGTAACACGTTAGTGATAACTACTACCATGGGGTGGGGGAAGCAGACTTTAGCACTAAAATTAAAGTACTCATATGTATTCCAGCATTAAGTACCTATGAAAAGCCTCAGACACGAAGAGGTATAATTTCTGCTGTGTCACTGGGCTATGATATGGAAAGCTGGGATTCCATCCCAGTATACCTGAAAAGAAAGCTTTTCCCACTATGCCAGACTACGGTTTTTACATACAAGAAACAATGAAGTGCAGTGGTTAAAAACTCTCATGGTTTCAAAACCTGGTCCACCCCTTCTTATCTCCATGACATTGGACAAGTTACTTTATCCTCTAAACCTCAGTTTCCTCGTCTGTAATATGGGTAAGAAAACAGCACCAACCTCACAAAGTTATGTGAGATTCAGAAAAGGCGGCAAGTGTAAATGTTTAGAATAGTACTTAGCTTGTATTTGACACTTATTAAAAATTACCCATTATTATCTAACAAACACACAAGTATTTTACACCTCATAGCCCTTTGATGTGCATGAGGAGTCGAGAAAACTTTTTGGTTTCCTTGTTGAACAGGTGTTCCTTAGAATTAAAAAAATGAAGAAAAATAATGAAAATGTCAACTTCATCAATACGTATCTGTATGTAATAATTTGTAAACTTTTATGCCTTTAAATGTATTTAAAAATTAAAGAAATTTATTCTTAATATACAATATTCCAAACACAAAAGAAATAGAAGTTTTTAGTAAGCCAAATAAGGTTATCATCTAAAGAATAGTTTTCTACATATCTCCAATAAATTTTTCTTGAACAATTTCTGAAATACCTTAGATTGAAGTAATACTTTCCAAGTAAATTCCATAATAAATTTGTACATTTTACAAAGCTTTTCAGTAGTACTATGTACCACTATGTATGACCCTATATCTAGATTTTGTATAACACTCTTTATTTAAAAAAAAAAGTCTTGGTTTGGCATTTCTTTCATAGATTAAATTAGACAAGTAGTTATTCTTAAACTGCAATATGCATTAAGCAGTCAACGACTGTAACTCCACCTAAACCATTTCTGACTCAAATACTATGAAACAATATTATAAACAAAAAAGCTCTCATTCGAATTTCATCAGAAAACTGGGAAGTGAAATAAGTTTCTTTGTATTTGGTAAATTTAACACATGATATGATTATCTCAAGAGAAACATATTTTTACTTAGAAATATTTTAAACAGTAGCTCAGAGATTAAGCTAAAATTACCAATCACATTTGTTTTTAAACAAAGGCGTTATCCACAATGATATTCATGAGAAGACAAAAGACTAATATAATCATATTCAATTTACCACTTATGTCAAGAAAACAGAAAAGCCATAAAATGATCATACTACATACACACTCATTAACAATTTTATATTTGATATAAAACTATTCCCAATATACTAACAGCAATGACAAAATCCCTAAAATTCACCTAAGATACAAGCGTATTTTTCAACAAAACACACAACTGATTTTCTTCTACCTATTATGTAGAAAAATTCTTACGACTTTCGTTGGTTCCTTTTTCTTGTTATTATCTAGCCACACAGCAGTCTAACGTCCGTATATTAATCACTCCAGGTTAGTACCACATTCATTTTTGGTTACAGTCTAACCAACCATATTAGATTTTTCTGAGTGTATTATTCCAACCATCATTTGTTTGACTTGCTGTTTATGTCATTTCTCTATATGCAAATATGCCGACTGAAGTCACTCCGATTCTTATTATAACAAGGGTATACATTTAGTTTAATATGTTTAAACTCTTTTAATCAAATCTCAAGTGAAAGACAGCATATGAAGGGTGGGAACACATACAGCACTGCAATCCTTCACTTCACATAGAGAATCCACAAGCACTTTCACAAACACGTCTGTCACACCCAGGGGTATCTGCACAGTCACGTTACCAGCCATGACAGGTCAGTCAGCCCCCATAATCTGTGCCGCCGTGGCACACACCTGAGTTCCCTGCCCCTTCCTGTCATATCCTGGAGCAGCTCTAAGACAGAATCGCTCTCACAGGCTGCGGTCCTAGGAGTCCACCCCCACTACCTCTCCATAGCAACCGCAGCTACAGAAAAGCCAGTCCACCTCTTACGCAAAGGAAAAGAGGCCACAAATGTCAGCAGTCACAACATCCCCCTTTTCCCTCCCTACTTAATTTCTTTCTTAAAGTAACAGTAGTGCATTCTTCTATTTTGCATTGCAGAACACCTTCCCACCATTTAATGGATGGAAAGCAACTTAGGAAAATCAGAGTTAAAAATCCATCTGTATGTATGACCACTTACATAATGTGACTGAAATTCCAAAGATGATTATGATTTGCTGAGTTGCAGTTACCAAGCCAGTATTTCAGCAAGTCCCCTTTGTATCTGGGCATCTTTGTATTTGAAGTAAGAATCCTTTAAGATATTAACTATCCTGTAATTTGGCTTTCTCAGAGACAGAGACAGAGAAGCCATCTATTATGATTACCAAGACACATTTAGTATTCAATATGCACTGTTTCTTTTGCAAGTTCATATTTATTTAGAAAAGTCAAGGTGTTTTTTATGTTTATTTTTTCCTTTTTAAACCAAATAGTCAATTATGTATTAACAATCTTCCAGGTAGGAAAACCTGAACAGATTCTTCTTCAACTGTTCTCAGGTTTAGCTTGTATTTTATTTGAATGGTTGCCTTTCCTAAATATATTTTAAAGAGACAAATATAATGCCTAGTTTACACTTCATATGGCTACAGAGGTTAGAGAGCAGAAGTAATCCCCATCCATAGAATCAAGACTAACAACAACTGATAAATTTTAAAAAGCCATATTTAAAAATGTATGTTTTAATCCATGGGATGCACCAAAATATCAAAGACTATAAATTGTTATCCAAGTCATTGTCTAATAATAAGAATGCAATTGAAACAGCGTTAATGAACAATATAAATCTACTTGCTTTAACATTCTCCAAAAGATGTAGCCTCCAAAGAAAAATCAATTAAACTCCAAAACAGTTTCATGCTTACATGGAAAACAATACAACAGACTGATCAGTAAAATTTTTTGAATACACCCAGGCACATGGACATGATTTTTTCTCTTTTTTATTGTCCCAAGAAAAAGGCAGCTTAAAAACTTACATTTAATTATTCAGCAAACGTTTACCAAATACCTACCAATGTGCTAGGCACCCTAAGGTTTACGGACAGACATGGGGCATTTTCATGGAGGACGACTCATGGTGGGAACTGCCCCTCAGCCCGCCCAGCCCAGGGTTCCAGGAAGACTCCCAGAGGCAAAGCTCAGGAAGAGGTATGGGTCCACAGCGGAAGTAGAGTCAAGAGATTTCTGTCAAAGCCTGAAGGCTGGAGACAGCTCAGCAAGTGAGGCAAACCACAATGAGGTATTCAAGCCTTTCTGAAGTTCAAGTGTAAAATAGGCAGCACAGACAGACAAGGTCATGAAGAACTCAGTCCCGTGAAAAGGATCTAAGTCCTAAATCCTGAGGTCTATGGCTATAGTACAGGATTTTAGGTAACACAATAAGACAATCAGATTGAAAATAACCCAAATTATTCATTGCTTTGGGTTCTAAGTATTTAGAACCCAAAAGAAAAAAACTGTGTGAGATAAGAAAGTAGGAATATCTAAGTATCTCAAATTAAATAGCTATTAACTACACAGAGCAAACTACTTTTAAAAAGTACTAGGTGAAAATTTCTTTTTCAAAGCTTAAGAGGTCAACCCAGGGTTAACCAGATACCATCAGATTTATGTCAAGAGAGCAGGTACCGTTCTTACCTGAAAATAAGACCTAGCTGGACAATCAGCTTTAAAGAGTCTTTTGGAGCAAAAATTAATATACGACCAGGTCTTACTTTACTATAATATAAGACTGGGTCTTATACATATAACATAACATAACAACATACATAACATAATACCGGGTCTTATATTAATTTTTGCTCCAAAAGACGCATTAGAGCTGATGGTCTGGCTAGGTCTTATTTTCAGGGAAACACGGTATCTAATCTCAGCAACACCACCACAATTCGGGAGCTGCATGCACCTGGCTGCCTGCCCAACTGTGGGAGTCATCCCCACACAACGTAGAAAATCCACCTCCTACCAAAAGGTTCCATTTCAGATCGTACTATCCCAAAGTAAGTTCTTTGTTCAGTTTACCTAACTTCTAGGCTAAGAATTTATGGGTAAGAGCCTTAATTTATTCATTTTTATATCTCTAATATCTAACACAATATTTGCTCCATCAGGAATGCCCCAAAATATTTTGAACAAATACTCTTTAGGATTCTCTCAGTTATTAAGAGCAATGATTCTAGAATTTTATTTAAGAATCAACTTCAAAAGAGCCAACCAACTTGGGAGTGGGCCTAAATGTAATTTACACCATCAGTTGCTTTCTTTAACCTTCTTTTGACTATTTCCATTTCTCTAAACATATGACTAGGTAACTGCTATTTTAAAAAATCTAAAATTTTCAGAATTACTATTAAGCAGTTTATTAATGTAGTAAATATAAGTTGTATACAACATTTTCCAAATCATTGACAACTGGCAATACTGACAACTGGCAAATGCTCCCAGATCAAAGCCCCTGACATTACAGTAGCATTTTGATTTCAAAATGAGCTTCTTTCTAGAATCCACAAATATAGCACACGGTTCTGTAAAAAGGGAAAAGGAATACATCCAGACCTCCCAAAGGTACTGAGGCATTGAAAAAAGTAGGTACAATAGCTAGCAGAACAAAGCTGGTTATCTAGAGTCCTTCCTTCCCACACTAAAGAGACATGACATTCAACATGCTGGCATCAGGGCTTTCATTAACTCTACACCTAATTCTTCACATTTTATAATTACTATGTAATGATTATGGATTGTTAGAAGGGATTCTGAAGAAATACCAACTCCCTTCCCATCCTCCAAAGGTTGATCACCTTTTATACTCACCATTCTACTCTAGTCAGGAAGGATAACAGAGACACCACCTATGTCCAAGGCAGTAGGATACAATAGTAACGTGAAGATCATCTCTAGACAACAGACTCATATGCAGAACTACCAAAAGGAGGGCAAATGACCATGACATTTGCTTTTAAGAATCTAGATTACTGATTCCCAAACACTTCAAGTGTGAAGACCTCTTTTTTACAAAAAATTCTGTAGTCCTCCCAGTGATAGTAGTTATACTTGTACTATCTGTGGACATAGAAAGCGTACCAATTAAAAAATATATAAAAGCAACATTTTAAATAAATCTGTATTTCATTAGTCACAATAGCACGTATATTCACTGATTAATTTAAAACATAGTAGCATCAAAATATATTAAATGATTAAAATACCATCAACAAGTCAGATTTATCTCTGACATGTAAGGATAGCTTGACATCAGAAATATCTATTCCTGCAAAAATCTATTCACCACATTGATAATATTAAGGAAAAATATCATTATAGCAGCCAAAATAGAGTAATAAAAATTCCACACCCATTCTTAGCAAAATACCCAGAAAGTCAAGATTAGAAAATAATTTCTAAAACGATGTCAAGAATATTCACAAGAAGCAAACTGCAATCATTGAATTTAACTATGGACTATCAGAAGTATTCCCATTAAAGTCATAATTTTATCAGTGATACAATTTAATACTTCAATAGCAGTTCTGGACAATTCAATGAAATAAGAAAAAAATTGAGAGTTATGGAAATTGTAAAGGAAGAAACAAAATCACTTATTTGCAGTTATATGATAATCTAATTTTAAAAATCCAAGAAAACCAACTGAATTGGTAAGAATAAGAATTCAGTAAAAAGACCACACACAAAATCAACTTACAAAAATCAACAGTTTTAATGTACTTTCAAATGTACATAGAGATAGGTAGGGCAAATGTGGCAAGATGTTAACAGCTGTTAATTGACATGAAGGAAACATGGGGATTAATTATAGCAATCTTATTGCTTTTAAGAATATCACAGCCCTTCAGTGTAAGGCTGCATACATGACAAATAAATTCAAGAAACTTCCTTCCTCTTCAAATCCTCTCAGTTACCCTACTCACAATTTATTTATCCTGCTTTATCTCCAAATAAACCCCAGGGCATTTAAACTTATTTTTCTGTTCTCTATTCTTTACTTCCAGTTCTTCATTAACTAAGCACTTTACATCTCAGCTTTTCTTCCAACTTTTGCACCAGATCAAGGTTAAATATAATCTGGAATGCTAGAACAACTGCCTGGAGTTTTTCTAATCCAATACATGACTTCTGCTAACTAAACTGCTGGGCAATCAAATGTATAATAAAAGAACCAAACATCAACTCATCCTTTCCAGGATTATTCCACACAGTACAGGTCCCCGAAGTAATGCACAACATCCTTCCATGTCTCACTGTATTCATATCCTTTATACACAGCACTGGGCGTAACAGGACCCTTGTCTTGGGTACATTTTTATCTTCATCATTTTGCTTATTTTGTGCTTAACTTGCGTTTTGAGCAGGTCAATGCTTTTTATCCGTAGTAATGAAATCTTGTGCTTCAAAACCACAATGCTGGCTGCAGGAATTCAATTTATATCCTGAAATTTATTAGCTCAGAAAAAAAAAAAAATAACAGCTCAGAAGCCAACACTCAACCAGAAGAAATCATTCTTTTCCTCCAGACTGGGTATTTGGTGAGAAGAAAACATAAAAAGAAAGTATCTATCTATATTGTATCCTCTGGTTTGTAGCGGCTCCTAAAATCAAGTGCAGAGGTTTTCTATTTTAAGTAGAAGCCACAAAAGATAACAAAATTAATGAGAATGATTTTATGAAAAATTCTCTTTTCTTCCAGTTTAAATTCCTCAAGTATGTGTTCTTAGAGCACACTGTAACTTTCAGCTTGTGACATGCATTACAAGTATAATTCTATAATAATGTATGTAATTAATATTATCCGTTCCCACCAGGCAGTAAGCTCTACAAGAACAGGAACCTTGCCCACGTTTGCAACCTAGTCTGACTACCTAGCAAGAAGACACTCAATGTATCTTTCATGGAAGAGCAAATAAAAGAAGATCCAACTGAAGATACTAACAAAAGATAAAAACTTTCTAAAATAGGTGCTTAAAATACAAAGAATTTTTTTCTTGGGGCAGCCAGATGGCTCAGTTGGTTAGAGCACAGAGCTCTCAACAACAAGGTTGCCAGTTCAATTCCCACATGGGATGGTGGGCTGTGCCCCCTGCAACCAAAGACTGAAAATGGTAACTGGACTTGGAGCTGAGCTGCGCCCTCCACAACTAGATTGAAGGACAACGACTTGGAGCTGATGGGCTCTGGATAAACACACAGTTTCCCAATATTGCCCAATTAAAAGAGAGAGAGAGAGAGAGAGAGAGAGAGAGAGAGAGAGAGAGAGAGAAGAGACAGAGACTCAAGCCAAGATCTACTGGCTTCAGTATACCACTTTAAAAAAAAAAAAAAAAAAAGCAACAAAGTTTTTTTCTTAAAATCACTGCAGGATAAATACAAAAATGAAATATTACAATCCTGAATCAGGGTCTCAAATGCTCAGACTTTCTAATGACCAAGAAGCAAGACACTTTTGATCAAATAATATGTTATGTCATCAAATCATACATGTTAATTAGAAAAGTAAAAAAAGATACAGGTTCCAGAATTATTAAATAAAAGGGAAATAAACTAATCATATCACAGCAAGAGAATGTTAACTATGACAATGCAACATGATGCAACATCATGTAGTCCTTTGACACTGATGGCTATAAGGAACCGCCATGACACTGAGGAATAAATACTAGTGACAGGTACTATTAAAGGGAAGTATCACAAAACGTACACCGTGTGAACAAACTGCATTTTAAAATTTATACACGTATAATTATACGTTCATATGTGTATCTGTGCAAATGCGCATGGATATAGTCTAGATATGTATATATATATACATATATACACACATGAAATATCAAATTGTTAGTAGTTACTTCTGGGTGATCACACTTTGGGTGAGCATGTGGATCTTTCAAATTTTCTGCAATAGACATATGTTAACCAATGATATTATTTTTGTGAATTTACCTATAGAAGATTCTTTTTTGAAAAAGAAAAAGGAAAATGTTAAATATGGGACAAGTACTATGCACCAAGATACATTCATCGTAGTATTTGTTCTAGAAAAGAACCGGAAGCCACCACACAATTGAGCTTTGTGTGTTTATGTCTTGTGCTCCTCTATGTCATCCCTGTTTTGTTTTGGGTTTAATAAGGATGGGAAAGGAAAACTGGCATTTTCTTTTCTCCGCAAACATATCCTGACTGAAGCGGTTACATAACCCCCTACACACAACGTCCCCTTACCACCAACACTTTGGTTTCAGTCAAGACCTAGAGTCAATTCTGCCCCTGTGGACGGCTGCAGTCTCCACAGCATCTCCCCAGAGCCTTAGGACACTCCTGTTGGTCTCCTGCTTCCAAGACTTGCAAGTACCTATTTATGTTTTGTGTTATACCCAAACATTTGAGTTAATGTATAGCTAAGAATGTTTTGCTATAAAAATCTTTTTTCCAGAGCTTGTATTAATTACTATGTTGTTTCTCTTATTTTTACCCTTAGTAAACGTTATCCTCTATCCAGGTAAAAACCCCACTCTTCTTTTAAACAAATTAGAAGTTCACATCAGGACATCTCAATGTTTAATGAGCACCACGTAAAATTTAGCTAGACATGCCACAGAATTTCCCAACACACAAAAGAACTGGCACATCAGAAAATATTTATAACAATTTTATAGCTTATCTCCTACAAGGCTGTATTCTGCAACACCATATACTCTGGACACATACCCCTTTAGATTTTCTCCAAAACACGTATGTGAATTAAAGCTGCTGCACAAAAGTCTTCTGATCTAGGGATAAATTATAGCTGCAAAGTACAATAGGCACATAGTACAATTACAGCAACTATACAGCTTTTCCCAGAATAAAAATCAAATTATTTTAAAAATTGTGATGATGAGAATCCCCACCACTCACTCCAACAAATTACTGTCAAAAGGTAGTGTTTCCTAAACATTTCGGCATCCATTTTAAAGTCATAGGAACAACTGTTATATCAATAGGTAGCCTCTTAAATATGTATTTGCCTACTTTGGGTGCTTCTGGTAAGATACCTTTCATTATTTATGTATGTGTCCTTATTAGGTAAAACATAATCTAAAGGAAAAGAATAAATACATTCATAATCTGAATGGATACACTATAGTTTTGTTACCATCAGAAGACAAGATATTATTCATCTAAAGCTGCCTACAATTAGAAGTTAGTTTCCAAACATTGTACAGCTTTTAACCCAAAGGCTTGTTTCACACGTTAGCAACAGCTGTTGCAGTCTCTTAGATTTGTACTGGCTAACCACACACCATGGCATGCTTTACTCATTTGGAAAGTCCCCCCGCAGTGTCTGAACTCATTTTGAAACCAGAGAGGACAGTTCCTCCTATCACTCATCTGGGCAAGTTCATATAAAAGAACAATTTTTCAGAAAGCCACAAAGGTTCTCTCCCAAGGCTGTTGAAGCATAATTATGGGCAAGTGTAATTATTGACAGAGAACCTAACCAAAAGTAAAGTGTACACTGAGTAAAAGCCATGAAGGATGAAAAAGAACAACAACAAATAAAAACTTCAATCCCTCCAATAAAGCAAATTTAGAAGACCCACTCATGCTCCGTCCTTCCCCACGACCTCCCTCCCCACAGAGAAAAGGAAAAAAAGGTTATAGTCTGCATAATGTGCAAAGTGTAACTCAGCTAGTTTCCTTTCTTTTGGAAATTTAAAGCATAGGTCAGTGTACACATGCATATATTTAACCTATAGATTATGTAATGTATGCATTTACACACATATATGCACAGTAAAGACAAAAATGGAAGAATAAAGCATGGTATTTTTTAAACGGTTACTTACTGAAGGGGGGATGACAGACAGGAGCTGGACTTTTTTGACACTACTTTGTTTTCTCGATTATACTTCGGAACCATATGAAAATTTTATGTAATTACAAAATAAAAAATTTAAAGAAAACCATCCTTAAACATCAAAAATAAAATGTGAGACATGAATTTCGATATATACTGAGCTGGGGCAAAAGCACACAGAGAAAAATAAGTGACCTTAAAACACGATACTTCAACAACATTATCTAGTGGTAAATATCCTCAGGACAAAACCAAAAAAAAAACAAGTGATGGTGGTACTGGCGTTATTGTTGTGTCTGTATGTGGGATAAAGCAAGTAAGTGATTGTCTCACTCCAGGAGTCACTGAGAATGAGGTTTCTCCTTGTGAGAGAACGGAGATATAGATGTAAGGTCTAAGAGGTTGAGTAAATACTCTATAGTCCTGATTTTTGTCTTAAAATATGTATGTGTATTTATGTATGTACATACACACAGAGTTTACTGAACAGGCCTGGAAACAATGGCCAACTCAGCAGTAGTGACTGCACCTGGCACCCAGAAACTTCATCTCCCAGTATGGCTGGGTTCCATCAAAACAGTATTTCAATTGGTGACAACCAACAGCAAGAACACAGCTGACTGTGGAATGGGAAGAGCAAAAATGAAAAAAAGAAGGAACACGGCCCGATTAGATGGAGTGTATGGCCCTACCCAGCCACAGAGTAAGTGGGGAAAACAGAATTATAAGCCCGACAGTGGTTCCCTAAAGACAGGGTTGCTCCCTTGGGCTGGTGGAGTAGGTGCCCCTGTGTTCAGGGCAGATAATGGTGTCAGTGGAAGGACAGGTTACAAGCAAGGGGCCCAGGCAGAACTAATCAGATAAGAGGCTTCAATTTTCTCAGAAGCAAAAGAGACACACACTGAGCGTGTGCTGCCCTAGACTCTACTCAAGAGGCCAAGACACTCACCACACCCACCCAAACATAAGCATTCTCCCAGGGAATAACTGATTTTTCATCCTCATTTTAATGTTACAAACCAGTTCGTCAAATTCCAGCTGTCTTCCTCATTGTAACAGTTACATCTAAAAAGGAAGCAAAATTTCACAAAAGAAATGTTCCCTCATTAGATAATAAAAATTGTTGAAGTCCCAAATAGGGCATGTTAGAAAAAGAAAGCTTATTCAATAAAACTACTCAAACTTGCCAGGAAAGTACACACCTATTAGTTGGATATCCACAAATTTATTGTTTTTAAATAATCTTGAATCATCTGTTAATCATACTACACGTTAGTGATATTTGTTACCCGAGGAGCAGACAGAAAAAATATATTTTTTTGCTACTTGTGTTGATTTGTGAACAGTGAGCTGAGTGAAGTTTATATACTGCAAAGTCACCTGTTAGACTTTCAGTACTCTCCAGTCATTTGAAGAGAAGCAATTGATTCAGGCAGGGCAACTGGCAGGATGGTCTGTACAAAGCCTTCCGCATTCCACTGAACACAGAAACCCAGCACTGTCACCAGAAGCTGCCTGACAAAGTCATGTAACACTGGGCTCCTGTGCCCCAAGGTGATGCCCCATCCATCAGGAGAACCTCAGAGAGAGAGAGCAAGAAATAGAGGACAGCAAGCACAAAGAGAACCCCACACATGGGGGCTGCTCATGGCGAGGGGCATGTGCCAAAATAACCACCTTAAATACAAATGAATTCTGCCATGATAAATACAACTAATCTCACACTTCCGTATACCAAAAATATTCCTACATTTTAGCACCTGTTTCAATGACATTCCTATCATTTGATAATCTAAATCCCATGACGTTGTTATAAATGGTGTGGGAGAATCACCCTGCCCACACACAACTTTTTTTATTTATTTACTTTTCAGTTATAGTTGACGTTCAATATTATATTAAGCTAACATTATATTAGTTTCAGGTATACAGTGTAGCGGTTAGACATTTATGTAATTTATGCAGTGATCCCCCTGCTAAGTCTAGTACCCGGCTGGCACTGTACATACTTGTTACAATATTATTGACAATATTCCCTATATTATTGACAATATTATTGACAATATTATTGACAATATTATTGACAATATTTTTACACCCCTGTGGCTGTTTTGTAACTACCGATTTGTACTTCTTATTCCCTTCACCCTTTTTTGGCCCCGCCCCCCAACCCCCTCCCATCTGATATCAGTGTTTTTCCTTCATATCTATGAATCTGTTTGTTTTTTTTTCTTGTTGTTCATTTTGTTCTTTAGATTACACCTGTAAGTGAGACCATATGGTATTTGTCTCTCTTACTTACGTATGAGGTCTAACAATTAAGTTCGTGAACCTGTCACCGTGCGCTTACATTGGCAAAGCTGTAGAAAGAGCTCGCTAAGGTTTCATTAACGTTATATCTGTGTCTCACAGCTGTATTCGTGTCGACGTGTGGCGGTGTCTTGCTGAGTGGTGCTCATTATTGTTGTATGTTTTTGTGTGCCATCGCAAGAATGTCTACACTTGAATTCGAACAACAAACAAACATTAAGTTTCTTGTTAAAGTTGGCAAGAGTGGAAGTGAAATCAGGGACATGTTAGTCCAAGTTTATGCAGATAATGCCATGAAGAAAACGGCAGTGTACAAACGGATTGAATGTTTTTCTGAGGGGAGAGAATGCGTCACTGATGAAGAGAGATCAGGGTGGCCAGTATCAAGCAGAACTGATGAAAACATTGCAAAAATTCGTCGGATTGTGCGTCAAAATCATCAGCTGACTGTGGGACGCATAGCAGACCAAGTGAATACCAACAGAGAAACAGTTAGGAAAATCTTAACTGAAAATCTTGGCATGAGAAAGGTGTGCGCAAAAATGGTCCTGAAGGAGCTCACTGATGAACAAATGCAAAGGAGAGCAGAAGCTTGCCAACACCTTTTGGAGAGGCAAGACGATGTTTTGGGCCATGTTATCACTGGTGATGAAACATGGGTCTACCAATATGGCCCTGAAACAAAGTGTCACAGTGCACAATGGAAGTCAGCCAATTAATTCTCCACGACCAAAAAGGCTCCATCAGTCCAAATCAAGAGTCACAACAATGTTGCTAACCTTTTTTGATATCAGAAGGATCATTCATTATTAATTTGCACCAACTGGACAAACAGTTAACCAGGTTTACTATTTGGAAGTGTTGAAAAGGCTGCGTGAACAAGTTAGACGACCTAACCTTTACACCAACAATTCGTGGCTCTTGCATCACGACAATGCACCAGCTCACACGGCACTGTCTGTGAGGGAGTTTTTAGCCAGTAAACAAATCACTGTATTGGAACAGCCTCCCTACTCACCTGATCTGGCCCCCAATGACTTCTTTCTTTATCCGAAGATAAAGGAAATATCAAAAGGAAGACATTTTGATGACATTCAGGCAATCAAGTGTAATACAACAACAGCTTTGATGGCCATTCCAGAAAAAGAGTTCCAAAATTGCTCTGAAGATTGGACTAGGTGCTGGCGTCGGTGCATAGCTTCCCAAGGGGAGTGCTTCGCAGGTGACCATAGTGATATTCAGCAAAAAGGTAGGTAGCACTTTTTCTACGATCAGTTCATGAACTTAATTGTCCGACCTCATATTTCACTTAGCATAACATCCTCTAGGGTTCACCCATGTTGTCCCAAATGGTTAAGATCTCATTTTTTTTTTATGGCTGAGTAATACTCCATTGTATAAATGTACCACATCTTCTTTATCCAATCTTCTATTGATGGGCACTTAGGTTGCTTCCATATCTTGGTTATTGTGAATAGTAGTGCAGTGAACGTAAGAGGGCATATATCTTTTCAAATTATAAATTTGGATTTCTTCAGATAAATATCAAGAAGTGGAATTACTGGGTCATAAGGTAGTCCTGTTTTTAATTTTTAAAGGAAGCTTCAAACTGTTTTGCACAGTGGCTGCACCGGTTTGCAATCCCACCAATAGTGCTTGAGGACTCCCTTTTCTCCACATCCTCGCCAACACTGGCTGTATTTTGCACACACGTCTTTTTTTTTATATTCTCACCTCTAATTTTCTCCTGTGGATAACCAGGAGTTGACCATCTTTTGGAATACAAAATCTTATAATACACAGTGAATAGCAATTGTAACATTTTATCTTACTGACATTCTTATTAAAATGCAACGTGCTTATTGGGTATCACATAAAACACTTTGAGGCTTGATGTTGGTTTGAATTAAGCAGAAAAGTGGTGAGGCAAAAATACAAAAATGTTCCCCAGTGGAAAGAAAAGCTTCACCGTTTTGCTCAAAGGCAAGCCAGTACCTAGGAAGAAAGTGTCACAAGAAGCCTGTATGCCAGTTTCACAAAGACTGAGGGCATTTTTACTTAAATGATATTCAAAAAGAGAAAAATCTGTTTTTAACTTCTAAAGTTCTTCAACTCAACTAGAAAGATATTTTGAAAAATAAACATTCTATTTGAAATTCATATTGAATTTTCAAATAGAGAGTGTTTCCTGGTACCAATAACAATATTCACCATGTATGTTTTGAAATAGCCTATAAATCACAAGTAACATCTTGATTACTTTTAAAAAAAGTGATAATTTTGGGGAGGGACAGTGGGCATTTTCAGTTGGAAGGATAAGAGACGTTTATAAAGAAAGGGAATAAGAAAAATACAAGCCATCTCTTCTAAGTATTAAATGATCATTCAATATTTGGGTGACAAAGTTCAGAAAAATATGACCATAATTCTTTATTGAAGCAAAATTTCATTCCCTTATCCATGGGAATAGAGGAATTTAGACCCCTGAGCCTGTTTTCAGGAGCAGTGTTGAGGTGCCTTCCCATGTGAGGCATACGCTCTGCAGAGCCCACCTGCTCTCACCAGGGGACCCTAACGTAACTAGAATTCATTACTTTTTAAGGGGAACAAATAACTGTGTGGAACAAGGATGCCTTCTTAACAGAGAGCCTGGATAAAGCGTAAAATGTTCCTGGGCACAAAAGCTGGAAAGAAAAGGAGGTTGCAGATGCACCCTAACTGCTGAAGCAGACCGTGAGGAGTCAGGCATAGGGCTCACTTACAAACTCACAGGGTCTCTAGCACATCCCAAAACTATGCAAACTGCTCAAGTGCTCAGATTTTTAAAGAACGCATTATCCTGAATAGAACAGTGCAATGAACCCAAAACAGGGATCTGAAACTCCTTCCTGGCTGACTTACAGAGAAAACTCAAGAGTTTTCCACGACTGAAAGTAACACTTCTTACAATGGAGAGAGCAATAAATTAAAATGCTTCCGACTCAGGGCATCCATAGAAATAAGGTGGCCTGCACAGAATGCCCAGCTTCATAAACTTAAGGACGAAAACAAAAGGAAACATCATCCTCAGACAGTGCCAGCCCAAAAAACAGAGTGACGGAAAGGCCAAACAATGCCACAGTGATCAGCACTGTGACAAAGTGGGAAAAAGCTGTGTCTGTGGGCAGATGACCTGCATCTTTACAAGTTACCAAGCTGCCAGGGGCTGTGATGAGCCTTCTCAGTGCCATGAGTACTAAGACATGGCAACACACGGGATAGTACCCAGAGCCTGCCATAACACGAGCACCTGATACAAGCCGTCCTTTTACTTTCCCAAGGATTACTTCCAAAAACACTATTTCAGCCGCTGGCCAACTGAACAACTTCCTGATTCCTTTGACAATGATCTTGGCAAAGTGCCTCTAGTCATTTAAAACTGCACAGTCTCCTAAATGTCTTGCTACATCTCAGTACCTGACTTATACTTTACAATAGCATGTCCCAAACTTACATTTAATGATTTACACATATCTCATAGGCTTCCAGAATTATGTCATTACTATTACGTCACCTATAAATTATTGCAAAAAGTATTTGAATAGCATTTTATGACCTTTAAAAGTGTGGCAGTGGTAAAATGAGGTATAAGGCTTGGGTGACACAGCCCGGAATTGCATGTTCAGTCTGCTCTGCCATTCATTCATTCCCATGGTGCCTGGGCATCTTGCTCACCTATGTCTCAGTTTTCCTCTTCCTGAAATGGGGACAACGCAAGCACCAACATGCTACAGGATTATTTTTTTTTTTGAGGATTAAATGAGGTAATGAGATTAAGACAGGTCCACAAATACAGTAAGAACTCAATAAATGGTAGCCATTACCCTTAATAACATATACAAAATATTACTACCATATTGTTAATTTTAAAACTGCTACTCAAGTTTAGAATATCAAAGTGTTTGCAAATATAGAAAAAAATTTCTGAACATAATCTTACAGTCTATAAAATCTATTAAGGTATTTCAGATACTCAGGACAACCAAGGTAAAATTTTTCTAGTTTCTATATGGCTTAAATCATTAACTATCTTCTCCTGGTGACTTCTGGGTAATTTAAATTGCACGTATTTGGTCAATGTTTCACAAGAGATACTTAACACTCTTTTGAAAAATCACATTCATCTATAAAAAGAAACTTCAAATATTAAAAATACAAATTAACTGCTGGGTTTCAAATGGTGGAATTTAAAAGACAATCGTAAAGCATGGCTTTCCAATATTTGTAAATGTTATACTCAAATTTTTATCAGGCATGTTTGCGCCACTACAGATGTTATAGAAAGCATTTAACGGGCATGCACTGTTAAACTTCTAATGCATTTTAATTGTTAATAAATGAGGTTTCAGATCTGTTATAAAAGGTGTTTATACACTATGAACACCACTGCTAACACCCTCTAAGGCTGGGCAGGTCACCACCAATACCGGTCTCAACACAGAGGGGCAGGCTTTCTGAGCAGGCATTCACTGAACATGAACTTCCGGAAGAAACAAACGGGCTCGCTCGAGGCTGTAGCCCTTCCACAATCCCAACGGACCCATCCACAATCCCTTCTGAAGTTGGCAGCACAGGGATCCTGGGTCACCTTCTCACTGTGACAGCACCTTGAAAAATGTGCCCAACTCATGACATGTTAAAGGAAGTATACAAACCAAATAAATCTCCCTTAACATGTCAAACAGATTCAAACACGCCCCACCTTCCTTTCAGATTAATCTAACACGTCAGGAGCCAGTTCTAAAGTGGAACAAAACAGGCCTACTCCTCTAACTAACAAGCAATTAGTGGGACCCTCCAAGGACCAGGGGCCAAGCTGCTTGTCTGACATGGATGACAGATTTATTTGCATCCATACACACGTTCACCAATCTAACTTCTGACCAAAGGTATGTATAAATATGCCCAGCAGACGACCGTTAGGAACAGAGGTGAACCTGCTAAAAGCCAAGATCCACAAAATGTTTCATCACCCTGGTGATCTCATTAGTCTAATGTTCCTAGCAACTCAGTTAAATAGCCAAAGAAGCCTTATAACCAGAAAATAAACATGAACTCTCTCACAAAGCAAATTCATTTTAGGATTACAGACGATTCGAGGTAAACATCACAGCAGAGGCTCCAGAATGACTGTATAGGAGGATACAGGGCCAGTCAGCCTGGGGAAGGAGGCTGCTGACACACGTACCTGCAAACTGCACTTGCACAACAAGCACAGGCCTGAGTCAGACAGGTAGTCAGACGTGTGCTTAGGGGGAGCTAGCGAGATGATGGGACAGGGTGGGGTGCCCCAAAGCTTCCACAGGTATACTCTGGTGCCCACACTGAGTCCCTAATTAAAAACCTACAGTTTTAAAGTTCAACTGAATTTGTTTTGTTTAGGAATTAGAATATATTTTCCCGTAGAAAGACAATTATACATATTGGCTGGTGTGTTAATCAGCTCATTTAAAAAGTCAATAAAATTTCCCCCTAAAATAACAAAATATTAATACAGATACCAATTATTCATTATAACAATGTTTTGTGGGGAGGGCAAATTCATTTATAATTCTTATTCAAGAAACCAGAAATCCATTTTTCCAGGCTACCATTCTGGGTGCTAACATCATCTCAACAGGGGCAAGCCTACCCCACGAGTGCATCATCCACACGTGTGGGGCACTAAACACATACATATACACATATGCACACAGACACACACACAACCTTTTTACCATGGAAAAATCTCAAACTATATAAAAATAGAGAGAACGGTAATACCCTGTATTCTCATTTTCACCCACCTTCAGCAATTACCCAAACTCCCCTACTGTCTGAGACCCACCCCTCAGATTACTCTGAAGCAAAACTGGAGGGATTTTTGTTTGTCATATTGATTGGAGTGCCACTGGCATTTAGCGGCAGACCTCAGACTTGTTAGAATCCCACAAAGCCTAGGACAGACTCTGAAATTATAGAAGTGCCAGTAGTAATCCAGAAAGAAAACCTGGTGAGTGTCTGATTCAGGGGGAACCTCTGCTCCTGACACTGAAGCAACCACGGCCTCCCAAGCTACAATCACACCCAGTAAAACGGGAAACACTGCCCAGGGAGCACTCATGAGCAGGCAACTCTCATGCTCAGTGCCTAAGTAACAAATTTTTTAAGCAAAGAAAAATAAGTAAAAATAGACTTTGGAATAAAAATTTACAATATTTAAAGCAAGCATTAACAATCATTACTCTTTTTAAAAAGGACAGTGAAGTCTAACTTACCCTTTAGGAACTTAAAACTCACTAAAAAGCTATGTCACCAAAATAGTATGATACTAGCACAGGAATAAATAAATTAGTAGACCAGGCCAGGGATCTAAGTATATATGGGAAGTTACTATATGGTAATTCTGTAAGAAAAAGATTATTCGTTTAATAAACAATCCTGACAGACTGGCTTTATTACTAGGGAAAAACAGATTCTCTACCTCACAGTATGTACAAAAAAGTATCAATGGATTCAAGTCTAACTGCAAGAAATACATCATACTGAATTCAAAGCATCAATTATAATTCAAATTAGTATTTTATATGCCACTGAAAAACAATGTACTAATAGTTTAAAAAGGACCAATCTAAGAGGAAGTGAGTAAAGGATATGAAGATGCAATACAGAGGATCAAAGGGAAATAAATAATAAATATATTAAGTACCAATTTAAACAAGTCACCATTTTTACTCATTATGGTTGGCTAAAATCTAGTGATGGTGAGGATAAACAGAAAAAGGAGGAAGAGGTGCTGCTACCTTTCATCCAGAAATCTAGCAGTTTCTATTAAAATCTAAAAATGATGTACAGTATTTTGCCACGTATAATGTGTTCCCAAGTATAATGCGCGCCCACGTTTTTTGGCCCAAACTTTCAGGGGGGAAAAAATCTTCTGTTTCAATTTTTTAATTCAAATTTTTATTTGTTTATATTTAGGTCCTTTTTTTGTATTATAAAGGAATTTTAGCATTTATTTTTTAACATATTGTGGTACAGAAATTTCATACAACAAATAATTACGAAACACAAGAACAGATACAAAGTACAAGAAATTTTATGTACCGGTAACCAATTTATGGTAGTTACACATTATAGAAGGCCAAGAACTCTTCTGTGTCGTTGCAAGTTTGTTGTAAGTTCAACAAAACCGATTATCGTATTCCAGGGTACTATTTTGCATGAGGATATCGTTCCTGATTTCTAGAGTTACACTTTTAACTCATAAGCATAAATAAAAGTATTTATATAGATACAGAATTAGTACTACCCACGTATAATACGCATCCTTATTTTTCCCTCACAAATTTAGGCAAAAAAGTGCGCATTATACACAGCATAAAATGGTACTTTGGCTTAGTAATTGAAATTTAGGGAAACTATCCTATAAAAATAAAAACATTAAAAAGATCAGTAAATAAAAGTTACCTGCCAAGGATGTTTACTGCAGTAGTTTGTAATGGCAAAACTATAAATATAACCAATTTATTTGTTCTATCAAAAATAATTGAATAAACTCGGTACATTCATATTTTAGATATGTAACTAATTAAACTATGAATTATGACTTATATATGATGAGCTGAATGATGTCCATATCAAGCCATTAAATGAAATTAGCAGCCAGAGTATAATGTATATAATATCTCCTCATTTTGGTCAAAAAATTTTTAAAAAGTAGCTAATCCCTCTATGTATTTATTTCTAAAAACAGAAAGAAGTTGAAGGCGAGACAGCAAGCTGTTAACAGCTCAAAGGGAGAAAAAAATAGCCAGCTAGATCGATCTACAGATCTATTGCCCAATCAATTAGATCTTTTCTGAGTAAATAAAATCAGAATTACTTTTCTGCCTCAAAAGGTAATACTACTCTGCTACCCAAAATATCTAGATCCAAGCTATTACTCTGCTTCTACCAGTTATGTTTTCGAAGTCTTTGGCTAGAGTTGTGTTTCTTACAAAATGAGAAAACTACACTACATGATCCATTTTCAGTATTCTTTTCTTGTAAAATTGCAAGAAAATTATTATAACCTTAAAGTTGTTTACATGATTTATTCCTAGTAAAACACAAACTTTATCACAAAACAGACAAAACACAATTCTGCTTTCCTTCTCCTTATAAACACAAGTCCAAAGAAGGGACATCGGAAATGGAGATGAAAAGAAAGGAATTCACTCATCTCTATCTAAGCCGCGAAAACTTATCCAAAAATTAAATTGTTTGGCGGCAACATTAGTTTGGGAGGTAGGTAATCTATTACCCTTAAGCTCACTCTCTGGGTTCAAGGAAAATCTGTAAAGAGAAATTGAAAAGCACACTTAATTTCCAATCCTTAAAATAAATTCACCATATAACATAATGACTCACTCGCAATGCCTGTGGAAGCAAAGCACAGCCACTGACTTTACAGAGAAGCCACAAATAAAGAAATGGTTGTAAGTACAATAGAGCCCAGATCACGTTTTTTCTACGGGGCAATACTGCATCCAAAGAGGAAAAAACTGGGTCTTGCGGGGGACAAAAAAATGCCTTACCTATTACCATAGTTTGTGGCCTTTCAAATATCAGCACTACTCAACAAAATTGTATTCCTTAGTGTTTCATGTTTTTCATTAGGCAGAAATGTAATTCTAAGCAAATTAATAGTTAATTTTATTTTACTTTTCCTTAATGAGATGATAATGAAAAAAAGTTTCAGATATACTAATCTTGATCACACCTAAAGAGCTACAATATAAAAAATATCGTATTTAATAAGTTCTCATCTAAACTCTAGACACACAGCATAGACCCTGAGGCTATTGATTTGGCTTGGAATACTTCAACTGTTAGGTATAAATTAAAATTGTTACTAGCTAACCATTGGTATAAACATCCAAACTATTAAATGATCAAATTAAAATGTTAAATTACCTCTGAATTATTAAAAACTAACCTAACAACATATTTTTTTATTTATTTTTAATTTATTTTAAGTGTGTTTTTCCCAGGACCCATCAAGCACCAAGTCAAGTAGTTGTTTCAATCTAGTTGTGAAGCGTGCAGCTCAGAGTGGTTCATGTGGGCATCGAACCGGCAACCCTGGTGTCACCAGCTCACACTCTAACAAACTAAGTAACTGGCTACCCCTAACAATGTATATTTTAAGCATCTCTGCTAAGATGTACATGTTAACATCTAAATTTAGCAAGTGTATTCAAATACTTTCCCCCAAAATATTCAAAACACGTCCAAATTGAAAAACTTCCAAGTTTCTAAGGTAATGCTAAACATGTTCGAACTCAAAATTCTCTCTCATTTGTCTTTACCCTGGCGATAACATGTATGTATTTACTTTGCTTATAAGGACCCGACCCAAAGTTGTTACCCTACCTCACACAGGTAAAAATCTAGTCTAGTACCATTCAACAGCCTTCACTCCTGTTCTCTGATTACAACCCTACTTTTCATTTGAGCCACATCACAAGACAGTTAAAATGTCTGACACACCTGCTACAATGCACACCTATCTTCAAAAATTTAATTCACACAAAGTTATAAAAATTGAGTGTTTCTTGCTTCATAAAGAACACAATCAGTATACTGAACATATTACTACTTTATTCCAGTTGTCAGTTTCTTTCTAGAAAGAACAAAAACTGTATGGTACAGTCTCAAAAATCCGTAGATAATTTAAATCAATAGTCAACATTTAAGAAGTTATATAAATCCACATATTTCTTTATAAAAGACAGAAAGAAGGCAAAATCAGATCAATGATCCTTTGCTGTGTGGCACAACCAAATTCTTAAGAAAGAAAATAATTTAATTTTAAATTTTTCTTATTTTTTAAGAGGATTAACTTCTGTGAACATTATAAAAGATTTGCACCACCTGGTGGAAAAGCGAAGATCCAAACACAGTTAAATCTCTTTATTATAGTATAGAGCCATTTCTCAGGTCTTCTGGGATCAAGAACCCTTTAAGGACGCTGATGAAAGCCCTGGGTCCCCTCCTCTCCACAAAAGCAGGCTTGTGCATGCATGCTCACAGCAGGTGCACACTCAAACACACACAAATAACCAGCACTTCCAACAACTGAACCCAGCAGTAGAAAACATTCATCTTTCCCTTGGTTTGTATTTCCTCTCAGCTGTGCAGCATCTGAATCCTTACTCGCAGCTGGGAAATCCACCACTGGGGGAGTCCTAGCAGGCAGCCAGACCCTCCTTCCTCTCCCCAGGGCCACAAGGCCAAATGCCATCCGCCCTGAGGACTGGTGCGGACAGGCTCCTGCACACTGCACCCCAATGGGGTGCTCGGAGGGTTGGCACTCCCCATCACATGCTGCCCGGGATCCAGGAGTGCCCAGCACAGAAACCGAATCGTTGTTCTTTGCCGTGACCTTGCATGTTCTGGCTGCACACACAGCTTCCTACCTGTCTTTTAAAAAGAGATGTCCACCTGTGTTGGTGATAATGTGAGCTATGTCTCTGATATCATTCCAATGAATTCCTTCTCTGAGTCAGTCTATTTCTAATCTTTGCAATCACAAACTTCCACTTTAGTATAAGCCTCTGCCAATGGCCCTCCTCCCATCCCCAATCAATCAATCCTATGGCCTTCTTACCAACTGGAGTCAGTGGATCAAATGAGGTTTAAAGGGCTATTAAGTGAAGATAAAGGACAGAGGGTGGCTAGTCACAAAATGCAAGAATATGGTCACTAGAACTGAAGCAGGATTCCTACAAGCCAACCCCAAAGAGGCTTGTTTACCAGGATAGCTTCCATATCGCTCTAGCTGGGATTGGAGGAACAAGCCTGCGCTCAACCAAAAATAACTGGCAAACTTTAATGAAAGAAAACTGATGAAGAAAAGCTAGGTGTCATAGAAACAAAGGACAATGCTCATGGATAGATGCATGTCTTTAATCAACGAAGTCTGTGCCTTCTTTCCTTCAGGGGTGCCACCTGAGGACAAGTACACCAATGCCCCTCAGCAAAGCTGACCCAGCATTCCAATTTAAAAAAGGCAACCCTGATTTTCCAAATAACCTCAGAATGTTTTTTGGTTGAAATAGAAATGGATAAGTCTAAATCCTTTTAGTTTAGATAAATACATGGCAAAGAACAAGAAATGATAATTTGCCCAAGGTCACACAGCTGGTTTCCGGTAAGAGTGAGGACCGAGGGGAAACGTGTATTCTACGTGCCAGTGACCCTGCCAGGTGTATTAAATAGAGCATCTGTTTTAATCCTCATCACAAACCTGTGGTGATGGATGCGTCATCAGTTCACAACACCGACCGTGAAGCTCAGAAGTTAAATGCCTCGTCTGCAGAGCTCAGAGGCCAAGTGGAGGTTCTAAACTCCGTTTGTTCATTTTAAAGTTCCATCTTGCTCCCTTCCCTTCCGGGCTTGTCAGTTTGAGAGACGGGGCGGCGCGCGGGGAGGGGGTGTACTTAACCTTCTGTGTGTGCTATGTACATTTCTGCTGTCTGGTAAAATCTATGGACCTCTTCTCAGAGTGTTTCTAAATACGTAACACACATAGGATAAAAAAAAAGGAAACCAATTACACCAAAATACAGTTCTCAAATTTTAAAAAACACATTTGAGAAATTGCAATATCTGGACTTCTTTATGAAAGTATTAAATGAGATCTAACAGAGCACCTAATAACTACTGTTATTGGCCTTCATAGAAAGAACATCAATGGATCACAACATTAAAACAGTGAATTTGCATGACATGTCCTAAGAGATATATCGTGTTCCTTAATTTTTCCTACACAAGATGCTTCAAAAGAAAACAATAAAGGGTAACTTTATCATTTAGATTCCACAATGTTGAAGAATTTTTTTAAAAAATGGCATAACACTCACTGCTACAGCTTATTGCATACTTTCCCATAATATCCAATAAAACTTGTTTCCCAAATACATAAAACTACATTATCCACAAATATTTTTATATTCAGCTATAACCTACAGCTCAGCAATAAAATGCAGAAGGGAATATGGTTTCACGGATCAGGAGTCAGAATATTTAATTTTTTTCTCTCACATACAGTCTTAAGAAAATCATCACTAATCAATATATAAACGGCCACAACAGCAAATACACAAAGAAATTTACACAGATGAGTATGTTTTGATTCTATGTACTTCACTTGTGTTTAGTGAATAGCCAGAAAACCAGATATGTTCAACAGTTATGAGAATGGGGCACAACTAACAAGACAAATAATGTGTATTGTACTCTGAAAGAAAAATCTGCATGAAGTAAAAATGACGCAGTCCTTTTCCAGCCTCCAAATGACACACACACCCTCATGACCTGGTCTTCACCACCCACTCTGTGCCTCTTACCCCACTCCTCACTGTTAAATTCACCTGGGAATAAGATGGTCCTTATTATAAATACACATATCCTCTACAGATCTCACCTTTCTTTGCTGTTGGCTCTGCTTAGATGATCTGGCCAACTCCTATTCATCCTCCAAATCCCAGTGCACACATCATCTTCTCTGGAAAGCCACTCTTTCAACTGTTGCTAGCTTACATGTTTAAGTGTCCACCAACACGACCACACAAAATCACCTAAGGAGCTTTCCATCCCTTCCATCCCTAGGGATCCAGAGCAGAACCCAGAACGCAGCCTGACGAATTAAACTGAAGAGTCCCTTAGCAAATGCTCAGCTGAGGTCTGAAATAATTTCAAATTCTCGTATGACTGTCACCTTAACAAAAGTATACCCACATAGACTATATTCTATAGTAGATGTATATTTTTACATGTAGCAATCATTTTTTGTTTCCACGGGATCTCAAAAATTATTATTTTACAAGTCTGGTGACACAGAGGATGAATTTACTGTTCTGCATTAAAGGGCATTCAAGTCACTTCCACTATTTTCCTGTTAATCACTAAAATGATTGTCTCTGGGCAAATATCTTTTTTGCCTCTAATAATCTGAGTGGGATAAATTTCCAGAAATGGAACACCTGGGTAAAGGAGTTTATTTAAAGGGGCTTGTACTCAGGTATAAAGCTCCACCACGTCATCACAACAGATGATTGTATCTATTCCACACAACCTCAGATGAACTGGGTGGTACTTATTTTGAGTATCAAACGCATTGGTAAATAAAATTGTTATCTCTACACTGCTCCCACTTTCAATTTTTTCACTACTGAGAGTAATTTTTCCACATATTATTTGATCATTTGTAATTTCCTTTGTTTACCTATTATCTCTTCTTGTACATTAGAAAGAGCTATCTTTTTAATATTAACTTTGTTTATCAGCTCTGAGATAAATATTTTATATTTTTATATCTGAGTTCTAATTCTCCACACCTGACAGTGTAATCTTTCCGGAGGTCTCAATGTTCTGCTGTTTTCTTTTTTTTCTATATACCTACTCTTTAAAATTTAAGTTGATTTGTGGGGTTAGTTTCAGTACCTTACCCCCCAAATACCTACTCAGTTAACCTCAACATTGATTTTTAATTATGCTTCCCTGTTAATGTGTGTATGTTTGTGCATGTGTGAGAATAATTCCAAAATTGTAAATGTTAGAAAATAAGATTCACTTTAGAAACAGATTTTTGGAAACAACCAATTTTGCAGCTATACATACAAGACCACAGAGCAAGGATACATGAAAAGTAAAACAAACATATGCAATTTTTCACTATACTTAGATTTATCTAGATTTACCTTTCAATGGGTCCTGACACTCTACCTCTCTGACTGTTGTTATATTTCATAAAATATATGACCATAATTCTTTCCTAAACCAATAATGCATATGAATTTGAAAAGGATAATTATTTAAACCTACAGGCAGAATTCTATAGACTAAATATGGATACTTTTGGAAAGATTTAGCTGTTCAACTAAACAGATATATTCCCACTTTATTTTTCAAATAACTTAGAGAAATCCTGGATAGTTTTCATTGTCACAAATTAAACTCACAGGTCAATTTGAGCCCAAACCATATATGTGTATGTAGTCATACATGGATAGACTCTAATATATATGCGTACATACTTTATGTAACTAAAAATAATATCCACATCCATGAGGTGTCAGTAGTTCTTCATACATTTGGTAGCAAGATCTTAATTCACGCAAATGGTATTTTCCCAAATCAAACATGTCCAACCCCTGAGCTTACTCATGCTGTTTTTCCAGGATATTTCTGTTAAGATCCTGCACTTACAGGGCTTTTCCAGTGACATGTCAGGTCAGATGCCACATGCAGCCTGGCCCAACCCTCAAGTGGAGAAATCACACCAATTGCCCAGGCTGCTCTCCTTAGCTACGTCCCTCACCACTGAATTCCTCTTTCTCTCTTTCAGGCTCCCACAATAAGGGAAATCAGAAAAAAAAAAAAAGGTAGTGTGTGTGTGTGTGTGTGTGTGTGTGTGTGTGTGTATACATACATATTGACATGTATATATACACATATGTATACACATGAGGGTGTAGGTATACAGAGGTTGCCAAAAAAATGTATACACGTTTTAAGGAAAACTGTATTAAAATGGTAATACTGAATATATACATACCAATAACAAAGCAATGCATACAAGTCACATTTGACTTCTGCAATTACAAGAGATGCTCAAAGCGATTACCATCAGAGTCCAGACACGTCTGATTACGACGAACTACTGCTTGGGCAACGCTGACCAAAGTGTCCACTTGTACACATATTTTTGTATTTCCCAGGTATACGCAGTAAGACAATTAAGTTCACGAATTCGTCCTAGAAAATGTGCTACATACTTCATTGCTGAATATCACTATAGATACCTTCGAAGGTACTACCCTGGGAAACTATGCACTGACACCAGTGCCTAGTCCACCCTTCAAAGCAATTCTGGAACTCTTTTTCTAGAATGGCCATCAGAGCTGTCATCATATTACCCTTGATGTCCTGAATGTCATAAAAATGTCTTGAATATTTCTTTTATCTTCAGGGAAAGAAAGAAGTCACTGGGGGCCAGATCAGGTGAGGAGGGCGGGTGTTCCAACACATTTATTTTTGACTAAAAACTCCCTCACAGACAGTGCTGTGTGAGCTGGTGCATTATCGTGATGCAAGAGCCACAAATTGTTGGTGAAAAGTTCATGTCGTCTAACTTTTTCATGCAGCCTTATCAGCACTTCCAAATAGTAAACATGGTTACTGTTTGTCCGATTAGTACAGATTCATAATGAATAATCCCTCTGATATCAAAAAAATGTTAGCAACATCAGTGCAACAAGTTCGCGAACTGTCAGACCTGGTATACAGGTATGCACATGTAGGTTTCATGTACTAAAACAGGGACTTAGAGAATTAGTTCAATGTGAACAGAGAAAATAAAGAGACTTCCTAGGGCTTGAGGGGTCCTTCCCAATGGACCAGGAAGCACTGCCTCTCTTCCCAGTCTCTCCTGGCAGCACTGGTCGCCTCATGGCACTTATCACTTTGTACCTGCTATGTTTAGGAGCTTGTCTTATCGCTCCTATTGCAAAGCAGGGCCTTGGAGGCTGGCATCCTCACAGCACTCAGAGGGCATGACATCTTGCACAGTTTTCCTGAGCGCACAAGAAAAAATATCCAATCTATCCAGAATAAGAAGTCTAAACCCTTACTTCATTTAATAAAACTTTTCTAAAAATTTCATCATAGGCACTGTTGCCAAAAATATGGTTTTTAAAGCCTAAGGGAGAAAAGTAATCATTTTTATAAACCTGCTATAGGCCTGTCTCAAGAGACACATTTGTATCAAGAGTTTCATAGAAATGACATGCATATGTGTATGTAACTCCACACTTTATTCTTGCAACAAATGCTGTTGCTAAAGACCTTTTAATGTTTACAAAATCCATTATTTAACTATGGAACTTTGGCTGTATCATGTTTGTTACGGGCATGTATCAGACCTCACTCCCGACGGCACAGAGCTGCAACTCTAAGAGATGACTGCTTGTAAAACGTCTGCATAATCCCATCCACCCTGTAACCAGCAACTTCCTGATTTCACTTTATAATGAAGGAGCTCTGAATCCTAATTTCCTGTATGTCTAGATTCTGCAATGTCAATATTGTGAAATTTATAGCTATCCAAGTACTGTATTTTCAAGAACTACTCTAGATAAACATGTTATACACAACAAACACATTCTTCAGAAGAGATTAAAGGCTTCCGAAAAGAAAAGGCAGTGTCTAGAAATTTAACTTTTAAAAAATTTAATAAAAAGCATTATAAAATATTCTGGCATAAGGTATTCTGCTAAAGTTAAGTAAAATGTTAAGAGGAATTGTTAACTTCTAAGAATCATATGAAAGTATGATTGCTATTAAGAGGATCTGGATATGCCATAGTCCAATCACATCCTCTCTAAAACCAAAGATGACATTAAAGCCTGAAGTAACTGAAGTTACCACCTCCTCCATATTGACTTAAATATCATAGGAGCGAGCTTCTGGTCCAGCAAGATCCAAGAAAATTTCCTGTAACAGTCTTTAATTATCTCAACTAGACACCTTGTTTTGCCCCTTCCAATCATGTCCAGAGACTTTCTAGATAATGATCTACCTTCTTTCATTTTATAGACCTCTCCACAAGACAATCTTATACACAGTAAGTCCTCACTTAACGCTGATAGGTTCTGTAACTTAAATAGGAACGATGGTTAACAAAACCAATTTACCACAGGCTAAATGATACAAACAAAAATTAACTTCCTATGGCATCTCGTCAATATTATAACGAAATGATTTTATTCGAGAACCTATTGTATATATGAGCTCATTCACCATAAAGTGGCCATAAAAAGTTTCATTGTCACTTATAAGCACATAAAATTTATATTTTAGAAAGGAAATCAATCACTATGAAATACTGGGAACATTTGGAAATCTGAAAAGAGCATTCAACCAAAACGTACTCTAAGGAAAATAAAGTGTATGCTTCAATTACTGTATAAAGTACCAACATTATCTATAAAAGGAAACGAAAACATGAGAAATAAAGTTAGGTAAAGCAAGAGGTAGATAATCTGATAAAGAAAAACTTACCAAAACTACATTCCCAACCATAGCTTTTTGGGTGGGTACACTAACATTTACTGAACACCTACTATGTGCCAGATGCTTTATCTATGTTATATTTATTCTTCACAATAACTCATCAAATAGGTATTAGCCACAATTTAAAGTGAGGAAACACAGACTCAGAGGGATCAAATAACATTTTGTAAATGACAAACCTAGTGAGTCACAGAATCAGGACTCAATCCCAATCCCACAACTTCAAACTCCAAAGCCCTTGCTTTTTTTTTCCCCCCCAACTAAACCACACTTTCAGTGATAGAAACTTAGACATAAAAGTTATTGGTGGGCTAATATTTGTAGTAGTTTGAATTTTTTAAAAATAAGCAATGGCTACAACAGTATCCCAAATGCACAATCGTCTCACTTTGTATCTTTAAAAAACTAACCAGATTTTCAGCCAACTTGAGGTGCCTCTCAGAGCAGTCCCAAGTAGGAAGCTTGACCAAAATACCTTGTGCAACTTGATGTTCTCAGAGCCCAGACCGGTGCCCACCACAAGGGGATGTTCAGAACACCTTCCGAGGAAATGCAGCAATTACAATATGAGGAGGTTGATTTATCCTCTCCCTAAAACACAACTTACAAACCTAGACAAAACTCAAAAACAGCCTGTTCGGCACTCTGGAAATCAACCAAAGCCATACACAAGCTGAGAAGTGCTTCTCCGTGAAGAGTACTGAACTACGGGTAAGATCAGCACAGCACAAGCCTAAGGTTCTGTGTTGTTTTTTTAATTAAAGTTTATTGGGGTGACAATGGTTAGTAAAGCTACATAGGTTTCAAGTGTACAATTCTGTATTACATCACCTATATATCACATTGTGTGTTCACCACCCAGAGTCAGTTCTCCTTCCATCACCATATATTGGATCCTCTTTACCCTCATCTACCACCACCCCTCCCCCCTTACCCTCTGGTAACCACTAAACTACTGTCTGTGTCTATGAGTTTTTGTTTCTTCATTTGTTTGTGTTGTTCTTTTGTTTCCAGTTTTATATCCCACATATCAGTGAAATCACATGGTTCTCGACTTTTTCTGTCTGACTTATTTTGCACTCCCTTGCCTCGAGCCCCATCAGAGCAACAGTTCTACGGAAAGAGGTGAGCTGAGAAACCCAACAGCTTCACTGCCACTGCCAGGCGGGGCTCACTAGAAATGGAGCACTGTCAGTCAAAGTGGTAATCCCATCAGCGAGAGAACAGAGGCCTGAGACTGCTAGCCTGAGGCTGAGGTCCTGTTCAGACCCAGCAAGAGACCAGGAGACCAGCCAGGATTTAATAGGGAGTCCTGGGTGATGAGACAACCACGGTGGCCCTTGAAAAACTCTCCACAGACAGCCCACCTTGACCAGGTTCTGCACATGCATCACAGACACCACCCACACATCTCTTGGGGACAGAGATCATATCTACACACACACAGAGAAGACGCAAGCAGGTGCAGCTGAAAGTCAAAGCCAGGGCAGACATGAAAACTGCCAGAAATTTGCATGTGTTCCCCAGACCCACACACAGATCTATTAGCAGAGTGTGAATGCTTTACCGACTCAAGGTCAACCTCTGATCACTAACTGAACACAAAACTATGTAGCCACAAGGATGCCCCTGGGAAGCTGGCCATTAAAGTTAACAAGAAAACAAACAAACCTGAACAGAGACACCAACAGCCACACAATATGGGAGAGAGAGCCTTCACAGATTTACTCCAGCAAGTTACTAAACAAACAAAACAACAACAAAAATAACAACTCAGGAGCAACAATCAGAACCCAGAATTGCTAAAAGCTGTATCTGAAATGTAAAATAGCCAACAAAAAAAACTTGATGACATGAAGAGAAACCAAAAGTGTGACACATATTACGGAAAAAGAACAGTCAATAAAAACTCTCTCGACTGTCCCCAAATGTTGGATTAAACAGGTTAATACTTCAAAGTAGCTATTAGATGAATATAAACATTTAAAAAATTGAAGGAAACCATGTGTAAAGAATTAAAAGCATGTCACTGATAACTCAACAAATAGGGAATCTCAACAGAGATGTGAATTATAAAAAAGAGAGCCAAATGGAAATTCTGGAGTTGAAAAGTACAATAAATGAAATAAAAATTTACTAGAGAGGTTAAAAGGAAATTTGAGCTGGCACAGGAAAAATTCAGCACAGGTGATGATACCTCAATGGAAATATGCAGTCTTAAGACCAGACAGAAAAAAGTTCAAAGAAAAATGAACACGGCCTCAGAAACCTGTAAAACAACATCAAGTTTACCAACATATGTGTAACGGGAGAACAGTAAGGGGTAGCAAAAATATTTCAAAAATAATGGCCTAAAACTTCCCAAATTTGATAAAAAGCAAAACAAGTAATCTCCATTTCCAAGGTGTTCAACAAAACTCAAAATAGGATAAACACAAAAAATCTACACCTCAACACATAGTATTCAAATTGCTCAAAAACAAAGAGAAAAACTTGAAAGTAGCAGGCAAACAAAATAATTCATCATACACAGAGAAAAACAGCACGATAAATAGTTGCATTCTCCTCGGAAACAGTGAAGGCCAGAAGCAGTGGAATGTCCAGAGTGCTGAAGGTGGGGAGTGGGGGAATTATCAGCCAAGAATTCTATAACCAGAAACAACTCTTCAAAATGAAGGAAAAAAAGATATTCCATGATTTATTTAAAAAGAGTTTGTTGCCAGAAGACCTGCGTTACAAAAAATGCTACATGAGGTCCTTCATGTTGAATGGACGTGGCATAGACGATAACTCGAATCCGCAAGAAGTAACAAAAATGGTAAATATAGAAAAATAACACAAAAGAAGGTAGTGACATACAGACAAACAGATGTATAAGACAAATAGAATAGAAATAAAATGGCAGACATACATCCAACAGTAACAATAATTATATTAATGTGAATGGAATAAACACCCACTGAAAAGACAAACTGTCAGACTTGAGGAAAGAGCAATTCCAACAACATGCTGTCCACAAGAGACCAATCTTAGGGTCAAAGAAACCAAAGATTCAAAGTAACAGGGTAGGGAAAGGTATGCATGCAAACAGCAACCCTAAGAGAGCTGGAGTCTCATTATATCCAGTAAAACAGGTATTAACAACCAACTTGACCTAGGTGACATTTACAGAACACTCCAGCTTAGGGCAGCCTTGGACATGACTGCTTACAGCACTATTCATAACAACGCAAACAAACCTCAAAACCATCCAGACGTCCATCAACTGGTGCCTGGATAAATCAACCGTGATACATTCATTCAATCGGATGTTACTTAATCATAGGTAACAAAAATCCTGCGACATGTTACAATGTAGATGAATCTCAAACACATGCTGCTAAGTGAAAGACGCTGACATAAAATACTTCAGTTATATGATCCTATTACATGAAGTGTCCAGAAAGGGAAAATTCACTAAGCATCACTGGGCTGTACACTGACCTGTAATGGCTGAATTTTACTGCATGTAAATTATATCTTCTCACAGCTATTAAAAAATATATTGTGCAATGATTTGACTGAGGCAATAAACTACTGTCTGGAGCCTGAAAAAGGCATCCCACTCTTTCATGAAAGAGCGTATCACCAAACACAAACTCAATGCAAACTCTAGCTCATCGATGATGTAGTGTGAATGCTGACTCATCACTCACGTAACTCATCAATCACATGGCATTCATTCCATCGAAACATAACAGAGCAACGTAAACCATCCATATATAGAAGAAGGCCACGCAGTCACAGGTGGACTTATATGTTAACTGATCATTACGTATCTGTTCACTCATCCAGTGTTGCCCAGCTGCCTGGACTTTCAGGTGTAAGCCATTATGGCCTTCAGGTCTTCAACTATAAATGTCCTAGAGGACAGGGCCAGAGCTATTAAACTCCACAGAGTGTCCAACACCTCAGAGCAGGGCCTGCAGAAGTCCAGACTGAGGCTTCACAGAGATGTGGCCAAAGTGGCCCTTTGTTTTCACCTCACTTCGTGACCACCATAGGCTCTTCCTTTCATTGAGAAGGAAGCATTAACAGTTACTGATTCTCACACCTCGTCTGAGCCAGATGCCAACACTGGCATGAACCAAAACAGGCTAATGTTACAATGTCTGTGGAGAACTGACACTGGTTTCAAAAGTATTTCTCAACATACTCTCGTCTATTATGAACTCAGTCAAGCCTATCCTTAACACCAGAGTATGTAAACTTAAGAAAAATAAAGTAAAAACAACACCACAACACAAAAATATCATTTTCTCCACTCACTCTCCTCATATTACCCCAAAGCCACCAGAAATAAAGAATTATCCAGAGATGAAAGAAAGTGTTGCAGGGAACACTGAGAATTCAGACATACCAGAAATGTCATCGTGTTCTCAAAAAACTAAGTACAAATCTTAATGCCTAATGTGCTACTAGCAGGTATCACTCAGATGACCTCCCTTTCTCAAGGTCCCATTCTCAGCATACTACTCACAAGTGGCAGGATGGCCTCTTCGGGCACATTTCTTAGAAGGCACTCTTCTCAAGGACGTCTCTATTTTCTGAAGAACAATCCTTCACAAGATGTTTGGTGCACAGCACTGCAAATTACTGCGTATAGTATTTTTCTACCACTGAGAGTTAAATACAGAGGTGACTAATGGAGACAACACAATTAGACAAAGGGCAGTGCTCTCGCTGACGGAAGAGCTGCCTCCCTGACAAGCTAGGCCTTTGGGTGGAGACCCACAATCCGGCATCAGAATATCAAGAACAAGTGAAGTTTTCGGGTGAGATCAACTCAACCTCTAAGGCTCTCCTTTCCCCTTAGAACCACATGCAAAGGGACTTCTTCCCACAATGTGAATTCCCTTAACATGCTTGGCAAGCAGCAGAGATCAGACCCTCCCCTCACATACAGTGTCCTCTGTAGAAAGATGGAGCATTCTTACTTATTCCCAAACCTAAACAGGTTTCTAAATAAATAATCTATTTCTTAGACAGGAGTCAGCAAGCTCTTTCCGGAAAGCGTTAGACAGCAAATATTCTGGGTTTTGTGAATCACTTGCAACTAATACTCGACTCTGGCGCTATAGCACGAAAGCAGCCACAGACAACATGTAAATGATGGGCATGGCTGCGTTCCAATAAAACTGTATTTACAAAAGCAGGTAGAAGATTGAATTTGACCAGAAGATGGTAGTTTGCTGACCTTGCCCTAGAATAACAGCTATTTTTCAAGCTAAAAAGGAAATTACATATCAACATCACACCCCACACCCATTCCCATGCCTTGTTCTCAAGGAAGAAACTAAATTCAAGTTATTTACTCAAGGTCATATATTACTCTTTTGCTGCTTTGTTCATATGTATGAAGATGATTTTCTGAAATAAAAACAGAGAGATCGCATTCTTTTAACCCACCATCCTGTTTCCTGGATGTCAACAAAACATACTGACTCTAGATGGAGGTGTTTTGTGTTTGTTTTTTTAATATACTTTATTTTTTAGAGCAGTTTTAGGTTCACAGCACAATTGAGAGCAATGCACCCTCTTCCCCTACACATGCACGGTGCCCCCACTGCCAACCCCCCCCACCAGAGTGCGACGTTTGTCACAATTGATAAACAGGACTGACATGTCATTATCATCCAGACTCCACAGTTTATATCAAGGTTCACTCTTGGTGGTGTACATTCCATGGGTTTAGACAAATGTCTAAGAACATGTAACCACCATTACAGTATCAATAGTTTTCACTGTTCTAAGAATTATCTGTGGGGAGGTTGTTTTTTAATTTCAAAGTATTAATATTGTAAGATAGTCCCTAGCCTCTGATAATCTTCTGTAAATACTCAGTATAAAAGACCTCAACTTGGCAACTTTCTAATTATCATAATAAAATCTACACGTATCAAATATAGTTTTCTTTCCTCTTCTTCCTTAACATTTCAAGGTCATGAGAGAAATCCACTCTAATCAAGCAAACTAGACCAACAAGCACTTCTATATGATTTCCCCCCATTCTTTTTTCTGCCAGTCTCATAACTTATTTTCTCCGCCAATCAATCCCTTCTTTCTTTAAAAACCCATCTCAAAAATGCATGTTTTCATTGAGAAAAAATTAATTCCTCCAAGTATTTTCTGATTGCTTTTATCCCACCCAGATTTTTTTTTGCTCCAGTTTTCCTTTGAGAATTCGACATTGCAGGTACCATATAACATGAAATTACATACTTATTGCTTTATATTGCCTATACATCTTTTTCACACGATTGAGGATATATTAAAAACTCTTAGGAGGCAGGTATGAGGTTTTATTTCTCAGCATAGTACACTAGCATGTTCATTTTTCATAGAATCTCCTAACCCCGATCCCTTAAAAGGGTTCTTCATTTGCCCTTTGCCTATATCTGAAATCTGGAAGAGTCCACATATATCTAAAATAGTACACTTTTTCTATCTTCTTTTGTACCTACTGCATGAGGAAAAATTACACAATGTTTTCTTTTATAATGTACTTAGAATTTTAATATTTTCCATATTAGTTTTCCCAGAAATAGTTTCTAAGTCTTTATGTCCTAAGTTTCAACTATTATGCTGAGACTCACATTTAAATAATGTCATTCTCCACTTTAAATACAACATCTCTACTTTCAACTACATACTACTAAGCAAATCCTGTGAGCAAACATCGCTGATGGAACAACTATTTTTTCTCTCTTGAAGAGTTTGGAAATTCCCTTGATTGTTTACAATGGCAAATCTAACTTGGGAGTAATGTACACATACACAACTCTGAAATGGATTCCCAGCAATTAAAGACCTAGAGGGGAAAACAAAGCCCTTCAAATCCTGACCTCCTGAGTAACCTCAGCTCATATGCACTATGCTCGACAAGCTTTATTTTGTAATAGGGACGGAAGGCACTTCCAAGCTCTAAGAACCAGGAAAGCTCTTTCTACTTTCAACGTTAACAAGCATAAGCATGATCGTTAAAAGCAAAGCTATTGTTGACTCCTAGCTGTGGGACCCTGGGCAACTGGCAACCTCTCTGTACCTCACTCCCACATCCATAAAATTGGGGCAATAATGTTCCTATTTCACATGGTTTTTAGGATTAAATAAGCAAACATGCAAAAAGCACTGTGAGTAGACCCTGCTACACACACCTGTGAACAGCTTAGCTCTTTTCATCACCATAAAAATAACATAACACAACCTCCCTCTTGCCACTGGACCACAGCAAACAATAACTATGGGAAGCAATATGATTTAAAAAATGTATTCTAAAGACCACTCCACAAATATCATCTCAAACAAGATACAAATAAGCTGCTCAAAATCAATTCACTTAAACATCTCTGACCAGCTTTCTCAACTGTAAAACTAGGAAGATGAATTAAATGACCGCCAAAGTCTGTCCTTGCCAGCAGTAAAACCTGTGTAATTCTCTTAGAAAGGCATGTAAGAAGCTAGTAACATAAAACTCCCTGGCACACTTGCATTGTTTAACTACCTGTGTACCAGCTCAGTTCATCTTTATTTAAACTGCCAAACATTGCCCCAATTATATGTAATCTATTTCTATTTGGATACCGTACCTACTAAGCACTTATATGATGATCTGATCTTTTTCTTCACTGGCCAATCTGAAAGACTTGGAAGATAAGCGCATATAAGCACACTGCAAAATGCAAAACAACCTGTGTGTTTGAGTAAATTCATACTCTAATCACAGAGGCACCCAGAAATATGTGTATATAAACACCTAAATACCATAAAAATCAAGCTTTGCATCAATCAAGGAGGTATAACTCTTAGACTACTATGGTTCAGTTTCACACTTGGTGACAGCTATTCTAGTTAATTACATAGTAGTCAACTGTTTTGTGATCACTATATATTTTTTAATGCTTTTGCATGGTAGCACAGTCTTGGAATATTTTCTAGAACAAAATTCATTGTGGAAAATTTCTAGAACCTTCTGAAATCTTTTCATTTTAGGGTTGTAAAAAACAAAAACTCAGAATTAATACAATGCTGCACCATATATGGTCAACACCTTCTAAAAGGATGATTTGAGTATTGAGAAGAAAGGAGCCTATTTGGTTGTAAGTTTTTGTGTCATAGTGAATAGTGGCTAACATTATTATAAACATCAAGTGATTTATAAGAATATCTGAGCATTATTTGTAATTGTCACACTATTAATATGCAAAGAGTACTGTTAAAATGTTTTAAAAGATTAAATATGTAAATGAAAAATAAGGCAATTAATTTATTCATAAAACATTTTTTCAGATAACACAAGAGTCAAATTTAACATTTTTTCAAACTACACTGTGTTCCAAATGTGGAGCTTAAAAATGTACATATATGATAGATTTTATGCACACTATGTTTTTTTCTGTTCTATGGTAAGATAAAATTATACCTCATCAGAACATATTTTGTGCAAAGATGTTCTAAAAATCATTACTCCGATTAATCATATTATTACATTTTATATTTGCTTTTAAAAAGAATAAAGCATTTGGTTAATAAGTATTCAAAAGGCATCAAATAAGATCTCAACATGAGCTGTAGCACAATTATCTCCCAAAAAAAAAAAAAAGAGAGGCTTGCTATATTAAGTTTTTTTCTCCTATTTTTATCCTAGTCAAACTGAATATGATAGCACCGAATAACTTTTTACCTACATCATCACAAACCATTTTTTTAAGTTAGTACTTCCTTTCTAGCTAGTCACATACAGTTTTTTTTTTTTTTTTAACTAAGCTGTGCGCTGTTTACAAGATTTCTGATTTCTCAACTCCAAGGCTGTCAGCACAGAACACCTGACCTAACATTCAAATGTGAAAAATAATGCATACACAGCTGGAACTCTATCTTAAAATCATCAAAATTAACCTATTCTACTTACAAACTCAACAAGATAATCCCACATAACAAGAAAACAGAACATTTTATTCATCGTAAATGATTTTATAAACAAGCATACTGGAGTGGGCCCACACATTGATAGTAAATGAAAATATTCATATTAATCAGATTACTCCTGAAAACCCAGTTGGGTTTCTCTGGTCTTCACACAGGAGGGAAGCAGAGGATGGAGAAAGGGTACCATCTCAGAATCTAAGTAACAGTGATGACCACAGCACCTCATTTCAATCCCACATGACTGTAACGTGCACAGTTAAAAACAGTTCAATGAAAATAAAATAGATACTAAAAATCGGTTTCCTGAGAACGAAGTGCACACAAAATATTGTATTTAACTTCATTCAATGTTATCAAAAAAATGAGGCAAGGTTTGAATGAGTCTAGGTTGACAAATTGAGGAGGCAGCACAGTGCGTAAGAATCTTCCTTCCCAAGTTATTTTCTGCACTGTCCTGTCTCTTTCAAATCCCAGGCCTTGAGTAGTCAGGACAAGGAGGAGACATATCAGTAATCAACACTGAGCACTTTATGCAGCATCAAAATGCAAGGAACCATTTTACAGGTGTCCCTCCTTGTCCTCTATCTGCAAAGCATACGCAATTCAAGAGTTTGACAGAAACCAGGTTTTTAGAGCAAGTGGCCACTCTCTGTATTGAGTGTTTACCATGTGTCAGGCTTTGTGCCAAATGCTTACATTTGTGTATCATCTAATGTTATCTCTAGTTTACAAAGACACCAACAATCCAGCTTGTCCCTGCTAGCCTGAAGCCGAACACTGTACCACCATGTTTCCCCCAAAATAAGACCGGGTCTTATATTAACTTTTGCTCCAAAAGACGCATTAGGGCTTATGTTCCGGGGATGTCATCCTGAAAAATCATGCTAGGGCTTATTTTTCAATTAGGTCTTATTTTCGGGGAAATGTGGCATTATATTAGAGTTCGAAGAGATAAACTCCTGGGGTCCTATGGCAAATCTCACGTAAAACAAAGTTAATAATAATTACAGCAAGTCCTCGAATAACCTCCTTTTGTTCCAAGCTGTATGTGATAACGTTGATGAGCAGCTGTGGTAACTTAACTCTTGTATCACTTAGCCGATGGTAAAATCAGTAGTTTGTCACAGAACCTAGAGAGGATGTTAAGTAACGACTTACTGCTCAGGCAATTTAAATTTTGCGTTTTAACAGGCTTCTTAAGCGGAGGCTACTCAATTGGCTATTCAAGGCTCCAATAAACAAATTTCATGAACACAAATCATCTTTAACCCTCTAGTCTGCTAAAGACCTAAAGTAAATATTCTTTTCTTGAGCACAGATGACTGAGTCTTTTTAGACACATAATTTATATCCAGCTAAGACGACAGACCTGTAGGAAAATAATTATGACTCAGTATCAAAAGGTGAGGCACCTGTAGACACAAGCAATGGAGGCTCATTAGATGCTGGGGAGGAGAGGTGACAAGGGGAGAAGACAGGAAGAAGGGGGGGAAACTCAAAGAAGTGAAATCTTTGGCAGAAACACCTCCCACACGGAGTAAGAAAACAGACTGGAAATGGTTAAGGGGGAAGAGAGACTTTCCAGAAAGAGGAGCAAGCACAGGAATACTGGACTTGCGTGCTGAGCTCCTGAAATGGCAAAAGTCTATTCATCAGACAGACTGGAGAACAAGGCCAGACCGTGGTGAGTTTGTCCTAGCACAAGTCAGGACTTTGAACTTCATTCATCTTATATAAGGAGACAAGCATCCATAGATCCCACATGTGTGTCCCTGGCTATGCTCTGGTCACTTCCTAAGGGTTACTTCTCACATTATAATAAAGCTGGCTCTCAGTGGGGGAAGATAAGTCTGGGTTTTTTTCCTTTTTTGTTTTCAGTGTGTTCAGAGCCAAATGCATTCAACCAATGAAAATGAAAAACAGCTACACCAAATTCTCAAAATACGTTTTTCAAAAGTGTAATGCTTAATATTTTCCACGCTGATGTTCAATCTTCAAGTAGATGAGTCTCTGAAACCCTAGGCCCAAATTGAACTAAAATAGGTAATACCTATTTTCTTTTTTTCCAAAGCTTTGAAACATATTCACAGTATTGACTGGCAGAGCACAAAAAAACAGCCCTGTATCTTAAGGGGACTGACATGGAACCCCTGCCCGTCCCCAGTACCTCCATCCCATGTCACCCAAGGGTCCAAGCAAAGACCCAGAGGCCGTGGAGAGCAGTGATCAGTAAGGAATGACGCTGGGTTGGACAGCACTGCCGTGACGTCACTCACCACAATCACACATGGGAGCTCTACCGCCCTGGACGTGGCCACATAGTGGCCTGGGTACCTAGGATAACATACACAGCCTTTCTTCTGAACACCAAGCGCAGGTCTCACCCTCTTCTTCAACATCACACAGTGTATGTCAGTGTTAAACTCTATCCATCTGCATCATGCAAACAAGCTCCAAAGACAAAGGTTCTCCGTCTGCTTTACATGGCTGAGGGTGAAGAGACCAGAATTCAACAAACCCCACTCCTACAAAGTGAACAGATCACCTATCAGGTCTAATTCTGTCTCAGTTATGCCCCAGATTCACGTCCTGCTTCTAACATATCAGTTCTTCCCTACTTTTCCACTAAAGACTCCCCAACATGAGAGAAGTATAATCTCCTATGGGTGTACAGTCTGTGCTGGCCGAATTTTAAATCCATGCAAATTCGCTCTCTTCCTCCATGACAGATCCCTGTATTGTACCTTTTACGTGTATAATACTTTAATACATGAGTATGCACACATGTACACATGTTCTCCACAAAGTAAAATTCATATTCCAGAAAGTTACATTATGTTCCCGTATCCTGTGGTTTTCCATATCTACAGCACTATCCCAAGTCCAGCTGAAGCACCAAGAATAAATCCAAGTTATATTTTAAGAATTAAAACTGCCATGGAAGCATAATAAATATACAATTTGAGATATTTTTTAAAGTTTAAATCTTTTATTTTTGACTTAATGACCAAACACAAGACAAACAATTTACAGACGATTTTCCAAGGAAGCCGAAAAAAGAGGAGATGTATTTATTGAATGAAAATCCCTACTGACAGTATAAGCAAGCAGTATGTGCAATGTGCTCATCACAGCGAGCCAGGTTGTGGCTGACTCCCTTCCCTCGCTGGTCTTCTGATTTCCTCTCCTCATTTCATTACTAACTTTACAAGCTAAGTCTTCTGTAAGCCCAACCAGTAGGTCACAGGTAAAGCAAAACAAACACGATATTCCAACTGTCACAGAGAAATACAAAATAAATGCTAAAAAGTTCATTTCAGTAGCTAATGGTTACCTGCTTGCTTCAACCCCCAAATTGTGCCTCGGGAGAGAGTCCTCAAATACATTTTTAGAAGGAAAGCAAAAATTTTAAATGTGTCTCATCTTAGCACTCCCCAGCCTTTGTTTACTCAGTTTTTTCAACCTGAACAGCTTCCTGTCATTCTTCTCTGCTGAGTGAGCTAACTGGCTCAGATACAACCCCCCCACCCCCACCCCCACTGAAGTCTTCCCCACCCCCACTCCCAGTCAAGGTGACCTCTCCCCTGGGCCTGATGAGGCCCCAGGTCCCAGGACAGGGCTTTAGTAGGCTGACTTATGCTAATCTACTCTGATCTTTTCTTTAATGGCTGAGAATTGTAACTGCCTTAGTCAAGCAACTTCCTAGACTCTTGTTGGTGGGCCGAAACCCAATTTATTTCAAATTCTCTTGGAAAACTTTCAAAACATTATAATTTCAAAAAACAAGCAAGTTTAACTATTAAAACTTTTAACTAAATTCTAAATTTAGACTCAGATTTGATGGACCTTCCTTATTTGATTCCTCCTAATTCTCCCACTCCCATCTCCTACTTTTCTCCCTCCTTTTACGTCTCCCCACCACCACCACCACCACCACAACTTCTCATGCTCTAATAACGGAGAATAACTCAGAATAGCTTGGATTCCCCAAGTTACTTCACAAGCTCTTACTCCAGATGAAATACACTCACCCTGCCTTGTCAGCTTCTTGGAGAATTTCTCAGCCTTAAGAACCCAGTTCAGGCGACACTTTCCTTCCCTAAATCACCACCCTGCCCCACTCCAAAATGCTCCCCCAAACCAGGACAGAATATAATCCCCTACCTCTGTGCCATACCTCTGTTCTACCCTCACCACACAAGCACAGTTATATGGTTGCCTAGCTCCCCTCCTCAATTCTATACTCTTTTCAGGTCCATGTGTGATTACCATTTTATCCCTACCATCTATAACAGTGGCACAAGAAGATGTTCAACAAATATATGCTGAGATGTACATTTACTTGATAGAGAAAGGAAGAGAGTCTATGATCTAAAAATGTGCATTTTTCAGGGTCATCATGCTATCTAAACTATAAAGTAACGCTGACCCTTGAACAATGCAGGGGCTAGGGGAACAGATGCCCTCACAGTTGAAAATCCATGTATGACTTTTAACTCCCCAAAAACTTAACCAGTAATAGCCTACTGTTGACAGGAAGTCTTATCGATAACACAGTCAAGTAACACATTTTGTATGTTATATGTATTATATATTGTAATCTTATAATAAAGTTAGAGAAATTAAGAAAAATCGTTAGGAAAAAATAAATTTACTTACTGTATTTATTGAAAAAGAAAAAACCCACATATAAGTAGACCAGTACCGTCCAAACCCACGTTGTTCAAGGGTCAACTATATGTATTTTACATATAAAAAACATTTAATATTTATGACCTAATGAATAATACTTCCAGAATAATCATGTATTCATTCCTTCAATAAGTATCTTGGCTCCTATTAGCTGCCAGGAACTGTGCTGGGCTACAGCACCCGCTGGCCCCAAGGCTGCCTTTGCACATATTGGAACAGGGTGCCTTCTCTGGGCGGATGAATTGTGAAAGCTGGGCCCAGGCCTCCAAATGACCACTTCAGCTGACACCCAGGAGTGTGGAGGCTCTGCCTACAGTCATAATGACAGAAAGTCCCTACTTCCGGGAGCTCAGATTCTAGTGAGGGAGATAGGCAAATACAAGGTCAATTTTCAACATTTTCTATGTGACTGAAAAATCAGACTTCAACACACAACACTTAATGTTACCCGTATAAGTCTTTACCTCATTAAACACTGGTACTATAATCATCGATCTGAACTTGGGCCAAGGAAGCCAGCCATGCCAGCAGAGAGTGATAGTGTTCTTTTAAGCAGGAAACAAGCACTGTTTCCAGATGCAAGCAGGCCACAACACTGACCACATTTTCAATTATCACCTTACAGTAACTGGCCAAATTTATTTCACAAAGAACATTCTCAATTCATCTGTTTAATTTTAAGTCATTGCTTACCTTGCAAGTAAGAATTTTTTTTCTGTAACAGAAAATATTTCATAAGATACTTTACTCAGGGTGCAATTATTTGCTTTTAAGAGTTCATTGCTTAATACTGCTACACTCTTATCTAATGAAGTGAAATAGGTATAAAAAATAATCGGCATTCCCAGTTGATAAAACAAATTGGAACAGTACAAACCTTTTAAAACAATAAGCAAAAATACACTTACTTTTCTAATACTAAAATATCTCTTCATAATTCAGGGGAAATACTCATGTTTGTGTCTTTGTATGAAATGTACATTATATACCTATTTTTGACTGATTGCTTCCTCATGAAAAATAGATCAGTTTAACTCCAAGTTCTGAAGAGAATAGTCTGAGTTATTGTCTTCACTTCTTGTTCCTCTAAGTATTGGATAGCACAAAAATAAATCTCAAAAGTATGGGAGAGCGGTAAAAAAGAAACAAAATCCATGGGCATCCAGTTGGCAAGGAATATCCAACCATTTCAGATTTCTCGATCCAAATACGGTTCTTGTTAAGCGATAGTAAATCTCCAACTTTAATACCCACATATAACGGTTGGGAAGGCACTGTAATTTTCTTAAATTCAATTAATTCATTCAATAAATATTTATTAAGCATCTCCTAAGAGATAAGAATTGTGCAGGGCAAGTAGAAGTGAACCAGAAAAATGGAGCAGGGTCAATATCTAACAAGGTGCCATTCCTGTCACCAAACAGATACTTTACTGTAAGATTTATTGCCAACCTGACTTCTCTTTAATGCAGAGCCTTACCTCTTAGATTTCTAGGATGAATCTGTTTAGTTCGCGGCATCTTCTTTGATTCAGGGGCCTCTTTTTCTTCTTAGAAACTGTAGGAAGAGCAGGTCACAAAAAGGTAGCTCCATAAACTTAAGTGTCCATCAATTAATCCATGTGCTGAAAAAGAAATAAAAATCACATTTTAGTACTTTCAAAGGAAAAAAGACACTTCAAAAGTTATTGCTTAATACAATACTAAACTAAATTCAACCAAAGGTAACCAATCTGGAGACTGCTCCCAAAGATTATTTACCAACTTTTAATTAAACACAGGACATGTCATTTTGCCAATGTCTGGGCTTTCTCATTAAGAAAAAAGAAAAAAATACCGCTGTACCTTTATCAAAGAAGAGTGAAAAAATTCACTGAGTTGTTTTAAAGTAACATTACCAGGTACAATCGAAGTATAACATCACACTATAAAAGGGTTATGCTGTATTATGTACTAGTCTGCCCATTCATAAACTTTTGGGGACAGGGATCATGTCTCATTCATTTTGTTTCACTGAGTTAATTCAGTTAATATACTGTGGTTGCTACTGCAGATGTTCTCCAATTATTCCAATTATCCCTTCTAGGCTCACGGTAGGACTGCACTTTCTGCCTTCCTGTGTGTAGCTAAAATGTGTGACCAGTTTTGGCTAATGATCTGTGAGTGGAAGGGACATGCACCGCTTCCAGGCTGGGGCCATTTCGGTATGGAAGATCCTCCAGAGCTCTTTTCCTCTGCTGTGAAACACCACTGTTCTAGACAGTGAGTCTGACAAGACAGAGCTGAACTCCTGCCAACCCAAGATGATCACGTAGCATAAAAGAAACTTTTGTTGTTTTAAGTCACTGAGGTTTGGGAGTTATTTGTTACTGAAGCATAACCTAATCTGTCCTGATTTACACATTTTAAAAACAACGATCTGAAATATAATATGCCGAGGCAGAAATAATCAGAAACGTAAGCATCTCTCTCCCCAAATCAGCTACCTGGGATTCTTCTTTTATAAGATCCTCAAGAATCCTTGAGCTAAAATTTCAGTTTCAACTTTCTGCAATATGGCTGATAAGCAGAGCTCATTATGACAACATTAAACATAAAACTATTAATCACTAAGCAGACACAAAAACGAAATTTTTAAAGTTTTGCTGTATCCAGTACTGCAGAATTAACAATACTTACTGAGCACCTACTGTGTGCCTATGTACTTTGTACACATTAGGTAATTTAATCCAGACAACTGGTAAGGTAGCTATCTTTTATTCATTTTATAGATAAGAAAATTAAGCCAGAGAGAGGTTAATTAACATGCCCATGGTCTGCAACTAAGGAACGTGGCACCCTGTGATTCAGTTACTTTCAGTGCTTATTTCTTCAGTGGAGGTAATATCTACTCTCAGGTTTTATTAAAGAGACCGTATACACAAGCCATGACAATATATTTTGGTGTCAAACCAGACTGAGTTCAAAGCCAGGCTTTACCCCTTACTGTGTAACCTTGTTCAAGGTACTTAACCTCTCCGAAGATCAGATTTCCCAACTGTAAAACTAGGAAACAGTATCCACCACATAGGGTGTAAGGTCTATAAAATGTGCCACTGCCTAACACACTAAAACACTCAAATGTTAATTCTCAAGAAAGCCTGAATGGGAAAGACTACATGTACTACCTCAGTATAAAGTTTTAGAAATGTATGGTTTCATTATAACAGAGAATAGAAGAAAAGGAGGCTACAATTAACTCTAGTATCTTATTCCCGATACAGCTATATGTAGGCACTGCCAAAAATATTTGCAGGTTTTTAACTGCATAGACAAATATGAAGTCTGATGATCCAATACTCTGCATGTACTTCATCTAGCACTGTGCAAAATGATCTATAAAAGATACGGTTCCTCAACTTCACGCATTAATGATATCCACCATAGGAGTCGCGTAGCTTCCGATTCAGTAAAAAATTTAGAGACGTTAGGGCCAAATAAATTGCATGCTTAAATACATTCCTTGTTAAACTTAAAGCTTTTAAATGGTCAAGGTATTTGGAAGTTTTTAAAGCGTGAACTTCAATTGTCATTGTCACGTGATTCCCGTAAGATCAGGAACACAAAATGTAAAATATGCAAATTCCCAATCTATAACAGCTTTCTGCCACCCCATTCACTGCTGTCCCTAGCTGTCCATCCGATGTTTAAATCCTTGGCAGAGGGACTGGGTATTTTCAAAGACAGCTGCACTGTAGCAAGTAGGACGAGTGACAAATCGTTCCATTACAGGAAAGAAATACTACATGGAGGAAAAACATGACACGATCAAAAAGCGTAAAGACAGTTGCATGGAGAAAAAACATGAATGAATGTGGAGGGCGGAGCCTGGGAAAACCCCTCTGCAACGCTGCACTGAACAAAGCACTTCGCATGCCAGGAAGGGGGGTGGGGGGAATGGAAGTGCCAGCTCAGGAAGGAGCCCGGAGTGGATGCGGAGAGCTGGTGGAAGACTAGATGAGGCGAGCGCGGCAGCCCTGAGACTCCTCCTCACCGCCAGCTCCACCAGCGCCCCCTCCCCTCCAGCAGCAACTCCTTCACCAGCCCGACCCCAAAGCGAGCCCGATCCGACCCGCGCCCAAACCCACAACCCTCTTCCCAACTGCTGCAGGCGTGTACTCCCAACCCGGAAAGAAACTACCCAGGTGGCTGGGAGTAAACAGGCACTTAGCGCAAAGAACGAAAGGAAAAGAAAGCCACAAAGCCGGGAGGTTGGGAAGCCGAGGCCTGGTCTCCCTCACCCCCCACCCTCTTGCAAAATGCGTCTGCGGCTGGAAAGCGGGTGGGGAGGCTGGGTCCCTCCGTACCTGCTCAGCTCGCAGGACCGCAGCTCGGGCCGCTCGCGCGCCGCGAGGGCGCCCAGAAGTGGCAAGTGTCTCCCGCACGCAGCCATCCCCTCTGCAAGGTCGGCGGTTGCACATACACGCATACACACACGCGCGCCCGCACGCCCCCCGCTCGTGGAGGGGGATGGGGTCCTGCCCCACCCCCACCGCTCCCGCCGCCCTCCCCGCTGCAGCGCCACCACCGCGGAGCCCGCGCCGAACCTGCTGCCAGGACGCCCGGCGGAGCCGCTGCCGCTGCAGCCGGCCCTGAAGCTGCGCTGCTGATGGCGGCGGCCGCAGCTCGGAATCTCCGCGACCCCCACGCGGCGGCGGCGGCGGCGCCTGGGATCCCTCCTTCACTTGACAACCCCAAACACAAACATGACCTCCTCCTGCGGCTGCTCCCGGCTCCTGGCCCCCGGCTCTGTCCCTCCTCCCGCTGCCGCCGCCGCCCCAACAGCAGCCACACTCAAGGCCGGCGACTGGCACTCACACCACCCAGCGCTGAAATATTAAACAGGGGAGCCGGCCGGGGGGCGGGGGGGAAGCGCAGGGCACGCCGGCGGGGGGCCGCAGGCGCCGGGCGGAGGAGGGGGCTGCGCTCGCCGGCGCCCCCGGCCTCTGCATGACCGCCGCCGGGGAGGAGGCGACAGGGGTGCCGGGCAGCGAGGCTAAGGGCGCGCACGGCGGCAGAGCAGGCGGCCCCCTGGGACCGTGGAGCCCGAGGCGAGGAGGGCGGGCGCGGGCTTTACCTCTCCCCGGGGCAGAGTAGGGCACGTTTAGCGTCTTTAGGGGCAACGCGAGGAGCTCGGGCCGGGCGGCGCGGGGGAGGGCCAAGGTCCGAGGCTTTCCCGCGGGTGGGCGGGGCGGCAGGGGATCCCCGGGGGCGGAAGGCGGGGAGGCCGCGGGCTGCTACGCGCGGGCGGGGGAGGGGGCGTCCCCTGGCGGAGACTGAGGCGCGAGCTCGGAGTGGGAAGGGCCGGGGGTCACCCCGGGCGAGGAGGCCCATCCGCAAAGGCGCGGCCGCCAGCCCGGGGGTAGGGGTTGGGTGGGTGCCCCGCTCCCGACTCCCGTGGAACCCGGAGCCCCGGGTCTCCCCGGCGGGGCGGGCCCGGGACGGCGTTTCACCTCGCCGCCCGCCCGCGGCTCCGCCCCGCCAGGCGGCTACTGGGACGGAAAGGGGGGCGGACGGAGGAGGTGGCGCGGCCCGAGGGTGGAGGGGCGGGGTTAGGGACGCGCGGGGCGGGAGTCCGGGGCTGCGAGAGCGAGCGAACTGGCGCCCGGCGGGGGCGGTGGGGCGGGCCCGGCCGGTCACGCGGCCCGGGGAAGGACTGGCCCGGTCGCGCAGTTGGGGGCGGTTGGTTCCAGAAGAGGGGCGGGGACGGGCGGGGCGGTAGTTTCTCTTTACCTTCTCTTTACTTTCTAAAGCAGGATGTGGGCCGGCCCGGTGACGTCATGGGGTCTCCCAGTCCCGCCCCCCGCCCGGGCCGAATGGGGGTGGGGCAGGGGGAGGGGGGCACCCCAAGGGGGTTTCCTCAGCAACGTGTTGAGGGTACGGGAAAGTCATTGTGAAACTTGAAACTCATTAACTTTGAAAAACAACTTTAAAAAAACCGGGAGGGGGGCGGGGTGTTGGTTTGGAGAATGGAAGGGGACATATTAACCCTGAACTGAAACCACTTTTTGGTGGCGGATGTTCTATTAAAAGATTGAGGAAAGCCAAGGTTATTCCAGAGGCCGCTCCAAAGCCCGCTGGTGGTTCCCAGAGCCGGAGCGCCGAGCGCAGTTAACCCTTACCTGTCCGCCTGACAACCTGGGGCAGGAAGGGGAGGATTCTGAGGTCAGGAAAGCGGGGTGCGGAGCTGGGCATCCGACCTGCTCCAGGGACGTAAAGGAGAAGAGAAAGTGGAAAGAGGGAGTAATTACCATAAACCAAAGTTTGACCCAGGTTGCTAGATAGCAGTAGAGCAAGGAAGGAGTGGAAATTATGGAAAAGAAATCAGGAGGGGCTGGACGAGTGTAACGAAAAAGGTTTTCGGAGATAGACCTAAAAGAACGTTAGAAGTTGGGGGCTCAGAAATTCCACAAGTACACATTAAAAAGGAAGCAAAAGGGATTGGTTTAAAGAGCCACGCTTAACTTGAAAGGAATAAGGTAAAACAAAAATTTTGATGCAGAAACATTTCTGAAATTAAACTAAACTGCTTTCCCCTTTTAAGGAATAAAAATGCTGAACGACCATACACACACTACGCTGGCCATCTGTGCAAATTTGAATTGTTTTGTTCCCTGGGGCTTCCATAAAGATGTCTAGGTTTTTCCTGCTAAGGTTCACCCCTAAAATTCTCCTGAGAAAATCCTACCTCTAGCTCATTTGAGCTAAGAAAAGCTTAATGCACAAAAATGGGACTAATTAAAAATGGAACACTCAATAATGGCGACCTTGTACCCAAAAATAATGTCAAGTAAAGCGGAGAATATGCCTATTAAAAACTAACTGGTCGTAAGACAAATATCATGGGAACAACTGCCTAAATTTGAAATGATGCTTCCAACCTTGCAGTGAAATAATGCAACTTTTTTATTTTCGATGTGATAGAATCATCTTTTATGAAATGTCATCTAATGGATTGAAAGCACAAACAGCATGTAATGTATACTAATCTGTCAGAGGCTAAAGACTAAGGTAGCTTGATAATTCTTTGTGTCACTTGCTAAGTCAAAATGCTATCTGAATGAATGTATTTTTAACCCAATAGTTGTTGAACGTAAGAGAAATACATATTGTGAACACAGTGTTTATAAGGGATTTGGCATTGCAGTGAACTTTCTAACAAATTAAACATGCAATTTTGTCATTTCAATTTGTTACAGAACTTTTTTCTTAAAAAGACTACTCACAATTTAACTTTTTTGGGCAGTAAATCGATGTTAAACTTTTCTTTGAAATTATATAATACCGAACAATTGCCTGTTGTCTATTTGTGAATTAATTTTCTTAATGCAATTTATTTTCCTAATTCTACGTCCGATTCTTTCTAGTTATCAGACAGCAAGGAAAGCCAGCTAAACTATAGCTAGTTCCAGCTTAGTTGTTTTGTGCCAAATTAGTTTCTCAAACTGTATCCTATAAACGGAATATGGGGGGAAATGTTTTCGAACAGTAATATAAATTGACTGGGAAACAGGAGTTTGAACTGTCAAAAATTCTGGAATAGGGAAGATTGACCGTACTCTGAAAAAAAGGAGAGAGGGGGTTCCTAGGGCCCATTTCTCTCTGGCTGCTTCCTTACTGGCCGAGTGAACGCCTTTGGAGTCCCCTCTGGGACTGGAGTTCAAGTGAGGGCAGTGTCATTGAGAGGTTCGACACACATTTTCCTTGCTAAGCAGTTTTGGGAGGACAGAAGTCTACCCCGAGGCTTCGTCGCGGGACTCCGCCGTCCCGCCGCGTCCATCCGGCTCCGCGCCACCACCACGCGTCCCCAGCCCGGGATTCCCACGAGGCCGCCTGGCCCGGCTCGGGCTCCCCCCTGGCGCGGCCCCACGGCCGCGGTCCTCCGCCCTGTGCGCGGCCCGGCTGCGCCACCGCCACGCGGAGATCCCGGAGGTTCCTCCCCGGCAGCCGTCGGGTCACGCTGCCGCCCGTCCCTCCCCTCCGCCTTCCGAGCGCGCTGGGCTTTCCCGTCCACCGGCCGAGTCCCCTCCTCCTCGGGGCGACCCGGCGACAAAACCTTCCTCTAACGCTCTGCCAACACTGCCCCACGCCCTGGTTCTCCCCAACCAGATGCCAGACAAAAGAACCGAGAGAAAACTTACCCGAACTGCAACGCAAAAGTCTGATCCAAAGCTTCCTGGGTTTAACTTTTAATTTTAAAAACAACAAAAGCAGAAACCAAAAGCCTCCTAGGTTGGAAGTGGGCGTGAGAGGAAATGCTAGGGGGAGGCGCTTCATTCCCTCTGCTGCTCTTGCCTCCCCCCTCCCTTTGCCGGCCCCTGCCTCGGGCTTTGATGTTATCTAGTGCACCGCCTACGTTGGTTTACACCGTGGGCTCTGCGCCGAGAAAGACAAACAGATATTTGGCACTTTATATGCCGGTTTGAAGAAAAGGAAGCAGGTGATCACAGTAAAGGATCCCCACTTCTTAGCCCCACAGTGAGAAAGGAGCATTTGCCCTGTCTTCTTTTGGTTACCTGGACTGAAATGAACAATCCACCTATGTAGTAATTCTGGACAGCCGGACGATGTGGTATTTTCTGTTATACTTAAAAAGGCCTAATCAGATTCATTTCTGTCTACTGTCAGCACAAATTTAGAACAAGGTGGTATTGTATGTTTTCTGAGGCTCTGTTTGGTTTTTAGATCTCAGTTTTGAAAGTAAATGTTATTTCCCTTCTTAGGTAGTAGACCTGTGGACTTGAAGAGACAAGAATATACCTCTGAAGAAAATAAATTCCATAATAACATACCTTTCATACTGTTCGTATAGGTCAGAATCAGAATATCCTGCACCCTCCTCCTCACGTTATGGAAACTTGGAACTGTTGATTTTATCTTAGTTAACTGGACACTAGCAGAAACTGGATATATTTTTACATTAGATTAGCAGTCTCAGAACTATCACAAACAAAGCAATAACAAAGGATGAGTTTTGTTTGTTTGTTTGTTTGTTTGTTTGTTTTACAGGTTAATAATCAAGGATTGCACTGTCTACCATTCAGCCCTAACTGTTCATCCACTTTATACCAACATCAGCTTGTGTTCAGGCCTTGCCCTTTGGAGTTTACAAATTAATGGAGACAGAATAGACACATGGAAAAATACCTAGAGGGGAAAAAGGTACAAGAAGGAGCTTATAAACAGAGCCAATTAAAGTTATACAGAATTATTTACATGATTGCTGAGAGCTTTCTGGATTGGATAGAAGGCAGGATTATGAGAGAAAATTCCATCCTGAGGGTGAATTCTGAATAGGATTTTGAAGGAAAGTTCCTGACTTGGCAATGGTACAGGAACAGTGTTCCAGGCAGGGAAAATCGCTCAAAGGTAAGAGCAAGTAAGTTACTTGTGATGATTTTTCTGGCTACGGCGAAAACTCATGTGAAAAAAGTAGGGTGGTCATATAAATGTAGCATCCAAACCAGACATTTGAGAGGGAAAGGGAAACTATTAATAACTACGCCCGATGAGGGACGTGCACCTGGTCTGTCCTGGGCAAACAGAAAGGTAGGCTTCTCTAGTAATGAGCTATGAAGACAGAATGGACAGGTAACAGGCAGCCAGGAAAAAGCCTTCTAGGGCATCATTAAGAAGGAATTAAGACCCAATACTGCAAATACAGGCATACCTTGTTTTGCTGCACCTTGCTTTACCGTGTTTTGCAGATATTGAGTTTTCATCAACATGGAGGAAAGACCCTCCATTAGCAACAAGATTATGAGCCAGTGAAACCGCAGATGATGGTTAGCAATTTTTTTAGCAATCATGCATTTTTAATTATGGTGTGTATTTTTTTAGACGTAATGCTGTTGCACACTTAATAGACTACAGTATGCTGTAAACATAAGTTTTATATACATTGGGAAACAAAAAAAAATCATGTGACTTGCTTTATTGCTATATTCACTTTATTGGGGTCTAGAACTGAACCCACCATGTCTCCGAGGCATGCCTGTAATTGGTAGCCATTTGGAGACATCTGGACTGAGGTTGATCTTTTTAAGGAAAACTATTGTCACTGATGGATTTAGGATCTGTCATCATAGTATTTTTATCAGCATTAGTAATAGAATTGGTATTAGCAGAAGTAGTAATAGCATTTGTATCCGAAGTATTAGGTTGGTGCAAAAGTAATTGCGGTTTTTGCAATTATGTTTAACCTTTTAAACCGCAATTACTTTTGCACCAACCTAATAGTAACTAGTAGCATTAGAAGTAGTGGTAGTAATTGACAGTTATTGAAAGTGTAAGACTTGCTAGACTTTCCCGTATAAACTGATTTAATGTCCACTATAAACCCATACTACAGAAGAAGAAAAAGAGACTTACGGATACTAAACAATAGGCCTGCAGCCACAGAGCTAGTAAATGCTAGAGCTATGATTAGGACCCAGAGAATATGGAGATACTCGAAGCTTAAAGATTATATTTTATGAAAAACATTACAATAGTCTCTAGTGTTTTACATCCGTGGAGCAAAGAAGAACAAGGAATGAAAAAAGTCCATAGTTTCAATTTTGGGAACTTGGTAGATTGTGTAATGAAAATGGGAAAGTTGGGATGGTATGATAATTGAGGTAAAGAAGAGAAAATGACTTTCAGTTTAACCATGTCTAGGTTTAAGAAGGATAATTTAATTCACATTTATGCCAATGTTGATATTACTAACCTTACAGTATGCGCTATTAAAAGGAACTTGGTTTCTTACTTCATTTAAAAGTACTTAGTTCAATGCCAACTAATAATAGAGTTTAATGGATATTATTTGGTGTACTACCTGTTAAAGAGGTAAAAAAAAAAAAAAAAGGCTAGAAGTGATTGATAGACGCCATACTTGCAGTTCCTAAAAGAATTCCTCACAAGTAATGTCCACAAGTAGTCAGTGGGGAACACTAGAAAAAGGCAACAGTGTTCAACTAAAACAATCCAACCTTATCTATGATCTAACAATGTGGAAACAAAGAAATGCAATAGTTTAAGACACTGGATTAGTCCAACAATCTAAGACACTGTATTAGTTGGCTCACGCTGCCATAACAAAGTACCATAGAATGGGTGACTCTAACAATAGAAATTTATTTCCTCACAAATCTGAACCTGGAAATCCAACATCAAAATTCGGCTGATGTAGTTTCTGGTGAGAACTATCTTCCTGGCCTGCAGCTGGCCAGCCACGTCCTCACTATGTCCTCACATGGTCTTTCCTCTTCGTGGGCACAGAGAGGGCCAGTGAGCTCTCTGGTTTCTCATATTTTATGAAAAACATTACAATAGTCTCTAGTGTTCTACATCTGTGGAGCAAAGAAGAACAAGGCATTTAAAAAGTCCATAGTTTCAATTTTGGGAAATTATCCTGTTGGATCAGGGCCCCACACTTATGACTGAATTTAATTATCTCCTAAAGACCCTATTTCCAAATGGAGTCACAATGAGGATAGGGCTTCAACGTATGAATTTGGGAGCCAGGAGAGGAGACACAATTCAGTCCATAGCAGATACCAAAAGCATTTTTACTTGGAAATGCAGAGTGAATTAACATGAACCTAGGAAATGGGCTTGAAGGTGCTTTAAGATGAAATAAGTTAACATGGGCTTTGGGCTCAGACATACCTGGGTTTCAGTGACAGAGGACACTGGTGACTGGACTGTGGGAAAAGTCACTACTAACTCTTTAAGCCCCAGTACCTTCTTTGTAGGGGTGAAGACAGGACTGAGTGAAATGCTAGATGAAAATGCCTGGAACTGGTGAAGCACTCAGTGGATATTAGCTACTGTTATAACTATCATTACTATTTTAATAACATTGCCACATTTGGAAAAAAAAATGGAAATTGGAAAGCTCTACATTAGACTGCAACCTCCTTTATCCAAGGCGAAACACTCCTGGGCCATGCTTAATTTGATTTTATCGTAGCCTCAGAGGCCAAAAGGACTTCACTGTAGTCTCTTATTTCCAGGAAGAACTACTTCCAAAGAACTCTGAAAACATTATCGTATACTCTAGTTTTTAACATTTCTAGTAAAATAGTTCTCAAACCTCCTGTGGAAAGCTGTTTTGGTTTTTGTACATTTAACACACTGCATTATAAATAAAGCCATTTTATTGATTACCAAAGGATTTAAGGGTCTCACTTTCCGCAGTGTATTCACAATCTAAACATATGTAAATTAAGCCTTCTCTGTCTAAAGTGTGCATATCGCTTCCCCTAACCTTACTCTGTATCATCACTCCATTGATTTCCTTTATAACATTTGTAGACCAACGTTCTGGAGTTATCTTATTGGTTTACTTGTCTGTTATCTCTCAATCCTCAGGTAAAATACAAGGGCCATGCGTAAAGGGGGCTTGATTTGTTCCCCACTGAATCCCCATCACCTAGAACAACATTGCAATAAATGGGCATTGAGCAAATGAAGGAAAGGACCATAACTTCTTTCTAGTTAAATGCAGTCCTGCTAGCTACTTTCAGATCCCCCTTTATTCATGCCCAGGACCCGCTTTCAGAATGTCACCAAACTAATAGCTCTGAGTCCTGTTCATCTTTCAGCTTAGATACTAAGGTTTTCATGCCAACTTTACTATTTTCTTTCTCAGTTTCATTTAAACAACGTGGAATGTTTAATTTCCGGACTTGATGTTGTATAATATGGTCAAAGGGATATACTGATTTTATAGACGAGGCAACCAGAATATGAAGTGGTGATGGGTATTGTATAAAGTCTCCAAGCTGGCTGGCCACTAGCAGAGCCTGACTGCAGCACTCCCAGTCAATCCTCCTCCCCTCCTTCCTACTCCCAAATCCTTTTCCTTTTATATCCTTCCCCGATTCTCACCCAACAACTCCGTTGCCTTTGCTTGCTTTTAATCTTCATTCCTAAATTTAAAATGTTTCTCCTCTGCTACAGTTTTGATTGAGGTTTCGTGACTTAAGCATCTTATGTTGAAAAGGAGGGAGGGAGAAAGGGAGGAGGGAGGGAGGGAGAGAAAAGTAATTTTTGACAAATGTGTTATGGTGATGTAAGATGCTAGCAATGGGGACAACTGGGCGAGAGTACCTGGCAGCACTCTCCACAACCTTTGCAAGTCTTCTGTAAATCTAAAATATTCCAAAATAAAATTTATTTAAAAAGCCAATAACCTGATGCTACAGGTACTGTTGTTATCTACGCATTATTGATAAAGGAAGTCAGGCTTGGACAGGTTAAATAATGTATCCCAAGTACAAGCATGCAAGACCTCACAAGGACCGTCAACATCTGCAAAGGAGCCCATGTTCTGAACCTCTAGACCACCCTGCTTCCCAGAGGGTCTGAACTTTCCTTTATACTCTCATGGGCAGTAGTCTGGGGGAGCAAGTGGGGCCTCAACATAATTATGGTGTTTTTCGTCAAGGTCCCTTTCTCCTCTTTGAGATTTAATTTCTACCTGATGACCTATCTAATAGAACCTGAAATCAGTTTAAAAAAAAAACATATATATATGTATATATATATATCATATATTTCAGATTTAAAGACATATGTATTCATATATATTATATGTATATATGTATGTATATATATATGTATACAGAAGGTGCCAAGAAAATGTATACACATCTTAAGAAAGGAAAAAACTGTGTTAATTATAATATATACTGATAACAAAAGATGAATACAACTCACGTTTGACTTTTACAATTACAAGAGGTGCTCAAAGTGGTTACCATCAGCATCCAGACACTTCTGATTGAGCATAGATAACATCTCTTAAAATGTGTATACATTTTTTGCGAACATATATATATGTATATATATGTGTATATATCTGTATATATATATATATACACACATATATATCTTCCTAACGTATTTTCATTTTAATAGGGGTTACATCTATAATTATAAAATTTCACTTCAGCATCAGTACAGGGGTACACTAGGTGTATGGACCAGGTTACAGGACAGGATTCAACACAACAGTAAGTCTTTAAAGTTTCCCTTCAAAATCCTTGCTTATAAGTAACCTTTCCTTCCTGTAAATAAAGCGCCAATGCTACAACTCCACCCAACTAGTTTTACAAAGGCCCTGTTTCTGGAAATACATCTTGACTCCCAATGCCTACCTCCTGCATTAATGTCTCTGTTACCCCAGACCTTACCACATCCCAAATTCAACCAGCTCCTGACTTTTTAAATATGTAGTTGGTCTCCAAGAAGTTTTCTCTAGGCCTGCTCATTGAAAGAAATTTTGCAGCTGAATTGCTTCTGGCAAACAATTCTTAAACCTACCATTTTTTTCCTTCCCTAAATTCAATGTGGTACTATGTTAAACTATTTGGTTTAATTTTCTGTTTGTAAGATCTTGTGGTTTAATTTATGACTTTGAGTTTATTTTTATCTTCTTCATATGGTAGTTCCTGTTATGCCAAAATGTCTATAGGTATCAATACAAATAAACATAAGTATCTAGAGTCAACATCCAAACTGGGGCAATAGACAGAATAGACTTCATACAGGCTAAGGAAAATGAAAGTCATATTAATACACAATTAAGAGATAGGCAAGGGAATGAAAGACAAGAGTAAGTCACCAAAAATAGGACGATAATAGCTCATAGTAAACTTTAATATGCTTTGAGCTCTTTTTAAGTTTCAGCTATTTTACTTTCTGCAAGAGGATGTGGAGCTTGATTTATAGTAGATGACTGGAAATGAAACAAAGGTTATAATAAGGCATCTAAATAAGGCTATATAAGTGTGTGTGTGTTTGCGTGTATAGTGAATATCAACTAGCCAGATGGCTGTCTAACCTAAAGACAGTATAGATATTATTGTAAGATTTTTTTTTTGCTATTAATGGATAATGCATAAGAGGTTTGGTAATTATAAAATATATTGATGCAAGCAAGAAATCTTGGCACCGTTGTGGTATGTAGTACTCAGAAAAGGAGTAACAGGACACACACATTTGTCTTCTGCTTGCTACTCATACAACTGTCATTCCCAACTGTTGTGGAACCTTCTGGTTGCAAAATTCCATCCCTCACATAGTAACAAGAAAGTCAAAACAGTCCCTCCCGCCTGTGCTCTGGTCACAAAACAGTTTCGTAACCATGTTCTCTCAGAAAGTTCCATAGTTCACCCCTCTGGAATAAAATAAAATGATTTCCAGAAAGGTAAATCAGATATTTCTCCAACAGCAGCTCTTCTATTTGCCTCTTTCTGAAGGCACAATTTTCTATTATTGTAAATTTTGATTGGCGGAAAGGTGGTTAGTGTCTGGATTTTCTTCAAAAATATGTATTTTTTACTATCTCAGTAATGATTCCTATTAAGTATTCTGAGCAACTGATGATCTTGTATCCATTTTGATACCATTAAAACAAATTCACACAATTATTTTCCACTCAAATCTCTAATCTTATTAAGAAATTGTTTGTTTTCTTATTTAGAAAAAAAAGTCTTGTCCCAAGCCAATTATGATTTTTAAAAATTTCCAAATATAAGTTACTTAATGACAATGGTCTGATTCATATTCCCAAAAAGCCAAGCTGTCATTCTGCAATAAATCACAGGAAAACATTTTATTTGTCTGTTCTCACAAATTTAAAGAAAGCCAGAAAAAAAATTGGCTAGTACTTAAATAAGAAATTCTGGATTCTGCAGAAATATTAGTAGCTAAGTATGGATTCCTTGCTACTAAGATTTCCGTGAAGCTTGGTTGGTTTTTGTGGTAATCTGAAATATACGGCAATATTGAGATAGTATCATAGAATATTGGTCAGTTGTGTAGCAGATAAGTTGTTCTTCTAGGTTAAACTAAAGATCCAGAAAAAAAGAAATATTAGTGTTTCTTATTATGGCCAAATTACAATTCAGATACGTTGCTAATTAGCTAAAGTACTAAAGGGCGTTTTACAGTATGTCATCTGTAAAATGGGGTGATAGTCATAATCTACTTCCTAGGCATGCTTTACAAAAGAGCAATGAATGATTATTGAGTAATCTGAATATATCTGTTTCTATAAAAGTATCTAATTAAACAGCGCCTTCTCTTTATCCTTCCACTATGTGTAATGTCTCCTTTATATTATTCTTCCATGTCTCTTCTTTATCTCCTCCCTTCTGTCTTTACTAACAGAGTAATCTGATTCCTTTCAAAGTAAGCATTTCTTTCCCTAGTTGTAACTACTTCCCATTGTTCTGCTCTGTTTTCTTTCCTCTTTGCTTCTAAATTTGAAGGGAATGGCTTATTATTAAAATGAGGACAATATTACTTTTACGTTCTATGAAGCCTGTGAATTGGACATCTGTCCTCTTAAATTCAATTACAGTTACTTCTTTTATTAATGTTTACAAGTGCATTCAATTCTTCGGTTGAAACATAGTATACAATCTCTCTTTTTCTTCTTGTTCACACTGCCCTGACACCTGGCTTTTTGAATATAGATTCTCTAATTAAAATAAGAATTAGCTCTTTGCAACCACCCAGAGCTCAGAATTTCGACATCATTTCCAACCACATTTTTCTAATTTTCTCAATTTTTCTTTTTTTTTTTCAATTTTTCTATAACCAACACCCTCCTGCCTGTTTCCCCAACACTAACTCCCTGTGTTCTTCCCCATATTTAGAAGATTTAGAATTTCACTATTATTACCCTAAGATGCAGAGGTGTGATGTGATACATTTTAAAACTTTTTTCCTCATTCTTCTTCAAAAGATTGCTCAGGATGAAAAGCAAGTACAGTCAATATCACATTGAATCAAAAGCTGCTCAATAGTAAAGTAATCCAGTGATACTCCAGGGTTGCCAATATTAGCATTGTAGGGTGTCTGGGGAGAGAAAGCAGTTATCCACCAAGGCATTCATTTGGAAAAAAATAGTGCCAGAGTCCAAACATTCCTAGCTTCTCCTAATCAGACACACCACCCTAATTATCTCCTAAAAATAATGCTTTGATCGTATAACCCCCTCACTGAAGAAACCAAGGAGCTTCCCTATAACTACAAGATGAAGTCCATATTCCCTTGCTGCTTTCTCTCCAGTGTGATCCAAGTATACATACGCAGCGTTATTCTCAGCTGCTTCCCTAAATAAAGTCTTCATTTCGGCTAAATGGTTCCACTAACTGTTTCTGCAGTAAGTTTGGTGCTTCTCTTCCTCCCTATTTCCAATCACTGTTACTGCATGAGATGACTACCTTCCTCTTCTCTGCTCATTCAAACCCACCCATTCTCTAAGATCTGGCTGAATTGTCCCCTTTGCCGTTACTACTCTGTAAAGTGGTCTAATAGGCTCATATGAAATTGGCACCCTCTCAAGCAGGTAGGTAATCATGCCAGCAGCTTTATGTGTGATTGTTGTTTTAATTTTTCTAGGTTTCTACCTTCTGATCTAAATTGTTTAGAACAGATATCTATCTTACTCTACATAGCCCTCTCTTTAGAATTCATTAAAAACCACTCTGGATGTTATCTATGAACCACTCTTTCAGGGAAATGAGATCCATAGACTACTACTTATTGTATCCAGTACTTTTTTTTTCTTTGTAAGAAACATAGATAAGTGGTACATTTTGTCACTAACCTTGACAATTCATACAGTTTTAGTTGCTACCTGTAAAGTGACTGTGTTGAACTAGCTCACTGATGTCTATTCTACTTGTTGGGTAGGGACTCTATAATTTTGTTGGCTCTACTTCAAAGATGGTGAATTTTCCAATCAGGTACTTTGTGATAATATAAACTTTAATTATGGACCTCACCTTTTTAGACTTTCTTTAATTCATTCTCTTACTATGGGCTCCTTTATTCTTTCCTTTTTCATTATGAGCTATTTGAGATGGCATTGTCAAAATCACACAATATTTCCATATAGACAAACTTTAAACAATCTTTAGTTACAGTATTCAGATTATATATTTTAGGCTCTTTTTAATCTGAGATAATATGCTGGATGTAAATGCATTCGCTGTAGAATATTGATTTGAAAACAAAATTAATCTGTGCATATTGTCCTTTTCTTCTATACTTCATAATTTTGTTATACCTAGTAGAATAATATGATAATTTCCCCAAACCTTAATGTATTTAGGTTTAAATTACTGCATTTCAGTAAAAATTTAAATTTAAAAATGTCTTCTTATACTACTTTTTTTAGGTAATATTGAGATATGATTAGAAGCTATTGGTTAGAAACTTTTCAAAAGGTAGTACAATAATTCAAAAAAAAAATCCTTTTGTATGATTGCTTCTGGCTCGAAATCACCTGCCTACAAACAGTACCACAAATCCAAAATCTAAATATTTATTTAATCATTTGAAAGTTTTTCTCAACTTAAATAATACTAAATCAAAAGTACTTTTCTAGGTGGTACAATTAAAAATGGTAGATTAAAAAATTATGGGTTCCAGGGCCAGCCGGGTGGCTCAGGTGGTTGGAGCTCCATGCTCCTAACTCAGAAGGCTGCCGGTTCAATTCCCACATGAGTGGCTCTCAACCACAAGCTTGCCAGTTCAACTCCTCGAGTCCCGCAAGGGATGGTGGGCTCCGCCCCCTGCAACTAAGATTGAACCCAGCACCTTGAGCTGAGCTGCTGCTGAGCTCCGGGATGGCTCAGTTGGTTGGAGCATGGGCTCTCAACCACAAGGTTGCCAGTTCAATTCCTCGACTCCAGCAAGGGATGTTGGGCTGCGCCCCCTGCAACTAGCAAAGGCAACTGGACCTGGAGCTGAGCTGTGCCCTCCACAACTAAGACTGAAAGGACAACAACTTGACTTGGAAAAAAGTCCTGGAAGGACACACTGTTCCCCAGTAAAGTCCTGTTCCCCTTCCCCAATAAAATCTTAAAAAAAAAAAAAATTATGGGTTCCATAGAACTGTACACCACAAGGAGTGAACTCCAATATAAACTATGTAAACAATGTAAATCATAATACATCAATATTGGCGAATCAAAGGTACCGCACTGATGCAAAATGTTAATAATAGAGGGAAATGAGGATGGGAGGGAAAAGCGGCACTGTGGTAAACTTAAAACAGCTCTAAAAAAAAATAAACTCTTGATCTTTTAGAAAAGCTACGACTCTAAGGGTACATATTAAGGTTGTATGTATACCTTTTATAAAATTGTTGCCTTCTCAATGCAATTTATCCTCTAATGGCTTTAAAGACAGAGCACACTACTTTTTTCTCTTATTATTTAATCCAGTTTTTCACATTTTACTCTACCCTGAGATCCTGAAAGGTCTCTTGTCCTCCAAGAGAAAATTCCTTATTTTATTTGCAAATCTTTCTAAACTTAAGCGTTTTACTGTAAACGACTTCCCTTTGTCCCAATTTAAACTAAAATGTTTTAATTATGCATAAGTTAACATTAAACACCCCTGCTGTCAACATCTCCTGTCCTCAAGGTATGATGAACCGTGAAAGCACTGGAGGGTAGGAAAGATGACAAGAAGATTTCTGAGCAAACATGGAATTCGAACTATATTTAATACCTAATTGGTGTTAGTATGGTCTGTTTCAAAAACTTTTTTCTATCCAATTGTTAGAAGTTTCTGTTCGTTTATTGCAAACACATACATTGTATAATACCAACCCAAATAATATTTCAGCAATCTTGATTTTATCTCAGCCCTGTGAAGCTTTCAACTTTCTTGCTGATCAAAGAACTATCCAAGAAATAATACCTATTTCATAACATAGAGTGATTTCTTCTCACTAATGAGCAAACATGATTAATGTTTTATAATGTGAGACAAGAACCTACTTACCTTGTCATCTTGGGCAAGTTATTTCTTTTTCAGCTTCCATTTCCTTATTTTGCAATACAGTGATAGAATATGAAGACTCAGCGAGATAATACGGTCTAAAAAACAACTGTTCAAAAAGCATAGTACTTGTATGTTACATAAACTATAACTGCAATATATAAATATGTTTCTTTGGTTACTCAACAGCTTGGTCATATTTATAATTGATGGTCCTTCTCACATTTGGGTCTGTATCTCTGCCCTCTATTGACCGGAAGTTGTCTGTTCCTCTCAGATGCCTACCACCTCCCCTCGCCCACTCACTTATCTTGCTTTTAGCACAAGTCTTTGTCTAGCTTGTGGAGAAAGTTGAGACTATTAAAATGAGAAGTCCATTAACTCCTGATACTCCACAATTTCGTGGTTAGTCCTCCTTCCTCTTCTCTTCCACTTTCCTCCTCCTGCTGAGAAAGTGGAATCTATTCTCCACGTAAGGCTAATTTGCTTCCCCACTGACTATTTCAGGTCTCAGCCCATCAGAGTTCCATCTCTTTATTCTATATCTATTCTACCCTTTCTTTTTCTTTCTTCTACAAATTGGTTCAAATACCTCCTGGATTCAAAAAAAGGTTTTCTCAGACTCAGTTTCTCCATCCTGTGAATATTCTGTTTCTAGTACTCTCTTGAGCTGCAAAGTTCTTAAAAGCTTAGTCTACACTCATTGCCTCTGCATCGGAGTAACGCCCTGGCAGTATCTTTCAGGCTTCCACTAAATAATCAGAAATTGTGTAGGTTAACTACACCTATTATTTGTATAGCTCTTTGTAATTTACAGCATGCTTTCACATAATTTTGTGTATCACAGTGGATTTTTAGCTTCATTCCTAGCTATGTTTTACATCCCTACTCTTATGTTGTTTTTTTGTCCCCGTTTCAATTTATATTGCCTTAATGTGTTTACATATCTTTGAAACTTACCTGATGCCCTGTAGAAAACAGATGACGGATTTTTTTTTTTTAATTTCTGATTTTACTAATAAGGAAACTGATGTTCTTAAGAGTTTCTATGACTTGTCGAGATTTTTACGTGTATTAAAATGACAGACAGGATTTAAACTTAGATTTTCTGACCCCAAACTTAATTTCCATAAAATCATGGCGAGCTACTACAATAAATGTCCTCTGCTTCTTTAGTTCTACTTCAGTGGCTAATGCATATAAGTCAGACCTTAACTTTTCATTTCCTCCTAACGAAACTATCATTTCTCCTGTTTCCAATTTATCCTGAATTCAGCTATCAAAATGAGAAGAATGACAATCTTCTCAAATAGTTTCTTATTACTTATAGCCTGAACTCTAAATTTCTTAAGATAGCATCAAAGCCCTCTGTTACCAACTCCTCGCTTATCTTTTCAAGCTTATCAAGCCATCTATTGGAAAGTATTTATTGAGTATCTACTATGTTCTAGTAGATCTAGGCAATGTTCTAGGTGTTGAAAATACAGTGATGAATAAGGTGCTCAAGATCCCTGCTCTCTTGAGTTAACACTGCCTTTCCTTGTCCTCCCACCAGCCAAACTTGCTGAAACATTTCCTTTCTTTACAATTTTGCTCATATTAGTACTATCTGGTCTACCTCTAACGCTCAGTTCAAATTGCCACCTCCAACAAGACAATGTCCCAATCCTGGTTCTTGTATAGTGTCATATGTGGCTCTTTCACCTCCACACTAGCCCTTTTTCTCATTTATTCACATAAAAATGAAAAAACTTGTTTCACATATCTTTCCTATTTGTTTGCAAGCAACACGAGGAACAAAATCGTGTTGTATTTCTTCCTGTTTATGTTTCCCCTGGTATCATAAATAGTCATTTCACAAATGTTCACTCACAACCATGACTATAGGAAAGAAGTAAGAAGCAGAGAGAGATGTACGATCTTTGTCAGATAAGTGATCCAACTTAGCCATATCTCCTAAAATGATTTGCTCAAGGATTTTAGGAAGATATTTTTTAACCTGAACTTCATTCTCTTTTTAAAGATTAACGTACAATTTTTCTTTGATGTTTAAAGAGTCCAATACGTATAATGGATGTTATGAAAAAGAGCTGCTTTCTATCATCTCCATTATCATCTTTTCCCACTCCTTAGACACAAATATTTTCAATTCTTTTAGCCAATTCTTTCATGTTACATTTGTAACTATAAATAACATAAGCATGTTGCTAACCTATGACTTTCCACTTTAGATATTATCTACTGAGTTTTCTCTATATAACGTGAGGCTTTACCTCTCCTTCATCACCACTCCCTCTATCTACCCTGAAGCACAAACAATTACAACGCTCACCCCTTATGTGGCGCACATAGGTTATAGTTTTGCTTAGATCAACAGTGTTTATAGGTACATTATCAACATGACCATGCGTGATATTATAAACACTATTCATAGCTAAACCATATAATATACTACAGTTTTTTATATTCATTTCCCTGGTGAAAATAATTGCCTAATTTGTATATTTGCTTGGTTTTCTATGTACTTATTAATTAAATCTAAGACGGATAAACACCATTTTAACCCATTCAAACTCACTCAATACAGTACTAATTTGGTCTTATTGAATAGCTCTCTCTCCTAGAGCTTTTTGACTTATATTCTAAAAAGTCACCCTCTAGGCCTGTGATAGCACTGCTTCCATGGATTCCCTTTACCATCATCCTGGGAATCACCTTCTCGTGTTTCTCAAGTGGGACACCATTTCCTGGGTCCCATGCCTTCTTCTTAGTTTATTCCTTTATTTGCACGCTGCCTATCCTCCAGGAGCTACCTAAGAAAGGCTTCCTGGAAAACAAAAATGTTTGAGACTTGGAACATCTGAGAATGCCTTTATTCTACATTTAAATTAATTCATATTTTGTCTAGATAAGAATTGTAGGATGAAAATAACTTTTCCTCAGAATTTTGTAGGCATTAATTCATTGTCCTCTAGCTTCCAGCATTACTATTGAGGCATTTCACGCCAGTCGGAATCTTGATTCTTTTGAAATCTCTTTTTTCTATTCTTTTTATCTCCAGAGTTCTGAAATTTGACAGTGATGTATCTTAGTGGAAGTTTATTATTATTTCTGGTACTGGGTTTATTTTGATCTGAAAACTCGTGTTCTCTGATTGGAAAGTATGGAGTTATTTCACTGGTGATTTTTCTCTTCTCTCTTATCTCAGTTCTTTCTTTGTGGAACTCCTATCATACAGACGTTGGACCACCTGGACATACCTTTCTTATCTTTTATCCTGTAGTTTCCATTTTTGCTCCACTTTTGGAATATTTCCTCTAATTTATCTTCTATTGCATTTTTACTTCCATAATTCTATTTTTAATTTCTAAGGATTCTTTTCTCCCCAAATATTCTTATGTTAAATAGCATCCTTTCGTTGTCTTATATATGCAATAGCATATCACTGAAAGTATTAATAATAGTTTTTAAGTTTATTCTCCCTCACAGTACTTGTTTTTTCCCATTGCTTTTTTCCCCCCTGATTATTTGTTTCAGACTCTCTTATATTAGAATTAGATCCTGGTGGTCTTTGTTTGGTTACTCTCCCCAGGAATGCACACTAAAAGCTGATTAAATGAATGTGTGGCTAGGCTTTATTAACCAAGAACTTCACTGTATGGTGACCTGGCTTTGCTTTTTCATGTGGAGCCCTCAGTGTCAGTATTTTCTGATCTTTTCTCTCACTGAAACTGGTCAAATTCCCTAGAGAAAGCTCCCAATCATGTGTGTATGTCCTTTGTGTTCTAGACCAGAGAAAGGCAAGAAATACTGGAAGTCCTACCACTCAGTATTTAAGCTCTGTCCCCCTGATTTTCATATTGTACCCTCTGTGTGTCTGCCTCCAGGAAACAATTCTCTCCAGTCATCTGCTGAGGTATATAGTTGACCTGTGGTATGGAATAGGGGAGGAGATCTGGAATCCCAGCTCTTTCTAAACAACCCTACTTGTCACAGAGCTTCCACAGGTACCTGATGATACCCATTCCTGGATCTTTATTTGAAAAATTTCCCAAAATATCAGGCAACTTCTCACCTTTTCTCACAGCTGGTTTTCTCATATCTGCTCTCAGCTTCCAAACTTTTCTTGCTGTTGTCTCCATTCTTGTTTATTTTGTCTTTGCAGGTTTGTGCCTTTCAAGAAAAAAAAAAGACATTATTTCAACAACAAAAATAATGGAAGAAATGAGCTAAATGCTAGTGGTTAGTCTACTATCTTTAATAAAATGTCCTACAGCATCTATTTAGAACGGAATAAAGATCCAGATTGTTTTTTATCCTGAATTATTTTTTAACACGACTTCAATAAAAACAGAACATAAAGAAATCTGTAGTTATTCTTGTAAGTCATAGTTTCTCAGTGGGGGAGTTGGGTATCTGCTGGGAACTTACCATAAACAAGAAAAAATTTTTAAAAAATAAACAACTTTTAAAACATTTTTTAAAAACAAGGACAAGTTTTTAAAATCTTACATTTTTGTTAATAGTTTAAAAATATGTCCTGATTCTTGTTTTAGTTAATCTGTTTCTTGTTAAGCTGAGCCTTCTGGGTCTATGGTCTTACAGCTGGCTGGCATTGCTATTCTAAAATATACTGATGCCTATGAGGTTCCTGCAGGTTAGCTTTTGCTGCTGAGGAAACTGCCATTACTAGCACTGAATTTCAATGACTTCCTGCAGGCAAACACCTGGAGGCAATTACCTGTACTCCTCTGTCAGTAGACACAAATATGCTTTAGGATAGGAAAACTATATGTCTGATTTTTAAAAAAATGAGTCCAGCTCCTTTGTGTAATATTTCACTTGTGTCTGAAAGAAATGCAAGGTTATCCGACCTAGGAATTTATTCTCTAACCTAGTACATGTTGATCAACCCATTTTTTTTTCAACACAGAATTTCCAAACATTAGAGATTTTTCTATTACCCTTACCCTCTGTCTGATGTTAGAAATCTTTTGCTCCCTTACAGGTATGGTCAGTGACAATGAATAAAGAAAGAAAAAATCAATAACTTACATTTTAATGTACAATGAGAACACTTTAACTTGAGATTCTTTAATAACAGATTTTCCAGTCCATTGAAAGAAGGTCAGGGTACAGGAGGGAGTTAGAGAACATGTAAAATTTATCACATTTTATTTTAATATACATGTGAACTTAGTAATATTTTATATATCTAGAGATGGTCTCTAGAGACAATCTTAGTGATATCCACTACTTTAGCTAAACCATAAGTTTTGCACTTGAATTTAAATGTAGATTTAAATTATACATGTGGAGATATCAGAAATACCATCAAAATACTTTTTAAAAACTTAAAATTATGTGTACTGAAAATGATTGAATATATTTTTTATGATTTTATGGACTTCTTTAGTCATGGTAGACTATTAAATCATTATGCATGAAAGTGAACCTCCGTTCTTACTCTGTAACTTCAAAGTTTTACTTCTTTCTAATTTTATTCTTATTCAGGCAAAGCTAAAGATGATTAACTAGCTCTGAAGCTCCCTTTTTAGCATAATCAAATTTCAACAAAATTTAGTTTCTCTCGTTCTTCTTTCTGTAATCTCTCTCATTCTTACAGTAAAGGTATCAGTTTTTTTTTTTAAAATCCTTAACTTTTCTGCTACTTATAAGCACAGCTTCATTATTTTATAGATATATCTAACAATTCACTTCCCCCAGCATATTTTCCAAATTTCTACCGTACACATTACTAATGCACAAAGTTTCTGCTTTATTTACCACAAGGCTTTACTAGAGGTCCTATCAAAATATATTGCTGTAAGGCAAATCATAATTTCCCATAGTTTTAGTGTTATAATTAGCTACTGCATTCCCAAACAATGACTTGATGTTATTAATAAATAAATCAAGGATATGAGCAATAAGGCTGTAAAATGAAATTACAACTACCACTCTCTTTAATGATTGAAAATATTACAATGGTGTGTTCCAAGCCTTACAGAACATTAGAACTGGCAGGAAACTTAGACATTATCAACTTTAACACCTGGATTTCACAGGTGAGAAAATGGAGACCAGGATTTAGTGACTTTTTTGGGTTACACAGCTAGTTTTCCATTTTTTGCTTGGTGTTCTATCAACAGAATTTCTGGGGAATTCACACTTCCAGATGGTACCCATCATTTTTTAGGATGTATTACTATTACTAAAATACTTGCCTAACTCCCTACTAGTCTACATTTTTCCTGAAGAAAACCCTTATATCTGATTTAAATGATGATTTTATATCTCTTAAAATTACTCACAAATATTAGGCATTCAATAAAACTTGTTGAGTAAGTGGCTTCAAATCTTTGTCAGACTTTTCTGCTGGATTGCATTGTAGGGATAAGTCAGGGTCAAGGCGTTTGCAGTACAAAGAATCAACATCTGAAAGTTTCCCCTATTTTTTTGTTCTTTTGTTTGGAGGTCTCATGTACTTGCCTTCCCTTTATCTTGATCGCATGATAGGTCAAATCAAATAGATGTATTATTTCTCATTAGAAAACTCGAAATAATAATGATTATACAAAGCAGTGTTTGATGTCTTTATCAATAGTAAGTTCCCCCTTCTTCTCTTGGGGTGCGCTAAGGCCTACTATCCAAACAGGATTCAGCACTAGCCAGCTCTCTTGCTGCGGGCTTAAACTAACTTTAAATCTCTCTGATCTCATTTGATCTTACGAATCACTGCAGAAGTGTTACCTCTGTAGGATGGGCTACTCGTTCCTTGATTCAGTTTTATCTCCATACCTTCTGGTGACTTCATGCTACGGAGGTACATGGGGTTTCTCTAATCTTAGAGCAGGGGCCACACGCTATAAAAACCACTGTCTGATCAATTGATTTTCTCTGAATTGCCACTTTATTACTGTTAGTTGAAAATAAGGCTCACCAAGGATTGATCAGCTAGCTCTGTGCAGCCTTAGCAGACTGGTGAAACTCCCCATCCATATGACTCCCTCTCTACCTCACAGATTACTAGGCCTCTAAGCCGCCAGAGCAGAACATGAGAAAATCTGAACCGTGCTTTTTTTTTTCTCCTTTCTTTTGAGTCTAAAAGTTTTGAATAGGGGCTTATGTCAGTTAGCTTTTGTTTTATAACAAACCACCCCAAAATTTAATAGCTTAAAATAACAATTATTTACTTAGTCCATAATTCTGCAAGTTTGCAGTTTGGATGGGCTCATTGGGGGTGGTTCTTTTGGTCTTGGCTGGGTTCACTTTGGTGTATGGTCAGCTGATGGGTTGGCTGGGGGCGGCTGATCAGAATGGCCTCAGCTGTGATGCCTCATCTCTTCACATGGTCTCTCATCCTCCAGAGGACTAGCTTGATCCTGACGTGGTGGCTCTGCCGAATTCAAGAGAAAAAAGCAAAATGCACAAGACCTCCTGAGGCCCTGGAATTGAAACATGACATTGCCTTATTTTGCTTGTGAAAGCAAGTCATAAGGCCAGTCCAGATAGTGGAGTAGGGAAATAGACTCCAAATCTTTATTTTTTAATCTTATTAGGAAATATTGAGGGACAGTGTGTTTCTCCAGGGCCCATCTGCTCCAAGTCGTTGTCCTTCAATCTAGTTGTGGAGGTCGCAGCTCAGCTCCAAGTCCAGTCCCTGTTTTCAATCTTTAGTTGCAGGGGGCACAGCCCACCAGCCCACGGTGGGAATTGAACCAGCAACTTTGTTGTTAAGAGCTGGTGCTCTAACCAACTGAGCCATCTGGCCTCCCCTCTGGCAGCTTAACGGCAGCTCGTTGTCTTCAATCTAGTTGTGGAGGGCACAGCTCACTGGCCCATGTGGGAATCGAACCAGCAACACTGTTGCTCCGTGCTCACGCTCCAACCAACTGAGCCATCCGGCTGCCCCAAAATCTTGATAGGAGAAGTTGTGAAGTAATATAGTAAGGAAATGTGGATTCAGCGAGAGAAATAATTCCTTCCAGTTTTTATACAATCTACCAAAGCAACCCACAGAGCTTCAAGCAAAACCCATCTAGACTACCAATATTGGACAAATAAACATTCCTCCATAGGAAAGAGTTCACAAGAAATACCAACAAATCACCAGACATATGAAAAAAATTTGTGGCTCAGTAAAGGGGATGAATTTGAAACAATAAAGTAAATCCCTCTTCCTTACCAACTTCTTTATTTATTGCAAGAAAAAGACTGTAGAAAACTTTCTGATCTGTATTTTCAATATGGTCTGACAGTACATCACATTTATTAAAATGAGAGTAGGTACTAATAAAAAGGGAAGAGTCTGGGAATAAAAAATAATAGAATGAAAGTGTTCTATTATTTTTGCATTTTCCTGAAAGAGAATAAAAGTTATAAATTACTACTAGACTTTGAAATGTCAGAAATGCTTGCTCTAATCTCTAGGCTAATCACTAAAAGAATAATCAATGAGTCTTTTGCTTCCAAACTACTAGAGGAGAAATCAAAGAATAAAAATAATCAGTACAAAAGAAGTAAAAAATGGAGGGTGAAAGGAACATAAAATAGATGGGAAAGTAATAAAGCACTCAATAAGATGGTGGATTTAAAATAATATATTAGTAATTACATCAAATGAAGATGGACTAAATGATCCAATTAAAAGATAAAGGTGTTAGACTGAATAAAAATGTAACACTCAGCTGTTTAGATAAAACACTTCTAAAACATAAGGGTATATAATGGTTTAAGATAAGATAATAGAAAAAGATATACCACATAAACTGTCAACCCAAAAAGCTAGTGTCCCTAGATCTATATCAGTCAAATAAGACTTTAAGGCAAAGTCTAATCTCTTTACCAGAGATAAAGTGGTACACTATAATGATAAAATTTCAATTAACAGGGAGGATATAAAAATTTAAACTTACATATACCCAATATTGCCCCCAAAATATCTAAAGCAAAACTGGCAGAACTGTAAGAAAAACAGGCAAATCTTCCATCATCCTCAGAGATTTTAGCATGCTTCTGAAATTCTGATAGAACAAGCAGACTAAAAATCAGCATGAATATAGAAAATTTGAACACTATAATTGAAAAACTTGATCTGATGAACACATATGAAACACTGAATCAAATGACTGGAGAACACAAATTCATTTCAAACACATGTGGAACGTTTGCAAACTTGATATTATGGTAATTTTGAAATCCCATACTGAATGTTTTCTGAAGCGCAAGGCAGTGGTAACACAACCCAAAAAGATAAAAAGAAAAATACTCATGTGTTTGGCAACTAAGAAAGAAAAAAAGTACAAATCTATGTAACATATGGATCAAAGAAGACATCACAATTAAAATTAGAAAATTAAAATAAAATACAATATATTAAACTTGTGGGATACAGTGAATGCTATGCTCGGAAAGATTTTTATGGCTTTAAATACATTAATCAGAAATAAAGGAAGGCTGAAATCAGTGAGCTAAACATTCATTTAAGAAGTTAAAAAGAAGAATAGTAAGTTAAACTGAAAAAATTAATAAAAGGAGGTGGAGTTGGGCAGTGATAAAGTCATAGCGGTCATGAAGATTTGTTTTTGGTAACTGCAAACACAAAGACAGGCCAGATCCCTAACTTTTCCTTTCTCCAGTGAAGAGGACACTGTTGACTGACTGTAGGGTTAGAAGATCTGCCTTTTGAAGAACCTTTCCATAAGAAAGCTCTTTGTTGTTTAACCTTTGGTAGAAAGACAAGAATCTATTCTTGTGGAAGTAGATAAAATATGCCTAGAGTTTAGGTTACCACAAACTCTATCCATACCCCCACTCTACCCCAGCTGTACCAGGATGTCTAACTGTGAACCAATGATGGGGAAAGGAATCTTCTTTCCAAAAACAGATTTGGGTGGGGTCTTGTCCCAAAGGTAAATAAAAGTCCTTGGTTCCCAGTATGTCCAATGTGATACTGGACAAGGTCGTCGTTCCTCATCTTCAGGATTTCATAACTATTCCCTAATGGCCCAGATCCCAAAGGTCAATGTAGGAATCCAAACAAATTTCAAATTTCACATTGCTGGATAGAGGCCTGCCCTCCTCCCAGTCTCTCCAAATGGAGATGTGCTGCAAGAGATGAGCTCACCCCAAGCTGGCCTTATCTGGGGGCAGCCAGGAGGAAAGGGGAAGTGCACAGCAAGCAGCCATCCTGTGATCCCAGGCTCCACAAAGTTCTCTAAAGTTGTTCTTGTACCTCCCCGTCCTTTCTGTCTCAATGTCACCTCTTCACCACAGCCCCAGAGCCTCCCCAGAGCCTCTCCCTAGAGTTTCCAAGATAGTTGCCTTTTTTTTTTTTAACAGGACTTTATTGGGGAACAGTGTGTACTTCCAGGATTTTTTTCCAAGTCAAGTTGTTGTCCTTTCAATCTTAGTTGTGGAGAGCGCAGCACAGCTCCAGGTCCAGTTGCCATTGCTAGTTGCAGGGGGCACAGCCCACTATCCTTTGCGGGAGTTGAACCAGCAACCTTGTGGTTGAGAGGACGTGCTCCAACCAACCAACTGAGCCATCTGGGAGCTCAGCAGCAGCTCAGCTCAAAGTGCCATGTTCAATCTTAGTTGCAAGGGGCACTGCCCACCATCCCTTATGGGACTTGAAGAATTGAACAGGCAACCTTGTGGTTGAGAGCCCATTGGCCCATGTGGGAATAGAACCCGCAGCCTTTGGAGGTAGGAGCACGGAGCTCCAACTGCCTGGGCCATTGGGCCGGCCCAATAATTGCCTTTCAAAACTGTATTGTTTATTCTCAAATGTCACAGACCCTTATTTTCAGATGTTTTTTATATTGAATTGAAATTTTTGCTAAAAAAAAAAAATTAGAGGGAATGAAATAAAAGAAAAGGCAGATATTAATTACCGAAAACAAACAAACTATTAAGAAAATCAACAAAGCTAAAAGTTATTTCTATGCTTAAGAATAAAAGAGATAAGACAGAAATAACCAATGTCAATAGTAAAAAGTTAAATAAGTAAATAAAATAACTCAATCCTGAAAAATGACAGTGATTATGAGAACATTAAGGAAACATTATTCTAATACTTCTGAAAATGTAGATGAAATATACAAATTCCTACAGAAAAATCTGAAATAAACACAAGAAGGTATAGAACATCTGTGCAGTCCTTTTTCTATTAAGGAAATTGAATCTGGAGCAAAAATTAATGTAAGACCCAGTATTATATTATATTACATTATAGCTGGTCTTATATTATAGTAAAGTAAGACCAGGTTTTATTAATTTTTGCTCCAAAAGATGCATTAGAGCCGATGATCCGGCTAGGTCTTATTTTTGGGGAAACATGGTAGGTTCAGTGAACAGCATTAAGACTATCACGAGAGATTTACCCTCACACCTCCTGAATTTTACCATAGTGGTGGATGGCCCCATAATGAAAGGAACCTCCAGGTCACCAAACAGAAGGACTTCTGGAAATACTGTCTTCTGGGAAGCCTCCTTTTATGATTAGTCCAGGGATGAATAAAGGTCCACAGGGCTTCTAGTCTTTCCTTCTCTCATATATATTTCCTTCTAAAGGTACAGCCAGTGTGTTAGAAACAAGTCCTTTGTGGTAGATTGTTCTGAAATCTAACTTTTCAGGGAGAGGGGAGTGATGGCAGTTGTCTTTACAACACCCCTCTTCCTTCTCAAAAGGACTGTCATAAGTGCTTGCTCTCTGGGGGACTATTTAGTGGGGGCAAAGCAAAGGGACATTGGTAAGACATGCTCTTGTTAAAAATAACTTACTTTTTTCTCTAATTTATTTAAATATAAGCAATTTTCTTCACGTCTCAACACTCATCCATAGGGTGTGTCATTGACCGGAAAGAAAAGCATATTAAAGATTAAGTACAGACTGGCAGTACTATTTGCTTTAAAAGTAACTGGGGTCCAAATTTTTGAAGTTATATTTACTTTTTTCTTTTTAGATTTGGTATAAATTCATGTTTAATACCTGATTTATCAAGTCATATCTAAAAATATTTATTTCATGTTCTAAATTGTTTATGTTTTTCTACTTATTAAAATTTCAATTAGGATAGCTGCTGGACTAATTACATTTTTAGTAGCACGTAAAATCTTCTTTCATTAAATATAGAAAATGTTTGCTCACGATGTGAACAAAATTAATGAAGCTATTTTTGGATTTTTACCTGTGAGTTTTTATTATTCCAAAAAGCCTAATGTCAAAGTTTAATACATGTATGCACACAATATTTAATAACTACTACATTTTTTACAGTCCTCCCTTCATAATAACATCATCTTAGGTACACATTGAACTGCATTATTAGAAATTAAGATATAAAAATCAGTATATAGATTTATTCTTGCTTTTAAAAATAAAACAAATAAATGCATTATATTCAATCCACACAATTTTAACCTTGATCACTTTTAGTCAACTATATTTACAAAATGTATTCCATAGCTCATTTTGCAGTCTTTTTAAAAAATAATATTCCTTGAAATAAATATTAACATATTTATTTGAATTGAAAAAGGCAGTGAATGTTTTTCTGATGCAAAGTAAATCTGATTTAGTTGATAGATTTGAAAATGAGGAATGGCTTTGCTAATAAGGCTTAATAGCAGACATTTTCCATAAGTTGAATGTCCTAAATCTATAACTATAATGACATTAATAAAATACATATTTAAATCTTGTGATAAGTTAAAAAAGGATCCTCATAAAATATTGCACTGGAAAAGGTTTTGAAATGAAAAATAATGTGATTTTCTCAATTCCTCATTTTAAAATAGCTTTTATTTAAAGTATAACATAACATAAAGTATAACTTAAAGAAAAATTATGCATAAATTATGAATGTACAGTTCAATCACCAAGCCAACCCACCTGTGTATCTACCACCTGGGTTAAAAATAGACTATTACAGGCATCTCAGAAGCCTCCCTCATGCTTTTCTTAATCTACCAACACTTTCTAATATATTGTTTTGAACAAGTTACCACTAAACAAAAACTGAACCCCAAATAAAAACAAACAACAAAAAGTATAGCTAATAGGTGTGGTAGATTATTCATTCTCCCACCCCACACACCCATAAGAATATTTATCCCACCCCACTGATGTTGGGCTTGGTCATCTGACTTTCTTTGGCCAATAGAATGTCAGCAGAAGGGGTAGTTGTGCCATTTCTGAGTCTAGGCTTTAAAATTTGACACATTCTTCTGACCACTGACATGAGGAGAGCATGCCCACTGCACCCTCATTCTGAATCCCAGAAAGAGACGCATGAAACAGACCAGAATTGGCCCACAAACTGAACCAGAGTTGCCCCAGTTGCCCTATATACTTGCCAGGGAGAGAAATAACTGCTTTTTGTTATATGCCACTGAGATTTTTTTGGTTATGCAACAAAGGCTGACTAATATAATAATCATTAAGTAGATCTCAATGAAGCCTAAGTGAGTGAACTCTAATGACTGGGTAACATTTATTTTTCACTTTCAACAAAATTGAAGAATGCATTAGAATTGTCAAAAGATAGATTATTAAAAGTAATTTTATCAGTGGGTGACTTTTTGGCATATGATACAGAAGTGGTTAAACAAATTGAGCAGCATTACTGTAACAATTCCTATCTATTTAGGCGAACAAGGTTTCTCAGGGCTTACTTACATCTAGCAACATAAAATGTATGAGCAGAATGGACGTAAGCCATGACTCATTCAAGCCACAAGCAGTGTTTATCCATGGATACATTTTATTATAGTCCTCCCTTGGGTTATAAAATAACCCAACCTCATTTGTCTCATTTAGAGCTTTTTATTCCAATGATTTAAAAAATGTTATTATTATTTATAGAAATGTGTAATATTGTTAAGTTGTTTTGATCAATTATGTACTACTAATAATTTTAACAATAGCTTTATCCAAGAGGCAATTAACACTTAGAGCCTTATGTTCACAGGTAATTACAAAATTAAACTTTCAATTATATGCATATTTTTATTGTAGAAAATAATGGTGATTAACATAGAGTTTCAAAAACAAACATATATTAAAATAAACGCTCTGGGTGAGGAGGTATTGGAAACAGGATAGAAGTATAAGTCCAAGAAAAAAATGGATAAAGTATAATTTTCAATTGTTAAGTAAGATCTGATTCACATATTTTTTTAAATGGCTGGTGGTATCAAATAATTATGTTATTGGGATGCTATTAGATGTGATTTAAGTTTTATTTTTGCTTATTTATTTATATTTCTATTTTTAATTAAAATATAGTTGACATAGCATATTAGTGTATTAGTTTTTAGGTGTACAACATAGTGATTCAACATTTGTATACCTCATAAAATGTGATGATCATAAGTCTAGTAACCGTACAAAGTTATTACAATATTATTATTGACTATATTCCCTGTACTGTACGTTACATCTCCGTGACATATTTATTTTATAATTGGGTTTGTACTTCTTATTCTCCTTCACCTTTTTCACCCATCACCCACCACACTGCTCCCCTCTGGAAACCATCAGTTTATTCTCTGTATCTATCAGTCCATTTCTGTTTTGTTTTGTTTGTTCGTTGTTTTTTTTCAGATGCTACATATAAGTGAAATCATACTGTATTTGTCTTTTTCTGTCTGACTTATTTCATGTAGCTTAATACCTTCTAGGCCAAACCATGTTTTCACAAATGGTAAGATTTCATTCATTTTTATGGCTGAGTAATATTCTATTATATAGATGTACCACATCTTTATCCATTCATTTATTGATGGACACCAAGTTTGCTTCCGTATCTTGGCTATTGTGAATAATGTTGCAATGAACATAGGGATGCCTTTGCAAATAAGTGTTTTCTTTTTCTACAGATAAATACCCAGAAGTGAAATTGCTGAATCACCTGAAGGTTCTATTTTTATTTTTTTGAGGAAACTCTGTACTGTTTTCCATAGTGACTATTAATTTACGATCCCACCAACAGTGCACAAGAGATCCCTTTTCCTCACATCCTCAACCACACTTGTTATTTTTTTGACTTTTTAATAATAGACATTCTGATAGGTGTGAGGTGATAACTCATTATAATTTTGATCAGTTCCCTGATAATTAGTGACATTGAACATCTTTTCATACATCTGTTGACCATCTGTATGTCTTCTTTAGAGAAATATCTATTCAAGTATTTTGCCCATTTTTAAATTGGATTGCTTATTGTTTGATGTTGAGTTCTGTGAGATTTTAAATGTATTTTGGATAGTAATCCCTCATTGGATATGTCATTTGCAAATATCTTCTCCTATTCAGTAGGTTGCCCTTTTGTTTTGTTGATGTTTTTTTCGTAGTGCAAAAGCTTTTTAGTTTGATGTACTCCCATTTGTTTATTTTTTCTATTGTTGCCCTTGCCTGGGGAGACATACTCAAAAAAATATTGTTAAGAGCGATGTCAAACAGTTTACTGCCTATGTTTTCTTCTCGGAGTTTTGTGGTTTCAGGTCTTAAATTTGTCTTAATCCATTTTGATTTTATTTTTGTATGCAGTGTAAAAGAGTGGTCCAGTTTCATTTTTTGGCACATATCTTTCCAGTTTTCACAACACCATTTATCGAAGAGACTGTCATTTACCCATTGCATATTCTTATTTCTTTTGTCGTAGATTATTTGACCATATCAATGTGGGTTTATTTCTGGGTTCTCTATTCTATTCCACTGATATATCTGCTGTTTTTGTGCCAGTGGCATACTGTTCTGTTTACTATAGCTTTGTAGTATATTTTGAAATAAGGGAATTATGATACCTCCAACCATGTTCTTCTTTCTCAAGATTGCTTTGCCTATTCAGGGTCTTTCGTGGTTAGAATTATTTGTCCTAGTTCTGAAAAAAATGCCATTGATATTTTGATAGGTATTACATTAATCTTACCAATCCATAAACACAGTACACCCTTCCATTTATTTGGGTTGTCTTCAATATCTTTCATCAATTTCTTATAATATTTAGACTATGAGTTTATCACCTCCTTAGTTACATTTATTCCTGGGTATTTTATTCTTTTTGATGAAATTTCAACTGGAATTGTTTTCTTAATTTCTCTTTCTGATAGTTTGTTATTAGTGTATAGAAATGCAACAGATTTTGTGTATTAATTTTGTATCTTGCAACTTTACTGAATTCATTTATTAGTTGTAATAGTTTCTTGGTGGCATCTATGGTATTTTCTATATATAGTGTCATGTAATCTGCAAATAGTTTTACTTCTTCCTATCCAATTGAGATGCCTTTTATTTCTTTTTCTTGTATGATTGCTGTGGCTAGGACTTACAATATTATTTTGAATAAAAGAGGTAAGAGTTGGCACACTTGTCTTGTCCCTAATCTTAAAGGAAAAGCTTTCTGCTTTCACCATTGAGTATAATGTTAACTGTGGATTTGTCGTATATAGCCTTTATCATGTTGAGAATGTTCCCTCTCTACCCACTTTGTTGAGAGTTTTCATAATAAATGAATGTGGAATTTGTCAAATGCTTTTTCTGCATGTATTGAGATGATCATATGATTTTTATTCTTGGTTTTCTTTATGTGGTGTATGAGGCTGATTGATTTGTAGATTTAAACCATCCTTGAACCCTTGGAACAAATCCCACTTGATCACGTGGTATGATGATTTTAATGCATTGTTTAATTCAGTATGTTAATATTCTGCTGAAAATTTTCGCAACTATGTTCATCAGGAATATTGGCCTCCAACTTTCTTTTTTTTGTAGTGTCTTTGTCTGGTATTGGTATCAAGGTAATTCTGGCCTCAGAAAATGAGTTTGGAAGTATTTCTTCCTTTTCATTTTTTTTGAATAGTTTGAGAAAAATAGGTATTAATTCTTCTTTAGATGTTTAGTAGAATTCACTTGTGAAGCTCTTTGGTCCTAGACTTTGTTAGGAGTTCTTTGATTATTAATTTAACTTTGTTACCAGTAATTGGTTTGTTGAAATTTTCTGGTTCAGTCTTGGAAAGTTGTATATTCCTAGAAATTTATCCATTTCTTCTAGGTTGTCCAATTTGTTGTTGAATAATTGTTAATAGTATTCTTTTATGGTTCTTTGTATTGCTGTGGTGTTGGTTGTAACTTCTCTTTCATTTCTGATTTTATTTTGTATCAGTCCTCTCTCTTCTTTTCTTGATGAATCTGGCTAAAGATTTAGCAATTTTGTTTATCTTTTCAAATAACCTGCTTTTAGTTTCATCGATCTTTTCTACAGTTACTTTTTTAGTCTCTATTTTGTTTATTTTCTCACTGATCTTTATTACTTTCTTTCTTCTACTAAGTTTGGCTTTTGTCAGCTTTTTTTTCCCCCTAGTTCCTTTTGGTATAAAGTTAGATTGTTTATATGGGATTTTACTTGTTCCTTGCGGTAGACCTGTATCAGTATAAACTTCTCTCTTATAACTGCTTTTACTATATCTCATAGATTTTGGATAGTTGTGTCTCATTTTCATTTTTCTCAAGGTATTTTTTTATTTCTTCTTTGATTTCTTTATTGACTGTTTAGTAGCATGTTATTTAGTTTCCACATCTTTGTGACTTTTTACAGTCTTCCTCTTGTAATTGTTTTCTAGTTTCATGCTATTGTGGTCAGAAAAAAATGCTTGATGTAATTTCAATATTCTTGAATTTATTGAGACTTGTTTTGTTGCCTAACATGTAATCTATCCTGGGGAATGTTCCATGTGCACTTGAAAAGAACGTGTATCCTGTAGTTTTTGGATGAAATGGTCTGTATATATCTATGACTATTAACTCCATCTGCTTTAATGTGTTCTTTAAGGCCAATGTTTTCTTATTGATTTTCTGTCTGGATAATCTATCCATTGATGTAAGTGGGGTATTAAAGTCTCCTACTATTATTGTAATACTCTCAGTTTCTCCCTTTATGTCTGTTAATATTTGTTTTATATATTTCGGTTTTCCTATGTTGTGTGCATGAATATTTCTTCTTGGATTGATACCTTTATCAATGTGTAACGCTTTTCTTTTTCTTTATACAGTCTGTTTTAAAGTCTAGTTTTTCTGATATGAGCATTGCTACCCCAGCTTTCTTCTCATTTCTGTTTGCATGTAACATCTTTTTCCATCAGTTCCCGTTTAGTCTCTGTGTCTTTTTTATCTGAAGTGAGTCTTTTGTAGGCAGCATATAGACAAATCTTGTTTTGTTATCCATTCAGCCAGCCTACAGAGTCTGACAATTAAGTTCGTGAACTTGTTGCACTGATGTTGCTAACTTTTTTTTTTTTTTATATCAGAGGTACTATTCATTATGAATTTGTACCAACTGGACAAACAGTTAACCAAGTTTACTATTTGGATGTGCTGAAAAGGCTGCATGAAAAAGTTAGACAACATGAACTTTTCACCAACAATTCATGGTTCTTGCATCATGACAATGCACCAGTCCACACAACACTGTCTGTGAGGGAGTTTTTAGCCAAAAAACAAATAACTGTATTGGAACACCCTCCCTCCTCACCTGATCTGGCCCTCAATGACTTCTTTGTTTGCCTGAAGATAAGAAATATTGAAGAGATTTTGATGATGTTCAGGACATCAAGGGTAATATGATGACAGCTCCGATGCCCATTCCAGAAAAAGAGTTCCAAAATTGCTTTGAAGGGTGGACTAGGCACTGGCATCAGTGTATAGTTCCCCAAGGGGAGTACTTTGAAGGTGACTGTAATGACTTTGAAGATGACTATTCAGCAGTGAGGGTATGTAGCACTTTCTCTAGGATGAGTTTGTGAACTTTATTATCTGACCTTGGAGGCCTTTGATTGAGACATTTAGTCCATTTACATTTAAAGTAATTATTTATAGGTGTGCAATTATTGCCACTATCTTAATTGTTTTTTGGTTGTTTTTGTAGTTCTTTTCTGTTCATTTCTTTTTTTGGTCTCTTCCTTTGTGGGTTGCTGGTTTTCTTTAGTGTTATGTTTGCTTTCTTTTCTTTACTTTTTGTGTATCTTTTGTAGGTTTTTTTGTGGTTACCATAAAGTTCACATATATTGACCTATACGTGATAATCTATTTTAAGCTGATAAGCACTTAAGTTTAAATGCATTCTAAAAGCACTACGTTTTAACTCCCCCTCCTCGCTTTATGTTTTCGCTGTTACATTTTAATTTTTATTTATGCATCCCCCAACTACTTATTGTAGTTATAGTTGATTTTGTTAGCTTTTTAACTGGCTGAATGCTGCCTTTACTATATATTTGCCTTTACCAGTTATGTATTTTCATTCATATATTTTCTTATTTCTGGTTATGGACTTTAAAAAAGAAACTTTAACATTTCTAGTAATTCTGGTTTAGTGGTAATGAATTCTTTTAGTTTTTGCTTGTCTAGGAAACTTTATTTACCCCTCAATTCTGAATGGTAACCTTCCTGGGTAAAAGTATTCTTTCCTTTTAGCACTTTAAATATGTTTTGCCACTCCTTTCTGGCTTGCAAAGTTTCTGTTGAGAAAACAGCTGATAGACTTATGGGGTTTTCTGTGCATATGATTAGTTGTGTTCCTCTTGCTTCCTTCACAATACCCTCCTCATCTTTAACTTTTGCCATTTTAATTATGTCTTGGTGTGGATCTCTTTGGGTTCATCTTGTTTGGAACTCTGTGTTTGCTAGACTTGGATATCTGTTTCCTTTTCCAGGTTGGAAAAGTTTCAAGCCATTATTTCTTTAAATAAGTTTTTTGCCCCTTTCTCTTTATCCTCTCTTTCAGGAACATCCATAATGCAAATGTTAGTATGCTTGATGTTGTCCCAGAAGTCCTTGAAATTATCCTCATTTAGATTTTTTTTTTTCCTTTTTGCTGTTTTCATTGGGTGATTTCCACTATCCTGTTTTCCAGGTCACTAATCCATTCTTTTGTATTATCTAATCTGTTGTTGATTCCCTCTAGTGTATTTTTCATTTTAGTTATTGTATTCTTCAGCTTTGATTGGTTCTTTTTTGTATTTTCTAACTCCTTTTTTTTTAAAGTTCTCACTGTGTTTCTCTTTTTTCTCCCAAGTTTGATGAGCATCCTTATGACCACTACTTTTTTATTTCTTTATCAGGCAAATTACTCATGTCCATTTCATTAGGGGCTTTTTTTTTTTTTTCATTTGAAACACATTTCTCTCTCTCCTCATTGTGTTTGACTTTCTGTGTTTGTTTCTATGAATTAGACAAAACCACTAGCTCTCCTGATCTTGAAGTAGTGGCTTTGTGTGGGAATGACCTCTGCGTAGGTACGTGAGCCAGTTATCGTTGGCCAGATCTGCAGCAGGCACTAATGGTGCCAGGGGTGTCATTGCAGGCTGGTTAGCTGGAGCTGGGGTAGATGTGGTCTGAGGTGTGCCAGGGTGCACGGTGCTGAGGGGTGCTATGGCAGGCTGGCTGGCCAAGTTTGGAGTTGTCACAGGGTGAATTGGCCCATGGTATACTGTGGTGGCCTTGCAGCTGGCTGGAGTGCTTGAACTGATATTCTATCCATGTTATCTAGGCAAAGGGGGGACCTAAACAATGGTGCTTGCCAACATCTCTAATCCCAGAGTGTTCTTATAGAGTCAAGAGAGTTCCTGCAGTTCCCCAGCCACTTGGCATGTGCCTTGGGAGTAGCAAATGGAATTTTTTAGGTGCCCTGCATATTGCTGTTTTTTTCACTGTGCTCCAGTGCACATGAGTCTGCATGTGAGCCCCTCCAGGATATCCCTCCCTACTGCTGGTTGCCCCAGTCAGGGTATGTTTCCATAGTTATCACATCTTTGCCTCTCCAGCCTTCTCTAAGTAGTCCCTCTCTCATCTGTTGTGTAGAAGCTGTTCAATCACCCTCACTTGTGCTTCAAAAGAAAGTTCTTTCTATGTAGGTCTGTATTTGGTATGTCCATGTGAGAAAGTGAGTTCAGGGTCTTTCTACACCACCGTCTTGGATCTGCCTCCAAAGTTTTATTTTTTAAATGTTAACATTACTTAATTCCATAAATCATATTGGCAAGTTTATGAACTTTTGATGAAAACTATGAGATGTCCACCTACAAATCAATGAAGAAGTACCTGTAATTTTATTTCTTCTTAGAGGATATCCGAGATTTAAATTTGATAACACTGATGTTAAGCTATTAATAAGTTACGCATGTTTCCTTTGTCAAGGTAAGTATTTTAAATTTGCTAACTATTTCTGTGTGGGTAAATACGATATTTCCCTGAAAATAAGACCTAGCCGGACAATCAGCTGTAATGCATCTTTTGGAGCAAAAATTAATATGAGACTTGGTATTTATTATATTATATTATATTAATTATATTAATTATATTATATTATATTAGACCCGATCTTATAGTAAAATAAGACCCGGTCTTATATTAATTTTTGCTCCAAAAGACATATTAGAGCTGATTGTCTGGCTAGGTCTTATTTTCGGGGGAAACACCTCGGCTATCAGTTGTATTAACTCAGAAGTCACTGATAAAATATTAACACATTCTACCACTCTGAAGTAAAGGTAATGTTTTTGTGAGGGAATAGAAAGTAACTGCTTTTGAAAAAAACTTCTGTTATGGAAACAGGATTTTGAGAATCAATGTTTGGAAATGTTTCCACCATTATGAGATTTTGTAGTTGAAAATGTCACTAATAAAATTTTTTATATCTGCGTACTTTAAAAACATGGCACAAAAGGTGCTAAACATCTTTCAAAATATTTGAAATATACAGTCCCAGTGGTTTTTCAAATCATTTGGTAAAAATTTAAAGATTCCAAAACTTCTGATTATTTTACAAGACCAACTGATTGTCGCCAGGAAAGGTGAACATTTCCTAATATTTCAACCAATATCTATAAAATTGGTGAATGAGTCTAAAAAATGAATATAATGATTTAGTATGATTGACAATGATGTATTTATTTGTTCCAATTTGGTCCTGTGTGAATTTGTGAGGTATCTTTATAGCTAGAATTGCTTTTTAAAACAAATATCAAATAAAATTGAATTAAAAACTCTTTGATCATAGTATCACAAAGTATTAAACTAAGATTTTTAAAAAAGAATAAAGCCTATTTAATCATATGACACTCACTAAACTATTAAGACTATTTATACCAGGGCCTGGGGGAGGTGGGAATGGAGAAAGGTTGGTCCAGGTTTACAAACTTCCAGTCATAAGATGAGTAGGTTCTGGGGCTTTAATATACAGCATGGTGGTTATAGTTAATAACACTATATTATATACTTTATATACTTGGAAGTTCCTAAGTGAGTAGATCTTAAATGTTCTCACCACAGAAAAGATATGGTAATTATGTGATGTAATAGAAATGTTAGCTAATCATTTTGCAATATATAAGTTTGTCAAATCAATACATTACCTATATACCTTAAACGTACACTATGTTATATGTTAATTATATATCAGTACTGCTGGGAAAAAGAGACTATTTTAGAGGAGTGAAAGATTTTTTATTCTATTGTAGAGTTAAAAAGAACAAAAAATATTTTAAAATAGTTTATTTCATTTTTACCTTATTCTTTATATTTTTCTACTCCCAAGTTTGTTTTATAATGAATATAATCCATGAGAATAGTGGTTAATATATTATATTATTAAATAAATAAATTCAGGTGCTCACTCAAATATTTTCAGTTGATAGAATGTAAAGATAACACATTGGGAACCACTTCTCTATAAAACTTCATGCAACTGAGTTAGAATATCATGATAAAATAGACTGTCAACATGGAATATATAAATAACCAAAATTGGCTCAATATGTAGAAGATCCACCATGAATAAAATTGAAAAAGATGATGATTATGCCCCCAAATTTGCCAAAACCAGATGATTTTGTGAATGTTATTTTAGTGTCTGAAATTATAGAGTTCTTTTGCAATTTAAAATATCCCAGAGACTAAAGAAAGATGGAAATCTTCCCAGTTTATTTTAACCTTACACCAAAACCTGATAAAATTATCATAATGAAAGAAAACTACAGCTAAATTTCACTTATGATTATAGAGGAGGAAAAGAAATTCTAAACAAAATATCATCAATCCTGATGTTTTAAAAGAACAATGAATTACAACTATAGTAGGGTTTATTCTTGGAATCAAGGATGGATTAGCAAGAAATCTAATAATGTGATAGATACAAATCATAAAAAATACAGTGATCATATCAGTAGATGTCTTCCAAAAGTACCCAGTTTAGTTCAATATTCACGTTTACAAAATATTCAAGGAAATTAAAAAGAATGTTTTTTCAACATTTCACACAAATATATATTCGCATATATACATACACAAATATATGCATAGATAGGCACATAATCGTAGATAGCTACAGTATTTCCCCGAAAATAAGACCTAACCAGAAAATAAGCCCCAGCGTGATTTTTCAGGGTGCTCCTAATATAAGCCCTACCCCAAACATAAGCCCCAGTTAAGATCGTCAGCCAGAGGGACGCATTTGGTAGTCTGGTGCAACACACGATGGATGTATTGAATTATAAAATAATAATATTAATATATAATTAAACATAAATAAATAATATTATTGACATTAATAATTAAAATACATTATAATATAAACTATAATTAAGTATTTGTAAATACCCAAGCGGGCACCTTAGGATGAGAGATAAACACCTGTGTAAACAGATGAACTCGAGACTTATTGCCGAATGACCAATTAGAGAACAGACACAACGCATGAATAACATGCGCACTTGATAATGAATGGATGTGGTTGTGTCTAATATGAATCTTCATAATTCAATATGTCATGTGTTGTAACGGATGTACTTAATACACTCGTGTGAAATAAAGAAGTGTTTTCTGAATTTTGGCACCTGCAATTTTTCGTCACTTTTGTGTAGACCATCATTCCTAACTCATCATTTTTGTTGCCACCCCTGTCTCGTAAGTATTCAATTAACACTTGATCTAAAGGTAGATTTAAAGGGAGTAATACTTTGAATCCCAGACAAGATGAGTGAAAAAAGAAAGAACTATTCTGTCCAGTACAAGAAAGGAATCATGGAGGACTCCCGGGGCAAGAATCTGATGGCTTTCTGCAAAGAGAAGAAGTTGGACCTCCGAGTGATCCGAAAATGGTGAGCAGAGTACGACAACCTCAGTCAACAGGTGGATGGGGGAAATGCTAAGAAGCACAAGTGTGGATCAGGTCCGCAACCATTATTTTCTGAGCTGGAAGACATCATCTGTGAATGGATTGCTGACAGGAGAGCAAAGGCTTTGGTTGTGCGCAGGGCTGATACTCAAGCATTTGCCCTTGCAATGGCATTACAGTTAGAAATATCCCCAGAAGAATTCAAAGCATTGCAACACTGGCTAAATGGCTTCCTTCAAGGATATGTACTGTCTCTAAGATAGACAACACTGTTCAAGCTAGAAGATACTGAAGTTATTAAACATGCACTTGCATTCAAGTCCTTTGTTGATGGCACTGACTTTTCTAAATACCAACTCTCCAACATGGATGAAACTGCAGTGTTTATGGGCCAAGGATCTCAAACGACAATTGATCAGAGGGGTGCCTCGTCAATCTACATTTCCTCCACTGGTTACAGAAGTGCATATGTAACCTGTATTTTGGTAATTTGTCTGGATAGAAAACAAGTCCCACCTCTAATCATCACTAAAGGCAAGAAAGATAAGGTTGAATGTGTTTCAGGCATTTATGTTCTTGAAACCGAAAAAGCCTGGTGCACACAAGCAGTTATAAGGAAGGGTGTCAATTTAATGCTGCCACTTGTTTTGCGTGGTGGCCAAAGAGGTCTGCTACCCGTCTGGGTTTCAGCTAGCACTCACCGCACTAAAGAGATGAAGAACTTCCTTGAAGAGAGAAGAATAGATCAAATAACGATTCTCGCAGGAATGACTATCTATCTCTAGACTCTTAATTTTACAATAAACAAGACATTCAAGGACAATTTGCTCTTGGAAATCAATGACTACATTGAAAATAGAACGGAGAGAAATCAGCGTGGAAACTTTGTGAAGTCTAGACTGCAAGAGGTCTTGACTTGGGTGAAGAATTCATGGGATAAAATCACCGACAGCTGTGTTGCCAATGCATTACGAGCAGGCTACGTGCACAAGAAATGCTAATTTAAGAAGAGCTCTGTTGCTGGACATGAGAGATCGGGGCCAATGGTTCTATAGGAAAAGGAGTCGCAAGAAATTCAAGCCGGAATTCTGGGTTTGGGGAGTTATGAGGATGTTCCAGAAGAAGATGACATGACTGTATTTGAATAAATGTAGATTTTTGTACATGAATAAATGAATAAATGTAGATTGTTGTACATGAATAAATGTAGATTGTTGTATGTGAAAAAATAAGACATCCCCTGAAAATAAGCTCTAATGAGTTTTTTGGAACAAAAAGTAATATAATTAATAATAATAATACATTAATATAAAAATTATTTTCGGGGAAATACGGTAGGTGCCTGTCTCGCTCTTTCCTCTCTCTCTGTTTCAGAGGCATTCCTATAGAAGTCATAAATAACTGACATAAAACAGTTAACTACTATTTTGTGATGTAATCTTAGCCAATATGAGAAAAACTGAATAAATTGTAAAATATTCAGATGAAAGAGAGTATCAATGATATCAATGTTTGCAGCTGAAAAATGTCTTAAACAGGTAAGTTCAGTGAAATAGCTATTTACAAAACAGACATTGAAAAATTAAATTAAATCAAATTAATTGAATTTTAATAAATTAAATTAATAAACTATTTCAATTAACTTATTTAATTATTAAAAATTAATGAATTTATTTAATTAAAATAAATTTAATATTAAATAAATTAGATTAAATAAATAAAATTAAATTAAATCAATTTTATTTAAATTAAATAAAATTAAATAAATTTAATAATAAATTAAAATTTATTGGGGTGACAATTGTTAGTGAAATTACATAGATTTCATGTGTACAATTCTGTAATACATCATCTATAAATCCCATTGTGTGTTCACCACCCAGAGTCAGTTCTCCTTCCATCACCATATATTTGATCCCCCTTACCCTCATCTCCCTGCCCCCAGCCCCCTTACCCTCTGGTAACCACTAATACAACATTTTCTAAAGGACATGGACTTTAGACAACTGCAATGAGGATATTGTCTGATAAGAAGATTCCATATTATTAAGATTTTTTTTGCTAAATTAATTACAAATTTATAGAATTCTTTCTATAACACATGACCAAGTGATTTCAAAGTTCAAGTAGAAAAATAAACTGCAATAACCAAGAAAATTCTGAAAACTAAGATTGAGATGAGATTTTCTCTCATTTTTTGAAATATACTATCAAAATATAATAACTAAAGCAGTAGAACTGGAATAGGTAGAACAATGAACAGAATAAAAAATCCTAGAATTTCAAGTATGCTTAAGAATTTATCTTATGCCAAAGTGACCTTTATTGGCAATAGGAAAAAATATATATGTTATTTTAAAATGGTGTTGAAGCAATTAACTAACATTTTGAAGAAAAAAGACAAATATTACATTCCATACCATAATTTAAAATAAATTCCAGACTGATTAAAGATTTTGAGTATGGAAAATAAATTATGTTTATAGTCAACAAGAATTCTGTAAGCATAATACAGTGGTTGTGCCCAAGTTTTGTGGGGCTCAAGCTTAACCAGTTGTAGAGCTTTCTTTAAACAAGGTAATGTAAAAGCATGAATGCAAAATTAGACACAAAATGAATATCTGTTTAGAATGAGAAAACAAAGCTGATAAATATAGAAACCACAAAATCTAGAATAAAAACAAACATTTTTATTAACTGCTTGACACTCTGTAACACTTTTCTCCTATATCTTTTGGGTTGCATTGCCTCTTCATATACCAATGATTTTTTAATATTATGTTCTAAAGCAAGAATAAAAAGATAATGTAGTAATTCCTATCATAATTTATCAAAGCGCTTTCTTTAAATTGATAGATTAGGAAAGTTTCTTACTGCTTCACTCATATGGATAATACACACATTTTTAGTATTGTTGCCAAATTCAAGGAAACCTCTAACAGGTATCTTTCATACGTAATTTGGAAGACATTGAGACATTTCAAGTTTTCTTTTGCAGGATCTAATCTTAAAACACGTTTTGAATTGGTTATGCTCAGTTAACTAATTATCCTTGATGGCATTGTGATGTATGTTATCTTCCTGATATTAGTATTTCCTGACAAATCAACCAAAAACACAAATCTTCCAATTTGTTAATATTATTCACTTCTCTTTCTTAACTGGAATGCCAAACAGTCCTAGGGCTTATTTCCCACTTCTACTTGAAATTTCTTTCTTTTAATGAGCTATGTTTTTAATACTGAGTTTTTAAAAATTTCAATTTGCTTCTTAATGTCAGAATAATTTCTGTTGATATATAGATGTGCATAACAAACAATTTTGTTGTTTGGACATGTAAAAGTACATATACTACATTATCAATTTTTAATTATTTATACACATTATCAGCAGAAAATTTCTGTTATGACTGGGCATTGCTGACAACAAAACCCTGTGTTTATCATTTCACATGGAAGGATTTTTCACAGCCTTGATCCTGGCTCTGTACATTTCGAATATATTGTGCCTATTCCTAGAAGCCATTCTTATAAGGACATAGCAGTAACAACTAAACCATATTCAGAAATGGGAGCTAATCACTTAAACACATCCCACTCAACTCAGTGTATTCTAAGATCACTTCATAGTCTCTCTGATGTCGTTTGGTGTAACGGAGAGGTAGTGAGAGTGAAAAGAGACTGAATGTGATTAAAATATCTGATTTTTGAAGTTTTATAACCATGTTAACCTATTATGAGATCCCCTTCTAGAATTCAAAAAAAGGCCCACATACAAGTGAGGAGTCTGGAACTTAAAGCTTCATGGTAAATCCTTTTCTAAGACATAATATGTACAGTAAGGACAATATTTATCAGTTAAATGACATAAGTGTTATAAATGACAGTAACTCAAATATGTCATTCATAACTATAAGAAAGTTTTCAAATGGGGAAAATTTTGTCACATATACAACAATTATTAATTTATATCATAATGTATTAAGTATAGATAATATAATTCAGAAGAAAACACAATAATTTAAAATGGACAATAATTTCATATAGATTTTTTAAAACATTATACTTGTTCTCCACTTTGATCACTCGATTGTATCTACATCTATCTATCTATCTATCTATCTATCTATCTATCTATCTATCTATCTATAATAACAAACATAAGAATTTAAAAAGAAATTGTGGTACCATATTGGATTACAATTATTTAAAAAATAAAGAAGTGCTAAGGTATGGTTGCCTTTAAAATTTAAAATTACATGAGAAATTGATTTATTAACTTGGATCATTTCCCCCCCAGCTTTATTGAGGTACTTGACAAATGAAAATGTAAGATACTTAAAGTGTAGAATGTGATGATTTAATATACATATACATTGTGACTGGATTCTTCCCATTAGTTAACACCTCATCATTTCACATATTTACCTTTTTGTGTCAGTGCATTATTTCTTAAGCAACATATATAAAATAATCAGTAAACCCAGTGTAAAGTTTGAACTCATTATTCAAAAATGATGTATAGAAAATGCTGAGTTTTTTAATTAGACAATTTGAAATTTAAAAAAGCCAGTTATATATAGAAAATAACACACGAAAATAAAAGAAAAAATTGACAAACAGAGAGTGACAGAAAATGCAATTCAACAACATGCAGAAAAAGGCTGTCAGAGACTGAGAAGTAAGAGGAACACGAGTACACCAACCAAACTAATTACTGGGCTGTGCAGGCTGGGCCAAGAGAGGCAGGTGTGCCTGACAGCAGAGGCAGGGGCAGACATAACCAAGAGTTACCTTGTGATATGCATGAGAAAGAATCTCATACAAAAGCTAAAGGGCAAATTTTGGGAAAAGATAGGATCTGATCTGGGGTAAATGGTGACATGCAGATAATTCTTTACTTTTTCTTTTCATCAATATTGAAGTTATTCCTTTTCCCGATATTTGCTTTGTGTAAGTCACTTGGTTTTCTCCTTTTACTATATATTATGTGGCATTGTGGAGAGTACAGATGCTGAAATTTATGAACTTAGAGTATGCTTCTCTGATATTTCATTGTCCATTATCACTGGTATGATGATGCTGATAATATCACTTTACCCCACAGGGGATTCACATGCTTGAAGTAAAAAGAATACCAGCCAAGTCATCCTTATTTAATTCTTGGTTCCATCCCACTCCATAAATGCTTATGGAGTCTAAGAAGGGTCAGGGCCCTTGAGTTTGTGAGGATACAAAGAGCAGGTCTCCCTGTTCATGTGATGGTCACATACAATAACCACAATACTGTAACAACTATAATGGAGACATCTAATCAATGGTATGATGACTCAGATGAAGAAAGTGAGAATACCTTCCAAAAAGCCATACTTGAACTGAAGGGTAAAAGACTAAGATGTCACATGGTCACTAGGAGGGGAAGAGGCATACAGGAAGTGGGGAAAATGGGGAAAACATAAAGAAGTGGATGATCACAGGGCACGCAGGGAATGTTCTGGAATGTAGATAAAATGAAAAACAAACAATGTAGAGCTAGTCTCATTGTGTCTGGAGTTGTCATCCTCTTAATTCTTATGGAAACTAAAGATTTGATAGAAACAATGGAGATCAAAGCATGGTGTTTCATTTCTGAGAATTCTGGATTCTTTCATTCTGGGGGGAGAGGGACAAGCGAAAAAGGAAGACTGTCATTCTTTATCCAAAACCTTCTAGGACTTTTCTTTGCCTTCAGAGTATGGTCCAGCCTCCTGAACATGGCATACAATTCCCTTCGCAATATGAAACCAATGTTATGTCTGTTTGCTATTCTTCCAAATTTATTGTGACATGAGAATCATCACTTCAAAATAGTCCTGGCATAAATTAAGGTAAAAATAACTTATATTTGAACATGCTTGCCTTTAGTAAAAACATCAAATTCAGAAATAACATGTAATAAAACTATGTTTTGCAAAAGTGGAGGTCCTTGAAAACTTCAGATTTCTGAAATGACTAAAATTTGGAATGGCCAGGACCCCCTCGGCCCCAAGCCTATCCACTCTGGAGGCAAGAAGGAAGTGTCTGCACACTCACAACTCTCAGCTGTCAGTTCTCTGAGCTGAGGTGAGAGCCCTGTTGCTGAGACAGCTCCCTTGGGGCTCTGTGGTTGGTGGTGAAGTTGAGAAAATGTCAATTTGTATTGGTTTGTGTATTAGCTTGGAGGCCGACAAACATTAAAGATTTGGCAAAAAATAGGTCAAGAAAAAAAAATAACTCAGTAGAGAGCTGAAGAGAGAAGTGGTTACTTTAGTCCTGGTAGCAACTTGAATGTGGTTGGAGGAGCAATAAGTAGGTGGCACTCTGACCACAGAGGAGATGACAACCTTCAATGAAGACACGGAAGTTTAAACAGCTGTTTCATACTCAGATGGGGCAGCCACTTGCACGGAACTACAGATACAATGTCCTTTTGGCATGGGTAATGTGTGCATGTGTGTGTGTGATGTATGAAAGATTCCATTTCATTTTATAACAATAAGCCAAATGCCAAAAATTTCATGCTAATATCTATTTTAGGGCCACTGTTAGAGCCATATATCCTAAACCATCTTCATCATCATTAGTAGAAACTCACAGATGAGCTTATCATTATCCCTTTAATCACTGTTCCTTGTAGAGCATTTCCCATTTTCATCTCAGCAAATGGCTCCACCATCTACACAGTAACTTGGACCAGAAACCCAGGAGAGTCATTCTAGTTATCTCTCTCTTTTGCACCTCAACTCTAATACATATCTTTATCTACTAATTTCTGTACAAAGTTGATAATATGTCTTCTCCATTGACGTGTAAGCTCACTAAGAAAAACTGTAATACCCATTTTTGTATATTCAATAGTTTACACATTGCTTTAAACACAAAACAATAAATGTTTTGTGAGCAGAAATAATATTTATATGAGGTATGACCAAACAATTAAGTGAATGTTTAAATTTAAAAAGTTTTTTTTACAGTAAAAGACACATTGCCATTAATTCTCCTCAAAATATAGAAAACAGTTTCAAACACACTTATTCCATCATTCCTGCCACTTTCTGAAGCAGTTCTGGGTGTCTTCTATTGTGAGTCTTTAGTTGTCCTGTCGTGGCTGCCTCGGTGTGCTGAATTGATTCAAAAATTTTACCTTTCATGGCCATTTTGACTTTGGGGAAGTTCCACATATGGTGAATAAGGTGGATGAGGACACACTATAATGTTTTTGACAGAAATTTCCATATACCAGAAGTGATGTGTGACACAGAGCCATTCCCTTGTGATCAAAAGACACAATAAATGCTGTGCCGAGTGCCATCCAACAGAAAGACACGGGTCTTCAATACAGGAAGTGGCACATTGAACCTTAGTAATGGTGTATGACAAGTTTCAACTTGTTCGGTGCAGTTAGTTGGATGTGAGCTACAGTTGAAAGAAGGTGTGTTTTAAAGTGTGCTGTAAATCATGGATCACAAAAAAATGCATTAACATGAAATGGGCATACAGTTTCATCCTCCATCATGACAATGTTCCATGTCACAAATTGCTTCTGGCATATGGCAATTTCTGTCAAATAAAAACATCACGGTGTGTCCTCATTCACCTTATTGACAGGATCTGGCACCATGCAACGTCTGGCTCTTCCCCAAAGTCAAAATGACCATGAACATTTTGAATTGATTCAGGACATCAAGACAGCCAACTAAAGACGCTCACAAAAGAGGACTTCCAGGACTGCTTCAGAAAGTGGCAAGAATCATGGGATAAGTGTGGCCAAAGCAAGGGGAAGTATTTTGAGGGGGATTAATGGTAATGTGCCTTTTACTGCATAAAATTTTTTATCACACCTCGTATACCTTTAAAAGGGTTCATATGTACCACGTAGTCTAAGCATTCAAACATTTTCACATTATGTCATTAATAAAGGCCAAGGATTTAAAATGTTAATACTTACAGATCAACAAAGCTGACACATATATATGATGGTTTGTTCCCAAATGGCTGTGCAGAGTAAAGTTCTACTGGACTCCTTTAGGTGCTTTAACGAGCCCTCTGCTGCTATCCCAGCATGCCAGATAGCCACATTCACTGGCAGGTAACACCTCACAGTGTCATCCAAGCTTGCTGATGGTGCCTCCTCAAGCTGCGAGGTGTTCAGACCATCCTCGTCCTCAGATACATTTTTTCCCATAATTACTTAACACTATACATAGGTGGATAAAAATTCATCAATAACTCCTCAGATTTGTGCAAAGAACTGTTTTTAGATTTGTATGCTAACTTCACTGTGTTACATATAAGAAAATCACAATCCTTAAGCTAAATAATCTTTGATTCTAAAAATAGGTAAGACTGACACACCTAGAGATAGAGATAGATAAGAATGTAGACAAACAAAATCAGTACTTCTGACTTCATTCAGTGGAAACATTCCAAACTAAATTAAGAAATTCTTAACTCTCTTCTCAAAGTTTTTTTTTAGGTTGTTGTTGCTGTTTGTTTTCATGGAGGGGAAGAGAATCATTTATTTTGATTTTACATTTTGATTAATTCCATTCTTTCTCCATCATTCTTTTTCTTCCCTTGTCATGGCTGGAGAAAACTTAGGGTCATTTCTCAGTGCAAATGATAGTGTGGTAATTTTCCATCTAATTTTGACTCTTTCTTTTCTTAATGTAATTTTTATTAAATTTATTGGCGTGACATTTGTTAGCAAAATTATATGCTTCAAGTGTACAATTCTATAATACACTAACTATATATTGCATTGTATGTTCACCATCCAGAGTCAGTTCTCTTTCCATAACCATGTATTTGACTCACTTTACCCTCTTCTACCACCCCTCCCTTACCTTCTGGTAACCACTAAACTGCTGTCTGTGTCCATGAGTTTTTGTTTATTTGTTTCTCGTCTTTATTTGAAGATGTCGCACATGTATACCATGGAATATTACTCAGCCATAAAAAAGAAATACTGTCATTTGCAACAACATGGATGGCTCTTGAGGTTATCATACTATGTGAAATAAGTCAGACAGAAAAAGCAGAGATTTTTTTCTCGACTTACGATTTTACTCATATGTGGGACATAAAACTGAAAGTAATTTTGACTATTCTAAAAACAAAATTTTTAAAAAATTTTATTGGGGAATATTGGGAGACTGTATTTCTCCAGGGCCTATCAGCTCCAAGTCGTTGTCCTTCAACTTTTAGTTGCAGGGGGCCATCCCATGTGGGAATTGAACCAGTAACCTTGTTGTTGAGAGCTCGTGCTCTAACCCATTGAGCCTTCTGTCCGTTCCTCCGGAAGCTCAGCAACATCTCATTGCCTTCAATCAGTTGTGAAGGGCGCAGCTCACTGGCCCATGTGGGAACTGAACTGGCAATCCTGTTGTTCAGAGCTCACGTTCTAACAAACTGAGCCATCGGCTGCCCCTTAAAAAATTTTTTTGTTATCACTTACAACCATCCCCTATTTTAATTTTCTTGTATTTGTTCCACTGTTCACATTTCCCCCTTGAAACCAACTTATTTTGAAAAAAAAACAAAAACACTAATCTTCATTCTGGAATCACTTTGTTGTATTCAGTTTGAGTTGTTGATGTCCACTTGGAGTTTCTTAAGCCAAACTTCATGTGTTTAGCATAGAATATATAAAGGATTCCTGAAACTTGAAAGTATCTTTGCTCTCATTCTGTGTAAAGTTTTGGATGCTGCGTTTCTGTAGGGTGAACTGCACATGACTGATTATTAAAAGTAAATGTTCAATAGGGTATTTGCTGGATTGATTGACTTCCAATGAATCCTTAAGACTACAACCAGCTGCTTAGGACTGTGACAAAACTATGTTTTCATAATTTTCTAATGAGTTCAATGTGGTAATTTTTCTTTTGATGAAGAGAAATGTTTCTTAAATAGAATTTGTAACATACATTTTGTTTTGCTTTCCCTCGAATGCTTGGTTTAGCTCAGTAGTTGTATACTTGGAGACTCATTGTCATCACTTATGGCACTCTCAGTACCGTTGAACAGAAACCCACCCACAGGTGGCCTCTTCAGAAAAAGAGGAAATGATTTGCTTTTTAGATTTGCTCAGCTTGCATTTTATTTATTTTATAAAGAGTCAACAATGATAGGTACACTTCAGTTCCAATTTAATTTACGCTGTTGGTTGTTTAAAAATGACACAGTGTCTGTTCTGTTATCAGGTGCTGTTGTATAAAGCTGATCAGTTCCCTTTGAATTCCAGTACTTCCACACCCTGGTGAATTAGCCTAGAGTCATATTTGCCCGATGTTCCATTGTCAAGGTTGTGTATTCTTTGACAATGTGTGACATTGGGCCAGTTACCTAACTTCTTTAGTCCTGCGTCCTCATCTGTAACATGCAACTAGTCGTAGAATCGATTTCTAAGAGCTATTGTGAGGATCAAATGAAATCCAGAATATGAAGCACATTGACTGAACACTGAATGGAGTCTATGTTAACTATTATGTTGACAAAATGAAGTCTTCCCCTGCTTCTCAACTGAAGGAGTGTACAGTTGGGGAACTTGTGTTAGGAACTGTTATTATTAAAACCATATTGTTAGCCAGTCACAAAAAGACAAGGCTGCATGACTCCACTTATACAAGGGATCTAAAGTAGTCAAATTCATAGAAACATAAAGTAGAATGGAGGTTTCCAGAGGCTGGGAGAGAGGGAAATGAGGTGCTATTCAATGGATACTGAGTTTCATATTTGCAAGATGAAAAATTTTTGGAGATCTGTTGCACAAAAATGTGACTATACTTAATACTACTGAACTGATAAAATGGTAAACTTTATGTTATGTTTTTTATCACAATAAAAAATAAAACATTTTTAAAAAGCATATTGTTGATAAGCTCCATCAGTCATTGCTTAGACATTGTATCTATGAAATGGAATCCACAGCCTGCTGTAAATTTACGTTGTTCTCGTCTAGGTCAACATTGAAATCTGGAAGACATATCAGATCGCCCTTCTATTTAGAAGCTGTCTCCCAAAATGCGACTGAAATGATTCATTTTGGGAACCCAAGGGAAGACCCTGGCCAGTAAGAGGGCTTCACTTCCTGCCAGAAATATCAAAGCAGTTGTTCATAGTGTAAACACTGCCTCTAGATAGCAGGCTTCCAATAGGGTCAGGAGGACACAAGAAAAACATAATTTAGAGCCTTTGCAGATTCACACAGCTGAGCCTCTCGGCCTTCAGCTCTATAAGGGTAGATTCAATTTTCTGATTGCACATTCAAGGATGTAGAAAAACATTTCTTTAAGAAAAAAGACCATTATAAAAAAAATGTCATACAAATCAACTAGCATAAAGTCCAGGAGTTGCATTCTACCTGTAGTTTCCAGGGCGAGAAGCCTCATGATACTCTGGAACACTAAAGTGGCTAAGAAGGAAGTAAATTTCAGTCACAGCCTATTAATTATTACTATTAACCACTTTCAAAAAATTCTTTCTTAGGGCTTTTTGCAATTAGCAATGTCACAAAGATATTATAGAAATGGGGCCAATCTCTCAAAAGTGTCCCTGGGATGGTGTTACTGGGCATTGTCCTTCTTCCCCAGGTTTTGCTCTTTACCTTCAAAATCTAGTTTCATTACTACTCCAGTTGTTTTTTTTCTTCATTAAAGTTTATTGGGGTGACAACTGTTAGTAAAGTCACATAGGTTTCAGGTGTACAATTCTGTAATACGTTATCTGTATTTCACATTGTGTATTCACCACCCAGAGTCAGTTCTCTTTCCATCACCATATGTTAGACCCCGTTTACACTCATCTACAGCCCCCCCTTCCTTTACCCTCTGGTAACCCCTAAACTATTGTCTATGTCTGTGAGTTTTTGTTCCTTCATTTGTTTGTCTTGTTCTTTTGTTGTTTTCAGTTTTACATGCCACAGATCAGTGAAATCATATGGTTTTCTGCTTTTTCTGTCTGACTTATTTCGCTTAGCATTATAATCTCAAGATCCATCTATGTTGTCACAAATGGTACTATTTCATCTTTTTGTATGGCAGAACAGTATTCCATTGTGTATATATACCACAACTTCTTTATTCATTCATCTATCAAAGGACACTTTGGTTGTTTCCATGTCTGGACCACCGTAAATAAAGCTGCAATGAACAGTGGAGCACACATATCTTTATGGATAAATGTTTTCAGATTTTTGGGGTAGATACCCAGGAAAGGGATTGTTGGGTCATATGGTGATTCTATTCTTAATTTTTTGAGGAACCTCCACACTGCCTTCCATAACTGCTGCACCAGTCTGCATTCCCACAAGCAGTGTGTGAGGGTTCCTTTTTCTCCACAGCCTCTCCAACACTTGTTACTATTTGTCTTGTGGATGACAGCCATTCTAACTGGGGTGAGGTGATATCTCATTGTGGTTTTTATTTGCATTTCTCTGATGATTAGTGGTGTTGAGCATTTTTTCATATGTCTGTTTGCCATTTGTATGTCCTCTTTGGAGAAATGTCTCTTCAGGTCCTCTGCTCATTTTTCAATTGGGTTGTTTGTTATTTGTTGTTGAGTTGTATGGGTTCCTTGTATATTTTGGATATTAGCTCCTTATTGGAGGGGCTGTTTGCGAAAATCTTCTCCCATTCAGTTGGTTGCCTCTTTATTTTGTCGATGGTTTCTTTTGCTGTGCAGAAACTTTTAAGTTTCATATAGTCCCATTCATTTATTTTAGCTTTTACTTCCATTGCCTTTGGAGTCAAATTCGTAAAATGCTCTTTGAACCCAAGGTCCATAAGTTTAATACCTATGTTTTCTTCTTTGCACTTTATTATTTCAGGTCTTATGTTTAGGTTTTTGATCCATTTTGAATTAATTTTGGTACATGGTGACAGATAGCAGTCCAGTTTCATTCTTTTGCACGTGGCTATCCAATTCTCCCAACACCATTTATTGAAGAGGCTGTCTTTTCTCCATTGTATGTTTTTTGCTTCTTTGTCAAAAATCATCTATCCATATTTATGTGGGTTTATTTCTGGGTTCTCAATTCTATTCCATTGGTCTGTGTGTCTGTTTTTCTGCCAATACCATGCTGTTTTGATTATTGTTTTCTTGTAGTACAAGCTAAAGTCAGGCTTATACTACCTCCAGCATTGTTCTTTTCTCTTAGGATCGCTTTGGCTATTTGGGGTCTTTTGTGGTTCCATACAAATCTGATGATTTTTTGGTTCTATTTCTTTAAAAAATGCCATTGAGATTTTGATGGGGATTGCTTTAAATCTGTATATTGCTTTGGGTAATACAGCCATTTTAACTGTGTTGATTCTTTTAAATCTAAGAAACAACCATGCCTAGATAGTACCATCTTGTAGGATCATTCCTAAGTTGATCATTCAGCTTCTTTGAGACTGACTTACATTAATCAAAGTTATAAACAATAGATGTATAAAAAGGACTTCTAATTTAATAAGTTGTTTGGAATCCAGATCCTAATTTTTGATACCAAAATCAAAATCTTAATCAAAAGTTTTCTTATGTACATGGAATCAGAAATAAAGAGAGTGAGGTACTTTTTAGAAGACCTCATATGAACCAGTAAAAAAAAAAAAAAATCATCCTTGTCTCCCAGTGGCTCATATCTATATCTCTAAGTGACTTGAATTTCTGCTTCAGTTGGCAGTAGTAGATTAACACTAACAAATTCCTGATTTCTATTATAATATCCTGTTGTGAAGCTCTAGTGAGTCAATCTTCTCTTTTAACACTTTTGCCCAGACAGGGCTTATTGATAGGGCTCCAGCTTTCATACTTAAAATCATATTCTTTCCCTGCTTTCTTTAGATGACTCTGACAGAGACTTTTGGGGCTTGGAGCTTACCCAAACTCTCCAGCATGTATTTACTGGAAATATCTTGGCTTATTTCTGCTGATCCTATCCAGGCCAATTGGTCTACTTTCATTTTTAGAGGGGAACAAGTCCTTAGGAGTCCTCCCCGAAAGGTTTTATGACCATTTAAGACCATTCTGAAGTTCACAAAGACTTTCCCCTAAAGCAAGAAGTGCAAAGAAATTCATACAGACATGAAATAAGAGGCCTGTTTTGCTGCCTCTGGCATTTCTGGCATTTAACATGGTGCCTGAAGCACTGTAGGCTTTCAGGGTGTCTGATGTGTCTTTATTGCTGCTACCATATTCATAGAGCTCACAAAAATCCCTTTTCCCCATTAGTCCTCCTCTACAAGTTGCCACTAGACCATAGATGACAGAGAAAAGAAAAGCAGGTCAATCTAGCACTCTGTAGAGTGCCCAGCATGTAGTAAGTACTCAAGAAATTTTCACTGAATAGAATTAGTACAATTATCATGGATTCTGTAGCGACTCTGTTAAACAAGGGAGGGGCCATCAGGATATAACAGCATGACTGGGTGATGCCAACTAAAATCACTTGAGTTCTAATCCTAACTCTGTCTCTTTGCTAGGTATCAATCAAAAGTCGTCATTTATCTACTCTGAGTTGTCTCCAATTCTGCACTTGTAAAATAAGGACAGTAGTACCTGATCTCATAAGGTTTTTGAAAAGAAAATTCATATGCGAAGAACTTATGAGTAGGATGTAGAAACTCAGTAATTATAAGTTCCACGCCAACTTCCTGTGGTTTTCCTCACTGTCCCATGGTCCCCAATCTTTTCAGCTCTCCTATCCACTTGTTGTTGGACCCTGAAAAGCCAACCTCTTAGATCCCAATTTGGCATATTAACCCTATTCTCATTCTTCCTGCCTGGCCTTCATCTAACCCTGGCCTCTCTTACTCACTCACAGATTATCAGATCTGGAAGAGATTTTGAAGTCCCATAGCCCTGCTCTCCTGTGGTGTTTCCTGCCCAAGCTATGCCTGCCCCTTCTCAGTACCTGGCAGTAACAAGTGCATTGCTCTGCCATTGTTACAGATCAGTACTATCAACTGCTCAATCTATAGTCTAGAAGGTTCTCTACTAGGCCTAGTTGTCGCATAGCCCAATGGGATTGAAAAAAATAAACGCTATGATTTCAGGATTTTAGAAATGTCTATTTCTAGACATGGAACTTAAAGAATTTCTATGTCCTTTGAAAACATCAGATAGCCAATGTAAAAAGAAAAAACCAAAACTATGAATTTGGCGTTTCTGACTTCTTCTAAGACCAGCTTGAAAGAAACTCTGCTTTTAAAGGGCTTCTGTGACTGGGATAGCACTACTTGGATAATCTCCCTTTGTAAGTCAATTGTGCCGTATAACATAACCTCATCACAGGAGTAAAATCCATCCATTGTTGCAGTTCCAGGAATTACATGGATGCTCACATTGAGGAGGGGGTGAGAAATTGGGGGACCATCCTAGATTTCCGCCTACCACAGAATCCCATGTGATGTAGTTTATCAATAGAATGCTTTCAGCTGTTATTGAGTTATGAGCCTGGTCTACATTATGCCAAACAATTATGTATGTATTAGGTTGGTGCAAAAGTAATTGCAATTTAAAAGGTTAAAAATAATTGCAAAAACCGCAGTTACTTTTGCACCAACTTAATTTATATATTATTATAACAATATAATATATTATTATATACATAATATATATCAAATATATTATTGTGTACATATATAATCAGTAGTAATTCCCTTTGCTATTTTGAATTACTGTTCCACCACAAAATCCCAGCTATCACTGAGTGTGTCTGTTCCTTTTTGAGAGGTGATGGAGGAGATCCAGGTCAGGGAATTAGGCAAGCAAGCCAGAGTCAGGCAGGGACTGACTGGGCCTCAAGAGCTAGAAATAGAGAACATGCAGCTCAAGGAAGCCAGGAGCTAAAAAGATGAGTCCTAGCCAAAGTTAGTACTGAAATCCAACCAGGAAACCAGAATCCAAGTGCCAATTCTAAAGGTCCATAAAAGGATCAAAATTTGAGATAAAGACAAAGGGTAGGAGCTTGGTGGCATGGAAACAGAGTAGAAATAGGTTAGAAGCCAAACACAAAGACAGTCCTAGATGATTGCTTCAAATGCCATTAGGGTGTTTCTCCGGGGGAGTCAAAGTAGAAACATATGTACCCTTTGCCTTCTCCTGAAGAAAAGGTTACCTACTGAAGAGATCTCTGAACACATTAACTAAGAAGTATTTGAAGTTACCAAGGGACAAGTTCCACAACATTTACTTCTGCCTGCTCTGGCCCTGTAAGGGCAGCTGTTCTGCAGTGTCCCAGCGTGCATGTCAGGTGTTATAGACAGCACGTTTCTGCATGTTGTTACTGCCCCTTCACCACAGTGGAACGAGCCAAACTCCTACGTAAAGGCAACCTTTCTTCTCCTGCACTAAATCTCTTCTGCTGTGACCTCCTCTGGCAAGTCTCTCCTCTCCCTCCTTCATCATCATCTCCTTCTTCTACTGGGGTACTGGACTGTAATTCCTCTTGCCTAATAAAAGCTTTCTCTTGACTTCCCCTCCTATTTATGGCTCCATTTTTTCTGCTCCCCCTTGCCACAAAACTCTTTGAGTTATTGTTAGTCACTGTCTTCTACTCCTCTCCTCCAGTTTCATCTTTAACCCATCCAACCCACAACTCCACTGAAATTCCTCCTGTCAAGGTCGTCAGGGGTCTCCGTGTTGCTAAATATTATGGTTAGTTCTTGGACCTCATTTGACTTGATGTCTGAGCAGCATTTGACATGATGGATTATTCCATCCTCATATACTTTCTTCCCTTCCTCTCCAGTACTCCATGTTGCTAAATAGTATGGTTAGTTCTCTCTTGTTTCTTCCTTCCACCCTCCTGATTGTTCCCTCTTCTTTTCCTTTGCTGTTGTTTGCTCTTCTCCAGACCTCTTCCTGTTGGGGTGCCCCAGGGCCCAGCCGTTAGCTGTGTCCTCTAGTCGCACTCACACTCTTGTTGATCTCATCCAGTCTCATGGTTTCACATACTGATGGCTCCCACAAGCATATTTCTAGCTATTTGTTATGACAAATGCCTACTTGACATCACTACTTGGATGTCTAATAAAGACTTTCACATCAACATGTCCAAGAATGAACTCCTGATTGTTGCCACACAATCTGCTCCCCCTCAGTCTTTCCTGTCTCAGTTGATAATAGACTCCATTTCTTCTTCCACTCCTCACATCTGATTGTTCAGAAAATATTTTTTGGCTCTATAAGAATGGCCAAAATCCAAAACACTGACAACACCAAAAGCTGGTGAGGATGTGAAGCAACAGGAACTCTCATTCATTGCTTGTGGGAATATAAAATGGTACAGCCAATTTGGAAGACAGTTTGGCAGTTTTTTACAAATATGATTGGGCAGTCATGTTCCTTGGTATTTACCTAAATGGATTGAAAACTTATGTCCACACAAAAACCTGCGCACAGATGTTTATGGCAGCTTTATTAATAGTTGCCAAAACTTGGAAGTGACCAAAATGCCTTTCAGTAGGTGAATGGATAAACTGTGGTTCATCCAGACGATGGAATATCACTCAATACTAAAAAGAAAGGAGCTATCAGGCCGTTAAAAGAGATGGGGGAGTCTTAAACATGTATTGCCAAGTGAGAGAAGCCAATCTGAAAAGGCTATATACTGTAAAATTCCTACTATATGACAGCCTGAAAAGGGCAAAACCTTGGAAACAGTAAAAAGTTCAGTAGTTTCCAGAGGTTATAGGAAGGGAATGATTAATACGTAGAACAAAGAGGATTTTTAGGGCAGTGAAACTACTCTGTGTGATACTATAATGGTGGGTACATGTCATTATGAATTTGTCCAAACGTATAGAATGTACAACACCAAAAGTGAAGCCTAATCAAACTATGAGCTTTGGGAGATAAGGATGTGTTTGTGTAGGTTCACTGATAGTAACAAATGCACTGCTCTAATGAGGGGTATTGATACTGGGAGAGGCTAGGCACGTGTGGGGGCATGGAGCAGATGGGAAATCTCTACACTTTCTGTTTAATTTTGTTGTGAACCTAAAAAACAAAAGTCCATCTGTTCTAAAAAACAAAGTCCATCAAAAAATAAATATGGTATATTAAAAATATATATATATCTCCAGACATTGCCAAGTGTTTCTTGCGGGCAAACTTTTCCTTGATGAAGAATCACTGATTTAGTTATAGACAAGTTAATAGAGTGATTACAGATAGTGATAGGATGATGAAGGAGACAAGCCCATGATGTGACTGAAAGTTAAAGGGAGTCATTTTCTGTAGGGTGGTCAAAGAAGGCTTCTCTGAGGAGACAACATATACGCTGAGACCTGAATCTAGAATGAGTTAACAATAGAAAGGGTTAGAGAGAAGGCATTCCAGGTAAAGGGAAAAAGACATGCAAGGGCTCTGAGCCAGAGCAGAGGTTAGTATGACTTGAGTATTGAAAGAAGGACAGAGTGTAGAATCGTGACAAATAGGGCAGCAGGTGACGAGATCTGAGAAGTATCAGGTTGGGCCTTTCAACCGTGGTAGAGAACTAAGAATTTAGCTGAGAGTGATCGCAAGCCTCAGACAGTTTAAAGTAGAGGACTGACATTATCTTACTTTAAAAAATGAGGTATTTAAGTTGAAACATTGGTGTTAAGGTCAATTTTATGTGTCTACTTGGTTAGGTATGGTGCTCAGTTAACTGGTCAATCACTAGTCTAGATGTTGCTGTGAAAGTATTTTATGGATGGGGTTAACATCTACAATGAATTGACTCTAACTAAAGTAGATCACCCTCCATACAGTCAGTTGGCCTCATCCAATCATTTGAAGGCCTTAAAAGGAAAAATTGATGTTTCCCAGAGAGTAAGGAATTCTGCCTTAAGAGTCTACAGTATAATAGAAATCCTGCCTGAGTGTTCATCCTGCTGGACCATCCTGCAGATTTTGAACTCGTCAGCCCCACAATTGCATGAGCCAATTCCTGAAATTAATTTCCTTTACCTATCTATCTCTGCATTTCTATCTCAATCTCTATTTTTATATATCTGCATCTCCATCTCTCTTTATCTCTCCTATTGGTTTTGTTTCTCTGGTAAACCTTGACCAATAGGCATGGTTAAATAAAGTTATGACCAATGATTCAATTTGATCACGCCTTCAAGGACAAGGCCTATGGTTTGTTAAGTTACCAAATACCACCTCTTGAAGTAGCTAACATTGAGGGAGGGATGATGGGCAGTCCTAGGGGAATCTAATATTTGGTGACTAGAGGGGTTGTGGAACTCAGCTATTCAAGGTTTATAGACTGAGATCCTTAAATGAAGCCATGCATTCTTGGCCATATGTCTCCCTTGTGCACTGCTCTGAAGTGGGCTGTTCCAGATCGAGACAGGTGTAAAGGAAGCCAACTCCCAGCCCCCGGCCTGCTCTGTGAAAGAGACCAGTGAGAGTGCAGAACCATAGACTCATTTAGTTGTTTCAACTGGCACATAGGCACAATTGTTTCTTCTCCTGGGTTTACACTTAGGCACCAAATCATTTATTCACCCATTCCGTCATTCAACATATTACTTCAATACCTGTTATTTTTCAGGTTCCATTTTTGGTCCTCAAGGATCAGAGTAAAGGAGAGGTAGAGAGAGAGAGAGAGAGAGAAAGAGCGAGAGCGAGAGCGAGAGCGAGAGCGAGAGCGAGAGAGAGAGAGAGAGAGAGAGAGAGAGAGAGAGAGAGTCTTTATCTTCATAAAGCTTCATTCTAGTGGAGGTTATGCATAGAAAAGAAGTAAACTGAAAAGATCCACAAAATGATTCCAAGTTGTGGTAAGTGCGTTAAGGGAACTGAAAAAGAGGCTGAAATGTGTGTGTTTAAAAAGAATGGTCAGGGAGGGTGTCTTCAATACATAAGGGGAAATCTAGAAAACAGGAAGAGGTTGTCCACGTGAAGGGTTGAGGATGCATTCCAGGCAGAGGGAACAGGATTAGAAAAGCTCCGAGGGAGGAAGCAGTTTGTCACAGTGAAGTGTCTTGTGGACATAAACAAATATCAACCAAAAGAGCATAAGCTAAGGAGATTTATTTGAAGGAATCAGCCATCATCTCTGATGTTTGGGAAGAGACTCAAAGGCTATCAGTTATTAATAAATCCTGGTCATTTTGGTCTGATCGTTGAGGATTTACTGTTGTCTTCTGGAATCACTTGTTACACATAACGATCTGCCTTCCCATAAGTCTGACTTATAGACTTATAGATAGCAGACTGGTTTTCTAGGCTGGTTACTAGTGTGAATAATAGGTTGGGGTCCTGGGCTGGTTGCTGCAGGCTGTGGGTCAGAGTTCTATTTTTATATATGGCCTGGCCATTTTCCATGTGTATATTCAGTCCCTCAATCTGAAAGCATATCAGTGTATTGGGGCATCTAAAGTGTTAACGAGAAGGGCATCCAATGAGGTTGCAGAGGTGGTAGGGCCCATATCACACAGAGCCTTCTAAACCGTGAGTAGGGGGCTGGATTTCTTTCTAATGCAATGGAGAACTATTGAAGGGTTTGAAATAGAGCAGTGAGGTGATTGGATGTACGTTTTAAAAGGAACGCTTTCGCTGCTGTGTGCTTAGTAGATTTGAGAGGGGTTAAGTGCAGAGAACAGTTAGGAGGCCGTTGTGAAAATCCAGGCATAAGACAATGGTAACTTATTCTGAAGGGATCGTACCTCTGCTGCTTAAGCAATTTGTAGCCAGGAATCTTTCCCGAGCTGCACTTATCCTTTGGATATAATTTAGCTATTTGTCTTTCTCCTATAAGGCAATTGAGCTAAACAAGGATTGAGGATCAGGTTAATTTGACAGTCATATTTTTTATTGTAAATTAATGAGTTGGCAAATATACACATACATCTGTCTTGTGTTTATTCAGTAAGAATGAATTGTTAATCACCATGGGTACACTGACAAAATTGTTTCTAAAATTGAGGAGCCGACCTGGCAGTTACAATGAGTTCCTGACAGATTGTGTGTTTGGGCAGCCATTTGACCTCTCTAGAGGGGCCTGTATCTAACCGTGTACCATCATTTCTGGTTTAAAATCACATGAATAATAGTTACTCTAATTAATCTTTATCTTGTTAGGCACTTTCATATTTTCAAAATATTTCCGGACCTAGTTATGCTGGCTTATTATCTATCTATTAATTTATTGAACACCTATATGCCAGACCCTAGGCTAGGCACTGGGAATATAGAGGTGAACACGATAAAGTTCCTACCCTCTTTGACTCTCTGTGGTAGGGGAGATGTATACTAAACAGACATACACTCAAATGAATATGTAATCATATTTCTTTATGTGTCATGAAGGAAAAGATCATAGATCAAAATGGTAGAGGTGAGGACTATTTTAGATTATGTGGTCAAGGAAGTGTCTATTGGTAAATACCATGTAAGTTGAAACCTGAAGGATGAGAAGGAATCAATTAGGCAAACATTTGGGGAAAGAGAGCATGATGGCCCTGAGGAGGGATGCAGGGACAGAAAGGGAGAAAGACTGGCTTAATGACCAAGGACAGTGACTTATAATGAAGATGGAGAGCTAGCGAGGAGGGCACAGCAAGTATCTGCTGTCTTGAAGATCACAAAGGGCCGGCCTGGAGGTAATGGGTCTGTAACAGAAAGCGGTAGGACCACTTAAGTTTTTAAAAGATCCTCCTAGTTGGTATGTGGATGGGTTGGGAGGACAAGAACGAAGGCTGGCAGAAAGGTTAGGTGGTTTTGCAATTGTCCTGTTCATATATGACAGTGGTGACACTAAAGTGGTGACATTGAAGATGGAATGCAGTGGAAATATTTGAGACATATTTTGGTAGTTGAATTGGTGTAATCGCTCTTCTTGTGATGGATTGGATGTGGAGGTGAGGGAAGGGAAATATCAAAAATGACCTCCATTTTCTGGTTTGAACAACTGACTGGAGGATGGCTGGAACTTATGTTTCAATATTATTTCCATGGGTTTACTTACATTATCAGAATTCAAATACTTGTTTTAAAATGGTGTGAATCATAGCTTCATCATTCATTCACTGCTTCTTTAAATTTCTTTTTACTTTCTATTTTTTGTATTACTCGTTTCTTGACACCTGGCTTTGCAGATCTTATACCTCTTTTTTCTTCTTTATTTATCTTAACATCTATTTTCATTAAGCATGAGAAAAGCATTCATATGGGTAAATTGGTTTTGCTATTACTGTTCTAATTTAGTGATCTCTAGGAATCAGGCTGTGCTAGTACCCAAAACACATTGTATGAACAGGTAGGTTATTAATGAGAGCTGGGTAAACCCCTGACCCCTCTCGCCTTACCTCGTCTAAAATAAATTTGCGAAAATAGTCCTTCCAACAATTTACCTGACCTTTAGCTCAATGAGTTGTGTTTAAAAGGAAATCATTCACATTCCCAAGCTTTACAAAAAAATCTATTGCTTAGTTTAATCTAGGAAATACATTTTGTTGGTTGCATATTCTACTTTCACCTCATTTTTCTCTTTAAGTATGAGGTGGACAAAATAACTATATTTACGTAGAGCTGCTCTAAATCATATGAAAGCTAATTTTTTCACTTCATATTTTTAACTACATATGTCATAAATGAATATATTCCCAATGTAAAATTCAAACCAAGAATTATATGGAACAAATAAAGAGTCTAAATATGTAAGTTTCCTTTCATTCTCTTTCATCTACATATGCATATGCATGCAAATATATGTATAATTACGCAATATATATGTATGTAACTGTACTCTGTCAATTGATATACAATTTGCTTAATATACATAATAAAATGTCTTGAAGATATTTCCATATTTATACATAAACACTATGACATTCTTTTCAATAATTAAAAAAAATTTCAATGTCTGCATGTTCTATAATTTTTTAAACCATTCTTCTTTTAAAGGATTTTACAGTTGTTTCCAATATTTTGCTGTGACAAACAATTCAGCTGATCTTTCCTACGCATGCTTCCTGTGTGTGCATTTGAGTCTTTTTGATAGACTTATAGAAATTAAAATGTTTGGTTAAAAGATATGTGCATCTCCTTATTCCAAGAGTCTATGTGAGTTCTTGACTTCACATCTATATAACCATCAACATTATATATTAATAATCTTCAAAAAATTTTGCCTATTAGGTCAAAATGAATTATTGTTTTAATATTTATTTATTTATTTATTTATTTATTTAGGGGTAGAGCATATATTTATATTTGCTATTATCTTTTTTTTTAATGCTTTGCTAAAATATGAACCGGCAAATTTTTCTGTTGAGTTGTGTTTGTGTTTATTTATAGGAATCCTTTACATATTTTATATTCCAATTTATCTTTTATACACTTTTAAATGTTTTTCAGCCTGTGCCAATCTTTTAGCTTGTTTATGGTATCTTAATCATGTAAAATTTTTAAATTTTATGAAATTCAATCCTCCAATTTTTTTTCCTTTGTGGCATATAGATTTTCTATCTTGTGTAAAAAGGTCTTCCCCAATCCAAGGTCATAAAAACTATTCTCCTGTATTTATCTTAATGTATTTATAGGTTTAAAAATATGTAGCTCTGTATTACATTGGAAATCTACATGGAATTGGTTAGAGACCTAATCCTATTTCTAAAACATATAGGCATTTAAATATTTGTGAAATTAATAAATGAACTTAACTTTTTCCAAAATGGATTCTAATGATCCCAAAGCTACTTATTAACTAGTTAACCTTTTCCCTACCAGATTAAAATATTGTCAGTATTCTATACCAAATTCTCATAGATAAATGAGTATTCTGGTCCTTTGTCACATTCCATTGATCTTTTCTTTTGCTTTTATCACACCATTGTAATTACTATAGATTTAAACTTTGTTTTTTATATTTGTTAGAGTAGGTTATTAAAATTTCTGTAGAGATTCTTGCATATTTTATCTTCTAGATGACCTTTAGGATGAACTTATGAATTCTCATAAAATTCTGTTGGAATTTTTAAATTGGAAATACATAAAATTTATAGATTAATTGGAAATATGTTCATTCTTTATTACTCTTTTTGGCATAATACCATCATTATAATTAGAGGTGGTTGGTCCTCATTTCTGGGTAAATAAAAATTATTGTCTTAATGTTTAGTCATTAAAGATTACATAAAATAACTGGAAGTGTGTGTGTGCGTGCATAGTCTCTTACCATGTTGCCTGACACAGAGAAGTCATTCGGTAAGTATTTATTAAATAAATGCCATTATCATTTAAAAATCTGTAAATTATTTTTCTAACTTTTTTTATTGGAATAATTTCAGACTTACAAAAAAGTTGCGAAGAGTTCCCATATGCCTTCACCCAGCTTCTACAAACAGCTTACATAACCATAGTACAATTATTGAAAGGAGGAAAACAATATTCATACAATACAGTGGTCTACTTCACAAATCTTATTCATATTTCACCAGTTTTTCCACTTGTGTCTGGTTTTTTTGGTCCAGGATTCAATCCCAACACCTACATGGGGTTTAATTGTCATATCTCCTTAATGTCTTTTCAATCTGTGAAATTTCTTAATTTTTCTTTGTTTTTCATGACCTTGACACTTTTAAAGGGTACTGGTCAGTCATTTTTAAAAATACCCCTCAATTTTCATTTATCTCATATGTTTTCAGGATTAGATTTAGATTATGCATTTTTGGTAAAAATGCAAAAGTGATATTGTAGCCTTCTCAGTGCCTCATATCAGGGGGTAAATGATGTCAATCTGGCTTATTACTGATGATGTTAACATTGACCACTTGATTAAGGTAGTATTTGCTGATTTCTCCATTGTAAAATTTGGATTTTTTAAATTCATAATTATTTTATTGGGAGATACTTTAAGGATATGCAAATATTCATCTCAATTTCTCATCATGGTGTTGCACACTAAATTTTATAGCATGAAGAAAACATTTCTATAGCATACAACGTGAATGTACTTGACATGCCCTACCCCTCCCCATCTTCTTCCCCCACTCCCCCAAAATCACTCTTGATTCTTTCCTATCATGTTATGGGCCTTTAGAGGCTGACCTGACAAGACTGTATCCCTCCAGCTCCGTCATCTTCTGGCTTCTACTTGAGTTTTGCTTGTGGTGGACACCAGCAAGAGATTGCAGAGTCAGTGGAGAAAAAGATTAGTGTATTTATTCTCTCCTTATGACTCCCTGCCTGCTGGAAAGTGGACAGGTTTCCGCCCTGAATCCCAGAGCTCTAGTTAGATGCCCTTTCCTACAGCAATGTCATTCTTCCATGGTTCTTGTGTTTGCCTAACACGGTCATTTCTAGTTTCAAATTTTTAATTGAAATTCTATGGTAAAAAAGAGTAGTCTCTTCTTTCTTATTGATTGATTGATTGATATAAGTATGAACTCATGGATATTTATTTTATTCTATGGGTTATAATCTGATGGTATCATTTCTTTTGTCACTCAAATTATTCCAGGTTTGGCTATTTAGAGTACCTCCAAATTGGCTCCACTGTTCTTTGGACATGGCTCCATCAGTTTTCAAACATGTCTTTACTTTTTAGTACCACAAGATATTCTGGGCTTGTCTTGTATGTCCTTTGTCACAGTCTTGAAATCAACACTTGCTCCAAGAAGGCTTGGTTCCTTGTATTACAGAATAGTATTTAGAATCAACATCTGGGCTCTACGTGTGCTATGTAATTACTCCTGAGTTGTCATTGTTTCTAGGTCCTCTTACTAGAGGGAGCTCGGGAATATATGTGTGTATACCAACCCATGCGGATACACATATCTCTATTTTTTTCATCTATCCATCTGTATATACATTAAAAATGATGAACTCATGTTAACACCTGTAGCTTCAACCCAATAGCACAGGGTTTATTCTATTCTCCCCACTTTTTTTATAAATTTATAACTTTTTTTCTTTAAAAGTGAAAAAACCTAGCTCTCATTATTCACAATATGTATTTTTTCAATCCTAGTGTAAACATAAGTAGTACTATGGACTTTCACAGTTAGAAAAACTCTTGTATATTATTTGGTATAATGCCCTCATTTTACAAATGAGAAAATCCAGGCCAGTAGTGATTAAATTGCCAAAGGGAAGAAGCAAATTACTAGAAAAAATAATTATAGATGTCAGGATTTTAAATTTTAATATTGTGTATATTTCACAGGAGAAAGGACAGGAAATGTAATGTCAGATAATTGCAAAGAAGAAGCATTGATTTATTCTCCCCCCTCGCACCCCCCCCCCCCCCCGCACTATTGCTATTCCAGTGAGACTATTCGGGCTAAAAAGTAAGACATTTGGTTAGCACGGCATGTGTATATAATATGGCCAAAGGCCAGAAAAACGAGACACACTACTTATGTGGTGTTAAGACAGCCTCCGGAAAATGGAAGAATGAAGTATTCCATTACCATGTCGAATTTGTACAGTTATGGATACAGTCAAATCCTCAGAGGTCATTAAAGTTTATAGATCTTGTTACATGAAGTAGACATAAAGGAAGGATTTTATTTCTTCTTTCCCTCCAAAATATCATCAACATCTTGTATTTTGTGACCATTTTTTAGTCACAGAGCCTGACATTTCTAAAGGTGAGATGAACAGAATATTAAGCCTCTTGGAAAACCACTTATTTTTTGAGCATGAAAATTGACAATTATATACCACATGTTGAAAACTTGATCATTAAATTCCTTCAAATTTTCATCTCCTCTCTTCTCTGAAGATTTGGGATCTCTGGTTTACCTCAGGATCTTGATTTTCTTTGAGAGGTTGATTGCTAGACTGGAGAAAAGGAGGAGTTTGCCCCCATTGTCAAGGTAGTAATGGAAAAGATGTGCCCGTGGCATCTGCGAATTGAAACACGGAGCTTCTTTTTCTGTAAAGCAATGTCACATGTGATGGTCAGGGTCTAAGATTCTTTGGTATTACACTGCACGTATGCTGTGGGTTAAAATCTAAATTTCACATATATTGTTAATTCTGTGGGAAAATATTCCAAGCAGTCAACTGGAACACAACTCATAGATTGGTGACACTTGATTGAGTTCATGAATCTGTATTAAGGTAGAACTGCTGAGAACTATAATTTGCTAATTCCTAAATCTTTATTCAGATTCTCAACAGATTGAATCCTTGCCTTGGCTAGGACAAGCTGTAGGAAATGGTAAATTGAATCCCTGCCTTGGCCTTTGATGAGCTCGTAAAACGGATGAGTAGGCTCTGATTCTCCTTCTGCGGGAAGGATAGCATAGGAACCCATGTGAAGTTAAAAAGACTTTAGACATCTATAGGAATCTCACAAATTGCCCTCATTATCTTCAAAATGACTACTTCTCCCCAGTTTCAGACTTTCATAGTTCTGAAGAGTCTCTTCTGAATTTTTTCTCCTTCCATTTGTACCCGAGATGTATTTTAACTTCATGTCGCTTATAAATCGATATTTAAATGGAGATGAATATATAGAATAATTGTAACCAAGACCACACTCTGGGGATTTGAATTCGTCAGAAGTCTTTATCCTGGTTCAAGATATTTATGGACATTAAATTAGAGATGTGGGAAATATGCTTTTACCTTATATGATTTCAGGAATTGGACATTATTTCTGAGTTGTCTGATTGAAAAAGGGATGGATGAAATTTCCATCTCACAAAGCATTGAAGGGTTTATTGCTTAAATAATCATGAAATAAAAATTATCACTGAATAAACAGCAGCTTCTTAAAGAGAATCTTCATATTGCAGAAGACATTTAAATAAATCTTTTTCAGAAAACATACTGATTTTTCATGTTTGGAAATTTACTGAACACTTTTTCCTATTTCTCAAGGGCAAAAATATTTCTCACAGGACTTCTTTTCTTTCTTTCAATCCAATAAAGTCAAAATGTTTAAAACAAAAGAAATAAGCTGGAGATGAAAAACAGACACTATTATTTTGAAGACTCAACCAAGAAGAATGTTGGGATGGGAAGTGTTGAAGAATTTATTCGAACACATATATTTGCAATAATAATAGAATAAACAGCAACTTTTTCTTCAAATAGATTACAATTTTATGTGTTTTTCTCTTTTCGTATTTGTCAAAATGAGAAAGTTTCTCTTTAAATTTAAAGAGATTCAGACCGCTTAAATTGTTCCTGTAAGTAGCATTGACATCAATGGGTCTCATGGTGAGAAAAGAAGAGTTTCTCAGAGTATATTTAAATGACATTTTAAATTTTACTACATTACTAATCTTCTCATTTTTGGTAATTTCATATTTGAAACCAGAAATTATGATAAAAACATTTGTAAAAACAGTCTATGTGTTGATGGTAAGCGTAGATTCTTAAAAGAGCAGAAGCTGGGCGTCTGGATGGCTCAGTTGGTTACAGAGCGAGCTCTGAACGACAGGATTGCCGGATCGATTCCCACATGGGCCAGTGAGCTGTACTCTTCACAATTGCATTGAAGACGAGCAGCCACTGAACTGCCGCTGAGCTTCTCGAAGGGCGGCCAGATGGCTCAGTTGGTTAGAGCGTGACTCTCAACAACGAGGTTGCCCATTCAAATGGCGACTGGACTGGGAACTGAGCTGCACCCTCCACAACTAGATTGAAGGACAACTACTTGGAGTTGATGGGCCCTGGAGAAACACACTGTTCCCCAATAGTCCCCAATAAAAATTTATTAAAAAAAAAAAGCTGAAGCTGATATACCACAATGAATTGAAAATATTCAGGAATAAAACATGGATAATATTTCAAGTCCTAAAAGGAAAAATATGTTGATCAAAGAAGTAAAATTTGGAGGATGAGAAGTAAGGTGAACAATCTCCTTTTTTACCATATGGTCTTATTTAGAATGTTTCTTAGAAAAATGTTTTCTTCAATAGACCTAAGTGACTGATGCTTACACAATTTATATTTTGAAAAAACTTGCCAAGATTCTAAGAGATTTCAAATAAAATCTAACTCATTGTCATAATATTTCCATATTTTAAAATGATGCTCTCTATAAATGTGAATAAACATACAGAGTTAAAATGATCTATGAGAAGTCACTCCTATATCTGCAGCTATATCCTTGGGGATTCAAGAGATTTTCTTTTAATGAGTATTACAGTTTTATGTGTATATTTACTGATATTCTAAAAAGTGACTATTTGACATTTGGATGACTTCTATAAGCAAACATCCTAAGTTAACCTAGTGTTTCTAATAGCTAAGATAACATTAGAGCCAAGAAGTTCTGCTTCAATTGCTAAACACAACTGAACAAAGGCTGTAGGTGGTGCGCTTAGGGCAGGTGAAATCCAGGTTGCACATCAGGTTTCTTGCGAGGTGGGGCTAGGACTGAGTCATCACCGATCCGTATGACTATAGGCATGTGAAACTCAACCTTGCACCTTGTTGTTCAAGATGGTGGACAGAGCACACCTGAGAGCCCATATTGGAGTTTAGATAATGTGGATTTAGCTTGCAATAATAAACGGAACCAAGGGGCAACATTTCAACAAACTTTGGAAAATTGGTTGAAGAGTGTTGACTGATGATGAAAAGCAAAAGAAGGGGTGGCCCAGTGGCTCAGGTAGTTGGTGCGCCGTGCTCCTAACACGGAAGGCCGCCAGTTCGATTCCCACATGGGCCAGTGAGCTGCGCCCTCTACAGCTAAGACTGTGAACAACGGCTCTCTCTGGAGCTGGGCTGCCATTAACAACCAGAGCTCGGTATGAGCTGCTGTGTGCTGCCCATGTGTTGCTGTGTGGGGTTGTGTGCTCCTGTTGAGTGGCCAGCAACCGCCGAGAGGCTGCCAGCCAACTGACGACCAGTGACTGACTGCCTGGGGGGTGGGGCGGGGGGAAGTGCAAGGCTCATAATACCAGCATGGGCCAGGGAGTTGTGCCCTACAACTAGACTGAGAAACAATGGCTTAAAAAAACAGGGGTGAGGGCAAAAAAAAAAAAAAAAAAAAGAAAAGCAAAAGAAGCTATACCCAATAATATGTGCAGATTTGAGTATGCAAAAAGCAGGGAACAAGATATAAAGAATATAAAGCTGAAAACAGTGATTAACAGTCCAGTTTGCTTAAGACTGTCCTGGTTTTAGGTTTGAAAGTCCCACATCCCAGGAAACCCCTCAGTCCCAGGCAAACTGGGCAAACTGGGACTGTTGGTCACACTAGCTGAAAACACAAAGTACAGAGTATTATGTAAAAGTTAATATATAGATTGACCTACTGCCCCTTTTCCTCCATCCATAATCACGTATTTAAAGGGAAAAGAAATACATTAAACTGGGCTGGTCTCTGAATATTAGATATTTGGATAAATAATTTTAATTGGTTTTATGCTGTTCAATAATTTATAATTTCTTTAAAAACTAATTACAAAACATAAATTTTATGATCTAAATTGTGCATTAGTTTTTATAATAAAATATAAATATTTCATTATTCATAAGTTTATCATCTATGCAATATATACTTTTATTATATAAAATATAAAATGATTTATAAATACATAATGATAAAGCATAGTAAAACCATTCAAATCTCCATAATCAGGGGAAAAAAGCCATCCTGTGCTATTACAGTTAGTCATACAATCATGTTACAAGCAGTGATGTCACATAAGAGCATAAATACTTTTGCAATCTAGCAAAAATATTTCAATTTTAATTTTATTGTTGTATTTAATTACTATTGTTTTCTGGTTCTATAGATGGATTCAAGATTTAAACTTTAAGTCTTTGTACCTACTTTTATGTCTGTAAATATTTAAATAGCATTAGAAAAGAATTTAAGTATACACTGAAGTAAGTCTTTTTAAAGAAGTTTGTATATTACTTATGTTCGATATATTTTTTTCCGTCCTTATTTAGGTGGCCCACAACTTTACTAGATTTTATTTCATTTGGTTTCCCAGTATTTTTGGCCCATTTCAGCTGAACTTCAACATCCACTTGTGTAAGAGAACAACACACTTTCTAGTTCCAACTGGACTGAACCACAAGTCACAGCACAATTCTTTATTAAATAAGTTACCTTTGAAGATTCTTAGTCTATTAGGGGATGTAAGAATATCAATCATAAAACATATCCAAAAGATAACACCAGAGTGAGACAATCAGAGTCTTTTTAAAACATCTAATGAGGATTGACATGTGCCATTGTTTATATTGGTTCAAGGAACTATCTTAACTCTGAACATGATGCCACAAGTGTCAACACATTGTTAACATGAGTTTTCCTAGAGATTCTCCACAGACACTCCAGCTTGTAAAAAGCAATTTACAATGTGCTACATTTTGTCCCATGCATTTAGGGCAGAGTTGATGGGAGGAGGGTAGGAAAAGAGCTCTCATATCCTCTGGATGTTCTTGTGAATATAGGATAATATAGAGTAAGTATAGCCATTCGTAGTGTTACATTTTCAAATCCCTCAGTTGTAGTAGCAATGAAAACTGTATCAAAGGGTATTTCTGCAGTAAAAAGATCTATAAAATTTAATTGAGACATGAACTTCATATGAACTTCAGAAAATGGGACACATTTTTGAGTTTGGATTTCAATGAGTTGCGGGACTGCTCAGTAAATTTATCTGTGAGTCTGGGACCTTAAGATACTGAGTGTTACTTTGACTGCTAAGTATTATTCAAGTAATCGTACACTAATTTTCTTGTAAACTTGAAGCTATTTGAAGAAAACTAAGAGTAATCTAGTTATAGAAACAAAATTATGGTGAGGAATTATAAAACCTGCTATGGACTGAATTGTCTCCCTAAAATTTATACATTGAAGACCTAACCCCCAATGTGACTTCTAGGAGATAGTTAAGTGAGGTCATATGGGTGGGGCCCTAATCTGATTGGGCTAGTGGCTTTATAAGAAGAAGTAAACAGAGAAATGGAGAGAGTGTTAGAGTTTTGTGAAGATGACTATCTCAGCGAGAAGGTGGCTGTCTGCAAACTAGGAAGAGAGTTCTTACCAGAAACCAAATTGCCTGGAAATTTGCATCTAGAGCTTCTGTTTTTGAAAAAATTTCAAAACAGCTTGAAAAAATTTCTGTTTTTCAAGCTGCCTAGTCTATGGTATTTTGTTATTTCATCCTGAGCAGATGAATACACCTTCTTCAGCCATACTTTCAATAAGGATACAGAGCTGGATGTAATATAAAATATTTCTGATCTAGTTTCTACATGTCCATATGCAATATATAGTTGACAGCATAGATCCCAAACTGTGATGCAGGCAGAGGTGGCCTTTGGAACCACGAAGTTCCACATTCTTTGACCTTGTGTCTCATTCCCATATCCCATGAAAACAAGTTCATTCCACCTGAGTACAAGTAGGTTTTCACTTTAAATCTCTTAATTTCAAATGTGTAATGAGACTTGCGCAATATATAATACTATTACACTAACAAAATGGTCAATATCCATGTTTTTTTTTTCTTTTTTTCTTTTTTTTTTTACAAAGCAGGCTTTTTTTTTTTAACCAATTTTTATCCCTGAAATACCACTCCTACTTACAGGGAGAACTTTGGGTTAATCCATGAGTTGTTTTAGAGTGATAGGGAGACTGGGGTGTCAGAAGAAATTGTGTGTATTTCCACAAGCTCTGCCCTTGTTCTCCTTGGAAGAATAATCTTGGGTCTAGTCCAGCTGGATTGATTGAAAATGTATTAGCAGGAATGACTGGAGTATGGAGGTGTTGCTCAAGGTTTTGTCTGTTTATCCTAGTTCCAGCCTCAGGATTCAGAGACTACCTTGCCTTGTAGCAGTCTTTGTGCACTGCCAGATTTTTTTTACCGTTTTTTTCTCAAGCACAGAACCAGCCACTTCCTTTATACTTGTTTCTTTCCTCCTCTCCTAAGATCAGTTCTATCAATTAAAAATATATTATTTTATTTAGTCACCTCTTCCTCTTTGCAGCATTGCTATAGTTATTGTACTTTTTCAGCAGTCAGATCATCCATTGCCTCAAGCTCATCAATATCTAGGACACTGGAAAGCTACCTCTCCCACACAGATGGTACTACACTATGAAATTCTTGAGAGAAAAGACTTAACTTCACTGATTTCTTTAAGTCCAGTGTTGTGGTGCATAGCTTGTGGGAAGTGTTTGCTGACTGGTTGATGACTGACTGATGATTGAATAAAAATAAGTTGGTGGGAAACAGAGCTGCCTAAACACCCTCAGGAATGAGGTGGAAATTGGATAGACAAAAATATGCTGAGTAAATATGAGGAAACACAAGAACAGACATCTATGGAACATTGAACATTGTGGGTGAACAAAATTTTGATATCTATAGAATTATGTAAGATCTGTTTATTTTTCAGGAAGTGATGAAATGTATGGATGTGTGCACACACCTACCTATAGATTATACTGTACAGAATATGAGAGTAATGAGTAAACAAAAACACCCCTAACAAAACAAGAAGAGATAAACTACAAAATGTGATTTAGATGAGTTGAGTTGTATTGATTGTAGCCACTTAAGTATCTAATAATCTTGAAGCATAATATCATTTACATAAAGTAGTCATTTGTAGCTGATAAGTTCAGGAATAGGTGATTTTTTTATGATGTATTGTGCAGGAATATAGTTTTGTACCATAAATTTAAACATCTACACGGATAAGACTATTGATAAAGTTTGCATACTACAGTGCCCTACACATAGTAGGTCTTATTAATTATTTATTGTTGAGTGAAGTGGTAGGCAATCACATAGAAATCTTCAACTGTGGAATTTTAGTATCAATGAACTAATCGTATGCTCCCTTACTCCCCTCCCGCCCCCAAAAAACAAACAAACAACCGCTTGGAAAACATTTACATTAGAATTGGCACATTTTCCCATAAGATTTTTTATTTTTGTGTTCTCCTTATCTATAGACATGTTTTTCAAAGCCAAAGCCTGCTGATTAGCCTACATCAATAGTTACTTTTGATCGTCATCAACAGTGACCCAATGGAGGTGGAGGTTTTAAAAATATGCAACTACATATTTTTGCAGTGTGAGTAATATTTGACAGTCTTTTATCAGAGAACAAATATTACCAAAAGCCTACTAAGTGAAAGGTGAAAATAAGTTAATTTCTGTGCTCAAGTGTGGGTAAAGAAGACTTCAATATATTAAAAATCAACAATAAATAATTGCTAAAGGCAAAGGGATGGAGGTTCAGATTGGAGAGTTATACCGAGGTTACATCTAAATCAAAGCAGTGGAAGGTCAATACTAAACTATCTATTCCATCTATTAGGATCATTTTGTATTCTAAACAGAATGATCCAAAAAGACCCACAGCTAGATATGTGATGATATATATATGGTTTCTTTATCCGTGAAATTTTAAGTTTTTATATATATACATATATATGTATATATGGAGAGAGAGACAGAGAGACAGAGAAAGACAGAGAGCGAGAGAGAGAGAGAGAGACAGAGAGACAGAGAGAGAGAGAGAGAGAGACTGATAAGAAACTGGCTCAGCTAATTATAGAGATAAGTGCCCAGAAGAGCCAATGTTCCATTTTGAAGGTAGTCAAGCAGAAGCATTCTCTCGGTACTAGAGGGAAGTTCAGCCTTTTTGTTCCATTTAGATCTTCAATTGATTGGACGTGGTCTACCCACATTAAGGAGGGCAATCTGCCTTACTCAGTCTTCCAATTCAAATGTTAATATGATCCAAAACACCCTCACAGAAACATCCAGAATAATGTTTGACCAAATATCTGGGTATACCCCATGGCCCAGTCAAATTGACCATAAAATTAACCATCACACACACGGCTTCATACTTTTTCTCCTCAATACTGTATCAGATGACAATAGCTACAGATTTGTAGAGAAAAGTTGTGACCCAAGAATTCTATATCCTGAGATGTCATTCACATGTGATGGCAACAGAAAGGATATTTCAGTTATGCAAGGGCTCAGAAAGTACCCCTGTATGTGTCCTGTAAACATACATGATTATATATTAGAACCAGATGAAACAAAATCCAATAACTCAGAAATATACAATACAGGGTACAAAAGGAATGTATGAATAAATACAGTAGATAAATGATTAATATTCTTAATGACACAGAAAAAGACTTTGAACATTAATAAGAATGTCACCAAACTCTCAAAATAAGACAAAACTAAACATTGTTCATAAAAATATAAAATGATATGGTATATATACACAATGGAATACTATTCGGCGTTAAGGAAAGATGATATAGGAACATTTGTGACAACATGGATGGATCTTGAGAGTATAATGCTAAGTGAAATAAATCAGACAGATGTGGTATATAAACCAAAAACAACAAAAGAACAAGACAAACAAATGAGAAACAAAAACTCATAGACACAGACAATAGTTTAGTGGTTACCAGAGGGTAAGGGGATTGGGGGGTGGGAGATGAGGGTAAGGGGGATCAAATATATGGTGATGGAAGAAGAACTGACTCTGGATGGTGAACACACAATGGGATTTATAGATGATGTAATACAGAATTGTACACCTGAAATTATGTAATTTCACTAACAATTGTCACCCCAATAAATAAAAAAAAGGAAAAACAATATAAAAAAATAAATAAAAAAATAATCAAAGAAAGACAAATTAAAATAAAAAGCCATTGTTATCTGACAAAAAATTTTAAATATTGATAATCCTCAATGTTGAGAAATAAGACCTGTCATTCACTACTCATGGGCACATGTTTTTTGGAAAGTAACTTTACAATATAAATTAAAAGTCATAAAAAAAGTCCATATCTTTCCACTCAACATTCCCATTTTTAGAAAAAGCATGTTCATGTGGGTAGGTGAAAGATTAGAACCAACCTAACTTCCAATATAGCAATGGTTATTTATAATGGCCCATTCATATAAGGGAATGTTGTATGGCTCTTGTAAGCCATATTTTGAAGCCTACTTAGTGATCTAATACACCACTTGTTCTACAGTATTATGTGAGAAAGGTAAAATATAAGTAAGTCTAAATACAGTAAGGTCTCAATTTTATTAAATATACTTAGAGAGAGAGAAAGATATTAAGGAACTGGAAGGATATATACCACGGTGTAACCAGTCCTTACTTACAGGAAATACAACTAAAATTATTTAACCTTTCTTCTTTGCATTTTTCTATATTCCCCAACATTTCTTCAGTGGACTTTCATTTTTAAAAGTCAAACACAAGTTATTTACCAAAGATAATTTATAAAAATACCTATTAAAAATACTTTATTAAAAAATCCAGCAGAGTATAAAAGCAAATAATTTGTCCCATTGATAAACCTACAAAGCAACAGAGACTATTTTACATGGGAGGAGGGTATAAATTAGTAAAATTTTTGTGGAAATAAATCTAGAAATGTATAAAAAATAGCTTCAAAAGAGTTTGGTTTATTTTTAATTTATTGGGGTGACTATTGTTAGTGAAATTACATAGACTTCAGGTATACAATTCTGTATTACATCATCTATAAATCCTATTGTGTGTTCACCACCTGGAGTCAGTTCTCCTTCCATCACCATATATTTGATCCCCCTTACCCTCATCTCCCTCCCATTTTTCATATTTTTTTAACCTACCAATTCAATTTATTGGATGCTATCTTAAAAGTACATATGTAAAAAAATGTACTGAAAGATTTATATCCGTGCATGCTAACTGCAAAGCATTTGGAACAATTCAACTGTTAACAGTAAAGGAATGGTTAAATAAAAAAATAGCAGTTTCATTTGTTATATCGGTCATTCATTAGCGATTATGTTGTCAAAATTATTCAATGACATGAAGATAATCACAGTATAATATTAAGTAAAAAATGTAGGCTACAAACTGAAGTAAGAAAGAACAAAAAAAAGTATAAATGTGTAAATAATGGAAGAAAATACCCCAGAGTATATTTTGTAGTCCTTTCTGGATAGTGAAATTATAGATAATTTTTAAAAATCTTATTATAATGCCAATTTTTAAAAGCACATATATAAACATAAAAACAAAACCAAAATCTTTTTAACACTTTCAATGGCTTAAATGATATTTCCAAATTCCTTAACATATCACACAGGCCTATTGCCAATCTAGGCTCTGAATAGTCTCCAGACTCACTCCCCACCATCATACAATGGTACTTGGTACAACATCCAAGCTGATGAATTTGGAATTCCCTCAGCAAATCAGGTTCTCCTGTTGCATTCCTCTGTGTTAAATTGTTTTGCTTTCAAGAATAATCTCCAATCATTTTCAACCCATTCTAGTTAATGGTTAAATAAACACATCAAACATCAGATTAAGTATCACCTTCTGGGGAAGTTTTCCAGATTCTTTCAGATAGAGTAAAATGCCCTTACTCTGCTACAATATTACAGTCTATGGTCTTCTCAAATAGCACTTGTTTTAGGATTAACTCTGCTTCTTTGACTAATACATAAAAGCCTTGCAAAAGTAGGATGAGTGTTTTATATACCCCACAGTAGCTTGTAGGTTTTGTGGGTACTCAATGACAGGAATTCAATTAAAGAGTTTTGAATTAATAGATTACTGATTACACACACTTTAAATTCCGAAAAACAGAATTATCCATCAAACCAATCACCAACAAAAACAACTCACAAGGATTCATTATTCCATTAGAATTTTATATAATATGAACTAATTTTCCCACCCATGCTGTATTTATTAGCGTCACAGAGCTCTTTATCTCCACACGCTTATTGAAGCAAATGGACTAAATAGGGTGCAAGTAAAAAGAAACTTCACTTTTCCTCACTCCTGCTTCTGCAGACCTTACTCAGTGGACCCTAGTGTTCTTGCTCCGGGGTAAAGTACCAGCATGTCCTAAAGCTTTCACCATCTCTGTCAGATAATAAATCCTCTGCCCTAGGATAGGAGTCCAGCCAGTGATGTCAAAAGGCTAAGTTGTCAACCCATTTGAAACTTTTCCTCTCTCCTAGTTCAGGTCTGATAACTCAACCAGTTTGAAACTTCTTTTTCTCCCCCAGTTGAGGTCTAATTGAGTCAGAGACTTGCAGTGTAGAGGAAAGATGTCAGTTTCTTCTCATTTTGTTTGCCTTCTCTCTCCTTGCTGCTATTTGGGGGTCCTCTAGGGAGAGGAAGGACCACAAAAGTAGTACTTGTTGACAACTGCTAGAATCTATGTTAGTTACTTCTGGATCTAATAGATTCCAAATGCTGATTCATTCTCTTAAGGGTAGTACTTCATGGTTTACTGGACACCTCTTCACTAACCGTTCCCCCATCTATCTCTGAGGATCACTCATCAGTCCCTAGCCTGGGTGATGACTTTTCTAACTGGCTCCTTGCACCCAACCTATTCCCTCAGCTTCTGCCTCTGATGGTTCGCCTCCAGCCTCTTTCACGCTAAGATTATCTCTCTGACAAGACATGGTCTTAGGCAGACTCCTTTTAGAGATAACCCATGGCTTGACCTTCTGCAGGTTCTACATTTGTTTATGGGACACACACACACACACACACACACACACACACACGACCCTTCTCTCTATACCCAAACCCCTCCTATGGAAATCCTTTTTGCTTTTTTTTCAGTTAGCTTGAATAACAGACATTTATTTCTCACAGTTCTGGAGCGTGGGAAATCCAAGATCAAGGTGCTAGCAGATTTGGTGAGGGCTCTCTTCCTGGCTTTCAGACAGCTACCTCTTAGTGTGTCCTCAAATGGCAGATGGGGAGAGGGAGGAGGAGAGAAGAAGGGAGGGAGAGAAGAAAGGGGAGAGGGAGAGGGAAAAGGAGGGGAAGGGGGAGGGGGAGGGGGAGGGGGAGAGGGAGAGAGAGAGAGAATCCTCTTTTCTTTGACAGCACGGTGCTTCTTTCCCTCTTTAGCTATAGCCTCTTTGTTATGGATATTTAAGGGCATGAGTCAAATATTAATTTCTTACTCTACCAAACTCATGTTCTTCACACAGTTCTCTCTAAGGCCCCCTTACTTGGCTTGAGGGAAAGGGCAGCTTCCTCCTCTTCTTCCCCAATTGGAAGAGGGAAACACACAATACACTAAAAACTTCCTCCAAAGGAATACTTACAATTGGCCTCTTCAACCAGGGATTGACTTCTTGGCCTCCCCATATAGCTTGGAAGTCGTTGATGGGCTAATGCTAGTCAGTTTCACAGTCCCTTAATAAGCCTTCACATGTGATCTAGCACCTTGTTTTAGCACATGGATGTTTGGCAGCTATTTAGTTATTCTCTACCTTTGGAGTCTTTGTCTAAATTCTATATAGGGAAAGTTACATTTAACATCCTGCTAATATACGTGTCCTTCCAATTGCAGGTTGGTATTTTCAGTGACAACTACCCTTAATGGATCATTACACAATCAGGAGTGCTATGGAAGCAGAAATAATAAATACATATTACAGCCAAAACCCATATAACCAATGTGGGCAGCACGGAAAACCAATTAATGGATTTTAACATTCTGCCTTTTCTATATCTCTGTTGCTTAGGATGATTGTGAAAGTAAAGTCCTTTGTCATGGTTATGGTTGAGAATATATAATAAGCATTACTGAATTGTTAGTTAGTGGAAATATGTGGAAAGAAATAGATTTACTTTATTAAAGGCAAAATCAGGACAGAAACTATTAGATAACACTTGGTTTTTGAAATGGGAGAGAAAACAATAATGCAGCACAGAGTAATGCTTATCATATGTTACATGGGCTTCGCTACCTTTTCCACCCTCTCTTGCAGTTGGGTTGTGGCTGTGTGACTAGTTCTGGCAAATAGGCTTGATGTAGCTAAGAGTGGTGGGAATTTTCCATGCTCTTTCTTCCCCTTGGGAGAGTCCGTGTTGAGGAGGTACCATCACAAGATGGTAAATGCCCATTCTCCTTAATACCTGAATGAATCTATGGAAAAAAGTTCCCTTCCAATAAGCATTGGCTATAGTCCAAACAAGAAATAAATCTTTGTTGTGCAAAGCTATTGAAATACAGGGGTTTATTTGTAATCATGGATATCTTATCCTATCTTGACTAATTCAAGTAGAACTAATGAATTAGTCTTCATTTTAATAGTATTAGATAGAATTTGACTTGTGTGCCCTTCTTATGTTTATATCTGCCTCTTCCCTTTTCCTCCCCTCACTCTTGACATTGCATTGGTTCATCTTTTTCTCCTTTATGATTTTCACTCTCTCAGGACTCTAATCATCAAGACCTATCAAAATTCTCTTGAACCATTCTTGATTACCTAACTCTACCCCACCACCCTGCCACCCTGTTTACCACGGCCTTTTTTGTAATGCCTAGACTGCTGAGATCATTCCTCAACTATCCATTGCCTTATTTATCTTGTGTGCTGCAGCACAATGCTTTGATTATTTGCTCAGAAACCTATTGCTCAGAAAACTATTACTCGTGAATGTAATCTGAACTCTTCAGAAGCTAACAGTTAAAGTCTTTTATATTAGTTTTGGCTACTCTTTGCAGTTATAACTCTTATTATTTTCCTACATGTCCCTGCCACTTCAAATCAGGCTAATTCTCCCCTACAAACTATATCCTTTTATGTCTTAGCTCATATCAGGTGCTCCCCAGCCATTTTACCCAAACCCTGGCGACCCTTTGAGCATTGCTCAGATGAATCATCCTCCTAGAGGGCACCCCCTACTAGGCCCAGGTGGTCCCTCAATCTGCTGAACTCCTCGTATGTACTGTCTAAAGCACTTATTTGATTGCTCACCTGTGTGCTGCTTTTTCACATTTTAGAGTTCCAAAACCTGCCAAGGAAATTGTGGTTTTTGTCTTCAATCCATTCTTATAGATGTCTGCATTCAGACTCTAAGGAATAATTATTTCATCAATCCTGTGCTTTAATGTCAGTCTCAAGAAGTAACTTAAAGTATTTAAATCAAATCTAATTTTCTCTCTTAAGCATCAATCAATCAATGATTTGGAAACAGTAGGAGCCTGTACAATAATACTGAATTGTAAATGTTTGTTACAAAGTTTTGTCTATTATTTTAATTATGAGCAAAAGTTTTCTGTTAATTGCTCTATTAGATAACTAAAATTTCAATCTTGTCAAGGGAATTCATAAGTTAACCTGAGTAAAGCTGAGGACTGTGAGCTTATTTAAAGTTCATTTGTATCAATTTACTAAGTGAAGCATATTCTTTAAGTAAGCAAGTGTTAATGGGTTGAATTGAGTACCCCCAAAAGATTTGTTGAAATCCTAACCCTCAGTACCTCAGAATGTGACTTTATTTGGAAATAAAGTCATTGTAAATGTAGTTAATTAAGATAAGGTCATGCTGGAGTAAGGTGGGCCCTTAATCTAATACAACTGGTCTCCTTATAAGACAGACATACAGGGAGAAGGTGTCAGTGTGAAGATAGAGGCAGAGACCAGACTGATGAATGTATAAGCCAGGGTCTGCCAAGGATGGTCAACAACAATCAGAATCTAGGAGAGAGGCATGTAACAGATTGTCACTCTGAACCCTCATAAGGAAACAACCCTACCAAAACCTTGATTATGGCTTCTACTGTCCAGAACTGTGAGAGAATAAATATATGTTGTTTTATGCCAGTCAATTTGTGGTATTCTGTGAAGGTAGCCCTAGGGAACTCATATACAAAATATTCAGCATAACAACATTTAACAGAAGATACTTGTCATGCAGGGTGTCATGCAGGGTCTCTGGTCCCGCTCCCCACATAAGAATGCAGGATATGGTGACGCCAAAAAGGAACACCCACGGAGCCATAGGTAGGGGCGTCATACCACTATAGTCTCACTGGGGGCTGGGTTGGAGACACAGGAAACAGGACTCACACGATCTGCAACCTGCCATCCACTTCTCTGCCAACCAAGCAACCCCACTTGCTAACTGCAATCTGCCATGCTAACTGCAATCCACGCTTGCTAGCTCAGCCACCATCCACTGCTGGCATAGCCATGGCAGCTATATTAGTGGCCAATAGCTCACTAGTTACAGCTGATGGCCAAATAGCCACAGCTAATGGCCATCCAATCACAGTTGATGGCCATTTACTACCCGAGCCAGCACCTTCCCGCATGAGGCTGAGAGCCTGGAAACTGTACTCCTGGCTCTGTCCCCACAGTACTGTACCACAGGGGGCAGTGACTATGACTAATAAATCATATCCTGACTGTTATCTATGTTTATAAATAAAGTATTATGGGAACACATCATGTTCATTACTTTACATATTGTCATGGCTGCTTTTCAACAGGGTTGAGTTGTGAAGAAATCATTTGACTTGCAAAGTCTTAAATATTTACTGTCTGGTCCTTTAAAGAAAAAAAATTGCCAATTCTTGCTATACCCTAATAAACTTTAATTAAAAGACTGAAAATGGGTCAAAATGATGGACTAAGTAAATACTATGCTCACCTTCTCCCAGGGCTACATCAATTACAACTAAACTGCAGAACAACCATTATTGAGAATCACCTGAAGTCTAGCTAAACTAAAGCCCTACAACTGCGGACACACAGAAGAAATCACCTTGAGACTGGTAGGAGGGGCAGAGATGCAGAACGGGATGGTCCCACACCTGTGTGTGATCATTAAAAATTGAGACGGATATCTCAGCTGTGGAGGGACTCCCCTGAGGAGCGAGGAATCCCCAGCCCAGGGTTCCAGTGCCAGGGAGAGAAGCTTGGCATTAGGGACAGCTGGCCTTTGTTCAAGGCTTGGCTTCTCAAGGCACCTCCAAGTACAGTGTCGGTGGTGGCCATCTCTGGATTTCTTTGTGGATAATGCCAGGTGGCCCCAGGAAGGGCACAGACTGAGGCTAAACTTGGCCTGCAGCAGGTCCCTTCCCCTCCAGGAGTTCCCAGGGCTAGCAGGCCCAGTGACCAGATTTGGACTGGGTCAGAGCATCACCTGGCTGCCTCCAAAGATGACACACCAAAATGGCACTCTGGGCAGGTACCAGAGCCATGCTAAAGAGAACCCTGCTCTGTAGGGTTACCCCTGCACAATAGCTCCTCTACTGTAGTCACAGCCAGTCCTTACAACCAATCTGCCTGAGGGTCAATCCCTCCCACTGACATGCAAACAGCAACCAAGGCTCAACCATAACAGGAGGGCACACGCAACCCGCACAAGGGACACACCTGGAGCAACCAACTCTAGTGACAAGGGAGACTGCAGCACTGGGTCCTACAGGACACCTACTACGTAAGACCATTCTACTAAGACCGGGAGGCATAGCAGCCCTACTTAGAAACAAGCACAGGGGGGCAGCTAAAATGGGGAGACAAAGAAACGTTTCCCAAATAAAAGAACAGAACAAACTTCGGGAAAATAATGAAACAAAAGGGAGACAAGCAATCTACCAGATGCAGAGTGTCAAACACTAGTTTTAGGGATGCTCCATGATCTCAGGGAGATAAGAGATCTTTCAATAAAGAGATAAGAAACATAAAAATGGAGATAGAAAACATAAAAAAGAACCCGTCAGAAATAAAGACTACAATAACTCAAATGAAGAATACATTAGAGGGAATCAACAGTAGATTAGATGAACCAGAGGACTGAATCAGTGATTTAGGACATAATGAGGCAGAAAATACCCAAACAGAACAACAAAAAGAAAAAAGAATCCAAAAAAATGAAGAGACTTTAAGGGCCCTCTGGGACAACACCAAGTGTACCAACATTTGCATTACAGGGGTACTAGAAAGAGAAGAGAGAGAACAAGGAATTTAAAATGTATTTGAAGAAATAATGACTAAACACTTCCCAAATCTGTCAAAGGAAACAGATATACAAGTCCAGGAAGCACAGTCCCGAGCAAGATGAACCCAAACAGGCCCACACCAAGACACATCCTAATTAAAAGGCCAAAGGTTAAAGACAAAGACAGAATCTTAAAAGCAGCAAGAGAAAAGCAGTTTGTTACCTGCAAGAAAGCTTTCATAAGATTGTGAGCTGTTTTCTCAACAGAAACTTTGCAGGTCAGAAGGGATTTGCAGGAAATATTCAAAGTGATGAAAAGCAAGAACCTACATCCAAGATTACTCAACCCAGCAAAGCTATCATTTAGAATCGAAGGACAGGTAAAGAGCTTCTCAGACAAGAAAAAGCCAGAGGAATTCATCACCACCAAACCCGTATTACAAGGAACCTTAGAGGGATTTAAGACAAAAGAATAAAAAAATAAAAAATATGAAGAGTAAAGTGGCAATAACTATATACTTATCAACAATTACGTTCAATGTAAATGGATTAAATAGTCCAATCAAAAGATGGGAGGGCTGAAGGGATAAGAAAACAAAACCGTTACATATGCTGCCTACAAGAGAATCACTTCAGATTGAAAGACACACACAGACTGAAAGTAAAGAAATGGGGAAAGATATTTCATGAAAATGGAAACACACGAAAAAGCTGAATGCTTTTTGAATGGGTGCTTGGGAGGGAAAGAGCCTTGGAAACAGTTTATAGCCCATGGTGTCCAGATACCATGACTGCTGCGTTTGTTCCCCACGTGCTAGCGGGCCCATTCAGATGTTCTGAGGAAGAGGTAATTCCTCCTTCCCCGGCCTTTCTGCTATTGGGCACTCTCAAGTCCTTCACACCCTGTCCCAGTTAAAGCCTCCAGCACGTTGGGAACACCACTTGTTCTTTCTGAGTGCCAGTAAGGCAGACTTGGAAAGGAAAGTGTGGCTCCTCAGGCAGTATTTCTCTCACTCTCACTAGCATTCTTTTGCTGTGTAGCCCAAGGGAATGGATAAACTGCTCTGTGATCTTTGCCTTCACATAAAAGGTTTGTTTTTGTATGTCCACTGAGGCCTATTATTTCCATGCAATTACCTTGGTGACATCTTAGCCTTGAAGTTTATCTGAAATGTGATTGTGGATTGATTGATTCTAGCCACGCTGATGTAGTCATTTAAAAAGTTATTAAGAGTCAGGGTTTTTGTTTTGCTTTGTTTTGTTTTAAAGATGTTGAAATCAGTTCACTTAAAAGCATGTACTCCGATTTTCCTCATGACACCTCAAAAGCATGGTGATTACTTAAACTATTGAACCACATAAATATGCTCATCCAGGCAAAGTGTAAATAAAGTCAAGAAAAGAAAATTCTGGAAAAAGGAAGTACAACTTCCTTACACATAAAACTATCCTGTGTGTGATAACACATAAATATGTATTAAACCTACAGATAAGCATTGTGAACTCATGCCTCTCATAGAAAGAGAGCTTTTAAAATACAAAATCAAGCTCCATAACAAGCATGGCAGTACAGATTTATTTGAGCCAGTGAACTCAATAGACTTTTAAAAATTATACACATTTATGGAGCAAAAAATATTAAGTGGATTTCAGTAGTAGATGAAATTAGTTATATGAATTGACTATATCACATATGCATTGTTACAAAAAAAAACAACCACTTCCCAACTCACATATTAACTCATGTTGGTGCTGGAATGCATAGGACCAAAGTTGTATCTGTACAGTTTGTAAAGTTTTCCACATACAAAATGCCATCTTTTTGTGTTGACTCTTATATTAATCTCATCAGGTTGGTATTATGATCCTCGTTTTGCAGGTTAAGAAACTAAGGTGTTTTTTTTGTTTTGTTTTGTTTTTTGAAACTAAGGTTTTATAAGGCTGGTGATGCTCCTCTAGGATCGCAGGACAGTATGTGATCTTGGAGCTCAGTTCTCTGACTCCAAGAGTGTGTTCAAGAGACTCAACAAAGTAGGAAAAACAACATGACTGACAGTTCTTCATTAGCAATCAGAGCTCTTAGTTCATTGAAATGTTTAGATGTTTTCCTCATTTGAGTGTTGATAAATGGCGCTATCTACTCAGGAATTGCTCTACAACACTGCATGCTGAAAATTTCTCATACACGATGCCCATGGTTACTCTAGGGAATCATATGACCACTCCAGGTATTTTGATCTTGTTCTTCCATATGTTTCATTGGTAAAGGATTGGGGAAGGCATTTGGTTTATTTTAGGCACATTTTATGGACAAGGTTTATAATCACAAATACAGTGAAATAAATAATTTGATCATTTCTAAATGAAAACGGCTAAGAAAGTTTCATTTAGGAAAAGATTAATTTTATTTTGTCATTGATATTTTCCATTTTTCTACAAGTACCCAGTGTATGTAAAAACAAAAAAGTAATTTTTTTTGTGGAGTCAATATTACTTATCTCAAGAAAAACGTATACAGTAGTCCTCCTTTATCCATAGGGACACATGCTAAGACCCCTGGTAGATGTCTGAAACCACACATAGTACCAAACCCTATGTATCCCATACACATATAAAAAAAATTAATAATAATAGGAGCCACTTTAAATTGGAGTCAGAGTTGCCATCCCAGAGGAACTGCCTTGCACATCTTACTCTTCAAACATTTGGAATGTTAAAACAGGGTAAATTAACCTTTGGACTAGGCCTAAAGCAACATTATGTTCCAAAGAACTGTTTGCAAAGATAACAAGAAAGCAGGTATTATGACTATAGGATTGATGATTATCAAACTGAAAATTAAAAACATTCTTTAGAATTAATATCATTACGTTAGCTTATCTGTACCTGTAGAAATTCCTTCTTTCTATTGATGTAATTGTTCCCTTTCCCTTTCTCATAAATACCCCTTGCCTTCACCTCCTATTTAGAACACTATTCCGGTTTTTGTCCCAAGTCAATGCTTCCAGAATAGCTATTCTTTTGGATCTCAAATAAATGCTTGTTGGCTCTCATTTTGGCCTTTTATTTTTAATACATACATACCTTTTCACTTAAAGGAGCACTTGATAGCTTCTCTTTGGCATTTCTGAATTGCCAGTATCACTACTCTTGCATTTTGGGGTCATTATTAAGTAAAATAAGGGTTACTTGAACACAAGCACCACAATACCACGACAGCTGGTCTAATGAGAGAGATGGAATGCTAAGTGACTAACAGGTGGGCAGTCTATACAGTGTGTAGACACTAAAGGGGTGATTCAGGTCCCTAGTGGGACTGCACAGGACAGGGTGAGATTTCATCATGCTACTCAGAACAGTGTGCAATTTAAAACTTATGAATTGTTTATTTCTGGAATTTTCCATTTAATATTTTTGGAACTCGGTTGACTGGGGATTACTAAAACCAAGGAGAGTGAAACCACAGATAAAGAGTGACTGCTGTGATTATAATTGGAAAATTCCTGAAATGTAATAAAATAATAATAAAGTATTTATTAGTAGCTAAAATGTATTAAAATCTAGGACCCAGCATCTCTGAATCAATCTAAAATCCGTATTTCTGTTGTACCTTAACAAATATTTCTTTCACTTTGGCTATCAGGAAGCTCAGAGTCTAATTTATAGCCTAATTTGCATTAACTATATCTTAATGTCCTCTACTGCTTTTGCAAGATTTCTCCTGAAACTTTGAGTTTTTTATTAAAGAGGTATATGCTTTCATTATAATTTGCCTCAATTCTATTATGGAAGTTAATGTGATTTGTTTAATATTATTTCAGTGTTTACTGTACACTTTCTATCTATTACATCTGTGGATAGAAAGATAAGTAAAACATAGTCTCTGCTCTCAAGCAAATTGTGAATTTACAAGTAGAAAAATAAGCAAATATGCAAAAAAATAAATAGCACATGTATATATACAAACATAAGGTCCAGACTCCTGCATGAATCAAATACATCTATTAGTTGTTAAGAAACTAACAGATTTCTCATAACAGGAGTTAGGTACTCAAGAGATATTTGCTGGCTAAATGAATAAGTTAATGCCCGGCTAGAAAAATAAGATATAAGATATAAATAAATAATACAAAAAAATAAAATTTTGGAGAAAATAATGTTAGATGTTAAAACCTGGGAAAAGATGTAACTAATTCTAGAGTGATCTCAAGAGAGACAGAACACGTAGTTCTCACAGAACATGTAGTTCCCTGTCCCACAGTGTATATCGGATTGAGCAGTTGGGGAGTGTAGACCACTCATGGTATTCCAGGGTCCCACTCTGCCTCTGCACAGTACATGTAGGGTGGGGTCCCTGTTGTACTGTGGACCTCACCTGCCTTGAGCATGAGATGTGAAATCTGGAGAAAGAGCTCTGAATAATTCAGAAGACTTCATTCTCAGGTCACATTCAATCAGGTTATTTTGTAGGGCATTGGTGCACCTTCCTTCATCTGCTGTTCCACAAGGATCTACCATGCAAAGGATCGATCCTATGAGATGGGGGTAAAGGGATAAAAAGGGATAACAAGTAATTCAGCCTGAAGTGAGGTCTTGATGGTTCTGACCAACTGGATCACTATGTTGCATTCTTTTATGAAACTAGTGATATCTTACTAATATGTGAAGCACGCTAAGAATTGATTTGAGGAAAAAAAATGTTTATGGAAGATGTCTCAGAATGTTTTCAAAGCACAGGAAAGATTATTTATTAATAGATCTGATGTTATTGAAAGCATCTTATATCTTCCAAAAATAAGCAGTGGAGCTCCTCCTTAAGCTGCAAGCCAAAGAAACAGGAATTGTACATTTCATTAGGCATTCTGCAATCCTGCTGCCTATCTTCTGAAAGATCTGCTGTAGAAGGTAAGTAGTTTTTCTTATCCTATTTTATCTTGAGAATGAGGGAGGGTAAGATGAAAGCAGAGAACTTTGCAAAGTCACTGCAGATTGGGCTGAATTGGCTTCCTCCAACCTCTACCTGTTACCTGTGTCGCTGCCTGCGACACAAATAGTGCTCTTTACCACACAGATTTCAACTTGTAAATGTGTTGTAAAACCTGGCTAAGACTTGTTAGAGCAGTACAATCTTGTTGTACAGTAAAAATAAGGGAAGGATGAGACTATTCAGGCAACCCAAAATCTTCCCAATAAATCAGATTTTACCCTATTCCATCTCTCTCAAATTCATTAGACCTTTGCAATCCTTTATCTTAAAACCATCAGTATGTGAATGACCTAAATGTTCACAGGGAATTCAGATATCAAAGAAGCCGGGTCCAACCCTTCTTTAGAAGGAACTTGGAATTGAGGACAATTGAAAAGATGACAGAGGGTTAGGACTTAGTCTCTGGCTATACCTTAAGCTATTTTACATTAAAGCTTCACTGACTCTAACTCGAGGCATTAACAGCCAAGAAAAGATTAATATTAAATGAATCTTTGTTCAAAAAAAAAAAAGCAAAAGAAAAGATTAATAAAGGCTATGAACACACTTGAGTTACTTCTGGATGGGTTTTTTGTAATGTGCCCAGCAATAGCTGATGGTAAATAATAATCAATCCTAGAGCCTTGTTTCTGCTTCCTGCACCCCCAGGTGGGAAGAAGGTATAGCCAGATACAGACAGTAGGTTTCCTTCTCCAAACACACTCTATAGTGAAAAGGCATTAGATCTGATTTTTTCCCCACGCCCACACTGGTGCTTACTTACATGATCTTTCTAGGTCTTATTTATGTGATCACTTTTAGAATTCTCTCTGTTTATATTTTCTGAGTCTTCGCCAGAACCAGACTTTGGGGTATTTATCCAGTCTGCATTGGGTCTGACTATACCAAAGCCTAGGGCTGGCTCTAGGCAAAATTGTGGGTGGAAAATGTTGATAGTTCAACACTCTTGGGCCCTCACTTCTGGAACCTACTTTCTGCCATAATATTAACCCCACTTCATCTCCCTTTCTTTCTTCTCCATCAGTTACCATTCCAAACCCAAATACTCCCCACAAGGCCCTATGGCACCTGGCTCCCCTCTTCTTATCTGGGTGACTCATCCAGGCCTGATTTCACTGGTAGGTGTGGAAGCCCAGCCAGGGCCTTCCCTATATCTCAAGGTACATGTTACCTGCTTTGTGCTCCTGTGTGGAAGTGATGCACTCCAAACCTTCCTTTCTTTTCTGGGAGACCTGCACCTTAAGAGTAGGCCCCTGGAGACTATGGACCAACGATCATAAGGAGAGCTTGTCAAGAGACAGATGTGGTCGTCTCAGCCCTGTGCGGCTAATTCCTTAAGGTCTGGATTTAGGCCTAGAACTTTTACATTTAAAAAGTGTCTCAGGTAACTCTTATGCAACCAGAAATCAGATATGTATTTCCCATGACTATTTTTAATCCCAGGAGAGCTTAAATAAAATGATGTTCAGATAGGCAGGCAGAGACTGTGGGACCCCTTTGGAGGTACTTGCTTGACCTGCTAAAGCTTTGAGGAGGCCCAGGACCCAGGTCAAGCCTCTTCCAAGAATAATATGTTGTGGGCCTGAAGGCCTCCCACCTCATTTCTGCTTTGTTTGCCTAAAGGGAGCTATAGAGAATGTTAAAGATAAGGCGGGTAGAAACTAGTCCAGGTGCAGCCAGCTGACAGCCAATCAAGAGGCTTCTATATGGAAAGCTCTCTGAGTCACAGAATACATCTTTTTAAAACATTGTTTTGAAAAATGTGTTTTAGGGGAGAATGTTTCCAAAGTAGTGTACGCACCCATTTGTATAGTTCAGCCCTGCTCAAACTTTTTGGTCTCAGGAAACCTATGCTCTTTGATAAACGTGAACTGGCACTTTAACAAAACTGACCCAGGAGTTAACAGGTCTCTGGATAGAGCTAGGCTTCCTGTTGCTCTCTAGTCCTGACTTCCTGTTAAAACTTTATGGTTCTAACTTCCTGCAGGGGGTACATATGGGGGGGGCAAAAAAATGTACACAAATGGACACGTTTGTTCATGTTGCTCAAGCAGTAGTTCACCGTAATCAGAAGGGTCTGGACACTGATGGGAACCACCACTTTGAGCACTTCTTTTAATTGCAGAAGTCAAATGTGACTTGTATTCATCTTTTGTTATCAGTATATAATGAGTATTACAATTTTAATACAGTTATTTCCTTTCTTAAAATGTGTATACATAAAAAAAAAATAAAAAATATGTGTATACATTTTCTTGGCACCCTCTGTACATAGCAGCCATCTTAGAAGGGGTGTGAAATGTTGCACCTGGATAGCTGGCCAGAGGTGTGAGCTCTCACACTGTTGTGGTGGTTTTGCTTTTTCTTTTTTTTTAATTAAAGTTTATTGGGGTGACAATTGTTAGTAAAGTTACATAGATTTCAGGTGTACAATTCTGTATTACATCATCTATAAATCACATTGTGTGTTCACCACCCAGAGTCAGTTCTCCTTCCATCACCATACATTTGATCCCCCTTACCCTCATCTCCCTCCCCCCACACCCTTACCCTCTGGTAACCACTAAATTATTGTCTGTGTCTATGAGTTTTTGTTTCTTTATTTGTTTGTCTTGTTCTTTTGTTGTTTTCAGTTTTATATATACCACATATCAGTAAAATCATATGGTTCTCAACTTTTTCTGTCTGACTTATTTCGCTCAGTATAATTAACTCAAGATCCATCCATGTTGTCGCAAATGGTCCTATTTCATCTTTTCTTATGGCAGAATAGTATTCCATTGTGTATATATACCACAACTTCTTTATCCATTCATCTATTGAAGGACACTTTTGTTTTTTCCATGTCTTGGCCACCGTAAACAAAGCTGCAATGAACATTGAAGCACATATATCTTTATGGAGGTTTTGCTTTTTCTTTTTCCCGAATAAACCCTCTTTTGGTGGACTACCTGGAAAATTATTTTGTCCAGTTGACATCTTAAAAATGATTGATGACCCCAAAGAGCTATGTAAGGTGTAGGTTTTTTATCAATATTTACTGTATTAGAGTTCAAGACAGAAATATTTTCAATGTTTACTTATTAATTCATTTATAATAACAATAAATCATTACATTAACATAAGTACCATTTTTATGAAAAATAGCTATTTTTCAAAACAAAAACAATGAGGAAGAAGAATAGCATTGTTTTACCTTTTTACAAGTCTGGCTTAAAAGTAGAGAGCTGTACGCTCATATTTGTTTCTACATTCAGTAGAATTAGTTGGCTGCAATATCACAGGTCATGCAGTCTTTGGGAAAAATCACCATACATGCATGGGACAATGACATTTACAAAGGTGAGTAATCTCTTGGTATAATTATCAAAACAGTTTTGACCTGTGGGCCCCTCGAAAGGTCATGGGGATCCTTGGCACACACTTTGAGAACCATTGCATAGCTCATCTATTCTTTTCCATCTTGTTTCTTGGTTTTCATATGGATAGGATTTTATGTGGAGATATACTGGAGTATTTTTCTTTGTGAACAAAACTTATCAGAAGGGGTTCTTAATACTGTTTGTGTGAATCTTCTAAAAGAAACCTGTTGTTGAAGCTCCATGTGAATAGCCTTCTTTTGCAAATGTTTGTGTGTTAAATAATCTTCATAAATTGAATTTAGTCTCAAGTTTATTCTTTTAAAGTAACATTTTACTCAAAAAGTCTGCACCTTCCGGTAACAAAAAAAGGAATCTACGAATTGGTACAAGTTGTAGTAGAATGTGTGACATACTTGACTACCTAGGGACAAGGTTCACTTTGGAAAATGGGAAGTTTTGATTATTCATTGTGTATTGTGTGTCACGGAACAGAGACTGGAATTAGCTTGTCGTATAAGTGTCATATACAGATGAATGTCCCTTATGGATTGTGCACTGAAGATTAAGTGTAAAAAGGTAAAAGAAGTCTGCCATTGACTTTGTGGGCAATATAAAAACTGTGTGAGAATACACTGCAGTGTGTGTGTGTGTGTGTGTGTGTGTGTGTGTGTTGTGTCTGTTGGGGGTGGTGATGCAATAGTACACAGTATTGTGGAATATACACAGATAAGACCTTCCAATGTGGGACACACAGGTCACATCTCTGTAATTTGCTGTTCACAATTATGTCTGAACCACTGTAGCTCTCTCATAAATGTCTAGAAAGAATTAAAGAAACTAAATTACAGGTTCCTATACTGAAAATGAGGGTACATGTCGATGATATAGTCCTGAAGCAACAGAAAAGGAGTTAGTGTTCTTTGGCAAGTGGGAAGGTTATTTTTTCAATTACAGCAAACATTTTGCACAGTAAACATTGTAGGCTAATGAACCTCCTTAAATTCCAACATGTCATGGATTTGTATAGTTGCAAATTAGAAATAGCAATATGTGGTGCTATAGAAAACCCAGCACAATACTTAGAGGGTAGCCATTGAGTTAATTGCATGAAAAATCTCTGCAATTATTTTATCAGCCCAGATACAAGGAAATGACTATTTCAGTCTAGAAAAGTGTAGAGCGTAGACAAGAAAGGGGGTAAGGGAAGGGAATCCCATAAGATAATGGGGAGCCAAAACAACAACAGAAAATAAGAATACAGTAAGGCCCCAGTTGGACACTTACTCATTCTTAGGTAAGGATTTTGTCAATGGCAAAGCACAATATATTTTTGGATTTAACGATTTGTACTAAATGTGGGTTATCAATCATTACTCAGTTTTGTTCAGTTTATTGAGCACCCACTTTGTGTGCCTTACAATGCCTTAGACATGGAGGATGGAAGTGCATCAGATGTCATTCTTGCCTTCAGGGAGCTCCGGTCCAGTAGAAAGGAAAGACTAGGACACAGTACAGTTGTGCAGCAGAGGGAAGCCCAGGTAGGGTCAGAAAGTAAACAAGCCACCTGGTTCAGCTTGGGAGTCAGGCTGGCAGAAAAATGGGGAGATGTGGGGGGAGATTGGTCCAACAGAGGGGCAGTAGGTGCAGTCAACCAAGCAGTAGGAGGAGGGGAGGGGATAAAGAGCAAAATGGGTAGGATGACATGGCCGAGGGGCAGGTAGGAAGGGTGGGGTTGGGGAACTGAGGATTCTAGCTTGCATGCTTAGGTTAATACTGATGATGTGACAGGATAAGGCAGGGAAAAACGAGGAGAAATTGGAGTGGGAACATTATTTTGGTGTATTTATCAACATTTGTGGTAACATAACCTATGTGGAATAACGAGGTAGCTTATTCCTTACATAAAGATTACCTGAAAACAGATCTGAAAATCAAATACGATACAGTCAAATCACAGGTACCTATGTTAATAGGAAAGTATTATCCCGAGAGATAAAATTTTAAAAATACTTAATGTTACTTACCTTTGAGATATGATGCTTGATGATATATTTTCAGAATGTCAATTTTTTTTCCTCCTTCACAACTGAATGCAATCACTCAAGGTTAAATCTTGTGAATAAGGAATCATCATGTTTAGAAGGCTTAGCAATCTTCATCTTCATCTCTATTGTATTAAGTGTATGGGAATTAATTTACGTATCACTACCAATGGTGTCTGTTTTGATTTATATTTATTTTTTAATTTATTTAGTATTCTTTCATTCTTTTGCAGTAATAAGACAACTTCATTTTTCATTTCCTCTGAACATTGCCTTGCTCAGATATTCTTTTTTAAAAAAGAAATTACCATGTTTCCCAGAAAATAAGACCGGGCCTTACATTAAGTTTTGCTCCAAAAGACACATTAGGGCTTATGTTCAGGGGATGTCATCCTGAAAAATCATGACAGGGCTTATTTTCCGGTTAGGAAATATATACTGGAAACACAGTGTATATTACATATATACATTTATAGAAAGAGGTAACATACCCAATATACTAACCTCGTTTCCTTCCCTTTTTTCTCCAGGGATAATCACTATCCTTACGTTTATGTTTTTGTTTCCTGTGTACATTTTTGTACTTCAACTACAAGTCTTTGTGTACATATTCAATATTGTTTCCGCTTTATATAAATGCATTGGTCCTACCATTATATAATTTTCTTTCCTTCCTCAATATTATATTTTTGATGTAGATCTATATTGATCCACATAGTTTATTTGTATTAACTGCTATATAACATTCCATTATATGAATACACTAAAATGTTTTCATACTTCTAATTTCAGTACCCATTCCAATTTTTACTATTTTTAAATAGTAAAAATAGCTATTTGAACATTAGAAAATTAGCTTTAATGAGCATTCTGGTAGATACCTCATTGTACACATGGGTTAGAATTTCTCTAAGGAATATACCTAGGAGTAATATTGTTGGGTCCTGGAGTACAAGCATCCTCAACTTGACTCAGCATTGTCACACTATCTGACATAACTGATCTAGTTATACTGCACCAGAAATGTATGAGAGTCCTTTCAAACTTAGAATGGTCAAACATTAACATTTTACTAGTCTGATGGCCATGAAAGTGTTTAGATTCTTCAACTACTCTTTCCTGCTCCTTCAAGCAGCTTTCATTCTTTCAACAAGGTTTTCTTTTCTTTAGAAAAACAAACAAAAACACAACAAACAAAAACAGGCTAGTATATTTTCAAGATTGATACATGCTTTCTCTTTTTGCTAAATGCAATGTTCATTTTAGTGTTCAAGTGCTACATAATGTGTTCTTTTTATGACCAATTATTTAAAAACATGTTTTTGTGGGTGCAAATAGTTTCCTTGCAATTAAACTTCTGCATACATTCAGAAGATGGTAAAATGTATTTTGCAACCCCTGCCTTCAGCTAAATATGTGTATGAGTCTTTCTGTGAAGCATCATTTACTGCAAGGAATTTAAGCTAGGATATGTTGTGCAAAGCTGTACAATAATAGGATATCCAGGCATCTGTTACATAGAAAGTGAATAACTCTAATCAAGAAGAGTTTTGAACACACCATGGCCTCAAACCACAAATGGCTACTGAATAATAACCAAACCAACCTAGGGCAGCTACACACAGAGAAAGAAGAAATAAATCAGTGACGTAGCAAATCCAAGGATAATATTCCTAAAAGAAGACGAGACTATTTTCAGTAATTTGGGGCTATGGAAAAATCTTTATGTGATAAAATAAGGAAAAGGATCTTTGGTGAGGCAGTATTTATTGTGTACCTTCCCCTAGCTAAAGTTGTACACATGGATAACAATTTATCAGCAGTTGCATATTCAATTCTAAGAAAAAAACATTACAAGCATTAAATATACATGCAAGGAAGGTACCTGCACCAGAAAAAGAAATGAGCTTATTTAAAGCAATAAAAAAAGACTTAAAATAGTATAAACACTGGACATTTAATTAATTGCCTTTTCAAAAAGAAAGGCAGAATTAAAAAGGTTAAACAGTAACGTGATTCTATTCATTGTTAAATATTTCAGTAAAAGAAAGCCTTAGTGATTGTTAAGTATAATTATAATTTATACAATAAAGAGCAAGATGAACATCCTGAGGTAGTTACAGCAGTTATGTGGTGTTCATCATCGGCCCCACCAATATCTCTACACAATTCACACTTAGGCAAACATGCACTCTAATACACCAACACCATCACTATATGCATGTCTGTGCACGTGCACACACATATACACACTTTCACACTCCAGTGTAATATAGCTAATATTTTGGAGGGAAAAAGCAAGCCATGGCATCACACACTACAGCATTACTAAACTAGTATAGCAAAAATGGTGAGCTAGTTTATTCAATCACCATTGCACATCCATTAATACATTATACGACTTACTTCAGGCCATTTTTCAAAAATTGCTAAATAAATAGATTTCATTTCTCGATATTTCATCCATGTTTCACTCTGTTTATCTTGTTCTGCATTCTTCTTCCTCCCCCTATGCTGGTATCATCCATCTTAAATTACTTTTATTTTCTTTTACAATCTTCATACTTTTGTAATACAGTTATGTGCCGCTTAACAGAGATATGTTCTGAGAAGTGTGTTGTTAGGCAATTTTGTCATTGTGCAAATATCGCAGAATGTACTTATACAAACCTAGATGGTACAGCCCACTACACACCTAGGCTGTGTGGTACAGCCTATTGCTCCTAGGCTAGAAGCCTGTACAGCGTGTTACTGAACAAAACAACGTGAGATGAAATCAAGCACAAGAGAAAATTATGCCATCTAGAGATGGTATACAGGAGATGTAGTAGGCTACTGCTGGCATAACACAACATGCTGTTTCATAGCAAACTTTTAAAAATATAAAAGAAAGACTGCACTTTTTAAAGCAATGATAAAAAGTATAGTATGAAAAATACATAAACCAGTAACACAGTCATTTATTATAATTATCAAGTGTTATGTATTATACAGATTTGCATGCGCTATACTTTTATAGGACTGGCAATGCAGTAGGTGGCTTTATACCAGCATCACCACAAACACATGTGTAACATGTTGTGCTATGTTAAGACAACGGTGGTGTCACTAGGTGATAGAGATTTTTCAGCTCCATTATAATCTTTTGGGACCCCCATCGTATATGTGGTTCATCATTGACCAAAAAGTTATTACGTAGTGCATGATTTTTAGTCTTTTTATTTCCTATCATCTTGTACTTTAAGTCAATTTCCAGTCCTAATAGGTAGAGATTTAAGATTTACAAGGTCAAAACACTGCCTTAGGTTGGTGCAAAAGTAATTGCAGTTTAAAAGGTTAAAAATAATTGCAAAACCACAATTCTTTTTTTAAAAAGTTTATTGGGGTGACAGTTGTTAGTAAAGTTACATTGATTTCACTGCTATGTGGTATATAAAACTGCAAACAACAAAATAACAAGACAAACAAATGAAGAAGCAAAAACTCATAGAAACAGACAATAGTTTAGTGTTTAGCAGAGGGTAAGAGGGAGGGCGATGATAGATGAGACAATATATGGTGATGGAAAGAGAACTGATTCTGGGTGGTGAACACAAAATGTGATATATAGATGATGTATTGTAGAATCGTACGCAATTACTTTTGCATCAACCTAAAGCTGGCTATACTAATGTAAAATCTATGTATTAATGCCCCCAAATATCTTCTCTCAATAAAAATAAATTGAACCTAGTAGTTTAAATTTAAAATGAAAAAAAAATGTCCTCCATGGACACTTCATATGTGATATTTTAAATACACATATATTTTATCCACAAAGAATTTTTATGCATGGTTATGACAGAACAATTTTGTTTAATTTAACTGATTTCTTACTGGTCAATCAAGTTGGTGTAATTAGTTGTGCTTTAGGATAATTCCATGTAGCATTTACAAATATATTAAATTTATACATACACGTATGTCTTCTTTATGAGAAAGACAATTATATTATTCCTTGTTTCTCTTTTCAGGCTTCATGTAATGTAGAAAATAAAGTTACCCAAGTGACCCATATAATAAAATAATACTATGATATTTCTAAAATAGTACTAATTTCAATAACTTATACTGTTTTACAAACATTATTTAAGACCTATTTTTCCATGAAACCGAAGGGCTAAAACCAAACCCCTAGAAGAGAGAGAAGAGAATGAAACATAAAGGACAAAGAGACAGAGTTACAAAAATACCCAGTTGTGTAATTTGAGAGACTGCCATGAAAACCAAATGAACCCAGAGAAATAAAGAAAGAAGGCTTTAGAAAAGATGTAAACATCCCAGCAGATTTAAACTGACCATGATACTCATAAAACTTAGGCTTGACGGCCTCTCCCTTGAGGAGTCTCTGTGAGCTCTAGGAGCTGTAGGGTGCTCTAATCGCCTAAATGATTCTCTGAAGAAAGGGACTCAAACTTCCAAGCCTCTGGTAATTTCAAGGCTCCATGATTTCTTTTCTCATTCTAATAAATCTTCACATTTGTTCTTAATTCTGTATTCATAATTCTGTGCTCTTTTACTTAAAGTGCTCTCCAAATATGGTTGCCAGATGTATTAGTCTGCTAGGGCTGCCATACAATGCCATAGACTGGAAGGGCTCAAACAACAAAAATGTGTTTTCTGCATGCTGGGAGCCCGACATCAAGGTGTTGGCAGCGTCAGTTTCTTCTGAGGTCCTTTCTTGGCTTGTAGATGGCCTCCTTCTCCCTGTGGCCTCTCATGGGCCTCTCTCTGTGCATGTCTGTGTCCTGAGCTCTTCTTCTTATAAGGACACAGGTCACATTGGATTAGGGCCCACGCCAATGACCTCACTGTAACTTAATTATCTCTTTAAAAAAACCTACCTCCAAATAAGGTCACATTCTGAGGTACCGACGGTTAGAACTTTGACAATATGAATTTTGAGAGGGCACAGTTCAGCCCATAATGCCAGATTTAGCAAATAAAAATTCAGGAATCCCAGTTAAATGTCAGTTTCTGAATTTCAGGTAAACAACGAATAAAAATTATATTACCTATATATGTGTGTGTGAATATATATATAAATATATACATACACACACAGAAGGTGCCAAAACAATGTATGCACATTTTATAAAAGAAAAAAAACTGTATTAAATTTGTATTTTATATATATATATGCATATGTGTGTGTGTGTTTGTATCCCATTCCTTATTTGGGACAATATGTACTAAAAAATTATTATTTTTATGAAATTCACATTTAAGGGGAGTCTTGTATTCTACCTGGCAACCCTATCCCCAAATTATATAAGATTCAGGCAGGGAGAAGTACTTAATGAGGGTTTAAATGAGGAAACAACGAGGAAAATGTAAGGACCATTAGCACAATTTTATTTTAGAATTGAAAGAATCTTAAAGAAACTTGAGTGCAATTCCCTCGTGTAGAACTCAGCCCCCTTGAGACCTGGGGTTACAGCAGGGGCTTGGAGCCCTGAGGCTTCACTCTCACCCCAGGCCAGGCCCTTCCTTGGCTGAGAAAGTTACCGGAATCTCTATTTGCATGCTCACCCCAGGGCAGCTTCCAGAAGCAAGTTGTGAACCAACAGGGTTGGGCTTGGCTCCTAGCTCTGTCTGCTCTCTCACACTGACACACCAGAGCACCCAGGACCCTTGGGCTAATCTGACTGTCCACTTATCCCCACCCCGGCAGCAGGAATACACTCTAAGACCTCTTCAGACCCCCAGCAAATCTACTATACTTGAAAGAGGCTGGGGAGGGCTGGTTCTGGGTAGCTGTCTCTATTACAGTAGCTCTTTCATTATACAGCCCGTTGAGAATCCAATGAAGGCTATGGTTCTTCTAGCCTCCAGACCATACAAATGCACCAAGACAATTTTGCATCTAATTTCAGGGGACTCTTAGGGCTCCTGAAGCCATGTTTATGGAAGCTCAGGTTAAGGGCATCTCGTCATTACACAATGGTTATGCCCCGGTATACACAGGGGTGTTGCTGTATCGCCAGAACTGTACTTGGACACACACCCTAACAGAGAAGTGTATGTGTCCTGAGGAATCCAGGAAACTCAGACCAGAATGGGTTATGTCTTGGAACACAATATGTTCATGGGGGTGGGGAAGCTTTACAAGACACTTCTGGGGCTGCTAAGTTGCATTTTTAATAAAGGACAATTCTGAAGAAACCAGAGAAGTTCTCTAATGAGGGAATTCAGGCGTTCAGAAGGGCAGACTGGAAAACTCTCTGTGTGTGCAGAAATTTCCGAGTACCTCTGAAAGTATATCATGTCAGGAATCCCCCACACTGCCTGCACAGGCTGCTAAAAATAACAATAGCAGCTAGCATTCAATGAGTGTTGGCAATGTCACAGGCGGCTTGCAAAGTACTTTGATAACACACCTGCAAAACAGGTAACAGTAGTGTCCTCTTGATTCAGGCGGCAATATGCAGGCTGAAAGAGTTTAAATAACTTGCTCCGAGTCGAGGTTATGTTTTCAGGAGGGTATGAGGCCACCTCACAGCCTGCTGACTTCACGTGCACTCCACCATCGTCCTGGGAAGGTTGACTTCCAGTTGCCTGGGCTTAGAGAAAGCAGGCTGCCGTGTCTGCTCTGCCCACTCTCCACCTTCCTTTTCTGCCCTCTAGACAAACACCTGGCGAGGGGCAAACACTCCAGTGGTTGCTATAAGCCTTTAGTTCTCCAAGTGTCTCGGAGGGGGTTTGGGGAGAAGCTTCAAAATCTAGTCAGAACAGAAGAGTTTGGGTCTTCATCTTACAAGGTATGTGTAGTTTACAAAGCTTTTTTCCCACCATAATTTTATTTAAAAAAAAAAAAAAAGATGTGCGGTTACTGTCTCAGTGATAGAGTAAATGAACAAGCCGTTTCAGAGCCTTAAAAAAAAAAATCACATATATCTTGCCTTTTGGCCCAGTGACCTGGACCAGCTGTTTAGGTGACAAAAAATACTAAATGAACTGTGACTTGGCTTGATCTAGACGAGAACGTAATCCAGCAGAAAGGCATTCCCAGTCCAGCCTTATTGAGCTAAGCGTCTCTCCTTTCTCTCCCCTCCCAGCCACCAACGTTACATACCAGGCACCTCGGCAAAGAGCCCCCATTCCTGTTTTGCATAAGTATTAGAAAACCCAAGCTCAACTTGGATTCCACACATTTAAAACAAACAAACAAACAACAACAACAACAAAAAAAACAGGTCTTAAATCTCCTCTGTCCTTTGAGGAATTCTCTGGTTAAAGCCCTCTGCTTATGATCATTCCAGGGTACACTTTGTGAATTTAAACCTATTGTGAATTTAATGTGATCTAATGAGCTTTGCTTAGGAAAAAAATGTTCTTGGGTCACAGAATCACATTCACTGCTGTCACCAGCCAGCTTTTAATTACATGCTTTTGATTACCAGGGCAACGAAGGGAGAAGCTGGGTCCTCTGGGTGACCTCATCTCCACCAAAAGAAAAACAAGGAAAATAACAGGCATTCCATGTTGGATGGAGCATTACTTGTATGTACTAAGACAGCACATTTGTGAAATGATTTTATCTTAATAATGTTGTTGGATGCTAACTTGCTTCTTGATTGGCTCCTATCTCTTTTTAGACTTTAGACTGCTTGAGAAAAGAGACTATATTCTTTTCTTTGGAATTCTTCGCTCTGCCAGCACACACACACACACACACACACACACACACACACACACACACACACACACAGAGAGAGAGAGAAATATTGGCACAGAAGTGTTAAATGTTTCAAGAAAGAAACTCGGCAGCTAAGAAGCTTCAAGGGATCAGGTGTATGAAAAAGGCAGATTTTAATCTCAAGGAAAGCAAGAATTTGCCTTGGAACACTGAGATCACAGTAGGCCAACTGGAAGGACTAAGTATTGCCGACAGAAGCAGTACAGACACCCAGATTCAGAGGAAAGGTAAAGGACCCAGTTTGTCAGAAGGTCTGTGAGAGTACCCAGGTATACAGAGGCTGTTGGTACCCCACCCACATCCCTGTGCCTTGGCCACCTCAGCACACACTAACCCAACATACCTAGGCCAGAGAACCTGCATTTCTTTTTCTGAGGTATCCTCTGAGTAGTTAAGCCATTTTTGTCCACCTATGAAACAGACCGGAAATGCCAGGAAATCAACACCCCTTGGGAGCAACTCTCAACCACTGACCAATCAGAACTGGTGTATCAAATAGCTCTGCTTCCTAAATGAATGCTCAGCCATTTAGTAAAACAACAATGTTTTTACAATTATTTTTGATGATTCTCTAGCTGAGAAATTCAGGCAGGACTTAGCTGGGCAGTCTTCAGTTCTTTAGGACCTTGCAATCCTCGCTCATTTGCGTTCAGCTGGCAGCTAGAGGCCCACGAAGCCCCATCACATGTCTGGCACTCGGATACTCCTCTACGTGGCCTCTTTCTTTCCATACATGTCTCATTATTTAGTAAATGAGCCTAGATTCCTTACATGATGGCAGTTAAATTCCTCAGAGAGTGTGAAAGTGGAGGTTTCTGGGTCTCTTACTGCCCCAGATCTTATCCAGCCTCACTTCTGCCACCTTCTACTGATAAAAGCAAATCACTCGCCAATCCTGGTCTGAGGAGAGGAGAAGCAGACCCCACCTTGTGTGGTGAGGAAGGGCAGGCAGGCCTCTGCCCACAGGGCTGAGAGGCCATATTCCAGGGAAGGAAACTTAGCTCCCCCACCCATCAGGGCATCGGGGAGGCTAACACAGGAGTCCACCGCACCAGCGGGAGTGAGAACTCGCTGACTGCTCCCTTTGCTGTCTCATGTCCTTGCTCCCTTGCCCGTGTTTCCTGGGATCACCTCCCAGATAAACCACTTGTACTCCTCGCCTTTCCTCAGGATCTGCTTCTGGTAAAATCCAAAGGTAGACCAGGGTTTGAGGTGATTGAAGTCATCAACATAAAGGATTGATGTAATATAGTACTTCTATGTTCAGTCCCTTTCCAGTCGAAAGCCTTGAGTGCGAATAGGAGGCAATAAGAGAAACTTAGAAAAATTTGCTCTTTTTTCCCAATTTGATAGCTCTCAGGATAAACCCAGCAGGTAAGGGTGAGGAATTTAGGAGGGGCAGTTACCTGGGTCTTCTTTTCTCTCACTGACAGCATCCTTGGGAACTATAATATTGGCAACATCCTTTCCACGTTCAGCTTTGAAAACAGGGCACCGTGAGTCACTCTCCTCTAAGGGGCTGTGGAGATTGACTACAAATCCTGCTCTCATCCATCTTTGGGTTAAAAAAATGTGTCTTCCATCCAGAGCACAATGACTAATAGCTTAGGTGTGTAATGCTGTGTACAGGGGCTTGTTTTATTCTTTTTTAATCTCTGAATTGGGAAATGTAAATAAAAACCAATTGTACTATGCTTAAGAGATTGTTGTATTTTTCATATTTTAACATTATGAAATAAACCTCAACCCTGAGAAAATTAGCTCTGAGCAGACTGGGATGTTAGTTCTCAGGGGCTTTGTTTAGTTCCCAGATGTGTTTTCCGTGCCAAGAGTCAGATCCCAGCGCATAATAGGCATTCAATAAATACCTGCTAAGTAAATGAATCTTTGTATTTTAGGGAGTGACTTCTAACGACAAGGATAGCACTTCTGTAGCTACCTTACCACCCCTGCATCATTTTACAGATAACATTGCAGGGAATAAAGGTATGGTAGATAGGAGCAATTATTTTCTGGTATTGATGGAGGACTCAAAGTGTACAAAATTTTGATATCAACATTATTGAGAAACAGGAAATAAAATGTTAAATATTTAATGTAATAAAATTTGGAGGTAAAAAATTAGAAAAGAAAGGAAGAGGAATATGTTTTTTAGAATTATACATAGTTAATACAAATCTAAAAGGAAAGTTAAGACCTACCATTGTTGAATAGACTCATATTTTCTTTAACCTTGACCATTTAGAGTTCTACTCTGTAAATTTAATTCATTGGGCTTTTTGGAGGAGAAGTGTAATTGTTGTCTCAAAGTTGCATAGCAGGAAAAACTAGGAGCAATACAGGAAGAAAGAGTGACCATAATCTTTAAAAGATCAGGATGATATAGATTTCCATCAAGTAGTTCAAACTCAAGACAAAATTGGTTATTCTACTTTGGGACCCCTCTTTCCACCAAATTCTTTCTCTCAACTTCTCCCACTCCCCAAGTATTTGGTCTTCCCCTCAGGTCCCATTCATTCTGCTGTGACTCACTGAATATTATTGAACATTTACTGTATGCATTAGGCCAGGTACTGCTGTGAGTATAGAGGAACCCTGGGGGAAATTATTAATTGGAAGGGGAGCTAGAGAATAAACAATCACAACTATAATAATATACAAAATAAATACCTACAAACTGTGATGAGCATTGTACCTGGTTATGAGTTACTAAAATAAGTTGTTTATTTTTAACATTTGAACAAACTTGCATTATATACACACTAGATTAAAAATTATGTTTTCTCTATTAAAACATTGTGTATTCTACAAGCACAGTCTTGGCTATACCTGCCTACCTGCCATTATAGTTCCCTGACAGGCCTCGCCAGGTAGTACCCAAAGGATTGGCCATTACCTTGTTTCCCTAAAAATAAGACCTAGCCGGACAATCAGCTCTAATGCGTCTTTTGGGGCAAAAATTAATATAAGACCTGGTCTTATTTTACTATAAGACCAGGTATAATATAATATAATATAATATAATATAACATAACATAACATAACATAACATAACATAACATAATATACTGAGTATAATATAATACTGGGTATAATATAATATAAAACCAGGTCTTATATTCACTTTTGCTCCAAAAGACACATTAGAGCTGATGGTCCGGCTGGGTCTTATTTTCAGGGAAATACGGTATCACCCAACTTCATGAAGAAATCTTTATTATATTCAGTCTTTGGATATTCTAGTTTCTGATAATGGAAACTATATTCATAATACATCATTACTGGCTGTTAAGAGCTATTTTATTGACCCTTGTCCAGAGATGCAATAACATCAACAAGAAGAAATGAATATTTAAGGAAATGTCAGGTTCTAGCTGAGAATTGGCTGGGGAATATTTGAGGGAGAACTGCTTGACATCTTGAAACAACATCATTAAAGCCCATACAGCCTGAGCTTCCCTGTAAGACTGTTATACTGTGATGCAAAACATTCGTTTAGTGTTTCTGCTGTGCATTCAGTAATATTTTTGTGGTCTGGAGAGAGATAACATGGGCTTCCCAAAGGATTATCTTATGTGATTTTTCTGAACCTGCCAAGCATCTTAAGGGAAGTAAGACTGCCTGACAGAGCCCGGCTGCAGACTCTGGCAGTAACCACAGAAGAGAGACACATTTCACGTTTATTCTTTGGAAATCCGGAGGCAAAAATATTCTTCTTCCTTCCTTTGGGCTCTGTGAAATATACTATTTGACTTCCTCTCCAGCAGGCTGTCTGCCTCACACTTTTAAATTCACCTCTCACATTCATTTCCTCCAGAAAGCTTTTCCTAGGCCAAGATAAACTCTCCTAAATTGTGTTAAATAGTGTTCAGTACTCTACAGTTCTCAGATGTCATATGTTATTTCCCTCACAAAAATGGCCTTAATCTCCCCACTGTGATCTGCTTGTAAGTGCTTTTGTGTTTGTTTATTTAATTTCAGTTTCAAGTCCACTTATTACTATTGTTTTTATGTGCTGAGTGCATATTGCTACTTTCAGTAAATTGTAAATTAATGTTTTTGTCATCATACAAGACTATTATGCAATTCACCCATCATCATTATTGTCATCATCTCTGAACAGAGGTGTAATCATCAGAACCTCTTCAAATTCCTCAGCCTTATTTGTACTCACGTATAGTTTCTTATCATAGTCTTTTCTTTTTAAATAGCTTTATTGTTTTTGTAAAATCGCTGAATGTTTGTTGTAAAAGTTCAAGCCACGTGGAAAAGTACAATAAAATAAAAATCACCTTAGATTCTGTCAGTAAGAAAACTATTATTGTTAAAATTTTAATGAACATTCTTCCAGATATTTCTCTGTTTTATATACACATGTCAATATATGCATGTAATTTTACATAAATGTAGCATAACTATTTATACTGTTTTATGAATTTTATTTGCAGTCAGTATTGGACATCTTTCCATGTGAATAAATTTATAGATATTAATCATTTTTATTGTTTTCATAATATCATTATACACATGACATACAAAACCCTTTGCTATAAACATTTACATTGTTTCACATTTTTTACTACTCCACACAATGCTATAATGAAGACTCTTGCGCATATAACTTTTTGCACTTGTGGTGTTATAAACTTGGGGTAAATTCCTAGAAGTGGAAACTACTGGGTCAAAGGGTATATACAATACTCCATCTTGATACATATTTTGCTAAACATTGACAATTGGTTGTAATCAATTCACACCAATAGTACATGAGCGTTTTCTATTGTGTCTTTTCTCATAACATCATCACTGTGCCCAAGAATACTTTTTGGAGGGTTGCTAGTTACTGAGCTGAGTGAACAATAAATAAGTAGTAGTTTATCGCCATTGTTTTTCTTGTCAGCAGTGTAGAGGTTATCGTCTTGATTCTCTTGTCACTACCCTGCTCCTTTGTGTTCATTGTGTGAATGAGATGATTTCCTGCATTATCACACACAGGGTTGTATGACAGTCAATTTATGTGAGCACCTGAACCCATTATACAGCATAAATTCATACATGACATAAAGTGACAGTTGGTAGCAGCTTGCAATAGTGTTCCTTTAGAGAAGACAATTGCTCAACAGGAATCACTCTGAATCAATTAATCCAGCCACAGCTCAGCTGTAATGCTGTGAGATTCTGATACCAGGAAAAAGGAACTACTTGTGCATTCTGTACCACGTCTGTGCCCTGTAGTTTTACATTGCTGAGCTCATTAAGGCCATTAGGTCCTTGACAGGAATCTTATCCAACACCCTAGGCCTCCCGCAGTGGATCTGAGAGAACCTGGCTCTTTTTCTCTGATTTTTGTCTGCTAGGGTGGGTGTAGTGAAATTAAAAAATATGTATTTCTGTGATATGAATAAAACTGGATGAAGGTATAGTAATTCATGAAAAATATAAAATCTATTTCTGGTGTGATTATGACCTTGAGGAATTAGGCTATATTAATTAGCTATGAAAGCTGCCTTAAGAGTCTCAGAAAAATTAAGATTCAAAAAAGTATATAGCAGTAAAGAGGTATTTTAGAAACGACTGTAAGGATTACAATAAAGGACATCGACCTGGATTTCCAGTTCAATAGATTTTTCTCTTCTTTTATGTTATTTTCAGATCCAGTGTCTTCTTAATAATTGGCTGTGCCTCTACAATATTGAAAATAAACTTCTCAATGGTTTTTGTCTCGCCCACTCATACCCATGGAGCATCCATATGTCCAAAATTAACGTCTGGGTCCCAGCCTCAGACATTCTGAATTCACTGTTCTGAAGTGTGGCCTAGGCAGCTGCGTTTGAAGAAGCTGACCTGAAGTCAAAATAAAGAACTGACTTAGATAAAGAAAGACATTCAATATAAATGCTGAAATACAAAGTATTTTTGAAATGCCTTTAGTTTTCTGTGTCCCATTCAATTCAACCAGTTAAATTCCTCCCATTACTGTAATTACTTATATAACTTTTGTACCTAAAAGCAGCTACATTACCCATAGATTAAGAGAACAGACTTTTCACAGCCATAGAAAACTATTACATAGGTAATTTTCTTGTTGCCCCTGGTGACAGGATAAATCTAGGGTAGGGGTTTTCAAACTTTACTATGCATACGAATCAGCTGAGGAATATTTAAACTGAGATTACCAGGTCATCCTCCTAGAGAATAGGATTTCAAGACTGGAAGGAAGCTCAGTCATCTGCTTTTGTAACATACGCCCCAGGGATTCTGTTGTCAAGGCATCCTGACCCTCACTTTGCAAACACTGAATGAACTATAGGGTCTAGACCTGCTGCAGCTGGGATGGTCCCCACTTAGCAGACTTTCTGAAGACTTGGTAAGAGCAATTTAAGAAATGTGAAATGAACTTCAGCATGCTTTCTTTGGTTTTCAGCAAGCTGTCTCATCTATAAATTCTCACCTGTTCTTAGTAGCCTTCAAATAACTGCCTGAATCTCACTGTCAGAGAAGAATTATGTAGAGCGGGGGGAAAAAATCATATACAGCTCAAATATTGGAAGGGTAAAGGATATAAGAACACAGGAAATAATGCAAATAAATATGATATATGTAAATTGATTGGAAGAGATACAGAGAAACAGAAAACAAACTTTTGTTTTATTTGCCAATGGCAGGCAAAATTAAACATAACTCAGAATATTTTCAGTTAATGAAACACCTATTCAAAACTGGCTTAAGTAAAAAACAAATGTAACTAACTACTCAATTCCTGGGAAAGCTACTGGACAAGGGTAGTTTCAGGCATTACCCGCTTTTAAGAACGTCACTTTACTCCATCCCATGGCTCTCTCTCCCTTGCACTAGCCCTAACCCAGGCGGTCAATATTGCTCTCAGTAGATTCAGGCTTTATCGAGATGCCTGAAGCAGCTACAGGTGTTATATCCTCAAACCATTAAATCTAGTGGAAAAGAGAAGCAGTTTGGCTTTCAATCTTTCCTAGTGGGCTTACCAAAATATATTATCAGCTGTGTAATTGAACTAACCGCGAAGGCCGGGCATGGGATTTGTTTATTGACCCGAAGGCCAATGAGACCTATTGCTGGAATTGGTAGAGGACTTAACTCCATCTGTAAGCACAGGGAATGATTTGGGGGGAGTGATTTTCCAGAGGAAAGTCTGTTTAGAAAAGAGCGTGGGTAATGTATGTGCTCTATTCAGTGACTGTAAACCTTGACTGTCCACTAGAAGTAATGTTCACTGATGTTCATTGTGTTTTAGAACACATCGTAACAGCTCTGAGAATGTAAAGAGCAAGAACTACTATAAAATTTTTCCTGCACAAAAAAGGTGAGGACTGAAGCAAAGGATTATGAGCTGACAACTCATCACTGTAACTTGCTTTTGAACACCCAGAGCCAATATGGGGTTAATTTAAATTTAACAAGAGATAGAACTTATAATAACTAAAGTTTCCTGTTCTTCAAAACCCAGAAAATATAAATTGGCATTTCTGTTGACATTCTGAAACATTGAAATATGCGCGGAATAGTGAGAAGTGGTTATTGTGTCAAAAAACGTCTGCATATTGTGACAAAGAATGCCGGCAATATAGAATGCCTGCATATTCCCTGTTTCCTCAACCCTGCAGTGTCCTATTTCCAGAAGATAATTCAAAATGATGCATCTTCCTAAATTATTTTCAACAAATCACTGTAAAAAGTGGCTAAAGCCCAAATCAGTGCAATTTTATGAGTTTTTTTTCATTAACTTTAGCTGTCATTTCAGGCCCTCTGTCTTCATCTGGTCTGTATTGTTTTTGTTTGGTTTTAAAATCTTCCTTTTGCTGATTAACTCTACAGTTAGGAGCTATTTGTTGAATTCTATTATTTGTTTGAAAAATTATTGAGACTTACAGAATATGTCATTATTTATGTCTATTAATACATTAAAACATAACAAAATAAAAATAAATGAAGTGATCTAGTGAAATAAAAATAAACATCGGGAAAGTAAAATCAAGTAGAATGTAAAAAAAAAAAATTAACAAACAGAAAAACAACCCCAAAACAAATTCACAGATACAGAAAACAGATTGGTGGTTAACAGAGGTAAAAGGGGGTTGGAGAGAGGGAGTAATGGGTAAAGGGGACCAAGTAAAAGGGATCAAGTATATGGTGATAGATGGTATGCATACAAATATCAAATTATAATGTCGTACACCTGAGATAAATATATAATGTTGTATACCAATTGTATACAACATTGGTACACAACATTGTATACCAATTTTATACAATGGTATACCATGTATACATTGTATATCTTTGTATACCATGGTATACAAAATTGTATACCAATTTTACCACAATAAAAAAATTCAAAGGAGAGGTCAATCAATAGGAGGGACCACAAAGACTGGCAGTTTTTAGAAGACCATGAATAGGGCTCTGAACTTTCCAGCAACCGATACAAAGAGAGATGTGGTTATTTATCTGATTCATAAATAATTAAAAACTCAAGACACATCTTTCCTGGTATTACGTCCCTGAAGAATTTCCTCCTGTGGATCCTCACCAAAAATACTCTGTGCAATGGCTGGGGTCCTAGGTTACATCAAGAAAGTATGTCCAATGCCAACTTTCAGAGATTCACTTCTCACAATGCGCATATAAGCAGGTGGATGCCATAATCTCAAGAAATATCATTAAAACAAGTTCTATCGTGCCAAATGGGAAAGGCAAGAAGAATTGGGTCCAGGCTTTTGATGGTCTGGTTTCATCCTGAAGAATGTATAAGTTACTTAGAGGACAGAATGGACTGCATATATATCAGGCAATCCTCAGAAAGTATTATTTCTCTTCCTGAACTTTTAATAATATTGAGTAGCAGTTATTTTGAGGTTAGCTATATTGTTACACTCCTCAAAAAGTCATGGACTATCTTACTTATTAAAGATAGACACATGTACTTTAAAAGATAGCCTAGTTGAAGTTTGGGTTGATATCTTTTAATATGAACTTTTAAAAGTTTATTGGAAAGCTAGCTACCTTCACTTTTCATCTATGAACCAGAATACTCCTTGAAAAATATTTTGGGAGTTAAGTTTCTTTCTATTGCTATGAGCTTTTTGACAAACTTAAAAGAAAATTTTTATGCAATTCATGGATTTTAAATTTAGTTTATGAATGTCATTCCATTTATACATCTAGCAAACTTTATCTGTTACTTTGAAGTGATTTTCCAATACATTTTGGTTATATTTACAGATTTAGCTAAAATGTTTAAACTTTCAAACACATTACATTGCATTTATAAATTTGACATGTTTAATTTTGTTTTAAAGTGCATGTATTTCAACTGTTCCAACAGAAAAAAAAAACCCTTTCTAAACTTTTATACATCATAAAATTTCCAATAATAAACTAGTAAGATATTCGTTTAAAGTCAGAAGTCTATCTCAGTTACCTAATTACATATTTTAAACTGGAGTTGCAAGGTTGTCATGCTATTAGGTCAAATTCTCTTAAACATTCTGTCAATATGAAATACTAAATGTGACAGAATATTTCTCAATCTGGAAAATAGTAACACTATAATTTTGACTGTTTAAATTTTCTATACTTATTTCCAGGCATAAAAGATTCATATACTTAAAAAAAGACAAATACCATCCTGGTTAACTGAAATTATTTTGGCTAAAAATTCTGGGTGTTTCCTTAACGCTACTCCCCACACTCACTTTTTCTCCCAACATATTATAAAAATTTACAAACACAAGATTAAAAGACTGGTAGAGTGAACATTCATATACACATCACCAAGATTCTACTATTAACATTTTACTATACTTATTTTATTACATACTGATTCGTTAGCCATCCCTCTGTGTATCAATCAATCCATTTTTGTATCCATTTTAAGATAAATTGTAGGGCAGTGTGAGGTGAGCCTCTGTAAAACTCCCGCAGAATTTACAACTAATCGAACAACAATAACTCCACAAAGGACTCTGCACAGAAGACAGGCAAGACAAAGAGGCCCACTACTGAATTCACCTAAAGGTGGGCGCATCTCGCCAGCGGGGGAGGAGGGAAGGGAGAAGTGCGGAGATGGAACCGCGCGGGCGCAGGCCACAGACCTAGCTCAGTGCTCCAAGCTCACTACATCCCGGAACTACCGCAGCTGCGGGAGAGGGAAGAACGTGGAATGCTAGGGCTCCGCTTATGGCCCACAGGGCTGAGGGGGCAGCATATAACACGGCTGAACCCAACACTCATGGCAGAGACCTTGGAGAAAAGACTGAGGGAAGAAGTCTGAAAACAGTGTTTTAAGCCCTCACTGCCGAGCAGAGAATGGAAGCCTTAAGCCCTGAGACTAGCCGCCCCCTCCCTACCCTCCCAGAGCTCGCCCCACTCCCACCTGCCCGGTGCTAGAAGTGGAACAGTAGCAGTGTCAGATCAAAAGAACAGAAAATTTGCTGTTCTGAGAATTGTGGACCGCAGACACAGTTTCGCAGCCCAATCGGGTCCGGCAAGGGGGAGGGAGCTGTGGAAGTGGGACCGGCTGTGGTGGTGGTCGCCGCCATTGCTCTGGGCCACCTCTCACAACTCACCCTGCCCCTGGCCCCACCTATCTGGGCAGATCCCTGCAGGAGTAAACAGAACTGCTGAAACATACAGGCTCTGAATCTGGTGCAGAAAGAGCTTTGGACCTTCAAAAGCTCTCCACATTCCCACAGGGATGTGGCGCCCTATAAACCAGGCGAACTGTTAACAGAGGAGAAGCTCGTTTCCCAGGGAATCCCCTCATTGTGTGAGAAGCTGGAATACTGCAGAGAAAACATACCACTACTGTGTGAGAGAGATTAAAAAAGGCTGCAGTCAGAGAGAAAATAAAACATTCTACCAACAAGTATTGGAAAAAAAAAGAAAGACGTCTTCCTATCAACCTGTTGCAGAAACCACTCCTGTAGATGTCTAGCAAGAGAAATAATAAATCAGTAATTGCCGTGAATAACCAAGGCAACAAGATAGCTCAGAAAGAAAGTGAAAAGTCTCCAGAAAAGGAACTTAAAGATATGGAAATATGTGACTTAAATGACAGAGAATTCAAGATTGCAGTTCTGAAAAAACTCAACGAGATGCAAGAAAACACAGAAAAGCAATTTAATAAACTCAGAAACGCAATCAAAGAACAACATGAGCATTTTACGAAAGAGATTGAAATTTCAAAAAAGAACCAAATGGAATTTCTGGAGATCAAGAACTCAATAGAGGAAATTAAGAATAAAATAATCAGTTTAGGTAGTAGAGTTGACCAAATGGAGGAAAGAATCAATGACATCGAAGATAGAAACCTGGAAATTACACAGATGGAAGAAGAAAGAGACTTGAGACTTAAAAGAAATAAAAGAACTCTACAAAAACTTTCTGACTCCATCAGAAAGAGCAATATAAGAATAATGGGCATACCAGAAGGAGAAGAAAGAGAGATGGGAATAGAGAATATTTTCAAACAAATTGTCGATGAGAACTTCCCAAACTTTGTGGACAGAACTGCATCCTCGAATCCAAGAAGCAAATAGAACACCTAATTACCTCAATCCCAACAGGCCTTCTCCAAGGCACATTGTATTGAAGCTGTCTAAAATCAACGATAAAGAAAGAATCCTCAAGGCAGCCAAGGAAAAGAAGAGGGTAACCTACAAAGGAAAGCCCATTAGATTATCATCAGATTTTTCTGCAGAAACTCTACAAGCCAGGAGGGAATGGAACCAAATATTCAAACTATTGAAAGAGAGAAATTATGAGCCAAGAATAATATATCCAGCAAAGATATCCTTTAGATATGAAAGAGGAATAAAGATGTCTCCAGACATACAGAAGCTGAGAGAATATTCTAATACACGACCTGCACTACAAGAAATACTAAAGGAGGCTATTCGACCACCATCAAAAGGGACAATTTGTGGCAACATAAAAAGGGGGCGAGTAAAGGCCTGAACCGGAATATAGGAATGGAGAAAGTAAGCGTGCTGAAGAAAATGGAATAATCTAAATATCAAACTTTGTTTTACATAAACTTAAGGGAAACCACTCAAAAAAAATCCAGAACTGAAATATATACTGTAATAAAAAAAGAAACAGAGGGAAACATCATAGAATACCTCCACACAGAAATAATAGACAACAACAAAAAGGCAAAGAAACAATGGAGACACAGCCTTACCAGAAAACTAAAGATAGAATGACAGGAAATCCTCACATATCAATAATCACCCTAAATGTAAATGGACTGAACTGACCAATAAAAAGGCACAGAGTAGCAGATTGGATCACAAAACTAAACCCAACCTTGTGCTGTCTCCAAGAGACACATCTCAGCTACAAGGACAAGCATAGACTCAAAGTGAAAGGGTGGAAATTGACTTTCCAAGCAAATGGTACCCAGAGAAAATCAGGTGTAGCCATTATGATATCAGACGAAACAGACTTCAGGGTGAAAAAGGTAACAAGAGACAAAGATGGACATTTCATAATGGTAAAGGGGACTATACAACAAGAAGACATAACAGTCATCAATATTGATGCCCCCAATCAGGGAGCACCGAAATATACCAAGCAACTACTAACAGAACTAAAGGGAGAAATTGACCAAAACACAATTATATTAGGGGACTTAAATACATCATTGACAGCTATGGACAGATCATCCAAACAGAAAATAAATAACGAAATAGCAGCCCTAAATGACACATTAGATGAAATGGACATCATTGACATATATAGAGCACTTCATCCTAAAACATCAGACTATACATTCTTTCAGAGTGTACATGGAACATTTTCAAGGATAGACCATATATTGGGACATAAAATCAGCCTCAGCAAATTTAAGAAGATTGAAATCATACCAAGCATATTCTCTGATCACAAAGCTTTGAAATTGGATATCAACTGTGAAAAGAAAGCAGGAAAAAACATAAATACATGGAGATTAAACAACATATTTTAAAGAACGATTGGTTCAAAGTAGAAATTAGAGGAGAGATCAAAAGATACATAGAAACAAATGACAATGAAAATACATCCTACCAAAATTTTTGGGATGCAGCAAAAGCAGTTTTAAGAGGGAAATTTCTATCATTACAGGCCTATCTCAAGAAACAAGAAAAATCCCAAATAAATAACCTCATGTAACACCTTAAAAAACTAGAAAAAGAAGAACAAGCGAAACCCAAGGTCAGCAGAAGAAAGGAAATAACAAAAATCAGAGCAGAACTAAATGAAATAAAGAAGAAAAAGACAATAGAAAAAATTAATGTGACAAAGAGCTGGTTCTTTGAAAAGATTAACAAAATCGACAAACCTTTGGCTAGACTCACTAAGATAAAAAGAGAGATGACACTAATTAACAAAATCAGAAATGAAAAAGGGGAAGTTATCACGGACACCACAGAAATACAAAGGATCATCCAAGAATACTGTGAGGGAGTATAGGCCACCAAATTCAATAACCTAGAAGATATGGACAAGTTCTGAGAAGCATATAGTCTTCCAAGGCTGACCCATGAAGAACTGGAAAATCTAAACAGACTGATCACCAGTAATGAAATTGAATCAGTCATTCAAAACCTTCCCAAAAGCAAAAGTCTGGGACCAGATGGCTTCACTACTGAATTCTACCAAACCTTCAAAGAGGATCTAATACCAATCCTGCACAAACTCTTCCAAAAAATTGAAGAAGAGACAGTACTCCCTAACTGATTTTATGAGGCCAACATTACCTGATACCAAAACCTGGTAAGGACAACACAAAAAAAGAAACTACAGACCAATATCTCTGATGAATACTGATGCAAAAATCCTAAACAAAATTCTAGCAAATCGAATACAACAGAAACTAATAAAAAATATATATTAAAAAAAATATTTAAGACATAAAAAACAAAAAAGATTATTCATCACGACCAAGTGGGGTTCATCCTTGGGGCACAATGATGGTTCAACATCTGCAAATCCATCAATGTGATACATCACGTAAACAAAATAAAGGACAAAAATCATATGATTCTATCAATTGATGCAGAAAAAGCATTTGACAAGATACAACTTCCTTTTATGATTAAAACACTTAATAAAATAGTATAGAAGGAAAATACCTTTACATAATAAAGGCCACATAGGACAAGCCCTCAGCTAATCTCATAATTAATGGTGAAAAACTGAAGCCCTTTGCTCTACGTTCAGGAACACGACAGGGCTGTCCCCTATCACCTCTACTTTTCATCATAGTGTTAGAAGTCCTTGCCAGAGCAATCAGGCAAGAGAAAGAAATAAAAGGCATCCAAATTGGGAATGAAGAAGTTACATTGTAACTCTTTGCAGATGACATGATGCTATATATAGAAAACCCTAAAGACTCCACCAAAAAGCTGTTACAAACAATCAACGAATACAGTAAAGTTGCTGGCTACAAAATCAACGTACAAAAGTCCATTGCATTCCTACATACTAACAATGAAATCTCAGAAAAAGAAATACAAAAACCAATTCCCTTTGCAATTGCAGAAAAAAGAATAAAATACCTAGGAATAAACTTAACCAAGTATGTGAAGGATCTATATGCAGAAAACTATAAGACATTTTTGAAAGAAATTGAAGAAGACACAAAGAAATGGAAAGACATTCCGTGCTCATGGATTGGAAGAATCAACATAGTTAAAATGGCTGTATTACCCAAGGCAATGTATAGATTTAATGCAATCCCCATCAAAATCCCAATGACAATTTTTAAAGAAATAAAACAAAAAAAAAATCATCAGATTTGTTTGGAACCACAAAAGACCCTGAATAGCCAAAGCAATCTTAAGAAAAAAGAACAATACTGGAGGTATTGCACTCCCTGACTTTAGCTTGTACTACAGGGTTACAATAATCAAAACAGCATGGTATTGGCAGAAAAACAGACACATAGTCCAATGCAATAGAATTGAGAACCCAGAAATAAAACCACATAGATATGGACAGATAATTTTTGACAAAGAAGCTAAAAGCATACAATGGAGGAAAGACAGCCTCTTCAATAAATGGTGCTGGGTGAATTGGATAGCCACGTGCAAAAGAATGAAACTGGAGTGCTATCTGTCACCATGTACCAAAATTAATTCAAAATGGATCAAAGACTTAAGCATAAGACCTGACACAATAAACTGCATAGAAGAAAACATAAGTACTAAACTTATGGACCTTGGGTTCAAAGAGCATTTTATGAATTTGACTCCAAAGGCAATGGAAGTAAAAGCTAAAATAAACGAATGGGACTATATGAAACTTAAAATCTTCTGCACAGCAAAAGAAACCATCGACAAAATAAAGAGGCAACCAACTGAATCGAAGAAGATTTTTGCAAACAGTGCCTCCGACAAGGGGCTAATATCCAAAATATACAAGGAACTCATGAAACTGAACAACAAAAAAACAAACAACCCCATTGAAAAATGGGCAGAGGACCTGAAGAGACATTTCTCCAAAGAGGACATACAAATGGCAAATAGACATGAAAAAATGCTCAACATCACTAATCATCAGAGAAATGCAAATAAAACCCACAATGAGATATCACCTCACCCCAGTCAAAATGACTATCATCAGCAAGACAAATAGTAACAAGTGTTGGAGAGGCTGTGGAGAAAAAGGAACCCGCATCCACTATTGGTGGGAATGCAGACTGGTGCAGTCATTATGGAAGGCAGTGTGGAGGTTCCTCAAGAAATTAGAATAGAATTACAATATGACCCAGCAGCAATCCCTCTCCTGAGTATCTACCCAAAAAATTTGAAAACATTTATACATAAAGACACGTGCGCTCCAATGTTCATTGCAGCTTTGTTTACTGTGGTCAAGACATGGAAACAACCAAAATGTCCTTCGATAGATGAATGGATAAAGAAATTGTGGTATATATACACAATGGAATGCTGTTTGGCGGTAAGAAAAGATGATATAGGAACATTTGTGACAACATGGATGGATCTTGAGAGTATAATGCTGAGCGAAATAAGTCAGACAGAAAAAGCAGAGAATCCTATGATTTCACTGATATGTGGTATATAAATCAAAAACAACAAAAGAACAAGACAAACAAAGGAGAAACAAAAACTCATAGACACAGACAATTGTTTAGTGGTTCCCAGAGGGTAAAGGGGGTGGGGGGTGGGAGATGAGGGTAAGGGGGATCAAATATATGGTGATGGAAGGAGAACTGACTCTGGGTGGTGAAGACACAGTGGGATTTATAGATGATGTAATACAGAATTGTACACCTGAAATCTATGTGATTTCACTAACAATTGTCACCCCAATAAATTTAAAAAAAAAAAGATAAATTGTAGATATGAATGGGCTTTCCCAAGTCTTTAGTAGGTATAAAATTAATTAGAATTAAATATTAGTACAGTTTCTTCTTTTGATATAAAGTTTACAATCAATCCAATGTACAAATTTTAATCACTGTTTTTTAACAAATGAGCAAAAATTTTTGAATAAAGAAGTATCAAAAATGTTAAAAATTTCATGAAAAATATAAACATAAAATATCAAACAAAAGCTTAAGAAGAATAAACATAAAAACAACATCAAGCATATCATAGGCAATTACTAAAAAACAGTCATAAAGAGAAAAATTATAAAAGCAGCCAGAGGAAAAAAAGACACATATGTTCAGAGGAGCAAAGGTAAGAATGACAGCAGAATTTTCATCAGAAACAATGCAAGCCAGAAGACAGCAGAGTAACATTTTTGAAGTACTGAAAAACAAAAATCAAAAGCCTCTCAAACTTGAAATTTATTGCTAGTAAAAAGCCGACTGAGAAGCTACTTTCCCGTTCTAGCACCCACTTGTAAATCAGGGAGGGCACTGCAATGGAAATGTGCCACTGTCTCTGCCTCGATTTCCCAGCAGAGGTACAGAGGTTTTACTGAGTGGGAGAGGCAGGCACTAAGAACAAATAGTCCTACACCTCTCTGTAAAGGGACAGACACTATCTGGAGCAAAACATGGGGAGTTTCAAGCCTAAAGGCACTGTTGAAATCAGTAGAGATGTTAATGGTAAGCAATTAAGAGGAGGGTGGTAGCACTATGACAGCAACAATCTAAGCCATAGACCAGCTGGAAGTTCAACAGAGAGAACCAGTGAAAACAAGAGCTAAGAAGAGTCCTCCCTGGATTCAGAACAAGACTCAATACTTGGCCTCATGTATGACTCCTGAACAGGGACCTGAATCAGAATGTGAAAAAAAAATTATGACCAAGGACGATGTAGAAAACAATAAAACAATCAGCCAGAAAATTGTGGTGGGTAACTCCTGTTGTGATATCAATAGAGGCAGACAAACTAGAAGACTGACAGATCAAGGAAAAGAGATGTTCACAAAGAGACCCCTGCTAAAACCACTGTCATCCCAGGTTACTACATGCATACCCAAGGCTGAGTCCTGTGAAAAATAGTAGAGTGAGCAAACTGCAGGTGACATACACTTCACTGAAATAGTCCAGTCAAATCAGTAAACAAAGCAGCAAACAAAACAACAAAAGCCCTACGGGAGGGATGGTGTCCAGAGTTGCTGCAATACAGTATCTAAAATGTCCAGTTTTCAACAAAAAATTACAAGACATGCAAAGAAACAGGAAAACTGTGACCAATACAGGGAAGCAAACAAACAAACAAACAAACAAACAAACAAACAGAAACTGCCTTTGAGAGTGCCCACATGTGAAAGACTTTAAAGCAGGTATTACAAATATATTCAAAGAACTAAAGAAAACCATGCTTAAAGAAGTAAAAGAAGGTATGACGACACCATCTCATCATATAGACAATAAAAATAAAGTGATATAAATTATAAAATAGAACAATGGAATTTCTGGAGTTAAAAAATACAATAACTAAAATGAAAAAATCCATTAATAGTTATTAATGGCAAAAAAAGTAGAAGATGGAATAGAGCTTTATAGGAGGAAACATTTCTATCTTAATAGAATTAAATTAGTAGAAATCTGAAGTCAATTCTGATGTTAAAATGTATATTGTAGGCCCACAGCAACCACTAAGAAAATTATCAAAAATATAGTGAAAGATCATTAAGAAAATCAAAATGTGGATGGTAGACTTGTTGGGGTTATCACTTAGTGAGGTGTGTAAATTTCTAATCACTATGTTGTTTTGTACACCCGAAACTAATAATAAAAAATATAAAATGTAAAAAAAAAAGAACCAAAATGTTACACTAGAAGATACTGCAAAAGAAAGCAGTAAAAGAGGGATGAGGGAAAAGATGAAAAATATAGACAGCAAAAAATAAAATGGCAGATATAAATACAAAAACAAAATGTACATATCAATAATGACATTAAAAATGAATGGATTAAACACTCAATAAAGATTTTTCAGACTGGATTGAAAAAAACCCACAGGATCTAACTATATGCTGTTTACCAGAGACACAAGTTAGATTCATACAAATAGGCTGAAAGTAAAAGGATGAAAAATGATACATCATGCAAATAGCAACCATAAAAGGTCTGGAGTGGGTATATAATAAGAGACAAAATAGATTTTAAAACAAATTATACTATTTGAGATAAAGAGGGACATTTTATAATGATAAAAGTGTCAGTTTATGACGACGATTTGAGAATTACAAATATTCCTATACATGGCTCTAACAAAAGAGCCCCAAAATGAAGCAAAAACTGAGAATTGAAGGTAGAAGGAGACAATTCAACAATAATGACTGGAGACTTGAATATCCCATTTTTCAATAATAAAACAACTAGGCACAAGATGAACAAGGAAATAGAAGATTTGAACAACACTATAAACAAATAATCTAATAGGCCACTCAACAACAGCATGATATACATCTTATGCAGTATACATGGAACATTCTCCAGAACCGATTATTGCTCATGGGAATATAAGATAGTGCAGCCATTTTGGAAAACAGTTTGGAAATTCCTCAAAAATTTAAGTATTCGGTTACCAAATTACCATATGACCCAGCGATTCTATTCCTAATGAGAAAAATGAAAACATACTTGCATACAAAACAAATGTTTATAGAAGCTTTATTCATAATAACCAAAAGTGAAAATAATCCAAATGTCCATCAATTATGAATGGATAAATAAAATGTGGTATATCCACACAGTAAAATATTATTTGGCAAAAAAAAAAAAAAAAAGGGAAGTGATGATAGATGTTGTAACATGGAATGACCTTGAAAACATTATGCTAAGTGCAAGAAGCCAGTCACAAACAAGAACATGCTATATGATCTCATTTATATGAAATGTCTAGAATAGGAAAATCTATAGAAAGTAGATCAGCAGTTGTCTAGATCTGGGTGAGTTAGGAGGAAATGAGAAGTACAAGTGTTCTAAAATTGACTGTGGTAATTCCTCAGTTTCATAAATGTATTTGCTAAAAGTCATTAAATTTTACTTAAAATGACTGAATTATATGGCATATAAGTTACACCTTAATAAAGTTGCAAAGAAATGTTTTCAAAAGCTCATTCTCCCTGACCAGTTATTTGAATAGGTAGGTATTGGCTAATGAGATGTTAAGAAGTTTCTTGTGAAGGATTTTATTCTCAAATGAATAGATAAAACTTCTTAGAAGGAAGTGCTTTGTCTCTATTTTTCTTCCTGCCTTAAATTTTTATGTGATATCCAGAGCTGCAGCAGTCATCTTGTGACCATGAGGCAAGAAACATGAGACTGAAAGCCAACCCTTTAAGAATAGTGGAGGGAAAGTGTGGAAAGTACCTGATCTTTAATGGCTTCAATGAACAACTGAGCCAAAGCTGACAACCATCTCCATGTTATATCTTATTATGTGAGACCATTGTTAGACTGTTTTTTTTTTTTTTGTTACTTGAAGATAAATGCATTCTTAACTAATAGGAGAAGAAAAGGTAAACGTTTATGTATGGAAATGCATAAGAATATAGCTTCTTGACTACCTCTCATGAATTACATAACAATAAAACAAACATTTTATCCATATATGCTTCAAACCAGGAACTTTCAGGAATGTGTATTTTGCTTTATTTAATCTTTAAAACACTTTCATGAGGAGGTACAAGATGGCTGAATAGATCAACACTGTGCTTGCCTCATCCCATGAACACATCAAAATTACAACCAAATTATAGAACATTCAACCTGGGAAACCATCTGAAGTCTAGCTGAACAGAAATTTTATAACTAAGGATATAAAGAAAAAGCCACGATGAAACTGTAGGAGGGGAGGAGATGCAAAATCGGCTGGTCCCACAACCACATATGGTGGCTACAAATCAAGAGAGATATCTTGGCCACAGATGTTCCCCATGAAGGAGCAAGGGTACTCCAGTCTCCCACACCAGGTTCCCCAGCCTAGAATATAGGAGCCAGGAAAAGGAGCTGCCACAACATCTGGCTGTGAAAAACAATGGTGTTTCCAAACATTTGGGAGGGGCGGAAGGCTTGGGAAACCCAGATGTCCTCTTAAAGGGCCTATGCACAGACTCACTTATTCGCAGGCTTGGGTTTCAGTAGAGAGACAGTGACTCAGGAGGCATCAGAGACATAAGAGGGGGTCAGACTGAGGTGTGTGGCTTCTGGGGGGAAGACTGGAGAACAGTCAGCATTTTCCTTGATTGAGGTCCTTCTCCAGTGCAGCTGGCAGGCAGGTACCATCTTTCCTGAATTCACCCTGCCCCCAACATGGCTGAATCTGAATCTGATTGGCCTGCTGAACTCCACTGATCCACTTTGCTGACTCACTTCCCTCAACATGGGAGGCACTTTTTCTGTGAGCAAACAATCCCATCCGCATTGCACTCTTTCTTGGAAAACAATCAGAGTCTGGCAGGCCCTGGGCAGGCAGCACTGGCCTTGGTGTGCTCTGAGACTTTTGCTGAGTAGCTCCAGGCTCAGCATTAGCACCAAACCAGAATTAATATTAACCTGATGACCACAACTCTTCCCACTCTAGTGACTCTCTGAGACCCTGCCTCACCCAACTTGCATACCACACGAGGCTCTAGCAGGGACTAAACTTAAGGGAGATGACAGGTGGCAGCAGGCCTCAAGATGTCCTGGCTTTTTGAGGAGCTACACTAGGCCAGGTACTGGTGGCAGAAATCTTTGGTTCGCAGTGTGGCCTCTCCTACATGCCTCCAAATTTAGCACAGGCAGCAAACAATCGTGGATTATTTTGTAGCTCCTTCCAGATAGTCCCCAGCCAGTCAGAGGCAGTAGGTCACCTGGGCCTGTACCAAAGCCCCGCTCAAGAGGCCCCAGAGCCAACATACTTGGAAGTTGGCTTCAGACCACACCAGAGCACTGCCAAATTAGCCCCATAAGTGGCACACACAAAGGGTGGTCTCAGAAGGCCCCAGAACCTACTGGGATATAAGTGGGCGAGTCCCTGACACAGCAGCTTATAAACTGTAGACATGGCCAAACCCCGCAGCCAATCAGCCTGAGGGTCAATCCCACCCAATGATGTGCCAATAGCAATAGAGGCTCAACTATAATGGAGGACCACACACAACACACACAAGGGACACACTTGGAGCACTCAGAGCAGGTGACCAGGGAGACTGTGCCAGGGCCCCTCAGAGTACTTACTACATAAGGCCATCTGGCCAAGACTGGGAGATATAGCAGATCTACCTAATACATAGAAACAAACACAGGGAGGCAGCCAAAATGAGGAAACAAAGAAATACATCCCAGATGAAAGTATAGGAGAAAACTCCAGAAAAAGAACTAAACAAAATGGAGGCAAGTAATCTACCACATACAGAGTTCAAAACAATGATTATAAGGATGCTCAATGAACTTAGTGAGAACTTCAACACAGAGATACCCAGCCTAAAAAAGGACATAGAAACCATAAAAAAAGAACCAGTCAGAAGTGAAGAATACAGTAAGTGAATGAAGAAAGTACTAGATGGAATCACCAGGAGACTAGATGAAGCAGAGGATCGAATCAGCAAGTTGGCAGATAAGGTAAGCAGAAGAGACCCAATTGGAACAGCAAAAAGAAAAAAGAATCCAAAAACATGAGGAAAGTTTAATTGACCACTGGGACAACATCAAGTATAACAACATTCACATGATAGGGGTACCAGAAAGAGAACAGAGACAGCAAGGGATTGAGAACCTATTTGAAGAAATAATGACTAAAAAATTTCCTAACTTGGTAAAGGAAATAGACATACAAGTCCAGGGAGCACAGAGAGTCCCAAACAAGGTAAACCCATATAGGGCCACACCAAGACACATTATAATTAAAATGATGAAGTTTAAAGTCAAAGAGAGAGAACTCTAAAAGCACCAAGAGGAAGGCAACTAGTAACTTATAGGGAGCTTCCATAAGATTGTCAGCTGATTTTTCAAGAGAAACTTTGCAGGCCAGAAGGGATTGGCACAAAATATTCAAAGTGATGAAAAACAAGGACCTACAACCAAGGACCTACTCAACAAGGTTATCATTTAAAATCAAAGGACAGATAAAGAGCTGCCTAGATAAGAAAAAGTTAAAGAGTTTATCACCACCAAACCAGTATTACAAAAAATGTTAGAAGGACTTCTTTAAGATGAAAAAGAAAAAAGATAAAAAATATGAATAATAAATGAAAATAACTACGTATCTATCAAAAATTGCTTTCAATGTAAGTGGATTAAATGTTCCAATCAAAAACATAGGGCACACACACCTCTGGCTGTGGAGACGCGGCCCACATCTATGGTGGTGGAAACGCGGCCAGCACCCACTGCTGCAGAGACGCAGGGGATCCCAGGACGGAACAGAGAACACAAAAGCCAGGAGGTGGGCTCTTTCCCTGCGTCCCACAGCTGATCTCTCCCAACAAGGGGGCAGCTAGGTGGACCCTAGGGCGGACAAAGAACACAAACTCCATACCTGGGCCCCTCCCCCCACTCTTCCAATCCTACACCGGCCCTTCCAGAGACTTAAACTGGCCCCTGAACTGAGGAGTAGTGTCAGATTACAGAGGAGCCTTAGTGCTCAGGCTCTGGGAGGACTGGCAGGCAGCTCTGACCCAGGGAAGAGGCTGGGAAGAGTGTGATTTTGGCTGGGCTAGGAGAGAAGAGACGCCTTCACCCCCAGCCACCACCTTTTCTGTCCTGCAGGAAGAGTGTGACACTGCTGGGCTGGGAGACAAAAGACCCCTCCATCCCCAGCCCCCACCTTTTCTGGCCTGCCTAGAGCAGGACAAGTACAACGGCAGAGGCACTCCCAGAGATCACCAGCAAGCGGCAGTTCCCGGCTTTCAGCAGCTCAGAAATCTCCCGCCCACCACACACATGAAAGAAGTGCCCTAAGACTCAGGAGACCTGGACACAGGTGGTGCTACTCTCAGTGTGCATATGTGCAGGCAAGGGCAGAAACTGCACTGACTTTGTAAAAACTACCATCCAGACCCCTCAGCCCCACGCATCTAAATCTGCAGTCCCAAAGTCACTCTGGGCACCAGGTGATTGGCTCTGCCTGCACAATAGGCAGGGGACTCTTTGGTACAGCAGAGGACAACCTGGAGGTTACTCATGGGCTTAAGCCAAGACTGGAGCTGCTTTTTGTTTTGTTCTGTTTTGTCTTGTTTTGTCTTTATATCTTTGATATCTTTGCCTGTGTTGAGTGGGGGTTGTCGGTTGTTGTTACATGTGAATGTGTTTGATTTTCTTTCTTTGTTGTTGTTGTGTTGGTGATTTCCCCTGTTCTGAAATTGCCCTACCAGGGCCCAGCTTAACAGGCACAAGATTCAACATATCCAGAGGCCAACTCCAGACCAAACCAGAGTACTACCGGGTTTGACCTACAAGTCACACACCCAGAGGGAATTCTCTACAGGCACAAGAGCCCATAGAGGCCAAACCACATTTAAGCAGTCAACCCTCAGGCAGCAGAACACCCTGCAGTGGGCAGATCCAAGTCTCACAACTAGTCAACCTAGGAGATAACCCCACCTACAAACAAGTGAAAAGCAATTAAAGATCTTTTTTAACAGGACAATATACACAACACAAGAGTCACCTTTGGAGCACAAGCAGAGGAGAAGAACGAAGTAGTGCAAGTCAAATATAAAGGACACATACTACATAAAATAACCCAGCAAGAACTAAGAACTCTAGGGGATCTACCTAATACATCAAAGAAAACTCAGGGAGTCAGCCAGAATGGGGAAACAAGGAAACATATCCCAAATAAAAGAACAGAAGAAACCTCCAGAAGTAGAACCAAATGAAACAGAGGTAACCAACCTATCAGAGACAGAGTTCAGAACACTGGTGATAAGAATGTTTAAGGAGCTTAGAGATGACATAAAGAAGGATGTAGAAATCATAATGAACAACCAGTTAGAACCAAAGAACACAATTACCGCAATTACTTGAATAAATTACCAGCAGGTTAGATGAAGCAGAGGATCGAATCAATGACTTAGAAGACAAGTTAGCAGAGATCACCCAAACAGAACAACAGAAAGAAAAAAGAATAAAAAACAATGAAGATGGTTTAAGAGACCTCTGGGATAACATCAAGTGCGACAACATGCGCATCATAGTAATACCAGAAGGTGAAGAGAGAAAGCAAGGGATTGAGAATATATTTGAAGTAATAATGGCCGAAAACTGCCCTAACCCGATCAAGGAAACCAACATACAAGCCCAGGAAGTGCAGAGAGTTCCAACCAGGATAAACCCAAACAGGTCCACACCAAGACACTATAGTTAAAATGGCAAAGCTTAAAGACAAAGAGAGAATCCCAAAAGCAGCAAGAGAAAGACAGAGGGTTACATACAAGGGAACACCCATAAGACCATCAAATGACTTTTCTACAGAAACATTGAAGGCCAGGAGGGAGTGGCAGGAGATACTCAAAGTGATGGAAAACAAAGGCCTACAACTTAGATTGCTTTATCCAACAAGGCTATCAATTAAAGTTGATGGAGAGATAAAGAGCTTCCCAGAAAAAGAATAAGCTAAAGGAATTTATTACCACCAAGCCAGCAGTGCAAGAAATACTAAAAAGACTTCTGTAAATAAAAGAAAGATGAAAACAATCTAACTACAAATTTAAAAATGGCAATAACTATGTACATATCAATAATCACTTTAAATGTAAGCCGATTAAACGGTCCAATCAAGAAACATAGGGTGGCTGAGTGGATAAGAAAGCAAGACCCTTGTATATGCTGTACACAAGAGACTCACCTCAGATCCAAAGACACACACAGGCTGAAAGTGAAGGGCTGGAGTAAGATATTTCATGCAAATGGAAATGAGGAAAAAGTTGGAGTTGCAATACTTATATCTGACAAAATAGACTTTAAAATGAAGAACATATTAAAAGACAAAGATGGGCACTATATAATAATAAAGGGATCAATCCGACAAGAGGACATAACCCTAGTAAACATCTATGCACCCAACATAGGAGCACCTAAATATATAAAACAGATACCGTCTGACATAAAGACAGAGATCAACAGTAACACTATCATAGTAGGGGACTTCAACACACCTTCAACAAGGGACAGGTCTTCCAGACAGGATATCAATATGGAAACAACAGCCTTAAATGATACATTGGACCACTTGGATTTAATCGATATTTTCAAAGCATTTCACCCCAATGCTGCAAAATATGTTTTTCTCAAGCGCACATGGAACATTTTCCAAGATAGATCATATGTTAGGCCACAAAACAAGTCTTGATAAATTTAAGAAAATTGAAATTATACCAATTGTCTTCTCTGACCACAGTGCTATGAAATTAGAAATGAACTACGGGAAAAAAACTGGAAGACACACCAATTCATGGAGGCTGAATAACTTATTACTAAATAATGAATAGGTCAAGCAGGAGATCAGGGAAGAAATCAAGATATCTCGAGACAAAGAAAATGAAAACACGACAACCCAAAATCTATGGGATGCTGTGAAAGCAGTCTTAAGAGGGAAGTTCATAGCATTGCAGGCCTACCTAAAGAAAGAAGAAACATCACTAACCAACAGTTTATCTTCACACTTAAGGGATCTGGAAAAAGAACAGCAAAATAAGCTCAAAGGGAGCACAAGGAAGGAGATAATGAAGATCAGAGCGGAAATAAATGAAATAGAAACCAGAAAAACAATATAAAAGATCAATGAATCCAAGAGTTGGTTCTTAGAGAAGATAAACAAAATTGACAAACCTTTAGCCAGACTCATTAAAAAAAAGAGAGAGAGGACCCAAATTAATAAAATCAGAAATGAAAGCGAAGTGACAACAGACACTGCAGAAATACACAAAATTTTAAGAAATTACTATGAGCAACTATATGCCAACAAATTTGACAATCTGGAAGAAATGGACAATTTTCTAGAGGCGTACAACCTTCCAAGGCTAACTCAAGAAGAAACAGAAAACCTGCATAGACTGATTACCATCAGAGAAATTGAATCAGTAATCAATAATCTCCCAACAAACAAAAGCCCTGGACCAGATGGCTTTACAGGTGAATTTTACAAAACGCTCAAAAAAGAATTATCACCTATTCTTCTCAAGCTCTTCCAAAAAAATCCAGAAGGAGGGAAGACTCCCAAACACTTTTTATGAAGCCACTATCACCCTGATCCCAAAATTAGACAAAGACACCACAAAAAAAGAAAACTACAGGCCGATATTTCTAATGAACATAGATGCAAAAATTCTCAACAAAATATTAGCGAACAGAATTCATCAATACATTAAAAAGATCATGCACCATGATCAAGTGGGATTCATCCCTGGTATGCAAGGGTGGTTCAACATCCGCAAATCAATTGTGATACACCACATTAACAAAATGAAAAATAAAAATCACATAATCATATCAATAGATGCAGAAAAAGCATTTGATAAAATCCAGCAGCCATTTATGATAAAAACCCTTAAGAAAGTGGGAATAGAGGGATCATATCTTAACATAATAAAGGCCATATATGATAAACCCACAGCTAACATCATACTCAATAGGGAAAAGCTAAAACCATTCCCCTTATGATCAGGAACAAGGCAAGGTTGCCCACTTTCTCCACTGCTATTCAACATAGTGCTGGATGTTCTAGCCACAGCAATCAGACAAGAAAAAGAAATAAAAGGCATCCAAATCGGTAAGGAGGAAGTAAAATTATTATATGCAGATGATATGATATATAGAAAACCCTAAAGACTCCACCAAGAAACTATTAGAGCTGATAGATGAATTTAGTAAAGTAGCAGGATACAAAATTAATATTCAGAAATCAGTTGCATTTGTATATATTAGTAATAAAACATCAGAAGGAGAAATTTAAAAAGCAATCCCATTTACAATTGATCCAAAGACTATAAAATACCTGGGAATAAATTTAACCAAAGAAGTAAAAGATCTGTACTCAGAAAATTATAAGACATTGAAAAAAGAAATGAGAGAAGATATAAATAGATGGAAACACATACCGTGTTCATGGATAGGAAGAATTAATATAGTTAAAATGTCCATACTGCCTAAGGCAATATACATGTTCAACGCAATTCCTATCAAACTACCAATGACATTTTTCACAGAAATAGAACATATAATCCTAAAATTTATATGGGACCGTAAAAGACCCCAGATAGCCTCAGCAATCTTCAGAAATAAGAACAAAGTGGGAGGTATAACAATACCTGACATCAAATTATACTACAGGCTACAGTAATCAAAACAGCATGGTACTGGCATAAAAACAGACACATAGATCAATGGAAGAGAATAGAGAGTCCAGAAATAAATCCATGCTTATATGGCCATTTAATCTACGACAATGGAAGCAAGAATGTACTGTGGGGTAAAGACAGTCTATTCAATAAATGGTGCTGGGAAACCTGGACCGACACATGCAAGAAAATGAAGCTGGACCACCTCCTTACACCATATACAAAAGTAAATTCAAAATGGCTTAAAGACTTAAATGTAAGATATGAAACCATAAAATACCCAAGAAAATATAGGAAGAAACTTCACAGACATCTCAAGTAAGATTTTTACTGATATACATCAAACTAAAAAGCTTTTTCACAGCAAAGGAAACCATCAATAAAACAAAAAGGGATCCTACTGTATGGGAAAAGATATTTGCCAATGATATATCTAATAAGGAGTTAATATCACAAATCTATAAAAAACACTCAACTCAACTCCAAAAAAACAAACAACCCAATTAAAAAATGGGCAGAGAACATGAAGAGACATTTTTCTAAAAAGGACATACAGATGGCAAACAGACATCTGAAGAAATGCTCAATCTCACTAATCATTAAAGAAGTGCAAATAAAAACCACAATGAGATACCACCTCCCCCCAGTCAAAATGGCTATCACCGATAAATCAACAAACAACAAGTGCTGGTGCGGATGTGGAGAAAAGGGAACGCTTGTGCACTGTTGGTGGGATTGCAGATTGGTGCAGCCACTATGGAAAACAGTATGGAGGTATCTCAAAAATCTGAAAATGGAACTACCTTATGATCCAGTAATTCCACTTCTAGGTATCTTTCCGGAGAAATCCAAAACTCCAATTCAAAAATCTTTATGCACTCCTATGTTTATTGCAGCATTATATACAATAGCCAAGACATGGAAACAACCGAAATGCCCTTTGGTAGATGACTGGATTAAGAAGCTGTGGTATATTTATACAATGGAGTATTACGCAGCCATAAAGAAGAAAGGAATCTTACCATTTGCAACAACATGGATGGACCTAGAGAACATTATGTTAAGTGAAATAAGTCAGAAAGAGAAAGACAAATACCATATGATCTCACTTATATGCAGAATCTAAAGAAAAGAATAAGTGAATGAACTAATCAGAAACAGTTTTGGAGACAAAGAGGAAAAACTGAGGGTTGCTAGATGGGTGGGAGGGTGGTGAGGAAAAAAAAAACATTGGGCAGATGAGTGAATAAGAAAACAAAACCCTTACATATACTGCCTACAAGAGACTCACTTCAGACTGAAAGACACACACAGGCTGAATGTAAAGGGATAGAAAGAGATATTTAATGAAAATGGAAATGAAAAAAAAAAAATCTGGGGTAGCAATACTTGTACCAGACAAAATAGACTTTAAAACAAAGGCTAAAACAAGAGACAAAGAAGGACCCAGTAATCCCACTTCCTGGATTTATCTGAAGAAACCCAAAATGCTACTTCAAGGAGTCGTGCATCGGTATGTTCATTGCAGCACTGTTTACAATGGCCAAGATGTAGACCAGTCTAGGTGTCCATGAATAGATGAATGGATAAAGAGGAGATGGTACATATATACAGTGCAATATTGCTCGGCCAGGGCATGGAATGGGTCCTTGCCATCTGCAGCAGCATAAATGGACCTGGAGGATATTGTGCTGAATGGAGTACATTAAACAGTAAAAGACAGATACATATGTGATTTCCCTTATAGGAGGTCAAACAATTAAGTTCCCAAACTTGTTGCAATAATGCTGCTAACCTTTTTTCCATATCAGAGGGATTATTCATTATGAGTGTGTACCAATTGGACAAACAGTAACCAAGTTTCCTATTGGGAAAATTCAAATAGGAAACAAATTGGGAACAATTTGGAATTCAAATTGGGAAGTGCTGAAAAGGCTGCGCGAAAAAGTTAGACAACCTGAACTTTTTGCCAACGATGTACCAGCTCACACGGCACTGTCTGTGAAGGAGCTTTTAGCCAGTCAACAAGTAGGGAACACCTTCCCTACTCACCTGATCTGGCCCCCAGTGACTTCTTTCTTTACCGGAAGATAAAGGAAATATTGAAAGGAAGACATTTTGATGACATTCAGCACATCAAGGATAATATGATGACAGCTCTGGTGGCTATTCCAGAAAAACATTTCCAAAATTGCTTTGAAAGGTGAACTAGGCACTCGTGTTGGTGCAGTTTTCCAAGGGGAATACTTCAAAGGTGACCATAGTGATATTCAGCAATTAGGTATGTAGCACTTTTTCTAGGATGAGTTCTCAAATTTAATTATCCAACCTCATATGTGGAATCTAAAGAACAAAAGAAAGAAACAAAACAGAAAGGGTCTCATAGATACAGAGAACATTTTGATGGTTGCCAGATGGGAGGGGGGTGTGCAAAAGAGGAAGGGATTAAGAAGCACAAATTAGTTGTTACAAAGTAGTCATGGGGATGTAAGATATAGCATAGGGATTATAGTCAATAATATTGTAATAACTACATATAGTGTCAGATGGGTAGTATTAATAGATTCGTTAGGGTGATAGATGAGAGGGGGTTGGGGTACAGGGTGAAAAAGGTGAAGAGATTAAGAAGTACAAATTGGCAGTTACAAAATAATCATGGGGATGTAAAGTAAAGCATAGGGAATATAGTCAATAACATGGTAATAACTATGTATAGTGCCAGGTGGGTACTAGACTAGTCAGGGGGTTCACTTCTTAAATTATGTAAATGTCTAACCACTATGCTGTACACCTGAAATTAAAATAATATTGAATGTCAACTGTAACTGAAGAATTTAAAAGGGGGAGGAAAGGTGAAAGGCAATAAGCGGTCCAAACTTCCAGGTACAAAACAAGTAAGTCATGGGGATGTATTAATAACATACAGCATGGGGAATATAGTCAATAGTACTGTAATAACATGCATGGTGTCAGAGGGTTGCTGGACTTATCATGGTGATCATTTCTTTAGGTATATAAATGTTGAATAACTATGGTGTACCCCTGAAACTAATATAATATTCTGTGCTTACTATATTTTTAATAAAAATGTTTTTAAAAAACCCACTATGAGGTAGTTATAATTATCTACCATTTATAGATAAGGAAACTAAGGCCAATAAAAATAAATAAGTTGTAGAAAATAAAAGTAAAGAGCAGAGAGGAATTTGAACACTCATTTTTCTGACAGTAATGGCTATGCTCTTTACACTATTGTATGCTATTACTTTGTACTATTGTCATGGTTTTGTTTTGTGTTGTACATACACTAATATCTCATCATTACCATGTTCACCTCTCAATATTTACCAGACTTTTTATCAATGTTTTTCTTCTTTCCTTTCCTTTCCTTTCCTTTCCTTTCCTTTCCTTTCCTTTCCTTTCCTTTCCTTTCCTTTCCTTTCCTTTCCTTTCCTTTCCTTTCCTTTCCTTTCCTTTCCTTTCCTTTCCTTTCCTTTCCTTTCCTTTCCTTTCCTTTCCCTTTCTTTTCTCCCTTCCCCTTCCGTTCCCTCCCCTCCCCTCCCCTCCCCTCCCCTCCCCTCCCCTCCCCTCTCCTCTCCTCTCCTCTCCTCTCCTCTCCTCTCCTTTCCTTTCCTTTCCATTCATTCATCCACCCATTCATGTTTTTATTTACTCATAAAACACTCCCCAAATTTCTGCCTCATTTCTAATCAATGCCGTAGCTGAGTATTATATAAACTGGTAATTCAATACCTTAGCAATTAGCTCTACCACAGGATCATATGTACAAAATTGCTTATGTAACAGAACTTAGAGTATAAAAAGTTTTAGCTTACAGCAGAAGTTCTTTTTGAAAAATTCAACATCTCTCCTAGAAGAAACTATCTTCAACTAAAATTTAAACAGAAAATGTGACTTTTTTAACTTCAAAATTTTAAATCTGAAGGTCAATTTTATTTTACTCTATAAAAAGTTAATCGTTTTATTAGATAGAAGATAGACTCATAGAAAACTTAGAAACAAGAGGAGACTAAAGAAAAATATTCACTTGTATTTCCACTTCTAAGAAATCCTATTTTGAAATGTTTTCTTCTAGTCATTCCACTATACTATGCTTAGATTTGCATATGCATTTGCTATGATTAGATTGTGAGCTGTGATCTCACAATTCCTTTATATTTGTACAATTTTGCATTCCACTGTTTTTAGTAATTGTTATATCAGCAGTATTTTTATATATGGCAAATTTGTACAAGTTATACATTCCTTCATTCTCTTTCACTTCCTTCTTTTAAGGTACCAAAACACTTCCTAAATATTTAAGAATAAATAGTAGTCTTTAAAATGCTTATTAAATAGGAAAAATGCTGTAATAGGTAGAGATTATATGTGAGCATATTTATAAAAATAGTATTCACTTATTGACCATACTTGATATAATCTCCTTTCTGCAGCTTAGATGTTTTTAGCTGTTTTTCTCTGTTAAACTGCTTCATAGATGTTACAAAGGGAAAAAATAGAATGTAAAAAAGGAAAATGAACATGGAGAATTAGTGGAGAGTTATAGTTTTCTGCAATAATTTTTTATACTCTTTACCATGATCAGGCCCCAGACAATTGTAGGAAAGTGGTTGAAACTATTTTACCTATTTCCAGGATGGCATAGAAAGGACAACAAAATGTTAGTCACAAAATAATCCACTTTCAGTATATGAATCTTCCTCAGTTGTGCCAAATTGTGTAGATCACATTTTAGTCATGGTACATGTTGTTGAATAAGGAACATTATGACTCTAAGTGGTGTATCATGACTTTGCAGAAATTTACAGTTGTTTTTTTCAGATGAAAATTTTGATAAGCAAGCTAGAAAGAGGCTTATAGATGGATTATGTGTGTTTATACATGTGTGTGCATGCATGCCTGTGGAATTTCTGCACCAATTGACGTGGATGTTGTGTGTGTAGTAATTGGTGATTGAACCCCTTATCTCCTTTAGTATTCAAATGTGAGCCATAACCCAGAGATAAATATTAATAGCATTCTAATAATTATCCTTTTAGTTAAAAAACATATATACGTAGCTGTGCATTTTTCTAGATATAAACATTTATATATATTAAATATAGATAATTATATAGTTATATATGTATTATATAGTATGTGCTACATATAACGCATGCTATTCAATTATACTACACTAACTTAAAAGTTAGTCATTGCTACCCTGTTAGGGAGTTACACTAACTAACTTTCAGAAATTTAGGGACAGAAAAAATCTTGACTCTCTCCTTAATGGAACTATAGAAAGTACGATTGCATAAACTGGGTGCAGTAATAAACTCTAAAATAATAAAAATGACTTATTAAACTGATTTTTAAACCTCACCACTGTATCTTTGTAGTTATAATTACAAAATAATCTGTATATCTGCAAACTCTGGGCAGATAAAATACAAAGGTAAAGAAAAGTTAATAAGAATAACTTCTGGTTGCTCAGGGCAGAACAATTGGTAGAAATTTTCATCGTGTTATTATTGTACTTAAAAGGTCCATGTTCCTTGTCAGCATTCCCGCTAAAAAGGCTAAAGAGAAGACCAGGACTCATTGGGAAGGAAGGTCTTCGTTATCACAGCATCAACCTCAGCCATTTCCCACCTTCCTCCATGATCTTCTTGCTGCATCTTGTGAAGATAATTCACCTGGGTCTGTTGTTTCTTGTCAGCACTCCCATAGTTTTGCTTCAACTTTCTCTTTCCATCTTCCACCAATCAGCCTTACCTTGCGTCTACTTTCCCAGGTGGTTAACAACTTGATGGAATCCACACATCTGCATTGGTCTTTTAAACTGATCTAAGATGGCTAGCCTCCTGTCTCGTATCACCTCACCTTTACATCATCCTCAGCTTCATCCTTCTTCCCTCTCACCTTTGATCACTCATCAAGTCTTTTTTAATTTCCCTAGAGATTTTCTCTTTCACCTATGGAGATTATTTAGAAGTCTGTTGTTTAGCTTCTGCATCTTAGATTTTTCTATTATTCATATTTGGTTGTTTTCCTTGTCACCAGAGTACACAATGTACGATTTCATGTTTTAATTCACCTTTTATTGGTGAGGGAGGTAAATTCCTGCCCTAGGGTTAAGAGGATATCTAAGCTCATGACACTTAACAGACAAGACTGACAGCAGTTTATTAGTCCCATATACTCACAGATGGAGGAAGAAGGACACCATACAGGGCCACAGGAGGGTTGCACTCAGGAACAGGGTGAACCACTATGGACTGTGGGAGCCAGGCTTTATAGTATCAAGGGGATGAGGTGTTCCCTGTTTCTCAAAGGAGGATAAGATTGGTTTGTTTGAATAATTCCACAGTTGGCAGGAAACTGAACCCTGCTACTCAAGGATGTGCAGGAACTGCAGCTGTTCCCCTTGATAAAGAGTGCTATTTGGTTAGGGACCCTTATCCACAATCACAGACTGGGGAGGGGAACTTGTGGTTAGGTCAGATGAGGCCGTCTTAGTTGCACCAGATGTCAGGGTGGCACATAATCGTGGGCCTTAATTTAGGTCTTATGCCACATTTTGATTATTTTAAGTTTGTTGAGATTTGTTTTATGGCTCAGGATGTGGTCTCTCTTGGTCTTTGTTGCAGTAACATTTGAAAAGTGTATTCTGTTATTGTTAAATAGGGTATACAATAGAGTCAATTAGATTCTGTTGGTTGATGGTATTGCTGAATTTTTCAACTGCTGTGTTGATTTTCTGTCTAGTTGCACTATTAATTGTTGAGATAGATGTGCTGAAACCCCCACTTGTAAATGCAGATTTGTCTCTATCTCCTTTCAATTCTGTTAGTTTTTGCTTTACATATTTTGCAGCTTTGTTATTTGGTGTGAATGCATTTAGGATTATGTCTCTTAGTGGATTGAAACTGTTATCATTATAAATGTCCCTTTCTATTTCTGGTAATTCTCTTTGCTCTGCAGTCTACTTTATCTGACGCTAGGATAGCCACTTCTGCTTTTTTTTTTGATTAATGTTTACATGATATATATTTTTCCATCCTTTTACTTTAACATGACTTATATCATTACATTTGAAGTGACTTAGAGAGCATATAATTTTTAGAGAGCATATAATTAGGTCAAGTTTTCTAATTCATTCTGCCAATCTCTGTCTTTTAATTAGTGTATTTAGACCATTTACATTTAATGTGATTATTGATGTTTGTTTTTTTTGTTTGTTTGTTTGTTTGTTTGTTTCTTTCTTTCTTTCTTTTTTAATGCTTTAGTCTGCTATCCTAATTTTTCTTTTCTGTTTGTTCTCTCTATTTTTTATTACTTTTTCCTGGTTCACTGTGGGTTACTTGTTTTCAAATTTATTTATAGTGTTTATGAGTGTATCTCTTTGCAAAAATATTTTAGTGGTTACTCAAGGTATAACATTATATACATATAACTTATCAGTCTACTGGCATCACCATTTTACCAGTTTGAGTGAAGTGTAGAAATCTTACCATCCTTTACATCCCCTTACCTGCCCCATTTATAATTAATATAATATAATATAATATAATATAATGTAATGTAATGTAATGTAATATAATATAATATAATATAATATAATATAATAATATAATATAATATAATATAATATAATAATATAATATAATATAATATAATATAATATAATATAATATATAGCCTCAAATATTTCCTCTACATGACTTTAGAACCACATGGAACAGGGTCATAATTTTTGTTTCCATCCTCAAATGTGATTGAGAGGACTTAAGAGAAAAAAAGTCTATTGTATTTACCTGTATTTTTGCTTACTGTGTTCTTTCTTCCTGGTGTTCCATGATTTCTTCTTTTTTTGTTTGCTCTCTGTTTAGAGTGTTTCTTTCAACCATTCTTTTAAGATGTTTGCTGGTAACAAATCTCTTAGTTTTTCTTCAACTGAGAATGTCTTAATTTACTCTTCATTCCTTAAAATATTTTTATTGGAGATTGAATTCTGGGTTAACAGTCCTCTACTTTCAGCACTTGAAAAAGGTGTCAATTGTTTCTTTTGGTAATGGTGAGAACTTCAGTATCATTCAAATTTTTCTCTCACTATAGGAAAGGAGTTATTTCTCTCTTGCTACTTTTAACACTTTTTCTTTGTAGTTTTCAGAAGTTTGACTATCTGTCTTAGTGTGTTTTTTTGTGTGTTTTTTGGGGTTTTTTTTTGGTGTATTTTGTTTAGATTTCACTCCGCTTCTTGAATTTGTAGGTTTGTGTCTTTCTATGCTCTTTCCAGCACTCCAATAACACAAATGTTAGAGCTCCTGTAATAGTCCTACAGATCCTTGAGGCTTTGTTCATTTTTTTCTCAGACTATTTTCACTCTGTTGCTAATATTGGGTAACTAATTTTCTATTTTCAAGTTCACTGATTGTTTCTTATGTCCCCTCCATTGTCCTCTTGAGCCCATCCACTGAATTTTAAATTTCAAGTACTGTATTTTCAGTTCTAAAATTTCTATTTTGTTTTACTTTATATCTCCTATTTCTTTGCTGACATGCTACTTTGTTTTCATCTGTTGAAAAATATTTTATACTGGCTAATTTAAAATCTTTGTTAAATAATTCTAACATCTCTTACCTCAGTGTTGGCATCTATTAATTATATTTTTTAATTCAGTATCAGATTTTCCTGGTTCTTGGTATGTTGAGTAATTTTAGATTGAAATCGGACATTTTGAGTATTATGAGATTTTGTGTCTTACTTAAACTTTTCAGTTTAGTTGGATTTTTCTGATACCACTTTGGGTGCGAAGGGGGTGGCTTGTTACTGCAGATAGGTGTAGAAGTCCATCTTCTCCACTCAGCTACTGTTGACACCCAAGGGAAGGAACTCCTCATTGTTGTTGGGTTGATGGGAGTTCTGGATTCCCCCTAGGCCTCCATACATACTTTTTTGATTACTGGCTGGGAGGGGTAGGAGTGCTTCATTATTGTTCCTCTTGTGACCTCTGACAGCATGGTGGAAGGTGGCCTCATTTCCCCTGGATGGTGGTTACAGACCTGACTCTCCACTAAGCCTCCTCTGACACCATACCTGCAGAAAGAAGGAGTGCCTTGTTACTGCAGGTTGGAGGTGAAAGTCCAGGCTACCTACATGGTCTACACTGACATCCCAAGAGAGGTACTCATGACTGCCCACTGGGGATGAAAGTCCTGGCTCCCTACTCAAGTTTCTCTGTCAATTTGCAGGGAGGTTGAAGTATTTCAATACAGCTTGGCAAAGATGGAAATCTAGTGTCTTAATCTAGCCTTTGCTGGTGTGGATAGGGGTGTGGCCACAGGTTTTTATGTTTTGTTTTTGTTTTTTTATTCTTTATTATTTGGCTCTCATAGAAGAGAGCTTTCTTTTAAACCTAAAAGTTTTTTACCTTCCTAGACTGCTCCTTTTCTGGTCCTTTGGCTCAAGAGACCAGGCTTTTGTAGGGGTTTTTAAAACATCTATGTTTGTAGGTATTTCTGGTTGTTGCCTTTTCTAGTATTCAGTTTTGGATATATGGGCAAAAGAAAACTTAGAGAACTTATCACAATGTCATTCCTCAGCTCCTGAGGTTCCTAGCTGGTCTGTCTCCCTTTTTCTCTCTACCTTTTAGAGTCTTATTATGTTTGTTTCACATATTATGTGCAGGCATTTTAGTTGTATTTAGTGGGAGGAATAGGGAAAGTATGTCTACTCCATCTTTCTGTAAGTGGAAGTGCCCTCATCAAATCCTTCTGATTCTACAACCTAATTATAGGAAGTCCTTGATTTTCAAGAGTGTTGGGTTCTCATGTAAGAATTCCCCATTGTTAAAAACATAATAATTACAAATATAGCATACTATACATGTGATTTTGGAAGCCATGAAAAAGTGCTGCTGAGGTCTCTTGCCATGAAGAACACAATGTCTGAAAGTCCTAGCTGCAGCCCTCTGGACCAACCACCACATTCACACCAAGGCCATACTTCCTCTGGGCTGCTCCCAGCCAATAACTTAGCACAGTGCAGATACTAATGCAGCCCCATTCCTGAGATACTTGGGACTCCTCTGATCAGTGATGACGACTCAGAGACTCCCCATTAGTCCGACTGAATCTTTCTTGGAATTTGGCTGCATTCCAAGACCCTTTCTATTCAATCTGCTTTTCTTTCCCCCTCCTCCACAAGTGTCGTACCTGCATTGTGCTCTGAAAGCTCTGCCTGCCTACTCTGGTTCTCTTTCTCTCTCTCTTTTCACAGGCATTTTCCTCAGGTACAGCTAATCTCACCCTATTGTATTCTTTTTGGAGGACCCAAGCAAATACAATCAAGTGTTTTATATATCTAGATCAAAATCTATAATCTAGATATATGCTTCGATATATATGATCTATGTATATATATGACATTCTACTATATAATACATAAAACTATGCATATAAATACTTGTGTTACGCAGGGTAATTTGATAATGATCAAGTATCGTTGACATGTCAATTCTGGAGGGAGGCCTTAGGGTAATGCGGCTCACCAATAGCCAAGTAATTATCTTTCTTACAAAAACCCACAATATGGTTCATAGTCACATCCATGTAACATTACAAATTCTCATGGCATCAGACTTCACAGTTAATCATGAATTTTTGAAAAAATAAAGACCTACGCAGTATTGTTCAATAGAACTTTCTGCAAATGTAGATACGTCCTATATCTTCACTGTGCATTAAGGTAGTCACTAGCTAAGTGTGGCTATCGAGCACCTGAAATATGGCTAGTGTGACTATGGAATTCTTTATGTTATTTACTTTAAATTTAAACTTAAGTAGCCACAAGTGGCCAGTGGCTCCCATGTTGAACACTGTAGGCTGTAGTAGTTCCCAAATCCTTGCCCTGCCTTCATTCCAATGATCACTGACTGAGGTCAGGCTTTTACCTTCACATGACTGGCTGTGACATACAATAGCCTTCTAAATGTTTTGCAAGTTTCTCCATTTAACCTCTAAGCTGCCACTGGACATTTGTTCTAAAATACAAAATCATGGCATTCCTTGCTGAAAAGACATTCCAAAGGGTAGGGGCTGTGACTTAATTGCTGCATTCTTTCCCTTTCCCTTACACCTGGCACTATATATACCTGGCAGCTTTTAGGCCTGATAAATGTCTACTGGGAGAAAAATGAACAAATTTTAATAGCAGGGCATTGTGAAGATAGATTGCCTTATTGCCCTATTTTAGGGGATTTAGGGCCACGTGGCAAGATAATGAAGATTTTGGGGAAGTGACTTAACCAGGTGCCTGCACCCCACCCTCACATCCCCACTCCCAAATACCTACTCTTTATGAGACTTATTCCATTCTGGTGACGCTCTTCCTAACCATATATCCCAGTATATTACCAACACAGTGGTCAGAGGGAAGAAACACATTTCTGGACCTCTCCCAAAGTGATCCTTTGTGAAATACCACCATAGATAAATGCTAACAAAATAGGATTCTCAAGAAGGGAAAAATCACATTTGCAAAACGTAAGATGCTATTTTTCAACCTTATGGATCATTTCTTTAGTAAATGCATTGTTGTCCTTAGTAAATCTTTATGCTTTTTTTCACAAGGAAAAACAGGACTTGAGAGAACACTGTCAAGTGCAAAGCTTATTTAATTTAAATGTGATTTTGGCCATGCAAAATACTCTTAGTACTAGCAGTGTTTCTGTGTCTGAGGAACACACACAACCAGCCTTGAGTGTATGTTTGAATATAGAAGGTCCTCAGATGAACACATGCATTTTTTTTCTCCTCCTCCCCTCCAACATTGTCCTGTATTCATCCCATCAGTGGGTCTTCCCAGCAAACAATACCCCATCCTTCCCATGGCAGTCTTCTCTATGCCAATGCACTGGTTTTCTCAGTTCAGTGAACGCTCGTGCTCACTGTTTCAGGGAGGAAGATTTAATTGTAGGGTTTCACATTTTCAAAGAAAATGTTTAGACTGGGAGTGATCAGCCATATTAGAGAAATGTGGCTGGCTCAGAAATGAGTGGCGTAAACCCCCTGCCATTTGCTGGCAGGTAACTCAGGAAGAAACTCTTTGGCTATTATTGAAATAATCCATATTTGATTACATTTTTCCCCCAACAAGTACTTGATTCACTTGGAATCTAGTTGTTAGGTTTGATGCATGGTCAAATACACCTGCAGTCACATATGTGGTCCATGTGTGTGGGATTGGATAATCCCATAACTTGCTGTAAAGTTGGCTCCCAAATAGTTTTGCACACAGCAATAACATTTAATTATTTTGTAACTTGCAATTATGACTCTGACTGTTCTAAATTCTTTACCTTGCTTTATCATGAGTAACCAGGTTGTACTGTTTTAATTCAGCTCACGCATGAAAGATGATTTTATTATTATTATTTTTTGCTTGTCCTTTTCTTGACCAAAGGCTAAGGAAGTCCCTTGTCTGATAAAGCCAGCTACAAACTGCAGGAAGTAAGGTATCATCTACAATGGCCTGTTTATTGGGAACACACTAATATAAACTGGAAGGAAAGAGCAATACCTGCAAATATATGTCAAACTCTCATTTTCCATTCTGGTCCATTCACCTGCAACTGATAAACCTCACTTTCTCGTGCATGATCACTAGCTTTAGGCTTCAGCTCAGGGAGCAGAATTCTCAACGTGGTCTCCCACCATCCTTTAACTTTTTGCTGTGGCTGCATATCTCATGTTATCATCCTCTTTTTAAAAAGCCTGGTAGAAGTTCCTTTCTCCCTCTGTTAGAAACCGGATGTGCTTATTGGCAGGCTGACGTGTATAATGCAGCCATGTATACGTTTATTTCCAATGCAAATGTCTTTGCTTGACATGTTTTGAAGAGAGCAAACTGTTGCACTAAGGCAGATTAATGATTTCCTTGTCAGTGGAACAGTGATGTAAAAGGTTTATAATAAAGACATATTCGTAAAATCTCTGCATATTTGAAAAAAGCCAGATACACAAAAACACGTACTGTCTGATTCCATTTGCACAGAGTCCAAAACAAGCAACAAGAAGCCCAGGTGTTAGAAGTCAGGACACTGGTTACTCCTGAGGAGCTGGACTGGGAGAGGGCACGAGAGAAACTTCTGGGTGCTAAGAGTCTTATTTCTTGATCTGACTTATGGGTGTGGTCATTTTATGAAGATGTGTGGTATGCTATGTGTACTTTCTGTTTTTTATGATACACTTCCACTGGAGATTGATATTTACACTTAAATAAACTGAAAATATACTAAAAGTGTTCTCCATATAGGTCACTGGAATAGTATTTGTGGGTTTGGATCTAAGAGGGTCTGCATTTCCAGCACAGGATGTTACTGCTGTTTTTCTTCTTAACCCTGTCTCGTGACTATTTAACACCAAAATGCAACACTCTTTTTCTGAGAACTTAAGCCGATTGCTTGCTTTCCTGGTTCATAAACAAGAATAAAATGTGATGAATTTTCTAAAAAGTAGTTTATGGCTCAGATAGCTTCAGGAATAAATGCCAGGGCCTCTGCCCACCAAAAGAGTCATTTTAAAGAATACTTCCTGCCACCCCCAACCCAACTGCTATCAAACTGTTGAGCTGAAGGGGAAAAACCCACGCATGCTTACTGCAAACCCAAGGGCAGGAAGTCAGAAAGCATGGGTAATGATATTTACTCAGAAACGGATTCACATCCTACTTAACTCCATGGGAATTCTCAACAGTTGGTCTTCACAACTCCAGCAATTCTGAGGCTCATTAACCTATTTGCAGGTGCTCTGCTTTCTGAGCTGTCTGTGTTCAAAGAAAAACATTTGCAAAATTCTCTAATGCAGCCTGCGTTCTCAGTTCAGAGGTAATCATGACATTTTTCAGGGCTCTTAGAAAGCAAATGAAAGCTTTGGTGATTTTGAAGTGGGGAGTTTTTAAATTAGTAATGCAATCAAACATTTAATGTGAAACCACTGTAATTGGAGAGAGACAGGGTAGGTAAATAGTCTTCCTAAATGGTTGGTCTCGTCTTCGTAGGTTGCTCTTTATGAAATCAGGCTGTGCTAAAAACCCCAGGTCTCTAAACAATGTAGGATAGACAAAAGAGAACCAGAGCATTTCCTCATGTCCTTCCTTTATTTCTTAGGACATATGTCTGTATTTTTCTGCTGAATCGCAAAGTGGGATTCCTGAGTTAAATTGTTCTGCCCAATCAGGCTAAGCCCTGGGGAGCAGGGCAGCTCTTGTTCAGTGGATTCTATTATGGGTTGCCTTTGAGAATCACATTATTTCTAAAATGCAAGGACTGCAAAATATTTTGCTGTGTACACTCCTTTTCGAGACATTTTAGGGTTTGCAAATTTCCCTTAACTCTTTTCCTCTGTAAAAGAAGCCTTGAATTCCCCCTTCGTGCTGGGGTCTCTGCTATGTGATAACTTTGTTATAAGAAGGCCTTTTCCAGGATTTGCAGGCATGAGCCGCTTGGACAGGGGCCAAGACCAGCCTGCCCTACTCTAACTTCTCTGTTTCTGAGGAGGGCTGGAGACCGTCTCTTGGAAATTAATCACCATTCTGCTCTAGTTTCCAAATATGTCCTTTCTGAGAATCGCCTTACAAATAGCTTCTCTCTCTGGAGTATTTAAGACCCAACTGTTTTGATATCTTAAAGTCTAAAGCTTACCCTGAGAGTGTATGGGTAGGAGCTTAGAGTAACCAGGACAAATGACTGGACCACATTTTTATGGGCTTGGAGGGAGGGTAGTCAACCATACTGTCTTTTCTTCGGAGAAAGATGTGGTCTATTTCTTAGCAGAGCAAGGACTGGGGCACACGTCTGCTGATTCCTATCCCAGAGACGCTGCTGCCAGCTCAGACCTCACCTCGTCATATACTTACTGTTGCAAAACCAACCCAGATTGATCTTCTGAAAGCTGGAATAAATGATCTACAAGTCCTGAGCAGTACAGGTACAGAGATTAGCTATAGTATCAGGTATAAACATTGTATGGAGCCTTGGCATTTTTCTGACAATACCCTGCAAAGAGTTTATGTTAGATCAACAGACACATTGAAAAACTAGGAGGCTAATTCTTTGCTGCTGTGCCTTCATGTTGGTCTCTTAATGCTACTTTATTCATGTAACACTGACCCTACATCCTGTACAAATGTTTTTTAATGTTTTAGTAGCACAAATTAAAACAAAGAGATGGGGAAATGTTTTCCTCGTTCCTCACCAAGAGAGATAGCTTTTGTTTTGTTTTGTTTTAGGGAACAGTCTAAGAAGGATTTCATCAGTGTTGTACCTTAAGGGGTATAATTTGACTCTGATGGTACAGATGGAGCTTGCATTAAGAAGTGTAAAGTTCAGGGTCTGTGCTGAGGGGAAAATAGCTGTGTGTCTATCTGGGCCGCTTCACCTAGAAAGATAAAAGAGAAATGGCGTATGGGAAGCTGTGACCTAGGACTGTACACCTGCGGAAAATGATAACAGAGGGGCCTGCTTAAGTGCCAACGGATATGGCGGCTGAATGATCAGCTATTCCCATCTACCTGAGCTAACTGCCTCATATGTGGCACTAGAACTTTGGGGTCTTTGGCCACTTGTAATGTAGACTGGTTATTATTTACCCATTGGGTCCACTGAACATCATCACCTTCAGAGAAAATAAAACTTTTGTATGAAGCTAAAATAAAACCTCTCAGCTTATCTCAGCGTAAAAACCAAAATCCTCATAGAGATCTACAAACTGGAATAGAATCTGCCCCGGGAACCTTTCCCGTCATATTCCTCTTTGTCCTGGCAATCGCAGGCCCCTTGGAGGTCCCTGGTGGTAAGCCCCGACCTCAGGGTCCTCATTGTCCTAGCAGTTCCCCTGCATGGAACAACCTCACAACCCCCCGTACTTACCCGGCTCATGTTTTCATTTCCTTCAATTCATTGCTCAAATGTCACCTCCATGAAGCCCATGCTGACCACCATATAAATGACAGAACCTCCTTCAGCACTTCTGCTTCCCTCACACCTACTGAATAAGGAATTGATTGCACTTACCTCTGTAACCTGCTCGAATTTTTCCCCAGTGCACATTCCATGGTCTAAAAAATAATAATACTCACTTATCACTTAGTCACTATGTTTACTTTAAATTATCCACTTTTCTCCCACTAGAATTTGAGCTGCCAAAGAGCAGGGATTTTTGTTTCTTTTGTCCACTGATGCCTCGCAGAACCTAGAATGGTGCCCAACACAGAGCAGTTACTCAGTATATTTTTGTTGAATAAATGAATGAACAAACAATTGAATCTGTTGGAGCACCAGTGAAGAATTTGTTACAAAAAAAACTAAGCAATTAAAAAGTGAGTCAATCGCTACCACCTTTAGAAAGAAACCAACAGTTGTTTGAGAAAAAAAAAAAATCATAACCTTGGCTCAGAAACGAACAATGTGTATATAATCAAAAGAATATAAAGCTGAATAGTGATTAAACTAAAGTTTGTGATATCTTTCTTGGGAACATGAGGAGAAAGGAGGGAAAGGTGCTAATGATGTCAGAGTTAAATCTGACCTACTATAATAGAAAATCAATAAATAATGTTTAAAATTGATAAATGGAGACATTCCAGAGAAAGTATGTTATTTAGAAATATGAATGTAAATAAGAGATGCAATGAAAAAGTTGAAAGTGTTATTCTGGGAGTGTGGGGATGATAGGGGTGAGAGACTGATGTTTTTCATTATAAAACATATTGCTATTTGATTGCATATATAATACCTTGATAAAAATAAAATATCATTTAAAAAAGAAACATTTCCCATAAGCACCCATTCGGAAAGTACTACATTTTTCTTCAAATCTTTTTAAATTTTTTCCTTGAAGAATACTTTTATATAATTCTTTTTATTCTATGAAATATAAAATTATATATGAAGTATTAATCAGAATTAGGTAATTAGTGACTAATACTTCATATGTAATTTTATATTTCATAGAATAAATAGAATTATCAAAGTATTCTTCAAGAAAAAAATTAAAAGATTAGTAAAAAGAATATTTAAATTGTCATAAGTACATTTCAGAGAGAATGGTTAAATATTTTCAGCATTGGCTGGATGTTTAGATTTTTAAAGTAATGTATTTATGGGAAAGAGTTTCAATTTGCTATTATTAGCATAGATGCAGCTTACCATCCAAAACGAGGGGAAGTACGTTGAAGAAAAACTAATATACGTGTTCAGAAAATTTAAAGATTGTATTTTTTGGCTGGAAGTTACTTCTAGGCTAGTCAATGACTTATTTTCATACACCTTTCTACCGCATGATTGAACTTTATTTAAAACAAAATAAACAATAGCAGCAACAAAACAATGTCACTAAACATACAAATATATGTATAAACAAAAATATAAATAAATTATATGTGTATATAAAGATTCTTTTTCTAGTATAGTGAGTCCAAGCACAGAAGGCTAAAACTCAAATTCCATCAGACAGGAAATGTAACCAATTACCAATAAAAGACCTTGAAAAAGCCATTCAGAATGTCTAATTACCTACAAGTGCACATTGGATGTGCTCTCAGAATCATAAGCCATCTAACAGATAGCATATTACTATCAACTGAATCATTTAAATGCTTACTGAGGTCATGGTAGTCTCTTTTAAAGAAACGTTATATATTTACCTATAATCATCTCTATATGTATGTTATAACACTTTGATTTCTTTCTAAATGTTAGGGTTAACACACTCATATGTGTATATAGATAGATAATAGATATGTGGACATGATTATATAAATATTAGGAAACACAAACGTGTATATAGAGACATCTGTATGTGAGTGTAATACTTTTAGCTGTTACCTAGCAATAGATTGGCATGTGATAGAACAAATTTTAATTCAATCAGCCTGTGAACATAATTTATAGATGCACATAACAGAATGTAAATTATTTAAGATGACAAATTATTTATGATGATTTCAATAGTCACCCTTTATTTTGTTATAAAATTTACATTCTTATTTGCCCTAAAGGGGCAAATACAGCCATGTGCTTACTCCTAGCATAGCAGTCATTGCCTAGTATTATAATTGATTGTTTATTTAGTACCTGACTCATAGTTGTGATCAATTTGTCAAAAGGCTGGAAAGAGAGAAAGGAAGTAAAGAAGTGAGGGAGAAAAGGAGAAGGAAAGAGAGAGAGAAAAATAGAAAGAAACCAGGGAGAGATTCCTAGAATGAACAATGTGGGTATCCTGTTTAATAGAAGATGAAAGTCCCATGGCTAACATGAACCATGATGCTATTACGTAATTCTGTTATTTCTGAGCAGTGAATTGTCCAGGTTGTGTTGTTAGTAGAAAACCCAAATGAGAAACACATTATGTTCTGGAGACTTACAGACTGACCTCGGCATCAAACAGAGAATACATAGAGAATCAAGTTAGAACAAACTGAGGAAGACCATTGAAAGAACCTCCAAAAGGACTATAAAAGAGTTCTGGAGGGACAGTCCAAAGCATGATGTCAATTCAATGGGGCACAAATTGGTGAGCACCGTGACATCAGGTAAGTCTGAGACGGAATGGGCAGTGCACATTGAAAATTGATTGCTGAACCCACAGTAGAGCTTTTAGTTACATCCTTGAAAGGGTAGTTCCGACTTAATATTAGTGCATTAAGTGATTGGACAGGATATACCAGGAGTGACCCATCTGGAACATACAAGATGCATTCACTCTAAAACAGATGAGTAAATATATCAGGAATTGGGGAGATAAAGACAGTTTTCACAGACTAAGGGAGACATACTCTGGGGTGCAGAGGTCAGTATGGCAGTGCTGAAGGAGTCAGGCAAAGCTCCTGGGAGACAAGGAGTCAGGAACTTGGCAGACGATCGGAGTGAGAGTGAAGGGAAGCAACAGCAGGACTTCAACGTATGCCTGAAACGAAGGCTCCCGGTATCCGCAGCTATCTTCCCGTGGTCTTGATGGTGCCTAAGATGGATCCTTTCCATGAAGACAAAGAACACTTGGCCAGAGAACCAGGAAGTACTTCTAAAAACTGGATTGTCAGGATCATCTTCCAAGGTAAAGATGGGGGAACTATAGAAAGAAGAGGAAATTAAGCTGCTTTTTACGGTTTGTAAACCTTTTTCAGTCTGTTTTCCCATTCAGGACAAGTAGGATGTGGACCCTTCCATAGTCACAGAGAAACTGAACCAGATGCAGCCCTAGTCCTAAAATATCAACTCTATGTGACAATTCTCTTGCTTTGTGCTAGGCCCAGCAATCAGACTTCTGGAAAAAAGACGATGCAGTTCTGCCTCCTATTAATAGAAAGTCCTCTTTCTATTGTACTTCTTTAACTCTTTAAGATGTATGATGTACAGGCCGATTAGAGTACAGGCCTAATCCCATTACAGCAAATTCTCAAAGAATGTCCTAGAATTTGGTTGCATCAAATATTGCTTGAAATAAGAGGGCCATTGGCTAAAGATCAAGAATCTTATTATGATGATGGCATCGATCATCATGTTATTTGACTTGTGTTAATATTAGTGATTAGGCAGGGAAAACCTTAAAGACGATTTTTAATATTATCATTGATTGAACCTGGCTAGTTTTAACTACATTTTTCCTGCATCTGGAACAGGCACTTTGGCTTTGGGTCAGATTTTCTTCCCAGTTTCTCAGGCACTGACTCCATGCTATGGTGTTTGGGTTGCAAATATTACAAGGGAATACTTAAACACAAACAAAATGTCTCACGGATTAAATGGCAGAGGGCAGTTTGCTTCCTGAAACTCAGAAAGAGGAGCCAGAGGCCTGGGCTCCATGCCCAGCTCTTCCACTGACACTCAAGGTGACCTTGGGGGGAAATGATTTAACTGTTTCCTGCCCTGTGACTCTTGGGGTCATTGCAAACACATCTCTGAGGGTTGTAGATTCTTTGAAGATTTTTGTCAAGAGATTGTATGGAGTTGTACGAAGCTCTTCTGCCTTTCTTCTGTCCACTTGTGTATGTGAGCACAGGATGCTCTCTGGGGAAAAATGTTAACAAGGGGTGCTGCACATTAGGCAGTTCTGGTAATAATGGCATCGATGATAGCATCATCTCCCAGAAGAAAAAGCAATGAGTCAACATATATACAATGTTTTTTCTTGCATGTATCATTTTCAACCAAGTTGCAAGAAAATCTCTTATTCCTGCAAAAATAAGCCAAGCATGCCCATGACATGTAAAAAGCACCATTTCGCCATCTCCTGTAGTATCATTGTAGTGAATTGGATAAGAACTTGGACTAGAGTTAGCCTGTCTGCATAAACGCACTTTGGCAAGTTACTTAACTACTCTGTGCTTCCATTTCCCCTTCGGTAAAAACGATACCCAATACATAAGCTTATTGTAAGGACAAATTAGTCCATACCTTTAAAGTGCTTGGAACCATGCCTGGCACTTAGAAGTAAGTATCTGATAAATGCTAGCCCTTATTGTTATCATTAATACGATTAGCCCTAGGATACAGCACATGATGCCAAATTTGGAAAATAAAGAGAAATTGGTTATCCAAGGTGGAAGGAATAAAAAAGTCCTTTACAAAAGAAAAGTGTTGCTTTGAATCTGAAGAAGGTTGGAAGAGGCAATAGATCTTGGTCAGTCAATGCAACAGGAATCATCCATGGTTAAATGTCCTCCAAGAATCATTCAAACAACATTAAACATTTCATGACATTACCTAATTCTATACTCAAGACAGCAAGTGTGTCTGGCTATGCTGAAAGCAGGAAACTTAGTTTTGACCAGGAGGAAAGGTTTAATTCAGATTAGGGATGCAGCCTAACTGGGCAGGGGCGAGGGGAGGGGAGGAAGGAGTGGGAGAGTGTCTTAAATATGATGCACCAGGACCATAGCCATCAGATGTTTATGCAGCTGTGTCCAGCCAATGACCAAATGTGCACCATGTGCCAATTAAATCAGAACAATTGCAGCGACTTTCCTCCTCAATACAGCCGCTCTTACCCTTTATTAGGACTAACCAGTCCATCTTTTGACGAAGGGCCCAGTCAGGTTCAGTGCTCAGATCGGCTACAAGTCAACCCATAACCCTAAGTATCCTTTTTCATGACTGACATTACTTATGTCTCAGGGAAATTCTTCTCAACAGCTTTATCTTATGTCCTTGAAACAGTAAGTGAGTGAATCAGAATGCCTTGGGAATTTTGAAGTTGTGTCCCTAGATGTATGTCAACAGAGAGAAACACTGCTTCAACGTGAAGGGAGAGTTTAAGTGGTGGAATCATTTGGGGGAGAGAAAAGACAAATTAATGATCTTGTCAAATTCTTCTATTCTTGCAGAAGAGAGCATTATTTACCAGGGTTGCCCAGCATCCATTTTCTTGCTTCTCCTCTGGCTCCAAATTGTGGTTCTAGAGGTATTCAGGAATTAACAAAGTCTTTTCAATGGTTGGACATAGTGGCTAAGAGACATTTTGTAGGTTAAACAATTCATATTATTTAAAATTTATATATAGGGCTAGATATAACCTGGGGACTATCAATTCTTTATGTTGGCAATTAGATGGATAGTGGTAGCTCGAATTATGAATAATTTTATAAAAATACTTAATAAATTTAAAAGGTCAATTTTATTTAAATAATTGGTATTTAAAATTTTGATATCAATTAATTATAATTTCTATTTAAATAATTTTTATTATACATTTTGGTTTCATAAATCATAACTTGTATTTTTCTTTTAATTTTGACTGATAATGTTAAATATTTTAGAAGACAGATAACTTAAAATATATAAAAAAAATTAAGTTTTCAATTTGAACATTTATTTCAATTTGCTTTTAGGTGGAAATATATTGATATTTGCACACAATTACATTTTTAATTGTTTGGTTTATTCCTGACTATCAAATAAATTATATGAATATCTTTATTATAACAACAGTATTAGTGTCTTTGCTGAAATGAAGGCAAGCAAAAGAAAATATATAGAATACATATATAATAATGCATGTTATATATGTCTTTATTGCTTATCCAAACATTACCAACCTATTTATAGACACCAACCTATCTATAGACATCCACGATTATATGAATTGAATTTTCTTTGATATTTTAGATAATAATTTTTAGTAATCTAAAAACTATAGCTTTGTACATCTTCTATTTTGTCATTATAAATGTATATTTGTTTAGGTCAGAGACTAGTACAGTCAATTCTCTTAACTTGTGGTAATTGTGTTCTATAAAATCCCCTAGAACACTGCATTATCTAATACTGAGCTATTGCCGTAGGGGGAATAGACGGATAGGTTTCCGTGAGTCTCTGGCCACAATATTTTCATCAACCAATTAATACACATCCTTATTTTATATAAGTTTATGTTAAAAGACACCTTATTTAATATATATTGTTGATTTATTAACATTGAACTTACGGCCAACAGTGTTATAACCCAGGCCTGAAAGAAGCTTATTTAGCTTATGTATTTAAGGCACATCACAGCTTTCTTGGACTTAGAAACACTATATAGCACTTTAGCACTATACTTGCGAGCCATTTTAAATAGTGAAACTACCAACAAAAAGCACACACACACAAAAAGTGTGGCATGAAATAGACCATAAAAAAGACACTTGTTTATAGTATGAGAGCTGAAATAAGATGGCAGAGTGTCGCCTTGTTCAACCTCAACTGGGAACGCGTATGCCAAAGCAACTCAAACTTTTTCCTTTTTGTGTGTGTTCACCAATGACCACAAAAACCCTGCAAGCATTGATTTTGGGTCACAAATGAATTTTAGACAAGTAGGCAAAATTAGCAAATACAGAATTTGCAAATAATTAGGATCGGGTGTACACATTTTATGAAACAGTTTGCGAGCTTGATTTACAATTTTAAATACTTAGTCACACTGTATATAAACTTCTGTTTGTACTCTTTGCCCCATAAATGTGAGGAATGGGACTGAATTAATGTAAGTTCCTGATAAGGGAGTTATGAAAAAGAGAGATGAGAAAAAAATGGGCTCAGTGTGTGGGTGAGTTGGGGGAGGGTACATCTTGAGAAGATTCCGATATATTCCTTCATGTGTTACTACTACATGATAAAAAAAATGGCTAAATATCAGGATTCGGCAGCTTAAACACAACATTTGTTGCTGAAGTAACATATTTTGGTATGTTTGATAAATTTAAATAAATATCTAAGATAAATCATTCATTTTTGAACAGAGTTTTTAAAAAAAATTGTTTAATGCTAACAAAAATCTGCTACAGCCAATGTTCTAACAGAAATAGTTTAAAAAGAACCAAAAAATCACTTTGCTATTTTTCTGACTACATCATAGTTTTCAATATTAAATGAATGTGTCTCTTGGAACCAATAAAATAGGAAAATGTTTTGTGCTCAAAGCAGTGAGACATGTATTTAGTTGTTGCATTTCAGACAATTGTATGTGGTTTTGTGCCACTGGATGAAAGAAAATTATTCTAGATGTATGGAATAGCATAGACACAAGAGATTAGGCAAAGGTAACTAGAGCCAGGCAACTCTTTAGGAATGGTCTTCAAAGCTGGCCCCAGAGAACCCTAATTTCTCAGATGACAACAGTAAAGAAAGGGAATTATAAATCAGCTAGCTGTTTAGAGGCTAGAGGATGTCATAACCATGGTAACATCTATACGTGTTTCTTGTGTGTGTGTGTGTGAGAGAGAGAGAGAGAGAAAGAGAGAGAGAGAGACAGAGAGACAGAGAGGAGACTAATAAATGGTATGCACAAGTTGACAGAACAGACATTAAGGAAAAAGTCATCTGTAGTCCCATTTGTCTTTTGTTGTCTATTTTTGCTTTTGTTGCCTGTGCTTTTGGTGTCATACCCAAGAAGTCTTCCAGATATCAAAGGAAACAATCAGCAGAGTGAAAAGGCAGTCTATGAAATAAGAAAAAATATTTGTAAATCTTCAAATGTCTGGTAAGGAGTTAACATTCAGAATATATAAAAAACTCCTACAATCTACCACAACAAAATAACCTGATTAAGAAATGGCAAAGGACTTGAATAGACATTTTTCAAAGAAGATATTCAAATCGCCAACAAGAATATAAAAGGATGTTCAACATCACTAATCATTAGAGAAATGCATATCAAAAACACAGTGATATCACCTCACACCCATCAGGAAGGCTACATCAAAAACAAAAAACAAATCCTTCTGGTTGCTAGATGGGATGCTGCCCAATTCATGAATCACTTAATGAAGCCAATTAGATCTTAAAACAAACAAACAAACAAACAAACAAAACCCCCAGAAAACAAGAAGTGTTGGAGAGGATGTAGAGACATCAGAACTTTTGTGCTCTCTGGTGGGACCACTGTGGAAAATACTACATCAGTTCCTCAAAAAAATTAAACATAGAATATACCCTATGACCTAGCAATCTCACTTCCAGGTATATACCTAAAAAAACTGAAGGCAGGATCTTGAAGAAATATTTACACACCCATTTTCATTGCAGCATTAGTCACAATAGCCAAGAGGTGAAAATGACTTGAAGGTCCATTGATAAATAAATGGATAAATGAAATGTAGTATATACATAAAACGGAATAAACAATGGTTTAGCCTTAAACAAGGCTGGTTGTTTAAATAAATGGTTGTTTAAATAAACAATGGTTCCGCCTTAAACAAGAAGAAAATCCTGAAGGTGTTGGCTGGAGATTCCCGTAGTCCTTGGCATGTGAGCCTCTCCATTAGTGAAGCTCATGTGGGAGCTGGATTCATCAGAGACTGAAACAGAAAGCTAATGAGACGGAAGTCAGTCTTTTATAACCTAATCTCGAAAGTGCATCCTATCACTCCTGCTGTATTTTATTCCTTAGAAGCAAGTCAGTAGGTCCAGCCCACATTTAAGGGGAGGGAATTACACAGACCATGAGGATTACTGGGAACCATTTTAAAGACTACACCAGCTTTCACATAGATGTGTTTCATTTAGGCTTACATTTCTATTTGATCTCTAAAGGAGGAAAATGAGATTCGTAAGAGGTAAGTGGAGAAGTAGGAATGGAATCAAAAGTATATCCATGGAAATGGGCGGCAGACCCAATGGATGCTGAGAAAGAGAGCTTGAGGGAATCAGGAGTTACAGGAATTCTAGCCATTAAAAGGGTACAGTTCCATGGAGAAGCCTTAGCACTCAGAGAAGAGGCACATTGCTGGGGAGAATATATTAGTTATTTTTAAATATCTGAAGTAATACCATACAGAAGAGGGATTATATTTACGTTTTCTGATTCCACAAAATAAAAACAGGACAAATGGGTGGCAAATACTAAGAGGCAAATATCTGCTATATAGAAAGTACTTTCTGGCCAACGGAGCTGTTGATGGGTGGAATGGGTACTGCAGTCGGGAGGTGCCCCACTGCAATGGAATTGCTCAGTAGCTCCAGAGAGAGGTAGTTATGGATAGAGGTGAAACCTGGAACCCTATCCCTACTGCCAGGCCCTCAGCTTCCCTGCCATGGGAGGTACCCACACAAAGGAAAACGTTGATTTGTTAATGGCTGAACAAGTACCCCATCATGCCTTAGGGAGGGATGCTTTGACAAGTGATCTTGGAGCATGAGACATACATAAAAAGAAGCAGTCATCAGCTCTCCCCTTCTGACTTTTGCCCCAGATAGATGACTAAGACTGCAGGGCAGGTGCAGAGCACTTCATGAACCAGCTCCACCAAGACCAGAACTGAGAGCACTCCTCTGGGGGCCAGAACCTGTGTCTGTAAATCGAAATGAGGGAAATAGGGGCTACCTTATTCTTAGCCACTTCTTCTTAGTATTCTGGTGTGTACATGTTTAATCAATCTGCTATTGATAAAGGTGCTTTTAAAATATTGGGGGGGGGAGTTATATTTGCATATAGAAAAAAAATCAAATTACAGGAGTGATCCAAGAGGAAAATCCAGGTCTTTCATAAGAATGCATTTATTGATCTTATTAGGAAAGTACGTAATGTACTCATATTTACAGAGTTCAAAAGATTTACTTTGAGTAGTGTCACTTTTACCCTCCCATCCTGACTCTATAGGAGGTCTTTTCTTTTATTGTGACAAATATTCACAATATAAAATTTACCATTTTAACCATTTTAAGTATGTAGTTCTGTGGTATTAAGTACATTCATACTGTTTTGCAACCATCACCACCATCCATCTCCAGAACTGTTTCGTAATCTCAAATTGAAACTCTATTTATTAAACAATAATTCCACGTTCTCCCCCTCTCCCTCAGCCCCTAGCAATTTTCTGTCTCAGCCCCTATTCTATTTTATGTCTCAATGAATTTTTGCCTATTCTAGGTACCTCATCATATAAGTGCAATCATACAATAGTTGCCCTTTGTGTCTGGCTTATTTCACGTAGCATGTTTTCAAGGTTCATCCATGTTGTAGCATGTGTCAGAATTTGACTCCTTTTGAAGACTGAATAACATTCTATTGTATGTATATACCACATTAGTTTTATTTATTTATCCATCAAGGGACATTTGGATAGCTTCCATGTTTTGGCTATTGTGAATAATGTTGCTATTAAATTGATGTAAAAATACATATCTGTTTGAGTTCCTGCTTTTAATTCTTTTGGGTACATACTCAGAAGTAGAATCACTAGATTCTATGGTAATTTTTTGTTTAATTTTTTTAAGAATATAAGTAGGCACTTTTATTAGTTTCTTTATGCTTTTAGTAATTCTTCATACAGATGTAGCAAAAACTAAAATATGTACTAATTTCCCCCCCTATATATCCCTGAAGATATTTCCATATCAGTATCCAGAGAGCTTCCTCATTTTTTTTTTCTATCTTTCTTTTTTGGTAGCTGCATAATATTCCAAAAATATGCCATAGTTTATTTAACCAGTCCTTTACTGAAGGACATTTTAAAAACTCTTTTCTCTAACAGAAATGTCACAATAAAAGAATTTGTACATACATAATTGTATAAATATGAAATGTATGTATAGGACAGATTCCTAGAATTGGATTATTGGATCAAAGAGTAAATGTAATTTTAATTTTGGTAGATATTGCCCAATTAATTGCTCCCCAAAGGGGATGTGCAAATTTATACTCTTCATTGTCAATGAATGAGTTTCTGTCATTTCACATATTTACCGTAGATTTCCGATTTTCGCTAATCTGCTACATGAAACCTGATAACTCAGTATAGTTTTAATTTGCATTTTTCATATCCTAGTGAGGCTAAACAACTTTTCATGTTTAAAGGCTGTTTTATTTTTCTGTGAACAGCTGGTGAATATTCTTTGCCCATTTTTCTACTGATTACTGGCTATTTTCTTACAACCATTTAGGAATTCCTTATATACTTGGGAGATTAGCTGTTTGTCTGTGAAATGAGTTAGAAATATTTGTGTCAGTTTGTCATTTGTCTTGTGAATTTGCTTATGATATTTTGCCCTGAAAAAATACTGATTTTTATATCATTGAAATTATTTATTGATTTTGACTCATAGTTAGAAAGGGCTTCCAAGATCCAATGTTATAAAAAATATTGTCTGTTTTCTTTAGTAATTTAATGTTTTTTCTTCCTTTCTTTGTTTCCTTTATTTTTTTAAATTTCACTCCTAGATTGTTTTGGAGTTACTTGGAATACTGGAATACAAGGTGTGATCAAACAATGCAGTGAATGTTTAAATGAAAAAAAAATTATTACAGTAAAAGACACATTGCAATTAATTCCCCTCAAAACTGCCCCTTGCTGTGGACACATTTATCTCATTGTTCTTGCCATTTTCTGAAGCAGTTCTGGAAGTCCTCTTTCGTGAGTGTCTTTAGTTGCGCTGTTGTGGCTGCCTTGATGTCCTGAATCATTTTGACTTTAGGGAAGAGCCAGAAGTTGCAAGGTGCCAGATCCGGAGAATAAGGTGGATGAGGACACACCATAATGCTTTTATTTGACAGAAATTGCCATATACAGAAGCAATGTGTGACACAAAGCATTGTCATGATGGGGGATGATTTATGGCACACTTTAAGACACAAATTCTCTCAATCATAGCTCACACCTGACTGACTGCATTGAACAAGTTGAAACTTCTCACACACTGTTACTAAAGTTCAAAGCACTGTTTCCTCTATTGAAGATCCCTGCCTTTCTGTTGGGTAGCACTTGGCAGCAGCATTCACTGTATGTTTTGATCACAATGGAAAGGCTCCGTGTCACACATCACTTCTGGTAAGGCCATTTCTGTCAAATGAAAACATTATGGTGTGTCCTTACCTACCTTATTCACTGAGTCTGGCACCGTGAGACTTCTGGCTCTTCCCCAATGTCAAAATGACCACAAAAGGTAAATGTTTTGCATTGATTCAGCACATCGAGGCAGCCACGACAGTGCAACTAAAGACACTCATGAAAGAGGACTTTCAGAACTGCTTCAGAAGTGGCAAGAATGATGGGATAAGTGTGTTTGAAGCGAGAGGCATTAATGGCAATTTGTTTTTTACAGTTTTTTTAAATGTATTTAGTTATCTTTATTACAATTCATAAATACATCAGAAATGGGTGTCTTTAATAAGACACCTAGGTTCTCATGGACCTCGGCTTTCTGTTCTTTCCGTCTTTAATTTTAGTATGACAGTTTTTCACCTCAGGGATTCTGGAAGTGTCTGTGGTCCTCCTAGGTCCAAGGAGAAATCTGTCTTAGAGCTGCCCATGCTCAGTGACTTCTGCAATTCCTTAAATTCCAATGTTTGCTTGGCCAATGGAACATTCCATTACTGTACTGGTTAAGGTTCTGGGGCTATGCCTGAAAATTTACATTTCTATCCTTTTGTCACCCTTTTTATTCTAAAGGGCAGTTATGGTCCCAAAATAGTATCATCACTTTACCATTTCTCCCTGCCAAATAAAGGACCCCAAAGCATTGCTAACTGCCAACAAGTTATGTAAGGCTTCTCTTCTCTCCCCAAATGAAGTTATTTGGAATCTCGAGTGAAGGCAGACCACAGGGTCGCAGAACGAAACTCTTTCCCCAAAAGCACACATTTTTAAAATGTAAACATTCACCATATTTTCTGATCACACCTTGTACAGTGTAAGGTTCAGATGCTCTATCTCCTTTCAGATGCCTACTTAGTAGTCCTCAAAACGTTTATTAAAAAGTCCCCCCCTTACCTGATTCATTTGAGATATTATCTTTACTATGTACTAATTTTAGGATGCAGTTTGGATTATGTATGGGTTTCTGTTCTTTTCATTTTTGTCTATCTGTATTCATGTCTCACCATCACACTATTTTAATTATTGAAGTTTTATAGTGTATCTCAATACTTAGTATAAATATTAACTACTCTTATCAGAGTTTTTCTGGCTAGCTGGTATTTTTATTTGGATCATATTATATTTATAAATTAACTTTGGTGGAAATGACATCTTTATAATCTCAAGTGTTCTAACTTTAGGCATTGTTTTCATTTGTTTGTTTTTACTTTTGTATTCATTAGAAATATTTCAAATTTTTCTCACAAAAGTTACTCATATGCATATTTCTAGTTAATTTTCTTGTTGGAGATTTGTCTTCTGTTATTTTTTTAATATTGTCATTTTATACTTTCTTAGCGCTATTGATTTCTGATATGTTTTATTAACTTATTGAGCTACTTTATTTTTACAATAGTTTTTCAGAAGATTCTTTGGGATTTTATAATTATATAAACATGATATCTATAAATAGTGAGAGTTTTTCTGCCTTCTTTGCAATTCATACCTCTAACCTATTTGTTTTATCAAGTTGCATTGTTTAATGCCTCCAGAAAAATAGTAAGAGTAATAGTTATAAAAGGATCTGTTCAAGTTCTGTGGGTCTGTGCTTCTTGAATTATCTATTTTAGACAGTGTATATTGATTTTTATTATGAAAAATTAAGAGAACTTCCTTAAATACATTATCTTGCTTAAAGGCACTATTTCATGACTGTCTTTTGATTAGTTTTGTTATCTTTTATTGCCAAAGTTTTATAACATTTAAATTATATTAGTAACCTTTAAGCCTTGCATGCTTTGTTCTTAGATATTCATTCTAAAAGAGTATTAAACTATTATGATTATATTAATGTTATTCATAAAGGGATCAAAAAAGAGGAATATGATCTTGTGTTAGTAACTTCTGCTGCTCCAAAGATAATTGCTAATTAACATCTATTTGATCCTTTAAAAATTTCTTTCCAGCCTTGTTCATCTCTTCTAGGTCACACTTGATTGTTATTCTTTCTTATGCCTCATGTTATTCTCTTCTGGAAATGCCTCTATTTCTGGAGTAACCCTCCAGATAATATTTTCACATGGGATATATGAGTAGTGTATTTTTTTGTGTCCTTGCATATCAGGAAATGTTTTTATTTTACTCTGGTGCTTTACTGATTATTTGGCTGTGTATAGAATTCAAGGACCAAAGTCAATTTTCATCAGAACTTTGAGGACTTTACCACCTCTCCTTCTAAAGTCTACAGTTGTTAATGGAAAGCCTGATACTAATTTGATTTTCATTCCTTAGCATATAGATAGTTGTTCCTCTTCTCTTGAAAGGATCTTTTTTTTTTAATTATTCTTTGGAATTCTGATATTTCCTCAATTGGATCCAGGGTGGGGTATTTGTTTGTTTGTTTGTTTGTTTGTTTTCCATCCACCTGCTTAATCGTCAGTAGATAGTTTTAATATGAAGATTTCTAACATTTTTTCAACTCACAACTCTGTAAAGTATGACTATCATTCTCAACTTATGAATAAGGTTTAGAGAGATAAACCAATCTTCCCCAGGTCACTAGTTTCTCCACTGTGCTCTACTTGTAGTGACTTTAAATATACCTGAAAGCCATAATTAAGATTACTCTTGGTGCAAAGTATAAAACACTTCAACTTTAGATTTAGAAATTTGGGTAATTGTTGTCTTGAAATTTTGGCGTTCATGACAGTAATGATTAATAAATTGATAAGCTCATATTTGCAAGTCCTATCTACTATAAAAAATGAAAAATACTTGAATAGTTACTTTCCCATGGGCTCCCTATCTAGTTATACCTTATGCAATTACTTCTTTTTGTGGGTCCTAAAAGTGAGAAGTAACCAGAAGTTATGGAAATAGTATTTCCTGGAAGAAGCAATAGTAAAATTTGGGGTTCATCCTTCTAATCAAATCTTCCCTGTTGGTGGTGAGCAAAGGTAGTGTGAAATACATATTATAGATGGGAGAGGGATTAGGAGGCTGGGTGAAAAAATGTGAAGGAATTAAGAAGTACAAATTGGTAGTTACAAAATAGTCATGGGGATATAAAGTACAGCATAGGAAATAGGTATAGTCAATAATATTGTAATAACTATGTATGGTGTCAGGTGGGTTCTAGATTTATCAGGGGGATTAGGTCATAAATTATATAAATGTCCATCACTACACTGTACCCCTGAAGCTAATGTAAAATAATATTCAATGTCAAATATAATTGAAAAATAAAATAAAGAAAAATATATTTTTTAAAAAGAATTCATAGTTGATTTTTAAAAAATGAATTAGAATAATAAACTGATAGAGGCAAGACCAATATGTGACAAATCAGCAAGAATTTATGAGTCATGATGTTTTCAAGCCAGGGAGTTCCCTAAGGTCATGTTGCAAATCAGGGGTAGAGTAAATAAAAAGTATTTTCTTTAAAGATATCAAATTCCTTTCCCATTATATCAACTGAAGACATTTTTCCTTGCCTCTTTTCTCCATAGGCAGTCAGGAAAGTTGCTGTGACTAACAAGGAAAGCACCAAATTCCCTTTAACATACTGAGCTTAAGCCATAAATAACATGAGCTAGCGTCTCCCACTCCAACTGATGGTCAGCTCCCTGACTAGACACACACAGAAAGAAGGGATAGTGTATACCCAGGGGAAAGGGACCATAATTCCAAAGGCTGCTGGTAGCTGTTCTGGTATAATACAGACAGCATTCTCTATTGGATAGAATAAAACGTAGTGTCGTGGTATGCAATCAAGATACGCCATGCCAGGGTCTCTCAATTTCGGCACTATGGAAATTTGGGGCCAGATTATTCTTCGCTGTGGGATGCTGTCTTGGGTATTGTAGGATGTTTTCCAACACTCTTTGTCTTTACCCACGAGATACCAGTTTGAGAACCACAAATGTCCTTCACACATTGCCAAATGTCCCTTGGGGACGGGGGCAATTACCCCCAATTGAGGACTACTGACCTACACAGATTCAATAGAAAATGTTTTTTAGTAAATAACTGGAAAATGCACAAGAAGTTTTCTAGAATACATTTTGCTTTTCACACTGGAGTCTTTGAATATTATGTGTTAAAACATAAACATTTCAGGCTCTGGAAAGAGGCAAAGAATCTTTTTATAAATACAGCAAACACTTGAGACCATCAGATAGCAATACTGAAATACACAAAAGAAAATTCTGTGGCCTGAGAAATAATTTTCTGAGCAGATTATTAATCTCAGCTTTGTGTTACTAATAGTACAAACCCAGCAATTAATCTCTCTATTCATGACTTTATGCTACAAAACGTCTAAACATGATAGAAAAAAAAATATTCTTACTTCGAAAATAGAACAACCATTTGTAAAGATAATTCAGTCAGCAGCATGCTCTAGTTGGCATTCCCTAAATTCTATTTTTGCTGAGAGGAGCAACTGCCTTAAAAAAGATGCACTGAAACTTAGAATATGATAAACCACTTTGCTGCACATTTTTGCTTGGATAAATTTGCTGGATGGTCATAACTTATGCCCTGAAAGATAATCTTATGCCAAATATTTGGAAGGTGAATGAAGGAATTATTCAGTGTAACTAGGAGGCTGAAGTAGAAAAATTTCCAGAAAAGCATTTGCATTTTTTGACTCTTGCCTAATACTGACTTTTCTTACTTCTGTTTACTGTATGGACAATGGAATGTGGCCTAAGTTGCCTATAAAAGGAATTTTCTGTTACTTCAACATTGACCCAATCTATCTTTCCTAGGTGGGGGGTGAGGTGAGGATGGAATGTGAGTGTGTGCGGGGGGAGGCACAATGAGGAAGAAAAATAACATGTAAAAAGTTTCTAGTGAAAGAAAGGGAATCTTTAAGTGAAAATGGCTTATTTGTAAGCTCAAAGTGTTATTCTACATTAAACTTTTTATGAATATTAGATCCTTAGACATATGTAAATAAATGGGTGTATGTATGCATGTATGTATGTATATACACACACTATATATACACACTTATAACATATATAACATATAACTTATATAACTTATAACTTATATAACTTATAACATATATATGTGTATACACAGACACACACATAATACATATACACGAATAATATATATGTGTGTATATACAGACACACACATATGATATATATGCACATCTTTGGTCTCTTTAACAACATCTAGTCCTGAGGAATCACCATTACAGAGCCCCATGGAAAATGAATATCATTTAATTTGTGTGTGGGGAGGTGAGATTGTGAATAATTTTTTTCTATTTATTATTGAGTGTTCCATAATGTTATCTGTTAAATCAGCTGGTTAATCAAGGCATCAATCAGCCAGTTGTCCTCAACAAGCCTGGAGGTCTTCGGGAGGATAAGCTTCTGAGCTTCCTGAAGGAACACATGCCCAAAGCTTTAGTGAGAAAAAGAACTCAAACTCACCAACCCAGGAATCATGATTAAAATTCTCTTCTTTGGGCAGCATTTCTGAATATTTGCAGACTCTTATTTAGACGAGGAATAAATAAGAAAGATGTATATTCCCCAAGAGAATGTAGAAACACAAAAAGCACCTTTGTAATAGCAGGAGGAAGAAGATGAGAAGCAGAATCAGGAAGAAAGCCTGCACAAAATGAAAGGAGGGTGTGCCTGACAGAAGAAGTTCAAGGCTTTGATAAAATCCAAAGAATCCATTTGCAGGCCTATGCCTGGTCTAACCTCTTAGAAAGAGAAAGGGCGTCCTTTCCTTTCTCCTGGTTCAGAAAGTAGAAAAATTCAAAAGAAAACTTAAAATGAGGAAGAAGCAAAGGTTATGTTGCTTCTTTCATAATAGATACAGTAGCTTCAAATGAGGCCTCGTGAACATTCACAAAGTTTCCTAAAAATTCATAAATAACATTTCCTTGAGATGCTATTGCCCCAAGGAAAGCAAATAAGGGAAATAGTGTGTTAGACTAGAACAGTTTGAGAATGCTTCAAACTGCGGTCTGCAAGCCATGGAAGGGACAGCAGCTTCTTTTCCCACAGGAGGTGTGGGATGGGTTGAGAGGGGGCTTTATGTTCATCTTTTAACCCTGCTCCCTCCTCGCCTCCACCCCCCACTCTGCACTGCTGCAGGGAAATAGAAGGAACTGTATTCCCTCTGCAAACCCCAACTAAGACGCATGTGCTCCAGGGCCTCCAAAATTCTGAGTGCGAAATGCTTACTATAAATACACGAAGGCATGGATGTAAAATGTTTTTTTAAGCCAAAATGTGCTATGCAAAGTGGAGTTATTAATATCAGGAATAATCCACCTAAAACCCTTATAATCAAAAGTTTGCATCATTGTTAGTGGGAAATGTTTCTGAAAGATACCCAGAAGGGCAGCATAGCATTTTCTGTGCACTCATGTCTTTGATGGCTGTTTTCAATCATGCAGTTTATTTGGATATTCAACCATGTAATCAATTCTCAACCTCTGTAAATGACTTTGAAACATCTTTAGGCCAACAGAATTCTCTCTGTTCCTCCATATTTACCACCCCGTCTCAAACCACCACTTTCCCTGTAGTGTTAGGTTAATAGTAGATTTCATCTTGGACCTAGGAAAAAAGAATGCTCAGTTCCCCTCTTCAAAAATTTTGTGAAAACAAACAAATATCTCAGGAGAAGCAGTATATAGCTTATGATGTATCAGTTTTTGCTGTGTTATGAACCCTCCCAAAACTTAATGGCTTAAAGCAACCATCGTTTATTAGCTAATAATTCTGATACAGCAGTGTGGATTAGATTTAGCTGAGCAGTTCTACAGGTCTTGCCAGGCCTCACTCATTCCCCTTTGGTCAATGGACAGGTATTCTGGGGCTGCTTGGTCTAGGATGTCCATGTCTGCCTACTGGTGCTGTTGGCTGAGGTAAGAAGGTTTACTAGGTCAAGTGTCTCCAACAAGCTAGCCTAGGCTTATGGCAGTTTCAGGATCCCCAAGTACAGCAATAGAGAAACCCTGACATGCAAGTAGTTTTGGAGCCTCTACTTTAGTCCAATGAAGACTTATGGTCAAGCCCAGATTCAAGGGGTTGAGAAATAAACTCTTGATAGGAGATGCTACCAAGGCATATTGCAAAGTAGTGAACATAAATGATTGGGAGAAATTTAGGGCCATTTCTTTCTTTTCTTTTTTCCTCTTTTTAAAATTATTTATTTATTTATTTATTTATTTATTTATTTATTTATTTATTTTTTACAATTTAGCGTATATGGCTACTGGTATATTTTTTTAAATGGAGGTCACAAGACACATTAGAAGTTTGTTCAGGCAAATCTCCCATCAAAAGATTGAATCAATAATATATCATAAGTGGTTTTCCAGTCATTGCTGTGATCATTATAAATCCCTTGTTTATAATAAAATGTGATTCTATCTGTTTAAGTTCCATCTGTTGGTCTCAGCTCTCCCTGTGACAGCAGACATACCGACCAAGCAAGATCTTACTTCCATGTGACAGCCTTTTTGGTTTGTAAGATGGCTGCCTTACTCCTTGGGCCATCCCTCCTACAGGCTGCTCATCCCACCTCCTTCCACTGTTTTTTATTAGATGTGGTTGCAACACCTTAAATATTCCACTTTCTCTCCTCCAGCTCTGCCCCAACTTTAAAGTCTGATGTCAACCTGAGCCAAAAGCAATATTCCAGGTGCGATCAAATAGCACGCAGAAAACGAAACTATCTTTTCCTTCATTCTATATTCTTTACTTCCTTTAAGGAAATCTTAGATGACTGTGCTAACTCAAATTGTATGGACATGCACAAGTTCTCCCAACCTATATACAGATGCCATTGTGGGAGTAGATACAGATCCTTACATTCTTGTTAAATTTCATTTTACAATATTGATCCCATTTTTTCCTATTGTTGACTCCTCTCCAGATCTTTATATTGGCTTGTAAAGTATTCTGATGACACAGATGTCATCCATGAATTCAGTCAATGTGCTTTCTGGATCTTCATTCAAGTGTTAGATGAACTGTTGAATAGGACAAGGCTGAGAACAAAACTCTAGGAAGCCCACTAAGAACCTACTTAAATTTCCAACAAAATGGCATCAAGACAACTGGTCTAATGATATCATCATCTTGCTACTATGTGTCTACCTCAATTCAGGGTGAAGCAGTGGAGACTTCGACAAATCCCTCACTAAAATCTAGTTGTATGGTGTCTATCTCATTCTTCTGATTCACCAGACTAGTTATACCGCCCCACAAGAAGTAAGATTAGTGTGATTCCTCATGCACTAAATCTTCACAAGACAGTCCTATTTATAATTATTTCTAAGATTGATCTAACCAGTCTGTATTAAAAAACCATGATCCTTATCTCCTCTTATTTCCTGTTTGCTTATTTGTTTATTTATTTTGTTCTGTTTTCTGTGTTCCACCGTTCACTCCCCCAAAGAACACTGAAAGTGGGTTCAGAGGACTCTTCAGTAAGCTCTCTTTCCATCTCCTGTGACATTATTCCCCTTGGCCAGCAGAACAGCTTTTTGTTCATTAGGCAGCTGTATGTGACCTTTGTTTAGCTCAAGTATCAAAACTCTCATATGAATTCACTCTCCTATTCAACATGCATTTATTAAGCACATACTATAGCTTAGGCACTGGAGCCTTTAGCTGGAGGGCCATTTGTGAATGAACATGCCTAGAAATAAAGCCAAATAGTTGCTTCTTATGCCATAATTTGGAGTTTGGAATTCTTCTATACACAGTGGAGATCAGATGACCAGTTTAAAGTAAGAAAGTGATATAATCAAATCTGTATATTAAATAGATCTGTCTAGAAGGAGTTTAGAGGATGGCATAAGGGTGCAAGTTAGGAGATCCCTTCGGTAAACTAAGAGACATGTAATGAATAGTTGAATTAAGACTTTTTCCCCCTCCACCCTGGAGATATATTTAGCAATGGAATATTTAGCAATAGAACACATTTAGGAATGGAAAGATCTTGGCAGTTGATTGAATGAGATGGAAGTGAGAAACACGATTCTATCTAGGATCACTGTCCTTAGTTTCTGACTCAATTAATTGAAAAAATGGTTTGACATTTATTGAGGAAGGGAATAAGTTATTAACTTTATCTTACTATTTCCAGGGTTACACATATTTTATTAAATTTGAATTATTTTGAGAATTTCCTAGATAATCACAATCATTTCTATGTCTCGCTCTCTTTTTATTACTACTTTGTTACTACTTGGTATTTGTTGTGATTTCATAATCAGGTGAAATATTCTAGAATATCCTAAAACTCTTGAAGTATTCGCTCCCTTTAATATCTTATGTGGTTGATGTACCTTAATATTTTTCTTAGAGATTTTAAAATCTATCTTTCACTTTACTATCTTCCAACTTCCTCACCATAGTTATGAAGAATTCACTTTCTTCTAAAGTTCCTATCACGTTCACTTTACAGGTGAATTACTGTAAATCTAAAAATGGTCTAGATTAATCCTTCCCTTACCTTCCAGGACATGAGATGATCATGAGCCAGTCTAGAATTTTTCAGATGCTCTGCCTTTTTGCTGAATGAGATCTAGAGCTGGTGTCTTCGTGCTTTAAGTCCATCATCACTCTCTTATGTTTCTTACTTTTATTTCAAACAGCACATTATCCATTCCCTATACCTGTTGAAAAAGTCTGTAGGATACTATCCTACCACTTATCTATATGGGGGAGACATTGGATCAGACTTACAGAATTCCAGGCCTAGAAAAGAACTGGAGAGCCCACCTAGTGTTCCATTTACAGATGCGAATGCCCAAATCCAGGGCGGTTACGATCAGTGTAAGATCACATAATGGGTTAGTTAGGGAGAGCCAGGTTAGAAGATACATCTCTTGATGTTTAGCTAAAATTTTTGTTATGTTTTCAGTTGGCAGGAAGTCAGACACTAGGATTCAGATAAAGAATTCAGGGTATTCCACTTCCAGCACTGCAGGGGCCCAATGATACATTAAGAATATAATGTGGAAGCGTATAATTGTGTGAGGCTGTGAAGATGTCCTTATGTGGTAACAGGCAGACCTTTGGATACTGACATAGCCTCAGCTACATTCTTCAGTGTAAAGCTCCCACAGCTCTGGGCATCTTTGACCCAACCGTGTCCTTACTTCTCAGAGGTTCCACTGACCACTGGAGAGACCTCTGTGAATACCCACGGCAGCATCAAGAGCTGTGTCCACTCACTGCATTATTGATCACATTTTCTGTGGCATTGCTTTACCTGCTTCAGTAGTTAATCTAAAAGAAAGTGGCATTTAAACAAGACCAAGTTGTTATTCTTGCTCATCTCTAAACTTGAACCAACCTTTTGTGGTCTGGTCTATTTCAGGTGAATTCCAGAAAATTCCCTTTTACAACAGCTCCTTTGAAGCCAGGACTATGGTTAGCAAAAAGAAAAAAATAACAATAAAATAAATTAAAAACAAATAGCACCAATAGAGAAAGGTGTGTTGCTCTGAGAGTGGTCACATAGGACCTGTGCCATTGAGCCTTGAGTAGATGGAGTGACTCATAAGATGACCCATGTGCCATGGTGTGGCCTGTCACTAGTTGCACTATGAGTCCTACCAAATTAGCTATCACCCCTCATAAGATTGCAAGGGTGGCTTCCAGCAACTCTTCTTGAAAAGAAAGAACACTATCTAGAAAATACCAGCCAACATGCCTAAAGGAGCTGTTGTAACTGCCTCTGAGGAGAGGGCTGTGAGTTGGCCATGCTATTGGAGATCTTGTTCCCTGGAGGACCAAGAAATAATAAGGATCCAGCATCAGAGTGTGGTGCCATATTACCCTCTGTTGAAGCTCCTTCCCTCTGGGAAATTGGAGTATTCTTATGGGACCAGGAAACTCCACAAATGTCATGGCATTTCCATATAGTCTCTGCAGAACAGAAAGCAGCCACTGAGTTTCCATCCTTTTAATTTCACTTCCTTAGGAGAAGTGAAATGAAACAAGCTTGGCTTGCTAATATGAAGAATGATCCAGGTTTGGGGAGGGAGGGAGGAATGGTACACCTCCACCACTTTCCCCCAACCCTCGCCCCCATTGTTAACCTAGGATGTTTCTTCTATAAGTGATTGGGCATTAGAGCCAGTTATCTGAAAGTGAGAAAGTTGGAATGTAGGATCTTCAAATCTTAACCCTGCTCTACAGTTGGTTCATTGCCTCATCAAAGGTTCTTTGACAAGGACAGTCACAGACGTGGTGTCAGATGGCTGAAGTCACCTGCCCCACGGATAAAGGGTTGCAATGCAATATTGTTTCATTTTAAAGTGAACACATCATTTGTTTAATGTTAAGAGAGATAAATGTTTATATGACTTGCCCTTCTGCCTCATAATAGCACTTTAGTTCTTTCAAAAGACATAATATGACAACACCATACATAGTGGTAACTTATGTTTCTTCAAGCTTACTTTAATCTCTAAAGAGCTATGGACAATCATAGGCTGTCTACATAACCTGAACCCAGGAAAGTACTGTATTCTTTCATTCTTTTCTCAGTAGAACTGGTCTTGCCAGTCAAATTCTTTGGGGCCGTGAGGAAAATACACCCATAGATCACATAATGAAGATTAAAACTGATTTAAAGTATCCCCAGAAAGGTGAGGTAGAAGGATAATTTTCCACCTCATCATCAATTTGGATTGTAGTCCTTCTCATCATTGAATCTGCAGCATATTTTAGGTTCTACCAAGATAATATCTCAAGGTTCTTAGGGAAGTTAATATGAAATCAAGCGACCAGGCCTTCTTTGTTCACTTTGCACTTGAACTTCTTAACAAAATAATCAGATTGTATTGTCTAAGTGTCAAAACTTCTATTGACTAGTTAATACCAACTACCTATCTATAAAATGGTTGATACCAACTACCTACCTATAAAATCTCTTAAGCCTAGTGACATTGGCCAGGACAGCAGTTCTCATCCAATTCCAATCAGCTGTGTCCAGAGAAAACTTAGCAACTGATTGTACTTCCCAAAACAAGCAACCTGTGCAAGTCAGAACTACTGAGATAGGACAAAGGATTTGGGGCCATTTTTTTCTTAAAAGGGGATTGTGCCATTGCAGGTACATAAGACTGCATCTACTATCCATGTACCCCATGTGACCACTCCAATCCACTCAAATCCAGCCACTATTTAAAATCGCCCAAGCCTAGACTCTAGAGTGATTTTTATTATTGCAAAGTCTGTTCTTGATACACATTTTGACAAGAAGGTCATCAAAGGACTAACCTGTTAGAGCACCCCTCTGAAGTTCATCAGAGAAAGTTTCAGATGGCCTTGTGATTTCCCAGATAAAAGAGATGTCAGAAGTGCAAATTATTGGCATTAAATGGGAAAGAAGAACATGGGAAGCTCAAGTGTAGTTTGGGGAAAATTAAAACTAGGAAGAACAAAGGAAAGGAAATTCAATTCAGGTCTATTCCTTAAAAGGTTGGGTTCTTATTTTGATCTTGAAACAAAAATTTTTGAGGAAAAGTCGTTTCCAACTCTATCCATCTGCTAACATTTTATAATATCTTTTGTCTATAGCATGATTTGGAGGAAAGGAGGGAGTCAATGATAAAGTGATCAATAAACTTAATATTTAAAAATAATAGATTGTTTATATAAAGTAATGGCAGTTTACAAACCTGTCACAGATATCTAGGTCATTGCTAAGAGTGAAAAAAAATGTAAACAGAAGCAACACATTTATCGGTATTGTTCTACTACTACTCTTGCTATTTATCTCCCGGGTAAAGATATAATGCTTCATTTCAGGTAGAAAATATAAACTGTGCAAGCATCCAAAGGAGCACTAATCTCTTAATTGAATTCTTTCAGGAATTAATGTGTGGGTTTCTCTCTTTTCCTCTTCTTTTCAGTCTCTCTGGGGAAGTCTCGGAGGGACGTCATCAGCCAGATTGACAGTTGTACATAAGGCAGCAACAGTTTAGACTGCAAGATGGGTTTGCAAGACTGTTATAGTCGATGCCCCCATTAATAAAAAATGAGAGCATTTCCCCCAAAATATTTGCCTAGAATATATACAATATATTTTTTAAAATTCAGCATTAGTCTTAACAAATGGAAGAAAAACATTTTTCCCTAGTGTCCAGAGTGCAGGGCTGTGAGGCTGAAAACCAGTTGCCCATTTCAGTTTTCTCAATAGTTATGGAGATAATATCACCGGTCTCTCAAAGGTGCAAAGAAACTAAATAAGGTAAAAGATGTGATGATTCTCTGGAAAGTTTATTTGATATACAGTTAGGAAGGACGCACAACTACGATGTTTTTTGTCTGTACAAGTATGATTATAATCAATAATGAAAAAACACATTCTGGGTGGTGAATTGGCTACAAATAGTGCCAGCCTTAGGCAAAGTGGGACACAATGAGGCATTATTTTGGATAACACTTCCTGCAGACTTCCTAGTGAGAAGCACTTCTCTCCACTCAGCCCCTCAAACACAAATATGGCAGTGTTCCCGACTCAACCCCAACCTGACTCCCTTGTCCCTGTTTCCCTTAATAGCTTTCTTATCTCTTGACTCTCCAAAGCAATTTGAGATGCTGTGATAATGATTTCAGATGTCATTCTTGCCCAAGTTTTAGGGGCATTTTAACAGGGAATAATGTATTAACCGATAGAAATGATTCTAATGATGGAGATCTTGGGTTTCTGTTTGTTCTTTCATTACTATGTTCTCTAAGATGTTGATCATTGATTCAACAAATATTTGTTGAGTATTGACTATGTGCCAGGCAATATGCGAAAACTGGAAATGCAACTGAGACTGACAGGGTCCTGGCCCAAACTCTCATGAAGCTGACTTGGAAATAGACATCTGTGGACAAAAAAGAGTCTCTGTAATAAATCTAACCAAATGTAACCTCATAGAGTGATATGATCATAAATTCCTAACTGGGAAAGTCTTGGTGGGTACTCATGACTCAGCTATAATTTCCCTAGTAAAAGGTTATCTTTGCCTTTAGCAAGACCTGTCCATTGTTTTGTGCATCTAGGTTAATACACCTTTGAAATGCCTCTTTTCTAGGTCCCTCAGAAGCATAACCACCCTCAAGAAAGCACATGATCTTGTTAAGTATCCTGTAATCTCATTACAGAGATTTCCCTGCCTTGCTTTCTCCCACATTCATATAATCTTTCTTATGTTTCCTCCTTAATTACATTGCATAAAAGAAACTGAAAAACTGTTACTCCTGGGAACATTTGAGTTCTTGCTTCTAGGCATGTTGTCAGTTTGGCTCAAATGAACTCTTATAAAATTCTCTGTGGGTTTGGATGTTTCTTTACATTGACACCTCCAAATAGTGAAGGACAATCCATGGCATGAGGACTTTGATGGGGCAGCCTGGGATGCTGTGGGAAACTTCTGGATCTTGTGACAGGCTGCTCGGGAGACTCTGGGAGTAGTGTGTAGGTTTTGATGCCTACCACTTAAGAAAGTAATGTCTTCACCCACAAATTGGGCCAGTTCTGTTTAGAAAAAATTAACTGCAAAAGGAGAGATGGTATTGGGAGTCAAATGCCCTAAGTGAAACTTCAGTTCTGCTTCACCAGTTGTGTTTCTCTGGAGAATTCACTCACATTTTCTGAGCCTCAGCTTCCTCCCATGCCAAAAAATATGAGGGCAGACTATGTGAATTTTGTGGTTGTTATCAGTTTTAAACTTTTATATCAAAGTATTTTTCTAACACCTAAATTAAGCCTTTCAAATCGAAGGTCCAAACGCAGTTCTCCTTGGACATTGTCAAAGGGTAAATTTCATTGCCTTCCTATTTTGTTGTGAAACTATTTCTTGGCCACTGGTCATTGCTACACTTATAACTTCCTTGGAAATCTGCTGTCAGGGTCCTGCTCAGATGAATGATAACCATGTGTTCTCTGTTGCCATCCCACAAGCACTGAAGAATAGGCTGAAAACCAACCTGAGATGCTCAACAAGTCCAGTCCTCCCTAGCAGACATCTTATCACATCAGGATTGGAATGCCTAGGTCCATTGCATATGACAAATTTAATGAACCTAGCCAAGGGGGGTAATGGAAAACATTAAAGGAAATAATAATTCTAAAACAGATTAGCACGCTTTGTCCTTGTTATCCAGCTTTAAAAAAACATGACCCTAACAGAGTCAAATAAAAATGACAACTTCTTTCAGGCATGTAATTACAAAAAAAGAAAAGAAAAGAAAAGCACTTTAGAAGTCATTTGCTGTAACACTTACACTTCAGAGATGAGGAAATTGAGGCTCAGATAGGGTAAAATGTTTGGGTTAAGAACCCACAGCTGGTTGGAAGCAAGCCAAGACCAGAATTCAGATTTTCTGATTCCCAGGCTCTAGAGCTCTCTCTCTCCTTCTCCTGGCTACCTACCCCAGACTCTGCTGTTTGTCTTTAAGTTACACATATCGCAGAGTGACCCAGTCTTTCTGAGAGTCTGGTCTGGTTCCTCACCTCTGGAGAGGAAAGAGGATTTCCTTACTTATCCTTAAATTTACTACTAAGTCTTGAGATCACTCAGCACTCACTCTGGGTGCCTCCCTTGCTGGAGAGCCTCTGGAAATTTTATCTTTTACTGTTTACTGTTTTCTCCATGGCCTACCAGTGTCCCTGCTTTCAACCATAGGCATCCAGGTTCAACACAAAGCAAGGTTGCTGAAGAACCACTTAGGGGAGTTGTTTTGTGTTTTCATGCATCTCTTTGATGAGATTTGAATGCCATTTCTGTGGAACAATTGTTAGAGCCATCAGTGGAGCCAGGAAGGTCAGAGACACCCCTCTGTGCCAAGTCTGTAATGCCTCTGGTTGAATTGGCGCCTGAGTCAAACCCTTTTAACGTTGCCCTACTCTTAAGAGGTCATGCTGAAAGTCAGGAGTGGAAGGTGACCAGTCAGGCAGCCAGAGCTCTAGCCCCAGCTTTCTCCTCTAACTGCACAGTCCAACCAAGAGAAAAATGAATGCTACTCCACTCTTCCATTTCATGCACAAGGGGTATAGGTTATAGTTCAAAGTTTTCTGGAAATACATCCTTATTTTCTCTGAGGGAGACAAAATGTGGCCATGTTTTGCATTCTCTTAGGAAGATGAAGCAGCAAATACTTGGGGTATACATTAAAGGGAAAACGTCAATAAATAGCAAGGTAAGTGGATGATCATATTGATCTGAGATCCATAGTCTCTACACACACACACACCTACTTTCAGGAGTTTTTAATCAATCAATATGCAGATATGTATTAAATATCTATGCGAAAGGCACTGCAGTGGTAGTTGTTTTTGATATCTGAATTCCAAAATTAAAGTGGATTCATAAATAGAAAAATACGGGCGTATCTAAGTAAGAAGAGAACTAAAGCAGTATTGGATCCCATGTATGCTCTGACACAATGTTTTCAAAGGCCAGGTTACCCACCTGTTGGTTATTTAAAGAAGGGAATTCTGGCAGCAGCTGGGACTCTGCCATAAATAACTTACACACCAATGTTCTAATATTGAGCCCTTCTCTTCACATCTTTCTAAGGGACCTTGATTTTGGAGGTGTCTCAGGTGACGGTTCTCTCCAGAGTCACAGAAAATGAGAGAGGCTGTTTTGTTGTCATCATTTTCTACTCATTAGCCCTTTCTACATGCAAGCTGGCTATTGGTTTCAGAGGACTTTCCACATTGGAGGGTCAGAAAAACAGCTACTGTACAAGAATAACCACTGTTACTATCTGAGGCCTTTTATATCAACTCCATTAAATAATTAAACCCACACACATTTCAAAATTTTCCAATATCTCCTCATTATCATTGATTTTAACCTCAAAAATCACAATCTTGGTATTGAAAGTTCCACCAAAGCTCCCAGCCTCCCCATGATTATACTTCCTGGTGACTGCAGCTGCGTTGGCTACTTTCTGATTGTATCTGACTCTTTACTTGATCCACTGAACGTTATCCCAGACCAATGGCTTTCCTGTTATCAAGAAGAGCTGAGCATCCACCTTCTCCCCATAAAGGCCTCTATACCGCACAAGATGAAAGAAGCTTGACTTAGGATGTGTATTATAAACCCACAAGTTAGGTTTGTATATGTGTGCATGTGTTTTCTATGTCGTGGCCATTTGTAGGTAGGCTCACCTGTCCAGTGCCAAAGAAAATTCAAGTCATTTAAAACAATAGCATACATGAATTCACCCTTAAGGTTGGCATTAAAACAATAAAAACAAACATTCATGTCCAAGTGAAAGCTTGAGCTGCTGCCTTAATGGTTCTTTGAAAGGACAGGAAAAATTAAAAAAAATAAAAAACTGGGAGAAATTCTTTCAGAAGGTGGCCTAAATACTTTTATTTATTGGTGCTGGAAACTTCATTGGTGCTGGAAAATTTTTGTTAGAACACTTTTTTTTTTCCTCAAAAAATGTGTCAATTTGAACTAAATGTACAACAATTTGGTTGGCTTTAATGGGCCCTGTCACTCCCAATATGGACATTTGCAGATAAGAAGACCAAACCACAGACAGAAATGCCTTTACACATAAGTTCAAGTGCTATTTATATCCTACTCTGTCAATAAGATTTAATCAGTGTGTATCGAATCGTCAATACGAATTGTATCATCTATATATTATTCTAGTACAGGGTCTTGTCCTTAGAAGGTACTCAATAAATGTTTGTCAAAGCAGTCACAGAGAATTTAGGTCACAAGAAATCTAAGTGATTATCAACATAGCAGGCCTTAGTGGTAACCCTTACATGTTATTTGATTTCGCAAGAGGAAATACAAATTCGACCTCACCTTTGTGTTCTTCTTTGGTAGATTTCAAGATGATCTCAATGGCTTTGGAGTTTCAGAGTCAGCATTTTCTTAAAATGTTTTGCTTGTATGCTGAATACACTTTTATAACTTTAAAAAATATTAGGCACATGCAAGCAATTCATTCTACTTGACTTTACAAGAAGAGAGTTATATTCATGGAGGTGTTTTTCCTACAAACAGAGGAATAATTGCCTGGTTAATGAAGGGTAAGTGTGAAACAGATTAACTGTGCCATTGACTTTTCACATCACAGAAATATATATACTTCTTAACTGGTGTCCTATATCCTTTCTTTCTAGGAGTAAATAACTAATTCCAAAACTGGTTTAAAGTAGTATTTAGCAATGATAGTCATTATTTTAGGCAAAATGTTTGATGTTGTTTTGATTTCAATTAGTTTAAATTAAGTGGACCTACTCTTGGAGTGGAAGATGAACACCCATAAGTCAATAAGAATGAATTGTTTCAGTTTAGTTCAAGAATTTATGAGGCAATTCACTAAAAATTCTATGAAAATTTATGTCATTTAATCATGAGCACCGTGCCCCCTGTTCTTGTTCTTCCAAATGTCTCTTCCAGACACAGACACATATATCAATGGGCTTCTACATCCATTTGCAGAAGAGGAGCTTCCCAAGGAGTGTTTGACTGAGCAATCAAGAGAGGTAGAACGTGAATACCATTGCCAGTTGGGCTGCACCCATTTAACAGTCCTAAGTAGTTGCTATGAGAGCAGTGCAGAGTGACCAAGGACGGAGAAGGTGCTGGGACTCTGACCACATCCCTCAGTGACTTCTTGCCACATGAAGAATGTTGGGTAGGAAGAGACCTCCAAGATACTTTTCCCTTTGTGTCAGCCACACCTGCTTTCATGGAGTAGAGGTCCTTATCCTTGCGTCTGCCTAATGACAGAGCTCCCCAGTGGGATCAGGGCAAGGGTCGCTTAACCTTAATGCAATTACAAACTCAGTTTACTGGAATAGCCATACCCCCAGCATGCACCTCCCACACACACCCTGCACCAATTTTGAACTACACAGGACAGTGTCTTTCTCGTTTATGACTACAGCTTTAGCATTCAGTCAATACTACTGCAGAACAGGTATTCCATGAACACATTTCAGCTGGATAAACGGCATGAGCTGTTGGGGTAGGGGTAAAGAAACTGCAGTATCTATTTCCACAATTGCTGAAGTTCACAGCTGTCAGGCCCTTAAGCTCCAAGGTCAGTCCTGGAAGAGCAGCTGGTAGAGGCTGCAGTATTCCCCAAGGCTTATGCTTAATCTTTGGTCATTCCCTCTAAGCCCATTGCTAAATGGAGCTCCTTATGATATCTTTCACGGTTATCAGTGAGGTTGGAATTGCCCAGTGCTTTCTGGAGCATAACTGAGCTTGGATTGATGTCTGTGTCTAATCTGAAAACATGGTTTAATATTGGCTCATGTTTATTTTTCATCTTAATGTTACTCAGGACCTTGTTGGGAGTTTACTAGTCTGTGACTTTGCTAGTTAGTTGGTTTTCCTCTCTCTTCCCTACTACATTAATGGTAAATGGGAGATATTTGCTCATTCACACCTCTCAAGCCAGACTCAATTACTCACTTTGTGTATGTAAAGTTATATTACTAGTACAAATCCTGAAAAATGAAAAACAAGTCATATATGTGGAATTTATGAGAAACACTATGGAGCATCTACATAATGGTTAAATCAGAGAATAGAATCAGAGAACTATTCGGTATGTACAGTATGTTGGATATACTAAAATGGCTGACCTTTGGCAAGTCAATTAATCTCTGTATAACTCAGGTTTGTTACAAAGGTGACTAACAATTTTGTCATTCTTCTGGTTAGTAGACTAACAATACCCTCTGCCTACCAGACAGCTTGCTCTAAAGAGATGCCGTTGTTCTGGGTCCCAACCCACAGGACTCTGTGAAGATGAGGACACACTCTGGCTGATCATTGGGAACACAATGCCTTGCACAATGCCTGGCCCGTAAGAGATGCTCAAGGAATAGATGTTGAATCAACTAATGAAAGCTTGAAGTGCTCAGTATGCCTGACAAATCGTTCCTTACTCTGGACAGAGTTCAAAATTTGTTCTATTCAAACAAACAAGCTTGTTATGGATTCTATTCAAAAAAAGAAAGAAAGATGTCAGCCCAACAGTTTTTATTCCCTTGTGAATAAGAAAAATAAATTGAAGTAGTATAAACAGGTAAATACACATCAAACACTATTAAACAAAATTTAATTGCTTTTAATTGAGTTCAATCATATTGTTTCTCATTAAAAATCAAAATATGTTTCTCACTCGTGTGGTAGTCACTTCCAACGTTTCAGAAGAAATGACTGGATTGACAGGAAAAAAATTTAGAGAAATGCATATGGAAATTAAATAATTGAGCACCATTATATCCAATTGACTTAACAAACCTAAGTGCCCATTCTTTCCTGCATTGTGCTAATTACTATTCTAATTGACTAGTGTGGCATTTAGCAAATATCAAATAGCTGCATGTGTCACAGGCTTCATTTCCCCCCCCCACTGACCTTGCATTAACCTTTCACCTCTCACTCTATAGCTAATGAAATCCAGTGACAGTTCAGTGAGACATTCTTCACTGAAATAGTTAGTGAGGGTCTTAAATTCCTTCATACTTGTCCCAACCGCTGTATCTATCTTCCCATTGTACATCTGCTTCAGTGTCAATATTTTGTCAAAAAACTACAGTACTGCCATGGTAACATCATACACTCATCCCTCGCCCAGCTCTTCAAAAAGTTTCTAAAAATCCAGCTGTAAAAATTGGCCATAGGCTGTGTGAGCTGGTTGGTTTATGTGTGGTCATTAACCATTTTTTCCCTTTCTTTCCTCACTGCTCCCACTCCAAAACCAGTCATTTAAAAATATTTACGAAGTAATTTAACATTTATTTAGCCATCAAAGAGGAAATTGGAATTGAGCTCAAGTTGACTTTTCTTACTACTCTGCTGCTTTCTAAGGTCAAAAATTGTCACTTTCCTTTTTTGAATTTTTGCCATCTGGGTGAGTTCAGCTGAAATCAGGAGTCAATTTTTCATGTCCCTCTCGTTTCCTCTTGCTTGAAAGTGTTCACTTCCCTGAGTTCCTTTTGAATTTAGTGAGAGCCTTACATATAGGAAAAATACACAAGCATTCATGGGAAAGGGGACAGGCATGGAAAGAACAAATCATTACAGCACAGTTAATCTATTTTTTACTGAAATCCACTTAACTCCACTTGAAATGGGGTGAAGTTGTTTATTTTTTCTTCAAAGATAAGTTACATAAGCTATTTGTTTCTCCATTATTCCTAGTGGTCAGAGATATTTTTCTTTTCACTTGTTTGGGAGCTTGTGCTGAAATTCCATTTATCCTTATCCTAAAGATTTAGATAAGGTTGGGTGAGATTACATCACTCAAAATGGGCAGAGGTGACACAAGGACCTCTGCATCACCTAAGGAATGGGAAATGTTTAACGTTCTTTAAAAAATAAAATTAAACTTGTTAGCCAGAAAGGGACAACTGAAAAAGCCCAGAAAGAGCCAACCAATATATACTGGAACTATCCTGAGTTAAAGTCTTTGACAGAATATCAATATGTAAACAGATATGTTAATTAGGTGACATTTGATAAGTTAGATGCCCTGTAGCAAAATTCAGTTGGAGGTTTTGATATCGTTCTCACTTTAACTTATCTCAGGACAAACATAAAATGTGTGTTATTCAATAGGTTCTGGTGAAAGGAACTTGGATGGTAAGAATTGTATATCTAAGTCAAAAGTGGAGTTAGGTTGTTAGGCTGCTTCTGGACAGACATGCGCAGGGTCTGTTCAGAGGTCGGCCAGCTAAGGATGTGTGTTTGTCTAAGGTGCTCATGGAGTGATTCTGAGTGGAATGAACAGATTGGCTCAGGTACAATCATGACTCTGGTGAGGTCAAGGACTTGTCTTTGGGACCTTCCCATTTTCCGTTCTCTCTCTCTCTCTCTCTCTCTCTCTCTCTCTCTCTCTCTCTCTCTCTCTCTCTCTCTCTTCCTCTCTCTCTCTCTGCACAATGCTTGATTCCTGGTACAACTGTTCAACATATGTATTCTTTGTGAATAATTTGATTTTATCTCTTTACTAATTAGTAATAATTAGTAATGTATTATCTTAGGAACTGTATAATTACATCTAAAATCTAGAGAATTGTAATATCTTGAAACTATTTATCATAACACAGCAAATGAACAACTCAGCTAAGACTAAAAAAAAATCCCCCTCTTCCATCCTGGCTGTGTGTGGTATAATAGCATCAGAGTCCTTAATTATAAATGACAGAGTTGCAGAATGCTTGCACTGTAGATGATTATCAGTTAACTTTTAAAAAATCTTTTCATGCACTCTGCAGCTTGGAATTCCCCCCTTTCTCCACCATCTTGATGTCAAGAGGAGCTACACATGTGGGTCAGTTCTATAAAGGGCCACACAAGTTCATCTGAGATTACCCTGGAAATTCCCCCCTTTGAGTGTGATGGTTCAGTGGAATGAGAAGTGATTTTACAGGGTAAATGTGTTTCAATACAACAACCATTCTGAACAGAAAACAAAATATCACTAATACTGTTATTTTCTCAGTCTGTTATATTCCAGGGAGGAGCAAATGCATGGAGAGATCAAGTCAACAGTTCTGATCTACAGATAAAAAACTTTGAGAGTTTTCTGTGTATTAGTGGGATGAAGCTATGTGGATGGATGAGCTCACATTGAATTGAAAGAGAGTACAGTATAAAGTGAGATGTGAAGGAACCAAGACCAGTCTTAAAGAACTTAAGGAATTGTTAGAGAGTGAAAATGGGACTCCAAGAAGTGGTCAGGGGAATGAGAAAAATTAGGAGCAGAAACCTGGAGAAGAGAGGGCTTCAAGAAGGTAAGTATGGACAATACTCTTGAATTCTCATGTAGGGTCAAGTAAAATAAGCAAAAGAAAAAATTACTTAGCATATTATGAACTGAATTATATCCCCCAAAATTCACATGTAGAAGCCCTAACATATTATGTAACTGATTTTTTGGAGATAGAGCCTTTAAAGAAGTAATTAAGTTTAAGTGAGGTCATAAGGGTGGGGTCCTGATCCACTATGTCTGGAGCCCTTATAAGAGGAGAAAGAGATACCAGGGATTCATGCACACAATGGAAAGGCCATGTGAAGACACAGGGAGAGGGTCGCCAAGGAGAGAGGCCTCAGGAGAGACCAACTTTGCTTGATCTTGGACTTCCAGTCATCAACACTGTACAAAAATAAATTTGTTTTTTTAAGCCACTTAGTCTCTGGTGTTTTGTTATGGCAAACTTAGCAGACTGATACAAGCAAAAAGAGTCATAAATGACCTATAATAAAGTTGTTTTGGGGAGTAATGGAGGTGAATGTTAGCACGTTGAAGGTTAAGTGGGAGATGCGTACATAGAGACAGAATATAGCTAACTCTTCCAAGAAATTTGAATGCGAAGAGTAAAAGAGAGATATACCCTTTTAAGGAATGTGGGATTTCAAGATTATGAGGATTAAACTTGAAAATTAGCAAATAATGAATGAAATCATTGATGCAAAAGCCACATTAAAAATATGAAACATCTCTCAGATTAAAAGCACAATTAGATTTCCATCATAATATTATTGACAATAAAGATAATGATAAATCACTAATAATATCATTTATTGAGCAACTAATGTAAACCAAGTTGTGAGTGGTATGCGTTATACATGTTACCTAATTTTATCTTCACAGCATAGTGCCTGGAACCAACCAGGTATTCAATACATATTTACTGACTAAATAATAAATGACTCTACAAAATATATATTACTATTAACCCAATTTATATTTGAAGACTCACATAGTTTAAATAACTTACCCAAGCCTAATCAATAATGGCTCTAATGCCTAATCAATAATGTAGGCACACGTAAAGAAAAAATGTATTAACCAAATGAAAATGCCCTAAGTGAAAATACGAAATGAGAGGTTAGAAAGGCAGAAATTAAATGCACTTTTATACGCTGTCCAGTGAACAGTGTATCAGGTCAGTGGCACTATAGTTCTTTAAAAAGTGTCCAGGAGGCTTTAAGATTCTAGTGATTAAGGTCTTTCCAACATTCACCGCCCAACCTCCACCAGGGATCTGGAAACCAGACTGTGGACTTTGTACACCCCTGTAAGAACTCTCGGGAAGATGGAGAGTTATTTGAAAGTTTTAAGCAAATGAATTTTATCAATTTATATATTAGTTGCCAGCGCTGTCATAACAAAATACCACAGACGGGGTAGCTTAAACAGCAGGAGTTTATTTTCTTAGAGTTCTGGAGACTAGAAGTCCAAGGTCAAGGTGCTAGCAGGGTAGGTTTCTCCTCAGACCTCTCTCCTTGGCTTGCAGTGACTGTCTTCTTGATGTGTCCTCACATAGTCATCTCTTGGTCTGTGTATTGTCTGTGTCCCAATCTCTTTTTACAAAAAAGCCTGTAATGTTGGATTAGGTCCCATTATATGACCTCTTTGTACCTTAATTACATCTTTAAATGTCCTATCTCCAAATAAATGTAGTCACATTCTGAATTACTGGGTGTTATGACTTCAACATATGAATTTTGGGGGAGGACACAATTTAGTTCATAACACTCCACCCTCTGTGACCACCAAATTTATGTTTTTTTCATAAGCAAAGTATATTCATTCCGTCCCAACAGCCTCAAAACTCTTAACTCATTCCAGCACCAACTCTAAGTCCAAAGTCTCATCTAAATATCATCTAAAAGGGGTATGGGTGAGACTCAAGATATGATTCATTCTGAAGCAAAATTCCTCTCCAGCTCTGAACTATGGAACTAGACAAGTATCTGCTTCCAAAATACAATGGTGGGACAGGTGTAGGACAGATATTCCCATTCCAAAAGAGAGAAATCAGAAAGAGTTCATAGGTTCTCAGCAATTTCAAAACCTACCAAGAATTCCATTATATTTTAGGGCTCAAGAATAACTCTGTTTGATTTTCAAGTCAAGATGGCAGAGTGGGTAAACACTGTGCTTGATTCTTCTCATGATCTCATTGAAATTACAAGTAAATTACAGAACAACCATCACTGAGAATCTCTTGAAGTCTAGCTGAACTGAAGCCCTACAACTACAGACATACAGAAGAAGTACCTCGAGATTGGTAGGAGGGACAGAGATGCAGAATGGGCTGGTCCCATACCTGAAGGTTACTGTTAAATATCAGGAGGGCTATCTGGGCTGCGGAGATCTCCTCTAAAGAGCGAGGGTTCTTAGCCCCACACCAGGCTCCCCAGCCCAGGGTTCCAGAGCTGGGGAGAAAAGTCCCCATAATGTCTGGCTGTGAAAACCAGCGAAGATTGTGGTTGGGTGAGATGGAGGGTGGCTAGAGTCCGGGGCAATTCTCTTAAAGGGCCCACGCATGGACTGACTCCCTGAGGGGGTTTGAGGGCAGGTTGAAGAAGGTAAAGGGATTAAGAAGTAAAATATAGTCATTGGGATGTAAAGTAAACATAGGGAATGTAGTCAATAATATGGTAATAACCATGTGTAATGCCTGGTGGGTACTAGACTAGTCAGGAGGATCACTTCTTAAATTATATAAATGTCTAACCACCATGCTGTACACCTGAAATTAGTATAAAGTAATATTAAATGTCAACTGTAATTGAAAAATTAAAACAGGGAGAAGGAAAGGAGATTAGTTATCCAAGAGATCTGGTAAGGGAAATGCCTTTGGGGAAAAGATAACGAGGGAGGCAGAAGATGTTGAAGGATCCAAAGACCTTGGAGAAGACAGGGAAGAAAGGAAAGATGGTTAAGTGGAATCATCTTAGACCGCAGTGTGGTTAAGAAAGTATTGCCAAAGCTGATTGGCAGTCCTTGGCCAAGGATGTCCATCAGAGGAAACCTCATCTTCCAGGAAAGGGTTTGCCTTATATCACCCTACCACACTCAGTCACTGGCTGGGGGCGTCCATAGGAAGCATGGCCTTGGCATCAATGTGGTGGTATTTTTTCTCAGAGTGTAATAGCTGGAGCTGTTGTTCAATTATATAATCTGTAGCCGAGATCTGAGAGGCACTTTCCATAGCCACCTCCTCTTTCATGTCTATTTGTAGCTTCCTACGCAATATTTTATATAAATGAGTGAATATAAATAAAAGTATCAAAGGAAATTTGAAAAACTGTCTTTTTCAGAGTCTCTAGTCCACTACCTGAATATCCATAACAATACTTAGTTAAGTAAGTCAACCAATGGCAACAAACTATTGTTCAGGCAACTTAGAATTGGTAGAAGATGAATCTTTTGTCATCAATGTCTAACACATTATCACTATCTCATATCTCACGTCTTTTAATAGACACTCTCTCTGTGCTGCTTCCCCTTCATCCCGTTAGTTACCAGCCTTGAATCAGCCCAGGCCCCAGCTTGCCTCCTCCTCTTCCATTCTCATCCTCTCCCCACAAACTTCCTGTCCACGTTACTCTTTATGTTGTTGCTTAGCCTCTATCCCAGAACGTTAAACAAAGCCACTAGCTCTCAATCTCATTTTCAAAGGAACCCTTCCATCCATGAATGTATCCTTGTGTTTTCATAAAAATGTGATTTAACAGCCATGTACTCAGAACATATTTTTGCAAGATGGGTGAGTCAAAAGGTAATAATTTTTTAATATAGGAAAGTCTGAAGGAGAATATCTAGTTTGCTCTTCTTAACACTTGGACTAAGATTTTTTTTGTAACATAATGTGTTCATTTTCCAATGAAGTAAACTGAATCACAGGATAAAGAATAATTTTATTTTTACTCTTCTTTGTGAATTGACACCAAAGTCAGAAATCTTATATTAACTTTTCTAATCCTGCACCACACTCAATCACTCCTTAGAGATTGCGCTACTTATACAGGCTGAGCACGTCATTTTTGAGAATCATGCATTGTGTGTGCATGAGAGGCTAAATAACTACTTTTGAACCTGAATATTGATTCTTCAGTGGTTTGTCATATTAGACGTACCATTTCACTTGAATCAAGCAATTTTTTTTTCAGGGTTGCAGAGGAAAACACCTACAGAACCTATTTTCCTGCCTCCTAGTTACTTAAATGAGGACTTCTGTTTTTAATTTACCGGTAACCATGCTAGCCTTTGCTTTTATCATTCTCTCCAGTAATGTCTATGCATTTAGGATTTAAAGTGGTAGTGGGGGAAGTGGATCACAGATGAGAGGAAAACTTTTTTCCCAGGGTGAAGGAAGACAGGAATTAATGGCTATATAGTAACAGATTTTGTAATAGTCCTTTTTCTTCTAAGGATTGAGAGCTCAACTGCCCTTATCTATGTAGCACTGACACCAAGATCTACTGTTTCTAAAGACAAAACAAAATCTCTATAGAACCTCATTCACCTTACTTAAGGCATTCATTTACAGGGAGCTTTAATTATTCCATGCGAAGAAGTTGAGCACTTTAGAGGAGTGAAAACAATTTTCTCAGGTCTCCAAAAGACCATTCCTATTTTAGAGCCTCAAGGTCATAGGCTCAGAGTCCTAGGAAGGTCCCTAAGATGTGTCACCTACTATTTTGTTCAATACAGAAATGGCCAAATTTCAGCTTGAAGATAGCAACAGACCCTTATGTGCAGCCCTCTGTAGCAAGGGGAAAATGGCTACTCTAAATTGTGGTGATTTGATGTAATACTATGTTCTTTAAAAGACTTGATATACCTAATATGAATCCTGGAAATGTCTGTTCATTTTATTTCATGTACTAAATTACTATTTTTTATAATGTGGTCTTGATGAGTAACACTAGTGAATTTTGGTTCCCACCCTTCTTAGGTTTGGCCACACGTACTGGGATCCTGTGGGCAGTGTTGAACCTAGCCTTTCTGCATACATGAAAATCTATATAGTCTTTGGTCCAGTTTACAAAGACCTCAGAAAGAGAGATTATGCAAGTTTTTTCCCAGAAAGTTATTTCCCTATTCTTTCTTCTTTTCAGTGATTCTTATTCCCTTAAAAGATTTTGTTTGTTTGCTCTGCTTTTTAAAAAATATACACGAGCACTTGGGGTAGCTTCTCCATCAACTTTCCAGGCTGCAAACATCATAATTGTCTTATGTTTTACTCAAAGATTTTATATCCCAGACTTAAATAACTGGAAAGTATTTCTCGTTATTTATTCATGAAGTAAATTATTTGGGCCTACACTGAGAGCTGTGGCAAAGGCCTGCAATTGACACGGATCCGGAGTCTCCCGGGGCAGTGGCCCATGGCCCTAAGCTATGTAGGACCCTTCTCTTTGCTTGTTTCAGCTTGGCTTCCTCTCTTATGTTTGCCTAATCCTCACACTGTTAGCAAAGCAGAGAGAGAAAGGATGGAGAGAGGGCTGCCTCTGCCACTTTCTCCAGCCCTCCTTCTCTTTGCTTTTTTTTTTTTTTTTTAAGCAAGTACATTTTCCCTATAAATCCTTCAGAGCTTTCCCCTATTTTTTCACTAGCCTGGATTTGGCACTAACACCATTGTTAAAACTATCAGTAATAAAAGAATGGGATTACTATGTTTGGCTTAGACTATTTCAGATGTAGATATTGGAAATCAACCAGAAGAGCTATAGCAGGCATGTTTGAAAATCATAAAGTACAAACCATTAAAGAGATGTAACTATAAATGTTTGGGGTGTTAAACCTGAAGAACATATTTCCAGCTGGGATGAAGAAAGAACTGACTTCTGAATTGAAGACTGGAATTATGCACAAGAAGATGAAACAGAGCATTTTAATTCACAAGTCAAGAAATGGCAATGAAAAAGAATGGGACATATATAAAGTTACAAGGTACATTTGGCTGAGACAAAGATATATGAGGGCATACTAGATAGCTTTTGCCATAACAATAACCCCACATCTCAGAGGTTTACAATAGTTCTCGCTTATCCATGGTTTCATTTTTCAAAGTTTCAGTTACCCACCGTCAATCATGGTCCAAAAAATATTAAATTGAAAATTCTAGAAATAATAAGTCATACATTTTAAATAGCATGCTGTTTGAGTGGCATGATGAAATCTCGTGCAGTCACACTCCATTCCCCCTGAGACAGGAATCACGCCTTTGGCCTGTGTCCCCACACTCTGTATGCTCCCCACCTGTTTGTCATTCCATAGCCACCTAGGTGATCAGAAGGACTGACGTGGTATCACAGTGTTGTGTTCAAGGAGTCCTCAATTTACTTAATAATGGCCCCAAAGCACCGGAAGAGTGATGTGACTAATTCAGATATGCCAAAGAGAAGCTATAAAGTGCTTTCTTTAAGTGAAAAGGTGAAAGTTCTTAACTTAATAAGGAAATAAAAAAGTACATGCTGTGGTTGCTAAGATCTATAGTAAGAAAAATCTTCTGCCTGTGACATTGTGAAGAAGTAAAAAGAAATTTGTTCTAGTTTTGTCGTTGCCCATCCAACTGCAAAACTTATGGCCACAGTTACGATAGAGCTTAGCTAAGATGAAAAAGGCATTAAATTTGCAGGTGGGAGACATGAACAGAAACGTGTTCAGACTGATGGCAATGTGCTGCTCCAGGAAACACTGAGCCTATATGAAGGTCCCCTGCAATGAGTGACAAAACCATTTACTCAAGCAAGGGATGATCACAATAAGATATTTTGAGAGACAGAGAGGACACATTCACATAAACTTTTATTATAACATATTGCTATAATTGTTCTATTTTCTTATTATTTATTGTTGTTAATCCTTACTGTACCTAATTTATAAGTTAAACTTTATTACAGGCATGTATGAATAGGAAAAACAATATAGGGTTTGGTACTATCCACAGTTTCGGGCCTCCACTGAGGGTCTTGGAAAGTGTGCCCTGCAGATAAGAGGAACTACTGTAACCACAACTATTTTTATCCTACTCTAAGTTCTGCCAGTTGTCAGCAGCTCCGTTTGGCCCTATTCTAAGTGTCTTCTTATTCTGGGGCACCAGGATGGAGGAGCAGCCCCCTATCTAGGATATGCTCCTCTCGTAGCAGAGAACAGAAACCCACACCTATGGTGACGTTTCTAGAAGCCCAGTGAGCTGGAGAATGTTAAGGTATGCCTTCTGAGAGAAATCCAAAGTTGCATCATCTCATGCCTCCTACCACTAAGAAAGAGGCACAAAGGTTGCTGGGACTCTGGATTCTGGGGCAGCCCATGTTTCAGTTAAGTATGCTGTTCTATTTGATTTACCAAGTTATCTTTAAGCTAGATAGTTTTGTGAGGGATCAAGAGCAAGAGAGGATCTGCAACAGGTCCAGGCTACCACATAAACTGCTCTACAAATTGGGTGCTTTGATCCAGCAGATCAGGGAGTGAATGAAGTACCTGAAATGCCAGATGAAGCCTCTGAAAGCCACAGTAGGAGAATTACTATGCAGACTTTTACGATTTGGATACATGGCTGTTCCCTCTTCTGCAAACTAACTACTATTCTCCTTGTGAAAATCAGCTCCTGGCTTGCTGCTGGTAGAGAATAAATATTTGACCATGGAAACCAAATTACAACCAGTCAGACAGCAGCCGCCTCCACAAAATAATGACTTTTCCGTCTCTCTTTCAAATCTTGTGCAAATAGCTCACATTGGCAAATTCTAACCTTGAGCAATAAGGAATAAGGAATTGGGGAAATGTAATCCCTGGCTTCTCGGCAGTGCTGAGGCCCTAGAAGAGGTGGTAGTGATGCCAAGTTGGCAAAGGGTAATGAGACTGGAGAGAGATACTAGGACTCAATTGTGGAGGGCCTTAAATGCTACACCAAGAAAGAAGGCGATAAGGAGTCATTTATGGTTTTAGGTAGAAGAGTGGCGTGATCGGAGATTTACTCTGAAGCTCTTTCAAGTTTCTGTAGGTAGGAAGGTTACAGGTGGACACAACAGAGTCATAACACTTACCCCTTAACAGTGTGCCTTTGTGCCTGCTACTGAAATATATCCTTTTGCTTAATCTTTATACTTAAATCCTATTAATCCTTTATATATTATCCTTGCAAGGTAGATTTTAACATCTCTATTTTTATGATAAGGATACTGAGATTCAGAGAGATTAAGGAACCTGATCAACTTTCCCCAGCTAAGAAGGTGTAGGACCTGGTACCTAAGCAGGTTTGCCTGCAATTCCAGCATCCAAATACTTTCATTGTGCTAGACTGTCTCTCCCTGTGAACCAAATCACAGACAGAGAAGGTCCAGAGGGCACACAGTTCTGAGGGGCTGAAATCTCTTTGCATTCATTCATTTACTCCTCCATTCAACAAACAACTAGAACCTAGAAGTTAGGCAATTCAGAGATTTGAAGGATGCTATTTTTAGCATGCTTTTAACTGGGGATCTTTAGATGTTGTATTTAATTTGGTTCCAGGTGAATTAAACTCAATTACAATTGCTGCTTCAATCATCCTCTTCTCCATTACAGTACAAACTCCAAGAAGGCAGAACTATGTCTGTTTTGTATCTCCAATGTCTAGCACATAGTAAGTAATTGCTCAATAAAGATTTGATGAGTAAGTGTTGGAGAGACTGACTCAGTGACTGGCTGATAAAATGAGAAGAATTTACTTCTATTGTGGCGGTAAGAGTCACCTAGTAGGTGGGTTTCTCTTGCTGATGAGACTAGTCCTTTAAACTTGTAGCACAAGCTGTCCCTCACACACTCTCCAGTTTGAGAGCAAATAGCCTAATAATTCTTTCAGCCTCAGTCTCACTTTCCACTAATCCTTTGCCACAATGTTAAGTGTCTAAAATAGATACCTCATTCCTCATGTTAGTCTCCCAATGACAAACCTCCAAAGATCCTTCACTTGACTCCAAGTTTAGCATGACATCTAAGGCCCCTTTGAGCGTCTATTTTTAGCCCATCATTTCAGCTTTCTTTTCATCCTTTACCACCAGCTCCCCAATCCAACCTCCTAGACACTATTACCACCCCCAAGCCCCCAAGATGGTGTGCAATTCCTTAGATACTTCAGGCCCTCCTCCAATTCTCCACTGGAACTCCAGCTTATCCTTCAAGATATGGCAGCTCAAGTTGTCTTGACCATCACACCTCATCCAGAATTAGTTACACCGTCCGCTGAGATCAATGACACTTTGTTTATAACTCTACCGCAGCCCTTCCCATACTATATTCTGACTATATAGTTCCATGTCTAGCTCTTCCCAGACTTCGAGAGGGCTCAGAAGTAAGGCTTTATTTGTCTTGCATGAATGGCCCTTGGAGAGGTGGCCAGTAGGTCATAGGTGTTCAGCAAATAGTGGTGGATGAATGATCCTACAGAGCGAATGATAGAGAGTCTTCCCCTCGTCACAAGGCTTTGATCCAGGCTTCTTTGCTGGGGTGTTCATTCTGGTTGCAGAGGGTTCCATGGCCCTGGGTCTGCCACAGCAAACATAGGAGAAGTTTTCTATGAATGCTTAGTGGTGTACAGATTACGTCTTTTCAGTCACAAAAACATTCTCCTCGGGTGGCAGTAAACTGGGGTGGTGTGTCTGTGACCAGGGAAGGCCCCAGGAGATTGTCCTCTGAAAGAGACTGTGAGGTTTGAATCCGAGATGCTAGCCTTTGGATCAGCCTGACCCACTTACACCCTGGTTCTGTTCTGATTAATTTGTCTTGTAGGGCAGGCTACTTTATGAAAAGAGAAAACACACAGTTGATGATTTTGTGAAACTGGTGCTTGTGTGCGTTTCATCAAGCCATGTTCTCAAAGGGGGGCAGATGTAACGTTTTTGTTAAAGCTTGGTAATGTTGAGGATGTGATCGACATGATCCCTTTCAGCTGAGAAACGTTCCCCTCGCCTTTGTGGGAAATATGAGGATGACGGCAAACTTTCATCTTTCCTGACAAGATAACTCAAACATTTTCCTCAGGGAAAGGCTATTGATCATTTTGTTCTGCTCAAGAATAACTTGGAGTGTATAAAAGCATTCACGGGGCTTCATTCTTTATAGCCGCCTCCTTTGAAAACATATGAGAACACACAGGATGTTCTTTATTACACAAGGAGCCCACTTGTGATTTTTATTTCTAAAGGCTCTTGAGTACTAGGAGCTATGACAAGAGGATATTTCTGCTCTATAATGCAGACCAAAAGAGCCCTTCTCAGCCCCTCCCCTCCCAAACATGCCCCTAACCTAACTACTTTTGTCCACATTCATCTCTCTACTCTCTGAACTCTTGAAAGCTCTTTCTGCCTGAAGCTTACTGCAGAACACTTATTATACATTATACTGTGTCATATGCTCTTCTCTTATATTTCATATTGTTTCAGGTAGATTTAAAACTTCTGAAGGACAGGGACCCTACCATATGCTTCTACCACCTAAAGACACTTAGCAAACAATAGGCTTGGAGATTTCCTCATTTAGTGATCATATATATCAAATATATCTTTAGATTAAAGATATAAATATATCTTACAAGGATTGGAATCGATTAATGGTGCACAGAGCCACAATATGTTATTAAGAAAATCACTCTGGTAATCCCTAGCATGCCTAGTACAATGCTGAGTACATAAATTTATGCTCAATAAATAAATTGATCCATATATTTCTAAACACACAGTGTAAAAGGGATGTGTGAGAGAAGATTAATCATTTTATGTCATCTTTTTTTAAGGCAAGTTCATAAGAAGCCATCACCAATTTATAAGTGAATACTATTTCTTTTTGTAACTATATAACAAACAATGCTCCATTGACCGATGGCACATACAGTTCCCTGCCAACCGGAAGCTAGTCTCATAGCTTATGCTAACATGAGGATGGTTTTTAGTAATAGGATTGACACAGCATCACATGCTTTAGCCTAACCAAGATACGTCTACCTGAGTAATTCTGTGTGTCATTCTGTTATCATACTTTAAAAGCGATAACTGAGAGCTGCAGAGATCTGTGGGAAGACATTGCAAAGAGTAAAGTGATTGGATGCATTTTAAGAAAATCAATTCACATACTCGAATTACTTATTCAGACTATAGAAAGGCTAATAAGAAATACAATAAAAGTTTGTGAAATTATCAAGATTTGAGTGACCACAGAATTACCTACTAAATCCTATAATACTACCACCTAAAGACTCTTGGCAAACAACAGGCTTGCAGAGCTCCTCGCTTAGTGATCATATGATTAAAGATATAAATAGCTCTTAGAAGGATTGGAATCAATTAATGGTGCACAGAGCCACAATATATTATTAAGGAAATCAGGAACACTGGGATTCTTGTGCTGAAGTGCAAATTACCATGCACTCTTGCAAAAATCTTACTTGGTGGCCTTGTCAGACATGCTACTGAGGGGTGAGGGTAGTGGACTTTCCTATTATTATATGTCATAAATTCTTACCTCCAGTCTGGAATTATTTTTCCTTTCCTTGGATTCCCACAGAATTTTATCTGTACCAACAATATAATCTGTATACTTTCTACTTTTTATTACTAATATGTGCATGTCATTTATCCTATCTAGGTTTAGGGGTCCTTAACTAATGACACAAATAATGATAAGAATGATAATGACACTTATTATGCTCTTGCTATGTGCCTTGCTTTACGGGGCTTCATTGATTTAGATTCATTTAACCAAATTGCATATTCATCTTTGTATGTTCGTTACGCCTAATAGCACTTGGAATAAAATTATCTGTGAAATCAACAAATGATCAGCAAGTTCAAGGGTTTCTTTTCCCCTTGAGTAACATGGGAATGTGGGCACATTGAGATCTAATGACTGGTTTTTCTCTCCCTTCATAATTTTTCAGAAGCTTCTTTTACCAACAGGGAGGTCACATCCTCTGATGGCATACTTCCCTTGCAGTCCCTTGCAGTGGTATTTATCTACCTAATAGGTTCTCAGAAAATGCCTCTCAAATTTTATATATTCCATAGCACCAATTATGAAAAGTACCTTAGCACAAATAATGATAGCTTGAGGACATCAATGCGTGTTTAAATACAGTAAACATACCATTTCAAATTTGCAATGCAATCAACATACAGCATCCCAAGATCATAAATTTCACATATTCCAGATAAGCTCTGAGCTTGGTCATGATTTTGAGAGATCCCTGTGTATTTCTAACTAATTTGTCTATATCTATGAAAGTGAGTGGGCTCTAAAATGCCTGGGTTTGCAACTTTTGAAAACCATGAAAATAGTAAAAGAGAAACTGTGTTATTTTAAAGCTCTAAAAGGCTTAAAAATAATTGCAAACACCCTCAAGAAACTCCCACTACTGGGGAAATTATTAACTTGTGAGTAATGTGAAGACATTCTCAGTAGATTCTCAGTTAACGTTTCCATGGTCTGTACCGTTTACTCTTTAATTAGAGTGAGCCTGTCTCGTATTTCTTGTGGACTACCAAATACATAAAATAGCCCAAGAAAAATAATTCTTCTTCCTACTCTCCTTTCCTCATCCCTTCCCACTCCAATTTGGCATTTTCTTGGGGTTACAGTCCTCTGAGGGAACTTGCCCTAGGCCACTGAAGGTTGGGAGGAGAGGATCGAGGGGATGTAAGGGTAGGAGACCATGGCAACTTTGAGCTCTCTCACTATCCTGAAAAGTTCTGGAATGGCCTGTCTTTGCCGCAATCTGTGGAATTTTTCCCTAAGAGAAAGTTGGATCCTGTAGAATTTTTTTCCTTTTCTGATTAAGGGAATCATAGACCCTGGCTCATAGAGTTTGCCTAAGTTTTTTTTCGGTAGTGGGCGGTAAGTCAAGATGGCTGAATTCCCAAGCTTTCTGGATCTATGTGAAAGTTCTCAGCTTCTACCCAAGCCTTTTTCCCTGCCAAGTGGTACGATAAAACTTGTGAGAACAGGTTTTCCTTGTGAGGTAGCTGATGTGTCTGCATCCATTACTGGCAGAAAACCAAAGTAAAAAAGGATTTGGAGTAACTTTACAGAACATCATAAGGAGCTTGATATAAATTTGCTTTAGGAGTTTAATGATTGTTCAAGGGAATGTGATTCTTGTTGACCTTTATCCAAGCAGTTTCTACCATCATAACACTCACACTTAGCTATGACCTAGCTTAACCAGAGAGAATCCAGGCAAGCCACTTTTACTTGAAAGAATTTTTCCAATTCAACATGGTCAGTATGTGGCCTAGCAGGTATTTTTCAACAATGAAATCCCATAAAATAGGGCCGTAGAACTGTATAAGCATGAGAGTTCAAAGGCCTTTTATCACTTTTAATTTTAGAAGAGAACTGCTCCATCTGTCCAATAAATTAATTGGTTCTAATACTTCTGCATTTTTCTCCTATTTTCCATCCTTTCTCTTTAATAACAAATAGAATCAAAAGGGAAATAGGTATCACTGGCTTTCCTTCAGAAATGAAGAGGGGACACAGCTAGCTGCTGCATGCTCTAGGGGACTGAGGTCTGCACTGGCCTGGTAGTATCTCCATGATCAGTGTCAGCCTTTGCTTACCCTTCCACTCAGACCCAAGGAGCAGCCACAGGGAATATCAGTCACTGAGAACCTGGGGTCCCACCTTTCTCTTCTCAGTTCTGCTCTGAAAAGCCTACAGCTGTTCGATACATGGTTGGTGGAGAAGCCAAGCAGGCCTCAAGACCACCAACCAATGTAGACTTATAAAGTGCATTACTGGTTATCCCACTGAAGATTTAAAATAATACTTGAATATTATTACTTGTCATTTTATAGATGAAAAAATCAAAATTTTAATGAGATTAAAGAAATTGCACAAAGTCAGGTGGAACTTGAATTGAACCCATCTCTTGACTCATAGACAATGGAATAAATTCACCACATTATTGTTATTCAAAGCATGTTCTGTGGACCAGCATCATCAGCTTCACCTGGGAGTTAGAAATGCAGAATCTTAGGCGCCCCAGACCTATCGAATCTTCATTTTATCCAGCTGTCAAGTAGTTTGTGTGCATCTTAAAGTATGAGAAATACTAACCTACAACATAACTATCTCCAAACAAGGGGAAGTTTAGTTGAGGCCCCAAATGCAGAGTGACCTAATGAGATGGATATGTCCCTAGGAGAAACATTATGGCAAGCTCACTCTAATTTTGTATTATTCATCTGCAGTTAACTCCAAAATTTAAATCCCTCCAGCTCTTTGAAATCTAGTGAAACAGAATCTCAGCCTCAATGGCCAGATAGACATCAGCTCAATGTCTCTGGGGTGTGTGTGGGGGCAAGCGCTGTTCCTTATGAAAACAGGGTCATCGCTCCTGTTAATGTTAGAGTCCTAGCTGATGTGGCTTTGTGAGAAAGCCCATTTAGCTTGGCTGCTATTGGAGATACTCATAGATAAGCAATATTGATTTTTGCTTGAACAAAAGTTAACTGGTAGTTGCAGGGGATAGGTAAAGGTTGGGAAGGAGAGAGCTGTAAAAACCCCGAGGCGAACAGGGAGGAAAGATGCCTCTGACTTTAGTCCCTTGTCCATGAAGTATCACCTATAAACAGGGCTGAATAGGCCACTCAGAACCTTTCTTTAGGATATCATTATTCAAGGGATTATGGTCAAGATGGCTGAGTAGATAAATGCTGTGCTTGCCTTCTCTCACAACCACATCAAAATTACAACTAAACTACCAAACAACCATCATTGGGAATCACCTGAAATCTTGCTGAACCAAAGCCCAATAACTAAGGACATACAGAAGAAGTCACCTGAAGACTGAATGTGACCTTCAGCTGGTCCCCTCCCAGGTGACCTGGAGTCTGGCATGCCCACTGGCCAGCTTTGAAATGCCAGCATCATCCAGCCTCCTGCAAGGATGACACACACCCAAGGGGTGGATTGGGCAGGCACTGGAGCCCTGCTGAGGCAGCTCCTGCTCTGTAGGCTCAGCCCTTATACCACAATTTCTCCACTGTAATCGTGGGCAGTCAGTCCTCACAACCAGTGAGTCCCAGGGTCAATCCTGCCCACTCACGTGCAAACAGCAACCGAGGCGCAACTAGAAGAGGAAGGCACACACAAAGGACACATCTGGAATGTGCTGCTTAGGTGAGTAGGAAGACTGTGCTACTGGGACCCACAGCACACCTACTACATAAGGCCATTCTACTAAGACTGGGAGATATAGCAGCCCTACCTAGTACGTAGAGAGAAATACAAGGAGGTGGCCAAAATGGGGAAACAAAGAAACATGTCCCAAATAAAAGAACAGAACAAAGCTCCAGAAAAAGAACTAAACAAAATGGAGACAAGCATTCTACCAGTTGCAGAGTTCAAAACTCCGGTTATAAGGATGCTCAAAGGTCTCAGAGAGAACTTCAACAAATACATAGAAAACATAAAAGAGAACCAGTCAAAAATATAGAATACAATAACTAAAATGAAGACTACATCAGAGGGAAGCAGAGGATCAAACCCGTGATTTAGAAGATAAGGTAGCAGAAAGCACCCAGTCAAAAGAGCAAAAAGAAAAAGGAATTAAAATAAAATGAAGAGAGTTTAAGGAACCTCTGGGACAACATCAAGCATACCAACATTCACATTATAGGGGTACCAGAAGAAGGAGAGAAAGCAAGGAATCGAAAACCTATCTGAAGAAATAATGACTGAAAACTGCCTGAACCTGGCAAAGGAAATAGATATACAAGCCCAGGAAGCATAGAAAGTTCTAAACAAGATGAGCCCAAAGAGGCCAACACCAAGACACATCCTAATTAAAATGCCCAAGGTTAAAGACAAAGAGAAAATCTTAAAAGCAGCAAGAGAAAATCAGTTAGTTGCCTACAAGGGAGCTCTCATAAGACTGTCAGATGATTTTTCAGCACAAATTTTGCAGGCCCGAAGGGATTGGCAGGAAATATTCAAAGTGATGAAAAGCAAGGACCTACAACCAAGTTTTCTCTACCCAGCAAAGCTATCATTTAGAATCAAAGGACAGATAAAGAACTTCCCAGACAAGAAAAAGCTGAAGGAGTTTATCACCACCAAACCAGTATTACAAAGAATCTTAGAGGGACTTCTTTAAGATGAAAAACAAAAATGTTAAAAATATGAATAATAAAATGTCAACAATTATTTTCAATGTAAATGGATTAAATGCTCCAATCAAAAGATGGGGGGAGGGTTGCTGAATGGATAAGAAAATAAGACCCTTACATATGCTGCCTATGACAAACTTAGTTCAGATTGAAAGACACACACAGACTGAAAGTAAAGGGATGAAAAAAGATATTTCATGAAAATGGAAAAAACAAAACAAAAGTAAGCTGGGATAGCAATACTTATACCAGACAAAATAGACTTTGAAACAAAAGCTATAACAAGAGACAAAGAAGGACCTAGGAATCCCTCTTCTGGGTATCTATCTGAAAAAACACAAAATACTACTTCAAGGAGACAAGCTCATCCATATGTTCGTTGAAGCATTATTTACAACAGCCAAGATATGAAGGCAACCTGGGTGTCCCTGAATGGATAAATAGATAAAAAATAAGTGGTATGTATATATGCAATGGAATATTACTCAGTCCTAAAAAATAATGAAATCTTGCCACCTGCAACAACATGGATGGACCTAAGTGGTATTGTGCTGAGTGTAGTAAGTCAGACAGAGAAAGACAAATGTGATTTCACTTATAAGTGGAATCTAAAGAACAACATAAACAAACAAATGAAACAGAAACAAACTCATAGATACAGAGAACATTTTGATGGTTGGTTGCCAGATGGGAAGGGGATTGGATGACTGGGTGAAAAAGGGGTAGGAATTAAGAAGTATAAATTGATTGTTACAAAATAGTCATGGGGATGTAGGGTATAGCATTAGGAGTATAGTCAATAATATTGTAATAACTATGTATGGTGTCAGATGGGTACTAGATTTATCGGGGTGATAAATGGGAGGGTGTTGGAGGGCAGGGTGAAAAAGTGAAGGAATTAAGAAGTACAAATTGGCAGTTACGAAATAATCATGGGAATGTAAAGTATAGGGAATATAATTAATAATATGGTAATAACTGCATATAGTGCCAGGTGGGTACTGTTGAATAACTATGATGTACACCTGAAACTAATGTAAAATTGTATGTTAGTTAAATTTTAATAAAAATCTTTAAAAAAAGATGTCATTGTTCAAATAAAAATATTTCTGGATTATTTTCACCTTCCATCCTTCCCAAATTCTTATAGGAGTTGTCAGGAAACCAAATGGCATGATTTCAGAGATTGAGAAAGTCCAGTTATCCAAAATGCACCCCAAAGCCTTGCCGCTATCTGCCCAATGCCAAGAATTCCATTAAGCAGCGTTTCTGCTCAAGGAATGCTCACTCATATTCTAGAAAACATGAGGTAGTTGATTAAGAGCCACAGGTCCTACTGCATATAGATGATGCATTTGGGTAAAGATTTTAGTCCTCACACTTAACTTGTTTTGTTTGAGCATTGGGACTCAGTAATTCCGACTCTTCATGACTAAATGACTAAATGTTTCTATCTCCCATCTTGAATGCCCTGGTTCTAAGTGAAATCCAGCCTTGTACACAGATATGATTCTTCTCTTTTTGCACAGGTTTCCACACCTAGGATTCATGGCATGATTCAGACCTCTTCTATAGTTCTTTATTGTTAGAAGATAAATGTGTAATAAGTTTTAGTATTATCTTTCTCATCTTTGTTTAATGTGACCAGTTGTACGTGAGTTTGAGTCCCACATGCATTATTTCACATTTTCTGTTCTATAACAAATCGTACCTTTAAGAATAGTCTGTCTAGACTCTTGTCCGACTTGGTCTCTAAGAATCCAAATCCAATGTGCCCTATTGCACTGTTCAGAACTCAGTCTGCCCTGTGGGTTCCCCATTATGAATCTGTAGGTATTCCAAATCTTCTGTGTTGATCTGAAGATTAACTCTCTCTTCTGGCTTTTGATTTCTAGTTCTGTTTTTGGGACTGGTGGCCCAGCATTTCCACAGTGATGATCATTTTGTTCTAGCAAACGTCTACTCCAAACAATATCTTTGTGTTCGAAAACCGACATTCAACAACAACAAAAAACATTCTTTTTGAGGTAAGGAGTTTATATGTAATCAATGTGGAACAATTGGTGGTTTTCAAACAAGAGACTGTTTTACAATTAGTAGTTTTAGAATAAGAGACTGATTTGATCTGTATTTTAGAAAGATCACTCTTGAAGCAGTGTGAAGGAAAAAGCAGAAGAGATGATTAAGGAAGCAGGTTTCAATCTCAGGATGAATGATGCACCTCTCTCCCAATCTAAGTTGTGATATTTAGTAGAACTTATCAAGTCAATAGTAAACATAAAGGATTATATCAATGTGGTGCATAAGAATAGTTTTTTGAAGACACCAGACCATAGTCACACACACACACACACACACACACACACACACACACACATAATCTGGGGAGAAAATGGGTCTTTAAAAAAAGGCCTATTTTGGTTATCTACTGCTGTGTAATAAATCACCTCACTACTTAGTCATTTGTAAAGATAAAGTAATTTATTATTTCTCATATTTTGGGCAGTTCTCTTTTGCTTGATGTTGGCTGGGATGCTGGAATGGCTAGGAGATTCAAAATGGCCTCAGTCACATGGCTGCTAGTTGGTGCTTGTGGCTGTCTAGGAACTCAGCTGGGCTATCAGCTGGGAGCTTCAGCTCTCTTTCGTATGGACCTATGTGTTTGGGTTTCCTAAAAGTATGGTGTGTGGATTCTAACAAGGAGTCTTCCAAAAAGTAAAGGCAAGAATTGTAGATCATTTAGGACCTTGCCTTGAAGGTTCACAGTGTAATTAGGCAAAATTATATTAGTGAAAAGAGGTCACTGGGCTAGCCTAGACCCAAGGAAAGTAGAGAGGGTAATGGGCTCCACCTGTTTAAGGGAAGAGTGGCAAGATCATAGTGTAAAAGACCTGTAGAATAAGAGATATTGTTGTAGACATCTCAAGAACATAGTCTGCCACAGGGCCTTTTAAAAGTTCTCTTGCATGGTACTTGAACTATTTTAGAAATGTCAGGAAAAATATTACAATATCATTTTAAGAATCTAGAGGGTGGGATGCCTGAGATTTTCATAGCTCTCCTATAATAGAGGTACATTTCCATTTGATGGATCCAACACAATTCTAATCAGTATACAGGGTAGAGAAAGGCCAGAGTTTGTTTTCACTACATAAGTGAAAATATCTGTTGCCATTGCTAACTAATGGAGCATCCCAAGTATTGCTACAGGGTTTCTAATGGAGTAACCCTATAGCAATACCTCATGTGTCCTCCCTACAGTTAACACTGGACTAGGTATGATGGGCTTCACAGGCAGAGAAGAGCCAGGCTTTGCCCTCTAGCACTTGTCCCTACGTCTTGCATACTTAGATGTATGCTTGAAATCAGAATCCCATTAGTACAGAACTCCCAAAAGTCTAAATAGTCACATATTTCTAAGAGTCCTGGGAAGTTTGCCTAACCTATCAAGTGCTTACTTAATGGGAACAAAAAAAGGAATCATTGCTTGACTTTCTACAATGCTTTAAAAAGGAATGGTTAGTAGAACCTGGTCTAGGGTGAGGTACAGACCACTCTTCTGGGGGAATGAGTCATAGTGGCATAATCACATTAAAACTGGAGTCTAGCTGGAGTTGGGGGGGTGACACTCCTCAGAGGGAAAAGGCAGAATCTTGAGGATGTTATCCAGGCGTGTGACACCCAATTGCTCAGCCTTTTATGGTCACAGCTTAGTGTAGGATTAGATTTGTTGGACCTGAACCTGGACAGAAAGGACCTTATTACAATGAACTCTGGCAAGAGAAGAGCTGGGTAAAATTGTCTGGAGGCTTTATTGGAGTAGGAGACAATAATTTGATTTGTCTGTTTATATAATGCAAAATTTATTCATTTTTTAAATGAGAAAGTACTTAATTATGTAAGCATCTTATGGCAAGCTCTTTTCCAAGATAGGGAAATCTTCAACGTCTCCAGATTTCTAGATAGGGCTTACATCTGACATAGATTGTGACAAAGATGAGATCGGGTCTCTTGACTTTCCTGACATGGGGTGTCTAACACAGGCTTTCTACTTGGATTGAATAGACACCTTTGCGGGTGTGGGGCAGGAGAGTTGGGGGAAGCAGGGTCCAACTTGCCCGAGAGTATCGAACACATAGTAGGCATTTAGCAATTGTAGTTCAGTAGACAACTGCACGATTGCACTAGACAAGACATACAAATTAATTGGATTTTGCAAGTTTTCCCATCTTCCCCCAGCTCCCACCTTACATATACATACCTACCATTTGAGTTGCCCTCAAGAACCCAAGAGACTATAAGCTGTTCCAGATTCCAAGGCATTTCAGACCAAACACTTAGTAAATATTTCCGAAATCCAAACCGCACAGTCTGTGTTCATTTGCTCTACTACTTTGAAACAGTTGCTTTCCATAGCAAGACACTCAGCAGTTGTAAGAAATAGGGCTCAAGTGGGAAATATTTGTGAAGGGAACAAAAGCACATGGTGTTGTGTTTGCCAATGACATCTTGGAGAACCAGTGGGTATTAAAAGAGGGAAAACAAAGAGGCCTGATATTATAATATGCCTTTCTTTCAAGCACACACATACACGAACGAAAATAAGGAAAGCCCCTTTCGGAGGAACATTTCTGTCAGAAATCATTACTCTATACTTATTGCTGCTGGAGTTGTGGCCCAACAGGGGAATAGAAGGCACACAGCAATGAAGTAGAGCAGCGAGGGAGGGGCAACAGCATTGAGCAATTTACAAAGAGCTCAGATTGTTCTACCTGGAAAGAGAGTGTATATTTTAAAATATCACATTTAATTAACACTTGAAGAGAGGAACCTAATGGCTCACACCAGTGATTCCAGGCAGCTTTTGTATGAAACAGATGAAGGGGGAAAACTTGATTAGGCACTGGCCGTAAGCACAGTTTCCTTGGATTTCCTCTTTCCTCTTTACCATATAATAAAATGGCTGCAAATTTGTTCTGACAGCTAATCAGAGTGGCTCTTTCTTTTCCTGGAGTAGTTAACAAGTACTGTGCATTGTGCCAGCACACCATACAATTGAATGGATATAGAAAGGAAGGAACCGATTAATTATTTCATTGCAGGTAGCTCTGTACCTCCCTTCAGTTGAATTCAAGGGATCGTGTGGTACTAGGGCCTGTTATGTGTTTCAGGGCAGTCTCTGGGAATGTTAGGATCCAGGTCTGCTAATATGATGGCCCCTACTCCTCCCTACTGGCCCTCGTGTGCCTCTCCTCTCCCCATTTCTCTCCAATGCCTTCCACTCATAGCTACTTCTACTTCCGATGGCACATTGGAAATCTGGACTATAAAGATGAATTATGGAACTAAATTTAGGCTGTTGAATAGTAAAATAAAGCAGAAAATAACTAAAGACAGAAAACAAAATCAACTCCAACTCTCTTTTTAAAAGAATTGCTTGTGACCTAGGGGGTTGGCTCAGAACAGGACAAGTATATGTGTATGTGTATGATGGGCAGATGTGAGTTAAGGTCATCCCAGGTGAGCAGGTAGGGGTTGGTTCCCCAAGGGGTATTCTTTACTTGGTTGAAGGCAGCTTGTTTGTCTCACCAAGAGTTTTCTTTTTTTAGTTTGGAATGCAAGAGAATCATCATTGCTAAAAGGGAGGTAAAAGGGATGTGTGACGGAATGGAAGGGATGTAAAGATCTTTAAGATTCTCCATATGAAGTCTGTGCAAAGAGATACAATAATTGCCCCGCCAATTAAAAATAATAGCAACAGCAAAAGTGGCCAAAGGGGTGGTATCTGGGCCAAACACAGCCCACGGGATTCCAAAACTTGCCCGAGAGCTTGGTCTCATTCGAAATTCCAAAGAACATCCCTGAGACTGCAGCTCTTGACATGTCCCCTTTCCAGGGTAGAAGTCACGGGAAAGGGTTCTCGGATTAACAGGGCAACATAACAAGCCAAGACCTGAACTGTAGCAGCTCCCACTAAGCTGAGAGTAGCCTTGTCCAAGCCAATGAGCTGGGTGCTTTGTCATACCCCAGTAGGCTCTTGGCTAGGCTCCTCAAAAGTCTCCTTTTTAGGTTATCCTTTGAGAGAGGTGTGGGAACTCATATTCTCTAGGCCAATTTTCCTTGGCCCTCTGGAGGGAGATGAGCCCCTGAAACAAGAGTGAGCCTTCTTTAGCACAAATGGCCTGTCACTTCAGGTCTCTGTTTTGCTGTGTCCATGCAAGGAGGTCAAAGACATAAGGAACACCAAGCCTTCCAAATTACTTAAAAAATGCACTGGCTATATTTTGGCTGAGTGGACACTTGTCCCATCTTTTTCATTTTTGTAAAATAAACGTAACAGACAACTTATATTTAAATCATTTTATTTTACAAGTAAGTGGCATCACGGACATTCATAATGTTGTGCAACCATCACCACCATCCAGAATTTTTTCATCACCCTAAATTCCAGAATTTTTTCATCATCCTAAAAGCAAACTTGTACCCATTAGCAGTCCTTCTTCCATTCTCATCTCCCCCAGTGGCTAGCAACCACTAATCTGCTTTCTGTCTCTATGGATTTGCCTCTTCTTGGTATTTCATATAATGGAATGATACAATATGTGGCCCTTTGTGTCTGGTTTCTTTCATTTCATATAATGTTTTCAAAGTTCACCCATGTTGTAGTGTGTATCAGCATTTCATTCTTTTTATGGATGAATGATAGTCCATTGTATGGCTATACCACATTTGGTTTGTCTCTCTTTTTTTTTTAATTGAAGTTTATTGGGGTGACAAGGGTTAGTAAAGTTACATAAGTTTCAGGTGTAAAATTCTGTAATGCTATATAATGTAATCATATATACATCACATTGTGTGTTCACCACCCAGTCAATTCTTCTTCCGTCACCATATATATTTGACCCCCTTTATACTCATCTACCGTCCCCCTCCCCCTGTACCCTCTGGTTACCACTAAACTATTGTCTGTGAGTTTTTGTCTCTTTATTTATTTGTCTTGTTCCTTTGTTGTTTTCAATTTTATATACCATATGTCAGTGAAATCATATGGTTCTCTACTTTATTTATGATGGCCAAGACATGGAAACAACTAAAGTGTCCTTTGATAGATGATTGGATAAAGAAGATGTGGTCATATAAACAATGGAATACTATTCTGCCATAAGAAAAGATGAAATAACGCCATTTGCGACAACATGGATAGATCTTGAGATTATTATGCTGTTTCCATCTTTTGCACATTCTGAATAGTATTGCTAAAAATATTTGTGTACAGGTTTTTGTTTGAACATTCGTTTTCATTTCCTTTGAGTATATGCCTAGGAGTGGAATTGCTAGGTCCATATGACAATTCTATGCTTAACTTACGAAGGGACTGATAAACTGCTTTCCATAGAGGCTATGCCATTTTACATTTCCACCATCAATGTATGAGTGTTCCAGTGTCTTCTCATTCTCACCAACACTTGTTATTTTCTGTATTATTATTGCCATCCTGGTAGATATGAAGTTTTACCTCATTGTGGTTTTGATTTGCATTTTCCTAACGACAAAGGATGTTGAGCATGTTTTCATGTGATTGTTGGCCATTTGTATATCTTCTTTAGAGAAATAACTATTAAAGATCTTTGCCTATTTTTAAGTTGGGTTGTTTCCTTGCATTTGGTGAGTTATCTATTTACTCTCTTAACAGTCCTGTTTTTAAAGGGCAGATACCAAACAAAGCATTCTGATGCTTTTGGAAAAGGAGTGCCAAATAGGACAATAACAGGTATAACAGTTCTGAGCTAAGGGTAGTCTCTTTGCTATCTTTTATTTGTTCTTCTTCTTCTCTCCTGTGGCCTCCATTGGTAGCCCACATCCCAAAGTCTTAATTACAGCAAGAATAAGTTGTATAAAGACTCCTTGTGCCAAACCTCTTTATGCTCATCCACAGGTTAGTTCAATTTTGTTCTGGGGAGCTTTGCAGCCTCACAGTGCGTGCCTATGGGCCTTCCTGGCCATAGAGAGAAGATCAGTAGAGGGCGTGGGTCCCTGGGTCTAGCACCCACTCCAACTAAAGCAGCTCTGCTTTGATGTCTTTTATAATTTGGGGCTCGGGCATAAATCTTTGCTTAGAAAGAAGAGGCTTCCAGTGCTTTAAATAATTTTTGAAACCCACTCTTAAATCATGCTGCTCCATGGAAGAAAATCCCAAAGCTCTTATAACTTCTTGCAAAATAGAGGAAAATTGGTTAAAGGCAAATTGGTTCTAAATGGGGGGGGGGGGGTTTGTTCAATGGGTATAAAGTTACAGTTATGCTAAATTAATAAGTTCTAGAGATCTGCGGTACAAATAGTACCCATAGTTAACAATATGGTACTGGGAACTTAAAATTTTGTTAAGAGAGTAGATCTCATGCTGTGTTCTTAACACACACACACACACACACACACACACACACACACACACACCCCGAAGGGACAGAAGGAAACTTAGGAGGTATTGCATATGTCTATTACCTTGAGTGTGATGATGGCATCACAAGTGTTTGCATATGTCCAAACTCATGAAATTGTACACATTAAATACATTCTTTGTATATCAATTATACCTCAATAAAGCTATTTAAACAAAGAAAGAGAAAACTAGTTCTTAGCTTCATTGATAGAAACCCAATGTGTTGCATTTGCAAACTCCCACCACCACACACTCCCACACACTTCCCCATCCCCCTATTCTTGCATATTCCTACTCCAGGTGGACTATACAAGCTTGGGAGAGAGTTGTCTCTGAACTCCCACTCACCAAAATAAATAAATAAATAAATACATAAATAAATAAATAAATAAATAAATAAATAAATAAATAAATAAGTGGCTCTTGCCAGCTACCGAGCCCACACTTTCTGGCAGTCACAACTGTCACCATTCATCAGTCAGGTATGCCACCTGCTCACCTTTGATAGTATTCTCACAGTCTCCCAGCCTCAGAGACTCTTCTGACCAGAGCCACCTTTCTTGTTCTTTTTTCAATTAGCAAAATGAGTTACCACCAACCAAAGAGGAAGACCTAGGCTCTTTGTCATCCTCAGTCGCAATGATGGTATTCAGAAAGACAGCCATTTTTTTGGAAACCACAGAAGGTGAAGCTAAATCTAAAGAAAAACAACTTTCAGTTGTCTGCCTGGCCTGACAATCAATTGGATGGGGAGGTGGCTGCATGGCCAGGTGAGAGGTCCATGAGGTGAGAGGGCAATGAGATTGCTACTTCCACATAACTTGTCCGATTTTCTAGACAGAGCAGGTCTCAGTAGGTGGTACTCTCGGCCCAGAAATGCCCTGTGCACAGGAAGCTGAGCTTGGTCTTGAGCTCACTACATTGCCCTTCTTAGGAGACTCTGGCAGACCAGAGTGAGTTCCACACGTTAGAGTCTGAATCTGAGGTTACTCACGGTGTGAAGATGGGTCTTATAGTGGGTGGGCAGCAACATGGATTTGTTCAGCTTCTAAGAACTACTGCTTGAGTTTCTGAAAAACTATCCTGTTGCCAGATGTTCACTCAATTATAATTGTAGTGTGAAATCACGTGAAGATGTTTAATACCATTTATTACTTTGGTCAGAAATTAGGAAGGGGTAATGGGGAACATTCCTGCCCACTAGATAAAATGGGATCCCAGAGCAGGATGCCTTTTATCCTCCAATTCCAGTTTTCTCTGACTTAAACATTACATAGGGTGTCTTGTTTTCTTTTGTTCTCAAAAAATACTCAGCTCATGGTGTGTACTTATTATCAAACTCCTACAGAGTGAACGTGCTTCCTTGCCCCATTGGGCACTGACTGATGGTTTGGTAAGACAACCTGCAGATAGAAACTGCATAGCAGGCAGGTTTCAGCAGGCTGTGTTTTCTAAAGCAAGGCCTTCCTCACCTCCAAATCCTCCTCAATGGCTTGCTCAAGTACCATTTCCCACCTCTAATCTAGCCCAAACTTTCCTAAACTTTAAACTGTTGAAGTCACTAGTAGGTTAGCCAACAAATATGGGGCTCTTGTTGCCAGAAGGCCCCTGGTAAGGTACATGTGGCACTGTCAGCTCAGCTGCTGAGTGACCCCCCTCTGAAAGACTGAGACCACACAAATCCAAGGAGAGAGAGATAAGAGCAAGCCCAGGTGTGTCCTACCACTTGCTGCTTAGGTGGGCTGTGTAGAATGCTCCTGGAAGCTGTTAGAATGAGTTTTGTGTAAGCAAGAATGACTCCATATTGAATGAGCAAGAGTAACTCCATTTTGGACATGTGCAAAGAACTTAGCAGACAATGCCCAGGGAGCTGCCCAGTGGTCCTGATAATTGGGTATAACCAGCTACATCACAAAGGTCTGCTACTGAAGATAAGGTGATGTCAGGAAGGCACTCAGACCTACATAAGAACTGAGGACTTTGGTATCTCAGAAAGCTGGTCTCGACTGAGAGGTGACCATGCTGCCACTCTATTCCAAGAACTCTCTACTCTACTCTGCTCCGCTCAGAACCAGCCTATGCCGGACCAACCTCCCAGACCAGCCACCCTTCCTCATTCCACCAGCGCTCTGTTTGACTTTGACACTGCTTCGTTACTCTGTTTTACCCAATTATTGTATTTCTCGGTGTGCTTTACTGTGTGATGTGTTGATGATTGAAAGGCATTTAAGATCTTGCGTGCTCTGCGCTTTGCTCATGCCATGGCTACCACGGAGGCCTCAGTCAGTGCCAGGTAGATCGTGGGGGTCTGAGAGTCTTCCGGGGTTAGTCCCCCTGACTTGCAGGAAGAGACTGCAGCATGAACTGTGAGCCTAGCAGTAGCTCATGACATGGGCACACCCACGCTGTGCTACACCCAACTCACCTATCCAGATAAGCAGCAGCTGGTCCCCAGGCACCAGCCGTTGGAACACACAGTGAATCAGCTGTGGAACATTCCATACCTTGAAGTTAAGAAAATGCCCTTTCCCCCAGACTTCTTCCTTTCAAAACCCAGGAGTCTACCTGTCATTTACTTTCTTTTGTACAATCAGGAAAAGTTTCCCTATGCCCTGAGAAAGACTAAAACTAGGAGGAGTTTAGTACAGCCCAGCCTGTATTATTTGCCAATGTCTCAGATATCTATACATATTGGTGGAGAAATTTCCAGCTGGAAGAGGCACGGGGAAAAACAGTCCCCTACCCCCACACTCCCCACACATACATACACACTACACACACTACACACTGATGGGGAAATCACTGGCCAGTGTGTCGTGCCATTCAGCCAAGCCTGATAGATATCTGCTACCCCCCATCACAGTTCCTTAGCCTCTCCATTTACTGAGATGTAATTAGTTGATAGGTACTTGGGATACACTGAAAACCATCCTGAAGGCATACGAGAGAGGGGAGATGAGGGTTAGTGGGGAAGCATGATAGCCCTGGAAGGAAAGCAGTACAATGAGGCACTGAATGTCAACCATCTATAGAATGATGTGTCCTTACAATTTAGGGGTGCTTTTGCTCTTAGATTTTCCTATTGAACTCAACTAGCAAATGTCAGGGATCCTGGGTCAGAAATACCATGGATTTGATTTAAAATGATCTTCAGAATACTTCTCCCTCAAAACTGGCAAGGTTTCAATGAACAGCAAATAATAGATTTATGCTTGAGGATATGCCTTATGTGAAATCAGTAAACAAGAAATCCTTCTTTCTCACACCCTAAGGGTCTCCCTAAAGCCCTCCTGCTGCTCTGAACTTTTATGAGCTGTAGGGAGTGTTTCAAAGGGATCACAGTGCACAATTCTATACAATAGGTCAGATATACAAACTATGGTTAGTGCAAACATGCTCGCTAAATTAACCATGGCTAGCTACATTAGTTCCTATAAGCAAAAAGAAGGAAATTTATCAATAGGACTAGTCATGCTTATTGATTTTTCAACGTCATGACTCAAAACAAAGAAATGAAAATGGTGAACGTTTAAAAATTGCAGTAGTATTTAAGGAAGAACCTAAATTTGAAATCAAGTTTGATTTTTATTTCTGTAATACCTATCGTTCTCTTTATAAATGAATATATCTACAGTCTTTAAGAACAGTGCCCTGTTTTCATGCTTGGAAACAGACCACTCTGGATATGTTTAGGGTCTGAGGAGCAGGCTGACCAATGTAGGTTCTTTTTGTAGGGGTTTAAGAGGTTTCTAGGAAGTAACTTCTAAATGTACTCCTCTCACCCAATTATATAACTCATCGGTGGCAAATAGCAAAATGTACAGTTGGATGTCATATGATGTTTTTGTTCTTTTGGTACCGCGATAACAAGTTTACTCTAGCACCAAGATTCATACCTGAGCCAAGTCTCATTTTTAACCATGAAAAAAGACGTCCATTTAAACAATTGGGTTTTGAGTGAGAAAACAGCATAGTTATTAATGAGACAGGAATTTACAAATAATACCTTAAAGGTGCAAGATATAAAAGGTGTTAATTTCTAAAAGAATGTTTAGTTTATTGAAAATAGATACATGTAATACAAGCTTCCTCTTTGAGAGAGAAGAGGAAAACCAGTTCTGAGTGTTTAGCTTCATAGATAGAAACCTGGTGTTCCATCTGCACACATCCACACCCACGCCCTCACACCTCTTCCCTCCACTCCCCCATTCCTAGCAATTTGGCAATCATGCTTCTGAGCAATGGTCACCATGTAATACAGTTGAGATTGTTTTACCCAATATGAGGTTGCATTAGCGATCATCCATTCTCACTCTCTCCTCCAAAATTCCTCGGGGTATGAGCACAGCCCAATCTTGGACTGCTTGTGCGGGGGTAGGAGAATGTCTTATTGCAAAGCTGATTCTTGACCCTTCCCCAAAACTACTGAAGCAGAATCTCTTGGGGGAAGAATCAGGAATTGTTTTTTTTTTTTTTTTTTAAAAAAGAGCCCCAAGTAATTCTTATGCACGATAAAGTTTGATAACCACTGCCAGAAAGATTGCAAATAAATTGGGTCATGAAAGAACCAGAACAAAGGCCTTGACTTCATCCTCATATTATCTCAGCAACTGTAGCTCTAGTGACCCAATGACAAGAAAAGGAAATGCGCAAGAAGGAATTATGTGTAGAGGAACAAAATAAGAGAAATAAAAATATAAGTTATAATGTTAGAATGCTGAAATAGATTGATTTTTAACTCTCCTTAATGATGCAAAGACATCCAAGACATCATTACTTATATTAATAGAGCCACTGACTCAGGTAACTGTTACTACTGAATTATATATACATTTTAATATGGATGCTGATTTAAGTCAAGTGAACCAGAGACATGGGAAGAGCAAAATAAAATAAAATAATAAAATGTAACAGTGGATCTATATATGTGTGTGTGTATTTTATTTTTTATTAAAATATTTGGATTGACAGTGATTACCAATAATTATACATATATTAGGGACGTAGCTCACAATTTTTTACTAATAAGGATGCATAATCTAAAGTGTTTGGAGACCACAGCTCTAACTATTTCATTCCTTCAGGACTTTGATAGTTGAGATCAATTTGACAAATTAAAAAATTACAATATAATACTAATTTATGGTCTTATGTGACCCTTCTTAGAAGATATCTGTATTTTAATAAAGGACAGTGCTTAACCTGGTGGAAGCCATCTCTAGTGGTGTGTTTTAGGTTCTCTGCTTGGTGAGTAGATGAGAGTTGGGGTAGAGAAGACTTTTTCCAGAGAAGTATATTTGACAACAAACTTCTAGGGGTTCTTAACCACCTGTTTGGTTGGGATCAGGAATTCAAGGCAGTTCTGATATTTCAGTGAACTCACCAATCGCCTTCCACTTTCCAATGGGATTCAAAATATAGTCAAATAGGTTCCTGGTGAGTTCTGTAGGTAGTTTGAGGATGAGTGTTTTGTCTGTTTCCTGTATTCATATTTTTATTGCAGTCTTACATAGACTAACTACTTCAGTTAAAGGATCAACACCATGGTCTCATCAATTCATTAACTTTTTTTTTTAAGAGAAACATGTATTTGTGTTTTGCTTGGGAAGGAAAACTCTCAGTTCTTTTTTTGTCTCTACATTTTTCTCCCTTTTACTCTACACTGTAGCTGAAACATGTCCAATTCTCACTTCTAAAAATGCCAAGCATATTTTACAATGGGATCTGATTTAAGGTGACCAAGTGTCCTAGTTTGCCTGGTGCTGTCCTGGTTTTAGCACTGAAAGTCCTGCATCCCAAGAAGGCCCTCAGTCCTGGGTAAACTGGGAGAGTTGGTCACCCAAGAGCTGCTCTGCCCAATATAGTAGCCATTAGTCAGCTACACGGGACTAGATATCAATCAATTGAAATAGAATAAAAAGAATTCAGTTCCTCAGTTGCACCAGCGTATTTCAAGGGCTTAGTGATGCCATGCGGCTGGTGGCTACCGTAGCGGATAGTGCAGATATAAAAATCTCCATCACTGCAGAAAATTCTGCTGGATAGTGCTGAGCTAGAGGGTATTTCCTGTAATTACCTAGAACTAACATCTTTTAAAACAACACCCTAGTCAAGTGTCACCATTTGGTTGAGCAAAGTCATGTGATGGGACCTGCTATCTCAGTGAACACACAGAGTGTGCTGGCTCAGCAAAGCCGCAGTGAAAACTTTTGTTTTTCAGAGTTCACATTTCCTCATGCATCAGGCTTCTGAAACTATGCCCTCAACCTTCCTAGATCCCAGGAATTTATAAAGTTGTTGGCCTTTAGTGGAAATGAGAACGTGGCATAAGAAACATTTAACATGGCAGCAAGAAAACAGGATTTGACCCCTTTTAAACTGTGTTCATAGGCCTGAGGATCACTCAAATTTTGTTCCCCTTTGGAAATTTACCACTGATGCACAGCAAGGAAGAGAGGATAGCTGGATCTAGTTGAGTTAGAGCTGAATCAGGAAGACATGCATGAAGAAAACCACCTTTGGAACGGGTGGATTATAGTCGATCACATCCCCACCCCAAGAATCAGTTGGATGGAGCAATGGGGCTTCTCCCCTTACAAAGTAACCAAGGGTCAAGGAGAAGATGGTGCTTTGGCAACAGCCTTCTTCTTCAGGGAAGAGGCGAATTAACAACAGAAACAAACTGCTTGTAGGTTTTAAGATGCACTGCTGAAATATCGAATTGTAAGCATAGGAATTTACAGGCATACCTCAGAGATATTGCGGGCTCCGTTCCGACAACCGCAATACAGCGAGTGACAGAATGCTTTTGGTTTCCCACTGCATATCAAAGGTATGTTTAATTACACTGTAGTCTGTTAAATGTGCAATAGCATTAGATCTAAAAATGCACATACCTTAGTTAAAAAATACTTTATTGCTAAAAAATGCCGACTATCATATAAGCCTTCAGAGAGTCGTCATCTTTTTGTTGGCAGAGGGTCTTGCCTCAATGTTGATGAACACGCAGTATCTGTGGAGCACAGTAAAGCAAAGCACAATAAACCGAGGTATGCCTGTATTTGTTTTATAGGATGTTATCGAGGACCTACTCTAGTCCCTACTCGAGTCACTCACAGTCCAATGGGGGAGTTGAACATGTTCACTGGTTTTAAAAGTATTAGGTTGGTACAAAAGTAATTCCAGTTTTTGCAATTATTTTTAACCTTTTAAACCGCAATTACGTACTTTTGCACCAACCTAATATAATGTAACAAATGATTATTGGTGAAGACAGTGCTGATGATGGTGAAGACAACGGGGACGACACCTCACATTGATGGGGAGCTTTCCAGGTGGCAAGCTCTATTTCTAAGTGCTTTACATTAACAAATACAAGACAATACTCTGGGAATAGAGATGCTGGAAGGAACTCTGAGTGAAAATATAACACGCTAGTTTTCAAAATTTCTAGGAAATTTATCATATCCACAGAACAAAACCCCTAGAAGTTATTTGGAAAGATAACATAGTAGTGCAATTTAGATAATGGCTTTTTTTATACCTTTTTTTTTATTTTGGAGTAATTTTAGATTTATGGAATACTTGCAAAGAAAGCACATAGAGTCCCCATATGATAATAGGTTTCTAAGTCAGATAACAATGGCTGGGAGTCCCAGTTCTGCTATTTATTGCTGTGTACTTAGACAAATTATTTAACCACTCATATCCTCGTTAAGGAAGATGTGGCTTTCTTAACTGAAAAATGGGACAATAATACTTGCTTTAGAGGGTTGTAGAAAGAAAACAATAAGAGAATATGTGTAAAGTGCTTTGTACATGCTTGGGTCATTGATGTGCATAATAAATATTAGCACTTATTATTATTTATATGGATGACTTGTTTTATCAAATTAATGATGATATATGTTATAATAGTTTTGAGTGGCCAATGTCTAATAATTACAGTTTTAGCTCTTCAAAGGACAAGCTCCTTTTCCTTCCTTATCCTGCTGCTTTTCTCAGGCAGTTGAAGAAGCTCTTTGTTCTAACCTTCACCCAAGCTCAGTCCACACCAAGCCAAATGGATCCATCATCTTTTTGTCTCACATTGTCAACAAGTCTCTCCCCAACTAAACAAATGAAGGGAAGATGGAGTGGGTATACCCATTGCCTTAGACAGTTCAGGCTGCTGTAACAAAATGTCATAGACTGAGTGGCTTAAACAACAGACATGTATTTCTCACAGGTCTGGAGGCTGGAAGTCCAAGATCAAGGTGCCAGCAGACCCAGAGTTTGGTGAGGGTCTGCTTCCCGATTTGCATACTCACATGATGAAGAGCAGAGAGAGGAAGTAAAATCTCTCCTATAGCTTCATGTAAGAACACTAATCCCATTATGAGGGCTTCTCCCTCATGACCTAATGATCTCCCCAAAGCCTCCATCTCCAAATACCATTAAGTTGGGGATTAAGGTTTCCATAGGTGAATTTTGAGAGGAACAAATATTCAGTCCAAATATTCATATCCAGGATGGGAAGCTGAAATATTCTGCTTTGATGTGTTAAATGTGGGCTCACTGAGAGGTATCCTAGGGCACCCCCTCAGGAGCTCTAGCCGTAGGTACCGGGACTCCCTCTTCTGTGGGGCTGGTGAATATTCCACAGCTCAGCTTCCCATTGCTTCTCTGCTGGGCTGTGGAAGGGATTAGAAGCGCAGGGTAACTGGCAACTTCTTCCCTTTTCTTCCCTTTTCTTCCCTCTCTATGATCTCTGAAGTACTGAGGACTGCTTTCTCCTTCTCAAACACAGAGAACTCTCAGGATTCCCAGTCTCTGTGAGGTCCATCAGGGTCCTGCACATGTACCTCCATCACTGACTAATGGTCACTCTTACTATCTGATTTTTTTAGAAGAAAATACTTATAACTAGACAATATCTGAGATATACATTCAAAATCAGTTTTCTGAGGCTTCTTAATTTGGTAATCAGTTGAACACACTTGAAATTTTTCATATTTCTCCCTGCTACCCAGAAGACACTTTTGATTATCACTTAGCGTCCCCCTTGATCAAAACAAAGACACAAACTCAATATTGAGTGCTTTCTTTTTTCCTAACCTCCTTTTCCTACATAAACCTGCCCCTAGTACACACACACACACACACACACACACACACATACACATGCACATACACATACACGTATAATTCTCTTTCTCTCTCCCTCCCTCCCTCCGTCTCTCTCTCTCTCTCTCTCTCTCTCTCTCTCTCTCTCTCTCTCTCCTCCTCCTCAGAGAGAAGTGATAATAATTCACAAACCTTCGACCTTAGCTCAATTTCTGTTGCTCTTTTCAATTCTTAAGAAACTTAGCAAGGGCATTGGGGAATTCTGGGTCATTATAGTCTTAATGGAAAGCCCCAGGTCAAAAGTTATGACATTTTTTAGTTTAAAAGCTAATTCTGACCTTAAGACAACCTGTAATATGTTTGAAAACTGTTCCCATCAACTGTTTTCTGGAAAGAATTCAGGCCATTGATAGGTCTAACACCTCCACCATGCCATTCACTGAAGACACACTGCAAAAGTTGCGCCTGCAAACACACTTCCTAGTAGTGAAGTACTTGTTGTGGGCCAGATGGACATTCTGATTAGGGAGTGGCTGTGAGGACAGACATTCTCGGAGTACTTCTTCTAGCATAAAACCTAACGATTACTGAGCATTTGCTCTCTTAAAGGCTCGATCCTTAGCACTCCACATGTGCTGTCTCATGCAACCTGCACAGCAATGTTATGTGTCAGGCACTGTTTTTTTCCCCATTTTACATTTGAAGAAGCTGAGACACAGAGAGTTTTGTGAACTTGCCTATTGACACGCAGGTGGGAAGAAGTGAAACCAGAATAGAAGTGGGACACGCTGACCTTGGAGCCCACACTCTTGGCCACCATGTGAAAATGTTTTGCCTTATTTCACTTCGGAGTCCATGTTTCTTTCGAAGCCAACATTCAACTACATGCTGGCAGCCTTACCAAAATAACACGGAGCAAACTGAGAGCCATTCAAATCATCCAGCAGTTTGCAAACATTTCCTTTTATTATCCTCTTACTCTTAGAAGCCCTATACTAATGTCACTAATGGTAAAGCAACGGTATTGCTGGGCACTGTATTTTCCTATTTGGCCACTTAGTCAAGGCTTCTAGGTCCAGTGTGCTCTCTCTTAGCTCCTCTGCTTACTTTGAAAGTTAAAACCAGATTGGTGGAACTAGGGATGCTTACACAGAAAAAAAAGAAAACAGAAAAAAAGTCAGTTTCCCAGCACTTCAAGGAAGTTCACTGGCCAAGAGGCCTCATGATTTAAAAACAACCTTGAGGGCAAGTAGCTATGCTTCATATTCTCCTTATACAGGCCTTTTCTAAGCCATTTCAGCATGACTCCCTCTGAATCTTGAAAGGCAGACATAGAAGGGGAAAAGTCAGAATATCATGGAAAAAGTTTTGACATCTTTGATGACAAGTATACAAAGGGTTGGAACTGGAGTAGAGGGTCAGGAGAAGACATTTCCTCTGTCCACCGAAAAATCCGCTGCACTTCTTCTGCCTCCAGGAACTCACAATCTATAAAGCATTCTTATCTCAAGCAGGCCAAGCTTTAAAGAAATCTAATTTATTGAAGGTAAGAGAGAGAGGCTGACTTTATTCTGCGTTGGCATGAGATTTATTTTAGGCAACAACAAAAACTGGAATCATTTTGAGTAGCCCCAACAGCATCACTGTTCTAGAGGAGATTGGTGCGGCATGTTTAGGGACCATTGATGAACCTCAACCAACCGGATAATGTGAAGCAATTCCAGATGAATAATTAATATGGACTAATGTAGACTTGCTTGGTGACAGAAAATGCCAAGAAAACCAACACGTTTGACTTTTAACTTTAGCCATTTTATAAACAAGCGTTATATAAAGTTTTGTTTCATTTTCATGCGGTTTGAGAATGGCAGTTTTATTTAGAGGGTAGTAGAGTAAACAATTAACCAAAACAACTCCTTTTCATCAAATGAGTCACCTCTGCAATGAACAATCATGCAGCTTCTGCTTCTTTTTTTTCCAAAGGGGAATTTTATTTTATTTTTTTAAGCACAGAAACCTTTTCCTTGCTTTTATGAAACACTGCCCTATGTTTCCAGGCAGAAAAGCAAAAGCTTTCAAAAGGTCATGTGATATCATTTCAACAATGTAGAAATAAGAAGAAAACCAACTAAGAAGCAAAAGGGATGTATCTGATAACTATCTTTGGCAGCATGTCTTAAAGCAGAATATATAAACATGCATGCACATATAGGTAATACAAAGAGGATTTTCCCTTGAAACTTGATAGCTATAATTCCTTAATAAAGACCACTTGTTTGTCAAGGGCTAGATTAATCTCTAAGCTGGGTCAGACAGGAAATCAAACCCTGTTCCATTAGAGCCACCATTAGCAATACGCCCTCTGAGTACAAGTAGGAGCAGGTGTAGAAAGAGGCAAATAAAGCCTTTTCCTCTTCCCAGGCCAAAGGAGTTAGTGTATGCAAACACAGATTGGGATCCTAAAGTGCTTCCACAAGGCTTTGGGGGAGAATACATTCCACTGTCCCTAAAGGATCATGACCTGTGCCAGATTGGGGACATGGAATTCTTCTGGTTTCTATAGAGCAATGGTCCTTAACTAGGGATGATTTTCTTCCCAGGGGACTTTTGGTAATGTCTGGAGATATTTTTGTTGTCATACTTGGAGCCCCAGTGACACCAGATAAACAAAACAGATCAAAATAGCATGTCAAAAGCTCAGAAAATTAAGCTGTTATTGGAACCATCGCTTATAAAAGTCAGGCCGAGACCCATGTGTTAAACCAAAACATGGTGGCTGACTGCTAAAATAAAATAGCCTCTATACTCAAAGACTCTTAGTATAATAATCAAAATATCTAGGACACAACTGAAAATCACTGGCCATACCAAGAACCAGGAAAAAACACAGCCTACATGAAAAAAAGACAATCGAATAATACCAAGACAGAGATGAATCAGATATTAGAATTACCTGACACAGATTTTTAAGGCAGTTATTATAAAAGTGCTTCAATGAACAATTACAAATGAGAAATAGAAAATATCAGCAAATAAATAGAAGTTATAAAAAATAATAAAAAATTATAGAACTGAACGATACAATAACAGAAATTAAAAGAAAAATCTTACTGGATGAGCTCAATAGTAGAGTGGAAATGACAGAGGATAGACTGAATGAACTTCAGGACAGCTCAATAGCTTTTACTCAATTAGAAAAACAGAGAGAAAACAGATGGAAAAAAATATGAACAGAGCCTCAGGAAACTGTGAGACAATAATAAAAGATCCAAAATTCATATCATTGGAATCCCAGAAGGAGAATAGAAAAAGAGTTGGATTGAAAGAATATTAAAAAATAATAATAATGGCTGACAATTTCTCGAATTTGATGAAAGATGTAAGCCTACAGATTTAAGAAATTAAGCAATCTCTAAATATGATAAATCAAGGAAATACATGCCACAACACATCATAAGTAAACTTCTGAAAACGAAAGAAAAACAGTCTGTAAAACAACCGGAGAGAAATGACACATTAACCATAGGGGAACACAAATTCAAATACAAGCATATTTCTCATCTAAAACCAAGGAAGCCAGAACATTTGGAAGTTGCACACTATTTTTGAAGTGCTGGAAGAAAACAATTGTCAACAGTGAATTTTATATCTTACAAAACTGTTGTTCAGGAGCTAAGGGGAAATAAAGATATTTTCAGCTGAAGGAAAACTTAAAGAATGTTGTTGTCAGCAGACTTGACCTTAAAAAATGGCTAAAGGAAGTAATTCCAACTGAAAGATATTAATTAAAGGAGAAAACTTAAGTGTTGAAAAGGATAAAGGAACAATGTAAAAAATAGAAATACATAGAAATAGATAAATATATGAACACTTCTCATGAATTTTATAAATTGTATTTAATGATTAGAACAAAAATTATAACATCATCTGATGCTCAAGACTGATATTTAAAACTGGAAAATGTGACGGGGCTAAAACGGAAGGAAGTTGTTTCATTTGAAGTGGTAAAATGTTAATGCCAGCAGACTGTAAAAAATCACACATGTATGTTGTCATATACAGGGCAACCACTAACAAAACTGTACAAAGAGATACACTCAAAACCACTATAAATAAATCAGCATGGAATCCCAGAATGTCTTCGTGTAACACTCAGGAAAGCAAGAAAGCAGGTACAGAAGTACAAGAAACAGAGAACACAAATAAATTAAATGGAAGACTTAAGCCCTAACATATCAACAACTACCTTAAATGTAAATGATCTAAATATACCAATTAAAGGCAGATATTGGTACAGTGCATTAAAAAAAAGAACTCATAACCTAACTATACTGTTTACAAGACACTCACTTTAATTTCAACAATATAGGTAGATCAACAGTAAAAGGATTGAAAAATATATACCATGTAAGTATTGATTTAAAAAAGGGAAGGAATTAAAATATAAATATCAGACAGGACAGATTTCATCTGAGCAAAGGAACTTACTAGAGATACTACATAATGATAAAAGGATCCATTGCCAGGAAGACATAGTAATCCTAGAGATATGTGCACCAAACAGCAGAGTCTCAAATACATAAAGCAAAAACTGTTAGATCTCAAAGGACAAATAGACCAATTCATTATTATTAGGGACTGCAAACCCCTTTCAGCAAATGTTAAAATTGTTAGATAGAAAATCAGCAAATCAGAGTACAGTTCATGTATAAGGATATCCATGACTCATACATACGTCTCTATAGACTGCTAAAACAAGATAACCAGAACCTAACTGCTGTTCTTCTTGTGGTGAATTTCCCTGGAAAGTAGGGATTTGCATGAGACACCAAAAAGCTTGAAAGTGGAATGCGCGTATGGTAAGCATTGAATATGTTTCTTAACTTTGTTGATTAAGTCAAGATAATCTATACGAAATATCTGAGTTTTCTTATTGAGAAAACATATACATTTCTGCGTAACAGGATATTTGCAAAACATGCGAAATCTGACACAGGGTCTAAAAAAGTTGTTCCTAAGTAGACAGTTTCTCTTTAACAACTTCATCAGAGCTGTCATAATCAAGTATGCAAACTAATTCATGCAAGAGAAATTCACTTGAAAAATTCTAGAACTTGGGTCCAAAACAAAGTAATTCAAGAAACACTGAAAGTTTACTGGACTGATTGTTAAGAGACCTGTGTTTTGGTCATCGCTCCCCAACTAATAGCTCTGTGGCTTTAGGTAAGTCCCTTAATCTCTCTGAGCTTTAATTTTTTTCACCTGAAAGATAAAAAGGATGAATCAACTGAACTAAAATGGTTCTTTCCTGCTCTAAACTTTTCAAACAATGTGAGTCAATTTCATGATTGTAAACAGGAAGCATTCTTTGGCCTCCCAACTGAAAATGTACCTTCAAAACTATCAACAGAGAACTGTGTTCCTCTGAGTGAATCTGAGATCACCACAGAACACTGCATCCCTCTGTGAAAGCAAAGCCGCAGATTGAAGAGTAAGGCAGATCTGAATTAGGTTTCCCGGTGCAACAGGCAAAGTGGTGGGCCAGGAAAATTCTCATAGTCTCAAGAAAGAAATTCCCGTGCCTTTCAGAATTGGCTTGGTTTGGTGGCTGAAGACCTACACATGTTCTCAAATAGACTTCTGATGGAGGGTTCGGAATGAATGTTCTCGGTTTTAAAAAGAAGGGCAGTCACAGTGAAGTCTGAGAAAGACAAGTACTCTTAGATGTGGTATAAATAACCCAATGGGTGAGCTTCATTCTAACTCAATTCTCAGCTGCAGGTCCAGCAAATGAACTGGGGCTTCTAAGGATGCCAAGTCCACCGGAAGGAAGATTCTAGTCTTCTTTCACCTTGGCTTCGACTGGGCAACACACACATATTTCATTATTTCTAGAATCACCTACCTTTTATGGGGAAGAGGCTTTTAGAAGATAGTGAGGGTGATATTGGTTCAGAGGCAGTAGGGTTCCAGGGAAATACAAACAGAACTGGGTGATGAGGGTGGTAATGATCAGGAAACACAAGGGTTAGAGACATCCCCCCAACCCCCGCCCAGGTAATTATTAAGACTATCACAATACCAGAATTAATCCATGCAAACGAATCGTTATTAGCCTCTGGAAGTTAATTACCTGATACAACGAATAGTGCTGAGGGCCCAGAGCTGTACCAGACACCCCTAGAGAAGCTCAGTCTGATTGGCTGCATCAGTTAGAGTTCCAGCAGGAATAGGAAGTCCGCTTAAGTGAGAATTGAACGATGGGACTATTTACCAAAGGGTGGGCAAAGCTAAGGCAGCTTATAAGGGCTATAAAGGTATAGATCAGCTTTAAAGGGAAGGAGACATCTCAAAATGGCCTTGTGTAGGTGAAGAGGGTAATGGAATACAAGGAAGTTCTGCTGACAAGTCTTGTCTTGAAGCTTAAAATAATTGAGATTTATTGGTTAGTTGTTCATTTAGCACCAGCAGCTGGAGGTGCCTCTCCCTTGTGTCAGAAAAAAACTACACTCCCTCAAACCTTTTCACCATAACCTCAAGAATTCTGAGCTCTGCCTTCTCTATTTTCTTTTCTGTGCTACCTGCAGCCATCACTGTGGAGGGTCTTCCAACTCTTTCACTATGGTTGGTTCCATGGTATGTGTGGGAGTGGGTGTGTAGTTGTGTGGGCTTGGGGCTTCTCTGCAGTCTCTTCAGAGACCGGCCCTGGTTAATCGCTCCTTTAGTCCAGTAGATGTCCTGGCTTTAGGAAACAAGACAATCAGCATTCCAGATAACCTGAGCCCCATTTCACACTGGAGGGAACTAACTCTCCAATGAGGCTGCCCAAAGTCATGCAGCAAAATCAAGCCCAGGTTTGATCCCCTGCTCTGTACCTCGTCACTCTGTGAATGGCCTGGGAATGAGGTATAAGCTCTACCAGGCAAACTTGTCATCTGTGCTCGTGGCTTTGACTACTTCGCTCAGTGATATTATTTTAATCCTTCTCTTCTCTTATGTGGTGTCTGGAATTCCCCATGATTTACTCAAAGCATTCATCTTTAACTCAGTCTTCTGAATATTTAGAATGACAGAATAATGTGCAGGATAATTTAGGCTCCATTAGTACATTATACATACCTCTATTATAGTACTTATCACATCGTGCTGTAATTTTTTGTTTGCATATCTGTCTCTGACACTTGACTGAGTTACACTCCAGGACTTAGGCTACATTTTACTCATCTTAGTATTCTGCTTCCTCCCCAGAACCCAGCAGTGAAATACTTTGAACATAGTAAGTTTTAAATGAATGAGCAGACTTTATAGTAAGGCTCAGTAGACAAGCCTACCTGGTATTCACATATTCATTTATTTGACACATATTTATTATGTTCTTACTGTGTGCCTAGCACTATGCTAAGCTCTAGGAATCCAAGCACACCACCTCTGAACCCTGGGAGATAATGGCACAGAAAAAGATTAATTCCTAATTGTTATAGACTAAATGTTTTTGTTTCTCCAAAATTCATATGTTGAAATTTTAACTGCCAAAACGATGGTATTAAGAGGTGGGGTGTTTGGAAGATGATTAGATCACAAGGGTGGAGCCCCCAGGAATGGGATTAGGCCCCAGAGAGATCCCTCGCTCCTTGTGAAATGTCAGGATCCTGTGACAAGACAGCTAAGAAGTAGCCCTCACCAGACACTGAATCCGCTGGTGCCTAGATCTTGGACTCCGCAGCCTCCAGAACTAGGAGAAATGAGTTTCTGTTGCTTATGTGTTACCCAGTCTGTAGTTTTTTTATATTATATTATATTAATTAAATATAATTAATATATACAATTAATTAATATAATTATATTTATATAATTTTATACTATATTTTTGTTATAGCACACTGAATGGACTAAGACACTAATTAATCATCATGCAATTTGCAGAGATACACAGAGTATTAAAGAGGACTAGGAGGGTTATTTAATTTGGCCTGGTTGAGGCTCAGGGAAGGTAACTGCTGAGCTGCATTTTGGAGGATGGTTATGAGATAACCAATCAAACACATGTTGAGAAGACGCCATCAGGAAGAGGAGACAGTAGGAGGCATTGGGATAGGACATAACAAGGTGTGGGTGAAAAACTCTGCCAATTTGGTGGTATTGGGGGAACATCAAGTGTGAGACCAGAGATGAGACTGGAGAAAGTACCAAAGCCAGATGGAAGTGGGAAGTTTATTGAAAGTTATGGAACTTGGATATTATCTGGTAGGTGATATTGATTAGTAAAGGGATTTAAGCTGGGGAGGGATGTGGTAAGATTGACATTCCAGATAGAATCACTCCCTGGCCTTGTGAAGAACAGAGTTGGGGGATAACACTAAAATCAAGAAAACCAGTTAGAAGACAGTTGCTATGGCACTGGAAAGAAATGAAGAAAACTTGAGCTAGGACAGTTATCGAAGGGATAGAAAGAAAAGAACTGATTTGAGCTTTATTTGGAGATGCACATGGCCAGCTTTGGTGATTAATTGAGTTTGGGGTGTAAGGGAGAGAGAGGAGATGAGGAAGACAAGAGGTTGATGAGGCCATCCTCAGAAGACAGAGAATAGAGAAGAAAGGCCAGGTTTGGGGGAAGGAAGTGAGTTCATTTTAGACATTTTGAGTTTGAGGTGCACGTGACTCATTCAGAAAGTGTCCACCAAGTAGTTGAAGATGTGCTTGAAGCTTGATGGAGATTGAGAGAGGGCCGGGACAAGAGGTATAAAATTGGTGATCATAAGCTAGAAAATAGTGATAGAAACCATGAGAAAGGGCAAAACCACCAGGGTAAGCATGTAGTGTGAGATGGGCAGATGCCCAGCTCCCTGGAAATCCCAACACCTTAGGAGATGGTAGAGGAAGAGAAGTTCTTTTTTTCTCTCTCTCTGTCTCTGTCTCTCTCTCTTTCTCTCTCTCTCTCTCTTTCTCTCTCTCTCTCTCTCTCTCTCACACACACACACACTCACACACACACACACACACACAAAACAAAACAACAGCAACAACCAAAAAACAAACCCTGAAAAAGATAATCAGAGCATGTGGGGAGTGTTGGGAGGACCAGCCTTGTTCATACATGGCTTCCTTAGGGCCAGCCTTGCCCTAAATGCCCCGAGTCTGGTACTATTACCCTCTAATAAGTCCTCTGTGTTTATCCTTCACATAAGCTATGGTAATTATAAATTAACACCTGATTGTGTTCTTATTAAATGTCCATCTCTCCCGCTAGAATATAAGTTCCGGGAGAGCAGGGAGTAGATCTCTCTTATTCTCCAGGGAATCCCCAGAACCTAGCAAGTGCCTGATAATTAGTAGTTGTTCAGTAAGTATTTACAAAATTCAAGAATGGGGTCCCAAACTCCCAGAGGGCAGAGACTTTCAAAGAATGTCACTTTTAATAATCAAGTTATCTGTATAATGTTCAAGTCCAAGCATAAAATATTCTTTTTGTATCTTTTTAGTATTTCCTATCTCAAAAAATTAAATCTCTGTCAGTTTTTAAGTCAGTGAACAATTCTCTCCCATTTCTTCTGGATATGATACTAGGCCTCCAAATACTTGGCGAGTGGAGAAAGGAAGGCCAATAGCAGCCTTTGTATGTATTAGTTTGTAATATTGTGTAACTAAATGGTGATGTTGTCATTGTTTCCCAACACTCTACCTACTCCCCCAAACTCCAGGGAGCCGATTGCCAAAGTGCTTCATGAAAATTTATCTGGTTATTCAACCAGGGATACAAATTATGATGTGAATATGGTCACAGTGTAGAATTTCCTTTAAGTAATACTTTTGTAGAAAACTTTAGAAGAAAATACACTGAATTAAGAAATTACATATTTTCTATATACGACTCCACAGAAACAATCATGTGCTGCGTAGTGATGTTTCAGTTGTCAATGTAAGAACATCCAAACCTGGAGAAAAATCTTATGAGTTTATTTGAAACAAAATGAAGACATGCCTAGGAGCAAGCTCTCAATGGATTGAGAAAATGATCCAGAGAATGGCAGGTTTGTAGTTCTTTTTATGCATTTGAAATCAAAGGAGGGAACGTAAGGAAGATTACATAAAATCAATTGGTGGTAGGTTGAGGTGGGAGAAAGCAAGGCAGGCAAATCGCTGTGAATGGTTAAAAAGTAAAATGGAGAAATACAGACTTCTCTTACACTGGTGGGTACAGAATGTTCTGATGGGAAAGAGGAATTAAGAGGTGTCGGCAGGGACTGCAGAAGTGCAAAGGCAGTCTGAGGGTGCTCAGAGCAAGCATTGCTTGTTTGTGTGCAGGCACGCTGGGTAGAATACAGACTGCAACTCTGCCCCTTAGTAGTAGTCTTTGAATGTAGTCTTTTAAGCAGCCTGGCATTCAATTTCCCCATCTGAAAATGAGGATTATAATAGTACTCACTTCATAGTGGTGTTTAGCCTGTAAATAAGTTAGTATGTGTAAAGCACTTGGAACAATGCTTGTCATATAGTAAATACTGCAAAAACATTGGCTGCTCTTATTATTTGCAAGTTTAACCTAGACCTTGGGGTTGTGTACAGAGAGTTTTATGCCACCCATTTCCCAGATCATCATCTCCTTGGGGAATGTTTACAGTGCAGACCTTTTATTGCTGGTTCAGGTTTGCCATCCTTCCATCTGCAGTTCGTAAGGTTTGGGATCTGACAACTCTTAGGAGGTGGGTTTGTTTTGTTTTATCTTCCATGTACAGCCTGTGGTTCTCTCTCCCCAGTACTTGTAAATCTTGGTTAAATCATTGGACAGCACCAATTACAAACTTACATAACTGCATTGGGAGCATTTCCCTGAAGAGTTTGTTTAGAACCCTCTGAATCCGTTTCCCAGGGAAACAAGCTGGTGATGTCACAAGGTATCACACCTTCCGCTCTCTCTCAGGTCCTTTCTGGCCAGCTTGAAACTGCCTAGCCGACACACATTCTCATTCTCTCCAAGGCAATGCAGAGACCCTCACTCTCTCCCAGCAATGTCTAAACTCAGGTATGTGGGGTCACGACCACACACTTCTTCCTATGCTTTTTTGGCCACAGACCACTTCCTTCTTTGGCCACAGACCACTTGCTCTGCTTCTTCCCAACCAGGGCATAGAAACACCTATGCAAATAAAGTGTCTGGAGCAGCCCTGGGTAACCTTTGGTTCTCTATGGCATAGATGTAAACACACACCCACACACACACACCCTTGGGGCTGCTCCCTGGAGGATCAAAGGTTGTTTCAGATTTTACAGGGCCTCTGGGACCTCAGAAGCAAGATTGTAACACAATTTCCCTTTCCACTTACCTCCCTCCACGTCCTAAACATGCCAACAATCTCTCCCTCCTGGTTTATCAACCTGCTCCTCATTCTCTTAAGAGATATTATGGCGACTTCCTTGTTCTTCTCAAATGGAAAGGGAAGAAAAGAGAATACTGTCAAGATGGTATTTCATCAGTTTATTGGTATTCGTAATAAGGTCGCTTAACCATGCTCCCATTCCAGTCAAACAGAACAAAGTGCATCTCTTGCATTGCTCCCTGCCTTTATGTAAATCTGCAGATTACTGGTTATCTAAACGGGACATCTGAAAACAAGCACTAATCCTGTCACCAAAGTTGATCAGGAAGGGAGCCTAGGAGAGAAGCAAAACTGTTTCGTTGGAACTCTCAGTCCCAGGGGAGTGTGTTTTACAGCTCTCCCGCCTGCTGTAGGACTTTAGCTCTGACCCAAAAGGACGCCAGAGGAAAGCTACTTAAGACATTTCACAGTTCCCCCGATCAGAGATAGCCATGACACGGACTGCTACGTGCATATACCACTTCCTTGTTTTGTGCTGGTATGTGTTCATCAATTATCACATCTCACAAGAAAGAGGGGATCTACAGAAATTCAAAATTTTTCTAAATGGAGGACGCTGGAAGTACTTGACACTCCTTAATCTGGTAAGTCTATATGAGCATCGCAGAAGCACTCTATTTGTCTATAATATCAGTGCTGCTATATAAATCACCTTGGAATTTTGTTAAATACAAAATTCCATTATTTTGTCTTCCTTCTCCATTGTTTTTGAGTTTTGGCTTTCTCATTTACTTGGCAATTTGCTCTGAGAAGCCCAATTCGGAAGTTATCCATAGCTATATTTTGTGTTGGCTAATTGTTACATGCATTTTTTAAAAGAATCTTATCTTGGAGCTCATCTCCGATGATCCCAAGTGGGGAACTAAATTAATGGTTTCACCATGAGATTGACAACAAATGCAGTAGGGATTTTGAACTTTGCTTAGGGTTTTCTGTAAGGAAGGCAGAATGAGGCATGTTGCGTAGGAAGCGCAATTTCCAATGGAGGAATAATGCCATTTTATAGCACACAGAGACTAACAGATTTATCTAAGAAAAGCAAATACATTTTGCCATGTTCAGATTCCACTTCCATTTTTTATAGGCTCAAGGCCCCATCTTAAAGGACAAATCACAGATGGCAAATACCGATTTTCAACTATTTATAAACCAATCATATGATTTGATGTCTTCTTGTCCTTCTAGCCCAGGTGACTACATTCTGATGAATGAAGCATGAATGAATGGGAGGAAACCAGATTAAAAAAAAAATGTTTTGGGAACATGTACAAATATTTTTATCATTAAAAGCTAAAAATGGTGCGTCCTTTGGGGATGCTAATTAATGTTCGAAATTCTTTAACTAAAATGTAGCGTGCCATATAAACACCTGATTTCAGAAACTGGACAAAATATTCCAATCCTTTAGAATCATACTCCTAAGCAGAGGTTATGCATGGTCAGAAAAAGTGACACTCCTAAATGCGAAGGGAAGTTCAGAAAGTTCAAATCAAGCCTGGAGGTTCTAATTCTCTGGTCATTTGCTGGCCTTTGATTTTGGTCTGAAAGATCAGAGCCCTGAAAGTAGCTCTCTCGTGAGCTTGAAAGTACCAAGGTGACAGTGGCTTATTTCAATCACAGAATTTTATTGGGGAACTAAATTAATAATAAAATCAATAAATAAATTTAATAAATAAATTTAATAATAAAATAAAAAATAAATTAATAAATCACAGAACTTTATTGGGGTTGAAACAAACAAATAAACAAAACAAACAAAACAGAAAACAAAAAAAGAAATGCTTATATGGAGCTAGAACAATAGAGTAAAAACTTCAGCTTTGTGTATCTGTTGGCTTTATGTTACAATGGTCTATGGAAAGAGAGGGGTTTCTGTAGCCAGGTTAATGGCCTAACCAAACCCACATTCCAGTGTCACATTTCACACTAAGCATGGCTAAGAATAGATTTATCACCTACTTCCACAAACCAGCTCTCTACATCTTAATTCTAGCTCAATTGCATGCCCCAGAGCCCTCATATTTCCCCAAATGGAAAAAACTCTTATTTTGTCAAAGACACTATTATTTCCTAGTGTTAATCCCCTTTTTGCTTCCTAGCTAGTCAGCAAATCCTACGATTTTCTTTTTGCTGGGTTCATCCCTTACTGTCCCTCTCAAATTAATTTATATCTGAATGACCAGATCATCTCTTAATTATCAATCCATCCATCTACCACTCAGATTCCAGGTTAATTTCCTACAGCACTGTTTTTGGTTTTGTTTTCTTTTAAACATCATAAGCCTGCTTGAAGGGTTGTCAGCAATTCAAGAAACTATAGTGGCCCCCTCCTACCTAATGGGACCAATTTCAAACTCCTGATTTAAGAGCTCACTTGCCGACCCAGGCTTCAGGTACCCCTCTCCCCAAGAAGACTAGTCTCTTCTCAAGGAAGGCCAGTATCTTCTCCAGTCTTGTCTCCCAGGCTTCTTGCTATCACTGCTCTATCCATGTCCACATCATCCTTGAGTGAAAGGACGTGCCTCCCCACCCCACTGTGACTTTCATAGACCATCCAAAATCCCATATTCTCTTTAAAATCTCTGCTGACCAACTCCAGCCCCAATTTGTTTTTCCTTTCCCAGAGTTTTTATGGCATCTCTCAGTATCTGCTTATTTATGTATAGTATTGTTTTCTAATTTCCATCCATAAGTGAGTCTTAACATTCTAATCAAATTGTAAATGACTCTAAACAGGAATTTTGTCCCCTACATCCTTACCAGACCTAACAGTCTACGAATCTAAGTTGTATTTGCTACAGTGGCTGGCACAGAGTACTCCCATAATAAAAACTGGGTGACTCGGTATGTTGACTAAAGTTGACCTTAGCTTTTTCTGCAATCCTGAGCAATTAGTCTCTTTTGACATCTTCTGGCTCTTGAAATGAGCAGAGAGGGGCTTACCTGTGGCCACTGCCTTTCTGAGCTCTGTTAGGTGTCATCTTGAAAGTGTGACTTGATGCAAAGTTTTCAATTGGTGAAGATGGGTTGAATGTGTTTCAGAAGATCAATTTAAGGATAGGTTTCAAATATGTTACTTAAGGTGAAATGCTGGGCCTTAAAATTTCTAGTCCTTGAGGTCTTGTAGGCTGATTAACGGTTGAATTTCCTAATGATTAATTAGTGCTGACAAATGATTAATTAGTAAATGGTTGTGCTTATAAAGTTATAGAGGTCTCATAAATTGCTATAACATTTAAAAAAATTTTATGTAAGCTTGCTGCAGTCACTATCTTATCCTGCTTTCCAGGAAATTTATATTCCTTCCCTTTAAAGAGCTTTACTTTCTTGTTGGCTGAACATCAGTTATGCCCTCTTTTAAAAGCAAAGGCCACCTTAGTGGAAGTCAGCATTCTGAACATGCCTTATTTCCTCCTGAATCTATCCCAGGGTATTCAAAGAGAAAAAACATAGGATTGGTGTCAGAGGGGTAGGGTGAAACGGAGTGCCACTGAGAATTGGTCATGGTGACCAATTCATGCCTGGTGCTTAAAGAGAGTAAAAAAAGGAGAGGGGAGATGAGAGACTTTGCCTTATGAGGGAGTAAATTGACCCCAGGGAAGAGGCAACCAGTTCTCTATTGGAAGGGAGAGGCAATGTTGCCTAGTGGTTACAAGCATGAGCTATCTGGGATGGTACTCCAGTTCCACCACCTCCTACTGGCTCTGTGACCCTGACCTAGGTATTTCTTTGTGTCTTTCATTCCCAAATCCATCAAATAGAAATAAAAACAGTTCATAACCACAGAGAAGCCATGAGAGATAAATAACCTGACATGTGGGAAGCACTGAGATGGTATAAGCAGTGGATGAAGGAAAGAGAAGATGGCAGGGGGGTATTGAGCTTCTAGTCACCTCATCTTTGAGTAGAGGTGGTACAGAAGGGAGGGTGATTTAGTGAGACATGGGGGTCCTCACTGAGCACCATGGTTGGTGGGTCATGGATACAGGCAGGGGTCACCCACCCACCTCATTGCTCCAACATCTCCCTTTGCAGGCTGCATGCTCTGGCTTCCCAGCTAGAGGAGGACCACTGTGGAGCTCTGCTTTTGCTGCTATAGCTGCCCAGGTGGATGCCCCTGGTACTGGGGCAGTCCCAGAGTTAGAGATTGCAGGCTCAAGCAGAGAGCAGTGAGTGGGAATCCCCCAAAGCTGGACATCTTCAGGATGCTCATGTCGGCCCAGGCTTCCAGTATCCCCTCCTCTCCATCAATCCAGTGACTGTCTCTGACCCCAGGCAAGGCAAGCTGGGGTGTGGGGCAGAGAGGATGTTCTGCTACGATTTGGCTTGCAGAGTTCATACAGTTTTCTGGGTTTTCCTCTTTTTAAAAATAAACATACTTCTGAAACATTGTTAGAGGTGGTGCCTCATAACCGGGATCTCCAGGGGAGATTCTAGGTGGGGCCCTCCCTACTCACACACCCCTACGTCACTATCAGAGGCATGACCTTTCCCTCCCCTCTTCCTTAACGTGCCCAAGCCTCAGGCAGCTCTCACCTCATCATCCTCAAGCTCTCCCAATGACAACAGGGACCTTATCACGTAGGTACTCAAGGATGGCAAAGCAGGACTAGAGGAAGAGGATGTTCCATGGGTCCAAACTCCAAGGCAGCCTATGAACAGTGAGAAGACAAGAATCCATTTATATCATAGCACCCACTTCAATACTCGGGGCCAACATTCAATTTCCATAATCAGGTTAATGAATTAATCTGTGGAACTCTTAAACTCAACAGATTAGAAATAGACGTAACCTTCCATTTTACAAAAGTACATCAGGCCACTGTTTCAGCCCTCAGAGAGCTGAAAGGATGAAGGCTGATAGAAGGGAATAGTCATCACCAGTGCCCAAAATACGATAGCTATAATTTATTGAGCAACCCTGACAATATGATGGTAGCTTCTTTACACACAGTGTAGAGATTAGTGATCGAAGACTTAGCTTCTGGAGCCAGACTCCTGAGGTGAATGCTGGCTCTGCTATTCACTTGCTGAGGACCTTGAGTGAGTTACCTACATTCTCTGTGCCTCAGTTTCCTCACATGTAGTGGATTCTGTGGTGTTGCACCCAGAATCCCCCACCTCCCCAGCACTGAGGTACGCATTCCCCAGCTCCTGGGAAGAGTGTCGGCTGCTCATGACTGACAGCCGAGCTCTGTCCCAGAACTGGGCTCAGCAGAAGGGAGCTGCCTAGACAAAGCATATGGCCCTCCCTGGGGTCACTATAGCCAATGACTGGTTGATTTGGGGTACAAAGTCCAGGCTCCAGGACAACTTGGGAGGCCCACTCAGCTCCAGAGCTCCTTCAGGGACCCACTGATTCCGTGTGGCTGCATTGCCTTTTGGCTTTTCCTGCCACTCAGTCCTATTCCTTACTTCCTTCTTCCCTTTCACAGATGGTCTAAATGTACCTTCCATGAACGCTTTACAGGCAGATCTCAGAATCTCAGATTCTGTCCCAAGGAACCTGACCTACATAATGTAAAATAGTAAACATACAGAAAATGTTCCTCCTCCTACTACTACTAAAAACATATTCACATAGAGCCTGCGCTGGCCTGTAGTATGTCTAATACAATTTCTGGCACCCAACAGACTTTCTGTGCATGTTGGTTTCATGAATAAATGACCAGAGCATGGTTCTCACTGGTAAGAGCCACCTTCTAGAGACCCCAGCCCTCCTGTAAGACAGTCTACCCTACAGCTGTTCTTCTGTTACACAGAAGCAAGTGGTCCTCAGCTGCTCAACTCTGGCCAAGCATTCTTATAATTCTTCTTTCCAACCTGTCCTTCAACGTTCTTGCTTTCATTTTTTTTCTCATCATTCCACCTTATGTTCTTTATATCATTTCTTCTCCTACGTTTTCTTATTCTTTTATCTCAGTTTCTTACTTAAGCTAAAAGCATTAGGGATGATGATTGAAACAATATATACATATAACACAGATATGTTTGGCAAAGGCTTCCTCTACCTGCCCTAAACCCACAATCCTCACTACTACAGTTATATAAAATACTCATCACAATTAGTCCCTATTTGCTGTTTGATTCTGGAATAGTCTCCCACTGCAAATATTGCATCATTTCTAAGGCGAGACCTAAGAAAACCCCGGCCTGGCTGAGTCAGGCATGGACTGCTGAGCTGGGCACTGGATTACCTGACTCATCTAATAAAAGTTGTAATGTCTTACTCAAGAAACTTGTGGAATCTCCCTCTCTGGAATTACTTTTTAAACAGAAAAAAATATCATTTCCTGGGATAGTTTAAAAGGGTTCTGGCTTAAAGGCAAAGAAATAAACTTGATGATTTAGAAAGACTAAATTTCCATGATTTCAAGATTTTTGTGAATTTGGGGAAGACACATGAATGTAAAAACGAAATATCCTTTAGCTATGGTTTCTTAAATTTCTTTAGTTATAAAAATGTAAATTCAGCTCTCCCAGGCAGGAAGTTTGTCAGCTCACAACAAAAACGGAAGACATCTAACAAACTTAGACCAGAAGCATTTCAGAAAAAGGCATAAAAGAACAAACAGAATTAGGGAAGAACTGGTAGAAAAGGTAAATCAGAGAGCAGCAACTCAGAAGTGAACCTTGATCAAAAGATACCATTAGCTCTGCTTTTCTTGGCAGGCAAAATAGTTGAGAAATATAAATGACAATAATTTTGTTGTAAGACTCGTGAAAGGAGGCCAGTTGTTTCTATCTTATTTTAATGGTGTGCTAGCCTGCTCTAGTTATCATACCACTGTAACAGACTGGGTGGCTTAAACAACAGAGATTTATTTCTCACAGTTCTAGAGGGTAGAAGTCCAAGATCAAGCTGCCAGCAGGGTAGGTTTCTCCTGAGGCTTCTCCCCTTGGCTCGCAGATGGCCATCTTCCTTCTGTGTCCTCAGAAGGTCCTCCCTCTGTTTGCCTGTGTCCTAGTCTCCTTATAAAGACAGCAGTCACATTGGGTTAGGGCCCACTCAACTGACTTCATTTTAACTTAATCAGCCATTTAAAGAGGTATTTCCAATACAGCCCCACGCTGAGGTATGAATTTTGAGGCAGGGGCACAATTCACCCCATAACAGCTACCATTTTCTCCCTGACTGTTCTTTCTATGCATGTTTTATAAACATTTCGTTGTATTGTCCCTAGAGCATGAGTAGGCCATTGTCCCATTCAGTGAGCTGTTCTAAGCCTGTCCTTGAGGCCCCTCAGGCAGGCAGCCTCCCCATTGAGTGATGCTTGACAGCTCCCTCTCCTTGCCCTCTGGCTCCGCTGTGTGGCTCTGCTATGTCCTAGTTCTTGCTTCTTTGTAGCTCTTGCCTGTACCCTAGCACCTCCCTCCTGAGCTCCTATGTGGAGGCTCCATTAATATTCCTTATTGATACAAATGATGGCATGTCAATGCAGGCTAAGATCAATGGGGACAAGGCTATCTCACACACACACAGTTGGCACCTTTACAATGTGGCCTATGCCTGGGAAATAACATGTGCGCTGGCGTGGGGTGGCGGGGAAGAAGTGATTGGCAAGTTTAAGGTGCGGAGCAGATTTTTATTGATGAAGGAAAAGCCATGGAAGCTCTGAGTAATGTGTTCTTTTCCCCAATCCAATTTCCACATTCTGTGAATGGGAAAGGCAAGAGAAAGTCAGTATGATCTTGACTCATGATGACTCTAGGAGGCTCTTGCTGAGGAAAGTGGTCACATGGACTTCACATGCTGGGTGGAGGCAGCCTTTCCCCAAAGAAGGAAAACCTGGCAGACACTCAGAGCTCAGTACATGATGAATTGCTATCTTGATAGACCAGTGCAGGCCTCCTCCCCCTACCTCCCCTAAGGCCCAGCCCCCATGCCTGCCTTTCCTAACGAAAGCAGCTACTGCTGTGGCCTGGACAGCTGGAAGTGAAACCAGGGGTAAGGTGAGAGCTGGGGTGGTGGGAAGGGTGGAGGAGGCTACTTCTAACATCCACTGCAAAAGACTGCACTCCAGATTCTTCAGCCTTGGGGGCCAAATGTCAAAAGTAGATGACAAGTTGGGTTAGCAACCGCTTCATAACATTTAAAACTATTGCCCTCCCCCCCCCCACACACATACCAATACCCCTTTCTAGCTTGAAGCTTTCTCCTTCAAAGACCATGAAAGAGTACATTCCTAGTTTTCTACCATTTGATCATTGTTTGCTACTTTGTTGTCCGTTTACCCCCTGCTGTTTCTTAGAGGAGGGCATTTCCTCAGCATTCCCTTCCAACTTTTCTCCTCTTTCCTCTTTCCAGCAATCTCATCCCACCAGGAGGATTCAACTCCCTAGGTCTCCACAACCCCACTTCTCCTAAGAAGGCCAGGATTAACTTTCCAAATGGAAATTCCTCTAGGCAAGTAGTTTTCAGCCTTAGCTGCCCTGATTAGAATTACCTGAGAGAATTCTTTTAAAATTCTGAAGCCTAGGACATACCCCAAGACCCATTAAATTAGAATCTTTGGGTGAGTGAATATCAGGCATCAGTATTTTTTCAAGTCATTTTTAATTCTCTCACCTGGAGAGAATTGTCTCACTTCTCTCTCTCTCTCTCTCTCTCTCTCTCTCTCTCTCTCTCTCTCTCTCTCTCACACACACACACACACACACACACACAGTGCTTTATCTGGACTGTTCTTAGAAACCTGATACATATTTTTTGTTTTTAAGTCTGGCTGAAAAACAGACACTGAATTTCAAACCCTGGCCTTGACATTTACCAACTACCCTGTTTCCCCCCAAAATAAGATCTAGCCGGACAATCAACTCTAATGCATCTTTTAGAGCAAAAATTAATATAAGTCCGGGTCTTATATAACATAAGACCCAAACTTATATTAAAATAAGACGAGGCCTTATATTAATTTTTGCTCCAAAAGACACATTAGAGCTGATGGTCTGGCTGGGTCTTATTTTCAAGGAAACACGGTATGAGACTTTAAGCAAGGTTGTTCATCTGCGTCTCAGTTTCCTCATTCTGTAAAATGGGTTGGGTGAGAGCATAATAATAGAACTTACCTCATAAGGTTGTTATGAGAGATTAAAAGTCTAGATCAGTTGGATATATAACAAGAGATAATACAAGTCAGCTATTATAACTTTGAGTACTCAGTAGGATTTTTAAGTGATAAATTTATGTCTAACCCAGTACATTAAGTTCTAGAACTTAATGAATATAAGGGTCACCTGAAGAGTTTGTTCAAAATCAACTTCCTGGGCCCCATTCCCAAAGATTCCGATTCTATAGTCTGTGGAAGGGCCCAGGTCTGGCATTTCTAACACATTTTTGGGTGATGCTGGTCCTGCTGGTCTGAGAACCTCACTGGAGTATTCTTGGCCGAAACCACCTCCATGTTCTTTTCCACCCACACCTTCGGCCCAAAGAGTGGCAGGAGGCCAACTCTGCTAGAGTTTCCCTAGAGTTCAGATCTCAGAGGTCATTCCCCACTAGCCAAATTGATCACTCAAACTCCCCAGTTTCCAGAACTTGTCTGACTCATACTCTCAGAGGAGAGTCCTGCCCCTTTTTTACCAATCCAGAGCTGTCAAGGAATAAGATGTTTTCGGATGCAAGCATAACTCCAAACCAATTCCAACTCTGAATTGCTGTGACCCAGTAGGCTTTAAATGAGAAGACATGACTTTGTGCAAAATATTGAGTGGATAAAATGTGCCTTTATGTGATCTTACTTCCTTGAAAAGGGCGCTGCTTCTCTTTTGCCCGACCTCGAGGACCTCACAGTATTTAGTGCTACACCAGAGCCCATGGCTTGCTGTATCTTTGTGGATTTAAACAACTCTCTGAGCCAAATTTTCTCTGTGAGGCCTTCAGGGACCCCCGTTTAATGAAGGGAGAGCACTGGCTTCTCCCTCCAATCAGCAAGACGCCATTCTCTGCATCTCCCTCCGGAGAGCATGGAGCTCCTTCATGGCGTTCTGGACCCTGATTCTGGCTTCTCTAATTAGATTGCAGCATTAAGCATTTCTCTTACATTTTCTTCCTAGGAAGAGACAAGAACATGTCCACCACAGAGTCTGGCTCTCTGCCCTTGTGCTGTTTGTTTTTTCCCACCTCTGTGCAGGTATCTAGCTCATTACATTTTCCTTTTAAGCTGACGCTTTATTTTGTTTCCATTTTAGCTCAAGTCCATTACACTAAATACTGTACACATTATTATCCCCTAAACGACTTTACTCAATCAGTTTTAGTGAGCAAGGTCAGGGCCCAGTGAGCTGGAAGACCAGCTCTCGGACTGGCTTTCCACCAAGACAGCCAACCACCCCCTCCTTCTCAAGTCAACATTGCTCCCAGAGGGAGAGGGCTTTACGTCAGTGAAGAATGTATTAATTAAAGCAAATGAAAATGCCCTCATTTGTTGTAATGAATTTAGCTCTTGCAGGCCATTTTCTACGGGGTCGCCTGCCTAGAAGATGTGCTGAAAAGGATTAAAGGGAAAAAAGACATTAAGTTCCTAACGGCCTTCAGAGACCTGCTTTTCACCACTTTGGCTTTTCCCGTATCCACAGTAAGTTCCAAGGATGTGTACACATTATAACACACATGCACATATGGATGAACACATCTCCTGGGGGCGGGGCTGTTTGGGAGTTGATTATTGTAAACCAGAGCAACTGTATTTGAATAAATGTCCTGTCTGAGGACTGGACAACATTGTGCAGTGTCTTTAGGAAATAGGGCACATCATTGACAGATTTAACATTAGTTTTTGTGTCTTTGTGAATGTTTGATACAAGATACTTATTGCTGTGTAACAGGGAAGCTTGAAGGATGTTTCTTAAAATACAACTGAGATAACCTTGGTTCCATCAGGGTGATGGGAATAAAAGGTGCTAGGGAGGGAGAATGACTAATTTTTTCTTTTATACATCTTTTTTTTACTTTCTACCATAAGCATAAGCTACTTCTGCAAGTGGAAACCATTAAAAAAAAAAAAAGGTATGCGAACCTACATAGTTGGCACATGGAAAAATTAATCTGTCTGAAATAACTGCTGTGGGCAGAGTGGGTGCCTCATTCACTTTGTTGAATGAATGGACACTAGGAAGAAATAAGACATGGAAGGGACAATACACTTGTTTGCTGACACTGTCCACATTTTTATGACATTGCTTATGTTTTCATTCATTAGAATGGAAACAAACTGAGATCAAGCACGCCAGCTGCCCAGCAGGGCCTATAATTAGAAATGAAGACCTCCTTCCACCTGTCATTGTCTTGCTTCTTGCAGTATTGAGACTTCAAACTTAAGATCAAAATGAAACTGTCCAAACACTAATGAGTTCTCAGATAACAGAGCGAGAACTGGTATTCCAGTCTCACTTTGCAGGACTCCTCCTCCTCCACCCCCATAAAGTTTTTATAACAATGGAATTTATCCTTTTTTTTTTTAAGGTTTAGAAGTTGAGTCTTTGGAATTTAAGAAGATAGGAAGATTGAAAGATTAATATATATATTTTTTCATCTCTACATTGACTTTGGTATAGAGGACAGACCCTGAAAAGACAACCAAGGGGTACAAGAGGACAGCATCAACCCAAAGCTCTGAGCAATGGAGAGATCCAACTTTCATTTAACTAACTTGTGAATGATCCTGGCAGTTGGGCCCTTGTCTCTTCTCCCAGCCTTCCTGCTTCCCCTTGCCAAGTCTACGCCATGCCTACGTCCAGGGTGGGCAAGGGAAGTGTAAGACTCAAGGCACTCCAGGAGGCTGCTCTCAGCACTCCCAGTGAGAGCTTAGAGAAGAGAGAAGCTAAACTGACATGACTTAATGGTCTGCAAATCCTGTTTCTCTCTATCCTCTCTGCCCGTCACAATGATGAATAATTGATCCCTAACTCTGGAACCCCCAGAGAGTAGTACATAGAGCAATTCTACAATGAGGCATTTTTTTCCCTTTATGTTCTATTTTTATAACGTCTTCAAAACTGGTATCCATTTTTATTGTGCTTTGTTTCCTTGGTTATTTTAGAAAGCTCTGATTGAAAACAAACCTAATGCTGTTTTTGTGTTTTATTTTTCAGTTTGTATTTTTGTCATTCTGGATGCTGTTTCTCTACGACCGAGAACTTATTTACCCGAAGGCCTTAGATGCTATCTTTCCAGTATGGTTGAATCATGCCATGGTGAGTGAGGAAAAATTGAGTGAATATAGAAAGGCCATAGCCTGTGTACTAAGAACTCCCAAGTGCCTGATTTATGTTTCCAAACTTCTCCTCAACCTCCAACATCCTGTTCCCTCCTCCTTCTCTGTCCTGTCACTATTTATTTAAAGAGCTCATTGAGGACACAAAATGAACAAAAACTGGGACTGTAATAGTAGTCACTGAGAGCAGAGGGGATGTCCAGGCAAGACTGCCAAATTGCTTATGAAGTCATTGAAAAGACATGCAACCAGAAGAGGAGGCGACTCCTTGGCGGTGCAGCCCTGAACTAGAAGTGACTTCAGCAAATAGCACGTCATGGAAGTTCTGGGTTAGCAATAGAGACAAGCAAGCTTTTAGAAAATTCACCCACACATCCAAAGAATATATCAGAGCTCCTCTGCAGCTTCTTTCCTAATACGTGATTGGGACTATTCATTGCAAATGGAATAACTTATTTATATGGGTACATTCCCATTTAGTTTTTTTATTCACATATTTACTTTTAAAGGGCTGTGTAGTAAACAGAACCTATTCAGATTTATTCAGGTCCCTAGTATCTAAATACCAGTAACAGGAACCCGGACAAGCAGAACGGGAGCAGGGCTGTCCAGGTCTTAGAGGAAGGAGGGGCCTGAGTCTCTGCATGACAGGCGTGAAATAATTGTTTGATGATCTAGCTTTGCTGCTCAATACTTACGAATGTTTTTACACATTAGTCAGGAGTTCAGAGGGAGTTTTCAGAATCTGTAAAGCAAATATTTAAAACCCAGGGAGTAGCATTATCAAACCTTTTTCTACCTACAACCTGTCCGTTGTCTTAAAACTCACGTGATTACAATATGGAAAAGCAGTTCAGTCCACTGACTCTGCCCCTCCACACACCCCATCCCCCAGTAAAAATGTACCTTCCCTTCAAATATGTGCTCAGTGAGAGACTGATTACTGACAAAGACAGCCAAGTTCTAATCCAATGTAAAGTTCTGGACCAAAACCTATATTAAATAAGTCCCACCTCTTAGGGACCCCCCTCCTACCACCTTCTTTTTGTCTGATCACCTCCCTCTGGGAAGGTCTGACCACCTTTCCAATTCCCATTAACATTAATCTGCTGAGACACCTATGTAGGGAACATTCCTACTCTTTTATGGCATTTTACACTGTACTATGCATGTTTCTCAAATATGAACTCATTCAATTCACACAAAACCTTTAGATTACAGCCATAATCCTGATTTTTTACAAATCAGGGGATAAAAAACTCAGAGAGGTTAAGTGATTTGCCTGAGGCCACAGAACTGACAAGTGGGAGCTAGAATTTAAATTCCATGCTAATTCACTCTTCCTTGTCCCTTGCTACAGTAAATGCAGAACTTGTGGTTTGATCTGGTTTCATAATTAATTACCAGGCAATTAAAAGAATGTCACTTTGCTTGATTAAGATAGCAAAGTGTGATTTCTCACTTAAGAAAAAGTTCAGAATCCACATCTGTATGCTAATAAGCCAAAACTAAAGTCAAAGAAAACGAAGTGATTTGGGACAACTGACAGCACTAGATGTTACTAAACTAAAAAAAGTCAGAATCTTGAAAGTGTCTTTTATTTGGGGCCAAACACATATATCAAATACCTTTTCCAGGCTTTGGGAGCTTATCCAGCAGTTTTCCTGCAACAAATACAAGCTTGCTAGCTCTTTAGGGTTCCGTTTTCCACATGGAAATAAGGTTGGATTTCTTCCAAATAGTTGTGGTGGTGATGCCCAGTGTTGGTGACCTTGCTAAACAGCCATATGGATTTTTAGTAATTCAAAAGCAGACAGAAGGACAATGTACATCCAAGAGCAAGGCAGATACTGTACAACAGAGATCCTAACATATTTTCGTGCCTTCACAACCTGGGAGATTCTATACCTTCCTAGTCCTTTGGTCAACCAAGTAACCCGAATCTCTTAGAGAGAAATGACTAGGGTCAAAGGAGGTGGAACAATGGAGACAAAGAGAAAATAGGAGGCGGCAACCAGCCTTCAGTCAGACACAGACTCTGTGATTGTTAATTTAACTGGAGAAACTCCCAGCAGAGCCATTTCCAGGGGAAAATGTTGGCATCCCCAAAACCTAATGTGGTCATCCCCAAACATCCATGCTTCCCTTTGGTGTCTGTTCCAAGTCCAATGTCCCCATGACTACATCTCATCCATCTCTCCCAAACTGTGTCCCTTATTCCAGACATTTTCTGTCCCCACTATTCAATCCTCCTGGTTTATTGTGTCAAGGAATGCTTTATGCTAACTTGTAAATACTAGTATGAACAAATATGGAAACGGCTGTTACTGGATCAATTTAGTAACAGTTTCTACATTTTAATGTCTTTCCATAACAAACCAAAGGAGTGAATACCCAGAAACCACCACTGTGGCCGCCAGAGTGATGATAGGCAGTCAGGCTGGATATTTTGTACTAGATGCCTACTCGTGGGACTGGTGCTGCTCTTAAAGGGAAACACTTCCTGTTTTGTTCCTTTTTCTCTTCCACTATATACAGGTTATTGGTATATATAGCCTGTGTCATACTTTCCTGAAAGGTTCTCTCATGTCACAACGGCTTTTATGTTTGCTATTCTAGCTTTAGTTTTGAAATATTTTCCCTGCTGCTCTGGGTTCTATGAGTAATATTTGTCAAATTAAGAAATACCACTCTCCCCTTTGACACAGTGTGGTTCTACAACTTTCATGCTTTATCAAGTCCTTGGAATCCTCCCAACACGAGGCTTCTAGCTCAATGGAGACTTGTTATTGCAGTAGGACCATTCAAAGCTGACGATCTTCTCCAATGGACATTTTCCTACCCTTGTTTTGTGTTCAAATCAAATAGTAACATCGGTGAAATATTTACATAAACCATGAACAGGCTGCCATTCACTGGTGCCCTAAGAACTCCCATTTGAGCCCAGCTGCCTTATTGAAAGGAGGTCAACCTGACTGTTTTATTGCTAAGCAGTTCTCCAGTCTTCATGAAAGAAGGGAAAGAACAGGAAAGTATTCCTCCAGGTTTTGCCAGGGAAACATTAACTCCTGAGGTCTTATCTAAATGACTGCTAAAGATAGAACCAGAGCAGACAGATTTAAATAGCAAGAAGAGGACTCAGTCACTAGGAAACGATTAGATGCTTACCTGAAAGGAATTAGGGAATTTATTTCTCTGGAAATAACCTAAATTGTTCAGGTTGCCCCCAAAAAGAAATGAAAGAGATCAGAGAACCCCCTCGGAGATCTTTTACATTTGAAAATAGTACAGTATTGCTGAGAATATATGTGCAAGCACTTTATAAACTATCAAGGACTGCATAAATACGAGTATATTATCATGTAAAACTCTCAATCCATGACCACAGAGTTTTAGAACTAAAAGACTTCATTGATATTAATGGAAGTTTACAAACAATCTGCTCTTAAGAGTCAGGCCTTACTTTGGGTCTTTAATGTGGAGTAAGTACTAAATACAGCTACTTAGTTATTGAATGTGCTGTCATTTATTCACTTGAAAAAATAATTATTCAATACCTATTATGTGTGTAGCACCATGATCAAAAGTTGACAAGGGTTTTCACTTCTAGCGTTATAAATCCGGTTGAGCCTAGTATATGCATACAAAGTTGAAGTAATAAAATAACAATGCTAACAAAATACATTGATGTAGATGGTGTCATGCAGTTGTATATGATTACTGCCAAATGAGCAATGTGCATAGGAAGGCTTCATGCCCCTTGTGTTCTGGTCTGGCTGTGATTGACATGTTAGTTGTGACTTTGAGCCCTCTCCAGGGTGTAGCGTGGAGTTAAAATGTCAAGAGAGTGAAGCTCTAAAGCTTCCAGTTTCTTCCTCACTCTTTGCATGTAAGATGACGTCTATCATTAAATTCAGACCGAACCTCAGATTTTTCTCTCACCCGTAAGCTTTGTGTGAGATTTTTGGGCTGCTCAGTAGAGGTAGGTGACTGCTGATGAGTCAAGGTAAATTGTAGGCATGTCAGCACCAAATGGCCATGCTTTGTCTACCAACATTGCAAAGCACAACCCCTCCCACCACCACTGCCAACTTGCCAGTTTTTCACCCTAGTCCTTCCTCTAGGCAGCGATCCATAATCTAGATATCTCTGGATAGCTCAGGGCTAGTCATCCTTTAGGGAACAGACCCCTTTGTGAGTCTAAGACCCTTTCCCTTTCCCAAAGAAAACACAAATGCTCTTTCCCAAAGAAAACACAAATGCTCATAACACTTTGTGTACTATTTTAGAAGGTTCATGGACCCTCAAAACTCCATTTATGGGCCTCAGGTTGAGATCTCCTGATATAACTGAGCATATACTTGAAAAGAGGGCCCCCAGATGATTTCTAATGCTGAGTTCAAATCAAAAAGACAAAATAAAGACTATTCATTTTTTCAGTCATTATTATGTGCGTAGTGCTATTTTCATTTCTATGGGGTGGCAAGAGAAATATGAGATATGGTTGGTTCCTAACCTCAAAAAGCTTCAATTATAGACATTATATAATCACTTATATACACATTCCCCAACCAGCTTTTTATTATATATAACATATATATTCCCCAACCAGCTTTTAATTTGCTAAAAGCAGAGGCTGTGCTCTGCAGAATCTCCAGGAGAACATTTGGACAGTTAAAAAGCAAAAACAAAATCCCCTAGTATTATTCCCCTGAAAGTCCATGTCTGCAAAGAAAGAGGTAACTCGTCAGGGTTCTCACGGGGGACTCAACCTCCCATCCACTTCTGTTTCCACATGATATAAGACGTTAGCCAGACTATGTCCTGCTGATATAGTGCCCCAGTCCATGTCCCTCGTAGGGTGGTAACAGATCCTTTGGAGAGTACTTGAAGCACGGTCCAAACTTCATGGAAACCATGCAGCTCTTGGTACAGTGAGGGGGCTGGAAAGTAACCCCCTGCATTGCAAGCCACACCTTTATTGATACCATTTTCTATAAAATATTATCTCACTACAGGGAGTCTGTTTAATATACATATATACATATATAAAATATTATGTATTTACATAATATATAATCTTATGTATAGAATGCCTACTACATACCAGACCCTATTCTAGGAGTTGAGGATGCAGAAATAAACAAGACCACCAAAAAAAAAAAAAAGTTTGTCCTTATAGAGAAAACATACATCCTAGTGGGAAAGTTATCAAGAAAACTTGTAAACAATGAATGAATATTACAATGCATGTAGTGAAAGTGCTTAAACTAAAAATAAAGCCAGGTACGGGGGCAGAGTGGGGTGTGTGTGTGTGTGTGTGTGTGTGTGCGCTCACGCGTGCACTGGAGCACGCCTGCTAAGACAGTAGGTTTAATAGAGTGTAGGGCAATCAGGGTGGTCAGTGAGTCCCTCTATGATGAACTGATATTTAAACAGAAATTTGGATAAAGTGAGGAAGGCAGCCCCAGGCAGCTCTGGCAGCGGAAAGGTTCAGAAAGACAGAAGAGCAAGCATAAAAACCTTGAGAGGAAATACTAGCATATTTAGGAAAGAGCAAAAAGGCCAGTGTGCTAGGTCAGACTGAATAAGATGTGAATGCCAGGGCTGTATCTAGGGTTTGGATTATGCCTGACATGACTTATAAGGAGTTAGGGTTTTATTCTGAGCGACATAGGGCAGGGCATATTTTCAGGGAGGCCTTACTGCTGAGGAAGCACTTTCAATGTTTAAACTATATACACTATATGAAGGCTGAGGGAGAAGCCTCACCTGTCCCTTCCCAACACATTACATATAATATATACAAAACAGTGCTGAAGGATGTATATATCCAAGGACAGGCTTCAGCATCAGCAAAAATTACAGGGGTTGATGCCTTACATGAAGTCCCAGTGAATAAAAGCGAAGGTGCAGAGCTATAAACCTGCAGAATATATTAGTCTGCATGGCTAAAACTAACCATGGATAACTACAACCCCTGTTCTTGCATAATACCCAGATTGGGTTTTTTGTGTTCAGTCCACTAACTTTAGCTATATACACTGGTTTTACATAGCGAAATACAAAATAAAGATAACACATTGAGACTATCTGCAAAAATCTGTTGTCTATTTATAGAAGAAAAGCATACATATCATTAAACAAAACAAATAAAATGATTTTTCTAAAAAAAATGCCTGTTCTTCCTCAGCACTTATCTATTATCTGTCTATCTATTATCTATCTATCTATCTATCTATCTATCTATCTATCTATCTATCATCTATCTACGTTGCATTTTACTTATTTCTCTTGTTTGCATTTCAAGAACATCACATTCACTGTTGTGTAGAAAATGAGCTCTAAGGGTGGGCACAGTGGAGCGGTGACGAGGGACGGGAGGAGTGCAGACCAGGTAGGAGGCGTCTGCCAAGTGCAGCAGGAGATGATGGAGGCTTGTGCTAGGGCCTTGGCAGTGGAGTGATGTGCTTGTTTTCAGTATAGATCTTGAATGTAGAGCCATCAAGAGTCACTGAATTGTGGCAACAAAAAAGAGGAAATAAGATTTGTAGCCTAAGATGCTGGGAAGGGGTATGAATAGAGATACTAGGGGAGGTGAAAGGAGTATGGAGGAAGAAAGTGTTTCTGAGATGCCTATTAGACACCAAATCTACATGCAGAATAGGGAATTGAACATAGAAACCCAGGGGAGATTGCAAGGCTGGTGACATAAATATGGTTGTCTTCATCATAAAGATTGCTTTTAAAGTTAAATGAAATCACCTACGGAGCAAAAATGGTTAGGGAGTATACCCCAGCACTAACCCTTAGAACACTCCAACTTTCCGTGCTTGGGAGGAAAAGCAGGAGAACTCAACAAAGGAGACTGACATAGAGGTGCCAATGAGTTAAAAGGAAACTCAGTGCAGTTTAGTCTCCTGGAAGTCAAGCATAAAAATGTTTCAAGAAAGAGGAAGTATTTTATGTCAATAGCTGCTGAGAGATCAAGTAGGATGACATTGTAAGATGACTTGAATTAGAATTTTCCATTGGATTTGGCAACATTGACTCTGGTCTGTGAGCAATTGGATGACGTGGTGGGGAGAGATAGAGCCTTGATAATGCTATATTAGTTTCCTGTTGTTGCTGTAACAGATTAACACAACCTTAGTGGCTTAAAACAACACAAATTTATTAACTTATACTTCTTGAAGTAAGAAGTTCAAATGCGTCTATGGGATAAAATCAAGATCTCAGCAGAGCTGCTTTCCTTCTAGAAGCTCTAGAAGAGAATCAGCTTCCTTGCTTTTTCCATCTCCTCTGCCTACATTTCTTGATTCATGGCCTCTTCCTCCTTCAAATCTGTTGTAACATTAAATTTTAAATTCCTCTCTGGCAATTTTCTGCTCTAGACCAGGTACAGATTGGAAAGAGAAAATATGGCTGCCAGCAATAACCAGGAGACGGTATTGGTGAATAACTTCTCATATGACTCTAGGAAGAGTAGAGACATATACTAGTTAAGCCAATGAATGGATATTTCAATGGTGTACCACTGGAAAGATCCTTTTTCAGAGCACTTTTCTGAAGCTCTTGAGCAAGAATGGAAATGGAATCATTCGCCTCACCCTGATAATTACTTGGATATTTTTTCAGGTTTGATCACTACAGGGTTATTTATGGATTGTCCTCTTGGTTAAAACACTTTGTAGCCATCACTTTCTTTATTCCATTCAGTTCTTACTCCAGCAGTAGTCACTGGGAAACACTGAGAAGTTAAATGAATGCTTAAAGCTCATCAGTGAAATTAGAAGCTCAACTGGGATTAGGAAGCAGAATTACTCAGCTGAGTAAGGGCAATAAAGCTATTCTGCAACTCAGGAAGTCTTAAGGTAAACAGAGGAGATTCTTGTAATGAACAGCCAGAGCACTACCAGTTCACTTAAGGTTTTATATAACTAAAACCAAGCATGCATGATGCCAGCTTTCTTCATCTCTTGGGAGCAGGAACCAAAAATGGCAAAAGTGTATCTTCTTTCTTTAAAAAGTTCAATGCAGAGAACTTTCAGTGAGTGGGGATGAACAGCTTGCTTTTACAGTTCCATTATTCAGTGATTCCCTATCAATAGGCTGCTTTTTAAATAGAAGAATATTGGTAGAAAACACACCCCAATTTCAAAATCAAGGTTAAAGGTTTTAAATGAGAATATATATATTTGTCTTCTAAGAAGTTACTAGGAATTTAAATAGTTGAGATTATTCAGTGTCCTGCTCTCCTGTGTGATGTAATTGATCCTTATTTCCATGGCAACCATGTGTAATACTACCACAGGGAAAAAATGACTTTTATGCTGGAGAATAACCAGGATGGAGAAACTCATAACAGAAGATCCTAAACTTCTCTGAAATACTAGGAGAAATCAAATCTAAGTGGGTAGGAAAGAGCTAAAGTCCCATGATATCAGAACGAAAATGAAAATGCCCAAGAGCCGTCCAGGGGGTGGTGGGTGGGAAAGACTGCTCTGTCAGATCAGATCTGAATGTCTATCCCTTCCTGATTGGATAGCCAGAACAGAAGAATCCCAGTCCTGCTTCTAGTTGCCTCATAACTCCACAGACAGATACTCTGACAGCTGCAGCGTCCTGTCCTTGCCTTCAACAGGGAGCTGCTGACAGGCTTCCAGCCAGCCCCCACATCACATTACTGGGCCCTTCATCTTCTCTGCCCACAGAGCAGTCACTTGTGCTTAATTGGGAATTTGAGTTTGTCCATATCCTCTCTCCGTCTCTACTCCAGGTCCTTGGGTTGCTTGCCAGCAGGGCATTATCTAGTCTTCTGGATGGTGACTCCACTTGCCCACATATCACGCACATGAACGCCTAGCTCTTGGATGCGTTATGTCCAGCATTTTGAAATCTCAGCCCTGCCCTTCATTCCCCTCTCCCAATCCAATGGCATGTTCATTTATATACAGGTACTTGCTTTGCTAATTCCTTCCTAAATCTCACCAACTCTTCCAACCTATCATTAGCCTTACTTACTTACCAGCTTCATCTTCTTTCTATCTCCTTCATGTATTTGCTGGATTCATCCATTTTCTTTAAAAATTTACACTCGAACAAAGCTGAAAAGAAGTGAGAACACGGAGACAAGGAAGAGTTCTTTGTCCAGGGAGCTCATGCATGTTGAACCGGGTGAGGCAGGAGTGACTGTCAGAGTCCACGGGAATGCAAGTAAAAAGTTTGCTCAACGCGGGGATCCTGTTTTTATGCTCAGTGGTTCTACCTGCAGTCTTTTAACAGTGGGCTGACAACTGAAAGAGCCTGGATGTCACTGGAGAGCATTTCAATTTACACAATAATCTACAGGCATGTGGGTTCACACTCCATCTATCCACTCAAAAGAATCAGACATCTAATTATGAATGTTTAAAACAGAATGAAAAATCTGATGTTAGCATAATAATCTCAAGATCCATCCATGTTGTTGCAAATGGCACTATTTCACCTTTTCTTATAGCAGAATAGTATTCCATTGTGTCTATATACCACACCTTCTTTGTCCAATCATCTATCGAAGGACACTTTGGTTGTTTCTATGTCTTGGCCATGGTAAATAAAGCTGCAATGAACATTGGAGCACACGTGTCTTTATGTATAAATGATTTCAAATTATTTGGGTAGATACCCAGGAGAGGGATTGCTGTCATATGATAATTCCATTCTTAATTTCTTGAGGAACCTCCACACTGCCTTCCATAGCGGCTGCACCGGTCTGCATTCCCACCAACAGTGTATGAGGGTTCCTTTTTCTCCACAGCCTCTCCAACACTTGTTACTATTTGTCTTGTTGATGATAGCCATTCTGACTGGGGTGAGGTGATATCTCATTGTGATTTTTATTTGTATTTCTCTGATGATTAGTGATGTTGAGCATTTTTCATATGTTTATTTGCCATTTGTATGTCCTCTTTGGAGAAACGTCTCTTAGGGTCCTCTGCCCATTTTTCAATTGCGTTGTTTGTTTTTCGGTTGTTGACTTGCATAAATTCCTTATATATTTTGGATACTAGCCCCTTATCAGAGTCATTGTTTGCAAAAATCTCCCTTTAGGTTGGTTGCCTCTTTATTTTGTCGATGGTTTCTTTTGCTATGCAGAAGCTTTTCAGTTTCATATAATCCCATTCATTTATTTTAGCTTTTACTTCCATTGCCTTTGGAGTCAAATTCATAAAATTCTCTTTGAACCCAAGGTCCATAAGTTTAGTACCAATGTTTTCTTCTTTGCAGTTTATTGTTTCAGGTCTTATGATTAGGTCTTTGATCCCTTTTGAGTTAAGCGAAATAAGTCAGACAGAAAAAGTCAAGAACCATATGATTTCACTGATATGTAGGATATAAAACTGAAAACAACAAAGGAACAAGTCAAATAAAGAAACAAAAACTCATAGACACAGAGGATAGTTTAGTGGTTACCAGAGGGTATAGCGGGAGGGGGGTGGTAAACGGGGTCAAATATTTGGTGATGGAAGGAGAACTGATTCTGGGTGATGAATACAAAATGTGATATACAGATGATGTATTACAGAATTGTACACTTGAAACCTATGTAATTTTACTAACCATTGTCATCCCAATACATTTTAATTAAAAGAAAAAAAGAAAAACCTGATGTTAGATAGCAGGCCTACAAATGAGCAAGATGGCCTGGTCATTGCTTGAAAGTGTTGTTTTTGCTGTTGTCTGAAGAACAAGTGACCATAACACATAATAAAATGGTAATATTTCCCTTTTTTTTTTTTTTTTTTTACCTATTTCATGCTTGACAATAAATATTCTTTTGTAATGATGATTGGCAGAGATCTAAAATCCTTAACGTTTCAAATAGTATTTAATAAAAGTCTTTTGTCTCCAATCAGCCCAGGGAGTGTAGTGTAAGGCTTATATGTGGGAACATTTTAATTAATAGGCATACTTTTACTGACATATTTTAAAATACTTTGCTAGCCTAATAATGTCAGTGTTAGTAGCTCTAAAACATCGTGATGATGACATAAATTGTCAGGCAGGCAAAAAAGGTGCTTAAAAAATACTTGTTGAATGAAATTTGACGAAGTCGGAACACTGAGTTGCATGTCCACTGGAAATGACAATCTTGGTGGCTTTTGTTTGAGGTGGTGACTTTGAGAGCATGGTGCAGATAATCCAAGACATCTCCAGGTGCAGATCATCAGCAAATGAGCCATCAGGTGAATCATATTCTAGCTTCATAAATGTTCTTTCACATCTGTTAAGTTTCTTTTGGGGCTAAAAAGTTGAAAGGGATACATTATTAGGAAGAAAGGTGCTGGAGCTTGATCCCTGAAAGTCAGATTGCGGTGAGTGCAAGCAAAATTTCTTAGCTGTTTGTCTAAATTACAGTAATGACTATCTCAGATGTTTTCTACGAGTTAATTTTTGATTTCATGAAAAGAATTGACTTCAGTACCAGAAAAACCTCGATTCTGGCCCCATGTCTGCCATTATCTTGCTGTGTGATTTTGGAAAAGTTAATAGACCTCTCTGGGCATTAGGTTGCTCAAAATGGATGTTTTTCCTATTCCTAAGTCTCAGTGATATTATTATACACGTGCGACATAGAGCGCTATCAGCGATAGATAACGATTTATGTCTGATTGCTGTCAACTTGAAATCACTATCACCCCGTCCCCATTCTCCTCTGTGTAGCAGGGGATAAGCCTGGAACCACACACAGCTCCCGGAATTCCTCTCTGCATATGGTTTCAGGTGAGAATCAGCTGATGAGAGGCATTCTTCTGAGATGTGGAAGAGAAGCAGGTATCATTCTCTAGTGGCAGTTGAGAAGAGCTGTGTGGAAGATTGCCCACACGGGATTAGCATCGGCTGCGGGACAAACACCTAGAAATCACACACTTTATCCGACAAGCAGCTGAGATCAATGGTGGCAGTTCCCAGCCACTTTTGAGATTTGCCACAACTTCTTAGCCAGCTCCCTCAAATCACTCTCTTCCATCGGAAGTTTCCTGACTTTTACTGCTCTACCCTTTCCAACAGCTGCCTAACCTCTGAAACCTTCCTCCTTGGGGATGCCTCAATGGCCTTACTGTATTCCTGATGGGAACGTGACTGATACGTGACCATAAAATTTCTGCTTCTTTCCAAATCATGCCCACAACCCTTAACATAAAGAGAAACCTACTCATCCAAAGGAAACAAGGCTCTGAGTGACCTGTTTCTGGCTATAGGTGAAACAGTCCTCTGAAACAAACAGTAGAAGATAACTAAAATGTTAAACAAAATATTTCTCAAAATATTTTTAAATGTTTGACTTACTGACAGGAAAGTAATGGAAATTCCCCAAAGCTAAAAGAAAACAGAAGAGGCTCTAACAAAGAAAATGAGATACAGGCAATATTTGAAGAGAGATTCACTGGTCATTTTTTGGAATTTACGAAAAATTAAAATCCTCAGATTCAAGAAGTACCAAAAAAAAAAAAAAGCCACACTGGACAAAGGGCAGACAGCTAGCCACTTGTGTGACACTGCAGACACGTAGACAAATAGAAGATCCAAGAAGCGGCCAGATTAATAAGATGGATGTCCGAAAAAACCCCAAAAACTACTGTTAGACTGATAGCTGATTTCTCAATCACAGCAAAGAAGCCCGGAGGTGGTGGAACAATAGTTTCAAAGTATTGAAGGAAAAACTGCACCTATTTACTCACCGAAAGTATCTTCTGAAACAGAGGCAAAATAAAGACATCTTCAGACACACTAAAACAGATGTCATCACCCACAGACCCTTCGTCATGGGAACTGCTGAAGGATATACTTCAAAAAGAAGGTCAAGGCCAAAACACCAAAAGCAGTGTCAAGCAATTTGTTCAACTTATGGTGACTTTAAAAAAGAATGAATTAAAATAGCAGATGAAAATAGAATATGAGCTGGGAGAGAGATGTCTGAAATAAAGATGTTCTAAAGCCTTCTTGGATGGCTGGCGGGACGAGGCTAGAGATAATAACTTATATTAGCCGTTACCAAGTTAAATAAGTATGTTATAATGTCTAAAATAACCTCATAGAAATGGAGTGTATGACTTGCACGTTAGAAGAGGAAAAACTGAATAGGAAAAAAAAAAAGATAGAATTTTAATCCATGATCAGAGATGTAGAGAAAGGCATGGGAACAGGGTCTGTTGTAGGGTAGTTTCACATCCATGAATACGGGAGGCTGCTTATGGTGGAAAGGCTTTTTGTGCAGGATTAAGGTACCTCCCTCTGGAAGCATTTTAACTGCTCTTGAAGATACAAATCTCTAAATTACGCAATAACCCTATTCTTATTAATAATGTAGTCAGACGTAGGTGGAGACAGTGGCATATGGTAAGGTCAGAAAATATTTGAAAGGAAAACACAAAGTTTTTAAAGTACTCATTTTAAAGAGGCAGGTAAAAACAAAGAAAGAGAACTAATGATTAAGTAATCCGTTTTGTTCATCCCTTTACTAGGGGCAAGAGCCCTGTTCTCTAAGGTTGATTCCACAGGCTGCTGTTTAATAATACCACATTATGATTATAGATGAATTTTGTAGAGTGTTCTCTTTTCTAATCGTGGCACCTGTCCTTGGTGGGGAGGCCCTTAGAGTTTTCTGGCAATTAAGAAAAGGCTCTTGATCATAAAGTGGAGTCTCGAGGTGATCCAATTGCCTGCCTTTCATGATAGGCAAGGTAACAAGCGCACGTTTGTATTCCTTTATATACTGGTAGGTGCTGTTTAGTGGTGTGTAATTAATGTTTCAGGGTTAGGTTTTAATGTCCCCAGGATTGCTTGATTTACTTCCTGGCTAATGTCAATGTGGGAATTCTGCACACAAACCCACAGAATAACCTGGGCCTACTCTCGAAGGGATTTCCTCAATGAGAGATTTAACCAGAAATCAAACTCTCAGCTCTCCCCAAATTGCCTAATGCCTCCGGATGGAAACTTTGCCATCTGAAGTGCTGCCTTTTTTTTAAATCTCCCCCACTCCCCAATTTCTCAATACCTTGTGTTCTAGCAAATTAGATTGAGCCTTTTTGTCCCTTTAGCTTGGGGCCTCACTAGAAGCAGGGTGGCAGTTTGCTGCTAGTTCACTTTTCTAGGACCTATTCGCTGGCATCCATCCAGTCTTTCAAACTGCCTACTCTATGAGAGGATGAAAGGAAAGACATGAAAAAGAACATTACTTCTTCCTACCACCTGAAGTAGAGGTGAACCTCAAGTTATAATTTCATTTTCCTGAGCCCGGCTCTGACTGCCACCAGGATTTGGTGATGGGGGCGGGGAGGTTGGCTAGTTTCCTTCACGGTGGACATTGTCATTCAAGCCCCGTGGGAAAGAAGCAGGCATGCGTCTGTGGATGGATCAAAGCCATAGAGCATTCCCCCAGACCCTTATGTATTATCTATACTTATTCTGCTCAGTCCTCTTATTCTGGTCACCAACTGTCTCCACATTGCCAAATCCTGGGCTCCTTCCCCCCAACCCATCTTATTAACTCTCAGCAGCATTCAGCATAGTAGACCTCTCCCTCCTTGAAACTGCATTTTTGGTTCTATTGGTAGCACACTAACTAGTTTTCCTACCTCAGTCTCTGCTTGTGTCCTCTACCTGCCCTCTAAATGGTGGTGTTCTTCAGGCTTATCCTGAGCCACCATCTTTGCCAGTACTCCAGTACTCTTCCCAGCAGCTCACATCCATCCCCAGGGATTTAATTCTATCCATGTGCTGAGTCTCCAGATCAGATTTCCTTTGAGTTCCAGAGTTGTATCTCTAACTGACATGGCTGTTAGAGGCCCATCTCTGAGTCAACTTGTCCAGAAGTGGACATGTTATACTCATTGCCAAACCTGTCTTGGGCTTCTCCTCCTCAGGAAAAGGAACCATCTTCCCAATTGCTCAAGACAGAAACCAGCATTGAACTTGCCACCTCCCTCACCTCACCAGCCTTATATCCAATCAATAAGCTAATATCATCCATTCTACCTCCAAAATATGTCGTAAATCTGTTTAGATTCTAGCCCCACGGCCAACACCCTGGTGCTCACCTCCACTTCTCCCACACAACACCTCCAAACTGGTCTTCCTGCTTCCATTCTCAGCCTTCTCCATACAACAGCAAAATACAGTTGACCCTTGCACAACATGGTCTTGAACTGCACAAGGCCACTTATATGCAGATTTTTTTCAATATCTGTGCTGTTTTCTATCCATGGTTGGAATTTGTGTATGTGGAGAGCCAACTGCATGCATTGATCTGTAACTTTTTATACAGGGGACTTGAGCTTCCATGGATTTTGGTATCTGCAGGGGTCCTGCAACCAGTTCCCCACAGATACCAAGGGATGACTCAGTTATTGGGGAGTCAAAAGTAATGTGCAAATTTTTGACCTCCCTGGGAGAGAGGGGGAATGTCAATGTCCCTCCCCCCTCCTCCCATTGTTCAACAGTCAACTGCAAAGAGGAAAACAGTGTTTCTCTTTCTAATACTTTGCAATATTAAAAATCACCAGCTTAAAAATGATCTCATACTGGCTTTCCCTGACTGCTTTACTTAATGTCCTTCCTCTTTTCTTCTGATGCAGATTCCTGTTTGTTTCCTTCATAGCACATATCATAATTGGTATCTATGTGTTTTGAAATTGTTTATAGGAGATTTTGCTGACTAAACTGTAAGGTCTACAAGGGCAGGGACCATATTTGTTTACCATTGAATCCCTGGCACCTTGCACAGCACCTGGCAGGGGTTAGGTACTTAATGAAGATTGCTGCTTTATGATTGAAGTCTTTATCTCCACTTGGGTAGTTTTTCTGTTCCCTTGACTGAACCCAGAGTTCATCCTTAGGGGTAGAGTGGGACGTGCTGGGGTCAGGAGGCACTGAATGCAGAAAGCTGCTAGCAGCCATACTTTTAGACTCTGTGGCTGACGTGTGTGTTTGGATATTTTGAGGTATTCTTTTGTGTAGAAAGTTGTTATATATATGAGGAAATTTCAAAGATATTATTGGTAGGTAGAAATATCTATGGAACTTTTGGCTGTTATATTGAAGACGTATGATATATTAGTAACCTATTTATGTTGAAAGAGATGCACAAGGTCATAGCAATTACATATATTTTGTTAAATAGAGATGATGTTTGTTCTGATTTGGACTATGGCTCAAAGATGGATGCTGTTTGGCAGAACCATTTCCAGGCTTACACTTTCCTCTGTTACCACCAATCTTCGATGTTAATTTGGTAACTAGGTACTCATGCAGCCAAAGTGAGTTTTAAAAAGCCACTGAATCAAGAAAGAAGAGTGGCAGAGGCTGAAATGAAGACGTGATGACAGAGGTAACATGAAAGAAAGATGGTCAAAGGAAAAAGGAGAATCAGCTGAAAAAACACCCTCTTTCTATCTCTGTGAAGTATGTAGAAAGCCAATTTCCCCCATGCTCTCCATTGGTGGGCTAGCACTGGCCACAAGAAAGATGCTTGATAATATACCGCCCAGGGTTCCTATTGATGGGCAAAGAGGCTAGTGATGGTGTGCATTAGTGTGTGTATGTGAAAAGTGAATCCACGAATGTGGAACCTCACCGATAGAAACAGAACTCGTTCTTTGATGGCTGCCATGGAACCTAACATTTTAACAATTCAGTAGTAATCTAGAGTCTTCTTGTTTTGAGGGCAGAATAAAAAAGACTCATAAAGGCAGGGGGGATTTCAGCATTTCACTTCTCTTCACAGGAACAGATTTTACCAGTGAAAATTCAGATTTGAAAGCTAACAACAAAACATAACAAAAACCTTTATGCCTTTCTCCCATCTGAGCTTGGAAACCAAAAAGTGCTTGACCATTTTAGAGAGGTATTCTGGAAAGCTCTCCTAGTATGAATTGGTTGGGAATAAAAGCTTGTGTATTTTTGGTGTCTGTCTAGATGTGTTTATATCTAGAACTCATAAAAGCCACATTTTACTATTCTGTGGTGAGAAGGAATTTTGTGATCTTTGAAGAAATGTTGTGACCTTTGAATAAATTTTGCTTTGTTTTTCCTAAGAAGACCACGATAAGGAAGTGAGCAAAATTTTTTGGCAATGGGAAGATTGTCTCAGTGACACAGCTTGCATTCCCAGAAGTGTAGAGGGCTCTGAGCAAACTGACTTGTCATCAACTTGTCCTGCGTGTAGGTTCCTAGATTTTACATTTACAAACTTGTCCAGATTTCCACCTACCCTTTGGTTTTGTGGAACAGATGGCAATGGCAGCCATGGGGACAACTCCGTGCTAACCTTCTCCCCGTGCTCAGGGGCTCCAAGGTCCAAGTCTAAGAATACTCTGAACAGGAAGTTGAAACCCAAAGGTACAGGGGACTGGACAAGGAACATGGCTATCACCCTGGCAGGAAGAACAAGCAATTTGGGACAAAAAGAGCAAGCTCCTGCGTACTTCCCACAGTGTTCTTGTCTCTAAGACTAGGGGTTTGGTGTTTTGATACTTTTCCTTGCATTTGACCCATTGACCACATCTTGCTCAAAATATTCCCTTCCCCTCCTTACCTTCAGACTTTTTGATTGCTCCTTGTCAATTATCTTTGCAAGATGCTCTTCTTTTGTCCATCACTTAAAGCAGAGATTCTCAAGTGGGATTGATTTTGCTCGCCAGAGGACACCTGGTAATATCTGGAGACAGTTTTGATTGTCACAACTGGGAATGGGTAGGTGCTCCTGGCATTTAGTAAGTAAAAAGCCAAGGATGCTGCTAAACATCCTACCATGCACAGGCAGCTCTCCACAACAAAGAATTTTCTATTCTACAATGTCAATAGCGTGGATGTTGAGAAACTGGCTGAACTATTGTTATATCACATTGTTTACTCCTAGACCATTTATTCCTAACTCATACACTCTCTTTGGGTCATCTCTTCTACTTCCACTAAAAAAAAGTATTATCTAACTCTATTGGCTCTCAAATCTCTATCTCCAGCTAAATTTCTCTTCTGAGCACCAAACTCATATCTATGATCCTACCTGACATCTTCAGTTTTATATCCTACAGACAGCCCTTCTGTCTTGTTCTGTGATTATCAGCAAGATAAAACATGCTCATAATTGAAATAGTAGTCTGTAATATATAGTTATCTGTGTTTAGTAAAGGGGAATTAAAATTAGTTTTATTTTGAAAGAACAAAACACAACCTAGTGACACTTACAAGATAATAAGACACAGTTTGAGATGCCACAGGAGCTCTTGAAGTGAAACCCTTGAGTCTTTTAGGTCAGAAAGATTTTTACTGAGTGAGTGAGAGAGAAGTAGGTCTTTGCATTAAACAAGGACTTGTTCTCTTTCACTGTGGACTCCCAAGGGCTCAGCCCAGTGCTACCTATTGTTGTCTATCACTTTCAGACGAGCCTAGTCCTAGTGACACTGTGGGGCTACAACACATATAAGTTGAAATTCATTCCTTTTTGAGTTCCAGGATCACATCTTATATACTTTTTGATTGCCTAGAGTGCTGAAACATAGCTGCTTCTCATGAGATATTTAATGACTATTGAATGAGGGCATTTCCCAAGCAAACTTCTTTTTCCTTTACCTCTAGGCCCCATTTCTTCTTCTAGTAAGAGCCCCACAGTTAGCTCATGTGCCCTTCATGCAAACTGACATACAGACTAACACACAGACTTACTCAAATCAACCAGTTGCTTACATTTGGGAAAATCACTAGTGAGGAACTGTCATTCTAGCAGAATGGTGGGGAGTCCCTTTAGGAATGCCCTGACAAGTCAGCAAGGAAAAGCTGGAAGCAGGAAAGAGAAAGTGTGGAAACTGGTCCATCATGGGATCGGTCATGTGGGGAATTTGGAACTTTGCCCCAGCTCTTGTGCTCACAGGATGCTTCCCTAAAATACTGTTATCTCCCAGGGAAACCAGCTGCCTACACATTCTTAGTCCTTTATTGACATCATGATATCCGAGAAGAAGGGATGGTGTCCTGAATGATGGTGGCTCTAAAGCAAGAGCAGATCCCCGTGATTCCAAAACTTTCTTTCTTGAAAAGAACAGTCTCCTTCCTCCAACTTGGAGCAGCTTTCTAGAGAGCTACCCATCTGTCTGTCTTAAAAACAAGTTTCCATGTGTGCTATGCGGAGCCAGGCAAAAAAGCGTGGAGGAAGGGTGAATTACAGATTGATACAGAGGAGGGGGGTATAAGAAGATATCAAGAAAACCTGGGGGTTTCCACCTAGCCCAATTTCAGAGTGGAGGGCCACGGGCCAGTGGGTCCCAAGATGAACAAAAAATAGCCTCTGCTGGCTGATATCTTCCAACTTCCCGCAGGGTTGTTAGCTCCTGGATGGTGACAATACTGTGTTGAGTCTACAGTTCAGTTGCCATGAAGTAGACACCCAGGGGTTGTTGCCAGGAGTGATATTTGCTCACACATTTCCCTGTGACTCCTAACACCCATTTTCAGGATTTGGTGTGCCATCTATAGCCAAGACAAAAGGTAAAGGTGACCAGCCTGAAGTGGGGCTGACTCTGACCTTGCTGCCATGGACACAGCCTGATATGTGGCTGCCATGTCAGCTGAATCTGGCCTGCAGCTGTTGTTTTCTCCCACCAGGATGTTGGATTGTTTTCCCAGGCTATGCAGAAGAACTCTTCCTCCTCTTTATTGTTTCATTGATTCATTCATTCCTGCCACAGATATTAAGTGGCCAGAGTAGGTTAAGCCCCATGCTAGGCACTGGAGATGAAATGGTGACAGCTCTAAGCTTTGAACTGTTTCCATTGCTAAGGACGGTTTGGCCAGTATTAAATGAAGGCAATAACGGGATTCTGTGATGGGGATGGGCACAGGGAGGCCCAGCCAGGCCAAGGAAGGGCACCTGTTGGATGTTTCAGGCTCTGCCCTGAAGGCAATGATATCTAGGCTGAGCCCTATAAGGTGAGAAGGTCGTGAGGGCTGAGAGGCGGTGGGGATAAGTGTGTGATGTGTCAGTGGTGAGACAGGGAACTGTGGGTAGAGTGCAGAGTAGCCAGGAGGTAAAGGTGGGTGAGGGCTATAGGTGGGTGGAGCAGAGCATAAAAGTAAGACAGGACAGGTAAGGAGATCGCGAGGGGCTTTCTAGGCCAGACTAAGGGCTTAACTCTACTTTGCAACATAGAGGTTCAAATGAAGAAAATCAGTCAAAAAGCATTTATGAATCATGGTGGAGGGGAGTCCTGAAAAAGGAGGTGAGAGCTTTGACCTCAAATTGTTTATAACTGAGAATAGAAGAAACAAACTCATGAAACTGACAGTGTAAAAAGAAAACTGAATATAATTGAGCACTGAAGAGTCTAGTGTAGACCAAAATTGCTAAGGGAAGGACAGGAGTGTGAGCATCTCATGCAAAGACAGCATGTGATGTGGGTGTGACATAGAAGTGACATGGGCCCCAGAGGTAGCAGAAAGGGCGGGGCACTCAGTTCCAAGAGGCAGGATGGTGTCCTTGGGGAGGCTCCTTATTTGCAACAATAGGGTGTCCACATTCCCACTGGCTCTGAATTGCTCCAAGCATTTCGATCTCTGTGTCATCAACGGTATATAATACCTTCACTCCAGGTTCTAAACAGAGAATGAAATACTGTCTGTTGTCTGACTCATTGCTGGAACAAAAACAAACAAAAACACTCATGGGGGAAATGGTATTTCTGGAGTCCATCAAAAGGGCTACATAGTTAAATAACGTTATCTTCTTATTGACAGAATCCCCTTCAAAAGATCTTGTTTTATTATTTTGCCTTCAGATTTTATCAGTTTATGGAACCTAGATCTCTGTTTGGCTGTGAGGGGACACAGTTGAGGTCACTGCGTCCTATAACTCAGTGTCCCCTAAATGCAATGGTAGAAATTTCTTTGAGGCCTAATTACTAGTAGAAACACTTAGTTTTCCTTAAGAAAAAACAAAAGAACTGTGTACATTCCATCACTCTCTTTTTACTTTGACTGTCGGGAAAGGATTGCTAAATTTGAATCTCAATATAGAAGACAAGCAAGCCTCTGGTGTTTCAGTGTTCTCCTGGGTCTTGATTTTCATTTATATCTTCTCATGTTCATGTGTGTGTTTTGGTTATAAGGAGTCTCAAAGGTGGAGCTGGTTGGGAGAGAAGAATTGAAGAATTAATGAGAAAAGAAAGGATTTCTAGGGGAGGAAATGGAATAAACACAAGCATAATGAGAAGACTGGTTTCACTTAAAAGGAGGGAGTCTGTTGAGATACTGTGGAAAATGAGAGTGAAATGAGATTAGAGAATGAGTATAGGCAGTGGACCGAGGCAACAGGGAGCCACAGAAGGTTTTGGAGCAGGGAGTAGAAACGTGAAACTTGTTTTAGGAAGGTTGGTCTAATTGCAATGTTGAGTATGTACCCAAATCAGGGAAAGCTAGGGAGGCGATGCTGGAGAAGATTAAAGAATAGACCTTTACGAGAAGCATTTGAGGGGGAAAGTGAATCACACTTGGATGTAAGAAGGAAAGGAATGAACCAGAGATTACTGCAGGTGTCTATGGGTGTTCTTATCGCCAGAGAGAGTTAAATTAGAGGAAGGAATTTGGGTGCTCTGGAGAGGGAGGGAGGGAGAGAGAGGAGGAGAGCAGGAAGAGGCAGATATACTTCTGATTGTAGGGTCCTAAGATGTTAGATCTTTCTTTTATCTTACCCTTAACTGGATAGGCTCTAACTGGCAACTTCTTCACCTGGCTGGATTCAGTCAAAGCCAACTAGCTTCCTAGCAGCAGAATGCTGCTTTCAGATGTTGGCCAAACTACATATTAACCCAAAGGACAACAATGTAGTAAGTAAAAAACATCACTTAGAAGCTCCGAGAAGATTCAGAAAGTTATCATTTAACCACCTGTTGAATTCACATATGAGTTCATAAATAATGGCATGCTTTTCTTCCTTGGCCCAATGGAGCATTTGTTTCTCTTTCCAGGTCAGTAAAGACTATTCACATTTCTGCCAACATTTTATTATGAAAATTTTTAAACATAAAGTGCAGTTGAAAGAATTTTGCAGTGAACGTTATATTATCCACTGCTTATATTCTTTTATTAATAGTTTACTGTATTTGCTTTATCACATATGTATGTACCTATCTATCCATCACCTCATCTTATTTTGGTGTATTTCAGAGTAAACTGCAAACATTACTACTCCTCTGCAGTAAGTAAAACTATTGGCTTTTCACTTCTATTTTTTGAATTTTTAGCAGGCTGGAATGTGTCAGCTCACCTACGTAGACTATGGAGATCAAAGAGAAACCTGTGGCTCCTTCTGTGGATGGTTTATCTTCCAAATCCCTCCTCCCCAGGCATTTCAACATTGACTCTTTAATTATCATGGTGCCTAGCCTATGTACTTGAGTTTTCCTAGAAAGTGGAAAAGAAAATTTTAAAAAATCCAATTGTCTTTTAAACTTTAATATTTGAGACTGAAAAAAGCCTTGCAGGTAGTGTGGGTAGAAGAGTGGAGAAGAAAAAAAAAAAGTTGTCCCCTAGAGATATAAGCAATTTAGCTTATGTCTGCATTTCCAGATTACCACATATCAGTTAGATGTAAAGCAAACTTTCACCTTTAACAATATAGGGGCTATAGAGAATATAGATGGTTAGAGGCAGAAACTTCAGTGAGGGGAATTGGTAAGGTGAGAGGTAAAATTTGCAGCTGGCAAAGGGATGCTATTATCAAAACCAGAGATTGCCTTACAAGGATTTACAAAACAGCTATTACTGTGTGTTTTCACTGCGGGTAGTTTTCAAGCTTAAGGAATATGATCCAGCAGTGTAATAACAAGCCTGGGTAAAATGACGTCCTGTTAAGTTTTGTTTTGTCTCCATTTTCATGTGGGTTGTATTTATGCTTAAGTTTTAATTGATATTTTGACCATGTGTTTGCCCCCGAGGAGATCTCGTGAAGGCTTTCATTTTTTAAATAAATTAAAAAGTGACATATTTAATATATAGTAAGCAAAACTATCCTCCTTAATATACCCAGAAATGAGATCTTGCCAGTGGAGTAAAACTTGATTTAAAACTATCCATTAGTACTATAAACAAGCCAAAGACATTATCTTAGAGACTTGGGGGAAAGGACACTAGTTTGGGAAGAGCCAATGTAAGGAATTAATTCTCAGATGCAAATGTTGCCTGAACAGCAAAAGGAATATTGAGACAAACATGAAGTGGGCAATATTATGTAAGTTCATTATCAGAAACAGCATATGAAGGAGAAAGTCTCTCAATGACCAGTCCAAGAAAGTAGAAGCTGGCTTGTTTATCTTCGCCAACTCAGCTTAACACAAGAGCTAGTCCAACAAGGAAATGAAATAGAAGAAAGAGGCAGAGATCAGATTTTAAAATGTTATTATCTGATATTTAAAATATGTAGGCTCCCTGAATTTCTTTCACTGGAGATAATAAAGTGCTCTTGTTCCCCCGAGAATCTTAGAGATAAGATTGTGACCTTCCTGGCCTTAAGGATTCAGTTGTTGGAGCCTGCATTACAATGATGAACTGTCAAAATTCTCAGCTCCAGGGATTATCTCAGGGATCAAGGCTGGTCTCTTTCACATGAGTCAGACAAATGCATCCCTTTGTAAATTTAGCTTCATACACAAAGAAGCTGTTTATAACAGCTACTTATCTACTGGTGTGATAGTGAGTAACAGTAAGTGCTCATTATTTTCCATGTTGCCACTCATGTAACCTTGTAAGAATGCACTATGGGCTAGTAAATTTTAGTGCTTATCCACAAGGCTATTTGGCAAACAGGGAATCTAAAGGGCAACTATTATACTAACACTTAAATCAATATTTCATGCTTATAGTTCTGTCTCCAAGATATTCAGATGGAAGCAAGGACAGGAGGCAAAGACATAATTTAGTAGAAAAGGATAGGAAAAGAACAACACTGTCCTTTTAACCGGTGCTTTTGGAATGAGTTATTTAATGGAAAATCTACTAAAATTATGGCTTAATTGACAAGGAAAGATAGCTTCATTTAATTCCCTCTGTTTACACATAGTATTGTTGTAGCCCATGGTGTTTTGTTTACTTTGGAAGGAAATATTTTATCCCCTCTGAGATAATTAATTTTTGTCAGCTTCACTGTTTATAAGGGAAACTGAGAAACTGTTAATTGAAATACAGAATGAGTCACTGTTTTCAGCAATTTTTGGCAGCATTCTAATTTGTGTCAATCCCAGCTTAATTATTAGATATTTTGGAAGCAGAAAGCATATTTGATTTTTCTCTTACTGAATTTTCTCTTCCTCTTTTTAATTTTTTTTAAATATGTGCTGCCTGACAAAGGTTATATAATTTATGTCAACATGAGGTGAAATACCAGCAAATTTGAAATACCAGGAGGTTTATTGTGTCATGCTCAGCTCTTCACAGTAGCTAAATATTTAGAAAGCTCACAGAATGTGGTCTTCCTCCTTTCTTTATTTCTATGCCCAACCCTGACCAAAAATTGTGGTTCTTCTAAAAACTTTTAGCTTGTATTAAGCCACAGTATATGGACCATCACTAATGACATCACTGAAGTAAACTTCCCAAAAGTCATCAGGGAGAATTCATTTGGAAATCCAATTGAATGTCTCTTACAAAGGGCAGGCTCCTAGAAGAGGTGATCAGTCATGCATTTCTGAGTTATTTGTTGTAAAAACATTAATCACTGTGAACTCATTTGCTCCTAATGCAAACTCACTACATTATTCCACAGGAATTCTGTTCCAAATGATGGTTAATGTAGAGAGCAGAAGCTTCCGACTGTGGGCAGGGTTAATAAAATCTGTCAGATCATTGGCCAGTATAATGGGCCTGTTAATGGCTGCTAGTAGAAACTGGATCTTCCTGGCTGTGGCAGAATGAAGGCGGGTGGAGAGGCAGGTGGTTTTGCTGGGCAGGCAGCCCCATCTCACACCTCCTGAGGTGGCCTCTGGGTGACAAGAGCATCACCATGAGACCCAGCATTGCCTGGGCTCTGAGGCAGCCATGGCTGGGAACACAGGCACGAGCTGTGGGCTGAGGAAGGGGTCACGGGGGACCATGGGGACATCTCTGTTACCACACTCCAGCTGCTTGCATGCCATATCCTCCTGCAGGCCACAGGCCAGGGTGCATTCGAGCACCTAGTGCCGTGGACATCCCAGAACTTTGCCTCACCCACTCACATTGGGTCAGTGATGAGACAAGGATGACGATCACAGGAAGAGTGACAATCACAGCTGATGCTCACTGAAAGTCTCCTGGGCCAAGGCCTAAGCCCTTTACATGCACTTATCTCAATCCTCGGAGCAGCACCCCTAAGACATGTGTACTATTTATTATCCCATTTCATAACCAAGGAAGCTGAAGTTCAGATTCAGAAACTAGTCCAGAGTCAGATTTGAAAGTGTGTGCCCTTAAACACCATGTTCTTTCATTAGAGACAGACACACAGAAGTTGTAACCTTAAATCAGAAAGATGCAAGGTATGACAGTGGGCCTGGAAGTCTTTCCATTTGCATATCCGACCAGTCATTATATTAGGACCAGCTTTGGACAAAGTATATAAAAGCTGTGGTTTGTCCAAAATGCTGTTCCTCTAGGCTTTGCTACTAAAATGTGGCTACCCAGGGCCTTTCAGAGGCCTGATTGTTATGTGTCACCCAACAGCACCCTTGATCAGGGGCCCGCAGGAGCCCCTCTCTGTCCAGTAATACCCTAAACTTAAGACTTATTCTTTCTCATCCCGCCCCTGCTCCCTCAAAACTTGACGCATTTTCTGCCATGTGAGGGTCTGACTGAACCTTAGCTAGTTCAGGTAGGGCAGGAGGGAGCTACTGTCACCTGGGGATGCCTCTGAGCACAGAATGATGTGACTGACAGCAAAGACGACCCCAAGCCAGAGCCCAGGGTTCAGCAGCATAGCTGGGTATGGGAGCATTGTGACACCAGCACCGTGACATTCCTATGCCCCAGTGACGACAATAACTGAGGTGCTGACAGAGCTGCCTTGGGGCTCAGGAAAGGGAATGAGATGGAGCTAGCATGTAAAGCCTGTGGAGGCCAGAAGGATGGAAGAGGAATGATAACTGTAAGTGCAAAACATGTAAAATAACACTAATACTATTAGATGTTCCCGATAAGCACAGAGTATGGCAGAAGGGCTTAATAAATGTGTTTAATAAATGAAAGGACATTGCACATAGACTAACGTCACCTACCTTTCCCAGATTGGTTTCCGTACTGATAGGGGAGCAGGCTTCAGTAGTTTTTCCACCCGAAAACATCACTGTTCCTAGAGGCTTGTTTCCTTGATTACATCATTAAAAATCTAGTGTTAAGGGTTTGAAAGATGTGAAAAGACAGATGGTTATGAAGGAGAGGGTGACGCAGGGAAAGAGTGGGAGGCATACAGCGTTTTAGAGGGAGGCTTTCACATACCTCCCCTCACTCACCAGCCATCGAAAGGACAGTGACATAGCACCAGGTACAATGGGGAATGCAAAGATGGGCTAAGATGTGTTCTCTGGACCCCTAAATCTTATGAATACACATCATAAGTGCAAGACTGCATGGTCCAGGATATTAACGCAATAAAAGTGAGTGAAAGAAATTATCCAGAGGAAAATACAGAGACAGCATCATGGAAGATTGCATTGGATATGAAAAACATGGACAATGTGAATATAGGGAGAGAAACTTATTTCACACAGAGTCGAGACATGAACAGAAAGGTAAAAGTGGGAGTAAGCATGCTGAGTGCAAAGGAGAATGAAGGAAACAGCTTTGTTCCAGCGGAGGAATGTGTGTGTGTGTGTGTGTGTGTGTGTGTACGCGCGCGTGCGCGTGCAGGCGCGTGCATGTGTGTTAGGGGAGCAGCAGGCAATAAGCAGGATCAAAGAGGGTGAAAACACACACATTACAAAGAACCTTGGTAGTCAGATAAAGGACTTTGGATCAGTGCCATAAGTAACAGAGTCACTGTAGTCCTTGGACACGTAAGGAGTACAATCTAAGCCAAGTTTGGGAAAGTGTCACCTGGTAGTTGTGTAGGAAGTTAGACTGGAGAAGGGAAGAGAATTAGAAACACCATAGACAGCCAAGGCACCCTGACATTATGGCTTGTCATCTTTTCTCCCACAGCACACATTCATATTTCCCTTCTCCCTGGTGGAAATCGTCCTCAGGCCACACTACTATCCACTGAAGAAGAACGGACTCATCTTGCTGGCTGCTGCTAGCCTTGCTTACATTAGCAGGTAAGACTTGCAGAGGGAAAACCCACTTACTCGTAGACTTGTCGTTCGAGACTCTGAGGGGTATCCCTGAATCGTATTGTTCTGTAAGAGTGCCTTTATCTTGAGATAATAAGGATTTAACCATCTTTAAATTTTCAAGTAAGAAGGACTCTTATTGTTTGCTTTTGATACTCATAGAAACCTTGCGTGCACAAGTATACACAGATGTGCACACACACGCACACACAGCAAATCATGAGTTCGTTTCTCCCTCTCATGAAAAATTAATGATTGCAAAATTACATGTGTTGCTTTCCTCAAGAAAATGTTGATCTTTGGTTCCATTTACAACTGAACATTTGAGTGGCTGAATGGTCCAAGGCATCTAAATATATCCCATCTAAAAAGGCAATTGGCAGGTTGAGTATGCTAGGTTTGGTCCATTCCTGTTGCCCATATCATGATGGGTCAACATCTGGCACTAGAGCTCCTAGAGGGCGTTTTGGCAATCGCCCAGGGGCCTGCAGAGCCACCTGGCTGGAGGCATGTGAGATCATTTAAGTAACTGGCCTAGATTTCATCATTCAACCACCTGGCAACACTAATTCCCAGAAATACTGCCCAATCCTCCATAATCAAGGGAAAGTATTTAGTCGACCTTTCACCCAGTGACTGGAAAACCCCTTTCCATTCTATAGCTTGCTCATGCACTCCATGCTTTCGCTTTACTAAAAGGGCCATGCCAAGCACAATGCCTCCAGATTAGAAGCTAATCGTGATGTTCCTTCTCTAGTTTAGACTCACATAAACTGTTCATTTCTGACAATGTAGGTAATCCCCTAACCCCTAAATCAGCATGGTGCTGTGTCAGAGACAGAAGCCAGAAAGAGAACACCTTCCAAAGGGCTTGGGCTCACAGTATCTGCTCCATGAGCTTCACCAGACTTTGTCTTGGAGCAGATCACCTTTGTGCCAGAACTCAGGTGATGGTTGCTTCCTAACCTTTCCTTCCCTTTTGTGATGTCTGCTCCTCCCCTTTCACACCCCTCTTTCCCTGAGTGCCCAAAGTCTTTCTTGCTTCTCTTGAAGAAAGTACTTGCCCAGTAAATCTACCCCAAGACACCAGTGATCTACACTGTTTTTCCAGCCTGGAGCCTTTGTGTGTTAACAAAAGTCATTCTAGAGAATAAGGTTTAACGCGGGGACCTACTGGTAGTTGACATCTGCCAGTAGCATGAGAATGGAGAGTGGCAGGATATGGGCCATGTATTTGGCAAATCTGGCTTAACACAAAGGAATAAATTCCTAAAGATAGAATTCCTGGGACCTGGGATGGAGTAAGAGTATATCCATAAAGATAGTTCTTTCTGTTGTATGTTTTGAGGAGAAAAAAGGTGATAGCTGGCTAATAATGCACATGAAATTCCATACTCTTTCTTTGGTGGACTTTAATCTTACTTACTCTTTCTTGCCAAGTGTAAATTTTGGAGTTCATGTATAAGATAGTACTTTTGATCTATTAACTTTTTCTACGTAAGGACTTGGCAGTTGACCATGAATCCTCAAATCCAACCCCTGCTCTATTCCAGCTCAGAAACCAAGAAGGTACCAGAGTACCTAAGGCTACTGGTATTTGGGGGGAATCGCAGTTGCCATGAAGATGAGAAGTAGTGATCAAGAGGGCGTGGCTTGTCAGTGTCGGGGCACACATTCTAACAACGCAGGAAATTGTGTGGTTGGGGCCAAAAGGTGCAACAAGATGGGAGTCAGGTGTGAGTGCATTATATGTCCTTTTAATTATTCACCAGTGCTAGGCACCAATGCCAGTGCTAAGATACCAATGATACAAAATGTACAAGACACCATGCTGTCTCTGGGACTGAATGGGAGAGAGGAAAATATACACACAGTGGGAAGATAGGATGGGAAGACTGTAATGGGGTAAACGCAGGGTGCCGTAGGATGCTAAGGGCTGGCTTCCTAAGGAAAGTAATGCTGAAACTGAGACCCAAAGAATGAATAGGAATAAGTCAAAAGAGACATGGGAAAAACCTTCAGGCAGAGGAAACAGCATCTGTGGAAGGCTGGAGGAGCTGCGGCTGTGGCTGAATTGGAGGCCAGGGAAAAGCTAGCTCATGAATTCACATCAATGAGTTTGGACTTTTAAACTGAGGGATTTCCTGTGGAAAAGTTTTAAGCAGAGGAGTGAAGTGATGTGGTTTATGTGAGAAAGATGATTAGAAAGCTGATTTTTGGCTGAAGTGTGGAAATTAAAAAGGAACAAGATAGGGAGACCAGGTGGTGGCATTTGTGGTAACTCCGGACAGTTGACGTTAGCCAATGGGTGACATTATTAATCAATCTGCAAATAGAATTAGAGAAGGTGAGTCGTAGAAGGAGACTTAGAGGTCAGCTAGCATTGGAGACCTGCAGTGTCAGTGGGTTACATGACATTCCCAAGGTCATATGGCCAGGGAAAATCAAAGCGGGGACTTACGTGCAGCTCTATTTCCAAATCCAGTTATCTTTCAGCTGTATTCATATGGCCAGGTATTTGTTCAGTTCACAGTACGTGCAAAACATGCTCTGCTAAGTACTGGAGGGGTCGAGTATGCAAAGAAAACTTAACATTGTCTCTAGAGTCTAAAAGCTTTCCAGAGCTGTGCTTAGATTGGATGTCAAAGTGAGGTCATGGAGCAAGTGGAAGGAAGAGATGGAGATCTGTCACCACCAGAAATATGACTCGGTGGACCCCAGTGGGGAGCTGGCATTTGGGCCTCCTTATCATTAATGAAGCTGTAAATCGCGTTTGGTCTATGAGGCCCCATTATTCCTAGAATAAATCAAATACACTTGTATGTGGCCATTTTATGCCTCACCACTGATTGAAGCTTCCGTACTCCCGTTCATTTCCTGATTCGTGGAGGTCAGACTCTTTGTTGCCTGCTGTCTCCACCCTTATGCAACACTCTGGGGCCCGTGGGCCCTCACGGCCACAGATGACCATCAACAAGTTCCACAAACTGTGGATATCCATGGAGATGTTTTAGGGAAGTGGCTGTGGGTCAGCTGTTAGGCGTGCCTGTTTGGATGGTCAAATAGGGAAACACTATAGCAGGAATGAGGTCAGGAATAGGGTCTCGGGCCAGAGAGAACGTGGGAAACAAACATGAGTCAGAAAAACGGCAATAACTCTGAGCTGGGGAAGCATTTCACTGCCGAAATCACATCACAACAACCTAAAAATAATTACTGAGACCACGGGGACTGCCTCACATGTGGCACTTGATTTCTGTTATGCTTCAGATTGTGAAATTGGAGGGCTGGCCCTTAAGTGGAAAAATAAAGCTTTACAAAGTAGTAATAACTGCAAATCTTTCACTTCCTTTGGAAAGCATTAGTCACCTATAAATATGGTAGCTCACTCATTCCTCCCTTCTCTCTCACCCCAAAACACCTCACCTAGCTCTTTCGGAGGCAGTGGTGAGGAGCAGGAAAATAGAAATGTTCCTACTGCTGGCTCTCATTCATTCTTTTATTGAATAAATATTTCCCCTAACACAGGGCTGGTCTTGCTGGGAAAAGCAAAGTTATATAAAGCCAACCCCCAGCCTGTAGGGAGTTTGCACTTAATAAGTGGAGATGAGCCATGCATACAAATTATAAGAACACATGATGGGAAGTGATAAAATGTCAGTACAAATACAAGGAGCCACAGGAACATGTAGGAGGAAGTGGTTATGCCTTGCTGTGCAGTGTGAGAAAGGTGGGCATTGAATCTGAGTCCTAAAGGACTGGCTGGATTGGAACTTCAAAAAATGGGAGAAAGTGAACAACACAGCACAGTCCCAAGGCCAAGAGAGCACTCACCACGTTTGGACAATGGTCAGCAATTCACTTGCTGACCTCTTAGTGAAAGAGACTAATAGGGAACCACCTTGGAACTGCCCTCTTAAGGCTGCGGATATCATGCTAGAGGCCGTTAGACATAGTATAGACAATGGGAGATATGATTGTTGCTGTTGTGTGCTTGTTTCTATGCTATGGAGGTAGGAATGAGAAGTATTAGTAACATGGCCAGAGAATTTCAAAAGGCTATGTTGACCTCAGTGCTTAAAACGGATTGAAATGGCAAGACATGGGACACAAAATAGAATAAAACAATACGTAAATAAAAGTTAGACAGAATACTCTTTTCATCTAGTGTAGTCATAATGTCTTTTTCTTCATCCACGGTTATTTCATAGTTACAGTGTCTTCCCATGTCTGAGTGCTCAGAGCCCCTTTCACCTGGCTGCAGGTGCTCCTGTCCTCCAAGCCCTCCATCTCTAAAGACGTCCTACTAATTGAATGAGTGCTCATGTTGTACACACTCCTCAACATTGTTCTGCCCCAGACTGTAGAGCCATAGTACCTAGTTTTCTGGGCCCATCATCTCCACCCAGCTCCGCTTTTAAGGTCAGCATGCTGCCCCTCTCCCACATCCCCACTGCTAACAATGCCAACACTGCCAGCGCCCATTAGTCCTCTATGTTGTGGAGCTAAAACAGTGCTACTGGCCACTGAAACAGCCCCAGCTGGCCTGGAGCGTATCCCCACCTTGCTTTTGCTAGATCAGAAATCTGCTGATGCCATAGGTATCTCTGCTAATGTATAAGGTATTGCATTCCAAGTGCAAGTGTCACACAGATATGCAGCTATGACCCAGCTTTGCGGGAGATTATTGACAAAGTCACTTCTCAGTAGCAGTTGGTATGAGGCGAGAGATAATTCCTTTCTTCTATACTATGCTCACTCAGGTGACATGCACAGCAAAGCCACCTGGGCCCCCAGGTTTAACAATCCTCTAAATTTATGCACTCATTTACATGTGCACTCTTACACATATAGATATCATACCCCCAGAATACCTTAAAAACTGCCAGAGGGCTGGGCTGAGTTCTCGGATCAGCCATCTTGCCATACCTCGCATTAGTAATACCCTTCTCCACCCAATCGTGCAATTGTGTATCCTGTTCCCTAGCCACTGTTACCCTTTCCTGAAGCATGACCTTCTTCTGGGACCACCTAGGTGCACCATAGTTTTGTAATCCCCAGTCTTTTTTGCGATCAGAATCCGAACACCATTTTCCACAGAAGGAATCCTTAGCCCTCATGTAAATTAATATATGAAAATAAATATAAAGATGCCACACGACTCCCCTTATTTATCAGCATTTGGGGGCCAGGCCATCCAGCATGCGTACTGAAGTAGGGTGGAAGTGGAGGGGTAGGAGAGGAAATGGTTATCTACACTTCTCGTCCTTCCTGTCTAAACCTCAGCTGCTGCTCACCCAAAATACCTGTTACAGATATTAGAAATAAGAGCAGCCCAAAGAGGGATACAGCTGTACAATCAGAAATAAGGGACATACCTGAGACACATTGTTGAAGTAACAGAATAGGTTCTCTGGATTTACTGGCATGCCCCAGGCAAATGAAAGGAAAAATGAAGGTTAATTCTGAGAATTTTCAGCTGGTAGACTGGGAAGAGAGTGATTCCATTAATAGATGTAGAGAAGTTAGGAAAGAAATAGTGTGGGGTATAAGAAAAAACACCTCAGTTTAAAAATCTTATATCTGGGTCTCATTCTAAAAGATTCTCATTTAATTGGTTCAGGATATGTCCTAGGCATCAGAAGTTTTAAAGCCCCCAAGGCAATTTTAATCAGCACCCAAGGAAGAGAAACACTTGCCTAGAGGCACTTCCAGGAGAGGCCAGGAGACTCAGACCTGGCCTTCTCAGGAGAGGTTGGGTTGCGGAGATCCAGGGAGTTGAACCCTTCTAGTGGTGGGACAAGATTGTTGGAGAGAGAGAGATAGAGAGAGAAAAAAAGAGGGAAGAGGGGCAGGGCGGGGTGGGGCGAGGCGAGAGAAGAGAGGACAGTGAGTGCTAGGGAAATGCCTTCTAAGGGACAGCATGGGTAGGGGGCAGCAAAGCAGCAAAGAATGATGAGATGGTAGAAAACCAGGAATGTACAAGAAACTCAAGGTCCCTGAAGGGAAGAAGACGCTTCATGCCAGAAGGAGGCATTCCAGGGAGGGGTGGGCAGTGATTTTAAATGCCATGAAGAGATTGCCACTCCAACTCTCATTACTGCCAAAACTTTCAACATCCAGGTAAATTACTTATCTAGCACTTTAGTTTCACAGTTTCTATTCATTCTATTTATCTATTATCTATCTATCTATCTATCTATCTATCTATCTATCTATCTATCTATCTCTATCATCTATCTATTTTTGCTTGACCTAAATTTATTTGAAAGTAAAGTAAATTATGATAGGAATTTATGTTTTAAGACAATGGTAGAAATTCACAACTTAATGTTAAAACTCAGATTTTATTTTTCTAGCTATTAAAGCTAGAGGTTGTTTTTCATATGTCATTATTCATATTTGATTAGCAGCATTTTGTATGGGAGGAGTAGAAAGCCTGGGAAAGTAGGTGAACTGAGCTGTGATCAGGAGATAGAAAGGGTAGCAACAGGCTGCTAAGGAATCAGTCACCAGGTTACACATTCTCAGGGACATTTTCGTTGTAGGAAGTCTTCTGCTAACTTGAATTCATTTGCAAATGTAAATGCAGGTTGTGCTTGCCTTCTGGCATGAAACGTAACGCTGACCATCTCACATATTTATGTATGGAGTTGGCATGAAACATGGGACCAGAGGAGCCTTTTTTTTATGTATTCCACTGGGCTAGAAAGACATGACCTGAGGGTTAATGCTTTAAGAATTATGCTTACAGCCCACAAACACCCTCGCTTGCTACTAATCTCTAAACCACAGACTTCCACTATTTCCCTCCTGATAAGCTATGGATTTCATGATAAGCTACAAGATTTAGGAGAGAAGACTATAAGATTAATTTTTAGCTACCGGTTTGTGCCTTCCTGCCCTGACTCACAGATTCACATGGCAGACAGCTCCAAAAGGACACGTATTATTGAGCTCTCTCCTGAGGAGAGACTCACTGAACTCTTCAAAGCAGTAATAAAGTGAACATCAGGCTAACTAAAATTTGGGAGACTACTGGGTACATTTTCCAGTTTCCAGAGGCTGCAGTGTTCTTGTTGGTTCGGGCAGCTGAGAGCTGTCTACCTGCAACTGCAGGGAACAGCACTTAAAGGGAACCATAGGTGCTTGTAGAGCCACCCAAACAGCCATTCCTTTAAAAATATAAAGAACTTGCTGTGTTCTGGCATTTAGGAAACTGATACGCGTGATAGATATGATCCCTGTCCTTGTAGAGCTTCAAGCTGGTGAGAAAGCTAGTCAAATAGGCAACACGGGTAGGTTCATGGTAGGGGAAGCCCATGCATAAGAATGTAACCGAATGGGGGTGAGAGGATGTTCAGGAAATCTTGTTTTGGAGAAACTGACTTTTAAGCTGGGACTTGAAGCATGAGTATGATTCAGCCAGGCAGAGGGCAAGCAGAAGTGTGTCCCAGGAGGTGCAAACGTCAGAGGTGTTCCAAGCAGACACAGCTCTGTGGGGAAGGCCCAGAAGCTGCAGAGCTTGGTTCATCAAAACACAGATGCGGGTCCAATATGGTGGACTGCAGATCTGAGGGTGGACGGCCGGGCAGGGCAAGGCCAGGGAGGCTGGGTGAGGCAGCTTGGGTATTTTTCTAAAGTAACAGGGATTCACTGGAAGAAGGGGAGCACCATGAACAGATTTCTCTTTTGAAAAGATTATTGGATGACGGGTGGTCTATGGCATGGAAAGTGGATTGAAGGGAGCAGGACATCCCAGTGAGTAGGCAATTACAGAAACCCAGGTGAGATGAAGGAGCCTGGACTGAGATGATGAAATGAGTGTCCTGGAGAAACATTTAGATATGAGCTTATGAACCTTACCGGGGGGCTGGGGAAAAGCTGAGACTGACTGAGACGGAGGGCAGTGATGAATTTACTTTTGGATTTGCTAAGTCAGTCCTCTCTTTCCTTCCTACTTTTCTTCCATCTTTCCTTCCTTCCTTCCTTCCTTCCTTCCTTCCTTCCTTCCTTCCTTCCTTCCTTCCTTCCTTCCTTCCTTCCTAACTTCCTTCCTTCCTTCCTCCCTTCCTTCCTTCCTTCCTCCCTTGCTTTCTCCCTTCCTCCCTCCCTCCCTCCCTCCCTCCCTCCCTCCCTCCCTCCCTCCCTTCCTTCCTACTTCCTCCTTTTCTTCCCTCCCTCCCTCCCTCCTTTCCTTTCTCCCTCTTTCCCTCCCTCCCTCCCTGCCTCCTTCTTTTCCTCCCTTCTTTCCTTCTCTCCCTCCCTCCATCCCTCTTTCATGCCCTCCTTCTTTTTATTCTCTTCCTCCTCTTCTCTCCCCGCTCCTCTCTTTCTCCTTCTTTCTCTCTCCTTTTAACATATATTCAGGCAGCCCTAAAGAAGTGATACCAACTGAGTGTGACTATCCCCTCTCTCAGGCCTCTCTGCTGACTGCCCTTCTTTAAATAACTGCGGTCTTGCCTGATACTCTATTTGTATTTTCATTACTTTTTCACTGTCAGTGAACACACCTATAACTTTCTTTGTACTTTCTCTGTGAAAGCAGACTTCATTATCTTATTTCCAGAACTTTCCTTGCCAGAACCTTATGTGAAGGAAACAAAAATGAATAAACAGAAACTTCCCAGGCCGCTAGGAGAATGTCCTTATTTGTTGACCATCCTATACTAATGTGCACGGGAACTAGAAAGCCCGAATTTCAAATACATAAAGTAAACAAAGTGAACTAATTAATGCAACTCATTTAGAATGTCTTCAAATCTCCTCATTGACCCCAAACTGCTAGGCCTAGCTACTTCTGTCCCTTATACTTTCTCTGGCCTGTCACGAGAAGCAGCCATGCAGGAAAGAAGTATTGTGGATGTCCTTCTAAAACGCCCACGCCCGTGGAATGCACATTAACAGAATTCCACTACTGGAAATAACAATATTTATTTTCAATCTAGTGGAGTTCTGATTACATGAGAGGAGCATCTAGACAAGTTAGGGACAGAGTGAGACTAACAGGGCTGGGATTAGGAACCAAGGGCCAACCCTACACTCACACGACCCTAAAAGTGATGCCTGAAATTTTTTTATTGTCATAAAATACACGTGAAGTTTACCATTTTAGCGTATACAGCTCAGTGGCATTAAGTACATTCACATTGTTGTGCAGCCATCACCATCGTCCACCTCCAGAACTTTTTCATCTTCCCCAACTGAAATTCTGTCCCCATTAAACAGAAACTCCCCATTCCCCCATTCCCCCCAGCCCTTGGCCACCACCATTCCACTTTGTGTGTCTATGAATTTGATGATTCTTGGTACCTCATATAAGCAGAATCATACAATATTTGCCCTTCTGTAACTGGCTTATTTCATTTTAATATAATACTCTCTAGGTTCGTTCCTGTTGTAGCATGTGTCAGAATCGCCTTCCTTTTCAAGGCCAAATAATATTCATTGTGTGTATATACCACATCTTATTTATCTGTTCATCTATAGATGGATACTTGGGTTGCTTCAATGTTTTAGTTATTGTGAATAATATTGCTATGAACATAGGTGTACAAATGTCTCTTTGAGTCCTTGCTTTCAAATCTTTTGGGTATATACCCAGAAGTAGAATTGCTGGATCATGTGGTAATTCAATGTTTAACTTTTTGAGCAACTGCCATACTGTTTCCCACAGTATTTACACCATTTTACATACCTATCAATAGTACATAAGTGTTCCAATTTCTCCACATTCTCTCCAACACTTGATAGTTCCTGTTTTTTTGATAGTAGCCCTCTTAATGGGTGTTAAGTGTTATTTCATTGTAGTTTTTATTTGCATTTCCCTAATTATTAGTGATATTGAGTATCTTTTCATGTGTTTGTTGGCCATTTATGTATCTTTGGACAAATGTCTATTCAAGTCTTTTGTCCATTTTTAATTGGATTGTTTGTTGAGTTGTAGAAGTTCTTTATATATTCTGGACATTAATGCCTTATGAGATATGTGATTTGCCAATATTTTTTCTGTTTCATAGATTGTGTTTTCACTCTGTTGATTGTGTCCTTTGATTCACAGGGATGGCCTCTTATATTTCATACCATAGTTGTCTCCCTTGCCTCACCCTTGTCCTGGCTCTGAGATTAGTCTTTGTCTCTTCCACAAGCATTTGACAAGTATTTGAAACAACCAAGATCACACTTGGGTTTATGAAAATTTAGTTAAGTGCAGAATTTCGTTCTTTCATCTGAACTCCTTTGATAACCTGGGATATCCAAATTTGAATGTTGTTTATGAAGCATAATCTAGCCTATCCTAATTGTTACAAGAGATGAGCAGCCTCAAAAGAAAGGTTGCTGAGAAGATTCCCACTATGCCATCCTCAGAGGAGAGAAGCTTTTACACTCTCATTAAATGATTGCAGTGTGCCAGGCACTGTTCTACTTTACACATGTTTAACTCCTTCAGTCCTTACAATGGCCTTATAAAGTACATGATGTTTGTACTTCCACTTTACACATGAGTGCTGGGCATGGAAAGGTTGAATAAATTGTTGAAGGCAACAGGACTAATAAGTGGCAGAACTAGGATTTGAATCACAGAAACCTGGTTCCAGATTCTGTACTGTTAACCAATGATAAGCTGTAGCTAAAAAATCATATTCCCCATTTTTAATTTTAAAATTATTTCAGACTTTCACATCTTCCAGTGCAGTTGGTTTCCAGAAAATTGAATTTTTAGGTTTCACTTAGACACTGTGGCTCCTCGCCTAGCATTTCTTTCCTTCTCTTGGCTAACAGAAATTACTTATATTCTATTCTCACATGAAAAAGATTTAAGCCTCCTGTAATTCCATCCATTCCTACTTCACACTCTATCCATGGCTATATCCATGAAGTAAAATCAGAACCAATAATTAAACCCCAGGCATACTGTGTTACAGCAATAATGCTCAATCTCTGCCCCTCCTATCCCAACAGATTTGAAGAGCTACTTAAAGATACACCTGACTCTAAGGTACAGAAATGCAAACCCTACTTGTCTGGCTGACGGCCAGCCATTGGGTGCCATCTTAGCAGGTTCAATGTCTCAGCAGGTGATACCTCTCAGGAAAGGAATAATTCATGTTCTCCCACACTCTCTTTGGCTAATGATATGTTCAGTATCCCCCCATATTTTTTCACCGACATGGAACTTAATAGATTAGGGGAAATAGCCCAGCCCATGAAACAAGATGTCTTACCGAATAATGCCTATCCAGAAAAGACTCACTTCTGTAGTTTTGTGGAACACCTTAGCTGTTGGCAAATGTCCCCATTGATTCCTTTCATTTGCGTGGGTTCTAAAATCCATTGATCTTGAGGAGAAAAGAGCTTCCCCTGCCCTACTGTCTTAATCACTGTGATTTATCATTTTTTGCAGGGTCCTATGGATCTACTCTGAGACGGGCACGTGGGTGTATCCTGTGTTTGCCGAACTCAGCCCAGTGGGTCTGGCAGCCTTCTTCTCCGTCAGCTACATCTTTATTGCAGGCATCTACCTCTTTGGAGAGAAGCTTAACCACTGGACATGGGGTCAGTGTATTTCTCTTTTACCTACAGAAACACTTCTTACCATCTCTCCACTCCTGGAAATAGAGGAGAAACTAGTCCAAAGCAGAAGGCAGTGATGCTTGATGGCTTTGTCCAAGGACTCAGACAGGTCCTTATCAAGGTGTGCAAAGGAAAAGCCTGGGGGAGTTTGCACTTTCTCAAAGGTCCCCATCAAATTATCTCCCCTCCTCTGCCAAACAGCACCTCATTGAACTTGAAGGCTAAAAGCAATATTGTTCAGATTGCTTAGAACCCAGAGAGCAAGGTGTCACCATCCCCAGCATGAAAACATGGACTCAGGGTCTCCCTCCCTTAAGTAAGGACTTGATGGATACAAAATGTTTAAATGTGAAGATTTTTTGTTTCTATTTGTTTGCTTTGCTTTGTTTTGTTTTAAGGAAATGGGTCCCAATGATCCTTTTAGGTCTTCCTACCTCAGCAGTGCCTTCCCAGATGAGTTCCATCCCTCCCCCATTAGGTGGCATCTCAACCTTTCGTCAAACATTTACCAGATAAAAATCACATCCTGTACTTGAGACTGAAATTCTCATTTCGACAGGGTCTTGGGCAATGTGAGCATGTCAGTAAGCTAAGCTTTCTAATCATAGGTGGGTGGAACCATTTGCTTCTCCATAAGAAGAATTAATCTTAACTTAGTTGATTTTAAAATAAAAGGTTTTATTCTCCTTCATGTTTCCCCCACACTCCCACCCCCAAAATATTATTTTGTTTGAAAATTAACCACCAAGAAGTCAGGTGGCAAAGTACACATTTTTTTTCCCATACCCAAGGAGAAGTGCAGGAACTCTACCCTGCTTTGTATATAAAGAAGGCAAGAGTCACATAGTCTCCCACATAACACGCCCACATGTCATTCTGTTCTAGCAAAATAGAAATGGCGGAAGTAGCATCTTCCACCCAATCTATGAGCTGGCGTGAAAACATAAGCTGTGTGTGCAAAAACACAACAATTCCAGAAGGTTCAGTACAAGAGTGTATATTTCTGAGAGGAGACTGAGACCCTGGAGAAATAAGCATGCAATTTGGCTTTTTCACATGCTTTCTACTTTTGGGGAATTTAACTGATTAAGAAAGTCTCAAAGGTAATATCCTCCTTGAAAGCAAACACTTAGAAATGAAATACTGAAAATTATTCTCAAAATCAGGGCTCCAAATCACAGGAAGCTATTCAGAAAAAAAAATGTGTTGACATTTCAGATGTGTCGACATCTAATGCTAACCAATTTTGGCTCCTTAAAATTCTGGGTGAAGATTTTTGATGTCTTCCCCAAATCTATATTTAAAAAAAAAAAAAAAGAAGAAGAAGGAAGAAACTAATCCATTTAAAATTTGGCAGATATAAGATGTGCAGAGAAAAAAATTGATTACTCAGAGCTTAGAGAACAACTTTTTAAATCAATTGTATTGAGTTCCATAATGATTAATTTTTAAATTGTTAAACAGTGATTTTTAAACATCCATTGAATTAAAAAACAAAAATTTCACCATATTTAATATTATTGAGATACTTATTTTCAACACAAAACTCTTTTTAGTAAGTCTCATTGTGCAAAACTATATCCAATTTTTTACTATAATTAGGTCCCGATGAGCAAATAGGAACACACCAGCATGCGGACCTTCATTTCCATCATGCATGTTTGAATGTTTATGTGAGTGATAGAAACTACTGTCAGTGGGTACAGATACTGTGTCTCTTCTCTCTCTAGATTTTTAACTCCTTAAAGAGAGGATCATAAATGTGTTAAATTCTGAACAGCATCAAAATGGGATCCTAAATGTGTTAAATTCTGAGCAAATCCTAGTTACAATTGGTTGAACAAGAATTAAAAGTTAGATCACTTAAAATGCCAATGGCAGTGAACACTTTTAAATTGCCTAAAACTAAACAGAGCTACCTACGTAAGCATTTTCCCATGTCTTAGTCTGCTTAAAACACTTTAAGCCTTCCCTCAACTTACAATGAAAATGCAAGCCCTTGGAATGCCACACAAAAGGCTATGTGACCCAGTTGCTGACTTGGCTCTTGCTCTCCTTCTTCTACACGTGCACCCCAGCAACACCAACCTGCTTCTTTTCCTTACACCTTGATGCTGTTTCTCACCTCCATGGCCTTCTCTCTCTTACATCCCCTAATCTTTGCCTGTCTCACACCACTCATTCATTCCAACTCACCTCTTACAAGAAGCCTTCCCTGCACTGCCCAGAGATTTGTTTTTACATTAGACCCTGAGTTTCTTAAGTGTTAGGAGTTTGTCTTCTCCATCTTTGAACTCCACATTTGCATTAGCTTACCCAATGGATCAATGAGTGCAGACAGAAGATAACCAAGGGCTCTTCTCTCTAGGATTAAATGGGACTTTGTGCAAAGATGTTCTAGAGCCCGTGGTCAAGGAGTGACTCTAATGGTTGCAGACTAAAGTACTGGACAGGGAGTTTAAGGACCATAGAAGGGTGAGTATGGTATGCTGGTTGGAGAGCTGTTGGAAAAGAGATACATTGTTAGGGCAAGAAGAACAAGATAGTGGGAAGAGCACTGGAATAGAAATCAAGAAAACTAGGGTATGTACCTCACCTGTCCAAAAACCAACTGTGTAACCTGTGTCAAATCCATTCACCTCCAGTGATAAGATGACCTCTAAGTAGGGCAATGGCACATCTCAGTGTGGTCCTGGTTTAATGCCTGCTGTGCCAGTGTGCATATAATTTAGCATCACCTAGTCTTGGACAATCAATTGTATGATTCCTCTATCTCTGAGTTCCTCTCCAAACGTTCTGTTCTGAATCCATGGGAACACTTAAGTAGCTACCAACTCTGTCCAAATCCAAGGCTAACCCTATTTTCTCACCTCCTTGTTCAGCCTGAGCTTTCTTGGATCAGAACAGAAATTAAAAGGAGTACACTGGTGATGCTATGGGAAGCAGTGGTTAGAAGAAAAGTTCTGTGGCAGACTTTCCGGGTTCCTACCTTGTTCTTACTACTTGTAGACCTGTGACACTGGGCAAGGAACTCAGTGTGTTTCTGTTTTAGTTTTCTCTTGTGCATCATGGAGACAATATTAGTACCCACCTTCTGGAATCCTGGAGAACAATAAACGACTTGGGAAGTGTCAAGGGCCAAGAACAGGGCCTGGAATATAGGGGTAGTCACTATTGCTGTTAATCTCATTTTTTTCCAGCAAAAATCAGCAACCTTCTTTTGTATGTGGGTATTCCAATCCTCCCCTTTGATTTTATGCATAAATTACCAATTTCCTCAGCTAAGGCAATTAAAAGTAACAACCACCTAACCAAATGCAAATTGACAGAGATGGTGCAGTTCCTGAAGAACTTATAGAGTGCAATAGGAGTTCAAGCTAACTGAGGCTAGAATTAATTTGAATCCCTGCTTCTGAAATCCTGAGACACAGTGTGGTCTGTTGGGAGTCACCAGCCAAGTACCAGTGGTCAAGAATGATCAGTCAAGACTCATGATATGCAGGTGTCTCTCTGGCAGTAGTTCTTGACCTTGACTGGACATTATAAAATCACTGGGCAAATTTTACAAATGCTAATTCCCAGGTCCACCCCAGATCTATTAAATCCATCTCTGGAAATGGGGACTTGACATGGGTGTTTTTAAAAGCTTCCTAGTTATTTTAATTTGCAGTCAGTGTCAAGAGCCACTGTTACAGCAGTGCCTCTCAGATTTGCATTTTCCTGCAAATCTTGTTAAAATAAGGATCTTATTAAAATGCAGATTCTCTCATTCAGTAGATCCAGAGTGTAGCTTGGGATTCTGTTCTCCTACTGTGCCCCAGAGAAACAGATGCTGCTGGTCTGAGGACACAACTCTATATGCCACAGGAACCTGGACTCCTCTCAGCTTAGAAATGGTGTCTACAAGCATCCTAATCCAATGTGGTGTTCTCCGAAGTCAGCTGCTGGGCAGAGAAGGGTGCCGGTAGTGATGGCCACAGTTGCTGAATATCTACCCATTTTCTATCTCTGCATGTGTTATATCAGTGGGTTAAAGTGCAGAGGAGAGTGACAAGGGCAATAATAAGGAATGGTACCAGGAATCAATTGTAAACTTGGAAAGTATGTGACATTCTTCAGGGGTACATAGACGTAGGGAGCCGTGTACCAAGGGGACAGATGCTGTCAGACCCTCAGGAAGGTCTTGCTGGCCTTCAAGAAGATGTTCAAAAAGCTCTCAAGTGGTTCCAGAGGGCCACCCTGCATGACGTGTCACCATCTCACTCCCTGCCCTGTAATAGCTTTTATGTGTCATGGGACAGAGGACTGACTCATTATTGGGATCAGCTAGATACCCACCAGCAAAGATTCAATGTCTACTTTTGGGGCAGAGTTAGGTGGAACACTGATTTCCAACAATGATGGAAGCAGACAGGAGAAAGCTCTCTCTGCAGACCATTGCAAGCTTGGTCCGCCATGCCTGAGGACCTGGGGATACCCAGACAGATTCTTTCCACCCTGACTGGGAGAAAGAGGCCACTGCTGAGGTGGGGGGGACTGGGGCGAGAGGGTCTCAAGATAGGTTGCCTTCTCTGCCACTTAATACTTAATTTTGTTTTTATTTTCTTGATGAGACACAAGGATACTGACCACAGGACACAAGTCCATCCCAAGGACAAAGCCAATCCACAACATATATCAGGCACAGAATGAGGCTACTTGCCTCCAGGCCAAAATGGAGGGCCTCTTGTATGTACTAGTAGCTATGGCAAGAGAGGCAGTCCCTCAGCTTATGGCCCATGACCTCTCTCAGTACATTCCTGAGGGGTAGGTACTGGGGCCTGAGACCATAGATCCTTTTCCACCAAACGACAGTTTGTAAGCTGATAACTCCTGTCTGGCCAGCCTTCCTTTCATATTAGTTGCTCTAAAGCAGAATTTTTAAAAAGGAGATTTTATTGGTAAACGCAGCTTAGAGGCCTTCTAGTCTATCGCCTTGATTTTATCCATCAAGAAATTTGTTGTAAGAGCTGCCTTGCATGTTGTCCCTGATCATTTCATACGAAAAGAATCTTATCATGAGATAACGCCACGTGTATTTCTAAAGCATTTTTGCATTTCTTTTCCTAATTTCATCTCCCTAAACTGAAAGATAGTCCACTCTGGATTATCACATCTCCCTCTTCCTCAGCCTCTGTCCCCATAAGGGTTTCTCCAGCCAGCCCTCAGCTCCATCTCCTTCCTGCTACTTCTGCACTGCGATTGTGTTCATCAGTGCTCACATCTCATTCCTCTAACACCTCATACCACACCCCCCTCCCCAACCATCTGCCTTCTCACCTTTTCCAAGCCAACCCGCTAAATCTAGGCAAATGTTCTTCCAATTTTCAATTCAAAGTCTAGCAGCAGCTTTGTGGTTATAGATACATAGATGTAAATCTTTGTGAATAATATGTTTTTACTTATCACGTGTTCTGACTATTGGAATAATAAGGGGTATAATCACATATAGTATCCATAGTGATATTGATTACAAGAATAGTTCCTTTACCATGCCAGCAGAAAAAGTTTGGATCTTGCACAAGACGAACATTAAATGTTTGGCCTAAAATATCTCTACTCCTTGGTACTATCTAACAGAGGATGAAGAAAGGACGAAAATAAGTCAGGACTGTACCTAATTCCCTAGCAGCCAACTAGAAGGGGTTCCACTGGGAAAAACTCCCTTCAATGAAAAGAGCGATAACAATATTATTTTCCAATCAAACTTCGAAATCCATTTTGAGAACTTTGTTTGGGTAGAATAATATAATCTGTGACTAAGTCAACAGTTCCCTTATCTCCAGCCATGCACTATGAAAATGTGGTAGGAAAGAAATTCTGACGACTCAGAGAAGCCTAGAGACTGCTCAGCCCCAGTATGCAAGACTAAGGCCCCACCCCCACCTGCTAGAAACAGAAAGGCAAATATCATTTCTAAAAAATTCTATTCACACCATGTAAGTCTCTACAGAATGAAATGACTGCTAGAGTTCCTCACAGAGACACATTTGAGGACAGCACCTTCTCTAGCATTTTGGTGACCATGTGGTGCTCCATCTAGCTGCTTGGTATTCGATATGGGCCGCTCTGACCCAGTGGAAGGAGCCACCTGTTCTCCTCATCCAAAGGGACTTCCTGCCGCTACTACCACTCCTGCTTCTGCTGTTTCTCTCTAAGCCTGCACATTCTGTCGTGTTTCTTACATGGAGACGGAGTTCCTCATCCTTGGCACCTGGGGTCAAAAGAGTGGGGTTATGATGACAGTTCAACTCAAAGCACTGGGGTTGGTAAACAACAGGCAAAAAGAAAGTTTTCAGAGTCCGCAGAATGACTACAAGGGGAAGACATTTGAGAAGTTTATATTGACCAAGCTCTTGAACATGAGGGAATTCATGTGTGACTTAGTCAAAAAATGATTCATTCAAAACCCAAAGTATATACTTCACAGAAGGTACAGTGTTTGTACTTAAAGGCCTAATGTAAAGAAAACCTAACTGGGGAGGAGAAAATTCACATCAAAAGCAAAAAATAAGTGAAAGCATAAATGAAAAGAACCTGAAGCCTGTAAAGCTGGATAAATTAGTAAGGCTTTGCTAGAGTGACGGGTGGTAGTCTGAACGGGTTTAGAAGGTTTAGAAGAACAAGGGAGAGGACTGTTCTTAAAAGTATTGAGAGACATGACTACGGGGACGGCCATGAGGGCTGTGAGGATCCTGTGAGGATCACATGGCACCTCAGTGTGATGAGGGTGCCACAAGCAGGACTTCAAGTTATCAGTCACTAAAGCCTCTGAGAAGGGGAGATCAAGAAAAATAAAATTAGGAAAATATTTAATGTTCACTGTTAAGGATATAATTTAAGTGTGTGTGTGCATTTGGGGGGTCAGGGATTAAAAGGTGAAGCATGAAATTAGGAGAAGGAGATTGCTGTGGTAATACTGAGCCAGGACTAACAGAACTCTAACTGCCAGAATGATCAAGAAGATGCTGAGTTGACAAAAGTTTTCAAAGTGGGATTGATAGCATTTGCCAATAGACAGGACAATGAGTTAATGAATTTTAGAAATTTCAAAGCTCATGCAAAGATTTATGATCATTAAATATGGGGCAACAAGTTGCTGGCTGGATGGAAGTCATTCTAGAAATCTGATGATGTAATTTCAGTCAAATAAAGATCCTTTAAAGAGCTTACTAAAAACTAATCAATATGCCAGTACTTTTCCACCTAGGCTGATAAGTTGGTGTGGTGAGAGGTCATGGAATGACCCCTAATTACGTGAATATTCACTCTTCTATTTCCTCTCTAATTTGATGTGGTCTCTTTGTCTCCATATGCAAAGTCTCAGTTTGTTGATGGATTGTGCACCGCCTGCAAACATGTGGCCAAAATCAACAGCAATCAGTGGTTTATATTAGACATGCAGAGCCACATGAAGACCAGCGGCACCACCAGCAGACTGGCCACCATGAGCCGAGCACCAAGGGGAGACCACAGAGTGGCTTCCTGCCCTTGCGATAATGGTGGTGGCACTCTGCTGTCTTTAAAGTACATCTTCCTACCTTGGGAAAAGTGTTCTCGACTTTCCACTGCCCCAAGGGAGGGTGAATGTCCATCTGTATAAGAACACCTGTTAGGGAAACCCTGAAGTCTGAAGTCTCTGTTCTTGTTTGCACAGGTGACATGAAGCAGCCAAGAAAGAAGAGGAAGTGATTACATGCCATTTTCCAAGAACTAAGGAGGAAGAAAACACGAGAGTTTTTTGTTCTGTTTTTGTCTTTCTTTGTTCTTTTCTTTCTTTCTTTCTTTCTTTCTTTCTTTCTTTCTTTCTTTCTTTCTTTCTTTCTTTCTTTCTTTCTTTCTTTCTTTCTTTCTTTTTTTGGTATGGAGAGGTGGCGGAGAAACATAGGAAAGTAGAAAGGACAGGAAACCATATTTAAATTTAATAAGAGGGTTATAAAAGTAGCTTAATTTGAGGACTCCTGGTTTTTGAAAGGCTTGCTGGACATGCCCAAATCAGCTATTGCTGTCTCAGAATTTGTGACCTTTGTCTGACCTCTGTGGAGGATAGTCTGTGCCCAAAATCTGGCCATAGGCCAAAGGAACTCATAAACTCGGTGTTAGAGAATATTTAGACAGAGTAAAGACTTTAGGATCATTCAAGCTACTCATTTTACAGAAGATGCTGAGGACCTAGGTGAGAAGTTACCTGCATGAGGCCAAGTGTCAGACCGAGACAATAGCTTTAGTCTTCCAGATCTTGTAACTTCCAATCCTGTACCATTTCTGAATAAACCCAACTTTCCTAAAAATAAGCCTTTTTTGTAAACTAGTTATTTTCATGCATTGCTCAACTAGTGTTTTTCCCCTCAATCTAGATAGACGTATAGGGAGATGGCTTCTACCTAATTGTCTGTCTACCTAGTAAGGTATGATAGCAAGTTATTTGGGGCAACGACAAAATAAATTACAAAAAATATTAGGAAATCTGTCTGTCTCTCTTGTGAGCAAGCATTCAGGGCAGCTATAAACACTGAACATGGTGACATTGTCAAAATCTCTTCCATTTGAGTTTTGATTAACTCATCAAATAAATGCTGTACATTTGATTTGGGAACAGTCTAAATGGGACGTGATATGATTATGAGGAGTGCTGAGAGTGCTTTGGTACAAAGTGCTTTGCTGAGTTCGTTTGTAGTTTAACAAAGCTGACTGTTAGGTGATTAGCAAGCACATTCATGAACCCTGCTTTGATTTTCCTAGTGGAATTTTCCAGGTCTTTATTTCCAGACATATTTTGTAAAGAACACAAATGACAGATGTCTAGTAGCAGGTAAACATATTCAAATCCATGGGTGTGTCTTCAGGCCCAGGTGAGTTGGGGTGTGGGCACCAGAGTAAATTGTACTTGGACTTCCCAACCTAACATTATACAGGAGAAACTTGGTAAAAATGGATGCAATGTGGTAAAAACTGTTTTGGGAACCAAATTAAACCTTGATTGCTGCATGACTGACTATTGTGCAATACCTCTTCCAACACCAGAAATACCTCAAAAATACCTAGAGCAGTCTTGAAGGGTTACGGAAGAGACAGGCTAAACCTGTAGGGGAGGCATTACAAGGGGAGACGAGGCGAGGCACCAAGAAACCCGCGTGATCCCTACTCCTCTACTATCATGCAATATGAGCCTCAAGTCTTTTTGGATTGAGCTGGGAACACCCACTCTTTTCCTATACCTTCTGCTTTTTGACTGCTCCAAGCACCTGGTCTCAGCAGAAGCCCAGAAGCAGTTGTCACAGTGGAAATTCTCCAACTATGAAGACCACAGGGGATCACCCAAATTTTCCACACCCCAAAGATGACTCGGGCTGCATAGGTCTCAGAGTCATAGTAAGCTCTTGGCTAGGATGAGCCTGCAGGTTTCTATTTGTGGCTCCACTGTCCCCAGGACCAAATTAAACCTGTATTGCTGCATGACTGGCTACTGGGCAGTATCTATTCCAGCACCAGAAATACCTCAGAACCATTTCCCATTGAGCACACAAGTGCTTCCTTGGTGATGCTGTGGCTTAAGAAAGGAAAAACAACAAAACACCTATAAAGAACACTGATTATACATTCATTCAAAGGTATGCAGTGCCTATATAGGCTGTGGTAGGCCATTGCTGGTTAGAAAACAACGATACAAACCAAATGATGAGATAAGCAGCCATATCTGTATAGCGTCATGTAATTTGTTTTTTTTTTTTGTTTGTTTTTGTTTTTTTTATTTTTTATTTTTTTTTTTCCATGTTAAGTATGCATTTTAATGTATGTCATTTTTAATTTTAATTTTAGAAATATCTCAGGAGATGTCTCAACATATATTAAATTACATCCTTTCTGAAATAATTCTTTCTTCAATTATTACTCCATTTGCAATTATCTGCAGATTCATTGCATAACAAACAAATTATGTAAATTTATGAATCTAATCATAGTGATATCTCAATTTCTTAACTAAGGACATTTTATAACAATGCAAACCGGTATATTCTCGATTCAAGTCCAGTTCAGACATATGATTTGCAAATATTTTCTCCCAATGGGAAACTTGTCTTTTCATCTCTTAACAGTGATGTTCAGAGTCCAAAAGTTGTTGTTGCTGTTGTTATTGTTATTCTTATTGTTTTGATGGAGTCGATTTATCTTGTGCTGTTAAAAAAAAAAAAAAGGATTATGTGCTCACTTCAGCAGCACATGATGAACGTCTAAGTATTACCTTGTTTTGTACACCTGAAACTAATAAATAAATTAATTAATTAAAAAAAAAAAAATTTAAATTTAAAAACCTGTTAGAGAAAAAAATATCAGAGAAAATCTTTATTAATTTAGGTGAAGAGACTTGACACCAGAAGACTAATTATTTATTGATTGATAAATATGGAACACTTCATGAATTTGCATGTCTTCTTTGCCCAGGAGCGTCATGTAATTTGTAACCACACTGACATCCATGGTCTCATTTTGCCCTATGACAAAAATCTTACAAGTAGCAAATGTATTGTGTGCTCATTTTACAAATGAGCAGCCTGAGTTTCTGATATTTGTGTGCCGATATATGATTAAAAAGCAACTCTCTGGAAAAAAGAAAATTTTAAGTCCCTGATTTCCATGGTGTAAACACTCTGGCGTGGCCTTTTTCAAGCTACCAACGAGTCACTGAATGCAGAGCTGGGAAGAGACGTGCACAGCCACTCAGTTCTCGCGAGCCTGAACAAGCTGGCTTCCGCCCAGCACCGGGTTCAGAGGAGGGAAGGACTGATCCAAAGTCACAGAGATGGTTGATTCCTGAGCTTACCTTCCTTCCTCTTTATGACAGAGCAAAAAAAATAACTGGTCATGTGGAAGCCTTTATTTAAAACAACAAAAATGTATGTATATCTGCAAGGCTTGACAAAAGAAGGTGGTCAGGGGACCCCAACTTGAGCACTCTTATCCATACAGGCAGCGGGAAGAGTACCACGACTGCCTCATGGATGGGTCTGCACCTGTGCTTATGTTTTGGAGGTGCCATCTCACATGCGACACCAATTCTGAATTTGAGGGAAAGACTTATCTTGGTTGTCTACACAATACATTAGCCCTACCCGCCCCCAAAAAGAGTCATACATTTCTCAAGCTATTTCCAGCTCCCCTGCACTTACTCGCAATACTTATCATAACAGAAAGTCAGTTTCACATATTGTAATCCACAAACACGTTGTGTCTGCACATGGAGAGTGAGAGGAGGCTGAGGAAGGACTGAGGTGAGGACAGGCCTCCCAGAAGGCCACCTGGCTAAGCACTGAACCCATCTCAAATCTGAGCAACCCACCTCCCAGGGGAAGTGTCAGAAACCAGAATCCATATCCAGACATTGTTTTCCTTTTTCATGCACTTGGTGGCTCTTTTTTTTTTTTTTTTTTTTTTTTAATAAAGCATTTGAGTAGGCAGCAAAGCCAGTCAGAACTGTTTATTTATAGCTGTGGATTTTCAATGCTGAATAAATTAGAAATCATTGCTGAATGAGGCCTGCGCCCACTCACACACGCAGGGCCGCTATCTGTGAGTCCTTTCACGGAGTTTGACTGTACACAGTCTAAAATGGGAGAAAATGACATGCTCCAAGTCAAATGACGGAGTCACAGCTAAACTGCAAAGCAGAAAACCAGCAATTATTTTTCCTCAGCACAATATGGGGAGTACGACAGGTGCAATTATCCAATATTATTTAACAGCACTGGTTTGCGGTATAGGGAGAAAATAAAGGTTTCTGTGTCGTAGAGAGGAAAGAAACAGAAAAAAACCTGCCTCCCAGCTCCTGTTTCTGTGGATTAAGCTGGGTTATGTAAATTGAAACTGGCCAGGATTCCGAAAAGGAAAGAGAGAACTGCCTGGATCCCTCATGCTTCCTCCCGGAAGTTCACAATCTGCCTGGTCAGGGACTTCTGACCTTGGGGACTCTGAACATCGTCCTCTTAGCTCCAGGTAAGACTGCAAGAAAGGCTGGGTTTGCTGAGTTCCTGTCCCTAAGAGGGGAACCCTCTCCTGCGTTGGCTCTCCCTCCCTCAGCTGAATTAAGTTGAGGTAAAAGAGAAGGCAGCCCACATTGAATAATTTCCATTTCCTTAATCAAGTCTCCCCTCTTTGGCCCCCAGCACATTTTTATTCCTACTCTGCAGCCTTTTCTTAAACTGGTCACCCTACCTGGAAAGACCTCTGTTCTTTCAGCCACTATCGAACAAATACATTTTCCTTCATAGTTTCAGAACTTACAGGAGCATCACTCCCTAGCTCTCCTAAAAAGTTTTCTTTTAGCTCTCCAGGCACTGGACTCATTCCCTTCTTGAAATCTCATGGCAGGTCACACCAGTCCTAACCAGCATTCAGTCACTCTCTTCTCCAGCTAGTCTCTTGGCTTCCATTTCCATAACATTATGGAAAGAACCTAAGATTCAGAACCAGATCAGCTCTGAATTCAAATCCTGGCTCCTCCATATATAGAACTTGGGAAAATTAGTTTACTTTCCTGAGCCTTGGTCCCTTGAAGTCATATGCGAATACCGACCATAATAAAATAAGATTATTTAAAGTGGTGGAAGCAAGTGCTTGGCATCCAAGAATCCTTATCCCATCCTGCTTAACTGCAAACTCCTTGAGGCCATGGGCCATGTCTAATTGTCAGTATTCCCCATAAGGCCTAACTCGGCACCATGAGAATGTACTGAAAATACTTACAGACTGACTTAAGGATTGCTTACATTTTATCAATCCTGTAGGCTTCATCACCAAATATCCTCCTCCTCTCCCAGAAGCTGAGATTCCCAACATAAGACCCCCTGTTTCATTTAAGATCCACTCCATCCTAAATCCCAGAATCCTATTAAACAGTGACGATCAAGTTATAGTTTCATATGACCTAGCAGTGGAAGCACATTGATGAAATGGGACACAGGACAAATAAAATTTGATAAAGAGAAAAAGGATGGAGGAATGGCATGGAAAATAAAGATTGCGTGCTGGTGAAGCTCTGAATTAGATAACTGAATGACCCTGATTACCCCCAAGTAGAGCCTATGAGATACAAAATTCCAAGTCAGGGAGACTGATCTTTAAAAGAGAAAGTAGGTATCGTTAAGGCCTGGTTTATTCTGACTCTTCATTGTAACCCAGACTTCAGTCACTCCAGTGGTGTGAGTCTTCATGGACCATGGAAAGGGCCTCTGCTCTTACTACCACCCCGTGTATCTTGCTAATGTATAAAAAATTATCCACCAGCGATAAAGCCTTTCATTTCACATGTAAAGACCAATTTAACATGCAAATACTTAGGAGAGAGGTTACCTATTGACTTATACTCATTCATGTTCAATTATAAATAAAAGATATTTGATGATTGGAAAGCAAGTATTAATATGGGAAGGGGTATTCTTGGCAGAATGAAAATGGGTACACAGTGAGGAAAGGAACAGCTACAGAAAGGGTCAGCGGCAGACTCTGAGGACAAACCTTTCCTAGTTCACAACATTTTACCATGCGAGTTGCCAAGAGAAGACTGGGTGTTTATCTTGGCTCTCTACCCCTCCTTGGGAGAGCTAATCTATGGTTAGCATACCCCAGAATAGAGTTAGACAGTGATCCTGCCCACTGATGGGTCAACAAAATTCTACATGCCTTTGGAGGAGTAGAAAGAAGAGGCACAGCTGTGACATGTCACTCTTTATGTTTTCAGTCTTGATTGTCTGCCTGGCACTACAGGAATTTAAACTTGTTTCATGGCTGGGGAGAGAAGTTAGTGTTCGGTTGTCATCATTTTTAAGAAAGGCGACAAAGCAAAGACAAAACTTTGGATTCCATTGGTTCATGAAGAGATGTAGTCAGGGTTGAACTTCCCCGAGATTCCTTCTGTGTAAACATCAACCAGTCCCAGAGCTCCTGAAGTGTTGAAGAGAGACTGCCTCTTATTAAGGGCTCACTATGTGCGATCTTGAGGGCAAGGGTTATAGCTTATCGTTTTCCACGCAGAGCACAGTACATAATATACAGTAGACTTTAAATACATACTTGACGCTCAGACAGATTTAAGTAACTGGTTCAATTATTTCATGGAGGTATTAGAATTCAAACCTACATCTATCGGACTCAAATATTTCCCATTCCACTGTGGCTTTTAATATTTCCTAATGGATGTCTTCAGAAATAAATTTTATATTATGACCCAGTAGAAACACACATGTACTTTCAATATGTGTGATAGACCTCTTTATTTTCTATCCTAGTATCTTCTATTATTTGAAATCTATTGTGACCATTAAATTGATTTCTTAATCCAACAATAGGTGTGCAACCAATAAATTACACAACACTGCATTCCACCATGCTGTAGGATTCATTAATATACTGAACAAGTAATTATCAAGTGCCTACTATGTGTATGGCGTTGGTCATATGCACTCCATGGCATGAGAATAGGGACACGGTGGTCATCGTCCTTGCCATCTGCATTAGGGTTAGAGGCTTCTATTCTTTCATCCTGCAACACCTTTGGGAATGCAGAACGAAACCCTGTTTTTCCAGCACACTCTGTCAGCAGCTGCTCTGCTAGACTGAGCTCCTTTGAGATGCTGACAGGAAGAAGAGAAAAAAACACTTCCACGACAACGGATTACAAAACCTTCCACTGAGGCTGTGGTCTGGCCTGAGCAGATAGATTTGGTTACATTTTAGGGATTTGTTTTCACTCAATACTTAATCTTATTAAGATTCAAACTATGAAGTTAGATGATATAGAGTTAGGAAAACAAGTACTGTATGATTTTACCTTGCCAGAAATCTGGCACACAATTCTGAAAACTCTCAATGTAGGCGTGTTTTATTTCATTGGAAAAATTTTCTAACTATAGTCTAAAATGTACCCACATTGTCATTTTATGTACATGCATTAACTCAACTTTGCCAATTTTTAAAGTCATGTGATTAAATACAATTTTTTTTTTGGTAAAAGTAGATTGCATTGTAATCTTTTTATTATAAAATAGATTGCATTGGCACTGCTTGCATTTTCCTCTGCCAGACTTCCTGCCATCACGACCTTTTAGTGCCCTCACATATCACCAAACTAAAAGGCCAAGGGATCTATCTGCAACCAATTCAGTCAGTCTTCCTGATCAGCAATGTGACTTTCTGGGTAAGACTCACATAAAGGGAAAGAAAAGACCTGTTACCAAATATCCTTCCAACAGATGAATTTCTCCCAGGACCACCTGGGAGCCATCTTAGAATCTGGACATGGAATACAGGGGTTACTTGAGTGGCTGATAAAACAATGGTAAAGGGAGATTTGTATGTGCATTCTAATTTAATAAAAACGCCACATGCTCATGAATCTTGGTTCTGTCCTTGCTTATTGGGAAAGAGATTGAAATTATATCTCGGGAGTGGTGGGGTAGGTATCTCCAAGGGTGAGAGTCAGCAACACTCTAAGCTGTTTGTGCATAAACGTGGTTGTGTGTTCCAAGGAGTTGTGCTTGTGCGCCTGAGATCAAAGAGCAGCCAGCCTTTTTTCTCCTGGTTGGTGGGTGGAGGTGCCCAGAAAAGACAGTTCTTTGATTTTTTGACTTATTGCATTAATGACTCTCACCTTGTGCCCTTCTACACTCAGTACTTGTCATTGCACTTTATCTTACATGGTAACCCTTGCAAGATTCTACAAGGACCAGTGGCCTTGGCGCCTATTACAAAGTATCATTACACTAGCCTGTTCATCCAATATCTAAATAATTCCAATTAACATCTAGCTTAAACTTTTCCATTCCTAAGTTTAATTATATTTACAATATAAATTCATTTATAGTTGCAATAATCTAGAAGTAGTACAGCTGTAATCTGTAGTGGTTTTCTAGGGATACCATAACAAAGGACCACAAACTCAGTGGCTTAAAAACAACAGAAGTTTATCCTCTCACAGTTCTGGAGGCTAGCCGTACAAAATCAAGATATCAGCAGAACCATGCTCCCTCTGAGAACTCTAGGAAAGAATCCTTCTTTCTGATGACTCATGACAATCCTTGGGTCATGGCTACACCACTCCAATCTTCATATGGGAGAAGGACAAAGGGTCCCAGACTTAAATCCACCCACACCATGGAGACACTAGCTTCTCACTCATGATGGTAGAAGCAGCAGGAGGAGTGGCTTTCTGGAGCAGACTCCAGCTGGAGGAAGGAAAAGAAGGTTCGTTCCCAGTACACTGTGTCAGCCCAGAAACCTGCCAACTATCCTAGGGCAGGAAGTGGGGGCCACGCAAGGCCATCTGTTTTCAGGCTTCTGGATCTCTTGGTGTCCCTTTTTCTTTGTATCCCCCTTGATTTATGAGACTAGGAGAGATGATCACTTCTCATTTAACTTACTGTGAACATGATTAACTAATTATATCTGCAAAGAACCTATTTCTAAACAAGGTCACATTCTGAGATTCCAGGTAGACATAAATATTGGGGGAACACTATTCAATCCAGCACATTACGCCAATGAGAGGATTGAGAAGCAGAGATCATTGGGTATCAAATTCTAGCTTTTCATTCTTCTCCTGTCTGTCTGAATTCAAACAGTCACCAATAATTCATACCATCTATTGAGCATTTGCTGTTCATCATCTCTAGTCCTCCCCACATCCCTGAAAGGTAAACATTATTATCCCATATTATCCCAGTGTGAAGGATAAAGAAACTGAGGCTCAGTGAGGCTGATTGATTTTTCCTAAGAAAAAATTATCCAAGAAGAATGGAGCTCATGCCCATTTTGATCCGCTGGGATGACTGCCCCCTTTCCTTTATGCCACAGGATTTCTACCAAATCCTGTTCCTGTTTCCTTCATGATGTCTAGAAGATCAACGCTTCCTTTTCTCTCCTCAAGGTCAAAATGTTATACATTTTCATTTTAAATCTCCTGAGGCAATGTAGAAGGCTACAGGCCCTGAAAAAAAATGCATTATTGTGGAAAACCATCTTTCCTGACACCCAGCAGCCTGAGTGCCCTGGAAAATGGGTTAAATGGACACTGAGGGGAGCCTTAAGGGAGGAAAACAAAGTGTGGCTGAAGGAATAAATGGCAAAGTTATTCAGCCTTGCCTGCATATTTGGAGTCACCTGGAGAGCTTAAAAAAATACTTATGCCCAGACCACTCCTCTAGATTTTCTGCATTGGTCTGAGCTATGGATTAGGCATGGGCAGTTTTAAAAGACCTCTAGGTCATTCCAATGTGCAGCCAATGTTGGAAGCACTGAGGTATGGGAATTCTCCTTGAATTTTATTTTGAAATGGCAGCAGATGAGATCTGATTGAACATAATAAGTTTCAGGTTGTTTTACACATCACCTGGGAGAGCTACCACCTTCTTTCCTAGCTGCCTTCTGGAGCCCAGCCATCCTGGCAAATTTAGTGGCATGACTGACTGACTGCCTGGTCCCTTTGGATTCAACACCAGAGGTGACTTTAGGGCGAGTATGGGCAAGGCTCTGGGAATGGTTCAGAGGCCTCTACAGAGCTTTCTGATTGGGTGTTCTCATGTCTACCTACATAGCTCAGCTCACTTCCCTAGCAGTGAAAGAACCCAGACTGCTAGAACATGATGGAGGCTCCTTGTAGGAATTCTGCTAGTAGTCAGCCTTTGGACTTGAACTACAGCATCAACTCTCCCGGACCTCTGGCCTGCCCGTCTACCACGCAAACTCGGGGCTTGTCAGCCTACTTAACAGCATGAGCCAATTCCTTAAAACAAATCTTTATCTTCACACACACACACATACACACCATAGTGGTTCTGTTTCTCTGAAAGACCCTGACTGACTAATACACTTCTCTACCTTTCTTCTTCCCTGAAGTGAGTTCCTTTCTCTGGGAAAGGAACTCAATCACTTGTCCCTCAATCACTTGTCCCTCTCCAGATCATTTGCCTGCTGTCTTTGTGACTCACAGGCTTATAATAAGCCCTCAGCTTCCGTTTGCCAAAGTCTCTGTCTTCCTTTCATTCAAGAGTCTCCCAAAATGTCACATCATCCAATCAAGGAAACAACAGTCTGTCCTCCCTCAGATGAGCCCATTCAGTGAACAGATTTCAGAAAGAAAACCCTAATGTATGAGTATTGCTTTGAAACTGTTCCACATGTGACCATAAGGGCACTTGACATTTCAAACTGCTCTGCCTTAGAGACTGGGTTGCACAGGGCTGGGTCTGTACAACACAAATTCCTGTTTGGCAAATGTGCTAATGATGATCACACAGCGATGGCCTTGGGTGTGGCAGCTTCCTGATTAAGGTGCTAAAGGCCACTGCCCTCCATGGTTACAACCAACCTCACCCCACCTTTCAGCTCAGACAACGTTGCTTACCTGGTGTATTGGGTGAGAAGGTATGAAGGAGACAGGGCAAATCCATGAGCATAAGTCCTTTTGACTGTGGGTCATTGTGCCTTCCTCCTGGGAGCAAGGCCAATTATTATACAAGTTCAGTGCAAATGATCGATACATACAGTCCGCAGCAAGGAGCACAGTCGCTGATCTGGTGGCCTATTACCGCCTCCACACCTCCACTCCCACCCCCCCACCCCCATGTTTACTTGCAGGCCCGCCCAGGGTCAGAGGACCTTAGCAGCTACGAGAAGAGAAGCCAGGGCCAAACCATGGCAGTTGCAAAAGAACTGCAATAGTCTCATCACTACCCCCTGCATTCTGGTTGATGTAGGTTTGGGGGGACACTACCCTTCCCTTCCTACCTCACCTAGGAAACGGCCATGTGCTGTTTCTGCAACCACCATTAAAGCATGCTCCCAGTAGACATTGCATGCATGGGCTATAGAACACACTGCCTTAAAGCTCCACCAACAAACTATAGTTCTAAAGACCTTTGAATGGCTTGGGGAGAGGGTGATAGCCAAAGGATAAAGAAAGCCCAAAGGATAAGCTCATATTATAGAGGCTACCTCAATGTCAGAAAGAGCATGAGCTTTACAGGCAGGCAAAATTCAGTTAGTCCCATTTCCACAGCAGTGGATGACTCATTCAACCTGTCAGAGCTGGCTTTCCTCATATACAAACTGGAGCAAAATACCTTGTATTACAGTTACTGTAATGTATGGATGGAATGTCATAATGGATATAGAACACAGCCCAGGCTCTGGCAGTCAATAAACATCAATTTCCTTCTCCGCTCTCTTAACTCAAAGGCTCTGTTAATCCAATGAGGGATGTTTATAGGTTATCATTTGCGATCCTTATAAATCTAGTGCTTAAATCACAATGGACAAAGCAGCTGATGGTACACAAGGAGTCAGAAGATTTTAATGGGAGGGACACTAACTTATCGTCTGTGTGACTTCACAAAATCAACAACGGGGTCCCAATCATTCCCTGACTTTAAGTACAAATTAGAGACCACTACATATTACCCCACAGAATAAAAATGGGGAGAAGGCAATGAAAAACTGCAAATGCCATACACTCCAGTAATCCTAGTTTTTAGAACCTTCTTAGTCTTCATAAAATACTAAAATTTCAACAAGCAATACCATATCACATAGACTTCACTAAGGGAAGCAGCCCCTTGCAAATTCCTCTTTCTTGCCACCCAACATATGGGAATACCTCCCGAGCAATCCTTGTATTACAAGGCACTAGAGATCAATTCTTGTTTTAATTAACAAGAGACAAGGAGGCCATTCTTGACATTTGGAAATGGAGGATTTAAAGCACATTTGCTGAGTTTCCATTCTCTCATCTTGTAATAAGATGACTTGGCAGGATGTCCTTACAATGGTAGTATACATTTAATGGGGTGGGGGAGAATATTCTGGTCTTCAACTGCATTTTTTTTTTTTTTAATCTCATGAATAATTCTAGGTCTACAGTTAAATGGAATGATGAGAGCCCCCTGGTGGCTAAATTGACTTTTCCCTTTACTTAGAAATATTAAAACAAATTATCTTGGGTTTTGAAAGTCTTATGCCTTTTCCCAATTAGCATCTTGCTGCATAAATTTCATGTTTTTGCCACCTGTGCCACTCCACCCACAGGTTAAAAGATCATGAGATATTTTATTTTAATCTCTTTGATGCTCACACTCAGGAAATATCTGAGCAAATATTTAATCTACCTTCTGAAAAGATAAGACATTTTTAGAAATTTAATTTTCAGACATTTACCCAACAAATATCTCTTGGGCATCTATAACAAGTCAAACACCTAGTATAACAAGTCATACTAGGTACTATAAGATATGTAAGGAAATTTAAAATATAATCTCTGATTGTAAGTAGTTTATGGTTCAGTACAGAAAAGAACAGCCTTGAATATTTTTAAATGTTTTTTTTCTATAAAACACAATCATTTTATCAAATACATACATTTTCTTTGAAGAGATACGCTCTTAGGTTCTCTATCTTCTATCCACTCAGGTGCGTGTAGCAGGAATCTGAGCACAATTCTGGACTCTTCCTTCTCCCACTCGCCAATCCAGTTATTCACTATTGATAGTTATTCACTAGCTATTCACGATTGATTCACTATTGGTTGAATAGTTATTCACTATTGATTCACTATCCTGCCAATTCGACTTCCTTTTGTCTCTATTGACATCAGCTTAGCTTCAGGCACCATCATTTCAGGTTATTATAATATTCTGTTAAAATATCTTTAAATTATTTTTGAGTGGTTAATACATGACAAACCATAAAATTCAAAGTGAGTGCACAATAGTGAATGCATAAAAAGTAAGTCTCTCTCATACCCTATCCCCTAGCCACCCAGTTCCCCTCTGCAAAAGCAACTGTAATTCCAATCTCTTGCATATGCTTTTACAGATGCTGTATTCATGGACAAGCATGTACATATTTTCCCCACAAATGATGACATGCTGTTCTGCACCTTGCCTTCCTATCTTTCAGTACATGTTGGCGAAAATACTAAATCAGTGTAAAGAGGGCTGCCTCATTCTGTTTTAAGAGATGCATAGATTTCTATTATATATATATATATTACCATAATTTATGTAATCAGTTCCCTATTGATGGAAATTCAGATGGTTTCCAATCTTTTGCTATTTTAAGTTGATGCTGCAATAAATATAATCGTATAGACATCATTTTGCATGTGTGCCAGAATATACTTGGGATAAATTCCTAGAAGTGGAATGGTTGGATCAAAGGAAATGTGTATTTTTACTTTTGATAGTTATTGCCAAATTACTCTCCATAGAGAGTTTATCAATGTCTACCCTCACTGATAAAATATGAGACCATATTTCCCCAAATCCCCAAATATAGTGGGTTGTGCAATCTTCTGAGTAGAAATAGTATCTCAACAGTTTTAATTTACATTATCCTTATTCTGAGTGAGTTTTAACATCGTTTTTGGTTTAAGATGTATCTTAATATATATATTACATATATTTTTTTCTAGGAACAAGCTTTTATATCTTTTGACCTTTTTTTGTTTGTTTGTTTTGAGTTGTTTTTTTTGTATTTTTTTTATATTTTTATTTTGTATTGAACTACAGGAGCGTGTAGCAGGCAGCCTTCAAGATACCCCAGATGGCCCTTACCTCCTGGGACGACACCCTTTCATAGTCTACCGCTCCCACATTGTACCAGGGTTGGTTTGAGTAACCAGCATTATATGGCAGAAGTAATGGTACATCATTTTCAAGATTAGCTTGTAAAAGACATTTGACTTCTCTCTTGGTGGCTCTCTTTCTTGAGTCACTTGCTCTGGGGGAAAACAGTTGCCATGTCAGCCAGCTGTTGCTGGGGAAGGCCATGTGGTGAGGAACTGAGGCCTCCAGCAAATGCCGGTGAGGAACTGAGGTTTCCTGCCAAGAGTTAAATGAATGACCTTAGAAGTGGGTCATCGAGCCCCAGGTGAGCCTTCAGATGAGACTGCAGTGAGAGCCAGCAGCTGAACAGCAATTTCACAAGAGACTCTGAGCCAGAACCACCCAACAACACTGCTTCCAGATTCCTGACCCTCTGAAACAGAGAGATAATAAATGTTTGTATTCGAAGCTGCTAAATTTGGGAGCAATTTATTATGCATCAATAATAATAATAATGTAGAGCTGTAAATATATTAAGAAAATAACTTCTTCCTCTTGAGTTTGATCTTCTTTATATGAGTTTCAAATACTTCATTGTATTTGTTGAATATCTATCGGTTTTTAGGATTTTTTTCTTTATTTTTTCCTTTCTTTCTTGCCACACAAAATTTTTAACTTTTACATAATGAAACCTACCAATTTAGGGAATTACTTTTACTACTTAGAAATGACGAAAAAGAGACTAGAGAAATGATGAAAAAAATGATACCTTATTTTATTGCACTTTACAGTGTTGCAGTTTCATCAACATCGAGGCAAGACCCCCCACCAGCAAAAAGATTATGACTCACTGAAGGCTCCATTGATGGTTAACAATTTTTAGCAATAAAGTATTTTCAATTAAAGTATGTACATTGTGTTTTAGACATAATGCTATTGTACACTTTATAGACTACAGTATAGTGTAAACGTAAATTTTATATGCACTGGGAAGCCAAAAAATTCATGTGACTCACTTTAATATTCACTTTATTGCAGTTCTGTAATTGAACCAGAATATCTTTGAGGTATTCCTGTATTAAACATTATTCATGTTTCATTTTCCTCCATTTCCAATAATAAAGCTAGGCTTTTGAACCAACCATTCCACTAAAATCAACTAAAAATAATGGACAAAAAAATTTTCTAATCTTCTTAAAATTATCAAAGAAATGACAAGATAATAACAAGTTACTAGACCAAGGTAACTCTAAGACTCTAAGAACCCATAAAGACAAGAAAGGCCACCAAAGCTTTTTGCCCTGAGGACAAATGCTGGGAGACCGTGTGTTACTATTTTGGAGACCTCATAGAATAAGGACAAAGGTCAGGGTACACCAAGTAAAAAGGTTAATATTAGTCACCCCATCTTATGTTAACCTAGAATCCCAAAGGAAGAACCCTCAGGAATAAAGATAAAGCAGAAGTAAAACTACCTGCTCTTCCCCTCAAAAAAAAAAAACAGTCCCAAGATAGAGATGTCTTAATGCTGAATAGACCCAAGGGGGAAAAGCGCATAAATTATCTGTCCCTGAGTAGTTCTACCCAGAGATTAACACCATGAGAAGTTACAGCCTAAATTCAAAACCCAGGAGTGGTTCAGAAAACATAAAGCCACGACATTAGTTGAAATTGGTTACAGAGAGGTAGTGCCCCTAACTGCCTGGCAGGGGCAATGCAAAACTATCTAGAGAAAAATCCCTTCACCCAAGTCACAAGAATCACCAAAAGCCATGTCTCATGGACAGTGACAGTACTGAAGTAAATGGTCACCCAGCCATAAGGAAATAAGTTATAACGAGAAGAAAAGAGCAGCAAAACAACAACAAAACAAACAGAACACTGTAAACAGATCCTGAAAGTCTTCAGGTCCTGGAATAATCAGAGGCAAATTATAAAATAACTATGTTTAAAGAAACAAAGATTTAAAATATCTGTAGTGAACAGGAACTTGGGGGGAAAGTGACCTAGCAGACTTTAAGAACCAAATGGAACATCTACATATTAAAAAATACAAAAACATAAATTAAAAACTCAGTAGATGGGTTTAAGAGAAGAGTCAGCAAAGCTAGAGAGAATGAGAAGACAGAGCGAAAGAAATTATCCCAACTGTAACATAAAGAGACAAAAATGGGAAACATATGGGTGTAGTTAAAAGAAATGGAAGATTGAATGAAGGCCATATGAGGACGCCAAAGAAAATTATATTTAAAAACCAACTACCAGAACTAATTACTGGATTTATCAATGTCAGAAGATACAAAGTCACTATACAAAAATCAGTTGCCTTGCTATATGTAATAGCAAACATTTGGAAATAAGATTTTCAAAAATACCATTTATAATCAATAGTATAAAAACATAAAATATTTAGGGGTTTTTATTAAGGGAAACGTTATATACAGTGAAATGCACACACCGTGTGTGTTCAGTTTGATGAGTTCTGACAAATGCATACACCTGTATATCCTATTCCACGCCTCCTCCCCCTCATCAAGATGCAAAACATTTTCATCACTGCAGAAAGCTCCCTTATGCTGCTCGCAGTCAATACCTGTTCCACCTTCAAGCCCAGGCAGCCACTTTTCTGATTCCTTTACTACACATCAATATTGTCTATTATAGAATTCCATATAAATTGTATCATACAGGATGTACTCTCTTGTGTATGACTTCTCTCCCTTAGCATTGTATCTAAGGTTGTATCATATTCTTAAGGTTTTCCATGCCTTTGCACCAATGTTTCACCCCTTTTACTGCTTTTATTATATCCATATATAATATGGATATCAGTCTGTTTATCCATTTTCCTACATTTAGACATTTGGGTCAATTTCTGTTTGAGCTATTATAAATAAGGTTACTATGACCAGTCCTGTCCAAGTACTTTTATGAACAAATGTAGAACATATTTTCTCTTTTCTCTTGGGGAAACACTTAGAAGTGAAATTGCTGAGTCAAAATACACTTATGTATTAGTGGTATCCTCACAAATGGCTGACCCACTGGACTGTAAGCTATTTGAAAGCAGGGCAAGGTTGGTTCACTGGCTTATCTCAGGTGCCTGGCACAGTAAAGGGCACACAGGAGGTATTAACCACGTATTAACTGAGTCAATATATTGAGGAGAAAATATCAAAAACACATTATATAAGCAGACAATGTATCTTCCATTCAGCTTGTGTTTTTTATACCTTGGTACTATTTTCATTGCAATGTTATATACACCTTAATAAATTGACAATTGTGTAAAATAAATTGCATGAAAAAGACCCAAGGAAGTTTGAATCTCTAGTGATAACTATTTTTAAATGATTAATATTTATTGAATCCTAACAATACTAAACAACTTACAATGATCTTCACCGTCATTCTATGTACTCCAAAAAGTCCGTGCAAGGAACTAAGGCTGATAGAAGTTAAGCAATTTGCTTACTGTCACACAGTGAAAAATTGGTGGACCTATAATGAAGAGGAATATTTGGCTTATTTTTTAAATAAGTATCTATTTCAATTCTTGTTTTTTTGAAAAAGCAGTTCCAGTCCAAATTTTCCTACACACAAAAAATGATGATAATAAAACCTGTATCACCAATGTACTATAGGGATCAAATGAGATCTCTTATTGAATAATTCATTCCGTAAACAGAAAGCCTGAGAAGTGGGTAAGGTCTCACCTCATTGTCACCATCATAGAATTTGACCACTTACTGTGCGTCCTTAGATACGTCTCTGTTAACTTGTAAAAGGGGATGATACCCACTACCTGCTTAGAAGATACCATGTTCATGAAGCCCAACACACCAGTCGGCACTGAATACAGGCCCAGCACCGAGCTGCAGCTTGTGCTGCACTTGGCATGTTCACACCATGGTTCTTATTCCTGGCCCACTTGGCACTCCCTGGTAGGTAAGAGGTCTCCTCATCAGGCTTTATGATTCTCTCTCTCTCAGCCATACCAATGCTTTCACCAAAACAACCCATCACAATGTGCACTAGCGAAGTGCCTGGTGTCAATCACAAGCGATTCCAACAGAAGTCCAAGTAGTCGCAAACCTGAGCATTCCTTGCTCTCTCATGGAAACTTTCACGTCTTTCGTTTAAACTGTGCCTCTGACTTTTCACGAATGTGAGTAAAGTGAGCCATGTGTATAAATCGGCAATCAATGTTTCTAAACATAAAATGCCTCATTTACAGCCATATTCATTTCTATATAAGCCAGGGGGTACAATTTAAGCTTTGTTTAGCTACTTTTCATGCATCTGAGCCCTAAAACACTGAGATCATATTATCCTTAAGTGACAGCATCATGTTCATAGGTAATTTGAAAGCTGCAAGGCCTTACTAAATTACAGGCCGTGCTCATAAATCAAACTGAAGGCAGGGAGGTATAGCACTTCTGACATCATATCAGCCAAAAGGGGTGGATTGCCAGGTTGCTTCTGCCCCAACAAGTGGCACACAGCCCCTATTCCCAGCCAAGACTATTCCTGTGAAAGAAAGTGACCACAGCAATTCCATGGTCCTCCAAATACTGCCAGGCTCCCTGGCCACACTCTGCCTTCTCTGCTGAGGGATGTACTGAGTCAACAAAACAAACCTCAGGGCAACAGGATCTTCCAGGACAGATGTGGCCCTGCCAGGCCTGGGGCGGCCCCCAGACTCATCCTCTCTAGGTATCACCCACTCCGGTTTGGGTGACGCCAGTGAGCTGGGGGCCCGCTTCCTGTCATTGCGCTCCTTCTCCTGAGGTGGCTGCTTTTACCACCAGTGCACTCTTCTTGTCCTGTTGTCATTTGGCCACTGGCTTTCTGGTGTGCTCACCATTTCTGTTCCAAGTGTACAGCTAAACTTCCACCTGAGGTTGCTATATAGTTTCCCTTTTTCAAAATTTAAGTATAGTTGGTACACAGTATTATATTAGTTTCAGGTGGAAAATATAGTGATTCAACACTTCTATACCTTACAATATGATTACCTCAGTAAGTCCAGTAATCATCTGTCACCTTGCAAACTGACAGTATTATTGACTATATTCCCCTTCACCTTTTTCCCCCAGCCCCCACCCTCTCCGTTCTGGCAACCATCAGTTTGATTTCTGTTTCTATGAATCTGGTTTTGTTTGTTCATTGTTTGGGTTTCTTAGATTCTATACATAAGTGAAACCATATGATATTTGTCTTTCTCAGTTTTTCTTATTTCATTTAGCATAATACCCCCTAGGTCCATCCATGTTGTAGCAACTGGCAAGATTTTATTCTTTTTTATTGCTTAGGAATATTCCAGTGTGTGTGTGTGTGTGTGTGTGTGTGTGTGTGTGTGTGTGTGTGTATCACATTTTTTTTATCCATCCATCTGTCCATGGACACCCAGATTGCTTCCTTATCTTAGCTGCTGTAAATAATGCTGCAATGAACATAGGAGTGCATAATCTTTTTGAATTATTGTTTTCATTTTCTTTGGATAAATACCTAGAAGTGGAATTGCTGGGCCATATGGTCGATCTATTTTCAGTTTTTTGAGGAATCTCCATACTGTTTTCCATAGTGGTTGCACCAACTTGTGGTCCTACACAAGGGTTCCCTTTTCTCCACATCTTTGCCAACACTGGTTTGTTGACTTTTTCATAAAAGCCATTTTCACTGGTGTGAGGTGGTATCTCATTGCGGTTTTGATTTGCATTTTCCTGATGATTAGTGATGTTGAGCATCTTTTCATATCTGTATGTCTTCTTTAGAAAAATGTCTCTTCATGTTTTCTACTCATTTTTTATGATTAGCAAGTTTATTTTTTTGGTGTTGTATTATACAAGTTTTTATATGTTTTCGATATGACCCCTTATTAGACATAGCATTTGCAAATGTATTCTCCCATTCAGTGGGTTGTCTTTTTGTTTTGTTGCTGGTTTCCTTCATTGTGCATAAGCTTTTTAGTTTGATGAAGTCCCATTTGTTTATTTTTGCTTTTGTTTCTCTTGCAAAATGCATCCCAAATAATATTACTAAGACTGATGTTAAATAGTTTGCTACCTATGTTTTATTTTAGGAGTTTTTATGGTTTCAGGTGTTACATTTAAATATTTAATTCATTGTGAGTTTATTTTTGTATATGGTGTACTAAAGTGGTAGTTTCTTTTTTTTTTTTTTGCATGAATCTGCTCAGTTTTCCCAAAGCCACTTTTTAAAGAGACTGTCATTTCTTCATTGTATATTCTTGCCTCCTTTGTCATAGATTAACTGACCACATAGGCAGTGGTTTTATTTCTGAGATTTCTATTCTGTTCCATTGATCTATGTGTCTGTTTTTGTGCCAATACCATGCTGTTTTGATTAGTATAGCCTTGTAGTATAGTTTGAAATCAGGGAGCATGATACCTCTAATTTTGTATTTTTCTCAAGACTGCTTTGGCTATTAGTAATCTTTTTTTTTTTTTTAAATTAATTTTATTGGGGTGACAATTGTTAGTAAATTTACATAGATTTCAGGTGTACAATTCTGTATTACATCGTCTATAAATCCCATTGTGTGTTCACCACCCAGAGTCAGTTCTCCTTCCATCACCATATATTTGATCCCCTTTACCCTCATCACCCACCCCCCACCCCCTTACCCTCTGGTAACCACTAAATTATTGTCTGTGTCTATGAGTTTTTGTTTCTCATTTGTTTGTCTTGTTCTTTTTGGTTTATATACCACATATCAGTGAAATCATAGGGTTCTCTGCTTTTTCTGTCTGACTTGTTTCACTTAGCATTATTCTCTCGAGATCCATCCATGTTGTCACAAATGTTCCTATATCATCTTTCCTTAACGCCGAATAGTATTCCATTGTGTATATGTACCACAACTTCTTTATACATTCATCTATCGAAGGACATTTTGGTTGTTTCCATGTCTTGGCCACCGTAAACAAAGCTGCAATGAACATTGGCGTACACGTGTCTCTATAGAGAAATGCTTTTATATTTTTGGGGTAGATACCCAGGAGAGCGATTGCTGGGTCATATGGTAATTCTATTCGTAATTTCTTGAGGAACCTCCACACTGCCTCCCATAGCGGCTGCACCAGTCTGCATTCCCACCAACAGTGTATGAGAGTTCCTTTTTCTCCACAGCCTCTCCAACACTTGTTACTATTTGTTTTGTTGATGAAAGTCATTCTGACTGGGGTGAGGTGATATCTCATTGTGGTTTTCATTTGCATTTCTCTGATGATTAGCGATGTTAAGCATTTTTTCATATGTCTATTTGCCATTTGTATATCCTCTTTGGAGAAATGTCTCTTCAGGTCCTCTGTCCATTTTTCAATTGGGTTGTTTGTTTTTTTGTTGTTGAGTTTCATGAGTTCCTTGTATATTTTGGATATTAGCCCCTTATCAGAGGAACTGTTTGCGAAAATCTTCTCCCATTCAGTTGGTTGCCTCATTATTTTGTCAATAGTTTCTTTTGCTGTGCAGAAGCTTTTCAGTTTCATATAATCCCATTTGTTTATTTTAGTTTTTACTTCCATTGCCTTTGGAGTCAAATTCATAAAATGCTCTTTGAACCCAAGGTCCATAAGTTTAGCACCTATGTTTTCTTCAATGCAGTTTATTGTGGCAGGTCTTATGCTTAAGTCTTTGATCCATTTTGAATTAATTTTGGTACATGGTGACAGATAGCAGTCCAGTTTCATTCTTTTGCATGTAGCTATCCAATTCTGCCAGCACCATTTATTGAAGAGGCTGTCTTTCGTCCATTGTATGTTTTTAGCTTCTTTGTCAAAAATTATCTGTCCATATTTATGTGGTTTTATTTCTGGGTTCTCAATTCTATTCCATTGGTCTATGTGTCTGTTTTTCCGCCAATACCAAGCTGTTTTGATTATTGTAGCCCTGTAGTACAAGGAAAAATCAGGGAGTGTGATACCTCCAGTATTGTTCTTTTTTTTTAATATTGCTTTGGCTATTCGGGGTCTTTTGTGGTTCCAAACAAATCTGATGATTTTTTGTTCTATTTCTTTAAAAAATGCCATTGGGATTTTAATGGGGATTGCATTAAATCTGTATATGGCTTTGGGTAATATGGCCATTTTAACTATGTTGATTCTTCCAATCCATGAGCACGGAATGTCTTTCCATTTCTTTGTGTCTTCTTCAATTTCTTTCAAAAATGTCTTATAGTTTTCAGCATATAAATCCTTCACATCTTTGGTTAAGTTTATTCCTAGGTATTTTGTTCTTTTTGCTGCAATTGCAAAAGGAATTGTTTTTTCTATCTCTTTTTCTGAGATTTCATTGTTGGTATATAGGAAAGCAATGGACTTTTGTACGTTGATTTTGTAGCCAGCAACTTTACTATATTCATTGATTGTTTCTAATAGCTTTTTGGTGGAGTCTTTAGGGTTTTCTATATATAGCATCATGTCATCTGCAAAGAGTGACAATTTAACTTCTTCATTCCCAATTTGGATGCCTTTTATTTCTTTCTCTTGCCTGATAGCTCTGGCGAGGACTTCCAACACTATGTTGAAAAGCAGAGGTGATAGGGGACAACCTTGTCGTGTTCCTGAACATAGAGCGAAGGGCTTCAGCTTTTCACCATTAATTATGAGGTTAGCTGAGGGCTTGTCGTATATGGCCTTTATTATGTTGAGGTATTTTCCTTCTATACCAATTTTAGTAAGTGTTTTAATCATAAATGGATGTTGTATCTTATCAAATGCTTTTTCTGCATCAATTGATAGAATCATATGATTTTTGTCCTTTATTTTGTTTATGTGATGTATCACATTGATGGATTTGCGAATGTTGAACCATCCTTGTGCCCCGGGGATGAACCCCACTTGGTCGTGATGAATAATCTTTTTAATGCATTGTTGTATTCGATTTGCTAGAATTTTGTTTAGGATTTTAGCATCTGTATTCATCAGAGATATAGGTCTGTAGTTTTCTTTTTTTGTGTTGTCCTTACCAGGTTTTGGTATCAGGGTAATGTTGGCCTCATAAAATGAGTTAGGGAGTACTGACTCTTCTTCAATTTTTTGGAAGAGTTTGAGCAGGATTGGTATTAGATCCTCTTTGAAGGTTTGGTAGAATTCACTGGTGAAGCCATCTGGTCCAGGACTTTTGATTTTGGGAAGGTTTTTGATGACTGATTCAATTTCCTTACTGGTGATCGGCCTGTTAAGATTTTCCAGTTCTTCATGATTCAGCCTTGGAAGGCTATATGTTTCTAAGAACTTGTCCATTTCTTCTAAGTTATTAAATTTGGTGGCATATAGTCCTTCATAGTATTCTTGGATGATCCTTTGTATTTCTGTGGTGTCCGTGATAACTTCCCCTTTTTCATTTCTGATTTTGTTAATTAGTGTCTTCTCTCTTTTTATCTTAGTGAGTCTAGCCAAGGGTTTGTCGATTTTGTTAATCTTTTCAAAGAACCAGCTTTTTGTCACATTAATTTTTTCTATTGTCTTTTTGTTCTCTATTTCATTTAGTTCTGCTCTGATTTTTGTTATTTCCTTTCTTCTGCTGACCTTGGGTTTCGCTTGTTCTTCTTTTTCTAGTTTTTTAAGGTGTTACATGAGGTTATTTATTTGGGATTTTTCTTGTTTCTTGAGATAGGCCTGTAATGATATAAATTTCCCTCTTAAAACTGCTTTCGCGGCATCCCAAAAATTTTGGTAGGATGTATTTTCATTGTCATTTGTTTCTATGTATCTTTTGAGCTCTCCTCTAATTTCTTCTTTGACCCAGTCGTTCTTTAAAAGTATGTTGTTTAATCTCCATGTATTTGTGTTTTTTCCTGCTTTCTTTTTGCAGTTGATATCCAATTTCAAAGCTTTGTGATCAGAGAATATGCTTGGTATGATTTCAATCTTCTTAAATTTGCTGAGGCTGATTTTGTGTCCCAATATATGGTCTATCCTTGAGAATGTTCCATGTACACTAGAAAAGAATGTATAGTCTGATGTTTTAGGATGAAGTGCTCTATATATGTCAATTATGTCCAATTCATCTAATGTGTCATTTAGGGCTGCGATTTCGTTATTTATCTTCTGTTTGGATGATCTATCCATAGCTGTCAATGATGTATTTAAGTCCCCTAGTATAATTGTGTTTTGGTCAATTTCTCCCTTTAGTTCTGTTAGTAGTTGCTTGGTATATTTCGGTGCTCCCTGATTGGGGGCATAAATATTGATGACTGTTATGTCTTCTTGTTGTATAGTCCCCTTTACCATTATGAAATGTCCATCTTTGTCTCTTTTTATCTTTTTCACCCTGAAGTCTGTTTCATCAGAAATCATTATGGCTACACCTGATTTTCTCTGGGTACCATTTGCTTGGAGTGTCAATTTCCACCCTTTCACTTTGAGTCTATGCTTGTCCTTGTAGCTGAGATGTGTCTCTTGTAGGCAGCATATGGTTGGGTTTAGTTTTTTGATCCAATCTGCTACTCTGTGTCTCTTTATTGGTGAGTTCAGTCCATTTACATTTAGGGTGATTATTGATATGTGAGGATTTCCTGTCATTCTGTCTTTAGTTTTCTGGTAAGGCTGTGTCTCCATTGTTTCTTTGCCTTTTTGTTGTTGTCTGTGATTTCTGTGTGGTGGTATTCTATGATGTTTCCCTCTGTTTCTTCTTTTATTACAGTATATATTTCAGATTTGGATGTTTTTTGAGTGGTTACCCTTGAGTTTATGTAAAAGAAAGTTTGATATTTAGAGTATTCCAGTTTCATCAGTACGCTTACTTTCTCTATTCCCATATTCCAGTTCAGGCCTTTACGCTCCCCCTTTTTATGTTTCGGTTGCCACAAGTTGTCCCTGTTGATGGTGGACTAATAGCCTCCTTTAGTATTTCTTGTAGTGCAGGTCGTGTATTAGAAAATTCCCTCAGCTTCTGGATGTCTGGAAAGGTCTTTATTTCTCCTTCATATCTAAAAGAGATCTTTGCTGGATATATTATTCTTGGCTCATGATTTCTCTCTTTCAATAGTTTGAATATTTGGTTCCATTCCCTCCTAGCTTGTAGAGTTTCTGCTGAAAAATCTGATGATAATCTAATGGGCTTTCCTTTGTAAGTTACCGTCTTCTTTTCCCTGGCTGCCTTGAGGATTCTTTCTTTATCATTGATTTTAGACAGCTTCAATACAATGTGCCTTGGTGAAGGCCTGTTGGGATTGAGGTAATTAGGTGTTCTATTTGCTTCTTGGATTTGAGGATCCAGTTCTGTCCACAAGTTTGGGAAGTTCTCATCGACGATTTGTTTGAATATATTCTCTGTTCCCTTCCCTCTTTCTTCTCCTTCTGGTATGCCCATTATTCTTATATTGCTCTTTCTGATGGAGTCAGAAAGTTCTTGTAGAGTTCTTTCATTTCTTTTAAGTCTCAAGTCTCTTTCTTCTTCCCTCTGTGTAAATTCCAGGTTCCTATCTTCGATGTCACTGATTCTTTCCTCCATCTGGTCAACTCTACTACCTAAGCTGGATATTTTATTGTTAATTTCTTCTATTGAGTTCTTAATCTCCAGAAATTCTATTTGGTTCCTTTTCAAGATTTCAATCTCTTTTGTAAAATGCTCATGGTGTTCTTTGATTGTGTTTCTGAGTTCATTAAACTGCCTTTCTGTGTTTTCTTGCATCTCGTTCAGTTTTTTCAGAATTGCGATCTTGAATTCTCTGTCATTTAAATCACAAAGGTCCATATCTCTAAGTTCCTTTTCTGGAGACTTTTCACTTTCTTTCTGAGCTATCTTGTTGCCTTGGTTATTCATGGCAATCACTGATTTACTATTTCTCTTCCTAGACATCTACAGGAGTGTCTTCTGCAACAGGTTGATAGGTATGCGAAGAGCTTTTGGAGTTCCAAAGCTCTTTCTGCACCAGATTCAGAGCCCGTTTGTTTCAGCAGTTCTATTTACTCCTGCAGGGATCCGCCCAGATAGGTGGGGCCAGGGGCGGGGTGAGTTGTGAGAGGTGGCCCAGAGCAATGGCGGCGACCACCACCACAGCCAGTCCTGCTTCCACAGCTCCCTCCCCTTTGCCGGAACTAGTTGAGCTGCGAATCTGTGTCTGCGGTCCACAGTTCTCAGAGCAGCAAATATTCTGTCCTTTGATCCGACACTGCTACTTTATTGCTTCTAGCACCGGCCAGGTGGGGGCGGGGCGAGCTCTGGGAGGGTAGGGAGGGGGCGGCTAGTCTCCGTGCCTAAGGCTTCCGTTCTCCGCTCGGCAGTGAGGGCTTAAACCACCAATTTCAGCCCTCTTCCCTCAGTCTTTGCTGCCGGGAGCATTGGGTTCAGCCGAGCTATATGCTGCCCCCTCAGCCCTGTGGGCCGTAAGCGGAGCCCTAGCAGTCCGAGTCCTTCCCTGTCCCGCAGTTGCGGAAGATCCGGGAGCAGCGGGCTCCGAGCACTGAGCTAGGTCTGCGTCCTGCGCCCGTGCGGCTCCGTCTCCGCACTTCTCCTCTCCCTCCTCCCCCGCTCGCGCGATTCACCCACCTGGAGGTGAATTCAGTAGTCGGCCTCTTCGTCTTGCCTGTCTGCTGTGCAAGGAGTCCTTTGTGGAGTTATTGTTGTCCGATTCGTTGTAACTTCCAGGGGAGCGTTACAGAGGCTCACCTCACGCCGCCATTTTTTTCCCAGGAATCAGTAATCTTTTTTGATTTCATATAAATTTTAGGATTATTTATTCTAGTTCTGAGAAGAATGTCATTAGTATTTTGATAGGGATTGCACTGAATTTTTAGATTGCTTTGGGTAGTATGGTTATTTTAATTACATTAATCCTTCCAGTTCTTGAGCATGGTATATCCTTCCGTTTATCTGTATCCTCTTCAATTTCTTCAATGTCTTATAGTTTTCAGAGCATAAGTCTTTCATTTCCTTGATGAAATTTATTTCTAAGTATTTTTCTTTTTGAGCAATTGTAAATGGGACTGTTTTCTTAACTTCTCCTTCTGATCATTTGTTATTAGTGTATAGAAATGCAATCGACTTCTGTATATTAATTTTGTATCCTTTTACTTTACTGAACTCATTTATTAATTCTATTAATTTTTTGGTAGATTCTTTACGGTTTTCATATATATATATATATATATATATATATATATATATATATATATATATATGGTGTCATGTCATCTGCAAATAGTGACAGTTTTACTTCTTTTCCAATTTGGATACCTTTTATTTCTTTTTCTTGTCTGATTGCTGTGGCTAGAACTTCCAATACTATATTGAATAACAGTGGTGAGAGTAGGCAGCTTTCTCTTATCCCTGATCTTAGAGGAAAAAGTTTTATCTTAAGTATGATGCTAGCTATGGACTTGTCATATATAGCTTCTCTTTATCATGTTGAGATAAGTTCCTTCTAAACTCACTTTGTCAAGAGTTTTTATCATAAATGAATGTTGAATTTTGTCAAATGTTTTTTCTGAATCTAGTGAGGTGATCATATGCTTTTTATCCTTGGTTTTATTGATGTGATGAATCACATTAATTGTTTTGCAGATGTTGACTGACACTTGTATCCCTGGTATAATTCCCACTTGATCATAGTGTATAATACTTTTAATGTGCTGTTGAACTCATTTTGCTAGCATTTTGTTGAGAATTTTTGCATCTATGTTCATCAGGGATATTGGCCTGTAATTCCTTTTTCGTTTTTGTTTTTGTTTTTGTTTTTTATAGTGTCTTTGTCTGATTTTGGTATCAGGGTAATGCAGGCTTCATAGAATAAGTGTGGAAGTGTTCCTTTCTATTCAACTTATTGGAATAGTTTGAGAAAGATAAGTATTAATTCTTCGTTAAGTTTGTGATAGAATTCACCTATGAAGCCTTCTGACCCTGGGCTTTTGTTTATTGGGAAATTGTTTTGTCTTGCTTTGTTTTGTTTTGTTTTGTTTTGTTTTTGTTACTGCTTCAATTTCATTGCTAGTAATCGATCTGTTCAGATTTTGTTTCTTCCTGGTTCACTCTTAGAAGGTTGTATCATTCTACAAATTTATCCATTTCTTCTAGATTGTCCAATTTCCTGGCATATAATTGTTCATAGTATTCTTTAATGATCCCTTTTATTTCTGTGGTGTCAATTGTAATCTCTCCTCTTTCATTTATGATTTTATTTATTTGGGCTTTCTTTTTTTCTTGATGAGTCTTACTATAGGTTTGTCAATTTTATTTATCTTTTCAAAGAATCAGCTCTTAGTTTCTTTCATCTTTTCTATTGTTTTTTAGTCTCTATTCTGTTTATTTCTGCTCTGATCATTATTATTTCCTTCCTTCTACTTACTTTGGGTTTTGTTTGTTCTTCCTTTTCTAGTTCCTTTAGGTGTACAGTTAGATCATTTATTTGGGATTTTTTCTGCTTCTTGAGGTAGGCCTGTATAGCTATGGACTTTCCTCTTATAACTGCTTTTGCTGCATCCCATTAATTTTGTAAAGTTGAGTTTTCATTTTCATTTGTCTCAAGATAGTTTTTGATTTCCTCTTTGATTCATTAATTGTTTAGTAGCATACTGTTTAATCATCATGTATTTGTAGGTTTTTTTCTTTTCTTTTTCCAGTTTCCTTCCTGTAGTTGATATTTAGTTTTATGCCATCATGGTCAGAAAACATGCTTCCTATAATTTCAATCTTCTTGAATTTATTGAGGCTTGTTTTGTGGCCTAATATGTGTTCTATCCAGGAAAATGTTCCATGTGCTCTTGAGAAAAATGTGTAATCTGAAGTTTGAGGATGAAATATTCTATAAATGTCTAAGTTAATCTGGTCTAATGTGGCAGTTAAGGCCATTATCTCTTTATTAATTTTCTTCCTAAATGATGCATTGAGGTAAGTGGGGTATTAAAGTCCTCAATTATTCTTGTATTACTGTTAATTTCTGCTTTTATGTCCATTACTATTTGCTTTGTATACTTGGGTGCTCCCATGTTGGGTGAGTAGATATATACAATTGTTTTATCTTCCACTTGGATTGACCCCTTTATCATTATTTCATGTCCTTCTTTGTCTTTTTTTTACATTCTGTGGTTTAAAATCTGTTTTGTCTGATATGAGATTGCTATCCTTGCTTTCCTTTTATTTCTATTTGCATGGAATAGATTTTTCCATCCCTTCACTTTCAATCTGTGTGTGTCTTTCAATCTAAAATGAATCTCTGGAGGACAGCATATAGATGGGTCTTGTTTTTTATACATTCTGCCATCCTATGTCTTTTGATTAAAACATTTAGTCCATTTACATTTAAAGTAATTATTGTTGGTATGTGGTTATTGCCATTTTGTTAATTGGTTTTTTTGGTAGTTTTTGTTGTTTTTCTGTGTTCCTTTCTTCTCTTGATCTTCTTTTTGAATTGCTGGTTTTCATTAGTGTTTTTATTGGGTTCCTTTGTCATTATTTTCTTTTCTTTTTTTTTTTTTAGGCTTTTGGTTTATGGTTATCATGAAGTTTACATATATCCATCTATATCTACAGCAATGTATTTTAAGCTGATAGGCATATAAGTTCAAATGCATTCCAACAGCACTATATTTTATTCCCCCCTCTATGTTTGTGATATCACGTTTTACACTTTTTTGTTTTGCATAGCCCCTGTCTATTTATTGTAATTATAGTTAATTTTGCTACTTTTATCTTAAAAGATAAATTAATATGAAGATAAACCTTCATATTAGCTTCTTAAGTAGTTAATTTACTATGTTTATTATACGTTTGTCTTTACCAGTGTCTTTACCATTTTCTTATTTCTGGTCATTGCCTTTTCTTTTCTGCATAAAGAAGGCCCTTTAGCATTCCTGTAAAACCAGTTTAGTGGGGTTGAATTTTTTCAGGTTTTGCTTGTCTGGGAAGCTCTTTCTTTCTCCTTCAAGTCTGAACGATAACCTAATTCTGGGTTGTGGGCTCCTTTCTTTCATTGCTTTATATGTGTACTGCCACTCCCTTCTGGCCTGTAAATTTGTTGCTGAGAAATCAGCTGAGAGCCTATAAGGTTGTCCTTATTGTGAATTTTTTTCTTGCTACCTTCAACTTCTTTCTTTAACCTTAATTTTTGCAATTTTCATTATGATATATTTTGGTGTGGGTCTCTTTAGGTTTAACTTATTTGGAAAGCTCTGCTTCCTAGAACTGGATGTCTGTTTCCCTTCCCACATTAGGAATGTTTTCAGCCATTATTCCTTCAAATGTACCTTCTGCCCCTCTCTTTCTCTCTTCTCCTTCTGGAATCCCTATAATGTGGATGGTAGAGTACTTGATGTTATCTCAGAGCTCCCTTATACTATCCTCATTTTTAAAATTCTTTTCTCGTTTTGCTGTTCTGATCTGTTGGTTTCCACTATTCTGTCTTCCAGGTCGTTAATTCAGTCTATATGAACTAATCTGCTGTTGATTCCTTCTAAAGTATTCTTCATCTTGATTACTATATTCTTCATCTCTGTTTGGTTCTTTAATCATATTTTCTAGCTTTTTGTTGAAGTGCTCTCTGAGTTCCTCTATTCTATTCTCATGTGTATTGACCAAATGCATCCTTATGACAGTTTCTTTGAATTCTTTATCAAGCAAATTAAAGTTTATTTCTGAGGTCTTTTTCTTGCTTCTTCATTTGGGGCATATTTTTCTGTCTTCCCATTTTGTTTGACTTTCTGTGTTTGTTCCTATGACTTAGATGAAGTAACTCTATCTCCCAATCTTGAGAAAGTCCTCTGCATAGGCTGTGTGCCAGATGGTTTTTGCAGTTGGGTTGTAGTTAGGGTACTTGCGTGCTGTGTCTGATGTGTAGCCTGGCCAGAAGGACTGGGTTCTGGGTAGGGCAGCCTGCTGTGGGTGCACTTCCTTGACCTTCTGATTTCTACAGGGCTACCTAGTGTGGGTGGGGCTGCCCAATATGTGCATGGTGTACCCTGTTGCTTTGTCTATTGCTTTAGCAGGGCTTGGGTGGGGCTGCTCTAAGTGTGTATGTCACCATAACCTACTAGCTCTACAAAATTCTTCCCACAGGACAGCCCTCTGTGCACACACTGCTGCACTTTGCTAGCTCCACACCCTCTCCTGGTGGGGCAGCCCCATCCATGTGCATGCTAGTAACACCCCACTATCTCCACATGGGGCAGCCTTGTGTGCAGGCACCTCAACACTTTGTTAGTTCCACACTTTTTTGGATGGAGCAGTCCTGCATGCACATAGTAGTGCCTCACTAACTGCACAAGGCAGACCTACAGGCATATAACACAACACTTTGCTAGCTCTGCACAATCTCCAGGTAGGAGAGCCCTACATGTGCACACACTACATGTGCACACAGCCCCATGTGTGCATGCAGCAGTACACTGCCATACCCACTGGATCAATCTCTGGCTGGAAGAGACCCTTGTTCACAGTGGTGCCCTCTTGTTCTTGTTGGAGCTAGCTCTGGGAGGAGTGGCTGGGGATACGCTACAGCATCTCTGTAGGTTGGCCAGAGAATCTGAATAGAGCTCCCACAAGCTATCCAAGTGGAGGAGAAACATAAACAATGGCTCTCAGCAGTCCCTTTAGTCCTGGATAGTTCCCTCAGCTCTGGGAGAGCGCTCGTGGTTCCCAATGGTCTTGATGCAATCTCTGTCTACTGTTGTGCAGAAACTGTTCAATTGGCTATCAGATGTTTCTCAGGAAGAATGGCTCTAAATATAGGAGTACATTCAGTATGTTCTTGGGAGGGGCAAGCTTAGCATCCTCCTATGCCACCATCTTGGACCCGCTTTCTATATTTATTCCTATATTTTACAGCTTTCTCTATTGAGGTCGTGGTGGCAGCTTTTCCTCTATTTGGAAACTTCAAATGAAGTCCTAAGATGGTTATACTGGGAAAGCTATTCAGCAAATCACCACACAACAGCCCAAGTCCTTTTCCTCCTACCATCTTCTCTGTGCTCTAAAGAGAACACTTGTTCTCTAACTGCTTCCACCCCCAAGTTAGCTTTCTGCTTCACCAGAGCTCTCTTGCCAAGGAGCACAAAAAAGAACTTCACTTCCCCTTGCTGGAGACTAGATGCAAATGTGGTGAGTGGAGAAATTCATGGTTATAGACTGTTCTCTTAAAAGTTCATTCTACACAAGGGTGCCCGGAGCCCTATTGGCCATATGTAAATTGGCCCAATGGTCTTGGGTTTAGATAATCAAAACAAACAGATCTGCTATCAGGTGTTCTCAAACTTTTTATAGTCTCAAAACCCCAACATGTAAATCTAAGGGCGTAACTGCAAGAGCTGAGTATGTTTAGCTGTCCAAACTCCACCCTTCTTTCCCACCTGAACTCCAAGGCCCCTGAGATAGCTCTGATAATGCAGCAGTGTGTGTGTCTGTGTGTGTGTGTGTGTCTGTGTGTGTGTGTGTGTGTGTGTGTGTTTTTAATCTGTGCTTTTCAATCATTTATTTTCAAAGACGGTGCTTCTCTTTTCACTTATTTCCCATTCTGACAGTGACAGGAAAGCTGGGAGTCTGTGAAGAATATGTACAGACTTCTGGTTCACTGAAGGGAAAATGTGAACACTAGATGTGAATTTAAACCAACTGGAACATATGTTTGCAAGATTCGAGCCCATTCTGAAGAATGGACAAGGAAACAGCTTCCCTGGAGACCCTCACAGTAACAGACACTTGTTTTCTAAGTGTTTTAAGACAGGCAGAGATTGCTCTGTTTGACATTTGAGTTCGTCTGAAAGCAAGTCCTTTAAAGCCCTTCATACTCCCAGGAAACGGTCCCTCGCTTAGTCCCTACATGTTCTCTCTCAGTTTGTTTGTTTTTTTGATAACAGTCTTTTCATTTTCACAAACTTACATATTATTTCCATTTATTTATTCAAATAAAGGTAACTTTATTTATTGGGATACCAGCATGCAGAATGATACCAAGAATTATAACAGCACAGAGAGGGCCTAAGGTTATAAATAATGAACCTGAAATGAAAGCAGAGAAACAATTAAAATAGTATATTAAACTTATAGTATTTCATACAGTTTACAAGGCACTTTAATGTATACGATCTATAATAATCCAAGTTCTTAGTGGCCAAGAACTGAAACAGAGAAATATGTGTAAGTGTATTAGAAGGACAATGGATAGTTCACATAACTTCTATAAACACAAAAGCATGGAAAATATTCAGAAACTAAGGGTACCTGGTTCCATGTGACACAACCAGTCATACCACAGAGCCACATTTGGTCTGAAAGTAGTGCCAGGCTCTGCCACCACTGGGAATCTGCCACCGTTACCACTCTCTTCTGAGGTTGACCTCTAATAGTCCCTGAGTCTTTGTGTCCCTCCCTGGAGATTCAAAGTTCCAGGTGGGCACATCTGATGGGCAATGCCTATGCCCTAGTGTTGGGGGTGGGGGTGATAAGAGACAATAATCACTTCCGTCACCCCTCACCTCTTGGTGTTCCGTTCGGAGTAACTATATTAGTTTCTACTGCTGCATAATAAATGACCACAGACTTAGCAGTTTAAAATGATACAACTATGTTATCTTAAAGTTTCTGTGGGCCAGAATTCCAACACAGTCTCAGCTGGGCTTTCTGCTCAGGGTCTCACAAGGCTGGGATCAAGGTGGTGACTGGCTGCATTCTCATCTGGAAGCGCATCTGGGGAAGACTCTGTTTCAAGCTCCCTCAGATGGTGGCAGAATTCACTCATGTACAGCTGTGTGTCGGAGGTCCCCACTTTCTGGCTAGCGGGAACCATTCACAGCTCCCAGAAGCCACACTCAAGTCCTTGTCATGTCCATGGGCCCACCCCTCCATCGGCTGTTGATAACAAGGCTGTTGGCTTCTTCAGAGTCAGCAGGAGTTGCTCTACAGCTTCATATCTCCCTTCAGGAAGGCTCTGGTTTCTCTTTTAAGGGCTCGCTCGATTAGTTCAGGCCCACCCCGGGAAATCCCCCCTTTCAATTAACTCATAGTCAATTGATTAGTAATCCAATCATAAGCATGAACTCCCATCACAGTCATAGGTCACACCTACACTCAAGGAGAGGGAATTACACTGGGTGAGTACAGCAGGCAATGAGCATCTTGGAGCCCACCTTTGAATTCTGCTTACCACACTTACTAGAGAATGACAAACACTTCCCACTTTATCTCATTTGAGGGGCAGACCAGGTATAAATTTTCCAGCTTTATAGAGAAAAAAGATACATCTCTGAAAAGTCAGCCACAGGGTTAAGAAGTGGCTGAGTTGAAACGACATCAGAATTTTTAACAGTGCTCTTTCCAAGGGCAAATGGAAATATATAGTAGTAAATATAAACATTCATGAAAATAAATGATTTGACAATCCATGCTACCGGTTCTGATGGAAAGAAGACAGGGAAAGGAAAGATGGGGAATGATGATTAACGAGCCCACAGACTGTACTAGAGCCCATTCATGAGCCACAGAAAACAATGCCGACAAAGAACATCAGCTTTCTGATGTTAGAGGGAAGGACGCGCATCTGTGACATGACTGCTATTTTTAAAATGAGCAATTCAGAGCAAGTTTCAAAGGTGAATATTCAAGGTGACAAAAATCTCTAGAAAAGACCAAGAAGGAGCTGGAGAGTTACCGCCAAGTCCCTGCAGTTTTCTCTATCTACCCCCTTCTGTGTGTTTTTTGCGTCCTGGTCTCCCCTTCACAGTTCAGACACCTCCCAAGGAATCTTTCCTTCAGTAGGGTTATCATAGAGAACTTGAGTTTATTATTTCCTTCATCATCATCCTGAAATGTTCTCAAAGAAGTTTCTGAAAGGCAGAATATAGAAAGAGAAAAGGGGCAAGTTTCTGAACGATATAGTTTGATATTCTACAAATAACAAAATTTTGTCTAAGAATATATAAGTAAACACTTAATAGGTTTTTGAACCCATGTCTGTGTACAAAAAACATAAGTATGCAATAGAGAGAGCAGAGTTTTAAAAAACATATTCAAACATATCTGAACACATAATAATGTATTTAACCTCTTGCTCACATGCATGCCACATGTAACAAGTAACAACGAAGTTACTGGAAAACCTTTGTGCTGATCTTGGCCCTGCCACCATCCAGTTATGTCACCTTAGAGATATCACTTAGTCTATCTAGGCCTCAATTTTCTCATTTGTAAAAATAATTTGATCTATAAAATTTGATCTATAAAAGCCCTTGCAACTTGAAATTTTAGTAATTCTTCAACAGGCTAGATAAGGTGCAACAGTCAACATTAAGGCAAGACTATTCTCTTCTCTCATCTTTAAATGGGAGGGTGTTAGTTCATGTTAATCACAAGCGACCGTAATTTTACTTACATTTTGGATTACATTCAACTAAGAATATTAACCAAACCCTTTGGTTATTTGGGGATATTTGTCTATTATAGAACTACTTACCATAGCCATATATCTAGCTGAATAGAATTACACACACACACACCCCAGAAAGCCAAATATAGGGACAAAGTTAACAGAAAGGAAGAAAAGATCAGCCTGTAGTAGGAGAGAAGAATAGAAGAAATAGACTCTCACAGCTTTCACAACTTGACATCATCCATATGCATCACCATTAATCATAATAATCATCTCCTACAATGAGCACACTGCTTTACCCTATACCATGTTTTATATATTTTTTTAGTATTTATTTTTCCCATAACTTTCTCCCAAGCTGTTAGTACACAGTGAAAGATAAGAGAGGTCTTCAGTATGTGGTCTTTATGGCCTGCCCCTGCTCCTGACTATTTTAAAGTACTCCCAACACTTTTAAAAACAGCAGTACATTTTGTCATGACCAATAAGATAGCCAGCTCTCTTCTCTTCTCTTAACCTCTTGTTTTCCATTTTTATTGCAGAATAGCAAGACATGGGAAGGCTAGAACAGAGTCCAGACCTTACCTGAAATGCAAGTGAAATATCTGGGCCACATGCCCATTTCACTTTTCCAATATACAAGAAGAATGCGTATTCTTGCTGTGACTTTAAAAGCCAACTATAGTCTCTTCCAGAGAGATATGGAATCACATTTTTTTTTTTAGGAAATAAAAAAAAAAAGACTTTCCACTTCATTGTCATTTCTGCTTCACATACTCCTTCAATCAACACAGACTGAACATCCTATAAAGACTTTATCATGGAGGTAACTTCCTCACTTCACAATACTATCTCAACTTCATCATCCATAATTCAAATTTAAGTGATTCCTTACTTGTCCACTACCTTCTACTTAAACTATTTTCTTTACACTCAGAAATTACCTACAAATTGCCTTATTCAGTGGGGCTGGTGCTTTTATTACTCAATCTATTGGAGGTCAGTTTATTTATTGTTAAACACTCCTCCCTTGGTGAAATCTGCTCCTTCTTTGGCTTCTGTGCCTTCTTCCCTTGTCTCCGTCCTACCACTCTGATCACCCCTTTTCTGTCCCCTTCAGGGCTCTCCTCATCTACCTGCCCCTAAAATATAGGTGTTCTTCATAGCTTCATCCCACAGCCCTTTACTCCTTTCATTTTTTTATACTTTTCAGAATGACTTCATCCAAGTTCATGGTTTCACTCACCACCCACTCAATGACTACTCCCAAATTTATTTCTCCAGCAAAGACCTCCCTTCTGGAGTCCAGATTTATGTACTGAAATACCTACTAGAAACACCAGTGAGATGTTCCCCAGATACCTCATCCTCAACTGGGCTTGGTCTTCCATAACTAAAAACACAGAATGCTTGGCTAAAAAACAGAAATTTAATATGGTAATAGAAGGAAACTAGACTTTGGGTGGGAAGCATGCAATCAAGTACACAGATGTCAAATTATATCTTGTACACCTGAAAATTAGATAATGTGTGAAGTAGAGATAGGGTGTAAAACATTAGCAAGTTCTAGGATACTATTTAAGATGGATCTAAGAGATTTTTGTGCAGTTATTAAAAAGAAAAAAAAAATTAATGGGTAATATTACCAATAACTTACTTTGTGCCTGCATTTTATTAGCATTTTACATGTATTAACTCATTTAATCTCATCTCTGTAGATACTATTAATATTCTTATTTACAGATGAGAAAACAGATGCAGAGGACCTGGACAGTAGCCTCCCAGTTCCCAGTTAGGCATACAATGTTGGAATTGCCCCCTAACTAGTTTTTCTGCATTCTCCCAGCCATCTGTCTAATCCTTTCCACACAGCTATGTGAGTGATCTTTTCTAGTTGTCATCATCACATTTCTCTGGTCAAAAGTTTTCAGTGGCCCCTCCTGCTTTCAGACAATGTTCAAATCCTTTAGCATTGCCTAGAATGCCCTTTGTGGTAGAGCCCCTGCTGAATTCTCTAGCCCCTGTTGGGAGAGGCAGTTCACCATGGGTGCCAAGTGTCTCTGCACTTTTCTTGCTGTGTGTGCCAGACTGCAAGACTCATTCATCCCCTGATACTGAACAGTTCTTTTAGATGGTTACATAGATACTTAAATAGATCAAGGTGACCACAGCATGACTGCTGTGTAACTACTTGGTCCCTTGGAGAGGGGGACTGATAGTTGGCTGCTTGCTTAAAAAGTACTGCACCCTTGGCTCTGGGTTCCTTAGCTGCAGTGCAGATCCACTGAATGTGTAGCATCCAACTGGGCCCATTACATCACCCACGTGGGACGTGGGGGAAAGGGGAACCAATGTAAACATGCTGATGTTCATGCTGCTTGCTATACCATTGATAATAAAGCCCTTTGTCTCTGACCCAGGAGTCTCATGTCATCTGCCAGCATCCATGAAATGGTACCACAGTAACTTATTAGTTTAGAAATAGGAGATAATCCCATACCCTTCACAGTTTTGGGTAGCCCCATCTCCTCCTATTTCTTGTTCTATCTCTTATCGATGCTCTTGTAGTACTGAACTGTTTCCCACCCCTGTGCCTTTAAAGATGCTTGTCTCTCTTCCCAAAATCTTATTTCCTTTGTTTTCAACCAGTTGCAAGCACTATCTCTTCCAGGAAACCTTTCAGATCACTAGGGTGACTTTGATGCCCTCCATTTCTTTCCCCATAGCAGCCTGGGCACTTCTGTAGGGCTCTTGACAGTGTGGCCGATTTCCATCCTGCAGCTTCTCCACTGAAAGCTTCTTGAAGGTAGGGGTCATGTTTTATTTGTCTTTGTATGCCTAGTTCCTAGAGATTTTGTATCCTGCAACAGTTCACATGGAAATGTTCAATAAATGTTACATCATTGAATGAATGACTAGACCCTAATAGGTTTGAATCCTTCTGAAGAATGAGCTTAGAGATGACTGGATTAAGAAGCTGTGGTACATTTATACAATGGAGTATTACGCAGCCATAAAGAAGAAAGAAATCTTATCATTTGCAACAACATGGGTAGATCTAGAGAACATTATGTTAAGTGAAATGTCAGAAAGAGAAAGACAAATACCATATGATCTCACTTATATGCGGAATCTAAAGAAAAGAAGAAGTGAATGAACTAATCAGAAACAGTTTTGCGGACAAAAAGGAAAAAACCGAGAGTTGTTAGATGGGCGGGGCGGGGGGTGGGGATGAAGGGAAAGGTGAAGGGATTAGGAAGCAGCTGGTAACCACAAGATGGCCTCAGGGTTTTTGAAAATTAATTTGGGGAACTTATTCAATAATGTTGTAAAGATTTTGTTGGGTATCCGATGGACATGTGTCCTATTTTGGGAGACCATCTCAGGGATACTGTGGATGCCTGATCATGGCATTGTACACCAGAAGCTAAACATTAATGAATGCCAACTATAATTTTATATAGTTGCCAACTATAATTTTATAGGGGCTTCACAGTGTGAGGGATATAAATGATGAACATCTAAGTATTACCTTGTCTTGTACACTTGAAATTAATAAATTTTTTTAAAAAATTATATTGTCTCCCTCTTTGCCCTCTACATTTTGTTTCTCTTTGATACCTTCCCATCTCTTTTTTCTATTCTAAGCTACATCCTATTCTGTGTGCTTAGTTAGATGCAAATAGACTTAAGTGAGGCAGAAGTATGACTGCAGAGCAGTGAGATGGATTCCATGCATCACACAGGAAAATTACTCTTACCTCATATAATCATTGCCTAAAGAGAGAAACTAAATTTCCTTTCTTCTCCCAAATATCTTAAGAAATAGCAAAAATGGATTAAGTACCAGAGATGAGGTGGTATTTATTATATTCTTTTAATATTTACAAATTTACACATCTCTCTCTCTCTCTCTCTCTCTCTCAGACACACACACACACACACACACACACACACACACACACACACACACACAGCCCTCCTGGTGATAAAAAATGGGCCACGAAAAGAAAACTGCAATGTTTCCCCAAAAATAAGACCTAGCCAGACAATCAGCTCTAGTGCATCTTTTGGAGCAAAACTTAATATAAGACCCGCTTTTATTTTACTATAATATAAGACCGGGTCTAATATAATATAATATAATATAATATAATATAATATAATATAATATAATACCAGGTCTTATATTAATTTTTGTTCCAAAAGACGCATTAGAGCTGATTGTCCGGCTAGGTCTTATTCGGGGAAACATGATGTCTAAGGCGCTGGCTGACTTCAGACAAATTTGCTACTGCCACAGCAGAAAGTTCAGCTTTAAATAAGCCCTCTTTTCCATCTATAGAATCTCCCAGGCAGCAAACACCATGAACCTAGAAGACACATCCTGACAGGTGTTAAATGCATGCACTAACATATAATGCTCATGGTATACATGAGTAACCCTACAGAGGTTACATTAAAAAAAAACATTTTCATGGGGAAATAATATTTTCTTTCCTAGGGTAAGTGTATTCCTCTCCTACCTCCTTAATTCCTGTCCTGATTCTGGCCACAACTCGTAAGTGTACTAAATGATAAAGTGGCTAAGACCCCACACTAGTGCACTTTATTAGTGAGCCAGTTATTAAGTTATTCTCTCTCAGCTCCAAGCTCATCCTTCCCTAGTCAGCTTTGTAATTCTGGCACTGAATCTGCAAACTCCATTTCTGCTTTGCCAGTTCCCTCCATGTTCGGTTCTTTCAAAAGGGGGCCATGGGGGAAGAATGGACTTGCTCCTTGTTACTTGCCATTGTTGTCAGCGTCACCCCGCTTCACGTCTTGATAATTTTAAAGAACCTCCCTCTTCTCCCATAAACAGCAAAGAGCCCTTGTCCGTGGGGCAGCATTTTCATAGAGTTCGCTTCTGCTCTCTTTCTCTCTCACTTCTGCTCGCTAACAATGCCCATGGCAGACTCTCTGCTTTCCTTGTACTCATGTCATCATGCTCGCCTTTCCCCTTCATTCTCTCTTTTACAGCACCCTGTGAGATCACAGTACTGTCCATTTATAGGACAATTGCTAAAATAGCAATAGAGGTGAGAACTGAAAACAAGCAGCCAAGAAATAAATATTTGTGCTTATGTGCTTAAAAATAACCAATCTGGAATGACATAATAAGAAAAGCCCAGATAAACCAACATTTGCCCTGGTATGAAGTCACAAACGTCTTTACTGTTAGATGTACTTTTTCCCTTTGGTACCACAAATGTTTAAAAGCAAAAATAATCTCCTGCATTTCTTAATCTTTCTTCCCTTCAAAACATACTAAAGAATTAAATTTTTTCATTTCGTATCCGGTATTAGTTTTTCCATTTTAAAGAGGAATAAACTGAGGTGCCAGCAGTTTTAGTAATATTTCACAATTTTCAGCTCAACTGAAAACTTAAAGCTTCATTAACTTCTTGAAGAGATGGTGCAGCTTTTAGTGGGGAAAGGAGGGTGAAAAAGGAAAAGGAAAAGCAGCCACAGAAACTGCCGCTGCTGCACCCCCACCTCCCTTGCTAGAGCTGCTTATCACCCAGGCCCCCATTCTGCTTTGCACTCCCCTCTCTCCATCCTTCTATGTTCTAGAAGAAGACAGGAGACTGCATGCACAACCTTCAGGATGCTGATCAGCAGCATGGTATGGCTCCGAGAGTTGCTAGCAAAATCTATCTGAGGGCTCTTACCAATTGTTGTGAGGGTAAATGACTTGAATAAGGATGTAAATAATGTTCTAAGCAAACTGTAAATGGCATGTTGGTAGGAGTGCTAGCTAAAACTTTCCATGGGCAAATCAGAGTCCAAAACGATCTCAACAAGCAGACCAATGAGGTGAGTTAGGACATTTAGCTCCAAACTAACGTCTAAGGGAAGCGAAGGTTGGCACAAGTGCTAGAGAAGAAGCGGTGTCATGAATTGAAGATTCAGTACAATCACTCATGCGACACAGTTATTTACATGATCACACATGATTGCATGGTCGGGCCCCCTGCTGTCTGTTCTTTCAGCACCTTTGCTGAATCCTGTTACAAGGCTCCTCACACACTGTCGGGCCTATTCATCTTCCCTACTACATCGGAAGCGCTCTGAGGGCAGAGATCCTCTTCCTTGTCAGTCTGTCTTTGTCTGTCTGTCTGTCTCTCTTAATCTGTAATTCAAACACGATATATAACCCATTGTGAGAACTTAACGTCAACCATCAAAAGGAAGGGGACTATAGCTTTTAACTACAAAACTAAATACCATTTACATTATGCCAAAATGAAATTATTTGAAGATTGCAATACTATTTGTATTGTGTTAAGATAAAGTCATGTGAAATGGTGCAGTGATTAAGGATGAGTGCTCCGGAAGTAGACTGCCTCCATGCCACTTACTGGGGAAATGATCTTGATTAGTTTCCTTAGGCCTTTCTATACCTCAATTTCCTTATCTATAAAAAGCATCTACTTCATAGGGCTGTTGTGAGAATTAAATGAGGTAATACACACAAGGTATTTAAATAGGTCTGGCACAAGGGCAAGCACTCAACATATTTTAATTATATTGTTATTCGTAGCAGTATTACAATGACGTAATGATGATGGCAACCACTGTAATTCAAGTTATAAGACAGTGACGGACTAAAATACAATATTTGTAGCATATGAAATAGACAAATAATTAGCATATGAAATATATAAAAAACTTCAAAATTCCATTTCAGAAAATAACATTAAAACGAGGAAAAGAAATAAAAAGCAATTCACTATAATAGAAACTTAGGTAACCAACACACAAGCCCAAACTCATTAATAATTTGGAAAATACAAAATAAAATTGATGAAATAACATTTCTTCCCTACCAAGTTGGCAGAAATTTCAGTCTGATGATATCCAATATTATCGAGTATCTAGAATGATGAGAACACTCACACACAGGTAGTGGAAATGTAAACTGGCACAAATGCCTTAGGGGGCAATTTGGCAATATTGATTAAATTCAATATGTGCCTATCCAAGACCCTGGTGGTTTTCACACCAGGGTTATTCAAGGGGTTCAAAAGCATAGAGAGTTTTAGCAGACTGACCTAAGCACCTGCCTGTGTTCTTGAAAGCCCTTTTCACATCCATTCCAAATCTTACTTAGGGGCGTTGCTCCTGAGTTCAAAACCTTTGGCAACCAAAAAAATAGAAGCCTCCTTTCTTGATTACTTAGGGCATCATAAAGCCTTTAACCTTCTAGTCTTTCCTGTATTACACACGTTTCTGTTAAGAGTGAAGCTTTGTGTTAAAATGGAATATTCAGTTACATGGTGAAAACAACGTTCATCTAACCATTTTGTCTCTATTATTTCCAGACTAATGTTAAAAACTGCAACTCTGTTGTTATTGGTGGTGGTGGTGGGGGAGTTCATGAAAACAAATAGTAGGTAAGTATTTTTTTAGCCTCTATGACTTTTTCATGTATGTAGGTATAGGCAATTCTATCAGGCTACCCTCAATATTTATGCCTAAAATGTATCATTAGCTGGAAAGAAAAGCACCTTTGAATATAGAGGAGTATGTGTTAGTGACTCTTGAGTTTTTTAAATGCACTTGAAATGTTTTTCTGGAACTACCAACCTGCCCAAAGTAAGTTGGATAAAATCCACAAATAAAATCTGTTCATTATTTCTTTCTGATTTGGGGTGTGCTTTTCAATAAAGCAGTTAAAATGCACATTATAAAATCCTAGTATTAAAAATCTATTCCAGTTGAAGTTAATTTCTCATCTAATTTTATTTACGAAATACTTAATGCTTTCTATTCCTGTTAAAACCAATAAAAATTATATGCTTGTTTCTAGACCAATGAGTTTTAGCAGTAGGTAAATATTTTAAATACTAGGAAAATTTTATCCCCAGGTCTAGAAACTAATGGCATTATTTATGATATTTCTACTTGGTTCTAATTTAATTATTCCCTATAGCAGAAAAGCAACAATCAATATATGCACACAAACACATGTGCCAAAGAAATACCATGCTTTTATCACATATCTCACTCACTTCAAAGATCATTTACAATTTTAGCTAAGTGGTGCACTGTATTATTATAAATTAAATAATGAGCAACATCTCAATTCATATTCTTGCTTGTGTAATTCATTCTAAAATGAATAAATTATATCTACATCATTTAAATGTCTTTATAATATGCATTCTGAAATTTACTTGTCAGTTTTAATAGTATTTAATATTTATCCAATTTCAAATTCAGATTGAATTCAAGGAATACTTAATGAGATTTTTTTACTCCTATATTACCATTTTATTTATTTATTTATTTATTTATTTGGTGGAAAGAAAAGCTGGTTTATTCCAAAATGCCAGCATTAAGGGAAGACAGTGGATTCCCTGTCACAAAGACTGCCTTCCCACTCTTTTTTTTTTTTTTTTTACCATTTATTTTAATTAAAAATGAAGTTAAACTATTTATGTCAGAAAATAATTCTTATTTTGCTGATAGGTTTAACAAATGGTATTGGTTTTGTCAATATGGGGAGGATATTTTTATAAACTAAATGGAATAAATCTGCAGCTTCAAGGTTTTGGTAAAAATATATTTTAAAACATCATAAGATAAATATTTTTTATCTGTAATAAAATTAACGTTTCTCTTTTTCAGCTATCACAAACATTATTGATGTCCCACTGCATATCCTAAATGGCCCACCTCTGAGTTCATAGCACCTTCCAGTCTTAAGGACCCAAGTCTTTCTTTGTGTTTCTCTGCCTAAGGAGGGCTCTCTCTGGTACTCAGCCATGTACAGGGGCAGGCAATGAAAGTGTATAAATTCCCAACTTCCCTGTCCTTTGGTGGGATAGTTCTGAGGTATATTCTATATTATGCTCAGAAAGTTCCCATTGGGAGACAGTTTCTGGGTTCAACTCTCAGATAAACTTCTTGAACCTAAAACCCACCTCATCTTAGAATTTGCTGTTGGGAGAACCCAAACTAAGACACCAATCTGATCTACCCAAGGTGCTAAGTGAAAGAGTTATTTGGTAAGTCTAGGGATACTTCTCGAACTTGAGACTATGAAAACTCTCGTATTTGGTTAATAGATTTTTTTGCATGTCAGGTGGTTTTCAATGTTCACCAGTTTGAAGACTTTTTATAGAATTTTTAGCAGAGAGAGAACTAAAAGTAATTTTTGATGATAAACTAGGTGGTATTGGCATATACTTTGAATGCCATTTTAAAAATGGAGTGAAACTGTTATAACAAATACCTTTCATTCCTATTTATTTATTACCATAAATAAGTTTTCTCAGCAGTTACTTCTACTAAAAGGGAGGAAACAGGAATAAAATCAATGCAGAGATCTGTACTATTCTAGCATTCAGCCATTCATCAATGGATAATGAACTAATTGGAGGGAGAAGAACCATTTATATCATTTAAAGAGAAGCATTTTCAATGAAATTTTATTTTCCTGTTTAATAAATTTATAGTTTTATTGTCTTGATCAATTGTGTAACAATAACAATTGCAACAACTTAGTGTAAAAGAAAGTTTAAATACTCATAGCCCTATGATCCTAGGAAAGAAAACATATTTTAAAATTTAAAATTCACCCACAATTTGCCAAAGAAAAGTACAATAGGGTGTTCAAAATAAGAACTTTCTGGCATAAAACTATATTATATGAAGATAAAATTCTGTGGGAGAATTGAAATGGAAAGGAGAAAAAGGAAAGATATAAAATTTCCATAGGAAATGATGCATGCATTTTCTAATGGATTATGATGATTATTGAATCAAATTTTTATGGCATTTAGATTCCTTTCGACACACTTAAAAGAGTAACCATTTTATTTTAAAGTGTCAGTATTTATAAAACACCAGAAATCTTATCTTTTATAACTGTTTTAATTTATGATTTAAATTGTTAAATGTTGAGGTTAAACTGTGTGAGGGGGACACAGGTTTTTTCAAATTCTATTAAGGATTACACAAGAAATAAATCTGATGATTTACAGGTTGAATTGTGTGCCCCCAAAATTCGTGTGTTAAAGTCCTAATCCCAGTACCTCAGGATGTGACCTTATTTAGTGATAGTGCGTTTACAGAGGTCATCAAGTTAAAATGAGGTCATTAGGGTGGGCCTTAATGCACTATGATTGGTGTCCTTATAAAAAGGGAAATTTGGACACAGAGACCGACAGAGAAAAGACAATATGAAGAGATATAGGGAGAAGACGGCCATCTACAAGCCACAAAAGAAAGAGTTGGCAGAGATTCTCCCTCACAGCCTCGAAAGGAACCACCCCTCCTAACACCTTGTTCTCAGACCTCCAGCCTCCAGAACTGTGAGAAATAAATTTCTTTTGTTTAAGCCACCAGCCTGTGGTAGTTTCTTAAGGCAGTCCTAGCAAACTAACACAAAGGCCGTTCTCCTGAAGAAACTCTCACACTTGTAGACAAGAAAGAAAAGGACATTCATTGCCTTGTTCCTAGCATTAGAGTAATTAATTAAAATGTAGTATCCCAGCATTCCCTGTTTAGTGCTGGCTATGGGTTCCAGATTTTTCTGACATACTCCCTTTGGAGACATTTTCCTGGTATCCAAAATTGGCAAACATTCTTCTGTTCTTTTCAAATGCCCTGAAGTCATGTACAAATATGTATGGCCCAGGCCATAGTTTTCTTTAGCTTTTTTTCCATGCAATTGTTTGGAAATGTTTGGGGTTGCAGTGATATTTTTGACACACTTCATAATGTTAAAGGACTTCCACCAGTTCCTAAATTGCAGGCTAATTTTTATCCTCCATTATAATCTTAAATGTGCCTCTTCCCCCACATCTATAAAACTTGGATTTTAAAATCCAGCATGATTCTCTTCCTTGTTTCATTGCAGCAAGTCCATTTCTATTTTCTCATATATGTGGGGACAAAATTGGCAGAATCTAAAATAAATGACAGAATCAAAAAAAAAAAAAAGAAAGGAAAACATGGATTGATGTGATGAATGGCAAAATGGATAGAAAGACAGGTATGTGATAAAGTGAGAGTAGTAAAACACCAATTGTAGTGTCTATGTTGGGGTATATATAAAATATTATAGAAATTTAAATTTCAAATTTACTGTGTGTTTTTAAATTCTCATAATAAAATATAGGGGGGAAATGAAAAAGTAATTGCCGAGTGGCTACAACATAAAGAGCACACACTACAAAGCACATCCTACTCAGGGGACCAAGGTCAGCACCAGCTACGATAAGTCATGTTGATAGCATGTGTCCTTGAGGTGATGAGAATGGCACTTTATCTCTGATTTTCTTCCCAGATAACCCCAGTCTAATTATATATAAAAAAAAATCAGACAAATCCCAATTAAGGTACCATCTACAAAAGACCTGACCAGCAAATCTTAAAACTATGAAAGTCATGAAAAACAAGAAAAGTCTGAGAAACTATCATAGCTAAAAGGAGCCTAAAGAGACATGATTACTAAATGCAATGTAGTATCCTGGAACAGAAAGAGATATTGGGTAAAAAGTAAGGCAATCTAAATAGAGTATGGATCTTAGTTGATAATAATGTATCAATGCTGATTCGTTAATTTTAGCATATAATACTAATACTGTGCTTATACCATACTATTAATAATGTAAGATGTTAACAATAGGAGAAACTAGGTATAGAATACATGAGAACTCTGTTTTGTCTTCACAATTTCCCTGTAATCTAAAACTGTTCTAAATTAAGTTTATTTTAAAAACATAGCAAATAATTAGCTGAAGTAATTAATGTTATTTTATCATTATATTGCAGGTGCTGTTATATATAACCCACTAAATGCAGTTGTAGGTTCTTTATCCATGTGTCCCTATAAAATAGATGCTTTTATTTTCAATGTTGACCCCTGTAGTACAAACTAAAAGCGGGGCTAAGTCATAGGAGTGACATGTGGCATTAAAGTGTCGAGTCAGTTCAATTGGTATCATCAAACTTTGTGGCTTTTTATGGGGGGGGGGGTGAAGATGCAAAATAATGCAGTAGGATGATGTAGAACAAACAAATTAGAATGGAAGTGATAGCATTATTCCCAGATTTGAATTGGTAATATGGGTTATACAAATGCAAACACATTGATATAAAAATATTTTATGACAACCGTAAAAGTATTCTTATTCAACGTATATGTAATAGGCAGCAAAATAGTTCAAAGAGTATAAATATATTAACTTTAATGCTTTTGCTAAAATACGCATCATTATTGCATTTTAAAGCTACAAAAATAGCTGTAGAAAGAAAGTCCTTCAGGGAGTGAATCCACCCTGTGCTTTCCCTCTTCCCGGCCCTCTGCTGGTTGTTTCACAACCTGACATCTAGGTCTTTCCCTGTGTCCTCATGCTGTTTGTTCACTGGGCCTTTTTCCCTCAGCTGTTTAACTCATGCTTATTCCTTTAAGGCTTTCGTTGGCCCAAAACATGTTCTGTTCTAAAAGTTTATAGGTTTTTAAAACGACGTTTTACAGTTATACTGAAAATTGTGAAGTATTTCCACATACATGATTTCATTTATTGTCACGGAAATCTTAATACGTTTCTTAGCTTAGGAAACCAGGACAGGAAGAGTAACCTCAAGGGCATTCCTGACTCCCCATGACTCCCGATGTTGGTCATTCTTCTCGGATGCCCAGCATCTGATTACCCTTGTAGCATTTGCAGAATACTGCATCTTATGAAGCAGGCATACATGTTCCCGGCACCTATTTCAGCTACAACATAGACACATGGCCCTGGATCTACCAAAGAAACAGCCCTGGCCCCAGACTTGAGCCAGAAGTTAGAGGAATGAAAGAACAGGATCTGTTCTGGAGAAGAGAAAGGGCAGCTGCATCTAGTTTCAGGAGGCAGAAACGACAGCGATTCAAGAAGTGTCTCTAGTACAACGACCCTGGTACTGGTGGCACAAGACCCAACATCTAGTGCTCACCAGCAGAGTGCTAGCCAGACACATTTGCAAGACAGTTTGGGACACGGTTCTTTGTTATGCAGCTTCTACATGGAGTAACCCCTGAGAGATTATCTGAGCCACTGTCGTGCAGTGTGTCATGCGGGGTCTCTGGTTCCGCTCCCCACATAAGAACGCAGGACATGGTGAGGCCAAAGAGGAACACCCACAGAGTCATAGGTAGGGGAATCATATCACTATATTCTCACCAGCGGCATCTGCCTCTCTGCAATCCACGCTTGCCAGCCACCATCTTCTTGCTAGCCCCCAATCTTTCTGCTAGCATAGCCACAGCCGTTATATTAGGGACCAATGGCTCACTGGTTACAGCTGATGGCCAACTAGCCACAGCGGATGGCCATCCAATCACAGTTAATGGCCATTTACTACCCGAGCCAGCACCTTTCTATGTGAGGCCGAGAGCCTGGAAACTGCTTTTTGGGGCTTTGTCCCCACAGCCACTGATAGTTCAACCGCCTCACCCCACCTTTTCAAAAAGGTATTGAAGTTTAATTGACATTCAATAAACTGCAAATATTTAAACTATATAATCATTTTTGACAGACATCTACACCTGTAAAACTGTCATCACAATCCTATTAGTGATGATATCTATCACTTCCAAGAGTTTTTTAATGCTCCTTTGTAATCCTTCTTTCCCACATATTCCCACTCTCTCCCACCCCAGGCAAAATTGATCTGTTTTCTGTCATTGTAGATTATTTGGCATTTCCCAGAAATTTCATATAAATACAATCATACAAAGTATACACATTTGTCTATTTCTTTTCATCCAGCATAATTATTTTGAGATTCAGCTTTTTGCAAGTATCAATAGTTAATTTCTTTTTATTGCTAATAGTATTTCATTGTATAGATAGACTGGAATTTATCTATTGGGCATTTGGGTTGTTTCCAGGTTTTGGCTATTACAAACAAAACTGTTATGAAAATTCATGTATAAGTCTTTATATGGATATCTGCTTTCATTTCTTCTGGGCAAATACTTAGTGTGGAATGGCTGGATAACACGGTAGGTAATGTTTAACTTAAGAAACTGCCAAGAATTTTCCGAAGTGATTGTACCATTTTACATTCCCACCAGCAATGTGAAAGTTCCAGTTCCTTCACATTCTCTGCAACATTTGGTATAGTAAGTCTCAAATTTATGCCTTTCTAATAATAGATATGAAGTGATATTTCATTGTGTTTTAATTTTAATTTAATTTAATTTGCAATTTGCATTGTGTTTTAATGAATAATGATGTTGAGTATCTTTTCATGTGTTTATTTGCCATCTACATATATTCTTTGCTAAAATATCTGTTCAAATCATTGCCCTTTTTTTTTTTTAATTCTGCTATTTGCTTTCTTATTACTGAGAGCTCTTTACATATTCAGGACACAAGTATTTTCACATTTTCTCCCAGACTGTGACTTACCTTTAGTCTCTTAAGAATGTCTTTTAAAAGGCAGTTTTTAATTTTGATGAAGTTTACTTCATTTATTTATTTTTTCTGTTATGAATTTCTTTTAGTACCACATCCAAGACATTTTTGCCTAACTTTTGATCTCAAAGAATTTTTCCTATATTCTCTTCCAAAAGTTTTATAATCTTGGGTTTTACATCTGGCTCTAGGATCTATTTTGATTTAATCTTTGTGTAGAGTGTGGGATATGGTTTGAAGTTCTTGTGTGTGTGTGCAGTTCTTGTGTATTAGGGTATTTGATTGTTCTAACATGATTTGTTGAAAATACATTCTTTCTTCTTTGTACCTTTATTGAAAATCAAGTGTATAAATATGTGTGGGTCCATTTCTGGATTCTATTCTGTTCCACTGACATTTTTATTTATCATTATGTATGCAAAGTTTTATTGCTCTAGGCTTAAAGTAAATACAGACCTTTCATCTCTACTGATACAGGATTTAGTACTATAAATTTCCCTTCAAGTACTACTGTAGTGGCATCCTACAAGTTTTGATACATTTTTTTTATTTTCATACAGTTTAACAAACTTTCTAATTTCCCTTTTAATTTTTTCATTTGTTTCATGAGTCATTTAGAAGTATTATTTATTTCCAAATATTTGGGCACTTTTCAGATACCATTTTCCTGTTGATTCCTAATTTAACTCTGCTGAGGTCAAATAACATACTTTGCATGACTTGAACCCTTTCAAGTTTATTACCACTTGTTTTATAGCCCAGAATATTGTCTATCTTGGTATTTATTCCATATGCGTTAAAAAGAATGTCTGTTCCACTGTTGTTGTGTAGTGTGTTCTAACAATGTTAATTATCAAGTGGGTTAATAGCGGTTTTCTGACTTTCTACCTCTTTATTATCTGTCTTCTTGTGCCTTCAAATATTGAGCGAGATTGAAATCTGCAACTAAAAATGTGGATTTGTCTATTTCTTTTTGCTTATGTATTTGAAACTCTATTATTATGTGCATAAAAGTTTAGGATTATTATGTCCTCTTGATAAATTTACATCCTTTTCATTATAAAATGACTTTTTATCCCTTGCAGTATTCTTTGCTTTGAAATCTGCTTTATTTAATTTTGTCACTCCAACTTTCATTTAACTAGTGTTAGCATGGTATATCTCTTTCCATGCTTTTATTTTATTTATTTATTTATTTATTTATTTATTTATTTATTATGTTATTATTTTTTATTTTTTAATTATATATATATATATTTTAATTAAATTTATTGGGGTGACAATTGTTAGTAAATTTACATAGACTTCAGGTGTACAATTCTGTATTACATCGTCTATAAATCCCATTGTGTGTTCACCACCCAGAGTCAGTTCTCCTTCCATCACCATATATTTGATCCCCTTTACCCTCATCACCCACCCCCCACCCCCTTACCCTCTGGTAACCACTAAATTATTGTCTGTGTCTATGAGTTTTTGTTTCTCATTTGTTTGTCTTGTTCTTTTTGGTTTATATACCACATATCAGTGAAATCATAGGGTTCTCTGCTTTTTCTGTCTGACTTATTTCACTTAGCATTATACTCTCAAGATCCATCCATGTTGTCACAAATGCTCCTATATCATCTTTCCTTAACGCCGAATAGTATTCCATTGTGTATATGTACCACAACTTCTTTATCCATTCATCTATCGAAGGACATTTTGGTTGTTTCCATGTCTTGGCCACCGTAAACAAAGCTGCAATGAACATTGGAGTACACGTGTCTCTATAGAGAAATGCTTTTATATTTTTGGGGTAGATACCCAGGAGAGCGATTGCTGGGTCATATGGTAATTCTATTCGTAATTTCTTGAGGAACCTCCACACTGCCTTCCATAGCGGCTTCACCAGTCATTTTTTTATTTTTTTTTTAAAGAGGAATATAAGTCACATTTTTCTTTTTTAAGATTTTATTGGGAAAGGGAAACAGGACTTTATTGGGGAACAGGGTGTACTTCCAGGACTTTTTTCCAAGTCAAGTTGTTGTCCTTTCAGTCTTAGTTGTGGAGGGCGCAGCTCAGCTCCAGGTCCAGTTGCCGTTGCTAGTTGCAGGGGGTGCAGCCCACCATCCCTTGCGGGAGTCGAACCGGCAACCTTGTGGTCGAGAGGACGCTCCAACCAACTGAGCCATCCAGGAGCTCAGCGGCAGCTCAGCTCAAGGTGCTGTGTTCAATCTTAGTTGCAGGGGGCGGAGCCCACCATCCCTTGCGGGACTCAAGGAGTTGAACTGGCAAGCTTGTGATTGAGAGCCCACTGGCCCATGTGGGAATGGAACCGGCAGCCTTCGGAGTTAGGAGCATGGAGCTCTAACCGCCTGAGCCACCAGGCTGACCCCATGCTTTTATTTTTAATATATTTATATCATTATGTTTAATGTAGATTTCTTGTAGGCAGAATATAATTTCTGTTTTTAAACTGAGGTATTTTTATAATTAATGGAATAATTTATTTGGTTAGGTTTAAAGCTACCATCTTGCTATTTGTTTTCTATCTGTCCTTTATTACATATTACATGTTTTTCTGTGTTCTTTTGCATTAATTGAACACTTTTGTGATTCCACTTTATCTCCTTTGTTGACTTCTTCGCTGGATCTCTTAGTTTTGTTACTTTGGCATTGCTTTAGCATTTATGAGATTTGCCAATTAAGTTCGAGAACTTGTTGCAATGATGTTGCTAACTATTTTTAATATCAGAGGAATTATTCATAATGAATTTGTACCAACTGGACACACACTTAATCAAGTTTACTACTTGGAAGTGCTGAAAAGGCTGTGTGAAAAAGTTAGAAGACCTGAATTTTTTGCCAACAATTCATGGCTCTTGCATCACAGCAATGTACCAGCTCACACAGCACTGTCTGTGAGGGAGTTTTTAGCCAGTAACAAATAACTGTACTGGAACACCCTCCCTACTCACCTGATCTGGTCCCCACTGACTTCTTTCTTTACCTGAAGATAAAGGAAATATTGAAAAGAAGACATTTTGATGACATTTGGGACATGAAGGGTAATACGACGACAGCTCTGATGGCCATCCCAGAAAAAGAGTTCCAAAATTGCTTTGAAGGGTGAATTAAGGCCTGGCATTGGTGCATAGCTTCCCAAGGGGAGTACTTTAAAGGTGACCGTAGTGATATTCAGCAATGGGGTATGTAGCACATTTTCTAGGATGAGTTCGCAAACTTAATTGTCTGACCTCATATAGTTTAATAGTATGCATTGCTAACTTATCACAGTCTACTTTTTAGTAATTTAACCTAGGGCTAATTTTTTCCCACTACTGAAGTAAGATCCTTCTGAGCGATCTATTCAATGATCCATTTTCTAGTCAGACTGAGCACAGGCACTATTTGTGACTCTGTATGAGTTCTAGACACTGTTCCCTCTAACTAATTTTTCAGGTGTTCATTCTCTGGCCTCAGGGAGTTTCCTTATCCACGAGGGCTGCTCAGTACTCATCTGAATATTCAAGGGAGTACTTATGCATATATTTCTGTGTAGCTCTATCATCTTTGCTACTGCATCCTGAAAACTCCAGCTCCTTGAACTGCCTGGAGACTCCATCTCCTCAATTCAGGGTGCCCAGTAAGCTCTTTACGGGTTCACTGTCCCTGCACTACAGGCTAGAAACTCTCTCAAGAAAGCAAGCTGGGCCATTTGTAAGGCTTGACTCATATTTTTATCATCTCTTAGGGATAACTGTCATTCATTGCTTAACGTCCAATGCCTTGAAATCTATTGCTTCATTTATTTTGTCTAACTTCTTAGTTGTTTCAAGCAGGAGGGGAAATCTGGTCCCTATTACTCCATTTTGGCTGGAAGTAGAACTTCTGTCTGCCAATACCCTTGTTACCAATTCCTTTCAACTTAGCTAAGACAGAATAAATATCTATTATTTACAAATAGGAGTTCTAACAGATATACGTCTACCTCTCCCTTATCTCATATACTCTCTTAGACCTGTCAGTTTTTTCACTTAAACATCTTCTTAAAGTAATAATGTAAGTTTATATATTATATGTGAATATACATGCATGTAAGTTTACATGTATGTATGTATACACATGTGTAGTGTGTTTACTATGTAACAGGTACTTTTCTAGTTATTTTATTTCTATTAACTTAATTCAATTCTCTAAACAAATTTATGATGTAAAAACCATTACTATAATGCATTTTACAGATGAAGAGACTGAGGCACAGAGAGGTAAAGTAAGTTTTCAGGGTCATAGGTCTTAAGTCCATCCCTCCATGCCCATGACTTGTTACTGATGCATTTCACCTAAGGAGCTCTTATGCTATGAAATTATTTATGAATAACTCTAGTCTTTAGGAATTTTGGTTAATTCAATAATTGGTCTAAGAATTAGTTTTTGAAGATTTAGCTGCATTCTTTATGAATTAATGATGACTAATGATAGGGATTTAGAACTGACACCCTCAGGTACTTAGCTCTTTTAAATAGCACAGAAAAATATATAACACTTAAAGTTCATGTGCCTTAGAAAATATTTCATGAAAACCCAGAGGTGAACCATAAGTGTTGTGTTAGTTACATTAAGGACTAATTCTATAGTTTCAGAGGTGAAGCCGGAAGCAGATTCTTTTTCCTCACAATGAACACTCCTCTCACTAAAACACAGTCAGATGATGAATCAGTAGTATACAAATCCCAGTTCCCCCAAATTCCAAGACCCAATGCTCAAAAGGGAGAAGCATGCAAAACCAAATTACATCCATGAGGAAACATCAGATAAACCCAAATTGAGCAACAGGTCTCCAAAGTATCAAGGTCATAAAAGACAGAAAGACACTGAGGAATTGTCCCAGATTGGAGACATGACAACTAAATGCAATTGTGGGATGCTGGCTTGGATCCTAGAACATAGAAAGGACATTAGTGTGACAACTGGCAAAGTTTCAATAAGCCCTGTCAACTAATTAAAGTACTGTGTGTACTGTTTTTACTTTCTTTGATCATTGTATTATGGTTACATTTGTGGAAGCTAGAAGATGAGTATATGAAAATTTCTGGGACTGTTTTTACAAGTTAGTTATAAGACTGAAATTGTTTCATTAAAAAAATGTTAAAACATCCCTAAAATAAATTAAAAGACAAACAAAAAACACAAACACCTAAATACATAAAATGAGAGGGAGACAATTTCTATGCAAAAAAAGTGATAAAGATTTATGTTTTCAGACAGGGTTGGTTCAAAGCACAAAAACAAGACAAGCGGAAAAACAGAATGGATCCTATTGTGCCTATGCTCCTCAAGAGAATGGAGTTCTTTATACAACAGAAGAAGAACAGAATCGCCAACGGTAGTAGCACAGAACAAGTACCAGCCCTGCAAATAGGACCCAGAAGCCTTAATTCTAGTGGTGCCCATTAAGTATAGATCTAAGTCTTATCTAAAGTGGCTGGGTATCAGGTCTGCTCTGTCCAAATACAAGTACGCCACCAGTCATTTTCAAACAGACACCTAAAAACAAGTCACATGCTTACATTTCAAATACAGCATTGGTTCCTTAACTCAGACTGCTGTACTGTAATCAAGTTATTTGAAGTATTTTACCCGTAGGCCTATACACTTCAAACAGAGAAGCTGGTAACCAGGGAAATAAAATCTTTTTTCAAAGTAGTATCAACAAAAAAGCAGATTGTGTGATCTGGTCAAGATGGTGGAGTAGGTAAATGCTGTGCTACCATATCAAAATTACAACTAGACTACAGAACAACCATCATTGAGAATTGCCTGAAATCTAGCTGAACTGAAACCCTACAACTAAGGACATACAGAAGAAGCCACTTCACAACTGGTAGGAGGGGCAGAGATGCAGAACGAGCTGGTCCCACACTTGGTGTGATCATTAAAACACAGGAGGGATATCTCAGCTGTGGAGGGCCTCCCTGGAGGAGTGAGGAGTCCCAGCACCACACCAAACTCCCCAGCCCAGGGTTCCAGTGCCAGAGGAGAAGATCCCATAATTCTTGGCTGTGAAAACCAGTGGAGATATGGCTGAATGAGACAGAAGGTGGCTGTACTCCCAGGCGCTCCACTTATAGGGCCCACACATGCACTTCCTTGCTGAGGGACTCACTCACTCTGAACTCCAGTACAGGAGCTGTGATTAGAGGAGCACCAGGGACATGTGAGGAGGAATTGAGTTGTCTGGCATTAGGATGAGGACTGGAGGGGCAGCTTTCTCTTCGACGGAGGAGCTGGCGAAAGCCATTGTTTTTTTGTTGAGCCTTCCCTACTCCCAGCGTGCATTTGCAGGTAGCTGCCATATCTCCATGTCCATCAACCATTAGCCTGATTCCCCACCACACCCAACTTCTGGGTCCACCCAACCTGCTTCCAGTGGCTTTTCTGTAAAAATGTCTTGTCTTGGCTCAGGCTGCAGACTGTCCTAAAATCTCTCAAAGGTTTACAAACCCAAACAAGCAGCATCTGGCTTTGGTGTGTCCTGTACCTCTGGCTGAGCAGCCATACACCTGGCACTAGTGACAGTTGGTGTTGGTTTGCGGCTTGACTTCTTGAGACACCTCCAAGCCCAGAGCAAGTGGTGGCCATCTGCAGATTGCTTTGTGGCTCATGCAAGGTGGCCCTGGACAGGGCACAGGCTGTGGCTGAATTTGGCTTGCAGTAGGTCCCCTCCCAGGAGGCCTTTGGGCTGGCATGCTTAGTGGCCAGCTTCAGACCCAGCCTGAGGATCACCCAAAGGGCAAACCCAAAGGTTGCACCGGGTGGGCACCAGGGCCCTGCTAAAGTGAATCCTGCTCCACAGGGTCAGCCCCTGCTCCACAGCTTCTCCACTGTAGTCATAGCCAGTCCTCACACCAATCAGCCTGAGGATCAATCTTTCTCATTGATGTGAAAACAAACAACCAAGGTTCAACTATAAGAGGAGGACACACACAACCCACACAAGGAACACACCTGAAGTACCTCATTCAGGTGACATGGGAAACTGCACCACTGAGCCCCACAGAACCCCTATTATATAAAGCCACTTTCCTAAGACTGGGAGACGTAATAACCCTTCCTACCCAAACACAGGGAGGAAGCCAAGATGGGGAGACAAAGAAAATGTTCCAAATAAAAGAACAGAACAAAGCTCCAGAAAAATAACTAAACAAAATGGAGACAAGCAATCTACCAAACTCAGAGTTCAAAACACTGGTTATAAGGATGCTCAGTGATCTCAGGGAGGACTTCAACAAAGAGACAGGAAACACAACAATGACGATAGGAAACATATAAAAGAACCAATCAGAAATAAAGAATACAATTAATTGAAATAAAGACTACGTTAGAGGGAATTAACAGTTGATTCGGGAATATAATCAATAATATGGTAATAACTATATATGGTGTCAGGTGGTACAGTGTCAGATGGTTGCTGGATTTACGTTGATCACTTCTTTAGGTATATAAATGTTGAAAAACTTGTGTGTACCTGAAACTAACATAATATTGTATGTTAGCTATATGTTAATAAAAATATTTTTAAAAAGCAGATTGTCCCAAAGACCCCCCCTTTTTAAAACAATTATGGTCCATGTTGTCCATGAAGAAACCTAGGCTCAAAAGAGCTTACTGACTTGCTGAAAATGAAAGGGAATTAAAGCGATCCTGGTGATTTAAGCCTAAATGCAACACACCACTGAGAGGAGGACTCCTCTCACCCTCCCAGGCTTCAATTTTCTAATTGGTAAAAGTAGGCAGCTGAGCTAGGTCATTCTCAATGTCTCTTCTAACTTTAATAATCTATAATTTAATTAAAGAATATTCATTCAAACAAAGAATAGAAACCAAAACCAATTGCCACAATTATTAATATCATTACAATCAAAAGTTTGGCATTACTAAATGACAGGTACTTCTCTCTCGAAGGGAAAAATAATGTGTTATGTCTCTACCCATGTTCTCTGGAACCTATGTCTGCTTAACTTTTCAGGTACTGTATCATATCCTTTTATTTGTGTATTTTCAATCCTCTTCCATTGGCATTTACGCATCTTTACATATCTTCTCTTCTAGCTCAAAACAAATAAACATATGAAAACCTTTCTTCATAGCTCTCTCTACCCCTTCACAGCCAAACTTCAGGCAAAAATATGTATATATATATATATATATATATATATATATATATATATATATATATATATACATATATATATATTTCTCTTTATATATATATATAGCTATATCCCCTGGCTCCTCAATCTACTCTGCCATGCTATGGGAGGGGAAAAGACACTCAATGAGTCACCAATAACCTCTACATCATGAAACCCAAGGGTGATTTTCAGTTCTAATCTAACTGGACTTCTCAGACCATTGAGTACCGTGAACTATGTCCTTGAAATACTTTCTGTTCTCAGCTTCCCTGATACTATCCTCTTCTGGCTTTTCTCCTATTTCTCTGGCAACTCTTCCTCAAAATCCTTTGTATACTTGTCCTGTGCTACCCAGACTACCAAATGTTGGAATTTCTTAAGACTAGATCGTAAGATCTCAATTCTTCTACTTGTTACTCTTTCCCTAAGCAATCTCATCCAGGGGTTTTAAATATCATTTGTATGTTCAGAATTTACGCATACTGAACTCTGAGTTCCTGACTATCAACTCAACAGCTCTACTTGGCTGTCTCGAAAGCACCCAACATTCAACATGTCTAAAACTAATCCACTTTCCAGACCCAAATCCCTGCACACCTGCCTGTTCTTTCTTCATTGCCTAGGTCATTGAGTGGCACCACCATCCATGCAGTTGAGCCATCCAGAAACCTGGGAGTTTTGCTGACAATTTCCTCTCCATCATCCCATATCCACACCACGGAAATACTTCCTCTCTTACTACCTAAAAATCTCTCATATCCATTCACTTTTCTCTATTTCTACCACTTGTAGCCTGGTTAGAATACATTTCCAGCAATTTCATGGATGACTGCCGAAAACTTCCTAATTGGTCTCTTGTCACTTCCCCCGCACCCACACCATTCTACCATTTCTTCTCTGCAGTCTCTTTTCCATAACATATTCAAAGCAGCCTCTTTTTTTTTAACTTTTCGTTTTAAAACAATTATAGATTCACATGAAGTTAAAAAGAGAGTACAGAGACAACCCATGTATTCTGCACCCAGAATCATTACTTCAATGGTTACATCTTACATAAGTATGGTACAATATCAAAACCAGGAATTTGATATTGATACAGGATGTATGTACAGGTCTGTGTCATTTGATCACACAAATAAGTTGATGTTACTACCAGTACAACAATCAAGATACAGAACTATTCCATCACCACAGAGATTTCCCTCATGTTACCCCTTTATAGTCAGTCATATCTACCTCTCTCCACTGCCTGATCCCACGATCTTTAGCCCCTGCAACATCTAATCTGTTTTCCATCTCTATAATTTTGTCTTTTCAAGAATTCTACATACATAAATATCATCGAGTATGTAACTTTTTTGAGACAGACTTTTTTTCACTCAACATAATGCCTTTGAGATCTTTGTAAGTTGTTGAATATATCAATGGTTTATTCTTTTTTATTGCTGAGTAGTATCCATGCTATGGGTGAATGAATTTCTATAATTCATTTTGGTTGTTTCCAGTTTCTGGCTACTATAAATCAGACTTAAATGAACTACTGTGTACAGGTGTTAATGTGGACATAAGTCTTCATTTCTCTGAAAAGCCTAAGAGTGCAACTGCTGGGTCATATGGTTTACATATATTTGGTTTTATAAGGAACTACCAAACCATTTCCCAGAGTGGCCATACCATTTTTCATTACTACTAGCAATGTAGGAGTGAGTCATGTTCTCTACATTCTTGCCAGCATTTGCTTTCATCACTATTTTTTATTTTAGCTGTTTTAATGAGCATGTAGTGATAGCTCATCTTGGTCTTCATTTGCATTTACCTAATGACTAGTGGTATTGAACATTTTTAATTTGCTTATTTGCCATCCATATATCTTCTTTGGTACAGTGTCTCTTCATATCTTTTGCCCATTTTTCTAATTGGATTGTTTGTTATTGTTTCTGAAATTGCACTTAGAGAATTCTTTATATGTTCTAGATATAAGTTCCTTGTCAGATATGTGGTTTGCAAATGTTTTGTACCAGTCTGTAGCTTGTCTTTTCATGCTAACAGCTTTTTGAACAGCAAAAGTTTTTAATTTTGATGAAGTCAAAGTCATCGATATTTTTCTTTTGTGGATCATTCTTTTAGTGTAATGTCTAAGAATTCTTAACTAAACTCTAGGTCTCAAAGATTTTCTCCTATATTATCTTCTAAAAGTTTTATCATTTTATGTCTTACCTTTAAATTTATGATGAATTTTAAGTTAATTGTTACATGAGGTGTGGAGTCTAGGTCAAGGCTCATTCTTAAGCCTGTGGATATCCAATTGCTCCAACACCATTTGTTGAAAAAAAAAAAATCCACACAAAAAATACTCCTATTCTTCCTCCACTAAATTGTTTTTGTAACACTGTCAAGTGTCAGTGGCTGTATTTATATAGAGTATTTCTAGGTTCTTTAATCTATTCTGATCCTACACTAATGTGTCTTACAGAAGAGCTTTCTGATTTATTTAATCATGATTGTTATTGCTGTTAACATTATTATTGTACCTCAGGCTTATATAATGCTTTATAGAGCACTTCCATGTACATTATCTCATTTTACCTTCTAACCAACTAGTGAAATAGGCCAGGAAACATTGTTAGAACTTACAATTTATTGAATAAGAAGTAGACTCAAAAGACTTCCCATTACATTCAAATTGAATTATCTAGTAATAGACTTGTTCTTTAACTGTAAACAAATATAAACCTAGGCAAAATATATAAAACAACTATTTCAATTATTGGAAAATAGGCAGTGAAACACTATAATCATCAAAAGAACAAAAGCAAGTAATGTATGACAATGTTTCCAACTTCTTGTAGGCAGTTTCTGGACGTTGACACATAACACGGGAACCAAAAGAACACATGGCAGTCTCAGTAAATTGAAAACACAGACATTTCATTTCAGGGAGGCTGAGGTGGTTAGTACTCCAGGGCAGTACTGGAGAAGAGGGTGCTACACAAAGAAAATGCTTCATAAATTTGCATAGGGCTAGCCTTGAATTTTTGCTGAATATTAACTTGTGGATACATACGGTAAGTTTCTACAAAGCCAGGTATAGAATAATTACCATCGATTATAAGATTAATAATTCCTAGGACTCACTGTAGCCATAGGAACATTTGTATTCCAACCAGCTAGAGTGAAGAGAACGCACTAAACACCAGGGCATTAGCATAGGCCCCAGAAGAATCATACCTTAGAAGTAGGGTTAAACTGACCCTAAAATAAAGGCTACTCTTGGCCTGCCTTAATAAAACTTAAAAGCAGCCTATAAAGGACCACGTTGATCTACAAAATAAATACCTGCCAACACAAAATTCAAAATCTTAAAGGAAGGAAAAAAAAAACCAGACCCTCATCACATAATATTCACGTACTCCATCATCCCATCAATAATCACTAGACATAAAAAGAAGCAGGAAGATATGATAATCAAGGAGGAAATCAGTAAATCAAAACAGACATAGAAATGACAAAGATGATAACATTACTTGAAAAATGTTAACATAGCTATTATAAATGTTCTCGAGGATTTAAAGAAAAACATGAATATAATGAGAGAAATAGAAAATATATAAAAATCATATGGGATTTCTAGAGATGAAAACGCTAATATCTAAAAACATATTTATTCTATTTATTTATATACTTATTTTTCAGTCATAAAAATGAGTTATCATTTTGTGATACTTGATATATTGTGTGTGTGTATATATATATACCAAAAAGTTATATATATATATATATATATATATATATATATATATATATATATATATATATATATATATATATATATATATATATATATATATATATAATGTTACTTTTTTTCACAGAAGAGGGCCACCTGTGCCTGGAGTTCCTCACCCAGCTCCCAGCCCATGTACAGAAGCGTAGAGATCCCAGGAACCTCTTCCCAAGAAGGCAGGACAAAGACTAACCGGGTGCATGGGAACAGCAGTGCAGCCAGGCTGGCCCTTACTTTGATGATGCCGCAGCATCCTTCAACCTTTAGTCACCAGGAAGACCTTAAAGCACTGACTGTCCTACTCAGAGATGAAGGCCTCAGGCTCTGCAGCAGGAATTTGTGGCTGTCACCACAGAGGGGCTTCAGGTTGACGCAGAACCCAGAGACCAAGGCCCAGATGTTGTCCTAGTGCAGCTGTGCAGCTGTTCTGCACCAAGAGCCAGGGGCTCAGCGTCAGCCTTGGTACGGACAGCACTGCTGCCTGGGCGCTCCAGGTGCTCTCGGCATGTCCTGCATGAGGTGGAATGTCTCATGAGTGTGCATGCTCAGGGAGGCAGGACGTGCTGACTTCGTTCCCCTAGAGTGCTTGCACAGCCACTCTTGTGAGAGTGTCAGTAACTTTTTGTGAAAGGACAGGTGATAGACAGGTGTTGAAGCCCCATTAAATATTGCCCTGTACATAAAGTCAGGGGTGGACTCCATGAAAACAATCTGGAAGATTTGGCGGAGCAGGGAGCACTCTTCCCAGTAACCTGCTTCTCCACGTCCGGGATCACCAGTCAAGTCGCCTCCACAGGCTCCGCTTTGCTTTCAGACCGAGAGCCTGCGGTGAGGCCCCTGAAACTTTCTGTATAGACTCTGGATGAGAAAATGCCGGGGTCCTGGACTGTTTCCAGGACCACCAGGTGCAAAGCATTATCCAGGAAGTAGGAGATGGTGCATGTCATAGATGGGTACCCTGAAATGGTGTCTTCTCCATCCCTCTAGCCCAGCTTGATATTGTAGGCAGGCAGGCTGATCACAGCATCGTGATCCTGAGTCAAGTGTCGGGGCGCTGGTGGGCTCTCTGCACTGTCTGTGAAATGCAGGATTTCATTTCTACTGAGGCCTTTGAGTGTCCTGGTCTGGATGTTAACTGACCGAAGTACTTCACCTCTTTCTGGAAATGGTTGCTCAGCCGTCTGTCAGGCTCCACATGCTCAGGGGAGGACAGCACCACAGTGTGCAGAGGACGCCTTTTTGTTACCTTCTCCTGGGCTTTCTATCTCTACTCTTTAACCTTTCAGAAATATTCATTTAAATGGCAACACAATCCCAGGCTTCTTACCTGCTTCGTCCATGTCACCATCAAAATTAAGTGAGACTAAGTATAAATTTTATTGGTTAAATGTTAATACATTAACTATGTCTTAATTCAGTGTTTTATCCTAGTAATAAGGAGGAGGACTTTAGGTTATTTTTTTACAAGGAGAGCTATTTTTACAGCTTTTATATAGGAAAGGCAGTTGATAGCAGTTTGCATGTTTGGTAGTTTATCAAGTTAAAAAAAACTGCATCTTAGGAGTTCTGTACCATTTAACCTTTAATTTTATTTTTGGTATCAGAGTTTATCTACATCTGTGTATAAAACCAACACTCTTATGCACACAAGCAAGATTTTTGGTAATAAAATAAAAAGGTATTCTTAGATATCACGATATTTATATGTTTATAAACATGTAAATATTAATATTTATCATGATAGATTTCAATTTTTTCTATATTAAGAGATAGTATGTAAGGTAGTTGAAAAACCACTTTCTTCTCTAAAACAACTGATGATTTAATACGTTTGTCACGAAAACTGAACTACCAAATATCTCAAATTCATTTATAGAAATAGTATGATTTTAGATTTTTAAATTTTATTTAACAGGATAATATGCATAGTTTCCTCTTTCATTGAAATCCCCCAGTGACCAGGTCTAGAAAACTGAGAAAGAATATTTAATAAGATAATTATTTAATAAAATAAGTCAGATAATTCTAAATTATGTCAACATGTTTTCCTTTTGATATTAGTAGAAGAATTAAAGAGTCATAACACATGAAAAGGTCACAGTAAATTTTGATTAAGAGCAAATTGAATAATGGTCAGTTACATTGAAGACATAATTACAGAAATTATCCAAATTAAAGCACTGAGAGAAAAGACTGAAAAAGAAAATGAATAGAGCCTTAGTGGCTTGTGGGATAATATTAAACAATCTAACATACGAGGTCAGACAATTAAGTTTGCAACCTTGTTGCAATGATGTTGCTAACCTTTTCTGATATCAGAGGAATTATTCATTATGAATTTGTACTAACTGGACAAGCAGTTAACGAAGCTTACTATTCGGAAGTGCTGAAAAGGCTGCATGAAAAAGTTAGACAACCTGAACTTTTCGTGATGGCCCTTACGTCACGACAATGCACCAGCTCACAGGGCACTGTCTGTGAGGGAGTTTTTAGTCAGTAAACAAATCACTGTATTGGAACACCCTCCCTGCTCTCCTGATCTGGCCCTTATTGACTTCTTTCTTTACCCAAAGATAAAGGAAATATCAAAAGGAAGACATTTTGATGACATTCAGGACATCAAGGGTAATACAACAACAGCTCTGATGGCCATTCCAGAAAAAGAGTTCCAAAATTGCTTTTAAGGGTGGACTAGGTGCTGGCATCAGTGCATAGCTTCCCCAGGGGAGTACTTCGAAGGTGACCTTAGTGATATTCAGCAATGAGGTATGGAGCACTTTTTCTAGGATGAGTTCGCGAACTTAATTGTGAGACCCCATATACTGTGTTTTTTTCCTGTATGTACCAACCTTTTCACTTAAAGGAAGCACTTTACGGCTTTTTTTCTTTTTATTGCCTATCCAAATTGCCAGTATCACTAGTCTTGCCCTTGGGGCCATTATTAAGTAAAATAAGGGCTACTTGACCACAAGGTCTGTAGTACCTCGACAGTCACTCTAATAACCAAGACAGCTACTAAGTGACTAACGGGTGAGTAGCGTGTAGTATAGCATGGATGCTCTGGACAAAGGGATGATTCATGTCCTGGGCAGGACAGAGCAGGGCGGCATGACATTTCATCACACTTCTGAGAACAGCATACAATTTAAAACTTATGAACTGTTTAGTTTTGGAATTATCCATTTAATATTTTCAGACCGCAGTTAACTGCAGGTAACTGAAATAATGGAAAGCGAAGTTGTGCATAAGAGGAGGCTATTGAACTGTGAATTCGTGATGTTCAGCCCTATACTCACAGTTTAAATGGATGTATGCTTTAGAGTATTGGGTTGAGAGGAACATCTAATTCACTCCACAGCTCCAAGGCCAAAAGACCTTCTCCAATTAGCACATATATTTATCAGGCTAGCAAGCTATCATCAGTACTCAATCTTGAGAGTCTGGGGAGTTCATTCAGTGTATTTCACCATCTCCTAACTGCATTTCTGTGGGAGCAAAGAAAGATGAACATAGAGGAGGAAAGAGCGTGAGCGTGAGGCACTGGCAAGGACGTGCAAATCAGGATGGGATAGCTTAGGATCTGAGCTCAGGCATCCAAGACAGGGCACCCACAACCAGGGGATGGAAAAACACCTAAAGTATACCGGTGCTGACTCTGTATTTCCCCTAGAGCATGGGACAGCGTGGTTTGGTGGAAAGTACATGACTTTCAGAGCCAGGCAGATTCTGGTTTGAGTGCTGTTTCATTTCTGGGTAAACTTGGGCAAATGACTTAACCTCTCTGAACTTCTACTTCCTCACCATGTAATTAAAATAATAAAGTTTTCCTTTTGATATTAGTGGAAGAATTAAAGAGTCATGACACATGAAAAGGTCACAATAAATTTTGTGTTCCTCCCTCCCTTCCTTTCTTCCTTCTTTTCCTCCATCCTTTCCTTCTACCTCCCTTGATATATAAAATGGTGGAAACAGAAGAGAACTTAAAATCCTTTAGTTTAATGCCGTTCTCAGATAAACAAGAGAAGCAAGAGAGTTGCTTATGATCCCACCATTGGCCATTGGCAATGCTGGGATCTCCTCAGTGACGTGATCTTTCCACCACACCTATGAAGGCACATCTAGCTGGATAATTAGTCATTCTAAGTTTCAATTCCCAAAATGTATACATGCATGCACTTAGAGGTCCAAATCCAAGGGGACATCAAAAAGGACAACTCTCTTATCTCACATTTTCCACTCAAGAACACCGAACTAGACTCCCTCCTTTTTAAAAAGCTGCTCAGACTAATAGTTTATACAAACCTCTGGCTTATAATCCAAGATATACTTGATGTCTCCCCATAAGCACCTCTAGGTAAATTCTATGTTCTGGAAGGAGGCAGTACCAGGAGTTCCCAAGATGGAGCCCTCAAACCCTCAAGGTCCACAGTTGCTCAGAAGTGAAAAGGTACCATTTGGGGCTGCCGTATATTTAGACCACCATCAGATTTGAAGAGAAGAACTGCCCTGTTTTGTGAGTCTTCAGGGAAAGCCAGACTCAGAAGGAGAGGTAAGCAGATGTTCCCTCTTCTCACCCCTACAGCTAGGAGTGGGTCAGGTGACATATGTTCTGCCAATCAGATATTCCCATCAGATCATGCTCCTTAAGTCAGTGGTACTCAGATTAAAATTCAAGGCCACATCATTAGGAACAGCAATATAACATTCACGGCAATCGTGTCTCGAGCTGTGCTTCTCAACCTTTTTATCATTATTGCTTTCCTAAGAGACTTTTTAGACGTTTTTCCCTATATTGCCCTCCCATGACATTTTAAGACAACAGATACACTATCTATCTGTTTATGTCCATGGTTTATACATAAAGAGTAGGAAGGATGTTATGATTACCCCTTGGAGGGAGGTGATATCACCCTGTTGAGAATGCATGGTCTAGAAGCTTTGAGATCCCCTCTAGATGTCCCTGTGAATTGGTAATGGCGGTGTATCTTATTCTCTAGTGTCTCTTGTCCCCTCCTCATATTCACAGCCTGGATCTTTATCCATCTGTGACTCACCCGGGATTTTCCCAACAAGATCCTATCTTAGTTTGGATTTTCCTGGAAACAGACCCTGAGACAAAGATTTAAGTGCAAGTTGTTTCTTTGGGAGGTGATTCCAAGAAAATCCAGCAGGAGAGTGGGAAAGTGAAACAGGGAGGAGAAGGGAGCAAAACAATGGTTACATTACCAAGCCAGTGACCACCATGGAGCTCGAACCCATGAGGGTGCTCTAGGAAAGAGAGGAAGACACACGCCAGAAACATCCTAACCCAAGGGACAAGGCAGCTGGAGAGTTTGTACACCAATCCCCACCAGTAGTTGAATGCTAGTACTTCCCCACCCTTCTGGTCTGCTGTGCAGAAATAGAGCAGTTCTGGAGACCAGAGAAAGTTCTTCAGGTAAAGAGACATACATGCTGGCCGCTAGAAGTCTGGTATGTGTGCACTGAAGTGAAAAGGATCAAAGGGACATGGTCAGGACACTGACATTGAAAGACAGATGAAAAGTACAAGTCATGGACTTCAGCTAAGGCTTTCTATGACTATGCCAAAGAAGGAGGCTGAGGTAGCTGGAAACCGAAGGCAGAGTTTGACCTGAGGTTACCATATTACACTATCAGTTGAACTCATAGCATCATGTTGTTTCTTTTGTATGTGTAAGGACATTGATTAGGAGAGAAATAGAATGGGATATAAGGGAAGATTTAAAGACCTCCAGCTTTCCCACGCCTCAGCCCACTCTGAAGCCCGGTCCCCACCCCTTCCCTCCATTAGCATTCTCCTCTTCCTTGTCTGATCAGGCTCTTCATGCCTGTCCTGAGGACATTGCTACCTTTCCCCAGAGGCCGTTAGTTACCCTGCAGGTGGGAGGCAGATTCTCTTCATTCTTTATCCCCACGCACCACCACTACTCATACACAAGATATCATCAATCCTTGATAACTCCAGATATGTAACTAAAGTCAGAACCCAGCATTTCCTGGGGGAGAAAGGAGATTTACAAAGTCAAACCCAATAGGAGATTTACCCACAAAAAGGCTTATAGGACTTTACTCAAGTAGATTGGCAAAGATCTCAGAATGTGTGAAGAAAGGAATTCTCAGGGTTATTGATCAAAAAGAAACAAACATCATCTTGATCAGGATAAATATGGGTACATTCTCCAATGATTCTGAATCCCGTGATGCTAGCTCAAGTAGCTGAGAGTGGTTCTGATAGTTCATTTGCTGGCTAAAGAAGAAATGGGCTCAATTGGAAGTGCGGTCTGGGGAAAGTTCAGATGCCAGAAATGGTGTGGCTCAGTAGAAGAAAAGAATTCAAAGATGTGAGAGATAGGAAGATGGCTGTACATTTAGCTCTATAGATGATCTCATCATCAAGGTCTGAGGTATACACTGGTGAGGGAACACCAGCATCTTTGGAAAGCAGCATAGTGGCTGTTCTCTATGGGCCGGGAATAATGGTAGAAGATACTGCCAGTGGAGAGGGCTCCTTGATTATGATGAACAGGGAAAGTCCCAAAGTGGCAAAGGACAAGTACTTACACCAGAACAGTCAGATACAAATAGGTATGGTTATCTCAATAGGTACTTAAGGCTCATCAGAATACATTGACTTGCTGAATTTTAGAGTGTGATAGATTAACCGTGGGGTTTCTGGCCTAGCTGGTTGTATATAACTAAGAAAAAGTTTCAGGTCTGGTGAATCCAGGCCACCTACCACCTTATTGGAAAGTTAAGGCCATTTCTAAATCCCAGTCAGTTCAGAGATCTATATCCCCTTCTAGAAAGGGAAAGACAATGTTTACAGAATCACTTCTACTAATATTGCAAGTGTATTCTGTGAATTTTCCTCCTAGTCTTCCCCGAAGGCGCTTGTGTCCATTTACATGGGTCACTATACCGGGAAAAGGAAAGTGCCCAAACTTTTTAGAAACATTTGGTCATTAGCTTTAGGCCAACAATACTCAGAAAACCAGGGGACTAGTAGAGATCAGGTGATTAATAGAATTTTGGAGTGTGTGTGTTGACTTTTTTGTTTTTTTTTGGAGGGGAAACATAATAAACATGGAGAAGAGTGCAAAAACCATGATGAGTGTTCGTTCATGTGACAGCACCTATTCTCTCCTTCTATCGCTGAGTTCTTTCCTCACCAGGATCTTAGGGTCTCAAACTCTCCATTCCCCTCTCCCACTCCAAGGTCTTTAAACTTGCTGTTCCCCAGTCTGAACATTCTTCCTACCTCTTCTCACCCCTTCACCTAATTAATTCCTCCTTATCCTTCGAATTTCAGCTCCAGGCAGGGTTACTTTCTTAGAGAAAATTGCCTACTCCCATTTCCCCTGGAATCTGGGAATCGAGGTCAACTTCCTTGGTTCAACAATATCATGGAACAGTGTTGCTTTCCTTCCATCACTTTCCTCAGTTTGTTGCTGTACATTCACCAGGTGCGTGACCTGATTAGTGTCTGCTTCTTCCACAAGACAACGAGCACCCCGAGAGATGGAACCACATGTGTTTCTTCAACATTTTATCTCTGGCTTCTAAGTAAAATGGCTGGCATGGTGGACACTCGATAAATATGTCCAATGACTGAATGGATAAATGAATGATATGCCTTTTTATTTTTAAAAAGTCTTATAAGAATTAAAACTTGACCTAAATCGACCAGTATTTTTCAGGATCTTTAGTATGGCAGCACTTTCGTCTGGTAACTGAAAGCAGAGACAGAAAAATACCATCTGCCTCACCACACACACCTCAAGGTGTAAGTGTTCCCCTCCAAGACAGGGCCTAGATCAATAAGGTTGCATTGTGATACCCTCTTTCCTAAACAGGACAAAATTTTAACCAGACCATAAAAGCTGGCTTGAGATCTGAAAAAAGATAAGGTTGTGTAGAAAGTGATAAAAAGGGAAAATCAAACCATCCACCATCCATCTCACTGCCCTCTGCTCCAGCATCCCTTCAGCAGCCCACATACTCACAAGCCTGGAAGGGACTGTTGGGAGGGTTTGTGGGCTGACAGGTTGGATTTTAATTGGTCTGTAGGACTTTAATAAAACTTTCAAGACTAATTTCACCATATTTCCCTGTTAACAAACTTCAAGGAAATAACTCACTCTGAACGGCAACACTGTGCTGCCAAAGAGCCACCAAATAAGAAAGGCACATGTTTCCTGAATTTGGGTGAATGAACCCCAACACGCCCATAAAAGGCTTTTTTACTAGCAGAGAGGATGCAAAAGAGGTTTTCCTTCACATTGTTATTTTTCTAATGAAAACATTTAGTGCCACCTGCTGGCAAAATTCACACTGACTTCTCAGCATTCACAGAGTATAACTCTCTCAAAAAATTATATATATAAAAAACCCGATATCATTAATTTGGTAAATTTCTAAGAATATAGAGAATTTAATTTTTTTTTATTGATAAAAATTCCCTTCTGAGGTATTCTACCACTTGGGGCAATTTGTTCCTGCAAAGGTGTCTTTCTTTCAGTGAAAACTTTCTTTAAAATAACATATTTTATGCATAGTTTATTTTTAAGTTGCAAGACAGACCAGCGAGAGAAGAAAAAAGAAGGAACTCAGAAGTCCTTAGGCTCCTTCCATCTCTAACATACTATTAATAGAATGCTAAGAAGGTTCGAAAATGTTTCCGATGCTAACATTTGGCGCAGGCAAACTAATCCAGTTGGTCAGCCTGCACTTTGAGAAAAGTCTCACATTCCACAACCTTGGGTAAAACATAAATAGACCCAGTTAGCTCCTCTGATGTTTGATGAACTGGAGCTGTACTTCTTAGCCTACCATTCATTCCTGAGTATGAGAAAAACAAGAGCAGTGATATTTAATGTCTGAACAAGCACATGCTACCATTCCAGTTTTAACTAGCTGACATAATTAACACAAATTATGTTTCAGAGTAATCCACCCCTTATAAATCAACGGTGTTTGAAAATCTCCACATGCACACGCCATGTGTATGAATAGCAAGGAGAGAAAGTAATTTTCCTGGAAATGTGTAGGTTGATTAACAGAGACAAGGCCTATCTGCGTCGTACTCCAGAGGAATGTTCACAATGAAAGCATTACTTAGTGTGCTGGCCGCATTTATGCTGACCATAGGAAATTTGGTCCCAAGTTTCAGCCTGTGCAGAAAAACATCTGCAAGACTTAGCAAAGGTAGTGTTTCATGCACTGGCCAGCTTATCACCAGAATTTAAGTTTGTATTTCAGAGAGAAGAGATGCTGGAAACAGTCCAGCAAGAGCCTGAAGTGACTGCAAGAACTTTTAGTTCAAGACTTTCTTTTTACAGACAAATAAATAGAGACCGCTAGAGTTTAGGTGACTTTTTCATAGGCCATTATCGAGTTAGAGCAGAGCCAGAAAGAAATAGATGATGGAGGGATAGATGATGATTGAGAGAGAGAGATACAGAGAGAGAGAGAGAGAGAGAGAGAGAGAGAGAGAGAGAGAGAGAGAGAGGCAGACAGGAGATGGATGATGGATGGATGAATGGATGGATGGATGTGAAGTCTCCTGATTTTGCACCTTCTGCTTCTCCCTCATTATCATGCTTGCTCTAACCAACGTCCTCCTGCAGAGTAATGAAAAATACAAAGGTGATGGAAGACGTGGCAAAAGCCACATGAGTATATATAATTTACATCACTCTGACTGGATATCTTTCTCCTTTGAAGAAATAAATAAAGCCATTAATGTAAAATAAAGAGGTAAGAGAAAAAGCAGTAACTCAGCTAAGCAGAGGGCATGCAGCAAAGCAAATATTGATGTTGTTGGGCATCTACTACATGCCCAGGTATTTTGCACACACTATCTTCAAGTCTCATGAACACTATTTAATACAGCGTCATTATGTCCTTTTCAAAGGAGACAGAGTGATGTTCAGATGGGTAAATTACCTGCCATTGTGTGGTAATAAAGGGCAGAACCCACATGTGAAACTAGGACTCCTTCACTCCAAACCTCATTATCTGTTTACTTCATCAGGCTGCCTTCTCTCCCTTCTACAACGGCACCCATTCTTATGTGAGACCTGGATAGGAAAAGGGGCAGAGGCCCTAAAAATCCACTTAAGTACGTCCTGTTCCAAGAACCTAAAAAGGTGCTGTTTCTAATAAGCCAAATTAATACACAGGAGTTACTCCAGACCATGTAACCTGGGTAGTTGTTAAGCTCAGCAGTTATATTTAAAATGTGAATTATTGACTCAGGATGAAGACTTCAGTTCAAGCATGAATCATGCAGCCTAGCAGACCTGGTTTGGTTTTAGCCAAGTGTGAGGTGTCTGTGTTCACCACAAAACATGTCACAGAGGATGTACACAAATACACTCTCTGCCTGTTACAGCTGCCCCAGGCATCTCTCTCCTGACAGAATAGAGTCTGTTTCCAACCCCCACATATCCTGTAGGAATGTGATCTTTGCAGAGATCATGGACAGGAAATGACCTTGAGGAAAGTCACTTGATGTCATTCCTTGAATATTCTGCTGTCAGCTCCCCGAACTGTCAGGAATGAGGTCCTGAGTATCCTTCAGCTGCACAAACAGAGGCCACCAAAGGATTCCAGGGGGACGAGGAGGGGAGAACCAGCTGGTAATCACAGTCATTCACATTTAGACCAAATATGGTAGGAGGTTGCTTGGTATTGTGATTCAGACAAATTCAAGATCAAACCCTACAACTGCCATTTTCCAGGGGTAGGACATTGAACAGTGTCATGTCTCAGTTTTCTCATTTGTTTGGTTGGCCTCAGAGTGTGATACAAGCATGCTGATTCTTGTTCTCCAACCCTCATGATGTGGTTAGGGTTTGCTGGTGCCCACCCCAAACAAGAAACGTGGCCCATACAAAGGGCTTACCAGCCAGCTTCCCTGCCATCAAGGTCACACTGATGTTAACATGAAGCAAATCAGCAAGCTTGACAATTAATATAAAACTGCTTGCATAACATTCTCAAAGGGGCCCATTTCCCCACAATCGTTTAAGAATCACTATTACACATTCTTCTTCCTTGCAGCTTCCAGAAGTTCCCTCTTCCACTTGGTAACTGTGACCACTTCAGTTCAAGGCCTCCTCACCTGTCCCCAAAGACTGCAGCAACTCTTCACTGTTTCCATCTTCAGTTGGTCCCAGCCACCTCATTCTTCACACTCCGGCCAGAGTAAGCTCTCTGACATGTCAATCAAAGGCAGTGGATATTATTAGTTGTTTCCCAGAATCATTCCCCTCTCTCCTTTCAAACAGAGCCTGGATTTTATTCAAGTACCCATAACTCCCTCCTTTGCCTGTGCCTCAAGGAAAGCTGTCCCTGCGCCCATCACCTTGGGGAGTCTAACTGGTCTAAGAGTCAGCCCATCAGCCTTCCCAGTGACTGGTTTAGTATTGGTCCACACTCGGCTCTGGGCAATGACATGTGAGGAAAGGGTTTGGGCAATTTCTGGGAACGTGAATGTTCTTCATCACTCTTATCTGTAGGTCATGAAGCATGCATAACTCTGTCATGATATTATCACAAAGCCTTATTCATTGACCTGTTTCGGTCCCTACTAAGACTGCAAGCTCAGAAGTAGACCTTTTCTTAAGTTGCTTTTAATCCCATTCCTAATACAGTACCTGACATATAGTAGGCCTTCAAATAACATTTGTTGAATGAATGAATGAATGAATGAATGAATGAATATTATTATAAGCTTTCCAAAGTGGTGAATTTTCCTAATGCGCTTTCTAGACAAAGATCCTAGTTCATAATAAAAGAATATCCATTGGTGATTAAGTTTGGCTACAAATTCTTATCTGTTGTAGCTGTCTTTTTCAGAATATGATGGCAAGGCTAGATTTTAACGTTCTTTCCTAATTAGGAAATTGTTCCTAAGTAATATACAAAACGAGATTTCTCTACAGGCTGTTATGATCACAACAAACCAAGGTTTTAGGACACCAAAGACAAAGAGACTTTCAACATCCTGTCCTCTCCACATAGACAATCCCACATACTAGAACGAGTCATCAAAATCAGAATGACAGATAGTCCAGAAGGGATCGTGGTGGCACCTGCATGTGGATGAAGTGAGTATAAAGCATAATCACCTAATCACCAAAAACATTGAATTAAAAATCTTGCCTGTTCCTATAAAGACCAGAAAACAGAATGGTGTATACAGATTGCTGTGGAATCATTTGCAATTAAGAGCAGTAACTTAGCTTCTGTTCCTGTAATTAAAACTTGTCCTGTGTGGACAGACAGATCCCTCATTGTGTCTGGAACAATCACAGCATTCCAAACACAAAGCAAGCCAAAGCAGCATACCCCAGGGCCGGCTCTTTCAACAATCTATCGCTCAACAGCTTCTGGCTGTAGCCAGCTAGAGGACCCAGTTTCCTGCCATTGTTAGCACAGTGAGCCTGGAATTCCATCCAAATGGATTTGACCTCTTTACTAAACAGCAGTGCATATTTCCCTGATTAGTATATTCCTGTGTTTAGATGGGAAGTGGCAGGATTGGGGGAGAGAGACAAGGAAAATAACAAGGAAAAAAAATTTTCATTCTATTTATGCTATAATGATAACAACCTGAAACTCTGGCTTTATCCACAACTGTAATGAAAATGCTCACCCAAATATAAATACACATAAGCCTATCAAAAAATCATTGGTTATATGTGAGCAATAAAATAACTAGACACCTGGACTCATTAATAAACAGTTATTGTTATGGGGGCTCTGTTCCTTCTAAACAGGAGGACATAGAACATTATAAACAATATTCCCTTGCGATTGTCTTTATCTACATGAGTTCTGTTCCTTAAGGATATGATTCTTTCTCATGGTGACACTTCATAGGGGCCTTTTGGTAGTAGGTAACTAGGTGATTCCTAGATGTATAAGGCTACAAGAGCGCTTCATCCAACACCTTCTGGCACCACACCCTACTTTTTGCTGTTTCCTCTAACACTACTTGCTCCTATCCACGTTTACTACCCTTTATATCAAGCTGAAACGACCTCATCTAGATCAATCCACAGATGTTCTATAGTAAATATTTTATGACCACGTATATATTAAGGTCTATTTATAAATGACCCAAAGGCAGAAAAAACAATCACCATTTAAAAAACTTCGAAGTTATCAAAATTTAAAACTTATGTGCTTTAAAAGACACCATCAAGAAATTAAAATGACAACCCATAGAGTGGGAGAAAAGTTTTGCACATCATATATCTATCTGATAAGGGACTTGTTTCTAGAATACACTGGACTATTACAACACAAGACAAATAACCCAATTAAAAGTGAGCAAGAATCTAAATACACATTTCTCCAAGAAGATTTACAAATGGCCAACAAGCACATATAAAGATGTTCAACATCGCCAGCCATCAGAGAAATGCAAATCAGAGCCACAGTGTGATACCACTGTACATCCACAAGGATGGCTATAATAAAAAAAGACAGAAAATAACAAGTGCTGGTGAGAACGTGGAGAAGTTGGAATCCTCCTACACTGTGAATAGAAATGTAAAATAGTGCAGCTGCTTTGGAAAACAGTCTGGCAGTTCCTTAACCACTTAAACATAGAGTTACCATGTGAGTCAGCAGTTGCACTCCTAGATATATACTCAAGAGAAATGAAAACATTTGTCCACACAAACACTTGTACAGGAATGTGTATAGCAGCATTATTTATAATAGCCAAAAAGGGGAAACAACCCAATGTCTAACAAATACTGATGAATAGATAAATAAAATGCAATATAACCATACAACGGAATGTTATTCAGCAATAAAAAGAAATGAAGTATGTGGGGTGGCCAGTTAGCTCAGTTGGTTAGAGCATGGTGCTGGTAGCATCAAGGTTGCCGGTTCGATCCCCGCATGGGCCACTGTGAGCTGCGCCCTCCTTAAAAACAGAGAAAAAAAGAGTGAAATGAAGTACAGTTGTGACCATATAATGACGTTTTGGTCAATGACGGAGCACAAACATGACAGTGGTGTACTATATAGCCTAGATGTGTAGTAGACTACACCATCTAGATTTGTGTAAGTGCACTCCACGATGTTTGCACAGCCATGAAATTCCCTAACAATGCATTTCTCAGACTGTATCCCATTGTGAAGCAGCACATGACAGTTCGGACACATGCTGCAACACGGATGAACCTTGAAAACATACTAAGTGAAAGAAGCCAGTTGCAAAAAAAACGATATTTTATGATTTTGTTTTATTAAATGTCCAGAATTGACAAACAATAGTGACAGAAAGTAGATTGGTGGTTGTCTAGAGCTGAGGGGGCAAAGTAGCTGAATAGAAATTTTTCCAAAGAAAATCAAGAAATGGTCAAAGGGGAATATTTGGGGCTGAGAGCTAAGGAGCTTGGGGTTTCTTTTTAGAATAATGACAATGTCCTAAAATTGATTTTAGTGATGAATTCACAACTCTGTGAACCTATTAGAAATCATCAATCTAAATACTTTAAATGAGTGAATTGTATGTTATGTGAACTATATCTCAAGCAAAATTTGACAAAAAACAACAACTGTAAGATTAATCCAATACTCATAATGTGCTGGCAAACTTCATTCAAAGAGCACGAAACTTAAACCCCGAATCTCTGAGATCCTGTGCTAATATTGCCCCTGCTCGAAACAGCTAAGTAACCAGGGCACGTTTCTAGTTTCCAATCTCTGTGCTCACCTGTAAATGAGGAGGTGGACAGATGCTCTCTGAGGACATTCCTGCCCCTAAGTCTTTTAACGGTAACCTCCTCAACAAGTGTGCTGATAAAACTGTCTGACTGTTCTTTGAACTCTCTGAAATTATATGTGTGTGTGTTTTTTTTTTGTGTTTTTTTTGGTTTTTAAAATTCCACCATGAACTCCACTGGGTAGTTAAAATAATAAGTTAATTGTGTTTGATTTCAATGAAAGCAAAGTGTTTTTAAATTAGCATGCTCTGTTTATGTGCTGATAACAGTCTTTTTCTGCAGACTGGGTTGGGGAGCAGACTAGTAAATCTGCACACTTAGAACCAATCAGGGTCTGTGGGGTTTCTCAGCTGAGGACCTGGGAAGCCCTTCCAACACCCTCTAGATAGGACCCATCAGTCCTCCTTGTCCCACAAATGCTAGTTCTTATGTCTCAGTACTCTCCTTGTATGATTTTGAGTCTGTTAATTCGCTAGCCCAGCACGACATAGACCTGCAAGTTAATCATGGCCTATGGGTGAAGCATCTCATGGCCTAACACTTTTTGGATGTAAGTGTTGTTATCGTTTTAACTTTTTTTGACTTAATGGAGGTAGGCACAGGCACTCTCCCCACCAAGCTGCCATATAAATCACCGGCCAGATACCTGCTTGACATGATGTAATTCAGCCAAGACTGGTTGCAGAGAGTGAGGAACAAGGTCTCTTATGTCCCAAGCCTTCACGTTTATGGGGGACATGACTGCACTGATGTAGAGACTGTTTGCTTTTCCTCTTTCCCATGGCCAGCCCCTTGGCTCTGTTCCAAAGAGTCTCTTTTCCCATCAAAACACATATTTATGCTTTTAAACTACAGCTTCAGCTCAAATCCTATCTTCTCCTTAAAGCCTTCTTGTCTACCTACCCTGAGCTCTTCTTTCTCTAAACTCCATTATAATAATGGTCATGAGCATAAATGCACAGAATAGGTCACTAATTAATGTCTGTGAAATCGGCATCCAAAACCAGATGTTGAGGTCAGAACTGATTGATGTCTCTCTGCTTTCCATCTAAGTACCTAGCACAGTCACAATAGACATTTCATAAACACTTATTAATTGGCTTTGCTAGAAATGGAAGTCAAAGAACACAGATGTGGTCAGTGCCAACATCATGAGACAATTAAAATGCTAATAGTTCTTAAACAGATTTCTGAAAATGGAAGTAGAAAATTTCCGGAAATATTTTGGTCATGCCCTACTTATAATCCAGTTAGAACTTTTCTTAAGGTACATTTAAGCATTTCTGGAAATAATGAAGCCATCGTTTTTTTCCTCAAATTTATCTACTGGGGGTGAGGGAGGAATAATGCTTCTGTCCATTCATCCTGTCCAAAGATAAGGTCTCCATCCATCTGTGCCCCCTCTCTCTAGGGCTTTAGAACAGATCTTCATATGTACTCTGAAGACCTCCTCTCAGCAATCTTCTTGTACATGTTCTGACAATTAAGTTCGTGAACTTGTTGCAATCATGTTGCTAATCCTTTTTTTTATATCAGAGGGATGATTCATTATGAATTTGTACCAATTAAACACACAGTTAACCAAGTTTACTATTTGGAAGTGCTGAAAAGGCTGCATGAAAAAGTTAGACAACCTGAACTTTTCGCCAACAATTCATGGCTCTTGCATCACGACAATGCACCAGCTCACACGGCACTGTCTGTGAGGGAGTTTTTAGCCAGTAAACAAATAACTGCATCGGAACATTCTCCCTACTCACCTGATCTGGCCCCCAATGACTTCTTTCTTTACCCTTAGATAAAGGAAATACTGAAAGAAGACATTTTGATGACATTCAGGATATGAAGCGTAATACGACGACAGGTCTGATAGCCATTCTAGAAAAAGAGTTCCAAAATTGCTTTGAAGGGTGGACTAGGCGCTGGTTTTGGTGCATCGCTTCCCAAAGGGAGGACTTCGAAGGTGACCATAGTGATGTTCAGTAATGAGGTATGTAGCACTTTTTCTAGGATGAGTTTGTGAACTTAATTGTCAGACCTTCTTATTTGCCTTTTTATCCCTTCTTGGTATCACTAAATCCTCTTCTACAGTATCCTTTGTCTCCTTACACTATTTTTTGGAGCAATAATAATGTTCAGAATCCATGTAGTAAATTCTACATTGCATATATAATTAACAACTCTCTAAAAAACAGGAGTACCGCAAATTACTTAGTTCAATTTCGTCATGGACAACTTTCAGAATTTGGTTTGGTACATCACACTAGCCTTCAAGAGCATTTGAGAGGGCAATAATTAGCTTTCCTCTACAGCCTTGTTAGCAAGTCATAACGAAAATAAGTCTCAGGCCAAATTCTCATACACACACCAACATCTATTTGATAAACAATTTATTAACAAAGCAGGCTCAGAATAGTTAATCAGCCAGTTCCCTAAATGTGATGAAGTCCCAGCTCTCTGTCCCTTTAGGTGCTCCAAACATGTCCTATTGAAGGTTTGCTTAGCAGATGCAGCAATGTTCCTGGGCAAGATTCCAAACACTGTAATGGACACTCTAATTTTTTAAACCAATGACTGGACATAGGACCAACTGGGGCTCAAGTTAAGAAAATATCCCCAAAAAGACAGGCCCGTGGTTGAGTGGATTCTTAGCCCCTGTTCTTTTAGAGAAGGAGCACCTCTAAACTCTAATTGACACATTTTAAATCCCTTTAATCTCTCCATGAGAATTAATTAACAAGACACGCCTTTTATTGGTGAAACCCCATTGTTGATACCTAATGTAAGAATTAGCAAAGCAATGGTAGTTGAACAAGGAGGCCTTGTAAACAATATGTCTGGACTTTCTGATATAATCCGGCTGGCCACATCTTTACTAGGCATTCTTGATTAGCACCTGGGGTTGATCTAAGCTAAAGCAACACATACAGAGTATCACATACTTTTTATTCAACTGTGTCTGGTTAATTTGCAGGCATCATAACAAATCTATACATTAACATTTTATCATTAAACCCTTTTGAATATATATTTTGCATCGTTTCACAAACTAAAGAATTGCCCACCCCCATACTTATCATTTAAATGACTTTTAATCTGTTTTTTATTTTACAGGTGAATATTTAATTCAACACTGAGATAAGAATTGAACGATATTAAAAACAAAAGCATATTAGAGGCTTAAAAATATACATTAATCGTTAGTTTCCTTTGGAGGAGATTTTTTTTGATTGCTAGTTCTCTACAGCAAAATGATGCTAGGAAATGTTTTTAGAAGACAAAAATTCTCTGTGAATGCAAGTCTAAAGTGTTTTAAAGGGATTAAAGGTTTTTAAAGACTCAAGTCAGATATTAGCTATATCTCATTTGAATCTTAAAAGTTTGGCATAACAAACATTGTATATTTTTTTCAGAAAGATGGCCACCAAATTAACAACTCAGCATTTTCTAGAGACTAGCATACAGATCATCATGACTCTTGCACAAGCACCTGGCTGTGCTTCATCCACTACAACCAGCTTTGTTCTTCTAGATCCTTCTTGGCTTCCACATGGGCAACTCCAAAGGCACTGTGAGGAAAACAGATGCAGAGATGGATGCCCATTTCTTCTGCAGTCCCTCTCAGCATAGCAATTAGGCAAATAATCAACGAGAAAAAGGTATATAATCCATACTTTATAGTCCCCACAAGGCCTCATTCAATTTGATATTGCTAGTTCTGTCAAATATGCCAATACTCCAATAAGGTATTTATGAGACGGGATCTTTATTTGTCCATCAGTATGTGCTGCAGCTACAGATATTGAAACACAAACCAATCTTGTGGCTGATAAATGAATTTTGAAATGCCTACAGAAATGTGAATGAAGGCAGTACATGAATAAGTCAATTTCCTCCTGTATAACTTTCCCAGGTGTTCTGTGGACAGTGTCCCACAAAGTGTTTGCATCCTCTGGATGGATGGCATAAAAATGTCCAGACTTTGAGGGATAGAGGGTACTGACCACAGAAATTCAGTAATAACCATATAATGGTCCATTTTACATGTAGTCCACACAGCAGCCATGCAGGAAAGATTAAATGTATTGATTGCTAAGGGACTGAAATAACAGTCAAAAGTTTTCTGAAACCAGGTTCCAATTATGGCTGTATTAGTCTCTGCTCCATTTGCAAGGCATAAGGGTAGACAGGTGAACTCGTCTGAAACAGTCTCCAGAAGACGTCTCCAAATATACAGCAGAACCAACCAGTCCACAAGACTTGACCTTCTTTGTTCTCAGATGGCAACTGAGGTTTTAACAGAATCTGGACAAGAACTGCTTCAAGGTCTCTTTGTGTTCCTTTCATTCCTTGGAGAGTAGAGAAAACCACTTTGATGTTGAAGTCTTCTCCCTTCTTGCTTTTTAACAGCCATAAACGCACTCAGAAGTTTAGAATACTCTTTGATATCAGTATAGGAGAATTTATATAGGGGAGTTAAACTATATAAAAGTTCACTGTTTATGCAGAAGGAGTGCAAACTTTTGAGGCTCATCATCTGGCAACTGTGAACACTGGACAATTTTCCTTTGAGGTGGAGTCCGGACAAATGACGTCTGCTTCCTGATTGATTCTAACCTTGTCTGCAGAGGGGTGGTACCTATAAAGTAGTCTTGAAGCCTAGAGGATGCGCGTTGTCTAGGAGTGGATTCTGGTGCACCATAAGAATCCACGGTCAATAAAAGGTTGTGATGCTGTCAATCCATTCGGCTTAACGAGTCATTCTTCAAGTCTGGATCCAAAACTACGTTGAGACGGAAATCCCCTCAAGTAAAAACGTCACCCAAAAAGCAGCTAAGAGAACGGAGGAACACCTGGCCCTCCCCAATTCTCTCGTGCTCCACAACGAGCGGGTTCACCAGGGAGACCAGCATGCCCAGTTAGGAGAGCTCTGCACCCTCAGACGCCACGTGAGCCCTGCCACTTCACCCCAGCAGGGGCATTTCCGTTGACCGAGCCACCCGGCTCTGCAACCCTCGCTCCGGCGGGGTCGGCTTCTGGCCGAAGAGGGGAAGGGCAAGGGACAGTGTGCCCCAACGCGCCCTCTCCATCTGATCCCTACATGGCAAGGCCCGCTGCGAAATCCCATGGTTGAGAGGCAGGCAGCAATTCATCCCTCCACCGCTGCCGTTTAAAATCATGTCCCGCTCTGCTACCTGACGCAGGAAGCCTCCCTGGAGCCGATTCCGGGTCAGTGAAGCAACTAAGGTCATCATATTAACTGAGGGCACCATCAACCGACCTAACCATTACCATCAATTTTCCTAGGAGGACGGCAGGTGCTCTAGGGGCGCGCTTTCTTCCCAACTTCCGCCCATAGTAAGCATGGTGGCGGCGCCTCGGATTGCTTGAAAGCCTTTAGGAAGTAATCTTGGGGCTAGTGGTCCTGTTTGAGGAGCTCCACCCACCACTCTCCAAGCCCCACGTCCCCAGTGATCTGCTTGTGGTTTGGGGCCCTCAGAGCGTTTTGGATTTTCCCTCCTTCCTTTTTCTGCAGATCCGAGGTCTGCAGCCAGGTCTGCGAGCTCTGAAACATGAGGCCGACTTCCTCCCTGTTTTCTAGTTCTGCCCTAAATCTGGTTTTCTGATGAGGCTTACATGTGACGAAATGCTGGTATTGTACAAGGCAGGCCTGTGAGCATATGGAGAGCCTTCTGAATAAGTAATGAAGATGGAAAGTGGGTATCCACCTAGTGACATAGCCTGCTGCTCCAGGAAGGGTCCTTTAAGAGATTTTGGGAGTAGAGAGACTGCGACCCCCCAACTTGCACTCCCCACTTCACCTGTGGGACCCAATATTTTACCAAAAGGGTTATGCTTGGTGAATTTTTTCCATACCTCTCTAGTTACATACTAGAAAGCCTGAAGGTCTTATACTTCTGTGGTTCAAGGAGCACTTTGAGAATGTAGTAAAAATCTCTTCAATAAAAATGCATGTATGCACATGCAAAACATAATCTTTAAATACCATTTCAGAGAGTTTATAGGCCCCATAATTACCACTACCACCACCACTACCAGTTTTATCCATCAGTCTCCCAGGAGTCCACTGAGGTGGCCAATAGACCACCTCTGACTTTATGACATTAGGAAAACCAGTTAACTTCCCTGAGCTCCCAAGTTTCATCTTTTATAAAACCTGCTGTCACAGTACTTCATCCTACTCTATCACAATACTCTGAGGAAGAAGCAAAATATCGGTTATAGAAGCACATTGGAATCGTGGATTACTGTTAAATGCATGGTGATTCTGTTAATGAAATTACAACCCATCGTGAGGACATGCACAATGTTATCTGGCACTGAGTCTGCCCACACTCTTCTGTGTTTTATCAGAACCAGGCAAGCAACACTGTTTCCCAGGACTGCCCTCTGCAATGATGGGAAGTAAGTAAATCCCACCTTGGGTGTCCTCTCCCCTCTTGAAACATTGCCCTTTTCAGCTACCTTCTCAGTTTTCCTTCCCTGCCCATACTGACCTAGAGCTGTCAGAGGGCCCTGAGTCCCTGAGCTGCTGAAGTCATTGTGACTTAACGCGGTGTTTGTCTTCAGGAGTATTTCACATTTTAAAAGCAATCTGCATGGTTAGGGCTACAGGTGATGCGAAAGAATGAATCTCTAATATTGAAATTCCAGTAACAATTGCCCCAGTCTGAGGAAGCTGATTTTTAAAGAAGAGCCTCAAGTCAATCATATAGGCTATCACACATCCCTCATAAGCAGGAAGACTAAGTTTTTAGAGGAGCTGAGAAGATCCTCCCATATCCAGGCAGGAGTATTTCAAAAAGGATAGTGAAGAATTCTGCCCCGCTTTCTAGAAAGAGCTTTTCTCTAAAAAAAGAAAGAGTATGGGGTCGATTTGAATACCTGTAGTGCCAAAACCCAAGTTGGATGACATTGGTTTTCCCAAGGGCTTCCATTCCTTAGTCCTGCGGCAAGCCCTCCTGACCACTTTGAGCTCATGGCACGTGTTCTTGAAAAGTGTATGAGCACGAAGGGATCACTTTGGGATGGAAGACTCTCCCCTCACCCCACCTTTTACCTGAAAATCATTAAAGACTCAAAGCCAAGAGACCCATTTAGCTGCCCCTACGTGGCCCTTTCACACTCACCCCTACAAACACACACCTAGCATATTTAGGCCCAGACCCCTTTGTTACAGCTCTTGCCTCACCCAAATATCTTATCTGACTTCTAACAGCCTGACCCTTGCTGTTCTTGCTCTCCTACTGCATTTTCCCATCTAACCTCTCCTTGCCCAGGATCTAGCTTGCCTCATGAAGTCTTGGCTTGAATGGATTTGAGAACCTTTAGATCTAACTTATGCTCCCTGACAAGTCTGAGCTCAGCCCAGTGCTACAGGAGGAGCAGGGTTCTCCTTGGCTCAGGTTCTCTAAGCATACAGCCAGCTCTGCTAATTCCTCACCACAAACTTACATTCCAAAGGAGAAACTTACAAGTTTATACACTATCCTAGAAGCCACTGGTGATGGTGCAAAAGCTCCTAAAGCAATCACATCTTTTTGAAAAAAACATGAGTCTGTGTGAATTTCATTTTTAATGTAATCCATATACAAATCCTGGACCCTGTATTTCCCATCTACCTCCCGTTTCCATTTTCCCTTGCTTCCCTGTCCAAGTTTTAATGGCTCAGCTGGAGTTGAGACCATATTTGTTACTCCTGTTTGTTTAAACACTTAGGTTCTGTGAAAATATTTGCCTCCCAAATTCCCAATGATAGACAGATGTCCTAGCTCGTCGCTGTTGTTTTTTAAGTATCTTGGCAGGGAGAGAATTGGCTTCATATTTCAAAGAATCCCTTTTCTACTAAAAAGTTCTTGTATCACCACACAGAAGCACATATAATATGCACTCACAAAGTGGAGGCACCAGGATGCCCTTTAAAAATAGGCAATGGTTAGTTTTTCTCTCAAGGCCTACTAGTTAGCTCAGAGAACTGGAGTGTGACCTCTCCAGGCCTTGGTTTCCTCATTTGTAAATGAGCGATTTGCTTGCTGTCCAAGATTTCTTCCAGCCATGACCTTCTACAATCCTATCAAAACAGGTCACAACAAAGGAAACTATAATTTTACTCTGAGCATGAGGGTTTTCAGGAAAATATTACGAATCTGCAAATAGAGTTTAAGATGTCATCAGTCTCCCTTTGCTAACAAAATGTATTTCCATTTGCTCCTGCTTTACTCTTTCACTGAGTAATTGGAAATAACTTTGAGGAGTAAAGATTTGATGGGCCTCTATGATAGTACAGCTCATTCTCCTGCCTTTAGATTCCAAAGCTGAAAAACTGTCGAAGCCAATTTTTCTCTCCAGGCCGGATCCAACAGTAGCCATCTCAATTGGGTCCATCCCATCATCAAATGAAATGAATACAAGCACATGTTTCATAGAGGAAACACACACAAGAAGGACCCTTTTAATCTTTGTATGTTTAATCCTTGCTTGTTTCACCGGCAAGGTAAGGTTCCCCTTTCTGGAATCAAAAACAGTATACAAAATCCATGATCTGTTTCAGCTACCTTTGACATGCGTCCACCTAATCATTTATTCATTGATTCAGGGCTCCGCTGGCCCCTTAAGTCCTGGGGTTGAGAGTATGGTGGGGTAGAGAGAGAGGAGACAAAGTTGCCAGTCATCTGATGATTTCTCCTGGCGGGACTGTGAGTTGATTAACACAGCTACAACCATCACTACCACCCCTGACCTCCCAGCACAGCTCTGAAATGCCTCTGCATAGAAAAGGGCAACTCAGTGAGAATATCCCTGATCATTTTAACAACATCATGAGTCTAATAAAGACTGAAGGGTGAACTATAAAGTAGTTAGGTGCAGAAACTTGGCCTGCTGCGTGGAGGTTATTTGGTATTTTCTCTCCCTTATTCCCTGGATACTGTGTCTCTGTCACTTTACCATTCCTTTGGGTTGTTATTTAAACCTATGGGCTGTGTTTCTACGCACAAGCAGTAAGTGGAGATCCAGGTTGTCAGTTTCATGCAACACTCAAAAGAAATAGGTAATCTTAGCCCTTCCTTTTTATAGAGCTACAGTCACATAGGAACATTTTTGGTTCATAATTCAGTCCTCAACATTCACTCCTCCACATATCTCTTTTCTGACGAAAAGATGAAAAACAATCTGGGGGGGGGGCAGAAAAACAGCTAGCTGAATCTTCATTTTGTTCATTGTTTTCTGTGAACAAAAATGTAGCTTTTTATTTCTTCCTATTAAGTTCATGGTTGTGTCTAAGAGGAACGTGTTGGAAAAAGCTGTAGCATGTTCAAGATTTCATATTTTTAAAACAAATATTTGCTGTTAGAATTTAGAATTCTCTCTAATAACCAGAGTTCAAAGGGGTTAGGAAAAATTCACTGCCAATGATTCAGTTTATAAAGGTTTAGAGAAACATTCCACATGGGGTAAAATAAGTCCAAACAAAGAGGAAAATGGAAGTTTCCACTACTAGAAACAGGGAAAGGGTCCTGCAAGGAACCAAGTGACAAAAGCATCTCCAGAAAAAAAGGATTCTCAGACAGCAAAAGGTGCATGCGCACACACACACCCCTATCCATACGCACATGCACATGTACATGCATACATATATGGACACATAGACACATACATATACTCACAGATCTGGACCCAATGGGCTGGTATAACCGTGCTCATGTTTCATGGGCTCCTTCTGTGTTTTGTCCATGACAAACCAGTAATTTCTAAATTCTGCTGCAGAAGCAAAGTTCTGTAAAGTTAAAACATGATTTTATACTTTTTTTTTTAATATCGAAATTTCTGACGGTATCTCTTTTGGCTTCCTACAGAGATGACCATTCATTTATTCAATGATTTTTTTGTGTGTGTGTGTGAATATTGGTAATATTCTAGGCACTGTGGATACAACATCATAGAACACTGGCATTGACTTATGGCAGGCACTCCATAATGTGGAGTAGCATGTGAAAAGCACATGAGGAACCACAGATAAAAGAATGACTAACTCTGCATGGAGAAATCTAGAAGGAAAAGGAGGGGTTCACTAAGAAAGTTGGAAGGGCCTCATGAATAAAGGGAAGAGCACGAGTGACAACAGAAGAGAGAGAGAGTGTGGGGTGTTCAATAGGCAGCAGGAGATCCCATGTGGTTGGAGTTCAGGAGCTTAGGAGGTGAGTCAGATTTTGAAAGACACTGCCCAACATGCTAAGAAATTTTAACATTGTGGCATAGGCAACATGGCAGCATAACGGGATTCTCTCTCTCTGTCTCTCTCTCTCTCTCTCTGTCTCTTTCTTTCTCCCTCTTGCCTCTCTCCCCCACATAAACTATTAATTTGTGGATTTGTGGAGATTTTATTGACACAGGATAACTTTGGCGGCAATGGAAGAAAGGATAGGAGGCAGGTGAGACAGGAAAATCAGACAGGAGGTTGTGGCAATAGTCCTGGTAAGAGCTGATAATGGAAGTCCTGACTTAGGGAGTGAGATAGAAAGGAAGATTCCTAGATAGAGGCCAGGAAGGAGCCAGACCATCCTTGGACGCTTGATTCCTAAATTATCCCTATTGGGGTATTTTGCCTCCTTTGAGGCCACGTGACCACAGCACGCTCCATGAGTCTTCTGGAAACAGCTGCCACGCCCCATTGCAAGGGGCCGAAAACGTCCAACTCTTCATTTCATTCAGGCCTCCTGCCTGGAGGCTCAGTGGGCCTAACCTTGCGAGACCAGAACACATGCCAGGTTTAGAGTGGGGGAACACTGTTTTTCTCCTCAGAAATAACCTTCAGTCTGGCTTGTCATGAGGGTAAAGGTGGTAGTTTGACTCACCTTGGAAATCAGTTTTAAAAATAATCAATTTCCTGGGTTATCAGAAGCAGCTTAGTAGTGGCGCTGAAAGATGGACTTACTTTTTTGCAGCTCTGCCATCATACCTCAGGATCTCTCACTTTGACTATTAACTGGCAATTCAGATTCCAACAAGGTAATGAACAGATGAGAAAACACCCAGATTATCCCACAATTAGAAATGAGATGGAAGTAGAGACCAAGGAGACTTCCATGAGAATGGTCAGGAGGGAGGGTTCAAGTTCGTCATAGCTCTGAAGGCATCAGGGGGAAAAGTCAGCCAGATTGAGCAAATGAACGTGCAGAGTGCAAACCACCTGCTCCCCACCTCCATTAATGGAGAGCCAGCCTCATCCTGAGCAACCTTCAAACATGGAAGTACAGCTGAAGGAGAAATCAATAAGGATGACTGACTTCTCATATTTAATTTTCCAATGAAGCCCCAAACACGGCATATTGTCGGTGCTCAATAAATGCGTTTTGAATAAATAAGTGGCTTGGAGTACACAAGTGGGTTTTGAACTGGGCTTCACCGAGGTTTTCCCAGAGAAGCCCTGGGACCTGCTGTTGGGAAAATGTGTGCTGGGGACCATCACAGCTGCTTCATCTGTGTTTTCATGGCTATCCGCATCTTCTTTTAAGAAAAGTTTCCACAATTAAGAGTAGGTAATTTGCTAAGATCTTCCCATTCCTAAGCTGTTGTTTGGATCCAATGCAGCAGTGAGACCTCAATGAACCGATGACCAGTAATCACTCTACTCTAGAAAGTCAAGTGTAACGTGTTTTTAACTCACTGGAGACAAATAAAAATTAGCTCTCTTCCCTTGCATTTGGGAAAAAGGGAATTCTAGATGTGGCCTTGGTTTAGGAGCAATGAGGCTGCCATCATGGGGTTTGCCCAGCTTGCTTTATAAATATTGTTCTACCCTGGTCTCCAGTTCTCTCCACAACTGGTGATACCGCTGTGGCTTAAAATGACAAACTCTTGGCTGCACCCTGACCCTTGCTGGTCACCCCCAACCTCTCTAGGGAAGCTGGACTTTCAAACCAGAATGACTTCCTCACCCCCCAAGGAATGAGGCCTGGATTTTTCTCCTCTTAGTGTATCTTTCTAACTTGTTATTTCCATAATTAGCTTTAATTACTCTCCTCCTCCTCTTCTCTTTCTTTCCAAACAACACACTATTTTCGTTCTTTGTGGGGGTGGCAGACCTCCAAGATTTTGGCTTCTCTCCCTGTGACCGAGGTTCCAGGGATGAATTTCAGTTGGTCAGCTGCTGGCATCCAAGACAACTGCATGAAGAATGAACGAGGCTTAGACCATGATGAGGGGTTTGGGGAAGGGGATTTGAGGGGAGAAAAGAAGTTTACCCCGAGGAAAGGATAAAGACCATGTACTGCGAGTCCCATCAAGGAAGCTGAGACCTAATAAGGTGAAACACCTCACCCAAGTTTGCCATTTGGGGGCCTTAGGGGACATTAAATGAGCAAAGTTAGGGGGCAGGGTTGAAAGTGAGACGTCCATTATTGGCTTAGGTGGTGACCTGAATGTCTTGTACTCTTCCAAGTGAAAGGTGGCACTAGCAGGGACCAGATTTTTCTGAAAACTCCAGTTCGTGTCTTAACATTGAAGGCATTTAGTTGGTGAGGCCTCTTTTGTAGATGCAGCCATATCTTCCTGCTGGCTGTTCCTCAGCTCTCTATGCCCGGGTGTTCAGGGTCTCCAGGGCCCAGAGGAGATGAGGAATCTTTTCATGTAGAGAAGGAGGTTTACCAGGATAGCAGACAGCCCCACACTTTCCTCCCATAATCTCCTCTCTCCCCTGTACCGGAGCTTACTACATTTCATACATGTTTCTGAACATGACCTCTCATTCACTCATTGGCGAATCTTAATTTATAGGACACAAAGGTACCATTCCCTGTGGTACCCTGATCTCTCGCAGCCCTAAGGGCCCTGATCTCTCACAGCCTCCCCAGCCTGGGACCTGTTCCCCACATAGCCCTGACATATCCCATTGGAAAACAAAAGGACATACCAACTCAGGCTACAGGCACCAAAACTGGGGGGCCCACAGTACAGAGAGGAAAAAGATGGAGGGAGGCAGGGCAGTTGGCAGAGACGGTTTAGGGGAGGAGAAAGAAGGGTTTTGTTACAAACGTTTAGTTGAGTTAGTAGCTTCATTACCGGGTAATAAAGAGACAAAAGGCAATGAGGTCCTGTAAGATTTCCCTGGAGAATAGAAAGGTTAGTTGAGGTCTGCAATTTAGAAAGAAGAATTTAGAAAGCATAAAGAAATGAGAAGAGAAGGAGTAAAGTGATTTGTCTGCTGGGAGCAGAGTCGTGACGAGGGACCCCGGGAAGTGTAGAGTCCAGAGAGACAGGGAGCTCAGCATCAAGACCCGCCCTGCCTAATGAGGGGTGCCTGCCCAGTGCAGCCCAAACCCAGATAGAGATTTTCTTAAATTCCTCCTCAGCAAAGGCGGCCATCTTCTCTTCAGTAACACTGGACTGAGCACAACACAGAAGAAACAATGACATGGAACATTCACAGGATGTTGTACTTTGTATTTATTACAAAGTAATAATTTATGCAAATAGAAATAATTTATTACAGAGCAGTGAATACAGTATGAGCCCACTTTGTCAAAAGCAAACACACACACACACACACACACATACTCACACGCTCACATAACCACATGCACAAAAAATGCCCTCGTTTCCCTAAACCACTTCAGTCTCTGAGGAGCAATGGAGTTGCTTTAACAATAATTAGTACTAAAATTGCCGATCTGGTGCCCCTTTTGCTAATGTGGAACTCCCAGCCCTCTGAAAGCACCTCCAAATAGTTCTGGAGTCCCTAAGGTGTCTTTCACCTGGCTCATCACTTAGTCTTAGATGCTGGTTCTACCCTGCTCCTGGGAGGTTGAAGCCGTTTCAGAACAGTAAGGAACAGAGTGCAAGGCAAAGCAGGGGCGGTGGACCCAGGCCCAGCAGCCCCTGATTCATCACAGCTACTGTGGGGCAGAAGCATGCCTGGGCCTGTCCTCCTTCAGGATGACTCTTCAGCCTGCACCTATTTTGTTCCTCATGCAAACAGGCACCTGGAAAACTTGCCTCAGTCAATCTCTCTTGAACTCAACCTGAGACCCAAGAAAAGTGTACACCGGCCCAGGCACAAACTCACGCACGTGCGCAGACATCTCAAAGAAACCTAGCAAACAACAGGGAAGGGTGGCTTTATATGTGGTTCTATTTTCTTCTCTTTATCTCTCCTAAATTTTTCTCAAGTTCATTTGAATTATTAATTCAACTTGATTACCTAACTGTGAAAATAAATTTGTTGCTTTTAAAGCATCTGTAAAAAATGAGTTAAATAGGCACAGTCTCTCCTTCAGGTGTGCTTCATTCATTCAACAAACGGTGGTTTTCACCTTGCTGCCAGACACTGCACGCTTAATGCCAAACTTAAGAAGAGACCTGGTAGATTATTTCTGTTCCCAATCTATCACTTATCAAAGAAAGAAGAATACATTATAGACACGGATTAAATAAATTGTGTAAACCCAATCCTGATATTAAAATATGATTACAAAGGTTTCTTAGCACCGGTTAATGATCAGTGTTACCGGACTGAAACATTGTCTAACAAAAGAAGTTTCTGATTCATCTGAAATGTCTCTCAGGGCACATAGGTCATGGGGTTTGACCTGTACAAGATCTGACTAGTAAGATAATGAGCCGCAACTTTCATTTTGTTTATTCACCTACACATCGGAACTCCTGCCTCCAAATAAATGCTGTCCTTCTGTGTAATCATCGCAGAAGACTATGTGTTCGTTCTAACCATAAGTGTTCTTTTGGAACTTTGCTTATAACAAGTTCACCAGCCACATGGGAAATCAGTCACTGTTTTTATGGTCTGCTTTAGAATTCATCTTTTAAAATACAGGTGTGGGGCCTGTCACTGGGGAATCAGCACACACAAGATGCCAAATGTCATGGAGACCACGGAGCCCAGACTGTGAGCTCTCGGAAGGCAACCACAGGGCCTGGCCTCCCCTGGCGCCCAGCACACTGCCTGGCATACAGTTGGCAGTTAACAGATACAGGCTGAAAGGAAAAATAATTGAAGAAAGGAAGAAATGGGGAAATCATGGCAATATTAAGGTCCACTTGGTAATCCCGATATACCATGCTCACAAGGTGTCTGGACCAGCTAAGGCCCCTCCCCTAAGAGATGGGCTGCCCCTATTGAAATTCCAAAGAAAAGAGGGTTTCAATGCTCTGTTTTTTCTTTTCATCTTTGTTTCTAATGAAGGCACAGGGTTAGGCTTTAACTAAAAATATTCTCAGTCTCCACGTCCATAACCATGTACTTGACATGAAGGCAAAGGGATGCCAGAATCATCATAGCATCCAAAGGCAGACAGGTTCCAAGCCAAATGTTTCACACTTGGGCCAAAGCCCGCAGGATGGGACACGTCTCATGGTGGCCAGAGGCCTTGCTGGCCTTGCCTTTCATGCTTGCCCTCTTGTCCAGGGTCAGGGCTTCAGGGCTTAGGTGGTGTCAGCCAGTGACAGCCAGGTCACAATGTGCTGGCCCTGCCCCCGGGGAAAGCAGACACCTGTCTGTGGAGGGGCCGTGTTTTGCTCCTGTCTGAGCCTGACATTCTTTGAATTCAGCCAAGGCCCATGGAAGCCCTCCTTGGCACCCCATCTGCCAGGGGACTCTGGAGTTCACTGCTGTCCAGGCAGGGGTGGCAGGGGACAATAGCTCTCTCCAACTTATTCTCTAAAAGAAAAGGGATTCAGAAGACATTCCTTTCTGGGGTGGAGTCAGAATTGTTGGGCATGGATAAGAGGTGAGCTTTGTCCATACAATCAAGATCTGCTGTACATTTAAGTTTTCTGGGAACATGAATAAGAAAGGCTTTTTTTTTTTTTTGTCCATTCAAATTAAACACACCTTAAATAAAACAATGGCCTGCAAGTGTGTCATTCAGTATCTGGCTCATTTTTGTACCTCTGGAAATCCCTGAAATGGGCAAGCCAGTCATATCTGGCCCCAACAAGAAAATCTAACATCCTTTTCCTTCACTATGCTCTCCGTTGGGCATATTGCAATTTTTATTAGTAATCAGATCAAATAAAATTATTGATTATATTATTGACTACATTCTATGAAGGGTTTACAATATGCTGAGCTTTGTGCTTACAGTCAATTCTCTCACCTAATCCTCATGAAAATGCTATGGAATAGGGTTCATTCCAATTTTACAGAAATAAAAATAAGGTATGTAGGTAGCACCCCAAACAGTGTGACAAATGCACAATGTCCGGGTGTTCCCAATATAACTAATGAATATAGTTACGGGTTATTTTTTTAGAGTTGCCTGGGAATCATTTTTTTCTTTTTCCTCTGTGTTGTGATAGTTGAAAGACAATAAAGCTGTATGAGCAGAAAATAAGAACTGTGAAGGCATAGAGTAAACAGTTGTGATCAAATAAACTTCAGAAACCTGGTTAATCTGACCTTAAGCCAGTAACAGCCAGAGCTTGGCTTCCAGGCAGTTAAGTGTGAATTATTTAGGAGGTGAATAGCCACACTCAAATTTTAGCCCCTTCTATCCTCCAGCCCCGCTTCCCTATGCTGGCTTATCTGACTCTGGCCTATATCAGGCTGGCTTCAAGGCATTTTGTGATCTAGAAGTTGTAAGACCCAGAGAAAGTGATATTACAGTCTGATTCACTAGGACCTAGCATAAGCCTTGCACATAATAGGTGGTGAACAGATACTTGCTAAATTACTGATTTTTTGCCAGAGACTTTTATTGGCCAGAGACTCTTAAGAGACTCTTAAGTGAGAGCACATCCACTTCACCTTCTGGCTCCTGATTTGGGCTTTCTTAAAGAGCCCCCTGGTTCTGTAGATGTCAAATAGTTACTGAGTTGTCATCTCCACCTGGGTCCATCAGAAAAGCAAGTATGGTATACAGGGGTCTATGTGTTGACCTCCAATGGCTTTTCCCAACTCCAGGTCTGATCTCAGGCAGGCAAGATTGAAAGCTGCTTCTGCCAGGGTTGGAGGTTTTCAGGATATGAGCCCAGACCCCCCCCAAAGCTGCTAGACCAGTAGACCCCAGGGTGCGCACATGGCATTTGTCTTTGCTGCTGCCTCCCCTCTTCTTTGTCTCTAATCTCTTTGGTGTCCAGAGGCTCATTCCATTAATTAATAACTGAGGTAGAATATTTGCATTTTAAAAGCAGAACTCAAATCTGGAAAATTCTCCTTCCTAAAGCTCTGATGGGGAGATAATCTATGAGGATGGAATAGATGGACTATTCCATCCAATAGATGGACTCTGCCTGATTTCCCTAAAAATCACACACTAGCAGTAATTAGTTGGAACAGCTAATTAAAAGGCTATGGCCTCCCCACACTCTATGAAGGACTGTGTACAAGAAGGTCCCCATTACAGCAGCCTCACCAGAAAAATGCTGGAGAGTGTCAGCATCCTTTTCTATAAACCACTGCATGTTTGAGGAGAAGGGGATAAGAGAAGGGTGGGGAGTGGAAACTGACTTAGCAAATAGTTTCAGGGCCTACTGTTTACTTGCCACTCTGCTGAGGGGCTCAAGGAGCTCATGGGCTCAAGGAGCTCATGGGCTAGCACAGGAGATGAAACATACAAGCAGAAACTGTCAACATAATGTACCAGGTCTTACAAAGCCAACAGGATCAGGGAACACATGAACAGGATTACCCACTCCCTAGCCTGGGTTTTCAGAGTTTTTCCAAGGAAAGTTCATTCAAATTACAGATATGTATTTGGCCTGGTTTCTGATAATATAGTGGTGAAGATTTTGTCCACCTGTCTCTCCTCTGTCAACACTCTTCATAGAGCAGCCCTCCATGCATGTTTCTGTAGCTGGAAAGCACCCCAATTCAGCCATGGAGGACTGACTGCCTATCCTGCCTGGCCAGTGAGCCTCAGGCTCATGAAGGAGAGGGATGCTGTGCATTGGGGAGCCAAAGGTGTAATGAGGAAGAAAGGCAAATGTTTGTCAAATCTTCAGAAACATTTGTCAACAATATCAACCCAGGGAGATCCAAGATGGCAGCATAGATAAATCACTATGCCTGCTTCTGTCTGTGAACACATTAAAATTAAAAAGAAATTATAGAACAATCTACCTGGAGAACCATCTGAAGTCTAGTTGAACAGAAGTCCTGTGACTAAAAATATAAAGAAGAAGACACTTTGAGACTGGTACAAGGGGCAGAGACACGGAATGGGCCCCAAACCTCTGTGTGGTGGTTGAGAACCAAGAGGGATATCTCCGCTATGGAGGTTCCTCCCAGAGGAACGACGGACCCCAACCCCCACACCAAGCTCCACAGCCTGGAGTATTGGTGCCAGGAAGAGGAGCCCCCACAACATCTGGCTGTGAAAAACAGTGAGGATTCCAACTACCCAGGTGGGACGGGAGGCTTGGGAAACCCAGATGTCCTCTTAATGGGCCCTCACACAGACTCACTCACTCGCAGGCACTCACATTGGATTTCACCAGAGGGACAGTGACTCAGGAGGCATCAGAGAAGAAGGGGTAAGACTTCCGGGGGAAAGAGGGTGTGTGGCTTCCAGGGAAAGACTGGAGGACAGTCAGCATTTTCCTTGAATGAGGTCCTCCTCCAGTGCAGCTGGCAGGCAAGCACCGTCTTTCCTGAATTGACCATGCCCCCACTATGGCTAAATCTGAATCTGATTGGCCTAGTGAGCTCTGCTAATCTACTCTGCTGATTCACCTCCCCCAACAGTCACTTTCTCCATGAGCAAACAGCCCCATCCACATTGCACTCTTTCTTGGAAAACAATCAGAGTCTCACAGGCACCAGGTGGGCAGCACTGGCCTCAGTGTGCTCTGAGACTTTTGCTGAGTATCTTCAGGCTCAGCACTAGCAACAAACCAGAATTTACATTAACCTGGTGACAACAATTCTTCTCACTTTAATGACTCCCTGAGACCCTGCCTCACCCAGCTTGCATACCGCATGAGGCTCTATCAGCAGCTGAACCTTCAGGGAGCTGGAATGTAGCAGCAGGCCTTGGGGTGTCCTGGCTATTTTCAGAGTTACCCCCAGGCCCAGTCCCGGTGGCAGCAATCCTTGGTTTGCAACATGGCCTCTCCCACATGCCTCCAAATTTAGCACAGGTAGTGAATAATCATGGATATCTTTGTAGCTCCTACCAGGTAGTCCCCAGCCAGTCACAGTAAGTGGGTGACCTGAGCCTGTACCAGAGCCCTTCTCAAGAGACCCCAAAACCAACATACTTAGAAGTTGGCTACAGACCATTTCAAAGCACTGCCTAATTAGCCCACAAGTGGCACACATAAAGGGTGGTCTCAAAAGGCCCCAGAGCTCACTGGGGCGAATCCTACTTAGTGAGGTAAGGTTTCTGCACAGCAGCCTGTAAGCTGTAGACATGGCCAATAGCCACAGCCAATCAGCCTGAGGGCCAATGCTACCCACTGATGTGCCAATAGCAATAAAGTCTCAACTACAACCAGATAACACACAAAACCCACATAAGGGATACTATTAGAGCACTCAGCTTAGGTGACCAGGGGAACTGTGCCACTGCGACCCGCAGAGCACCTATGACATAAAGCCACCTGGCCAAGACTGGGAGACATACAAGATCTAACTAATATATAGAAACAAACACAGAGAAGCAGCCAAAATGAGGAAACAGAGAAATACAACTCAAATGAAAAAAACAGGAGAAAACTCCAGAAAAAGAACTGAATGAAACGGAGGTAAGCAACCTACTAGAGACAGAATTCTAAACAATGGTTATAAGGATGCTCAATGAACTTAGAACTTCAACAAAGAGATAGCAAGCATAAAAAGGGACATAGAAACCATGAAAAAGAACTAGTAAGGAGTGAAGAACACAATAACTGAATGAAGAATGGTATAGAAGGAATCAACAGCAGACTAGATGAAGCAGAGGATCAAATCAGCTATGCAGAAGACAAGGTAGCAGAAAACACTGAATCAGAACAGCAAAAAGAAAAAAGACTCCAAAAAACTGAGGATACTTAAGAGACCTCTGGGACAACATCAAACATAACACATTCGCATCATAGGGGTAACAGAAGGAGAAGAGAGAAAGCAAGGGTTTGAGAATCTATCTGAAGAAATAATAACTGAAAACTTTCCTAACTGGGTAAAAGAAATAGACATACAAGTCCAGGGACAACAGAGAGTCTCAAACAAGATAAATCCAAACAGGCCCACACCAAGACACATTATAATTAAAATGGCAGAGGTTAAAGTCAAAGAGAGAACCCTAAAAGCAGCAAGAGAAAGACAACTAGTAACTTATAAGGGAGCTCCCAGAAGTTTGTCAGCTGATTTCTCAACAGAAACTTTGCAAACCAGAGCAAATTAGCACAAAATATTCAACATGGTGAAAAACAAGGACCTACAATCAAGGGTACTCTACCCAACAAAATTATCATTTAAAATTGAAGGACAGAGTACGAGCTTCCCAAACATGAAAAAGCTAAAGGAGCTCATCACCACTAAACCAGTATTACAAGGAATATTAGAGGGATGTTTTTAAGATGAAAAAATAAAAGATCAAAATTACGAATAATAAAACAGCAATAGTTACATATCTATTAACAATCACTTTCAATGTAAATGGATTAAATGTTCCAATCAAAAGACATAGATTGGCTGAACGGATAAGAAAACAAAACTTTTACATATGCTACTTATTAGAGACTCACTTCAGATTGAAAGACACACACAGATGAAAAGTAAAGGGATAGAAAAAGTTATTTCATAAAAATGGAAATGAAAAAAAAAAACTACTGGGGTAGCAACACTTGTACCAGACAAATAGACTTTAAAAGAAAGGCTATAACAAGAGACAAAGAAGGACCCAGTAATCCCACTTCTGGGTATTTATGTGAAGAAACCCAAAATGCTACTTTGAAGGGACGTGTGCGTCCTTATGTTCATTGCAGCATTGTTTACAATGGCCAAGATGTGGAGGGAGCCTGGGTGTCTGTAGATGGAAGACTGGATCAAGAGTAGGTGGTACATATATACAATGGAATACTGCTTGGTCATAGAAAGGAATGTATTCTTGTCACGTGTGGCAGCATGGATGGACCTGGACTGTACTGTGCTGAGTGGAGTGTCAGACAGAGAAAGACAGACACAGTGTGATTTCACTTACATGTGAAATCTAAAGAACAAAACAAACAAAAATATCAGAAAAAATTTCATAGATACAGAAAATATTTAATGGTTGCCAGATGGGAGGGGGTTTCAGGGTTTGGGTGAAAAAAGTGAAAGGGATTCAGACGTACAAATTGATTGTTAAAAAGTGGTTATGGGGATGTAGGGTATAGCATAAGGAATACAATATGTGACAATTAAGTTCATGAACTTGTTGCAGTGATGTTGCTAACCTTTTGTGATATCGGAGGGATTATTCATTATGAATTTGTACCAACTGGACACACAGTTAACCAAGTTTACTATTTGAAAGTGCTCAAAAAGGCTGCGTGAAAAAGTTAGACAAAAATGACCAGAACTTTTTGCCAATAATTCATGGCTCTTGCATCACGAAAATGCACCAGCTCATGTGGCACTGTCAATGAGGGAGTTTTTAGCCAAAAAACCAAGTAACTGTGTTGGAACACCCTCCCTACTCACCTGATCTGGTCCCCAGTGACTTCTTTCTTTACCCAAAGATAAAGGAAATACTGCAAGAAAGACATTTTGATGACGTTCAGGACATCAAGGGTAATACGTCGACAGCTCTGATGGCTATTCCAGAAAAACGAGTTCCAAACTTGCTTTGAAAGGTGGACGAGGCGCTGATGTCGGTGCATAGCTTCCCAAGGGGAATACTTGGAAGGTGACCATAGTGATATTCAGCAGTGAGGTATGTAGCACTTTTTCCAGGATGAGTTCGCAAACTTAATTGTCAGACCTCGTATGGTGAATAATGTAATAACTATGTATGGTGTCAGAGGGTACTAGATTTGTTGGGGTGATAGATGGGAGGGGGTTGGCCAATGGTGAAAAAGGTGAAGGGATTAAGAAGTACAAATTGGTAGTTACAAAATAGTCATGAGGATGTAAAGTAAAGCATAGGGAATATAGTCAATGATATGGTAATAACTATGTATAGTGCCACGTGAGTACTAGACTAGTCAGTGGGATCACTTCTTAAATTATATAGATGTCTGATCATTATGCTGTATAACTGAAATTAATATACAGTGATGTTGAATGTCAACTTTAATTAAAATAAAAAGGAGGGAATAAGAGGTCCAAATTTCCAAGTATAAAACAAATAAGTCATGGGGATGTAATGTACAGCATGGGGAATATAGTCAATAATATTGTGATAACGTGGTACAGCATCAGATGGTTGCTGCACTTACTATGGTGATCACTTCTTTAGGTATGTAAATGTTGAATAACTATGGTGTGCACCTGAAACTAATATAATATTGTATGTTAGCTATATTTTTTAATAAAAATCTTTTAAAAAGGGATACCCTCCTCCCTCTCTCCCCCCAGAAAAAAGCAATATCAACTCAGAGGCAAGGGCAGATCCAGGATTTCTGGACTCTGAAGTTTAGACAATTTGGGGAATCATCTTTAAGAAAAGTAATCTGAAAAGATTCCTCCTACAAATTTGTTCTATAAATTCTCAAAAGCACATGACTTATGAATACATTGGTAGGACCCTTTGCAGAAAGGGGGCCACTGCAAGTGAGGGGCCCTAAAGCTGAAGCTTCATGTACTTTGTGGCCAACTGCCTTTGCTCAGAGGCCAACAAATGGTCTTTTTCTGGAGGAAAGAATTGGGATCCGCTGCACCTCCCATTACTTAGTTATCCCAAACTACACAGGCAGAGTGGCAAGTTGTCAATGACAGAGAGTGGAACATGTGCCAAACAGGGCTTCCTCTGCCAGCTCCTGTGGGTCTCCAGAAAGACTCAGTGTTATTTTTGGAGTACAAACTTTTTTAGCGTTTCAGTTTGGCCTCTGAAATTTTCATAGCAAAGGAACTTACAATTCTGGATGGAAACAAAATAGCTTTCTTATTGCTTTTTGTTGTTATTCTAATGAGCCAAGTGCAGAAGATATTAATTTTAAAACAACACATCAAAACTAATTGCTCTTAATACTTTTTTTAAAATCTTTTTTGAAATTTAAAAGGTCAGAGGTTCAAACATCTCACTTTAATGGCAGTAACATTGTTTTCCTTTGTTTCATCTAGCATACAGAGTTGCTAAAGGTTAATAAAAATAGTCTAATGAGCAGATGGATATTGATAACTCTGTATCATCATCATTATTATTGTTATCATGACTATTACCAATACTAATTATTAATGATAGTAACGAGCTATCCCTAAGACTTCACAAGTGAAATGAAAAATGAATTAATTAATCAAGTACCAACTTAAGAAGAGTTTAGTAAACAAAAAGCACTGGAGATGCTGGCCCTGTTGAGCTTTTCACTCCAAATCCCTACCCATGAGTCCTCCCAGATATTCCAGGCCATGAGGCATTTCCAGTTCTATATTCAGCCCAATGCTTGGAATAGGGCTAAGGCAGCATGGCTAACTGGCAAACTCAATCCCTCTCTTCCCAACTTTCCTCGTTAGAGAAGCATCTGCCACGTTACTCAATTCTGGCTGGTAATATGCAGGCACAAGACCCTGAGTAGGAGGTCCCTTCTAAAACCAAAGGGCAGAGCCTTGCAAAGAGAAAGTTCTTCATTTCTGTCACCCCCTTTACCTTCTCTTTTTCTCCCTTCCCATTTTCCCTACTGTACAGCCAGGAGGTGCAGCTACCTTACTGGAGAACAAGAGATGACAAGTAAGAGGAAGGGCCCTACACGTTAAGCATGACACAGTGGAAAAACAGAAGGCCCCAGTTCCTGGGGCATGGGTGGGCCACCCATTAACCCTGGCCTGGCCTCAGACTATTATTTTGTTAGATGAACGAATCCTTATTTTTTGAAGCCACCACTAGTTAATATTGTTGATACTTGTTGCCAAATACATTCCTAACTAGTGCAAAAGAAGGAAATAATTTGCTCCCTGCTGACTCCATCATAAATGTATTAGCAAATAATGGAACAAGTATAATATTATAGTTATATGTTCTCTAAGCTTCAATTTCCTCCTCGGTAAAATAGGTGACTGTCCTTGGACTCCCTCCTAATTGAGTTGTTCTGAGGATAAAATAATGTATATGAGAACAGTTTGAAAACTGTAAATTGTACATTATTAACCAGCAGACCTCATCTGAGAGCCCACCTACCCTGAGGTACTAGCATAAGCCACCAGGATACCTATTTTTGTAAGTTTTCCCAGAGGTGGTGCACCAAAGAGAGACTAAAGGGTCAATTAATTTACAGAAACTAGGAATTCATATTGCATGATGGCTGTTTCCTTCATAGCAGGAATGAGGGAAAGACAAAGGGGGCAAAGAACAAAGGGATTTCTTCTAGCCAGACCTTGCTATTTTTATTTGAGAAGGGACACTCCTGGGGAACTTCCACCTATAGCTCATTGGTCAGGATTGTGTAACATGGCCACTCCTAGCTGTAAGGGAGGTTAGAGTGTGTGGGGGGATCATAGTGGCCCCCCATTAAGGGTGCCAGAAGAAACAGGACAGACAGGTGGCTGGTCAGACAGAGATGAAGAGGCATTATAGGGGAAGCGATAGCTTTATTTCCTGTATAGGTTACTGCTGTTTCTGTTTCTCTCACAACCTCATCTGCTGCTGTGGGAACCAGGTCCCCCTTGTCAATGAATGATCAGGAGTTTTCAGGTACAACCCCACATTAGTTTCCAAGGATTTCTACAACAAATTACCACAAACTGGGTAGCTTAAGCCAATAGAAATTTATTTCTCTCATTGTTCTGGAGGCCAAATGTCCAAAATCAAAGTGTTCTGGTAGCGTTGGTTACTTCTGGAGACTCTGAGGGGGAATCTGTTCCATGCTTCTCTCCCAGAGTCTGGTTCCAGCAATCCTTGGTGTTCATCGTTTGTAAAAGCATTATTCTGACCTATGTTTCCATTGTCACATGTTCTCTTCTCTGTGTCTCTATGTCTCCTTTTCTGTTTCTTATAATAACACTTCTCATTGCATTCAGGCCCACTCAGAATCAGGATGGTCTCAATTTGGGTTTCTTACTTTAATTACATTAAGACACTTATTCCAAATAAGGTCATATTCTGAGGTTTCAGTGGGTGTAGCTTTTGGGAGCCACAATACAAAACCCAACAGTGTTACTCAAATGCTCTTAGGCCTGAGTCCTGGGTATCTGATTCACATTCTTGAAAAAGGGGAATTTGAATTTTCCTTTGGAGGCCCAGAAGGTCTTTGGTTACTGAGAAGTCCTCACCCCTCTCCAAAGGCTGAGCTGCATGAGGGGGACCTGGTTCCCACAGCAGCAGATGAGGTTGTGAGAGAAACAGAAACAGCAGTAACCTATGCAGGAAATAAAGCTATCACTTCCCCTATAATGCCTCTTCGTCTCTGTCTGACCAGCCACCGATCTGTCCTACCCCAGGTTCCAAAACAATCCTAACAGGATGTTCCAGCATACTCAGGACTCCTCCTTGCATCCTTCCCCTCCTTCCCTCTGCCTACACACCTCCCTCCCACTCCCAACCTGGTTCGCCTAGAAATGACCTCACTCTCCCTTTCGGTCTAACCTTGGAACCCTCTGAGCCCCTGAGGTCACCTTAGTTACAGCTTCTTCCCACGGTTGTCACCACAATGACCCTTTTTGGTCCCCAAATCTTTTTACACAATTTTCTCATCTTGAGTCCACCATGCACCTCGGGTCACTGAGCTTCTCTTCACTCTCTTTCTGAGCCCTGTCCTGTCACCCGATAGAGCTCTCAAAAATGTCTCACTGAGACCCCACTTTGCACTTCCCAGGCTTCTCAAACTCCACTCTTTCCCACCATATTCCCTTGCTGAGAGACAATGGACATACCTTGGAGAGTGCTGAGAGAAACTGAGGCACAAGGACGTTTTGTGAAGGTGTTGATGTTAATCTACCATATCCACGGATCTCCCATGACTTGGGGAGAAAAGGAATCCATACTAACACTAGAAAGTCTATGGCCAGTGTCAAATGGACAGGCCAGACATGAAAGTTCTTGAGGAAACTATGCGAAGGGAGTGACCACCTTAGACATGGGGAAGGTAGAAGTTGATTTAATGAAGAAAATGTTCTCTGAGAGTTCTTGACTATCTTTTCTTCTCACACTTCTGCAATGTCTTACCCACTCATAGGGCTGATGACTTCCTGACCTGTATCTCTAGCGCAGAGCTTTCTCTCAGTTTTGCACCTGTGAACCGTAACACTACTGGATCCCCATCGGGATGTCCCACTGGACTACAATTTCAACATGGCCAGATTTGAGTTCCTTGCCTTTCTCCTCGGCATATGACCACTTTCCCAAAGCAAAAATCTAGGAATCACCTTCAATAATTTTTTCTCCTTTGCCCTCTTAGCCAATCAAATGGACACAAAATAAATATGTCTAAAGGAGGGCATAAAGGAAAAAAAAAAAGGGAGAGAGGAGAAGGAGTCAGGTATAAAGCTTCAAACACTAAATTCTGAGTTATCCAGAGGCTCAATTTGTACAAGGGGCCTTAGAAGCCACACTGCTTGTTGCCTGGCTGATAATTATGCTTCCTTTCTTCCTTGTTAACAGAATCATTATTTTTCTTGGAAAAGGTAAAATATCCAGCTAAAATGATTATATTTCTTAACCTTCCTCACAGCTAGAAGTAGCCATGTTACACATGCTGGCCGATGAGCTGTAAGTGGAAGTCCTCAAGAAGAATGCCCCTTCTCAAATAAAAAAAAAGCAAGGTCCAGTTAGAAGAAATACCTTTGTTCTTTGCCCTTTTGCCTTCCCCTCATTCCTGCTTCTAAGGAAGCAGCCATCATGCACCTAGGAGGAGACGAGCATGAAAGTTAGGTAGCTAGAGAATGGTAACATGGAAAGATGGACAAAGCCCATATTCCTGATACTGCAGATAGCCTGTTGGACCATTCCTGCTTACGAGTACCTACCTGCAAACTTCTTATTGCATAACACAAGATGAGCCACTCTGTTTGATCTGCTCTAGTCAGGTTTTCTGTTATTTGTGTCCCTGATATCTGCCATTATTTTAACGTTAGTATTCCTTTCCATATCTTTTTTTTCTTAATCTGCAAATTCCTCTCTAATCTTCCATAAGGCATAAGGGATTGTCATGGATACAGTGTTACTGTCCAATCTTGTCAGTCCTCTTAGGGAATTAGCTTTGCTAAAGAGAGCCATTCACCAGTGGTCATTCCCCCTCCTGAGCAGCACACATCTAATAGGTGGCTGATGCAGGGTAAAAGTGCCTGGCCCCTCTCCACAGCTCAGGACATCTCTGAAGGGTTATCTCAGCTGCAGAACCCCTCCACCCTTGGGGTCTGCTGAGACCTTGTGGTGACCGCTTTGAGCCCAACTTCTCCCTCTGTCCCCACAGGCGATGGTCCTGAAAACACTCCTCAGTCACACCCCTGCAGAAAAATCATCTCAGAGTCTACTTCCAGGGGAGCCAACATGGTAAGACTTGTCCTAATTACAAAATACAAGGAGAAAACTCAGCTGGCACTTAAGATGGGCTAAAGTGCTCACATTATGTTATTCTCAATTTTATAAGAAAATAACTTTTTTTTTCTTTTAAACAATCCAGTTATAAAATAGTTTTGTACAAACAGCATTAACACCAAGCCAGGTCTTAAACAGCATCCATACTGGCTTGACAACAAGGGTCCAAAGAGATTTCTTAGCCGATCGTGTGCTCTTTCAACTTTTTACTACATACTTGTAAATGTTAACAACCTATTGTCTGACTTTTATGGACTTTAAAACACTGTTGCCAACCTTTCTGGAAAAGATCCGTTTAGTTCTGTGTTTTTTCAGCAATTCAGGCATGAATATTGGAATTTGAAAACAAAGAAAAAGGATCTAGTAAACTCATGGGACTTAACCTTCCAGAGGAAAATGATTCTCATGCCTATATACTCTGTCACAAACATGTGTGACCATGCTTCTAAAGTCATAGGTGTATTCATGACCAGATGTATTCTATTTAGGGCTGGAATAATCACATATTTAGATAAAATGATTGTGTGCCAATATTTTCCTGAGTCATGGAGCCATGAACTTGAAATCCACGCTGCCTAGGTGGACTGGGAGCTCTGGGTAGTTGTAAGAAAGAACTGTGAAGATGTTTAAGAATTCTACAAAGAACTGTGAGCTCACAGGTCAATGAGGATACTTTAGAGTGAGTTCAGTATAAATAACTTGAACATAGGAAATGCGATCAGAAGAGAGCTGAGTTTGGTTCCGGGAAACTCCCTGAGCTGAGTCCTGAGAAGACACTGAGTTTCGGCTTGGGTAAATATGATACACAGAAACCATTCTACGAGAAGGATCTGGGTCTCAGAAGGGAGTCTAAACGAGTTCTAAGAGAAAGATTTTGTTGTTACGCTAAGCAGAACTGGAAACAGCTGAAAAAATTGGATGTTTCAGTCAACCTTGGGATTTTTCTCAAGCAGAGAAAAAAAGAGAGTAATGGTTGGAGAGGACAAAAATCGGCAAGTGGTGTGTCAGTGACCAGGGACCCGATCAGAGATAGAGAAAGCCTTTAGATCTTACGTGGAGGTGGGAAGAGCTCGTCCAAAGGTCCCCTGAGTTGGAGAGAGGGCCATAAGGGTAAGTGTCCCACTTGAAGTCATGGTTCTTCTCTTTCATACACATCACCACACCACACCAACTACTTCATTTGCGTAAACAAAAAGCCCAGTTCTGTGTACAAATTTCCACAGAGAGACAAAAGGCATTGATGTCTATGCAAAGAGGTCTTCTTCTTGGTCAGAGGGTCTTCATAGCTAGCTCAGTTGCACATGCTGGCTTCCCTGTGCCCATGAGATGGCCTTCTCCAGGATCGGTAGGTGAGATGGGGCTGTTGGTTACGTAGAATCTCACAGAATAATTCCTGGCAAGGTAAGCAATCAGACAGTAATCTGCTATGGGCTTAACTGTGTCTCCCGGAAATTCATATGGTGAAATCCTAATCCCCAGGGCTTCAGAATGTGACGGCATTTGGAGATGGGGCTTTTAAAGGGGTATTTAAGATAAAATTAGGTCATATGGGTGAGCCCTAATTAAAAATGACTGTTATTTTTATAAAAAGAGGTTAGGACACAGACACACACAGAGATAAAATAATGTGAGGACACAGGGAGAAGACAGACATCTATACGCCAAGGAAAGAGGCCTCAGTAAAAGCTAACACTGTTGACACCAGGATCTTGGATCGGAGACGAGAAGCCTCCAGACTGAAGAAATACATTTCTGCTGTTTAAGCCATGCAGTCTGTGGTATTTTATGGCAGCCCGGGCTGACTAATACACCGTTTATGGAGACCAGTCTTACGTGGCCCCTTAGTGTGTTCATGGTGGAGGGCTGTGTCTCTCTCATTCAGCCTGTGCTCCAGGGCAAAGACCAGTACCTGGCCTACAGGATACCCAGTCAGTGTTTGTGGAAGACGTGAATACTCCAAATAAACCTTTCTGAGATTAAAACTTTCCAGGTGGTCTCACTGGGCTAGAGAATCTTATCTTGGTGGCTGCCAGGAATTTTGCTGTGTCCCAAGAGGCTATAAATGCATAGCAGTAGTAATTTGGCAATGATAACAAGCCTCTGGGGGGAGGGGAGGGAACCAAACCCTTTTCAATCTGCTTTCCTCGGGCCCTCAGCACAATAGCCTTAGGCCAATCAATGCTTAATTAGTATTTCTTTTCATGAAGGTAACTTAGTATTATCCCATAGGCTGGTACCACAAAACCCATGCTGGTAATATAGTGCCATCCAAGAATTTTTCTCTTTAGGCCCTCATTGCTCCAGCACTGATCCCATTTCATTCCTCTCACTTCTGTCAATGGTACCGCTATTCGCCTATGGCTGGAGCTCAAGCCCTTGGAGTAATAGCTGATTTTTTTCTTATGCTTGAATCCTTAAGTCCAATCAGTAATACCTCCTTTCCAGCTTTCCTTTTGCTTGCCTCTCCTATCTCATTCTTTCCAGGCCCATCACCATCAGAACCCAGCCCATGGCTCATGACTGGTCTCCCTGCCTCTGACCTTTCCACTCCATCGCATGATTTGTTGTGCTGCCAGGTTCACCTTTGTCAAGCCTTGTAAGCTCTTTTTAGGGGTCCTGGATCAATAGTAAAGGTTAGTCTTAGTCATTTCGTGCCTATAAGCAAGCTAAGAAGTTCGTAGAAGGAGGGAGAGTGAAAGGCTAGCCAAATTGCGGAAAATATCTGCTACACTAACCTACAACAATTTCTGTGGGGTCTTCTGGAATCGGAGACCCCATTTCCAGTTGATACCATATAAAATACACACAACCAGATTCACTTAGCTTCTTAGACATGAGCACTCAGCTTTTACAACATACTGCAGTTCATATGTAAACTTAATTACACCATCTTTCCCATTCATTTTTGTAGGGATTGTTATAAGATGGGGTGGGGTTGGGGTGGGAGGTGACATGTGGAGACCAGAGGGACATGGGGAGAGAAGACTGCTCCCAGGAACACAGAGTAATAGCCAAGAACTGTAATTCTAACCTTTGCCCTACATGGTTCAGTGGCTTGTGTGCTGGAGGAGAAAAGTGACATCTGTGATTTAGTCCATATGAGGTTTTTGACCTCCTCAGCTTCATGCTTCAACAGGCTCAGTGTGGGGCTGAGGCCTGCAAACAGAGCAGGAAGAGCTGCGCAGGGCAATGTTGACAGAAGAAACATTCATATGTTCTTCTTTGGATGTTAATTACAAAAAGCCTACCCTGCTACAGGCTGTTTTGTGGTAGATTTTTTTTGCTTATGTAAATTTTTAAAACAAATTAATCTGTTTGGTTTGGTTAGCCATGGAAGGATGATTTCCTGAACAACACTGGCATAATAAAAACACCTTTGCCCTGGATGTTTCCTGAGACTATGTCCAGGCATGAGTCATAGACATTTCTGTAGCTCAGAGTCCAACAATGGCCGGTGGCTGACCCCATTCAGGCTTAGAATCTCCATATTTGACATCCAAAGGTGGTTTGGAATTAATAAAAGACTTGTGAAAAACAGAAATTGTGTTTCTTGTTAATCATTACAAGTCTAGGAAGAGGTAAACTGTCCCTGACATGTCCACCAAAATCCCTGCACCCTGAATTTGCTCCCTTATTCTGCCTCTCCAACCCCTACCGCAATGACACTTTGAATACCCTGACCCTACAGATACCTACTATCTTTGAAGCCTGAGAGCTGCAACTTTGAGTAAAAGCCCAGAAAGAGGATCTGGCTTGGGTCATCCAAGAAAGATACAAAGCTCTTCTTATTCAGGGTCAATTTCGTTTCCTCATCTGTCAAATGGAAAAATATTTTGGCTGATCTCTAGCAGCTCTTTCAACACACGGATCTGTGATATTAAAATATTGCTTCTGTAAGCATTGTTAAATTATTACTGTTAACAAATATTAACATATTAACATTTCTTATCTAATTAATTGATTGCATTCTTTAACTATGATTAACAGTCACACAAAAGGGTTGTGTTGGGGACATGCATATGTTGTTGTATGCTGGCAAACTGGGTGTTCAGAAAAAAAAAGAAAGAAAAAAGGCCCTGATGGGTAGCATTTGCAGGTTTTCAGGCTGTAAATGGGCTTACCATGAGCAATTTCAAGCTAAGAAGCTCCCATAACTGAACCACCGAACAGGGATTTGGGAAGACACATATGCAATTGGCTCTTGAGAGCTAGTTCAAGCTGGCTCTAGCAAACCACCTGTTGGATATAACCTAAAACATGTCCAGATTGGCTGAAATCATTTTAAATTCCTATATTACATTTCTGTTTTTTTAAATTTTCTCCTTAAGACACACAAAAATTTTGTGATAGGTAAGTCTAGCTTGACAATAGAGTGACATATATTTTGAAACTGAACTTCCATGGGATTGGATGATAAAAGGGGAAAATACTGAAACCAGGTTGAGGTGCAGGCATCTGGCTTTTATCCCACAGGTCAGAGAATGAGGGAAGCAGCCAGACCACGAAGTTCTCCTTATCACTTTCAGCCACTTGCTCTTTTAACTACAAGAGTGGGATATGCGGGTACAGCACCATTTTCATCAAACTCATATTGAGCTACGTGCCAGGAACACAACTCAACCCACAGCCCATGATAGGTGTTCAATAAATGTTACTCAAATATGAATGTATTCTACACCAGGGTCTTAAATTCTAACCATTAGGACACTCTACGGTTTCTGTTCTGATCAAAGTTAAACAGATCCCACAGGATGTTGGTCAGTTGAGTGGGGAGAAAAGTAATGAGTCATACACTAGAAAGCAAGATAAACACTATCCTCTGTAATGATGGCTGGACTCATTCTAGGGTTAGACCAAGTTTACCAACAGCAGAGAGTTTCTGGGAAGTCTATAAATATACTTTCTTTAAGGAAGGTAACTCTCGTTATTAAAACCACATTCAGAAACATCATCTCTAGTATTGACAAGTAGTGTTCCCCGGACACTCACCTAGAATGGAAGCTGTACAAATAGCCTGTAATACTTATACAATTCAGTTTCCTTGTCTTTAAAACAAAGACACCAATGCCTGCTTTTCTGGCCAGTTGAGCAGATTAAAGGAGATAATGTGTGTAGAGTATCTAGCATTGTGCCCGGAACATAGTAGAACTTCAGTAAATAATAGCTGTTATGATGATTATTGCATTCCTTTAACCTCCTACATTCCTTTTTTATACCTTCTCACCTCTCCATATCAACTCCATTCTACTAACAGCAAAAACACATCTCTAAGGTATATCAAAAGTATGGTTCTGCCTCCCCCTCTCTGAGGCGTCTGGGAATTGTTATGTGGAGATTCCAAGCAGCTCAACCTATTGGCAGTAAGTAACATTCCACCTTAGCAGGTGGTACAGGTTGAAGGTCACAATGTCAGTATTTTTGCCTTTTAGGTTATGGTAGACTGAATAACGGCCCCCTGGGGATGCCCACAACCGAATCCCCAGAACCTATGACTATGTTATCTTATATGACTATGTTATATAAGTTGTGATATAAGTTCACATTTGCGAATGTGAATTCAGTTAAAGTTCTTTAGATGGATGGATGATCTTGAGTTATCTGGCAAGCCCAATGTAGTCAGTAGGGTCCTTGTGTAAGGGAGACAGGAGGATCAGAATTAGAGATGTGATGATGGCGAGAGAGGTAAGAGTGACGCAGGTGTGAGCCAAGCAATGCTGGAAGCCTCTAGAAGCTGAACGAGGCAAAGTGGTTCTCCTGTAGAACCTCCAGGAGGAGCAGCCCTGCTCACACTTGGACTTCTGAGACCGATTTTGGACTTCTGACCTCCAGAACTATAAAATCACAAATTGTTGTTTTAAACCACTAAGTTGGTAGTAATTTGCTACAGCAGCAACAGGAAACCAATACATAGACAAATAAGAAAAGGGATTCATGAGTTCCAGAAGTGGGGGCAATTCTTTCTCTCCAAATCCTACATGTGAGAAGAAAGGATATAATCTCCTTGGCCTATGACTACCTCAATTCCTCAGATGAGATTTCTTCAGAGCAGGGAAATACTGGTCACCACAGGACCCCAAACCTTCCGAGATCACAACTTAAGTCTTGGAATCTAACTGGAAGAAGGCAAGCAGGTGGAGGTTTGGTGCATAAAAAATTGTATTAAAAATTATATTAAATTATATAAAAATGTTGTAAGCCATCAGTATTGTTGAACTCAGGTGTCACACACACACAGACACACACACACACGTGCATGTATACACACATACACACACACACATACATCAGGTGTGCAAAAAAAATGTATACGAGTAGACACTTTGGTCAACGTTGCTCAAGCAGTAGTTCGCCTTAATCAGAAGTGCCTGGACACTGACGGTAACCACTCTAAGCACCTCTTGTCATTGCAGAAGTCAAACGTGACTTGTATTCATTTTTTGTTTTAATGGTATACATTGAGTATTACAATTTTAATACAGTTTTCCTTTCTTAAAATGTGTATACATTTTTTGGCACCCTCTGTGTGTGTGTGTGTGTATTAATTTTAGAAAGATTCAGAGCAATAACATTGTAAGTGGATCAAGGAATTGGAAAATGATCACCTCAACTGAATTACGGCCTAGTTTTCCAAGAAGGACTAAAAGCTCTAATATAGAACATGTTAAGGATATTTTAAAGCAATTGGAAAGTATTTGTTAAGACACAATCCCCTCCCTGTAGCAGTCAGGCACTCTTTCAGGACCCCACCAGGGGAGCATAGCCTGAGCCTCTTAGTCTCAGCTGGCCCCACCCACCATGTGTGAGCCAGATTTGTAAACCCCAGAAGGCCATGAGGAGTCCTTTGAGAGTATCCTACATGCTATATTGAGTTGGCAGAGAGACCTGAAGAAAGCAGAAAGGAAAGCAGACACCCTGGCCTCCCATTGAGTTCGGGCTGTCCCACTTTGCAAAAGGCCCCCTGCTATCCTCTCTTTAAGCAAAATGCTTTCCAAACAGAGCTGCTAATAGACTTTAACCGGAATGCCTTTCAGTGGGCTTCCTCTAATATTTTTAATTGTGCTAGGTCAGAAAGCATATGGGAAAACCTCAGTAAGAATGGTTATGTAATGTGGTGTGAGTGTGTGTGTGTGTGTGTGTGTGTGTGTGTGTGTACCCAAACATATAAGCACAAGAGCATCTTGTTATCTTGGGTGGTCTACAAATAAAACTGACTACCAATGGATACTTTTGTGGGTGGGATTAGGAAAACAGAAGGCAAACATACATTTTTTTATTCATATGATCTTAAGAGGTGGTATTAAGAGTGCTTTTCCTTTTTTCGTGTATTATTTTAGCTATTTTTTCCAAATACATTTTTTAATAGAAAAGAAATCTTTCTTCTTGCTGGAAAAGTGGTAACACCACAGACAGAAAACAGACGAAGTTCTGATTGTGCCAACTGAGTTTCCTGAATTAAGTCCTTTCTTCTTAAAGCTGAATTATCCTGGACCAGGGGATGGCTCATCTGTCTCATGGATGTGCAGGATGGTACACATTTCAGGTATTCTAGCTCAGGGCTTCTCAAACCGAAATGAACAAATGAATCACCCGGGGATCTTGTTCAAGTGCAGTTTCTGGTTTGGTCCATTCTGGGTGGGGTGGAGATCGTGCATTTCTAATCAGCTTCCAGGGCGTGCCGATGCTGCTGAACCAGGTACCAACTTCGGTTTGCTCAGACTGCTGTCAGAGAAGGTATCATGCCATGGGTTCTGATTTAGGGATCAAAACCCAGAGGTTCCACAATTGTGTGGTTCGCAAACCAGTAAGTCAGAAGCTTCCCAAAGCTAAGACCAAGGTCTGCCTAAGATCAGACAAGACAGTAGACCTCAAAACCAGGTCTGATAAGTGGTGGTCAGGGTCTCAGGGCCTCCAAGGCTTAAGGCAGTTTCTTGAGGCCCACCCATTTCAGCACTGGAACACCTAGGAAGTACTGCCACAAGCACAGACTGCCTAGGTTTAAGCATCAGCTCCTCACTTCTTTACTGCCTTTACCATAAATGGAAAGCCTTCTCCTGAGAGAGGTCCCTGAGGACCTTACACTGCAGCATGGTCACTGTTGTTACTGCTGATATTACAGTAAGGGCTGTAAGGAAAGCAGAGGTTGACACCCTGCTTTCCCAACCAGCTGGGATACTTGTTCCAAACACCAGGCTGCCCAATCCTTTCAGCAAGAACCCCTGGCATTTTGAAACTTACACACTTATTTTAAAAATTCAATGTGAGCCAGAATCTGAGGGAATTTCCCACCCTGCATTGCACATGCCAAAACTAACCAAACCACCTGGTTGTGTTTTCCTTTTCTCTTGCTGGCATGCAAACAATACAAGCGTGGTAGTTTATGCTAGAGATACGGTATCACCCCTCACCAAGACAAAAGATCAAAACAGGCTTTGTTCTAGGACTCTCTGTTCTGTGGCCAGGGAGTTCATGAAGGATTTCTACTTGTCGGTTCTTGGAGTACCAACTGGATCCCTTTAAGTCCCCGTAGACTGGTTCTTGTAACCAAGATGTTAGTAAGGACTTGCCGCCTGATGTTGTCTGTGCCATTGTTTCTCCAATTCCAGCCAAAAAAAATCATTGCCCTTGGTGAGGATTTCCCTTCTTCCTGAGAAGACGGGGGCAAATCTCTGCCTCCATACAGTCTCTTAGGGCCAGCCAGATGCTATTGGTACCCTATCCGCCATACCTGGTGCCACTTGGAGCAGCAGGGCACCCTGGCTCAATGCCTTATCAGCAGCCCTCTGATGAGCCACCAGGTGCCCTTGCCCCATCCACGCCAGCCATGTCAGACTCCAGGCCCCGGTTCCATGATGCCTGGGCAGCTCACACTAGGCTGTGTGATTCCCACCACTGCAGCCAAAATTCGACTTCTCTAGAGTGTCTCTGCTCCTCCTTGGATCCCTCTCATTTCGAAAAACATCTTAGGACCCCAGGTACCCCCACGGCACCTATCGGCGTGAGACCTGACCTAGTGCATCTCTCCCTCTCTCCCTCTCTCTCTCTCCCCACCCCCCACCACGGTATTTTTAGGGATCATCTTCCAAAAAACTACTTCCACTTAAATCTTTATCTTGGGGTATGCTCCTGGGGGTATCTAAACAAAGACAATCATTAAAATGAAATTATAATTAAATGTGATGTGAACACTAGGAGACCTGAATTATACAAATCTGTTATCAGGATTGAGTCCACCAACCACAATAAGTGTTTCTATAGACATTTGTATTTATCACCGGCTATGTATTTTGTGGGGCCCAGGGCAGAAATAAAATTATTTAAAAGCAGGTTGGAAAGGTATTGTTAAAGGTATTATAATATAAAGCTTTTTCCTTTCTTCTGCAGTCTCTCAACTTATGGTAGTTTTTAAATTTACTATTTAATGTCATTCTAAGTAAGGAGAAATTACAATTTTCAGCTATTCACATGAATATTACTATTCATCTTTATATTGTGCAATGCCAGTTTTAAATGCAAATATAAGAGCACGTAATTATATGCAGGGTCACTGAAATTACGTAATTCATATTTTGTAGCTCCTGCATACATGTGTATTTTGTTTTACCAGAACAGTAGAAATGCTGCACAAAACTGAACTCAACTGTTTTTATTTCACTTCTTGTTGTACGCACATTACACCAAAGGTCTCTACTTTTGGCTTACTAATGAGTAAAGAAGGACTGCCCTATTTTTCCCCTTCCTTCTATCTTTATTTTCAGCATAGTGTTTGGTTAGCACAGAGACATAACAAGGGTAGAAAGGACATGATAGGGTTCCTTGGTCATTTGTGTTTCTTAGAAGCTTATTGCCTTCTTTCTCGTTCGCAGCCATTTCTGGTTCAAATGGAAAGTGTGTCCTCTTGGGACTGCCAACGCCCCTCCTCCTTCCCCACCTTCACCTGACTCAGTCATAAACAGGCTTACCTTGCATTTTCTTTGAGTCGTCTACTCAGCTCACATGCATGCACCAGTCCCATTGGACTTCACTTACAAGACGCAAGTTCAAAGATAATATTATTAAAGATTTCAAGATAGCAACAGCAGAGTGTTAAAATTGGGTGTGGGCCCACTCTGAGAGCAGGGCCTGTACAGCGGCACAGTTCACCCACCCGTGACACTGGCCCTCACCACCAGGCCCAGAGAGAGGGGAACCTGGCACCTTGAACTCGCTGAAGTGGGAATCATGATTCTGCATTACAACCATGTTTTACCCAATGGGATGACCAGGGCAGGGCACTTAACAATTTGGTCATCAGAGTCCTTAGGCAATGACTGTCTTGTACATAGTATTTACAAAGGTCTTATTTCTAAAATTGTATCATTCTACCAGAGTGAGAGTGCTCCTTAGAGCTCCTTATCATGTTCAAGCAGGTCTTTTTTAAGATCTAAAATGAAATTAAAGAACATGTCTGCCCCTTTCTTTAGGGTTCCTCTGCTTTACTAGTGCCACTTAGAAAGTGAAAAAAGCCTGACAGCTTTAGGACATATCTGGCAAGAGCAAAATTCTTTCCAGATGTTAAGATAAATTTCATGGTTATTTTTCTCTTAAATGCTGAGGGTTTTGCCTGAGTGCTTTTAAGCCTGAGTGTACCCACGGTCACACACACACACACACATACATATGCATGCGCAGAACTTTGGCTTTGTTTTGGTGCCCACATCTAGAATGTGTGGTCACTAGGGCTACCGGACCTGCGGACATGATGTTTGTTGTGTTCTCTGGTTTCCAACTATGTTCCGTGCACCTGCCCTCACCTCTGTTCTGTACATTGTTGGAATGTCTGCTGGTTTTCCGTATCAGTCCTGTGGAAAAGCATAAACATTTTGCCTTTGCTGAAGGAGACTTCCAGTGTGTGTGTGTGTGTGTGTGTGTGTGTGTGTGTGTAACTTCCTAGAAACCAGGGCTGTATTCTCTTGCCAGGCGCCACGCAGGCCTTCCTGTGCAGGAGGTCATTTCAATAAGGACTCAGAGCTTAGTAAGTGGAGAAAAGAAGGTCATTTTCAGACAGGATGTTGGGAAGACGCCCTGAATGAGCCTTGCTGGGCAAGAGACGCCAACAGGACCAAGAATGTGGGCCAGTCCCCCAGGAAGTTATTCATGAGCCTGCACTGTATGATAAACAGGCAACCAAAGCCTTTTCTAAACAACAAAAATCACAATGTTCCAAATTCCAGAAAATCCTCGAACAATGACTGGACATTCCTAATCCCCCATTTGCTTATTTGTGCACCAAGTACTTTCAAAGAAACGAGTAACTAGAGTTCTGGTTTGGGATTTGGAGCAGGAATAGCGTGCAAGCAGATGTGTTACAATAGCCGTGCTCCCCAATGCATTTCCTCCGTTATGAGGAGGGGGAACCTCCTCTTGCCATGGCAGCCCCGTTGTCCCAAATCCCTTCTGCTCCCAGTAGCCATGTTGGGCACGTAGCTTTTAGCCTAATTAGCAGGACATGGCCCAAAGCCGGGAGATGCTTCTGTGGTTCATGTTACCAACGGATGTCAATTAGTCAGGTTAGAAATTTCTTCCTGAGTAAACTAAAGGATGATGTGGGGAACTAGAAATTTCCTATATATCTATCTGACTTGAAAGAGATATCAAAGCTCCTTTAAGGTACATACCTTTTCTTAAATTATACATTATTATGTATATGTGTGTATGCATAGATAATGCATATAATTATAAAATAACATTCTGAATATTGTTTTATAAATAAATATAAATAGCTGCAGAATATAAAATTTAATTCTGTACATAGTGATAACGTGTCTCACCATCCCAATGCTTGTTTATTGGCAAGACCGATTCTTCATAAGAAGGAATAGAAATTCTCATTTGTCACTTTTTTCACACATTAAATAAAGTTGCCCTTGAAAATTTTATTACAGTCTTGCCTTCCCCACTCTACCTGCACACCAAGATCCTTCTTTACCTGCTCTATTTTTTTCTATAGCAATTTTGACTTCTAATGTGCCAAGCAATGTATTGATTGCTTATTATTTACCATCTGCTTCTACATTCCCCTGCCTCCCGTATAAGGTAAGCTTTCAAGATGACAGTTTTTGTCGTTGTTTCTTTATAATATGAGGTATGACAACTAAGTTCACAACCTCACCCTAGAAAAAGTGCTACATACCTCATTGCTGAATATCACTATGGTCACGTTCAAACTATTCTCTTTGGGAAGCTATGCACCAATGCCAGCACCTATTCCACCTTTCAAAACATTGTGGAACTCTTTTTCTGGAATGGCCATCAGAGCTGTCATCATATTACCCTTGATGTCCTGAATATCATCAAAATGTCTTCCTTTCAATATTTCCTTTATCTTCAGGTAAAGAAAGAAGTCATTGGGGGCCAGATCAGGTGAGTAGGGAGGGTGTTCCAATACAGTTATTTGTTTACTGGTTAAAACTCCCTCACAGACAGTGCCGTGTGAGCTGGTGCATTGTAGTGAGGCAAGAGCATGAATTGTTGGCGAAAAGTTCAGGTCCTCTAACTTTTTCATGCAGCCCTTTCAGCACTTCCAAATAGTAAACTTGGTTAACAGTTTGTCTAGTTGGTACAAATTCATAATGAATAATCCCTCTGATATAAAAAAAAGGTTAGCAGCATTGTTGCAACAAGTTCGCGAACTTAATTGTCTGCATACATCCCAAGTTCACAGAACAGTAACTGGCAAGTACTACATACTCAAAATTAATTTTTGAATGAATGAATGAAGACATCTGCTTCATTTTCAAAATTCAAAAGGACCAGATATTTGCACGGCATCAATGAACTCTCTGGTGAGTGTGGCTCTAAATGGAAGTATTGTATCTAAATGTAGTATTGGGGTGGGGGTACTTTCTGGCAGATGAATGGCTCAAACCCACAGACACTTATTTAAGATTTGACAAAAGAGATGTGATGGGTAAATGTAGAACAAAAAGGATAGATTTTAATACGACCAATGGAAGAACCTCCTGGACCACCTGGAACAAAAACACAGACTTGAAAACACAGCAAAGCTGTGGGACTCAGTTATCGGGAGGGAACCGTTTCCATTTTGCCTGATTGTCGGACATGAGCTGCACAGAAAGCCTCTTTTTCTAAGCTTCCCAGGCGTTCTTTTTCCAAGATTCTGTGAATTTCTCAGTCCATTTCCCGGGGATAGGAATTCACACCATATCAAATCTCCTGACAATGCTGGCAACATGGCTGGTGTGAAAGGGACGCAACCTGGGATCAAGGAAAGATGGCAGAATGTAAGGTGGAGTTCAAACACCAAGAGGCACAGCCTGGGGAAAGAGCCGGGGGAGAGCTGGCTTTGCTCTGCTCATTTGCACTGGTATCTACCAGCTGCACTTTAATTCTGCAGAGCTTTCAGCAAACCTTTTCCTGGCAACCTTCAGGTTATTTCTAAAATCAACACAGCTCATTTTGCAGCTTCCTCTGGAGACTATGACGTAGGGATGGAGGCCATGCGGGAACTGCAGGACTCAAGAACTGGAGCCAGGTTATGAGATTGGGTCTGTGAAGGCAAAGACGGGATGGCTTTTGGGCCGAGACTAGTTTACTAAGCAAATCCCTATCCTACTCGTCCACCTGCCTGGCCCATTCCTGATGCACACTGCACTGCCTGGCCTCACTTCTCTCCATTCCACGTTGTCTGTTTTAATAAGGCCGGTGAAGTCCTTGAAGTACTTTTGGGTTGTCTAAATAAGATGTTCCTCTGTGGGATTGTGGATGTGGATTTCTTTTTGTCACAAAGACACATGGGAGGACCTCTTTCAACATTGGGTGGGGCAGAACAGGCTGTATAGTTCTTGTCTTTAAGATAGTAGTGTTAAGAATAAGGACCACTCTTAACTAAATCATAAATCATCATCCTCACTAACAGCAAATAAAGTCAGTACAAATCTACTTATAGTCAGAGATAGCTTGGAATTAAATTTGGAATCAAATTTGAGGAGGAGGGTAATTTCTGGCTTTCAGAGGCAAACTCAGAATGAGGCAGCCCCACTTCCTGTTGGGGGCACTTCCCACCTTGAAAATGAACAGTAAGCAGAGGCAGGTAGATGATGGGTATTCAAAATTTAAACCATTTTGCCCCAGCGTGGGCACCACTCCTGGCATCCACCCCTGGCACACTGATGAGGAGGTACTGGGCTTGATTCTAGCTCATAGTTTTTGTTTGGGTAAGTTAACAGCAAGCCCAAATATGCTCCTAATAGGCATAATGGCTTAATTACTACTTTAATCAGAAGGCTGAGGTTTCTTAAAGGGCAGCTTCCTTTCCTTAATTTTTTTTTTTTTTATTCAACTCTGAACTCACAGCTGACTGTTCTTAACACAGGTCAGTAGTCTGTCTCTGTCATGAGAGGGCGCGTGGCCAACTGGATCTTAAACCAGACTGTGGCCTGTAAACAAAATGTACCCTAATTAAAGGAGGGTAAATGCAAGAGCCTCTGTGTGTGTGAGGGGAGTGGGAGGGTGGAGCTGCACATGGATACAAAGTCGGTTGACTCAAAGGTTAACTACCCATTGAAATGTAGTCTAAAAGGAGAAATGACCCTTCTTTAGCACGGTTTACATTAGCTGCTTGATCGGCAAAGGAATAGAGATCTTGCACCAGATAAGGGCTAGCAATAACCTTGACTTGAATTCCCTGGATTCTAGCAAGCTTGCCAAAAAGCTGAAGGGGTGGGGGACACCATCTGCTTTTGAAAAAGAGTCTTAAATGTAAAATTAATGTACCATATCTTGTGTTAGAAACATGTATTCGGCAGCAGCTCTACAGCCATCTTTCTATCTGACCAGTTAGCATGGCTCGTTTCAGAGGCCTACTCCACTCTCCCACTGGCCCCCACTACACTGCATTAAACAGGGGCAGTTTCTAAGCAAGCCCTTTGCCCAAGGCCAGGCTGCCTTATTCAGAGCAAAAACTTGAAGGCAGGGGCTTCTCTCCTCACTGTGCAATATCATTACTCAACATGGATTTTCAGGTTTCAGTTTCACCCAGCTCTACTTCAGGCTTCCTGGGAGTTCCTGGGAGGTTCAGGATTTCTTTGCTGATTGTTCTATGAGAGGCCTAGACTATTTCCCCAGTCCTGATAGCTTTATATTCTATTTTCAGCATCTGCCTATGATAACCCTTTTGTTCTCTCTGGAGCCCTCATGCTGGCACTGTGTCCTTCCTCCTTTATAATCTGTGTGTCTCTCTGTATATTTATCTCTGCAGGAATGTAGCTCCAAAGAAAGAAAAGGCAGTTACAGGTTTATTCCCTGAAGCCTAGTTGGCTGTTTAGCTCTATAGAAAGCATTCACCCCAGAAAGGAACGTGTTCAGCTCTAGGCATCCCAGAAAACAAATCATCCCAATGTCAGGTAATCAAGTCAGGCATACGGGAACTCACAACAGAGCTATTTTTTCCTTTGTATGAGAACAAATTGTGCCTGTGAGTGCCCAAACTCGAGTGGGAAGAGAGGAAGGTGTTAGGAGAGCAAGTAGTGTTGCAATTCTGTGTTTTTCCTTTCCCAGGGCTCTGTGCACCCCACCCTCTGGGCAACAAGGCCAAGAAAAGGAGTTGATTCTTTACCGGAAGGCTCTAAGTGAGACCCCTGAAGGCCTTCAGTGGGGGTTCATGTGTATCTTCCCCATTGATCTAGAAGTCCTTTCTGATGAGTTCTTTGTAGTTATATCATCCATTCCAAGTTTTTAAAATGAAGATGGTTAACAGATTATTCAAAAAGGAAGCTTCTGGAAGCTGATAAAAACTGCTTTAAGCTCAGAGGCAGCATTGGTTTTTATGCTATTACAGTCTTCCACAGAGCTTTCTAAAGAGACATAATGAAATTTTTCAAGGCAAGGCAAGGTCTAGGGAGTATAAGAGTAAAGGAGACTGGGGCTCTCCTGCCTTGAGCCGTTCTCTAACCATAGCAAAAATCAAACGAAGCACCAAAGCACAGATTCTGAGCCATCCATCCTCTCCCTTCCAACATCTCCTTTTCCTCTCTTTCCCACTTTCCCAGCTAACTTAAGTCATCCTGATGTTACTGTTTTTTTTCCAGGGGCTACAGTTTTGCACTGCAAATAAAAGCTTTCTCTCTCATGGCTACCCCATGGGAAAGTACTGATCTCAACTATATGGCTAGTCCCCTATAAACTGGGTGACGTTCTGAAGCTGAGCCATCAGCTATCTTGTGTAGACCGTGTCTCCATATTTATGCAGACAGTCTGCCCTATCCCAGATAGACTGTCCTATGCCTTCAGTTCTACCACAGTACATTAGAGGTCATTAGTCTGGCCACTGCCTCCATTTAGGAGGGTGAATTCTGGATCATTCTGTTACCTTTCTCTGTCACTCCATGCTCTGCAATCTTAATTAGTTGATTAATTAGCCCAGCTCTCCAGAGTAGGATACTGGAGTGTCCCTCATCTATATGGATCTCAGGCAAATTCCTGCCTAGATGGGCCTCCCAAGATTTGAGGAATTCAAGGCCTGGCCACTCACAACCCACGTGCTACTGTGGATGTGAAGTCATAAGCAGAAAATGGGGAGCTTTGAATTTCAACCAGGATTCTTGGGGCTCGACCTCCGTGGGGCTTTGAGGATGGAGCTTGATGGGAATAATCTCAGAAGGAAACAGATTTCGCCATCACCTTTTCCTCTCCTGACAGAGAGCTTCTGCTCCTTGGCTCTCTCTACAGTAAGTCCCATTCCCGGAAAGTGACTTTTGTGGCAGAGAGACCCCAAGAAGCAGCCCTCAGTGTCATTTCTGAACTGCAAGCCCAGATTCAGGGTCCTTGTCAGCCTCTTCTGCAGCGGAAAAGACACCGTTCAGAGCATGACTGTTGCTGCCAGAATTCACACAGGCGTCATGGGAGTAGTTCAGCACTGCGCCGTGTGTTCAGGTGAGGGCAGTGATGGACTCAGCAGTGCTCCTGTAGCAATAGTCCTGAGGTCGCTGGGTTTGCTAACATTTATCTTATGCCTGTTACATGCAAGAGATTGGGCCATCATTAAAGGCAGTGAAACACCAACCATTTCAAGTATGTAGATAAATACGTACAAATAACTATCTTAAAGGGCAGAGTGTTAAATGATGATAATAATAATAATAATAATAATAATAATAATAATAATAATGTGTAATTGCAGACCCAAATAATGTGCTGTGGGAGCATAAAGAAAGAAGTGACTTCCACTGGATGAGGGAAGTAGGAAGAGGGTGGGGAGCAAGGCTTCTTCCACCTGGGCCTTGTGGGCCAAAATCTGCATGTAACAGGCATAAGATAAATGTTAGCAAATCCAGCGGCATCAGGACTATTGCTACAGGGGTGCAGCTAATAGGTGAAATGAGAGCAAGACATCAACGGAGTTTGAGAGTAGGGAGAGGCTGGGGGTTTGGGGAAGCCATGCTAATGTTACAACCATTCTTTTGTCCGATTGTTTTCCTTTCCCCCCCCCCCTCAGGGAAACTTTGAATTTGTTGTAATGAATATGTCTTGTTTTTATCATTAGAAAACAAAAATACCAAAACCATCTACTAATTTTAAAAGATATAAAGGTTTCTAAATCCTGGAACCACCTCACATGCATTAAGATGGCTACTGTGAAAAACAAGAAAGAAAGAAAGGAAGAAAGAAAGAAAGGAAGAAAGAAAGAAAGAAAGAAAGAAAGAAAGAAAGAAAGAAGAGGGAGGGAGGGAGGGAGGGAGGGAGGGAGGGAGGGAGGGAGGGAGGGAGGGAGGGAGGGAGGGAGGAGGAGGAGGGAGGGAGGGAGGAAGGAAAGGAAGGAAGGAAGAAAGAAAAAGAAGGAAGGAAAGAAAAAAAGAAAGAAAGAAAGAAGGAAGGAAGGAAGGAAGGAAGGAAGGAAGGAAGGAAGGAAGGAAGGAAGGAAGGAAGGAAGGAAGGAAGGAAGGAAGGAAGGAAGGAAGGAAGGAAGGAAGGAAGGAAGGAAGGAAGGAAGAAAGAAAGAAAGAAAGAAAGAAGTATTGACAAAAATTAGAAGAAATTAGAACTATTGTGCACTGTTGTAAAATGATATAGTTATTGTAGAAAACAATATGGTAGTTCCTCAAAAAATGAAAAATTGAATTACTATGTGATCTAGCAATTCTGTTTCTGGGCATAAACAAAAAAGAATTAAAAACAGGAACTGGAACAGATATTTGTACCCCCATGTTCATAACAGCATTATTCCCAATAGCCAAAAGGTAGAAGCAACCCAAGTGTCCAACAAGGATGAATAAACAAAATGTGATATATATATATACATATATATATATATATATATATATTATTCATGCTTTAAAAGGAAGGAAATTCTGACACATGTCACAACATGGATGTGCCTTTACTGTGTTATGCTAAGTCAAATAAGCCAATCACAAAAGGACAAATACTGAATGATTCCCCTTATATGAAGTACCTAGATCAGACAAATTCATAGAGACAGAAAATAGAATGGTGGTTTCCAGGGGGTAGGGGAAGGAGGCATGGGAAGTTAATGTTCAATGGATATAGGGTTTCATTTGGGGAAGATAAAAAGAGTTCTGTAGACTGATGGTGGTAATGGTTGTACAATAATGTGAAAGTACTTAATGCCACTGAGCTGTGTATTTAAAAATGGTTAAGAAGATAAATTTTATGTTATATGTATTTTATCAAAAAAGTTTAAAAAGACCATGAAAGAGAAGGTTATCTGGGGGGGAAGTGTTGTATATATCCTCAAGGTGGAAGAGCAGAGTGCATGCTTGTTCCCGTCATGGCAGCCACATGACATTGCCTCAGACCGTATATTCGAAATGACCTGTGAGAGGAAAAAGTTGAAAAATTTGGTTGAGTTAAATGATGGATGACATCATAGTTGGGTACATTATTTTATAGTTTTTTTATAGTTTTCAGGGAAGAGAGTAATATGATTTAAAATATGTTTCTGGAAAATATCTGTAAACAGAATCATGTGGGTTCATTGAATAAGGAAGAAACTGGATGTCTCAGCTAAAAAAGAAAGGCTAGAAGAACAAGGTGCTTTTTAATAAGGATGGCAAAAGGAGAAGGATGAGAAAGAAAGTGCAAAGGTAGAACCAATGTGAAGGGTGAGTAAACAAGAGGAGTCAGATATGACATTATAGAAACATGGGTGAAAGACGCTGATGTGACTTCCTGATATGGCAGCACAGATAGAGTGGGAAGAGATGATAAATGCAGTCTGAAACCTGTCCAGATATCTGTTACCTAAATAAGGTGGACATCTGATTACAAGAACAAATGAGAGGTGACGAGGTGGCAGAAATTCACCAGGCTCCATCGATTCCATCCTCTGGATCTGGCCAGACATTCTCCCCACCTTGCAGTTCTCTAACTCTTCTTTTTCTTCCTCATCAGATCTGCTCCTAAATGCCACTTCCTTAGAGAGAGCCTTTCCTCATCGTCCCCATGCTTATTCTGATTTAGGTGTTCCTACTAGGTGCTCCCATAATATCCTGTGCCTCCCACATCAAAGCACTTGGCACCTTTTATTGTAATTGCTATTGTAATTTCATGGTACAGTACCTGGTCCACAGAAGATGTTCAATAAATACCTATTGACTAAATGAGGGGAAGGTAGTTGGGGGGAGGGGAGAAAGAAAAGGAAGAAAGGAAGGAAGGGATGGATGGAGGGAGGGAGGAAAGAAGGAAGGGTGGGAAGAAAGGAGGGAAGGGAGAGAGGAAAAATCTGGCGATCAGAAAGCAGAAAGTCCTAAAAGTGACAATTTAGGTGTCATTGACAAATGAAATCTGAAGGGATAAAAAATAAGATAGTAGAGTGAATAGACAGAAAACAGAATATAGGCCAGGACAGAACCTGTACTTTTGGAAAGAAGGGTAGAGGGAAAGAAATGAGAAGAGAACATAGTAAAGGAAACAGAATGATTTCAAGGGTTAAAGAAAAATCAAAACAGAGATGTACCACTGAAATGGGGAAACAGCAGGGAGGATGAGAATAGTGATCAAGAAACAGTGTTGTGGATGTGGCATCCAGGAAGCCCGTGATGGTCGAAGTCAGAGGAGAGAATGAGAATGAGACCTATCAAGGGTGGGCTGTGAGTGGAGATGCCACTGAAAGGGAAGAGGAAGAGGAAGATGGCAGCTTAAATGAAGAAAGGGGCTTAGATATATTTTTCCACTCAAGGAGACTAGAGAGATGTGAGACTATTCATACCTTTCAGGAAGAGTCACAATACAAGAAAGAGAAGACACAAGTGATGGGATAGCTCAACAGAGTTTGTAGGTGGACTCAAAAGCAATGTCAGAGACAAAAGGCATTAGCCTTTGCGAGGAAGCAGAATACATGGTTCCTTAAAAGAGGAAGGAGGAAGGAGGAAAGGACAGGTAAAGGAAGCAGGCAGGTGAGAGAAGTTGAGGAGACCCCCCCACATACATACCTTGGATGAACCAAGGTCATTTGCTGAGCGAGGCCATCAGGTAGGAGGGGCAGGAGAGGTGGGACTGGGTCTTGGCAGGAGTGAAAAGGTTGGAAAGAGGAGTAAAATTCCTCTCTGGTTAAATGGGAAAGAATGTTAATATTCACAGGAGGTCTGGAGGCCACAGAGCCTTTAAAATAACATCATGCAGGCCCCAGAGACACACTCCTTTCTAACAGCCCAACCTTGACTGTTCAAGGGAGAATGAGTATAACAGGACTTTCTGAGAAAAGGAAAAGACTTTGTATCCATTTCAAGTATTGTTCCAAGCAGCAAAGTAGGGCTCTAGACATCCAGGGCAACCAAATTCCTGCCTGCAGGGATGGCCTGCCCACTCCCCCCCCTCTGCTTTGTGATCTGTCTAGCTTTCAGCCGTGTAGCCTGTTCCCCCAGCCAACTGTGAGTCCCTTGGGAGTCGGGACCCCGGGCATGGCTGGAGCCCACCCAACCACAGGGAAGAGCAGAGAATTCCCTGCATGGCAGGTATAACTGAGTGCGCACAGGAAGTTTGTTACTGCTTCAGAACCGAGCCTATTTCACTATTAGAGATGTGCCTTTAGAATCCCGATGAGAAGAGCACAGTAAAGCCATGCATCGTGGCCACCTGCGGATCAGCGAAGCCCTGTGCTCGCTCCTAAATGGTAGCCAATACAAGCTATTCCAGGAAATGAGAAGGTCACAGGTGGAAGGCCACCGGGGAAGGCCACTTTGGTAAATAAGGAAGACAGTGGAAGTGGACAGACTACTGCGTAAAGACTGTTAGACAACAAAACGCCTGGGTACTTGGGACTTTAGGATGGAAGACGGGAAAGAAATGGAGATGAGCAGCCTACGGAAAGAGAAGGTAGAGAGGAACAACAATCGAAAACAAAACCCTGTATGCTCCATCATTGTCCTTGGAGTTTGACTTTATTTGGGGGGCGGGGGCAGCAGAGTATTTTGAGGAAGAACCTTTTATCAGAGAATTTTGCAAAACACAGAGTGGGATGAACTCAAAGTATTCTGGCAAAGCAATCCACCCAAGTACAACAGAATAAAGTCAGAGGGTACTGGAGTGAAACCAGAAATTATGCAAATCAAATGAGCTCTGGACTGGGTGTCCTCACCAGTTGGCTTATCCTACATTCATCTCCCCTAAAGTGGACAGCAGGTTTCTACTGAGCTCCTCCCGTTCTCCTGATAATTAGGTTTTATTGAGCATGGTATACGTGCTCTCACTTAATCATCCCAACCACTCTGTGAGGCGGGTATTATTAGTCTTCCCATTTCACAGATGAGGAAACTGAGGCCCAGAAAAATTAAGCAACGTGTCCAAGGTCACTTGTAGTGTAAGTAGTAGAATCCAGACTCAGATGCAGGCCAATATGACAATAAATCTGTGCTCTTCACACAGATTTATTGCTGTAGGTGGAAGCTGTACCACCTCCCAGGTGCTGGGAGGAGGGAGGCTGGAACAGAGAGAAAGGGAGGGAGGGCGAGAGCTAGCTGTATGGGAACATTTTGAGAATCAAGAAATGGTTCTACAGACACATTCCGACAGGCAAAGGATGTAGTTATATGAGAGGCAAAACAAAGTTCTGGTACCATCCAGCTCAGAGAGATGAGCTTCCGGACACTCAAGCCCCCAAAACGCATACCACAGACGTGGATATTTTTACCTCTGGCTTATCCCACCTCCTGCCTCCCTTCCAAATATTAGTAACATAACATTCTTTTGATATTTCCTTTTAAAGGAGATATTACTCTTACTAAAAGGTCAACCAGCTAAAAATATTTTGCTCGCATTTTCCATGCTCTTTCTGCGGGATTTCTTTGCTTCAATTCTTGCCTATGAGAAACAACATTTTCCACCCACAGGGAGTCATTTTCCAGCCACTGGTGCCAAGGTTCCTTTTCTCCTTCTTCCTTTCCTATTTCACCCCCTTTGGTCTTATCAGTAACTTTCAGAAGAACCAAAAGAAAGATTTTATTTTTTCAAAGAAAGAGAAAAACATTTCTTTGACATTTAAAGCCAAAGGGCTGACATTCCTTTTTGGTAAATTCTTTTACAATAGCAAAGTCAGGTGCTATTGTATGTGAGTTATAAAATGAGTTTTCCTTGGGGCACCAACTGCAGGTGCCATGAAGCGATGATTACGTGTACCACATAGAGTGACTTGGGTACCCTAGTGAGTTTTAGGGTACCCTAAAACCTTACCTGGAGGTCCTACTAGCAGAATCACTAGTTTGTGACAAGACATGGAAGGTCCTTATGTCAAGTTCTCTTCCATGGGTGGCCGGTTTACTCAATGGTTAGAGCTCAGTGCTCATAACATCAAGGTCGCCAGTTTGATTCCCACATGGGACAGTGAGCTGTGCCCTTCACAACTAGAGTGAAAACAATGACTTGACTTGGAGCTGATGGGTCCTGGAAAAACACACTGCTCCCCAATATTCCCCAATTTAAAAAAAAAGAAAGAAAATTCCCTTCCTGGAGGGCACTTTCCTCTAGTTCTCTCCTGGCAAACTTCTGCTCATTCTTTAATACACAGCTCAAAGTTCACATACTCGGGGTGAGTTGTTCTGTTTTCTATATTCTCACAGCAACTGACTCCTACTCCTATTACAGTCCTTCACTTGTCATTATTTGTTTGTCCACGTCTTTCCACAGCACACTCCCTCTCCGTTAGGTTCCTAAGTACTTCCATCCAGGCCAGGACCCATCTTATTAATGTCATAAAAATAAGGCCCGGGGACCTAATGGGACCTGAGGGGCAGGGCACGGAGAGGAAGTAGGGGTTCCTGAAGTCTCCTCACCTACATAGCAATTGTGCCAGCCACTAACCCTTGTCCTCAAGAGGTCAAATTCTTCTCATCCAACTAAACTTTCAACCTGTATTACTTCCCACTCAACGAGTGTTGGGTTGTTTGTTTTTGTTTGTTTATGCCATTAAAACGTTTTCAATTTAAATATGGAAAGCAGCCTGCTTTTTTTCTTTCTTTCAAGATCTTTGATGTTTTGAGAATAACTTCAGCCCCAAAGCAGCCCCCATGGGAATATCTTTTAAGATTAAGGAATCTTGAGAGACCAGGAGCAAATGGTGGAAAGTGGAGGTGCCCAGGGGACAGGGAAAGTAAATTGATGCGTTCTGTTTGTTTTCAGCCTAATTCCCTCAGGACCATTTCCTCCCATAAGGAGCTTCCTGTTAGCATAATATTCTCCTCAGAGTTTTTAGAACTGGGTAAAATCATCTAATCTCCCCCTGACATGTCAAAGCTTTACAAGAAAAAAGGCCACAGAGGCCGAGATAGAGGTGAAGGTATTTACAGAGGGTCCCAACCCCTTGGAGGAACAAGCTAGGACAGGAATCTCCACACCTTACTCTTGCTCTCCACACCCCCCACCCCAAACCCCTGCCCAGCCCTTCCCCCCATCCCCCAGAGCAGAGGTTCTGTAACAGGAGCTGTTCATGTGTCAAAGGACTTTCACAGCAGTTCACTCATTTGAATCCCAAGTTCTGAAGACTTGTTTACACAGGAGTTTTTGTGTAGAAATAGCCTAGTGGTTGGGTTGTCTTTGGCGGTTTGCAAATATGTTCCTCGGCTTGCACTTTGCCGTGCCTGGAGCAGGAGCCCTGGCTTGTTCTCTCTCCATGATAATCAGTTCACTCAGAAAGCCAGGAAACCAAACCCGCTCCCAGCAAGAAAGTCAGGTTATCCTCAAGCCTACACCACTCACTGGCATGCCTGCTGGGGAAGCAGCTGCCCCATGCAGACCCAGGCCACAGATTGCAAACACACCCTAAACTAGAATCACCTGACTCACTCAGCTTTTTTTCATGAAAATGTCAATTGGAGCGATCTCAATCTAAAGGTTAAATTTAGAAAATGGATGTATTCTATATATAATGTGGTCATACTACAGGTATATGTATTATAAATATATATATATATATATATTTTAAACTTTTTATATGAAATAATTTCAAAGTTCAGAAAAGTTGCTAAAATAATACAAAGAACTCTCATATACTCTTTACCCATATATACTGGTCCACATTTATTTTATCATTTATTCTTTCTCCCTTTCTTTCTCTCTCTCTCTCTCTCTCCCTTCACTCTTTTTCCATAGATAAATATTTTTCCCCTAAACTATTTGAGAGTAGGTTACATACAATTATACCCTTTTCCCCCTGAATACACCAGTGTTTGCCTGAGAACAAAAATACCTTCTTACATAACCACAGTATAGTTATTAAATGCAAGAAATTTAACATTGATATGGTACTGTTATCTATAGCTCATAACCTATGCTATAATGTACCCCCAAAGTCTTAGTAAAGCTTTAAGCTATTTTATGGTTTTAATAAAACAAAGAAAGATGTGTTACTCTCTGTAGAGGTAATTCATGAGAACCTTCCCACCAATTTATAGTAAGAACAAATTGTTTGTTCCATAAATTATTTATTGATCTAGCTATTTTCAGTTTGCCTAGCTCTGAAAGCCTCTAAAGACCTATTTGTAAATCCAGGCAGATATTCTGGCAATCCTGCTGGTATCAAGTTGATTTGAAAGATCTGATATTTCATTATAAATGCAATTAATCAGTAGGGAAATTGAAGAGGTAAAATACAGTCTTTAAAATTCTAGCAGGATTTGGGTTACTGGGACAGATGAGAATTAAAATGTGAACGAGAAATATTCGTTATAAAAATTACCCCCGTCTAAATAAAACCAGGAAATGCTGTCAATACCCGGAGCCAACAGCAAGTGTCGCTGAACAAGAACAGAATGGTCCTGGCTCCAATGCTCTTCTTTCTTAAAAGAGAAGGGAAGGGAAGGAGGGGAGGGGGAAAGGAAGAGGGAGAAGGAGAGGGAGAGAGACAGAGAGAGACAGAGAGAGAGAGAGAGAGAGAGAGAATTTCACAATAATGTAGTATATTGTATCAATACCACCCACTTACCCTCAGCAGCCACTCTCAATCTTACCCTCAGCCATTATATCATTGGAACAGATGTCCTATTAGGTCATGCACCCCTCCCTCACCATGTGTGACCTTGAGTCTATTCTCTCTCTCCACTTTTCTCCTCTCTCTCTCTTTCCCTCTCTCCTCCCCCCTTTCGTCCCTCTCCATTGGCTCTTTTACTTATGACGGGGAGCTTACTGAAGTCTTTCCCCAGGAACCAAGTGCAGGTACAGCATCAACTGGAGTAGGCTGTGATGGTGGGTGTCGTGCCTGTGGGAAGGTGGGATGTGTGGGAGCAGGTCAGAGTGGACACGTGATGAAGGAGCCACCACATAAGAAAACAGTCAGATGAGGCCTTCAGTCCAGAGAGTCTGGATTGAGGGGAGGAAGTTAAAATTAAATGTATAAAATCCCAACAGGTAGAGACAGGGGAAGGAGAGAAACAACACATCAAGACATAAATGAATTTTTGGCTAGTCATAACTATTTGCTAAGTGTCTTACAATTGAAAATAAACTCTCACATATAAGAGTTTACTTTTACTTATTTGTAACATCTTGGGCCCCACGTAGTGTCCAGATAAGAGATTACAGAAAATTCCCATCAGGCATTCCCTGCCCCAATTAACTAACTTTAAAAAGAAGAAAAGGAGAAGCTACAAAGGGAATTTTAGTTTTCCAGCTCTTGGCAAAAACTGCCTGGTTGGGGTCAATTGGTTTCACCTTCCTCTGACCGGCTTCTTTGCATGGGCAGTAAGTAATTGGCTAGATTGGGTTTCAAGAAGTCATTCTCCCAGAGCCAGCCCAGGTGGCTGCTTCTGTCTGCTGACAGCTAATACTGATGCTAATGAAGGAAAGAGAGAGATAAGGGGCTCAACAGCAACCAAAATAATGCAGCAACTCCACTTACGAAGGAGAAATCCTTTAGCAGCATGATTCTTTCTGTTGTGGGCAGTCAGGGCAACGTGGGCGCAGGGGTCCTATGATGACCAGGTGACACGCTTGTCAATGCCACATGAAAAGGGAGCTGCATGTCCTGCAGGTCAGGATGATCCCCCAAGTCACGGCTTTAGTAAGTATGTCCGAAGCCGTGCTTTATTCCCACGCACAGGCACTTCACCTGTAGTATGCTGTTTGAGCATCACAACAACCCGGTGAGGTAGCTTTGGAGATCATTTCATACACGAGAAAATCAAGCTTCTGAGAGCTTAAGTAACTCTCTCAAGGTCATAACATTAAGTGGCAATAAGAAGTGACAACAGTGGGATTATCTCAAGGATTGTGAGGCAGAAGCCTCGTTTTCTCCCACTAACACCAAGAAGCAAATGCCAGAATGACGGGAACGCAGGCAATGGCACCCCATCACTCGCTTTCCCTCTAATTTCTGATGGAGGTGGACTTTTCTTTCTTAAAAAGTTTCAGTGGTTTTTCCTCTGCCTATAGGATAAAATTCAAGTGTGTATGCCCAGTTTAGGGCTCTCACATCTGCTGTCCATTACCCACTTCAGCCTCATCTGTCTCTAACGCACTGCGCATATCCCAACCCCCCAACTCCCCATCCCCACCCCCTCATCCCCCCCACCCCCGCCTAGGTTTCGATTTTTCTCCAACCGGAAGTGTCCACATCTATCCTTTTCCTCTTCAACGCAGGCCACCACTTCTGCCTTTAGGAATATCCTTCAAGGCCTGTTCTATTGCCAAGTCATCTGTGGAGCTGTCCCTGACCTTCCCAGCCCCAGGGGTCCCTCCCTTTCTACAATGCAGTGACATTTTGTCTGCACCTTTCATCTGACATTTGCCAGATACACCCTTAGATTTCATAGGAGGGTACCATTAAATCTGACTAATTTGAGTCTGGGTCATGAATGGTGAATGTCAGCCGGGGGGGTTTGGGCCCGGGAAGCCCCTGAAGGACATGGAAGTTAGGAAGCGCCTGGCATAGATCTGCCAAACGTAGGGCCCGGAGAAGGTCAGCGTTCACTGGACGCCAGACGGGAACGATACTGGACAGTGGGGGTTAAAAACTTAAGTTAAAAATTACATATTAAAACCTTGGCTCAGGGTTAGTGTGATGGGCCAGCGATCTTTGGGATGGGGACACCAGATAGAACCTCAAAAATGTGATTGGAAATGCTTTCAGAGACCACAGACTCAGCCAGCGAGATCTCTCATTGTACAATACACATTTTTCAGAGAATTAGTGGCAATTAAACAAAATCAATTAGGATTCTTAACTCAAAGCTTTTCAAAGTTTTTAATATGCCTCTGTGAACTGTGACTCTCTAAGGCAGAAATATAGAAGGCGGGGCAGCCGGTTAGCTCACTTGGTTAGAGCACGGCGCTCTTAACAACAGGTTGCCTGTTCCATCCCCACATCAGCAACTGTGAGCTGCACCCTCCACAACTAGATTGAAACAACTATTTGACTTGGAGCTAATGGGTCCTGGAAAAACACACTTAAATAAATAAAGGTTTAAAAAAAAGAAAAGAAATATAGAAGACACATTTTATCAAACTTATTTTGTCCAGGGAATTCTTTTTCTCAAGAGCCTCTCCCACTTAGTGATCTTCAGACACAATAAATGCTATTTACATTTAGCCTGACCCACGTTTCATTGTGGCTTGCAAAGTGGTAAGACTGGGAAATTTTATAGCGATGGGGTCTTTTACCAAATTATCACTGTATTAAAAGCAAGAGTTATTGGTAGCTTTGGACCAAAGAATGAGTCCCATCTAGATTAATAACAGCCAAGATAACCACAGCATTCTTTGAAGTTTACGTCATAAAACTGGAACCCTACCAAATGATTTGATACATTTCTCAAGTTGACATCAGATATTTCCCAATATTAAAGACACTGAATGGGTATTTAAGAAAAACACAAATTTTAGTTATTTTTAGCTTGGTTGTTCTCATTTTAGCTCATGGGACCCGTGCTTTTGTAACAGAACCTATTTCAAGGGCTTATTTTGTCAACTTTTGAAACTCTTCTTTTGAAAAAACACTCATCTATTTGGTCTGTCTTCATTCTCTAGCTACTCTGTAGGTAAAGAAACCTTCTGACACTTGACCACCTCTGTCCCCTTTCAGACATGGTGAGTGAAGACAAAGTTTATAGCTATATTTCAGAAAGAAATGCTTTAAAATAAAAAGCGATATTTATAAGGTGGTATAATTTCAATGTCAGGCAAAAATTCTTGTGGGGTCGTTCACCAATTTATTATCCCTTCCATTGTGGAGGGGTTGACACAGTGTTGACCTGGTCTTTATTTCTGGGCACTGTTGTGATCTAAATTTTGGTTCAAGCTTTTAATAGTTTCCCCAATACAGTTTTAAATACCATGAACAGATTTCTGATGTCAGAGGAAATCGTGCTGTTTTACGTATGAAAGAAATAATCTGCTTAGTTAAGCTAAATCTTGGAAAACCTTAATTAAAATATGGTGGCACTTCTGTTGATAGGAGTATTCTATCAATATGGGCATGTAACTCTTATGAGTAAAGGCATCTATCGCAAGTAAAATATTCCTGATAGAAGAAAACAGATTGACTCCCTAATAAGATCATGTGTGAATTATTTGGGCCTTTCTGTGTCCTTTCTTAAAAAGTCTTAAGTCAAAGCAGGAGAATCAGCTAGTCATGGGTTAGCCAGGAAGTAACCAGTTTCCAAGGGGATGTCTGTCTTCAGGCCTCTGGGGATTACCTGAGTCTAGGCAACTAGGTTGCTGTGGCCATTTCAGGTTTGTCCTTAATTATTAGCATCTGTCCAAACAGCTGTCCAGATCACATAAGAGACCTGTGTTTAATGAGGTAAGTGGTTTTGATTTAAAAAAAATTAAAACAAAGAAATGGTCCATCCTAATCCCTGCGGCCAACCTGTGGTCTGTCAGGCTTCGCGTGTGGACCAGAGCACCCTAGAAGTCTCACCCGGAGGAGTGAGCACAGCTTCAGTGGGCTCATGCCATGGGAACTTTTAGACACTGGGGCGGGGGGGAGGTAAAAAAAAAAAGATATTTTACATTTCCCCCAAATGAGAATAAAATGGGATTATAGATATGAAAATGGTTTGAGAGTAAAAGCTGAATACCAACATTATTACAAGGACTACCCTGTCAATAATAGAGGCTTTACATAGTTCCTAAAGATACTAATAAAACAATAGAAGCTATGGTTTAGGTTTGAAATTTCCATCCCTTTTCATTCATCTTGCAAAAAGACCATAAGTTAAACAAACTTCAAAAAATCAGAAGATGAACTAAAACTGAGAACTACAACGGATATAGCAAATGTCAAGTTCATGATGCCAAACCGGTCCTAGTCTAGGAAAGTCCAAGGGTAATAATAATAAACCTGTATTGATGTTGTCCCATTAAAAGTTTCAATCTACATTTAAGAAAAGATGAAAGGAGCTAACCCATTTCCATGTTATTGCAGAAGAAGTTGCATATGAGGTCTCACGTGCACAAGAGGTCAGAACCAGGGAGAAAACCCAGTCTGATTCCTTCCCCTCAGCGAACATACACAAGGCTTTCAAAAGTCCTAAAGTCTTCAAAATTGTTGTTCCCTCAGCCCTACATCTCACACCCATCTCTGTACCTTCTCCTATTTTCCACATAAAAGATAACCCAAATATCTTCTTGTATCACATCTTAGAGACACCCATCAGCGCCGATTCCCATAAAAAATAAGCAAAGGAACAGGAGAGCTGTTGTTTTATGAAAATCTGGTCCTCTTCTCTGGTCTCTTAAGTTCAGTCGTGATTTAAGACCGTGAATTCATGGGCATGTTTTTCTCCATGGCTGCCACACACCATGCTGTGTAATCAGACTTGTGCTTTTAAGGTCAGAAACTCTGGAGCTGAAAAGACCAACACATCTCTGAGCTTGAACTATAGGCTGTCTCTGCAGAACAATAAACAAAGCCGAGAAACCCCCTTGCAACAAGATCTAAGTTTGTTGATGACCGCACACCTGACAGGCGGGCCACGACCGTCTTCGGGGTATTTCATTTATGTTGGCTGGTTTGGCTTCCTCATCTTGTACATATTAGGTTTAGAGAACGCAAGGAATTTGCTAGCCGAGCAAGTTTATCCATTCTGTTTTCTAACCTGGCTCTTTTCCACTGAGGTGTGTGTGTACAAAACCTCCCTCAGCTGACTTTGCTGCCAGTGGGACAGTTTAAACCTGAAACAAATCCTCTCTGAAAGTGCACTGTGTGCTATGTGGAAACAGAATCTGGCTCTGACTTTGAAACAGAGGTATCTGAACTTACTACCAAAATGTATGGCAAAATCTAGAACTAGATCATCTTTCCATGTGCACACAATATACGCCAGGAAGAAGTCAATGGGATAGAGGATTTGCTGAACACCCATTTCAAGCAATATGAGCTATTATCCACATTTACTGACGAGAAACTAACAATCACAGAAGTAAAATAACATGGCCAAGTTCAAACACTAAACGGCAGAGCAGAAATTTAAAACCAAGTCTCATGATACAACAAAGCTGATTGTGTTATGTTGGTGTATTCCCTTTTGTCCCAACAAGTTGACCAAATATGTAATTAAATGTCACTACAGTCTAAACTATTAAATTAGATAAAAACCACTATGCATTAAGAATTGGAATGACAGATGTAAGAAAAACATATCGAAGTCCCTATTGACTTAGCAAAGTCATACAATTAATGTAATTTTCTGATTTGCACACATTCTTTGGAAAGTTATTGTTAGTGGTGACATGTAGAAACTCTTGATTTTTCTTGTATTTAATTTGCTACTTAGTGGTAACATGTAGAAACGCTTGATTTTCTTGTTAGAATTGCCAAAAGTACAGACTGAATTAATTAGGGTTCTTAGGTAAGAATGACTAAGACCAAAGGAAGGGGGAAAATATAGAACCACTGCACCATCTAGTGATGACACTCTAGCATTGCAAGAAAACCATCTGATGTAATTTGATTTTAAAAATCAGTCTGAACCTGAAGAATATTCATAAAGTTGGCTAAAAAAAAAAAAAAAATCTAATGACGAGCAATGGAAAATTAAGAGCAGATAAACAGGAACGGTGGAATGGAAGAGATCCTTCTGCTAAGATTCCATTAGAAGCTGGAGGTGAACCCAAATTCTACTTCTCAAAGATCTGCCATAGGTCCTGTTTACTTTTCATTGTGTTCCCTAAAACTTTAGGTACTATTTTATGAACTAACAAAGGTTCAACTTTAAAGCACAGATAACAGAAGTACCTATTCAATAGGTGTGAAACAGTCTTTCTCCACAAGTCTGCCTAGGACTCATTCTCCATCATAAAGCTCAATGTAAGACCTTCCTCTAGCTCACCTTCCACTCTGGTCTTCTTCTACATAGGTGGCAATAAATATGAAATTCAATGCTTTCTTTCAGTGCTCAGTAAATGTAAAAATACCCAAAGATAGCTTACCTATTACAAAAATATTACTTTAAGAGCCAAAGATAATGGAATCAAAATAGAAAATTTATTTTTAACCTCAACATTTATATTTTGTTAAAAAAATTTTTCAGATTCATGGTCAGGAAGGAAATATATTTAATAATTTTATAATTCTATGGTTGAAAATTACCTAGAAAAAATGTATTTCAATTTAGTAATGACATGAAATGTCAGGGTATATGAAAAAATGTTTACCTCTATATTGCCTGCCCAACTTTTAAAAGTTAAGCTAGTTTTTATTCCGACGGGGCTGTAACATTTACATTGACTGGTTCTGTCAGACCCAATCTTTTCTCAGGAAGGAAAATACTTAAGCCTACTTGGGTACCTAGTACCATCCCTTAGAAATCTCTAACAATTCAAAATATGCATAAATTTGACAATACCAATCCTCAGTTGGTAATTTTTCAAATCCCCATAATGCCAACCTATCTTCAATAATGAGACCTTATCTCGCTCCAGGTTAAGTGCTCCCAGAACACGCTGAAGAAACCAACATAGCATAGTGGGGAAAAAACACAGGTAGTAAGAAAGAAAACCCCAGCTCGACTCAGCGTTATTAGCTATGTGACCTTGAGAAGTTTCTCACCTTCTCTGAATCTCAAATTCTTCATCTGTAAAGTGGGAATAAAAAACATAACTTGAAGGATTACCGTTAAGTGTTAAAGAATACATAGGAAGTGTCTAAGCACTCAATAAGTAGTAGCCATTTATTATTAAAAGCAATAGTATACTTTTTTTTTTTTTAAATAGTAACTCTTAGAAGTGGATACTTATGTGGCCTAGGACTGGCCTTGAAAAAAACTATAAACTAGACCAAGTTTGTCTTTTGGATTTCATGCTTACTTCTTCACCACTGCCTCCAAAACCCGTATGAAAAACTTGCCCAGAATAACTGATAAAAGGGTCAGAGAAAAAAATTTGAGTATATAGTGAATGTGTTGAAAAGACATGTCATGAAAAATGAAACCACCATAAAGCTTTTAAAGACAGGTTTATTTAAATATAAGTGCATGAAATTGAATACAGAAACTTTATTAAAATACTGTATATTACAAATTTTTAATCGAATAAATTGTGTAATGACATTTAAGTGCTGGATTCACTTTTAACAGTTGTTTTGTGTGTATCAGTAAAGAGTTCACCCTGTATGTTACAAAGAGGAGAGACACATCTGGGCCTGAGAAACGGTCCTGTGATTAGACAGTGGATGATATGAATTGTGCATCTTTTTAAAAAGCAATGAACTGGACCTAGATCTCGTCTTGGCAGACCAACTTTCTATAATCAAAAATAACTTTCATATGTTTATTGCTGCCCTGTGAAAAAAATGAGCGGTAAAAATAATTTAAAACAAGGATCAATATCCCTAAGATTAACCTGATGCTTACCACCATTAAAATAATTAAAATCCACTGCAAAATTTGTGTTCTCCAGGAAATTATGCTATATATACAATGAGATTTGTACATGAATTGGGAAATTAAAAAATTGCTTATATAAAATTAAAAATCAATAGTATACAATATTTACAGCTTGTTAGGTATTATACATAAACATAGATTTTTAAAATAATCCTCCAAAATTAATTGTAATATGTAAACATGCAGTATACATACTCATACAGTGTAGTTTATAGTCTGAACAGAAGGGGGAAATTGTATTCACATAACACAGGTGCTTCATCAGATATGCCTTTGTTTTTGTGCGTTACCCCTCCAACGTTTAGTCTTCCTGTCTTTAAGCTTCACAGTACATTAAGTGTTTCGATAGTAAAAATAAATCCCTGATGGTAAACACATTTCTAAAGGTTACACCAAGTGTCTGCCCTTGTACTACAATATAAAACCAACACTGTTCACACTAGACTCTCTAGTTTACAACAAAATTAAAAATTTAAATCACACATTTAATTGTCCTGACTACATTTTTCCCCATTTCAAACATACTGGAAAGAAAAAAAAGAGACAAATGCCATGCCATGAAAATGTAATGAGAGCAGTTGTCATCTGTCATCATCAATGGCAAAATAACTGATTTTTACTAAACTATAACGAGTTCATTCTGACACCGTTCCTAATTTTTGAATCCCCAATAACAGGTGTACCGATCCTGAATCTCACTAAATTCACTTTGCAAAAAAAGTATCTTAACTTCCAGTGCACCAAGACATCAGTTAGCTTTTAAAAACTGTACTGTGGTTTACTAAATGATTCATCAGTGATCTGAAAGTTAACACAATTTGAAAGTGAGTCTTTTAATATCTATCAGTCTTTTAATATCTATTTTAATAAACGTGTAGCGCTCGTGGGAGTGTTTGTGTGGGTGTGGGGGGATTTAAAAAATTCCTCCATCGTCAGTACATCTAATACCACAAGTTTTAAGAAAGTGTCACCAATTAGACTATCAACTCATCCAGTATTGAAAGTAAATCATTTTTATCACTGTTCAAACAAGTGTAGCTCTTTTGCTTTCTACGGAGAAAACTTTAAAATGTTCTTTCTCAAAGATTCTTAGTGATGATGTGCAAATACTTTAAAAACAAAGGAAACTTTTCATTATCAGTAGTACTATCAAGTTTACATTCATTTATACAGGGTTCTTAAAAAATGATGCTTTTTAGGAATTACCAATACATAACATACTTAGGAGAAAAGTAACATACTGTTATGGTAATTATGCATTATACTTCCTCTTTCTGTGTATTTATATTACACTGATTTCCAGTTTCAGTTACATATTTAAACGCATTCCCTGAAAGGGGACAGTCATGTTATCACTGAGGGAAGATACATATGGGTGCAGTATCGATCTAAAAAAATCTGTAAGAGGTTCATGCTCTCTTGACTTGCCTATAGTATTTTTTCAGTAAGATTTGTTTTTCAATTTATTTTTCGATAAGACTATAGCTGCATAACCAGAAGGTGTTCAGAACATTCTCTTCTAAACCAGGACTTCTAATTCCATCAACAAACTGTACGTAAGTTTGTTATATGACATTTGTATATAATATATGACATTCGTATAGAAAGGGGAGGGAGATTTATAAGAAAATGCTAAATTAGTTCTCAAAATCAAAAAACTTCAAATAACTTCAACCTATGTGCAATGAAGATAAAAAATACGAAAATGAGTCCCCTAAACTCGGGACAAGATGGTTACAGGTCACAGCTCAGTTCACTCAGAATTTGGGTGTTTCCATTAATTTAATAAAGTATTAACTGGTACATCTGCACATTTACTGAAAATACTTTACATATTAAACACTACTTCCTCCAAACAAATTCACAGACACATTTTTAGATAATTTACTCAGCAACCTCCTCAAAAACATTGTATTGCCTACAATGAACAGAGATCCCTAAGTTAGAAGGGCAAACCTACCTCTACACACACACACACAAATGTAATACGATTTCATAACGCTTTGTGTTAAGTCAAGTCTCACACATAAAGAAACACAGAATTTTGTAAACATGCAGTACACATATTCATACAGTGTATAGTCTTAACAGAAGGAGGGGATGTTCACATAGTGTGGGGTACTTCATCAATACACCTTTGTTTTTGTTACCCTTCCAATGTTTCTTCATGTCTTTAAACCTCTCTCTGCTACATGTTTAAAAATTGTTATCATTTTAAATGAAATAATGTCCTTTTAATCCTAGAGAGTCTCACCCTCAGATGTTATAAAAATGACGGAGAGTTAAGGGAAATTATGAGATCATTTGATTACTAGTCAGTTTTAACCACTGAGATTCTCACCCCGATTATTAAAAGAAACAGCAATTTACCCAGTTACCCAAGTGCTGCCAAACTTCTCTGCAACCCAGGTCTACTAGAATTTCTTCAGTAACTTTCCACATTCTTCACATCTTAAAAACAAATAACAACTCTTTGAAGAGATTCTGATTAAGATGTTCTGAGAGAAAAATTTGTAATAGCGAAAGGAAGTGATTTGAGAGTATTTCAGAAAGTACTCAGCGTCTTAACTCTTGAATTATAAAATGGACATAAATGTAAAATAACTGTATTCTTTTTAAGTTGAAAACAACCAACCAACCGACTAATCCCTTAGAGCTGAAGCACCTTGGTCCAAGGAAGGAAGACTTGGTAGAACCTGCAGCGCGGTCTATCTCCCTACAGAATTTGCACGACACTGTGAAGCCAACCTCGGAGGGCAGAAGAGAGGTGGACATACGGAGGAGACACTTCTCCAACCCTTTAACAAGGATGATAAATTGCACATAGTAGAGATTCAGTGAATGGCAGATGAACGACTCCAAGGGAAGTGGCAGCATATGGCAAAGGAGTAAATGCTACCTACCTGTACCGTTTTCCTATTTTAACCAGCGGTAAACACAACGTGTAATTTAACCCCGCTTGCTCCGCCATTTCCACCACCACCAACTCCCCAAAGTGCTCTTAGATAAATATCGGCTGATTTTAAAAAATAAAGAGGTGGAGAGGAGGTAAAGGAAGCAAGATTACAAGGGAAATATTTCAGTTTTTCCTTCTTAAAATACATGGAAATGGAAGAAAACTAATAATTTTACAAAACAACATATTCAATTGGTATTGCAAAATGTAATTTAAAATAATTCTAATGACTGACTATTGATCATTTACTGTCAAACACATACTGCTTTGCCATTCATAAACACAAAGTCAACAGGTGACAGGGCCTGGATTCAAATTTCTGTCACTGGCTTAGATTCTAGCATTCTCTTGACTATGTTTCAGTTACTGAAACTCCATTTGGTGGATAAACGGGGGAAATCAGAATTTGGAAGGAAAAAAAAACCCACAAAAAAGCAGGACTTGAACTTTCAACAAGAATCAGGAAACAAAATGTTGTCCCAATCGTTTTAGGATTTGAAATCACCTTGCTAGCTCTTGATGGACTAAGCGGAATCCTGGGCAGGAATCCTGTTAGTTATCCGCAGTTCCTATAGAAAATACTTGCTACAGGGCTTTGTACTTACTAGATCCACCAAAAATGTTTTAAAAAATTGAATTAGCTGGTGTGCAAGTGTCAGCTTGGGCATGTTAACATGTCAGTCCCACTCTCCTCCTCTTAATTAAAATTTTCCAAAGACCTTTTCCAACAACCTTCTTTGATTTTGAATTACTCCGTTCCTTACATCACAAATACATGACATACAGGGAAGCGCACTTTTTTATTTCTCACTTAAAGTACAAACAAAACCCTTACACTTTTTAGGGCAGTGGAAACGTATGCAGCAAATACTAAGACAGTACATTGGGTAATAAACGATTAACACTGTTTGGTAAACATTAAGATCTAAAGGAAGAATAAGCTGCAAGCACTGAATATATGGTAGCCACTCTTTAGCCCTTTCCTTATTCTAGGCAACCAGTAAAATCGTTCCATGGCACATTACTTGCACGTCCTTCATTTAAAGGGTTTAAGCATCACTGTAGCTTAGATGAGGCCCCCTGACTAAACTCTGATCCACGTAGCGACTTTTCTAAGCAGCACGTTAAATAATAATTAGTTTGGGCATATACGAGTCTCTTCTTTGGGGAACTGATTTCACTGTCAGCAATATATTACCAAACATTTTTTAAAATAAAGAAATGTAAACTGCAGAGGAGTTCCCTGCCCTTCTGCATTTATCACACAGAAATTTTACAGCTAAATCACATACACATTTTAAGTTGTAACACAAATACATCAATAAGGGCTTTTGTCACATCACAAACAAGGGTCTCTAGCACTACTGAGCCAAGAAAAATTTCCCCAAATTAAAAAAAATCTCAAATATCCTTAAACTTATTTAAAATATCATTCAACTGAACAAATTCTCCACTAGAACATGTGTTCACTGAACAAAAGCTTTCTAATTAGACTGTATTAATCTATAGCAGCTTTATATATATGTATATAATGATATATATGTATGTAGATATATACCATTAAACATTTCTTGTCTCTATAGGAAAACCACTAACTTTAAAAAAAATCTCAGCATAGAAATAGCTATTAAGACAATTTCATCAATTCACACTATTTAACTGTATTTCAAAACATCAAAAGAGTGACAGTTACACAAAATCCCAATGGAAATAACTGAAAACAGCAAAGAAATAAAAAATTCCCCCCAAAGTGCACACACATACACACACACACACAAATTCACAACGTAAAGCAACTTTATAATGAGATTAGGACACTCTACAAACAAATTACTAACCATCCAATTATACTTCCATTCTAGAGTAAAAACAGGAATTTAAATCTCTTTGGTCCACACATTCATACACTTAATGTATCCAAGTTATTTTCTGGTTAATTTTGGATTCTGAATCAGGTGCTCCATATTACCTTACCATGATAAGTTTCTTAAATCATAACATAACCATATGTTAAAATATTCATTTTGTACATTTTCAAGATGTTTTTCTTAATTCCTCTCAAAGACTATGAATACTTTTAATTAGTGACAGAATAGACAAAGAAAGAACACAATTCAAGTCTATCAGAAAAAGAGAAAGCAAACTGACTTGGAAAATGTATGCCTAAATTTAATTTGGGAAAACATCAAGAATATAAAGAACACACAAAAATAATTTCAGGATTATACATAATTTAAAAAGTCATTGTTTTTTACTTCACAATTTCTAAGAATGTACAGCCGCTAATTGTTTTTCCTCAAAACAAATTTCCAAGCCACATCATTAGAAAACCCCAAACTGGCTTTCCCATTGGTAAAAGTAAACCCCCTCAACTTTTCACTATTGAGCTGTTGATATATTCTGCATTTTGGTGAAGGAAAAGGGGCACGGGTAACCAAGGTCTTAAGTTTAAATAGGACCTAATAAAAACGTACTTTTTACCAAACAGGTTATAAAACAGCGAGGCTAGAGTGTGCGGATGGATTACTTTTTCTGGATTGAACTTAACTTCACATTCTCTGTAGTGGCTCTTCCTTTGAGTTAGTACATTTATAATTGTACCTGGTACTAAAAAAAAAAAATCTCAATAGAAGGTAAGTTCAACCAAGTTCTGTTTCCCTTAATTGCTGTACTCTTAAAAACAAGTATATATTGCCCAAAACCCTTAAAATGTTTTATACTAAAGGACTTTTTCATTTCTAATAAATGTCATTACACATTCTATTAAACTTAAATAACAGCATAAATGAAGAACTGGAAAACTAAGATGAATCGCTCAAATACATGTTTAGTACTGTTCGGATACACTGAGATGAATTGCCAAATTTTAAAATTATTTACTAGATTCCCCAATTTTTACTTAGTGAAATTATGTTACCACTATCCAAAGAGTTTATTACTCTTTCTATATAACTTACTACTTATCTCTAAATGAGGCTTTTTGTTTTCACAGCCTAATTTAGGCCACTTTTTAAATATAGTTAATACTCCAGAATGAAAGATTGTTTACATTTTGTCAAAAATCAAGACATATGCAACAAGTAACATAATCCCACTGAGATACTAATTATAAAGATGTTTTCTCCATGATATACATGGCAAAAACTTTTAGAAAGGTCAAAGAATGCAACATGCATTTCAGACTTCTAACAAAATTTTAAGAAAATTTTTATTTTGCAATTATATTTTTATGCACACAAACTACAATCAGTGTGTGTGATCCGTCAAGTTTTTGAATTCATCTCAACAGAACATTTACGTATGAGGGAGACTATTAGAAGAGTGTTATTTAAATGAGTGAAAAGGATGCGCCCTACAGATCTACTTTTGAGTCTTTAAGAGTTTAGCTAGTTTTCCATTAAGTATTATTTTCCACATAAATTAAATAACAATAGTGCCTAAGCATGTTAAAGCCCTAATCCCAGAAACGTTCAACATTAAAAATCAAATAATTTATCTCCTATTAAATGATTCTGTACTCAGCACTCACACAGGGCTTAGCATTACAAAACAAAAATCTCACTGTTACCTGAATTCATGTCAAACATGTTCACAGCACTCATCTACACTTGCAAATTGTCACATGATCAATTTATAAAAAAAGAAGAGAGTTTGGCACATATGTCAATTCCTCGAAACGTCCCTGTAACTCAACACTGTTAAAAATGATGATTCAACACCAATGTTAACCTGATTTGGCAGCTAAACAAGGTGCTTTTTCTTGCAGCTTCTCAGTGACATTGGCCTTGCCTGGGACGGAGGCACGTGAGGTGCAGTGCGGTAGTGCAATCACTTGAACACCAGAGGGCAATCTTTCCACGCAGCTCAAGGCCTTAGCTTCTGACCCGCTCCTTCCAAAATCTTGTACAGTTATCATTCCCACTTGTTAACAATGCCATTTTCAGAGAATCTGTACATCTGTTCCCTTATGTGAAGTAAGACATTACCACAGAAACCTCAAAGTGTGGCGAGGATCCTTGAAAAGGAGATGATTAATGTCAGAACAGTCTGTCCAACACCCCACACCAGCGCTTCCAAAGGAGCCATGTTCTTCCCTGCTACTCTGTAAATGCCTGCTACTGCTGCACCTGGATGATGAACGAGTGGGAGAAACAAAATAACACGTTAGTTCATTTTATAATACACTTCATAGTTGTACCTTAGGATCTCTTCACTTTATCAAAACAGAGTAAGGCATTGTTCAGTCTCACAAATTTTCTATGAGAGAGTTTCTATGTGATTGGTAAAAGTTATACTTTGCCATACCACTTAATTGAAAAAAAAAGGTTTCTGGGGCCGGCCCAGTGGCTAAGGTGGTTAGAGCTCCATACTCCTAACTCCGAAGGCTGCCGGTTCGATTCCCACATGGGCCAGTGGGCTCTCAACCACAAATTTGCCAGTTCAATTCCTCGAGTCCCGCAAGGGATGGTGGGGCCCTGCAACTGAAATTGAACACCACACTTTGAGCTGCGCTGCCGCTGAGCTCCTGGATGGCTCAGTTGATTGGAGCGCGTCCTCTCAACCACAAGGTTGCCGGTTCGACTCCCACAAGGAATGGTGGGCTGTGGCCCCTGCAACTAGCAACAGCAACTAGACCTGGAGCTGAGCTGTGCCCTCCACAACTAAGACTGAAAGGACAACAACTTGAAGCTGAACAGCACCCTCCACAACTAAGATTGAAAAGACAACAACATGACTTGGAGAAAAATCCTGGGAGTACACACTGTTCCCCAATCAAGTCCTGTTCCCCTTCCCCAATAAAAATCTTTAAAAAAAAAAAAAGAGAAAAAAAGAAAAAAAGGTTTCTATTCAACCAGAAAATGTATGTTTATAGTAGGGTTGCTTACTTGACTCCAAATATGTGCATAAAAAATGAATAATTCGTTATTCTACATAATCTCTCATCTGAGCACTGAATTGGCAAGAACTCATTACCATTTTTATAAAACATACACCAGAATATATTGATAACTATAAATGATAATACAAAACTACACAATTTAATGTAACTTCTAAATGATTCAAGGACATTTTAATATTAAAGGATCTTTTTAAATTTCTTTCAGTAAATTAATTCTTAAATGTCATATAAGATATCAGAATATTTGATAAATTCATTTCACAATCTACCATATAAAATATAGTTTAAGCTTTTTAATAAAGCATACAATTGTAAGATTATTTGAAGATTACTATTATGATATTTAATAAAAATGGAAGATGAACTTAACGTCTGTTTTAGGAAAAGTTTTTTAGATAATGTGCACTTTTGAGAATGAGAGAATCTCAGAGTTAGAAGGAGCCTCAGAGCCCTTCTGATTCAACAGTTCACCTTATTAATATAGTACATACAATGATGTGATACCTACGTGGCTGATTTTAAAAGCACATTTGGAAATCATAAAGGAAGCAGAATTTAAATTATGTGGTCCATCTCACAGATTGAGATGGCTTTAAAACTATTTTTCTAGAAGAAAAACTGTGTACATATCCTAGAATGGTCAAATATATAGAAATAACAGAAACAAAATCATTCAGACACTCAACTGACAATCAATTGAGATAGAAATCTATTCATAAAAATTAGCTAAGAATTATGGAGTTCACTAAAAACCTCCCAAATAAAAATTACTGTATTCCTCCATAAGAGCTGTAAATGAAAAAAAGCAAATTATTACTCTAAGCTGAGGACCTTCATATGCATATTTTAAGGAAATTAAAATGTATACTGTACTTACTGTATATCATCTATCTTGACAGGAACTTTACAAAAATTATCTTATTTAAATATCATACCACTCCTGAGTAATATTACCTAATTTAAAGATGTAAAAAGGAAGTTCAGAGAGGTTCAATTACTAGCCCAAGGAAACACAGTAAGTAGAAGCTGGAATTTCAATCCAGGTTTATCTGGCCATAAATCCCCCAATCATTCCATCATTTCATAGTTATAATAAGTGAAATATAGTACAAGGAAGTCAGAAAATAATAAAGTAACAGATAATCATCTCAATAATAAATAAAACTCCTAGTAGTACCAAAATTTACTTAATAAGCTTCACTTGTATAATTGCTCATATTGAATTTTAGAACTGAATGGCATTTAAAAAAATTTTTAAAGATCCTATGCCTTCATTGTCAGATATTATGTTAAAATAAACCTGAAAAAATACTATTTTTATTTGGATTTACCCTGAATTTCCATGAGTATCTTCAATTTTTAAAACCACAATTTGGTCTCTATCTCTCCAGCCCTAAGTTTCCAAAAATGATCCATCCAAGAAGTAGAAAATCTAAGCAATCACTAGCTCAGGCTGCCTGGGAAACAACAAACAAATCTGTCAATTCAAACATCTCATGCTTAAACAAGGTTAAGAGCATGGGTTCTGAGCTAGACTTGTGGATTAAAATCCAAGCTCCACTAAGGACCCAGGGAATCAGTTTTGGGACATCTCCCATATAGGTTTAGAATTTAGTTGGAGGCCAGGAGCCATGGAAAAGCACCCTATGAAATGTGAGAAGGGAATAAGAGAAGAGTTTCAGAAATAGAAGAATGAGTACTGAAAACATTTCTACTTCACTATCATCTTCTTTTCCAAATAAGTTGACTCCTTATTATGTAGCTGTTCTGGTGAGGATAAAATGGATTTCACCTTGGAAGGCCCTGTTGTTTGAGGAAAAAATAAACAAAACTACTAAATATCCCACTTTTCTTTATAATAATCTTTCAAGGAACAGAGGGCAAGAATTTCAAGTGTAGTCTATAATGATGAGGGGAGAAAAATGAATTTAAAAAAAGAAGAAAAACCAGTATAAACTCCAGAGTTTCCACAATCAAAGGAGACATTTTAATAGTGTTACACAGAAAATAAAGTCATTGCCAATTTCCTCCCAGTGGATAATCAGTTAGGAACCAATTTGTAAATTATAGATTCCCTCCCAAAGAAGGAGATTAATAAAAGTTCCCATTGCTTTGTATCATTTCACAGCCCAGAAGCACTCGTCAGAAAACCCTGTTCCAGTGAAACTCTTACTCTAAAAGGTCTGAAAGAAAATAATTTTGTGTGCCTCTTAAATGATTTTGGAAATGATTTTGGAAATTAAATATTGAGCAGATGTGAAAGAGTATTTATAAAATTATATGTAGACTATAAAGATAACAAATTCCCAAGTACCCATCATCCAACTGAAGAAAGTAACATTACTATTTCCTTTGAAATTCCCATGGACCCTCCTCAGTTGTGTCCCATTCTCTCCCTGGTTTTTATCATTCCTTTACTTTTCTTCAGCTTTACCATCGGTGTATGTTAATAAGGATATAATTACTTAGTTTTTTAATAAAGGAATCTTATATACATTGACACTGTAAGTATTCTACAATTTTTGGCTCAATATTGATGTTTGAAGTTATCCATGTTGTATATGTAGCTAAAATGCACACATTTTCATTGTTGTATAGGATTCCAAGTATAAACAGACCACAACGTATTTACTCATTCTACTGCTGAGACATCGGTTCCAATCCATCACACTGGCATATACACTGGCATATACACTGCTTCTGTGAACACGCTTATACATGACACCTGGCACATACATGCAGTTGAGTTTCTCTACAATACATACGAGTAGGTAAAAGTAGAATTGCTCAATCTCTATGTTTCTGGCATTTTCAACTTTACTAGAAAATGCCAAATTGTTTTCCAAAGTAGTTGTACTAATTTATACTCCGGTTACTATTCCATATCCTCAGTTATCTTTGTTGTTTAAAATTTTTGAAATCTGGTAAGTGAAACATATTATCTCTGTGATAAATTTGCATTTCCCTGATAATTAATGTGATTAAGCTTTTTTTTCACATTAATGGCCACTAAGGTTTCTACTTTCATGAAATGCTTGTCAAATCTTTCGTCCATTTTTCTACTGGATGGACTTTTTCTTATCTGAGTCACAGGGTTCTTTTTTTTAAATATAGCTTCGATATCTTTTTTACAAATGTCTTTCCCCAATTTGAGCTTTAGTGTTCACTTGCTATAAGGTATATTTTGCTGAAGCAGCCAGCTGAGGGAGTACAAACATTATAGTCTTCTTTATTTTCTTGGTGAAATATGAGATGAAGACATGTGAGAATGAAGAACACAGAAGTGGAAATAGGGTGCTTGATATAAATGATACAGGTTAGGAATTTCCAATACAAACAATGACAGGAAGAATCAGGTAGGAATCAGGAAAAATCCCCCAAGTATTAAGCGGCTAGAGAAGACTGGTACATCGAAGATAAAGTGGAGAAAGCAGCTGAGTTGATCTGAATGTGAGTTAAAGATAAAACTATAAGGACAAGACTAGGAGAAGAGTCACCAGTGGACAGAAGATATCAATATAGATACAGCAACGTAAAGTGTCTGAAGAGGAGTACACCAATTTAAAATGATTTGATTTGCCCTCCATATTTCCTGACAAAAGGCAAATAGAAAGGTTAAGGCAGATTTAGTTTTAATAGTATGTTGATTCTATCAGTTGTATAGTTAGATACAGGGTCAGGAAACTATAGTCCACAGGTCAAATGCGGCCCACCATCTGTTTTTTCACAGCATGCAAGTGAAGGATGTTTTTTATATTTTTAAACAGTTCAAAAATATCAAAAGAAGAATGCTATTTCATGATACATGAAAACTGTATGAAATTCAAATTTTAGTGTCCATAAACGTTTTATTGACAGATAGCCATACTCATTTCTGATACTGAGCTATCTTTCCATTCCAAGGTAAATGAGCCTGTATATTTCCGTTCTTGTGTCATTTTCATCTTGTCTAGCAACAAGATTACTTTGGCTTTGGCTAATAAGCTATACCCAGGTTTTTTTGTTGTTTGTTTTTTATTTTTTAATATACATAATTTTTTAAAATTAAAGTGTATTGGGATGACAATTATTAGTAAAGTTACATAGATTTCAGGTGTACAATTCTGTATTACATCATCTATATCTCACATTATGTGTTCACTGCCCAGGCAGTTCTCCTTCCATCACCAGATATTTGAGCTACGCCCAGTTTTAACTCTTTCTATTTTTTTGCAATAATTTGGATATAATTGGAAATATGGTAGAGATCATCTGTAAACTCATTTGGGCCAGGAGTTCTTTAGGGAAGAAGAGTCTTTAACATTTCAATTGTTTAAAAATACTTATTGTCCCATTCATATTCTCTATTTCTTTTTATGCTAATTTTGATACTTTATATTTAGGAATATATAGCTGACCGCAAAACTGTTATCTTTATAATTATTTAGTCTCTTTAATATTGAGTCTGCAGTTATTTCTTCTGTTTTGTTCTATATGTTACTTTTCTGCCTTAATTCATTTTTAATTAGTTTGCTAGCAATCTATTCATCTTATTATCTTTCCAAAGAACCAGTTTTTCACTTTGCTAATCTTTCATAACCTCAACTTAGAAAACTTAACAGCATTTCTTTACATTAATAAAACTAAACAATGTAATCAAAAGAGATACCATGCATGCATGAATACCATAGCGTAATGAACTTAGGAAATAACTTAATTAAAAATATACAACCCTCCTATTGAGAAAAACATTTTTAAACGCTAACAAAATAGAAGTTGATATGAATAAATGGAGATGTATTACATGTTCCTGAGTGGATTAATTTAATATGCCAATTCTTCCCAAATTAACCTCTATATTTAAGTAAGTCCCAATAGAAATCACAGTCATACTTTTTGAGGAACTCAAAAATTCACATGAAATAATGAAGGTCCATGAATAGCTACGTTAACTTTGAGAAAGTTAGAGGGAAAGAAGAGGGACCTACACCTACTAGACATTAAGCAATACAGGCATACCTCGGAGATATGTGGGTTTGGGTCCAGACTACCACAATAAAACAAGTATTGTGATAAAGCAAGTGATAATCTTTTAGCTGGTGTAGGGTCTTGCCTTCAATTTGTAAAAAAAAAAAAATGCAACATCTGTGAAGTGTAATAAAGTGAAGTGCAATTAAATGAGGTATGACTGTACTATAAAACCATAGGGATTAAAAAATATGGCCTTGCTGCAAGAACAGATAAAGAGACTAATAAATCAGAACAGAGTTCAGAGACATATCTATGTACCTGGAGAACATAATACACAAAAATGGTGACACTACAAATCAATAAGGAAATGAGTATTTTAGTGACTGGTGTGGTAAAAACTGACTTACTATATGGGAGGGATAAAAAGGCACCTGGAATCCTATCTAACATCAAATACAAAGGTATGCAAATTATGACCTGAATGGCAGACACCTGTTTTTGTTAATATAATATATTATAATATAATGTACTATAAGACCGGGTCTTATATTAATTTTTGCTCCAAAAGACGCATTAGAGCTGATGGTCCAGCTAGGTCTTATTTTCAGGGAAATACGGTAACTAAAATGAAAAAAAAAATCACTCTGTTCTGGAAATAAAATCTAAGAAGTGGAAAAATATAGTAATATGTATCAATACTCAGTCAGTATCTTATGCAATATAGATATTCAGGAATAATTTAATGAACTGAAGATAAAGCTATGAGTATGCTGGCCCTCACATACATTAAGAAAATACAGTTATTCACATTGGCTAGTTTTCTTAATTCAAGTGTTTGCAGGTCAGAAAGTCAGCCAGAAGAAATTTAAATGTTTTATTGCTAACATGGATGCAGATTTTTATTTGAAATTGTGTCAGCTTATATTTTAAATATTTTAAAAAATAACATTGCAGTTTCTAAAATCATTGGCTTGTTTTATTCTTGACTGAGTTGAAAGTAGCGTGTGCGCGCGCACAACCACACACACACACACACACACACACACACACACCATTGAGATAAATGGAAGTAGTATGACATTTCTTGTCCTCTAAGTTTTACAATAATTTATACCAATAAATACACATGCACACACACACACACACACACACAAACTTACGACTTCTGAACAAACTGCTCCTCCTGAACAGAGGGCTGCTCCTCTGTTCACTGTCTCACAATTACAACAGAGCCCACGTCAGAAACTGGCAGCCCTGTCACAGCTCTGTATGTCAGCACAGAGAATAACTAATTTGAATGTTTCCCCCTTTGCCATAGTCCTTACATTAATTTCTTCTTTTCTAACTCACTGCCATTACTCTAGGTCAGATCCTGACCTGAAGTTCAAATTACAGTTAACGTCTCTTAATTCCTCTTCCTTCCCCTTTGTCCTCCTTGTTCCCTTCACTTTCTCCCTTCCATACGTCCACTCTTCATCCCTCACTACATCCAGCCCTCCCAGTATTTTGTGAGTATGTGTTATGTTCCAGGTAGTGTTTTATTTGGGGGATATAGCACTGATGAAGACAGACAAGGTCCCTGCTCTCTCCGAGTTTTCTCTTGGTTCTTCACATGTATTTTATAGTCAGCTATAAAACACATTTTCCCATTGAACTGCTTAGCTCCTTGCCAACTCCTTTCAAAAATATCTGTTTCTTTTCCACAGCCTGCAGAATAAGTCCAAACTTTCCAGTTGGCCTTCCAAGATCCTCTAGAATTTGGCTCCATTCTATCTTTCCAGCGGCATCTCCTACTACTTCACTATGCATATCCTATACTTCAGCTAAACCTGAAACAAGTTTAAAACTTGTTTAAACCTTATCTATGGCAAACTGGGTTATGTACCATATGAAGTTACAGGCTGATTGCAACAACAATAGAAGCAACAAAACCTAACTCAAGATAACACAGAAACACCAAACACTAAATTAAGAAAGGATGAGAAAATAGATGATTCATTACTAGTACTACAATTGTTTTATGATCGTCTTACCAGAGACATAATAAGAACAGGGCAAAGTATGCCAATCACCCTGGGAAAAGATGACGGCGGGACACAAGAGAGGATAGGCCTTAGAGCTACAGAAGAAAAGGACTTCCTCTTATCTCTGGGGCAAAGAACCAATTAGACAGGAAAAAGTCCTTCTTGGAGTCTCGAAACAGGTCGAGTGGGAGCAGTGAGCTGCCCCAGACATTTGGAAGTTGGTCAGAAACAATCGGCAGTATAAGCCTCTGTTACTCAGTCGCAGTGAGAAAATCACCAGCAGCATAAAGCTGCAGCCCATTTCTGGCAGGAGCACATTAAGGAAGTGGCTGGGGCACACTCCAGCCTCAACAAGACGCACCTAAGTTGTGGCTCAGCGAGCACAGCGGAAACCAGAACTAACTCTTTGAACCTGAGGCTGGAGATGGGGCCTAAAGAGAGTGGTAAGAGAAGTCCAGAGGGAATGAACTGAGGACCCGTATGAAATGCACAGGAGGCAGCACTGTAGAAAACTTGCAAATAGCTGGAGGACACTGTGAAGTGGCTAATTTCTTGTAGGCCAAGGGAGATTTGTGTCACAATTTGTGACATAAGAAGGAACCAGTTTTATTTCGTAGTCACAGGCAGATGACATATTTTCACTCTTTTTTAATGACAATTATCACCATCCCATTGGTGTGCCTACCTTTCTCCCTTCAGATATAGTGAGCTCCTTTAAAGCAGAAACTATATCCACTCTAAGATAAATTTTCCCATGAATTGCTTTGCCCCTTGCCAATTTTCACAAGTTTTTGTATTTCCCATAAAACCTTTCATGGGCCGGCCCGGTGGCTCAGGCAGTTAGAGCTCCGTGCTCCTAATTCCGAAGGCTGCCGGTTCTATTCCCACATGGGCCAGTGGGCTCTCAACCACAAGGTTGCCAGTTCAACTCCTCTAGTCCCGCAAGGGATGGTGGGCTGCGCCCCCTGCAACTAGAAACGGCAACTGGACCTGGAGCTGATCTGCGCCCTCCACAACTACGACTTGGACAACAACTTGAAAGGACAACAACTTGACTTGGAAAAAAGTCCTAGAAGTACACTGTTCCCCCAATAAAGTCCTGTATCCCTTCCCCAATAAAAAACCTTGGGGAAAAAGAAACTTTCATGATGAGTCTTCACATAATAGAAATACAAAAACTACTTCGATGAATAAATGGACTGATCTTTACCTTCTAGGTGAAGTGCCATTAGTCCTTAAAAAAATATTCTACATGAAAGATTATACTCATGTAACACTTACAATAAGAACAAAGTTACCCAAGCCGTATGCGCATATAGACTTCTGTCTTTAAACAAAACAAAATCAACTTACTAGTAATCATTGCTCCCGTTATGGACGCCAGAAATCCGATGCTGACTGCAATGACAGAGATTACTCTCCCGTGCCTGTGTCTCTGCAGCATGACAAACATCAACACTCCTGCAGCACCATGGACAAACAGAGAGGAGAAGAGAGCCCAGAGAAAGATCCAGTACCACATCTCTGAAAGGAAAAGCAAAGTATTAATAACTCTGTGGAAAACATCTTAGAAAATTCAGTTTAACAAGCTGTGAGCACCCATGGTTTGGGGAAGGTTAAATGAGATGATACAAAACTGCCTAGCACAGTACCTGATACATTTAGTATCAGGATTGAATAGTACTAAATCCATTTTAATGATTATGGTCATCACCAATGCTTGATGGGAAAACAATTGCCTCCACGACTTCACCAGGTTAAGGCTAAGCTCTAACTTCCTCTAAAAGGCTCCACCATATAGCTATAACACATCAATTTGTCTAAGATAAGACTAACATATTTTTAAAACTCCTGAAATAAATTATATAATTTATTGCCGTCTGACATATAATTTTCTATTTTCAACACTAAATAGTAGTATTAAGACATTTAAAAATCTATCCTTTAATTCAAATCATTCCAGAAATTAGTCAATGATTTTATCTTTTATGATTTTAAGAATTTGAGGAAATTCCCCTCTTGGCTTTTAACTTTACATAACACTACTAAACAGATTTCTTTTTTTTTAATTTTATTAAGAATTCTTTGCCTCAGATCAGTTTTTACCAGAAACTTTTCACACTCCATTATTCTTCAATATATCCTCAATTACTATTAATTGAAGTTTAGTTTATACAGCGTTGATGAGCACACCTTTCATTCTGTCTCTAGCATTCATTCCCTTTCTGGCTGGCAACCTGCAGCCTCCTGGTCTATACATCAGCTCCCACAGACACTGCGAGGTCCGTGCACTGACTCCATCTTCCTGACCACGCTTGTGGTGAGTGTATCAGGACAGGCCAGAGATCCCAGCTATGTCAGTCACTCCCTTCCCCTGGGAACTCTGGACTGGGACCAACTGAGCAACTCAGTCTTTGGGTGGCTGAAGCCGAAAGGTTCAGGATCTGGGAACAGCCATTTCATCAGCACATGATGAAAGTGACAATACACAATGGAAAAAAAAATTTAAAAAGATCTGTCAAAGACAAGGGACAACCGAGTCCCATTTCCAGTCATTTTTAAGGCCCTACCACATTACTGTCCTTAGAGTCAATCCTAGTTTCTTTGTAATAAAATCCCTCTTTTTATTTAAACTAGTTCAGGTAAGGTTTCTGTTACTTATAACTAAAAGAGCTGACCCAAGAATGTTCAGATGTCACCTTGAGAATCATCTTTGCTATGCAAACATTCTGTAATGGAAAATATCTCATCTGCTATTTGTGCTAGTATTCCCTCTCTATCAAGTATAAAAGTCAATAACAGCCATAAAATAAAAGTGATACATTAAAACTAACTCACCCAAACATCATTAGAAAACAGTTATACACTGTTGAGGGGAATGTCAAATAGTACAGCTGCTATGGAAAACACTGTGGTGTTTCCTCAAAAATTAAAAACCAACGACTACCTGATCCAGCAATTCCACTTACGTATATATATCCAAAATAACTGATAGCAGGATCGTGAAGAAATATTTGCAAATCCGTTCATAGCAGTATTATGAACAATTGCCAAGAGGTGGAAGCAATTCAAGTGTCCATAGATGGATGAATGAATAAACAAAATATGGTCGACACAAACAATGGAACATTATTCAGCCTTAAAAGGGAAGGGAATCCTGTCACACATTACAACATAAACGAACCTTGGGGACTTAATGCTAAGTGAAATACACCCGTCACAAAAGGACAAATACTGTTTGATTCCACATATAAGAAGTACCGAGAGTAATAAAACTCACAGAAACAGAAAGTACAATGGTGGTTGCCACAGGTCTGGGAAGCGGGAAATGGGGAGTTGTTTAACGGGTACAGAGTTTCAGTTTTGCAAGATGAAAAACATATGGAGATCTATTGCACAATAATGTGAATAAACTTAACATTACTGAACTGTACTCTTAAAAATGATTAAGACGGTAAAATGTATCTATTTTTACCACACTTTAAAAAAATGAACTAAGTAAAATTTGTTAAAAGTATAGATGGAAATTTAAAAAATAACTACTTTAAGTCAAGACCATAAATAACGAGCCACTTACAAACAAAACAAACAACTCTCCTAAGAAAGGAAGGAGAGTGTGGTTAAGAAAGGTAACACGAGGGATCAGGGATCGTTGTGGCAATGAAACTGCTGTATTTTGACATGATGGTGGCTACATATATACTGAATAGAACTAAATACACACACACAAGTGAGTACTAGTATCCAAGTAATAGTGGTGGAATTTGAATAAGGTCGGTGGATTGTACCAATGTCAGTATCTTGGTTTTGGTATCATACTGTGGTTTTCCACGATATTCCCATTGGGTAAAATGGGTAAAGAGAACATGGGTTGCCTTTGCATTACTTCTTACAACTACACGTGAATCTACAATTATCTCAAAATAAAAAGTTAAATTAAAACAAAAACAGAGCATTCAAAATCATTTCAAGAAAGGTACACCTGATATATTTTCCAATGTATGTTAAAGTACCACGCAAGCTTCTCAACGGCATAAGAGATAGACGCTGGTGATTAAGGAAATAAGCACGAAGTTTGCCTTCTAAAAGGTTTTTCTCTTCAAGCTTTCAGGGAAACAGATCACTCCCAATAGTATCTCATACTACCACTCCCAAACAAATGGCTTCAACTTGTAATAAATACATTAAAAACAAAAGAGCTTAACTTGCTCAGAAGATGTTTATATTTTAAAAGAGGTGATTCTCCAAAGTGAACCTAATGAAACAAGGATGTAAGGAAGTAATAACATGGGGGAGGGCATGTCCATCCAGGGAGCTCTCCGACAGGAAAGGCTCAGGCTCGGCAACTCACGCAATCCTAAGAAGAGACACCAATACTTTGCCTTGTGTCCTACGGCCACTGCTCATCACATCGGTCCCCCCAAAAACACTTTTCTTTGTTGTCTTTGTCATACGAGTAGTATAAAAACTTTCTTGACTATATTTAACACTATGAACAAGGGACTATTTGACACTATACATTATGTTCTTTGCCTATTGGCTATAGAGCTATTGACCTCAACAATAAATTTACCTAATAATTAGGAAAAGTGAATTTTAAGTTTAATGTTTTATCAAACCCCAAGGTATCAAAGAATTATACAACTAAAATGGAACACTAAATGGTCCTCTAATGACCAGGCTTATCCCTTAAGCAAAATGATCACAAACTACCTAAATTCAAATTTTCTTTTATGTTTCTCTTTATAAAAAGAAAAAGAAATCATATTATTTATCATGGAAAAAAGTAAACTCCACTGAACGTATCTATAAATAATTTAAGTGTCATGTTATTACTATTATTTTGAATTGCCTGATAGCTTAACACAACCCTGTCTAAGGTCTTACTCACTACTGGCAAACACAGGAACCCCACTAGGTTAGTTCAAGTGTAGAGAACTGACAGATCCTAAGAGCACAGCAACGACAGACGCCCAGGAGCCTGCGAGGAAGAACAGGTACTAAGAGGACAGAAATGGAATATCATCTTTTCTTAAGCTGTCCACGTCCTAAAGCTACATGACCACCCAGAGGCCCCCGTTTTCCCTTTCCTTCCATACCTCACCTAATCCAAGCTTCTAGCAATTGAGCAGCAATGAAAGGAGGAAGCCAGAGGGACACTTTCCTAGTGCTAAGCAAAATATGAAACAAAATTTTAAAAATATAATGCACAAAACAATCTTTGAAGCATGCCATCCATACAATCACTTTAATTCAATGGAAAAAATATCCTTTCTTCTTAGGTACATCTCATAAAGCCTTTTGGTTATTTTTCCCTATCCAAGGCTGTGCATAATCTTCATTTTAAACTAGTTTCGCCTGGATTTTTGCAGTGTGCTCGTTTACTTTTTAGTGAGATAAAAGCCAGGAGAGACGTGGTTTGTTCCAGCCTCCAAACAATACTAGAAATAGCCCTGCTCTCAGTCTGTCTCTCTCTTCAGCCCTGGTTGCCAAGTCACTCAAAAATTATATTCTGTGTTTTCATTTTTAATCCTTGGAAAAATCAGTTAGGAGAAATTAATTTCTCTAGATGTCTAGAATATATTGAGTAAAAAGTCAAAGAATAGTACATACTGTTTGATCCTATTTGTTTAAAAATTACATGTTTGTATATGTACATAAAACGTATAAATAAAAGACTTAACAGTGGCTATCTTTTAAAGATAAGATAGATGATGCTATTTTATATAATCTTTACTGTTTATTTTTTAATCTGTGTGAAATGCTTTAAAAATTTTACTGCAAATATATTGTCTTTAAAGTGTAGTTTTTCATTCTATAATTCATCAAAGCCAATGGTTCTCAACCCAGGCTACTCAAGAGAATTACCCATAGAGCAACTACAACTCCCTGGACAAGGACCTAAACTACTATATTTTTATCAACTCAATCAAATAATCATGACATGCAATAGATAGAAATCACTACTCTGGGCTAAAGGAACATAGAGATATTTTATTTAAAAATCCAAAGTCAGAAAAACAAGAAAACTTATCTCATTAGACAAACACTAAATATATATGTTTAATCCTCTATGGTGTATGTAACCCTTTAAGATCATTAGCAAGTAGATACTGAAAATTTACTATGTATTCAACATACGCGAAGCCTCAAGCTGAAAACAACATACCATTAAGGCTACATTTGGGGACTGTTCATAATTTTCTACTTTCTTTATAGAAATGGTGCATATTATATGTTTAAATAATCATGTTCAAAGTAGGTTATCTCAGTATCTCAAACTTTCTTTTTCACTCTAGCAAATCTAAGGTGTGGAACTTGCTCTCCTTAGCTTCTAACAGCAGTGATTTCTCAGTCTGGGGTATGTCCCACATAGAGGCTCACTAGACTCTCAGGAAGATGATGCATTTATATCTGGAAAAAGGCCCCAGATCAGGGGTCTGCCTCAGATATGGCTCATGAGCCATGTCTGGCCAACCACCTGTTTCTGTACAGTCTGTGAACGAAAAACGATTTTTACATTTTGAAATGGTTGGGGGGGGGAAATCAAAAGAACAATATTTCAAGGCACATTAAAATTACACAAAATTCAAATTTAATTATTTATAAAGTGTTATTGCAACACAGACATGCTCATTTATACTGTCGATGGCTATACCACAATGGCTGAGTTGAGTAGCTGTGACAGAGACCATACGGCCACAAACCCAAAAACACTGCAGTTACTGCGTGTTGCGTATGTTGAGCACTGCCCTTTACAGAAAAAGTTGCTGATTTCTGGCCTAGATGATTTTGACATATGTCCTGGGGGCTGGCTTGTCCCACACCTCATTGAAAATTACTGTCATGGTACTTTCATATATTAACAACAGCTGACACTTTCGGTGTTTAATTAATGACACCCAATGGCATATAGTCTAATACCCCAGGTTCTTCAGAGCATAGCATGTAGCTGATACCATGGGGTACATCATCCTGAGCAAGGAAGATCACAAGAGAATACATGGCTCCACCTGAATTTTAAAAAAGTAAACAGGATTGACCAAATGATAAACGTATTGGAGATGGAATGAGGGTGAGGAATGGGGAGTGAAGCACTGTAAGCCAATGGTTCTCAAGCTTGGTTGTGTGTTAGAGTCACGTGGGAGAGCTAAAAGAAATACCACCTGCAGAAATTCTGATTCAATTGGGCAACAGAATTTTTTGACGTTCCAGAGATGCCTCTCCTGCATAGCCAAGCATGAGAAACAGCCACTATGAGGCATAATGATCAAACTGGAATTCCATGCAATGGGGAATAGGACACTGTGAAAGCTCTGGTCACCCTGAGGGTGACAGAATTTGCTATTATCCCCCAATGGCTTAAGGCTTTTGCTTTGAATAAGAGAAAGTGCCAAGAAGCAGGCAAGGTTATCACATAGAAGGAAGAATGTGGATATCATAGTTCAGAAAGGCAAAAAAACTGATAGCCCCACTGCCAAGACCCTAAGATCCAGGGGTGGCTAAAGACTAACAGTGGACAAGGGCAGCAAAGAAATCCCCCTGCCCCTACCATAAGCTTAACACTAAGAAAGAAGCAATAGAAGTCTGCCATGGAGGAGGGGTAGTGAGGGGGCGTAAGTGCGCCGACAGACAATTCCTTCTCTGGCACAGGCATGCGGAGACGGCTCCAACCTGACAATGGAGCACTAATACTGAGAATAACCCTGTAGCACTCCCCATCCTAAGCAAGAGGCAACAGCAGCAATTTCCAGAGAATTTGAAGCCTGTGATACACTGAAGGGAACCATAACAACAAAACTCAAACTCAGCTCACTCCTGAGTAGATTAAATCCGCTCTTCACACTACCACTGGAGCAGAAGCAGCCCATTTCCTGGCATAAATACCATGTACATCAGTCTCTACTATTAGACATACAAAGTACTGCATTTAACAAAAATGTATGGGACACACTCAAAAACTAGGAAAGCAATCCACTGTTAAGAAATAAAGAAATCGACAGAACCAGCCCCAGAGAAGACCCAGATTTTAGAACAACCAGACGGGGACTTTAAAACAACAATAATTCACATGTTAAAGGCACTCACAAGAAAGGTAGACAACTCACATGAACAGATGGGAAATTTTAGCAGAAAGATGGAAACTCCAAGAAAAAGTCAAATGGAAATGCTAGGAATTAAAACACACCCCCCCAAAAAAACATTTCTATCAGAGGTGAAGAATTCTTTTAATGGGCTCACCAGTAACTTGACACAGCTAAGCAAAGAATCAGTCAACTTAATAGACTTTATTGGGGAACAGTGTGTACTTCCAGGACTTTTTTTCCAAGTCAAGCTGTTGTCCTTTCAGTCTTAGCTGTGGAGAGCGCAGCTCAGCTCCAGGTCCAGCTGCCGTTGCTAGAGCTGCCACATTCAATCTTAGTTGCAAGGGACGCCGCCCACCATCCCCTGCAGGAGTTGAACTGGCAACCTTGTGGTTGAGAGCCCACTGGCCCACGTGGGAATCGAACCGGCAGCCCTCGGAGTTAGGAGCATGGAGCTCTAATCGCCTGAGCCACCGGGCCGGCCCCCTATTTAGTAGCTCTTAGATTAGGCCTTGCTAAAATTTGGATTAGGAAACTGGTTTCAATATCTGAACATCCCTTCCAGTTCTGCAATTATCCCGGCGGGCTGGTTGGTTTTAACCCCAGTGTGGCGTAACTGCTCCTTAAAGATTGCTGTCAATAATGAATGTTTAAAGTGTGACGTCTTCACAGAGTACATTACTTGCTAACTTTTTCTGGTTGTGCTTTCATTTTCTGCCATGGCATTCATTTGGTCTCATTTAAATTTTAGGAATCTTCTAACATTGGGAGTTTCATTATTATAAGTTATGCTCATTGATGTAAAAAATTCATTTTTCAGTATTAAGTGTAAACACCCCTTGTAAATAGTGTATCATGAGATTGTATAGCATATTATCATTTGCTGCGATTTTTTAGGTCATGGTTTAGAAACCAGGTCAGATTAAAGTAATTGATGGTAGGGGCTGGGAGACAGGAGAATTTTATAAGGAAAATCCAGTTCCATGTTACCGATGAAAACAGCGTAGCTAGGTACAGATATTCAAAAGCAGTGTACTACTTTTAAACTTAATCAAGTCCAGGACCATCCTACAAGTCATTCACCTCTCCTCTCTCTCCACCATCCCATAAGCCGGTTATTTCTCCACTCTACCTCTTCTGTTGTCTTCAAAATCCCACTACCTACCTAATTGTCCCTGAACTCAAAAAGCCATAGAAGTACTACTTAGCCTGAAGGTCAGTCAGTGTCTCAAGACCCTTACTGACAATGATTGACATTTTCACCTCTGCTTATCAGTGTTGACCACAAAGACTAACACATAACTCATGATTAAGAAATACCCAGCAAGACTGAAAAACCTTTCAGTCTTGAAAAGGTTAGACTTGAAAAGGCTAGACACTGCTTTTTAGTATGATTCGTCAATATATCAAGATAGTTTTCGCTTTTACCAGTCCTCTGTTCCTCTTACAGATCCTTCATCCTCTCGCCCACTATGGGACCCCTAGGCGTCCCTTTCATGGCCTCATTCCCTCTTCCCCATACCTGCCTCTGGCTGTGGTGGCCAGGCTCTAGAAGGTGATCCTCACCTTGTCCATACGCCCTGCACAATTCCCTCGTCAACTTACCCAAGTTGGTCTGTGTGACCACCAGAGCACAGCACAAGTAATCATATATCACTTCCGAGATTAGGTGATGAGAGATCCTGTGGCTTGTTCTCTCTCTCTCTCTCTCTCTCTCTCTCTCTCTCTCTCTCTCTCTCTCTCTCTCCCTCCCTACCCCTACCCCCTCCCTTTCTCCCCCTACTCTATCTGGCGAAAGCTGTGAGTGCACAGCACCATGGAGAGACCCACGTGGAGAGCACTCCCTCCGATGGTCACATGAATGTGCCTGGAAGCCAGTCACCCTCTAGCAGCAGTCAGGTCTGCAGAGACTTGACAGCTCGACTTAACACTGTGAGGCCGTGAGCCAGAAGCAGCAAAACCATTCCCAGATACCTGGACATCAAAAACTGTGAGGAAATAAATGTGTCTTGTTTTAAGATGCTGAATTTTGGGGTAATTTGTTACTCAGCAAGAAATAACTAATAGAAAGATTTGTAAATTCATACTCACTAGAACATAAGCTTCTTAGAAACAGGCAGGATGTGTTACTTCTGTGTCTCTGACAGCACCGTGTCCACTGTAGTTACTCAAATGTTTGCTGAATTGGACTGATGGTGATTTTTCAAGTCCTGTATTGCACGCTTTGCAAGCAGGGGCAAGATATTGTCTATGTCTGTTTCTTGACTTTTAAAAATGCAGTCAATAATGGTCTCTACCTCATGGGATTATTATAAGAATCAAAGAAAATAATATGTTAACATTCTTAGAATAATGCCCAGGCACACTAAAAAGTATTAAATGTTGTTAACTATTACTAAAACTTACTAAAAAAGGAATCCTGGATGTAAATTTTTTAATGTAAGAATTAGTTACAAGCCATGTCAGGATTATGAAATAAATTTAGAAAACTGATTTACGTTCAAGTATTCAGATAGCATATCAAATGAAATGCAATACTGGATGTGTTAATTAATATTAATTGATCTAGCAATCTACATCCTTCAAACCTATTTTCATTTTTCCCAGTCCTACTACAATAAGTACGTGACATGCTCCTAGATTATAGTCCAAGGTTTATATTATAAGAACACAAGCAACTGGATCCAGGTAAAAGTTTGATTCTTCCTACTTGCGTGAAGTTTGGTGAAAAATCTCTTTCTCTTTCAAGGCTTAATCTACTTAGCTAAGGTCACTGAGATTTGATAGTTCTACTGCCACTGTTCACTCTATGATTGATTAATGTTTATTGATAAAAGACTTAGTCATTAAACATACATAATTAGCCTCTCACCTGAACAAAGATAAATTTATATTGTGATAGTTTACTATTGAAAAGTCAAAATCACAGTCCCACAGTCCCACAACTTATCCAGAAATTGCTTTAAATTTAAAACATGTCACCTATTTTTGGTATTGCCAGAGGATATGGATGTATGATTCAAGATATTGAAATGGGAATTTGAAAAACCTGAAGATGACAATTCTGATTTTGGAAAATTACAGCAGTTTCATTCTCAATAAAATATATAGACAAGCCTTTCAAAAAGCAAATTCCTATAAAGTACAAATCATACCAGCCCTTAGTAATTGGCTCTGTACCTCAAAAGAGTACAGGATTTTTTCACATGTATTTCAGCAATAGTAAATTTGGGGGTCCAGCACAAACACTGAAAAGTAACACATTTACAAAACATAAATACCTGTATGTGATATTTAAGATAGCTTTACATAAACTCACCCTCTATACTAGAGCATTTAGGACGAGGAACTTAACCCAACGGGAACTTAACCTAATGGGAAACTAGGGTACAAAGTAACACTGCGAAAAGCACACTTGTTTGGGAGCACTAAGACGAAGGTGCTGGCTATACCAGCAGGAGGTGTGAACAACTACAAATGCACACAGCAGATACCAACGTTTTTTCCCCCTTCTCTTTTTTGATGACAATATTAACACTAAAGTGGCTTAGTAATTATAAAGGCCAAAATGGAGCTATGATAGTGTGTATATGTATATTGTAAAAATAAACAAACATATATTTTACACACACACACACACACACACACACGCATGGCTGACCTTCATTCCAGTGTGAATTCCCAGCTTCCCAATGCTTATTCCCAATAGAAAGAAGGGAGCACCTGCCCCCACATTCTCTGCTGACACAGACAGGAGACAAGCCGAAAGCAGCCTTTGCCTTTTTCCCAGGGACCAGTTATCCCTTTCACAACACCAGCCTGGATCTGTGTTTATCCAGGGATCCTGCCTATTTCTATGTAAAAAATTCTTTTCTAAACCCTTAGCAACCAAATTTGGGTCAGAACTCTAGGTTGGGAGCCAAAGTAGTTGAAGAAAATTAAGGTAAATCAAAAGAATACTTTTCACTGTACATCATTTAAAAAAAAAAGTCAACTTCCCCATAAAACTGAGAGTATATACATACTGACTCTAACTTTAGATTGGGAGGCAGGGATATGTAGAACAATTCAGAGAAACTTTCAGAACGAAAGGAAGCCATTTAAGTCCCTACTTTGGTAAGCTGAAGAAGCACATAACCAATGCACAGCTAACAATTTAGGAATCCTGTGAATCACACTCTTAGGGAAGTGATGGACACAGAAGAGAACTTTGGCAATGGTGATTACGTGACAGAGTTGGAGTCTCCAGATATTAATAATCTACTCTGGAATGAAGGTCAGCCGTGTGTGTGTGTGTGTGTGTGTGTGTGTGTGTGTGTGTGTAAAAGTCCCCATCCTAGTGTCTTCCAGGAGGGAGAAAAAATAAATAGCAGACTGAACTTGGTAGGACTTCTAAAACTGGATATATAGTAAATATGGATCATTAACTTTTACATAGGCAATGGCAACTTAAACTTTTAGAAAGCATTATTATTCAATAAGATCTTGCATTTTCTAACATCTTTTATTTGTTGGACAAAAATCAGTTCTACTCACACATTCTTGGGCTCATTGGAACCAAGCTTTCCTTAAATACATTAGAGAAATACAGTAAGATTTATCATCTATCAGACCTGCCTGAGCTAAAAGGCTACATGGAATAAAAAAAAGGAAAAGGCCCAGAACTAAAGGTCAGGGAAGGTCAGGTCCAGTCCTGCCTCTCTCATTAAATAACTGTTTGATCCCTGCAATGTCACTTCAGTGGTGTGATAGGCGGTATTTCTAAACTGAAGGAGTTGAACAACGTAACTTCTAGCTCTAAAATGTTAAGCTCTCATTATTATCGTTTGTTAAACATGTATTTCTTTCAAAATAATACATACACAAGACTACTTTCTAAAGGTCGGTCTCTAAGATAAAAAGGTCGATATAAAAATTTTCCCACTTCACCTATGGGATAAGACACAAAGAGAAGAATAAATCACACTTGTTAGTCTGTATAAAGAAAAAAATAAAGATGAGAGTACATTCCCCCTTTATTGGTTTTAATTAACCAAAATCCCTGTTAGTCAGATTTCTGCAAATCCTTCACAGTCATTTCTTACATCCAAATCAGTCCTGTTCTACACTATGGCTCCTGTGTAGCACCTGCTTCTCTTGCAACTTTATTATGATGACAAAAATGCCTTCTGACTTAATAACATGTTACCATAATTTGAAAAATGGTAATAAATTTTCAGTTACTAGCTATTAGATTTAAGCAAGTTGCTCTGCTTCAATGTCTGAATGTGTAATATAGGAGTAAACAATCTCTCTCAAGATCGTTGAAAAGATTAAATAAAATACATGAAAGTATGGTCAACTAGTACAAAAAGTGCATTCAATAAACATTTGTGTTTTAAAGGTATGACAATTATCTACAAAAGTTACTTAAACACCCCATTCCCTAGTTAACAACATGTTCACTCCAACAGATGGAGCTGAAAAATAACACCAGTAGAATGTTTACATCACGCAACTATTCAGTATTATTTGAAAAATTCCAGATACATGTATTGAGCATTTACTATGTGCCAGGTACTATAATACTAGGGTTCCAGAATTCAGTGATTGAGACATTGAGTCCACCCTCAAAACCTCAGTCTAGGAGAGACAAATAAAAATTACAATGTAGTTGAAAAATATAATTTTAAAAGCATGTACAAGGAGCAGAATTAGCAGGATGAAGCAAGTTCATTTTGTCTGAAGAGGGACAAGAGGAAGCAGCTTAAAGCATCCTGGAAAAGGGGAATGAGTAGACCTGCAGGCAGACTGGGGTTTTAAGCCTAGCTCAGCCATTTACTAGCTATATGATTTGGAGACAACTTAATTTACCTCTGTGCGATTCTTTGAAAATCCACTTTGGAATTATTCTAAAAATTAGAACTAATACTATGAAAAGTGCTTGATATACCACAGGAAGTCAACAAATGACAGCTGTCTCATTCTAGGAGTGATAGTATTTGTTTTCAATAGACTAAGTTCTAAATGGCACTATAGGTAGCATCTCTTTACTAATGATTACGCTACATATGGGATCACCACCGTCACCAGCACGCAGACGACCACAATGAGCCACATCAGAGTGTTACCACTTCCAAAGTCCACTTTTGGTTGGGATGTGGTTCCTAGCGTGGGGCACACTCACCTGCTGGTGAAAGGTATTTCTAATCTATTTCTTTCTCCATTTTTATCCTGACAAACAGAATTTTGCACACTCACACTCTAGTTATTTCAGTTGTCCCTCATTCCCACCTCAGTCCTAGTTTCTGATGTCCTTTATGAAATGGCAAAGTCTGATGAACAACTGATAATTATGAAGATTGTATCAGGAGATAATTAGAGCTAACCCTGGGATGAAACTATTATTAACCTAATGGTTGACTTGTGGAACTGGAAGCCACTATATAATGAATAGAATCTTTAAGTAAATATTTTGAAATATTGTTAAATTTGGCCAAGAGAGGTAAGTTACATTTACTCTGTGTCCCAAAGCTAATTTTTTCTAAATATCCATTGATGAACTACGCCAGCTGTTAATATATAAATACATATACATATTCTCAAGTCCTTATTTTCATTTCATACAAATAAAGATAACTGATACATTTGAAATATTAACAGTGGACAAATACAAGCAAAACCATAAGTAAAATAAAGCAGTCTATCTCTAAATTCAATTCAATCATGAAATGGTCTTTATGTCAATGTAGTTTTTCAGAACTAAGAACATATTCTTGACCTGAAACCACCGTGTAAGGTCAGTTTGCTCCAAGTTAACCAACCATGTATTAAAAGCGAAGACACCATGAACCAATCTAGAATCTACATTAATTTTATAGTTTCTGCATTCAAGGAAACCAGTGTCTTTAAAGTCATCCTTTGGATATATAACTCCAAAAAAAAAACAACAGAATTATCTCTGAATATCCAAATTCCATATAATGCCAGATTTTAAAATATATCGATATTGTACATATATATATAGACGTTATATATTACACACACACACACACACACACACACAAATATGTGCAAATATGTGTATTATCCTGTCAAGGCAGGTTATATTTGTAATATAGTCTTCCTAGTTCTAATCAGTTTGACATAATGCATTTTGAAATACTAATGTTCTATCAAAATTGGCTGCCTTATACATTTTCAGGAAATAAACCCTGCATATGTTTTCAAGTTTTTAAGTTTTTTTCTGGAGGAGCAGGCACTGAGGAGTCACCAAATTGCAAACAAATCTCTTTCTTACAAACACTTATCTTTAGAGGGTATGTTTTAAATTCAGAACTCAAGAGTATAATATATAAGCATTTACACTTTACCAAAACCATGTTTCCTCACAAAGCAAACCTACAAATTCGATAAAAATATGAGTATTATTGCTCACTTTTACAACTAGAAATTGATGTTAATTATAATGTAGTTAAGTCCAATTTTCTCCTGACCACCTTGTCAAATGAAGGGAAATACACAAAATTATCAAATGTCAAAGCAGCAGCAGCTTGAGGCCACAGGGAGAGAGACAAAAGGAAACAGAAGAGGGAAGAGATATATGGTTAAAACTGAAATGCTTATAATGCACTAGACCTTGGCCCAGCCCGACTCACTATAATCTACTTAATTTGTCATCTATATTTGCAAAAAGATGAACAGTTGAAGCAAATCGATCGTTGTGGGCAGGAAATTTAAGTCCTGCATTCAGTTTGAGATTTGCGAGAAAGAAAAAAAGAGCTAAACATAAAAAAAACATCTAAACAGCAGAACACAGGATGTGTGTGGCCGTCTATGTGTATGGGCACGCGTGGGGGTAAAGGGAGATAATCAATAAAAGCTCACTGTGCTCAAGTCTTAGCACCAATGCCATTCTGTGCGTACTACAGAAGGCAGGGCAGAAGGCGGGGGTGGCGGATTCTCACCACCCACCCCGCCCCCCGCGATTCAGAAGCCTCAGAGTCCGGGTAACGTGTGGCGGGCGCCTGCGCCCCCAGAACCCGCGCGGAGTGGATCTAATTAACACCTTCCTCGCCAGGAGCCGGGACCGCGAAGCCCCGAGGGGGCGCACTGGAGGTGGGGCAGCGAGGAGCGCTTCCTCTCCCCCGCGGGAGAAAGGAGGCACGGGCGGCGCGGCATCCCCATTCCCACCCCGGGCGCATCAATTACCCGTGAGGCTCCTCAGCACCGTCCCGTGGGCCCAGAGGCTCAGGACCTGCTGCACCGACAGGTTGATCATGGAGTGGTCGCCCCCCTCCGCTTTCATCTTCCCCGGGGGGCGCCCGCCGCCCTCTCCTCGGGCGCCGGGTGGCGGCGGCTGCGAGGCTCCGGGGGCGGCGGCGGCTGCGAAGCTCCTCCAGGCCGCCGCCGCCGGGCAGGGCTGCGGGGCGCGGGGCTGGGCGCTGCCGCTGCGGCCGACGGGCCTCCGGGGGGGGCCGCTCAGCGCGTCTCCCAGGCAGCCCCCTCCCCGCCGGGGAGACATTGAGGACAGCGGACGGGGGAGGGGAGGGGACCCGGCGCTCTCCCCGCGCGGCCCCCGAGCTAGGACTCGGGGCGGAGGAGGCCGCTGCCCCTGCCTCTCAGGGGCACAACCACGCCGCGGGGATCGGGCACGAGGAGGCCGAGGTCACGCCGGGAGGCTCCGAGTGATGGGCAGCCGGCAGGTGCGGCCCCGAGGGAGTCCAGCTCATCACCGCCGGGGGACGAGGAGACCTGGGACCCGGAGGCGGCGGCAGCGGCGGCGGCCTCAGCGGCACCTGCCGCCAGCCTGCCCACCCTCCGGCTGCCGACACTCGAGGAACCGCCCCCTCCACCCGCGGCCGCCGGCGGGCCGCTCGTGCGCGCGCGCACGGGTTCCTCCCTCCCCCGCCTCCCCCGGAGCCGCTGCGCATGCTCACTCTCCCTCTTCCAGCGACCCGCCGCCCTCCGACAGCCGGCGGGTCCCAAAGCCCCCGCCTCCCTCCCCAGCGCCGGGCTCGGGAAGCTGACGCCGCCGAGAGTCGGCCCGCAGAGGGGCGGAGGGAAGCGCGGCCGACGTTACTAGCGCCACCGCCGGGTCTCGCTGCTCATTGGGTGCTCCAAGGGAACCACCACCCACAGCTCCCCGCCCCCGGATCCCGGGCGCGCGCCCTGGGAGAGCAGGAGCCCCTTCCCCGGGGCCGCGCGGGGCGCGCGGGGCGGCGGGCTGTGCGGAAGCCCTCGCCCGAGAGGCAATCCTGACCCACTGTGGAAGGAGCAAGGCGTGCTAAAAACTCCGTTAGACGGATTCCGTGATAGTTCAGATCTTTCGCTTCGAATGAAATACTTTTGATAAAGATGTTTGCATCGTTTTTTGAAAGACGTAAATATCTCAACATTTTAGATTCATTAATCTGAACTGTTTGTTTTTCTGAGTAAGTCAGGTGACTTGAATAGCTCACTACTTGCAGACTTATTTGAAAGCTGCTAAAACAGAAATAGACCCCCTTTCTCATTCATCCAGTCCGTCTTGCAACAAGAATTTGGGCCTCCTGCGGTTCCAGAATCCAAAATAACCTTGACCGTAGGGCTCGCTGGTGACCTATTCAATGCCATCCCCTGATCTAGCTCTTATTTCATTGCAGTATTCTTTTTATCTAAATTGTAAAAAGGCTCCGATATTTTTCCCCCTAGGACTTTAACTAGATCTTTCTTTCCATGGTTTGCTGACTTTCTTCATATCCAATATTGGCCCGAGGAGCTATCTAAAATCCAACTATCATGTAGAAAACGAAGCCCCTCCTTGAAATTTGAAATCTTTTAACTTGAAAAATAAAAATTAAGTTTTGGTCATAACATAAATATACACTAACCCCCCACCACCCCCAACTCCATCCTTTTTCAACCCGTCTGCCATTTGTAAAGAAAATTTACAAAGGGAAGTGAAGAAGTTCACTATAGCTAAATCAAGTATATTTGGCAAAACCAGAAGGGGTGAATTACCTGTAAGATGGTATGTTTAGTGACCACTTTAAAAATAATATTTATACATACGTGTGTATATATATATGTATATAGTCAATGTATTGTCTGATGTATTGTCTGTATTGTCTGACAACACAGGAAATGTATTGTCTGACAACACAGGAAAGCAAAATTTTTGCATCACTAATAGGCATTGAGCCAAAACTCAATGTAGAGTTTATCTTCCTCCTAGAACTTAGTAGTAAATAGATTTTAATTAAAGATTATAGAATATCAGACTAAAAGAGACTTTAACGTTTTTCTAAATCATTTTACAGATGAGGAAACTGATTCTGCAAAATTAAGTGACTTGACAGTGGTGACACCAGTTTTTTTTTATTCCTGGTCTGTTAATTCTTTCTAACAACCACGTGGTCTTCTTAACTCACTACTAACTTTAAGATTCTAGATGGGGAGGTGCAGGTTATCTAGTGGTGGTTTTAAGAGAGTTGACATCATACAATTAGTGGTATTAGAGAATGTAACCACATTCAGTGAAGGGTTCATAGCTGGATGTGAGGGCGATCTGGCTGCGACATCTGTCACCCCATTGATCGCCAGGGTTGATTCGGCTGATCTGGCTGGCTAGGCGGATGTCCCCTTCCTCCCTCACCGATCCATGTGCGTCCCTCCAGAAGCTGCGCCTCGGTCGAAGAGGACAACCTTCCCCGATAGAGGAGAGGACCGTCTTCTCGGTCAAGGGTATACAAGTAGCTGCGCTCCCCTGTTAGAACCTCCAAACAAGCTCTCAAGGGTTCATAGCAAACTCTGAGCAGCAGCTCATTAAACTCTAACATCAGGAACTTTTAGTTACTTTACATGGACTCAATTGGAGTTCTGAGTTTTGCACACTATTATTTAAAACAGCAGACATTTAAAATATTCAGAACCTGGGACAGTGCCTAGCACATGGTGTTCAATAAATATTTTGAAAAACTTTTTAAAATTAGTTTCAGGTGTACAAAACAATGATTAGACATTTACACCCCTCACAAAGTGATAAACCCCCGAGTCTACTATCCCTCTCACATCGTACATAGCTATTACAATACCATTGACTATATTCAATAAATATTTGTTGAATGAATACTTGAATGAACTTCATAGAAAGTCAGCATTTTTCTTGTTCCACATAATTTTTAAAAAAGTGTAACCTCAGTGTTGATTTCAGAAAATGAGAAAGTAAGACACAGCGATGAAGCCTCAAGTTGGTAATGCACTTTGATAACTCAGTAACTTTACCCCTGCTTTTCAGTCCAATTTAATTTAATAAGCATTTATTTGGCACCTATTATTTGTGATGTTCTGTGCTAGGCATTATCTGTAGGATTTGAAGATTAATAAGGTTTAGGCTAATTCATTGCATTTAACTTGTGTTTGCTTTGATAAAGCTAATGGTACTCGCTGTGTTGAAAGCCTATATTCTTAAGGGAATTGAACATTTTCCCAATAGCCAAAGTTATGAAACACAAAAATGAGTTAATGCAAATGAAAGTTGTGTGATTTCTTTCCCTGCAGATTTTTGATATTGAGTTAATATGCCAATCAAGGAATGGTTTAGTCACATTCCTGCCAGAAATCAGGAAATACCCCAAATGAATCCTATTATAGAGGTCTCTTTCAACCCTATGCCTTCCTCTTCGAGCTTAGTATTAAAATAAACAACTCACAAACAGTTCCTGGTTTATTACTTACACACAAGTGAGGGAACACCCACCCATAAGTCTTAGCCATCCTATTAATTGTCCAGATAGGGCCCAGAATAAAGCATTTAAAATCAATTAGAGTATACAATGGTATTGATCCTTTGAGAACAACATCATCGAGGACATTTTTTCCTCCACTTTATTATCTTTCTCGCCATACAGTACTATATCACAGTCACATGGCATAGGCAACCTAATTTCATCTTGTTATACATTTCAGCAGTTCTAAATGCTGGGTGATGGGGTGAGTTCAATAGATTCCTTGTATGGAAAATGTGGTTTAAACAGTGGCTCCAACTCTAGCTCTAAAATGGGAGAAATAATAGTATCTCTTTCTTCAGATTTTTGGTGTCCTTTAAATAACACAGAGCTTCTTCCTCATGCCAGGCTTTGTGCCAAGTACTATATATTAGCTCATTTAATTTTCACAAAAGTAGGTTGAAATTTGACACTTTTCAACTATTTTTTTTCCAGATGTCATACTTGCACCTACACTTCTGCTGGAATCTTGTTTGGAGAGAGAGAGAGAGAGAGAGAGAAAGAGAGAGAAATTAAAATTTAAAAAAATCACTACTGATTGTTTTTGAAGAAGACTATAAAATTCAGTTCTGAGAAATGTCAGAAATGAGAGGAAGAAAGAGCCATGCCTATGTATTGCACCGAAATTTACATGTTGAAATGCTCCTCAGAACACCTATTAGAATGGAGACATTTCCATCACAGTAAATCAGATTAAAAAGGTAAAAAGTATTTTCCTTCTGTGAAAGCTGTGATTCTAAAAACAATATTGCAAAATGATATTGTGGAAATCCAACTTCTAAATATAGTTAGTCTACATACCAAAATTAGAATCATTCCAAATTGCCCACCTAGGCAATTTAAAAAGCTGAAATTTCTGTGACAGGAAATACAAGGCATTTTCATTAACGTCCTGGAATTAATGACATTTGGTCATGATCTCTCACTCCTTTAATATGCTGTTTAATTCTGCATCTTAATATTTTATTAGAATTGCGTCATCAATGTTGTAAATGAGACTGATCTATAGTTTTCTCTTTAGAGTCAGGTTTAATTTAGGGTTTTTTTTTTCCCCTAATTAATGTCATGTTGGCTTTATACAGAATAATTAGAAGCTCTTCTTATTTGGATTTATCTTTTCCTTAAGTGTTTGGTGGAATGTAAACAACTATAAAACTGTTGTTGACACTTGGGGGAAGCAGCTCTTTGTCAATTTTTTATATTCAGTATTTTTTTTCCTATGGTAATTAGTCCTTTCAGATATTTTTTTCTGTTTCTGATTCCTTTTTATGTTTTTTTTTTTTTTTCATTTTGACCTACCTTTATATATCTAATATAATTAAAAAAATAATTGCAGTGCTAATCAATACCTCCTGTAATTCTTTTAATTTCTCCATCACGTTGCTTATTTTGCTTTTTGGCACTTTTTTCTAATTTCATCTTAATTATATTTGCTAATCATTTTAGGTTTCCCAATTGACCTGGTCTGGATGTATTTATCAGTTCTCCATGTTTCTGTGTATTAATTCACCTTTTGTTCTTTTTATCGTTATCAGTTTCTTCTGCTTTCCTTTTGATCGTTCTGTTATTTTCTGTAAATTCCGTTAATTGCCTCATTCATTTATTTTCATTTTATCTTGTTTCTTAGTACCGATGTTCCTCGGCTTACGATGGGGTTACCTTCCAATAAACCCATCATTCGTTGAAAATATCATAAATTGAAAGTGCATTTAGTATACCTAACCTACCGAACATCATAGCTTAGCCTAACCTACCTTAAATGTGCTCAAAACACAGTAGCCTACAGCTGGACAAAATCATCAAACACCGTGAATACCCTGTGAGAGTATCGTGAGTTTAGCCTCCTGATCCTGCAGCTGATTGGCAGTTGCAGCTCGCTGCCTCATCCCGAGAGAGGAGCATACGGCACATTGCTGGCCAGGGAAAGGATCAAAATTCAAAGTGTGGCTTCTATTGAAGGCGTATCACTTTCGCACCATCATAAAGTCGAAACATCATAAGTTGAGCCATAGTAAGTCCGGGACTGTCTGTATGAGTTATTTACGTTTGAATGTGCACTGAGCACTGCTTTCCTTGTATCCCGTAGTTTTTGATACATAGTGTTTTGTTCACATTTTCCATCGTTATCTTCTAGAAATTCTGCCATTTCAGTTTTTATTTCCACTTTGAAGTTATTTAAAAGAGAGGTTATTTTAAAAGTTTCAGCTTTCAGGGGGAGGAGGTTCTATATTTGTTAGCCGTTCGTAGTTTAATTACAGTGGAGTCAAAAAATGTTACGTACACTATTTTCACTGTGGGGCATTTACTGATGTTTTCTTTGTGGCCCAGTATGTGGTTAATTTTGGTTGCACACACACACAAAAGGTATATTCTCTGTATTTAGGGAATAGTGTGGTATATACGAAAATGATCTGCCATGTTTATTATGTTACTAAAGGTCTATAATCTTACTTAATTTTGTTCACTAGATCTGCCATAGGTTTTGGGAGCCCATGCGGCACAACAAAGAAACTCAAAATCTCATGGATTTAAACAATAAACCTTATTACCTGCTCATGGTGCATGAGAACAGCAGATCGATTGCTGTTCACCTGGAATCTGCTTGGTTCTGCTCTGTCCAGCTCCAGGGGTCTTTTTCTCTCAGATGTGGGGCTGAAGGAGTAGCCACTCCTAGCATCATGCTGTTCTCATGTATGGGGCAGGAACCAGGGCCACAAGTGGGGGGCTTGCCTTGCCTGCAAAATTTAAGAGGACTCCAAAAAACACAGTGATCAAGATAAATAATATTCTAATTCAATATTTTTTAAAATTAAAATTAATTTTAATCCATGATGAGCAAAACATCAAAATTTAAAAAGAAAAACGGTATCTGACCCTGCAGTTGCGTGATGCTGCCTCCCCCATCTCACCCTGATCTCAGTCCTGGAAGGAACAAGAAAGGCAGGGCCAAACCATGCAGGTCCATTGGAAGTTCGTGCTCAGATATGGTCCATGTCACATAGACTCACATTTCTTTGGTCAAAGCAGAAATGGTCAAGCCCAAAGTGAATAAGATAAAAACGTATTATATATTCCGCCTACAGGGAAGGATGGCAAAGGTGGGTGGGTGGAAACAAAAAGTAATTTGAATAAATAATGCACTTTAATACAAGCTGAGTGAGGTCAGACTCCCACAATGATATATTTCTGCCTATTTCTCTATTTGTAGTTTGGGCTTTATGAGTTTTGAGTGTATATTTTTGGTACACAGATATTCAAGTATGTTAGATTTAATCATGGTTTTGTTTTTTTTAATTAAAGATGTCAATTTGTATTACAGAATGTTTTTACAATTTAATTTAATCTTGCCTAATGTTAAGGGTCATGACTTTAGAAGAAATACCAACTTTCGTTCTGTTTGTATTTGCCAAGCGTATCTTTGTCCATTCTTTGTCAACCTTTCTGAATCATTTTGTTTCAGGGATTCTCTGTTGAGTTTTACTTTGTGATGCACTTTGAGATTCTTATCTCAATAGAAGAATTTAAACTATTTCTACTTGTTGATATAATAGGTATACAGTATTAGTTATATCAAATTTATATTATTCTTTCTATTTTTGTTGCTTCTTTTTAAAAGGAACTTCATTGGTGTGGTTTGTGTTGCCTTTGTTTGGCCCTTATAATTTGAAAGGGTTGTTTCTGCTTTTTTTTTTTTTTTATCGTAATCTCTATCATCATAACCGGTATAAACTTTATCCTCCAAACAGAGAGTAGCTATTGATCCACTCTAAGCAGTCCTAAACTATAAACTTCTCTGTCTTCACACCTTTTCTTCCTCCTCTTCCCATCAGATTACAGTAGATTATATATTTTTTGTCCTTTACCTCTACTACTAAACTAAGTGGGTCTAATCCTACTTTGGTTGCTTTACCAGAAATGAACATTAGGCAAATTACTTCACCTCACTAATCTTTAGTTTCCTCATCTATAAAATGGGAAATATATATGTTTGATCTATATTATTCATTTATATATTATATATTTAAAATGGAGTCTGGAGCTAAAAATGCTCAATAAATGCAAGCTTTTATTATTGTTGCATTTAAATATTAATAAATTAAAAAAAAACTATATAGGAATGTCAACCTTCTAAAGAATATTTCTCCTAAAGAACAAACAAAATGGACTTGTGAAGGACTCTCTTAATAGGCAAGCATCTACCTCTATTTTCCCACTTTTTTTTTAATGTAATATATTCCCATGGCTGAAAACTCTTCATTTGAAGTGTGTTCAATGAAAAGTCCCCCTACACCCCTGTTCCCCAACCACTTAGTGCTTCTCTGGCAACCAACATGATTAGCTTTGCTTGGATTTTTCCTGAATTTTAGCCACTTAAAATATCTTTTTAACCCAAGCTATGAAAGATGAAGAAAACATCACATTTAAACTTCTTCCCCTTTCCCCTTTCCCTCCCAACTGCTGTCAGTTACACAATATTATTTCATCATTGACATTAAGAATGCTTATGGAAACTTTTGTTGTTGCTTTTTTTTTATGGTCGAACGAAAATTTAAGCAAGTAGAAAGTTAAGAAGTCAGGGCTCAGTTCAGGGTAAGGTGGAGTAAACAAACCTCATTCAGTGTCCCCTGAGAAATGTAGCTACTGAACATAGCATGCAGGGAGTAGTTTGGAAAGTAAAGAGGAGCAGGTGCATTGGGGAAGCAGATGACAATATAAAGTGTGATCAAACAGGCCATTAGTTTCTTGTGTCTTTTCCTCTGTGTCCCCTGGGGGGACAGCATAGAACACGGACATGGACATAGGTGACAACAGAGAGAGCTCCAGGAGAAGTCCTCTTGTTAGGGCTTCAGGAGAAGTAAAAAGATTTCCCTATACCCAGAGAGAGTGGGGAGAATCACCCGCTTTCTTTTTCTTTCCTTTGTGTTCACTCCCTAAGGTGCTGTAGCTTTGGCAGCTGCAATGGCATTACATAGGAGACTGCAGGAGGTCAAAACTTGGAGAAAATTTCTTCTCTGGTTGAAAGAGCTGTGGTCCCACAAGGATGGGACAAACCCTGCCACAGACACCAAGTCTAATGCCACTTGACTCCAGATCCCTAAAACCTAACTGCTGTTCTCCTACACAGCCTCCTTGTGTTTGTAACACATTTGAGTCTCAAAACTCACAAAGGCTGTGGAAGAAAACCTGCTTGTTGAATCAGTTTTGTGGCAGAGACTTTATTCACCAAAGTCTCTTCTTCCCTCCCTCCTGTGCACCCAACTAGATACATTTCTCAGACTCCATGGTAGTGAAGCATGGCCATGGAATGTGCACAGATGTGTACCACTCCCAAGCCTGATGTATAAAAACCGCTCACAACTGTTCCTTCATACTTTCACTCTTCTGGTGAAAAGAGGGATAATGTTACCCAAGTATCCTTGAAAGCCACATGTTGAAGATTTCAAAGCCGCCATCAGCCCAGGTTCTTTGTAAAGATGCATGGAACCAAGCACAGAGGACCCCTGGTGACCTGTAACCCACTTTGAACTTTCTCAGTGTTGACCTATTGTATTTTGAAACTTTGGTTTCAGCAATTTAGCCAACCTGATTAATATTTCAATGCTTCTCTGATAGGAATACGTTATTTTGATTGATGTTTCCAGTGATCCTATTTCCTGAAAGTCTATTGGTGAATTCAATTTAATAATCAAATTTAGATAATCCAAACTTTCTGTCAGACCCAAACAATACAAGTAGGTCTTGTTTACCCACAAAATGCTGCTGTCCAAGAAAAAATCTTGCAGCTAGTGGAGGTCATTTCCTGGAGAACTCATCCAGACCACCTTCCTCCACCCATTTTGTCTCATTTTTTACGTCATATGCAGAATGAATGTTACCCTATACTCTACTCCATCTTAAAGTTCTGTCCACTTAAGTTACATAACCAACCTATCATAGATTGAATTCAGCTGAAAATTGTTTTTTGCATTTAAAAAATAAAATTCTGAATGTACACTTTTCCAATGGCCATTTTTGATACCATCTTAGATAATATAACTTTTTCCAGTTCATAGAGTACACATCTGGGGTAACTGGAAATATAATGAGAACATCTGGCCCATTGAAAAAATATGAAACTGGACCCAAGTTTACAATTTTCATAATTTTTCTTTTATTATATTAATAACATGTATTAAGAAATAGAAGACATTGTTTCTACCCTTAAAGACCTTAACATCAGTTTAAGGGAAAATAAAACATCTGTTAGAAACAATAAGGCAACAGGTAACAAACACCCTGGAACTGAATACATACTAACATTAGCTATATGAAACATATATATATATATATATATATATATATATATATATATATATATCTCATATGTATAAATGATTATGTATTTCATATATGTACGTATATGATATATGGATAATTCATGTATCATTTATATACACATATGATGTAATATTATATTATGTATTATATGTAATATGTTTAACACTATATGCATTATATATTATATGTAAAATGTATGACATTACATAATATATTTGTGTACTCAGTAAATACATTACATATATAATATAAGTGTGTTCTCAGTTACATATATATATATATATTTCATAAATGCTAAGGGAATTATAAAAATAAGATTGGGTGAACCAAGGCCTTCCTCATAACCAAGGTCATGTGACCCAAATCCAAGTTTGAGAAATGGTTGTACCAACTAGGGCACTCAGCTGCCTCTCTTAGTTTCTCCACCTTTCCTGATGACCAAAGAAATGGAATACGTACAGTTTTTAAAATCAAATGAACAGCTGCTGATTGAGCAAGACACTGAGTTGGACAATGGTGAAATAGATGTCATCTCGTAGAATTAGGCCAAGGATTCTGTGTAACCAACAAGTTGCACAACAAATGCAACTTCCTCTCTGCAAACAGGGAGCATTTCTTGCTTCTCCAAGGGAGGCTCTTCTTTTATTTTGACCTCCTTATATTTGTTCTGGATTTCCAAGTTCAAATAAAGTACAGTTTAGTATTTTACTGTGAAATATGATGCACATAGGACAGCAGAAGGATAAATAAAGAATTTAATTTACTCCAAGGTGAAGATCAGGAAGTGAAAAAATCTTGGTCCATCTGTCATGAGAGGCCTATTTAAAAATATCTCATTTCAAACAAAGTAACTTTTTGGTAATGATCTTTTTTTTCCTTTATGTTATGTTCAGAAATTGGAACTGGAATCTCTGGGAAAATTACTTAAAGTAGGGACAAATTAAAAGATCTTTTTGCCTTTTGCTTTTCCTCCTTCCTTTCTGAATTTCTGAACATAATATAAGTAGATTATTCAGCATTTTGAAATCATTGTTTATTCCTTTCTATTTTTTGTAAGTCTTTGAAAAATAAAGCCTTTTCTCCTCGTGCATACTGAGGTCTAAGATATGAGGAAGAATATATAAATCTATGTATTTAAATTTACTTACTTTGAAATTGCTTAGTGGGCATCAATTGGAAGAACACCACTGAAAATTTCATCATTGCATCAGTGAGTAGCCAGTTAGAGCTAACCATTTAGGTATCTGGGAAAGAATTGATATATAACACAAAATGAAAATAAATTAAATTAATGAAAATAAAGCTATGTCGAAAAGCTTGCCTGGTTTGAAGTCATCAAGCATTTATACCAACAAGATTAATATTTTGTTCGAACTTAGTGTGTTTTCCTCTCTCATTTGGGCACTTAAGATTAACTTTGATAAATATTTGGCACACTTTTTTAAAATGCCCTCAGTGTTGCTAATGTTTATAATTTGAGGGTGGATTTGGTGTTTGTAAATAGTCAGAAGTTGTTGTTTGTTGTCATGTCAGTTAAGTGAACAGCCTGGGAAAATATTTCTTTTCATCAAAAATGAGGTGTGCCATACATAGGTGGTGAAACCTTTGTCTGCATAGTTTGGGACTACCTGGTTTGGAAGAAAATTTTAAAAGTTTTTGAAGTAATGGCAGTATTATTAGAATAAGAATCTAACCTTTCAGAGTGTCTTCTCTGAAGCATATTAATTTGGAACTATAAATGATAGTAAATCATTAAAGTATACAGTCTATTACTTTATAGTCACATCTCTTGAAATCTTTCATTTGCATTAGATTTGGTCTTTTATGAAGATATATATCATCTCCAAATTGTTTAGTCTGTCCCTCTCCCTGGAGATTTTATTTACTTTCTGCATTTAAATATGCACACATAAGTCCTATTGAGAAAGAACATTTACTTCATTATATGCATGGTTTTTCTAGGATTACTTTTTCTTTTCCTGCACATCAAATTGGTCACAGAATAATATAATATGTGACAAGATGTAACTCAGCTCTCCCTGTGGGGTAGACACCATGTTAAGCATTTTTCACGTCATATTGCTAACAGTGCCTATGAGGATAGTGTTAGCATCTTCACTTTAAGGATGAGGTAACTGAGTGTGTTAGTTTGCTAGGGCTGCCATAACAGTACCACAAACTGGGTGGCTTAACACAACAAAATGTATTTTTTCACAGTCCTGGAGACTAGAAGTCCAAAATCAATGTGTCAGTGGGGTCATATTCTCTCAAGGTTCTAGGGGAGAATCAGTTCTGTGCCTTTCTCTTGACCTCTAGTGTTGCCAGTAATCCTTGGCTTGCCTTGGCTTACAGCTGCCTAAATCCAGTCCTTGCCTCATCTTATTATGCTCATCTTCCTTATATGTGTGTCTTTCTGTGTCCTCTCCTCTTCTTACAAGAAATTCATTCATAATTTATTAAGAGCCCACCCTGCTGCAGTATAACCTCCTCTTCACTAGTTAAATCTGCAATGACCTTATTTTCAAATAAGGTCACATTCAGGGAGTCTAGGAAGGATGTGAATTTGGGGGGGCTACTATTCAATCCAGTACATGGAGACTTAGGTGAACTTCTGCATGTTAAATAGCCCAGTCTGGGTGGCTCCAGGATTCAGGGAGAGGGTCCATCAGAGCCTGTCCTAACTGATTCATTATTCTGCCCATGTTCGTTGCCTCAGCCCCTCACCACTCCTTATCTATGTGATCTTGTTTCCGGTCCCAGATCACTATTGAAGCTCTGCTCCCAAAGGTCCTCATCTTCTTCCCCATTTAGCTTCTTCCAGCACTGATGACATCCTTCTCATTAACCACTCTGCTCCCTTAATTCTCTGGCAACACCGCCTGTGTCTCGAGTTATGGGCCACGTGTTCCCTCTTGCATCAGCTCATCTTACTTATCCTATGCCCTAAATGTGGGTGCTTTCCAGCTCACATTTCTCTTCCTTTCACATTCCTTCTTTTAGAAATATCCCTCATTTTGGCATCAGCTGTAACTTCTATGCCACTGAGTGCTAAATCTGTCCCGTCTACTTCTCCATGCTGTTCTCTTCCCGAAGCTCCAGTCACATGCTTCCCAACTTGTTTTAGGCAAGAGATTCAACTATCATCTCTACCTAAGCTTGCTCAAGATCAGACACTTTCTTCCTTGACTATCTCTTATCCATCCTCCCTCTTTTTAATAACACTGCCCAAGTTCAAGTCCTCATTGCCTCATGGAAGGATTACTACAGCAATGCCCTAGTTAGCTTGCCAGGCTCCAGTCTCCACCCTTCCAGGATACCTTTCATAAACTTGCCCAAGAAATCTTCCCAAACTCAATTTTCATCTCTGTATTCCTCTGCTCAGTGATTCGCTATGTTTCATGTTTAAATACTCTGACTTCTTTTTACTAACCATGCTCACCCAGTATTAGTCTCCATGGCTTCCAACATGCACTTATATTCTAGCAAGACTAATTGCTTCTCTGCAAAACTGAGTGTACTCTCATCACCACATTTTGGTTTGTTTATATTGTTCACTTAGCTATTTATCCTTTCAAATCCCATCTCTTCCTTCAGGCCCCAAATCAAGCCCCACATCTCTAAAAAGTTCTCTCTGACCATTTCAGCTTCAGTTCATTTCAGTGGAGTCCCAAGAAGGAAATGACAGAAAAGTTGTCAGAAATGCAAGATGTTCTCTCTGTGTGTGTTCTCTGTTCTTAGCTTCCGTGTTTACATTTGTTCTGTTTCTTTCTCCTCAATCTCAGAACTTTTGAAAATCAACATACACATCACTCTGCACTGTCCTGCTTTATTACAGCCGTTTTATATCTCCTCCCAACTGTTTTACAAGGCAAGGGAGGGCAAAGGCCACGTCTCATCTTTTTTTTCTATAACACCTAATACTTATTGAATAATTTTTGCTTGATTCACTTAATTTAATGAAGTTTCACAATTGTTTGAGAGTGGATTTCTTATAGAAGTGCAGAGAAACCAAATTTCCAAAACTTAACGTGTTATACAAAGTGGTTTTCTAAGCTAAAAATATTTCACCCTAGGTAAACAGAATCTGCAATATGATTGTAAAGGTAGTTTTCTCAATCATATGTGGAAAAATTAATTATCAGGACATTTTAGGGTTGTGTTAACTGTCTGCTATCTGTGGTGTTCAAGACAGAACTACACAAACCAATAAAAATTATATTGGTTATACTGGAAAAATTTTATTTAGCAGTATGAGTGTATGTCATTCCTTTTGCCTTAGTCACTAAAAATATGTTATGTAAATTCATGCTTACCCCAAAGCAAATTTCTGAAAACAGAAGTCATTGACGTGCAAAAGTCAAAAAATGCTGTTTTATTCTCACAGTATTAAAATTATTGACTGCACTGGAAACAATAGTAACGCAAATAAAACTTGATTTCCTTTCCAAATACAACACAAAGGGATTAGAATTAAACACTATTCTGAAGGTATCAACGAATATCAAATTGTATGCATTTTCTGGTAATATACTCTCTCAACTCAGGAAAATATACTTAAAGTTTAACATTAAAGCCTCAAAAGAGTAGAGATAATCTGGGTCACTCTACATTCAATACCTTAGTGCAAGTTTACAGCTGACATGGACCCTTAGATTGAGGGTCTAAAATAGAGAAGGGCTCTCCTCCCCAGGCGAGGCCAAAGAATATACTGATCTGAAGAGGAAAGTTGTTTGTGGGAGAAAACCTCCCACAAGCCATATTCATTTTTGTGTTTTGTACGTCTTTAACAGAAACTTGATTTGACAAAACTATGTTAGGAGTTTGGTGTTAGAATGATCAAGAGGTTTCACAGAATTCAAAGGCTGGGATTCAGCTGGAGTTCTGGGAGGAAGTGAAACCAGCAACTAACAACTGACAGACTCCAGGAAGCTCTGTGGGTCCATATCTGCGTCTCCCTTGTTCAGTTCCTTTTGCCTTATTTCTTTCTGAAGACTTCCTTTCTCTGGTCTTTAGTCCACAAACTGGGCTATAGTTGCAGGCCTCATGAAGAGGCACATTTAACTCTTGGTCTTGACTGGGTGAGAGTATAATTGGCCCATTCGGTTCATGTTGTGATGGCCAGGGAAAAGATTACCTACTGTTAATTTGACTTCCTGGAGACTGTTTCTGTGGTTTTTCTTGTAACAGATTACTTAAACATAGTTTTGAAATGCTCAGTTTTGTGACCTGCCCAAATTTTATCAGGGGCAAGAGAAGAATTAAGCATACAAAATACGTTTAAAGTAACAGTAGAAGACAAAAATAAATGTATTCCATGATTATTTCCCTGAGTCATGCTTGTTCAACAGTAAAGTTACATTTTGGATAGGGAATTGTGAAATGGGCAATTTCCATAGAAGAAGAGTTATTATGAATTTGACAGATATTCTAGAAATAGATGTCTACTGGAAGTGAAATTTGAATAGAGCTTGCTGCTAAAATTTATGTCTTCAGGAAATGCGATCACAAATGTCATGAAAATATGTTAAAATGAAAGCTAATATTGTCATATTACATGCAAACGAAAAAATAAAATCTCAAGGAGTCTCAAAAAAAAGAAAATTACATACAATATAATACTAGATTAAAAATGAATTATACAATTTTTATGACATCAACTATAGAAGATTGAAAAGACCACCCCAAATTGTCAATTTTGGTGATTTTTGGGTTGTATGATCATGGGTAATTTTTGTTTACTTTATACTTTAATGTTGAAGCTATCATAAATGAAAATTGTTACTTTCATAATTTTAAAAGATTATGTTTATAAAGGAAGAATACCTCTGCAGTAGGAATATTACCATAATAGTGAAATGATGCTTTGATTATCTGATACTACATTACTAACGTATAAATTTTAAATAACACGGGTTGCTATATTGGACAAAATCAATGCTGAAGACCATCCAGGTTCCTTTTAGGTAATCTTTTTCCAGTTGAATATCCAATTGTTCTAGCACCTTTCATTGAAGAGATTTTCCTTTCCCCAATGTATTGCTTTGGTGCCTTTGTTGGAAATTAATTGGTTGTATTAAGCATAAGTCTAATTCCGGGCTTTCTATTCTGTTCCATTGATATTTGTCAGTCCTTATGCCAGTATCACACTGTCTTGATTAATGCTGCTTCAGTAAATTTTGGGTTCAGGTAGCACAAATTTGTTCTTCTTTTTCAAAATTTTTTGTGTCTTTTAATCCAGTAACATGGCATATTTGTCCATTTATTTGGATTTTCCTTAATTTCTGTCAGTAATATTTTATAATTTTTTAGTGTAAAGGTCTTGAGTTTTTTAATTTATTTTTATTTAATTTATGAAAGTGTTTTGTGTTTTTCCTAATTGCTCTTGTAAATGGCTTTTTAAAATTTTATTAGGAGCAAATCAATTGTTTTGTTGCTAGTACATTAAAAAATTGATTTTGAAATATGGACAGTGTGTCCTGCAACATTCAAAAATTTGCTTATTAGTTTTAGTAGCTGCTAATAGATTTCCTAGAAATTTCTACATAAACATTATCCTCTTTATTTCATTTTCTTGTCCTATTCTATTGGCTAGGCGCAGGGGTGTCCAAACTTTTTTCAACGTTTTTTACCAAGGGCCATATGCGGTAAAATACACAAACAGCTGGGCCACTTGCTCGAGGTAAAGTACGTATTGCCTCACTTGGTTTATTTAAGTAAACTGAATATAGTTTTGGAATTTGCTGCGGGCCAACTAAAAATGGATTGCAGGCTGCAGTTGGCCCGCGGGCTGCTAGGGTCTCCATTACAATATTAAGATGAGATATCTTTGCCCTTTACTCAGTCTTAGAGAAAAAACATTTAGTCTTTTACCACTGAGCACTATATTAACTGTAAGGTTTTCATAAATATCTTTTATCATGTGGAGGAAGATTTCTTCTACTCTTAGTTTGCTTAAAGTTATTTTTTTATATCATGAATGCGTTTTTAATTTTGTCAAGTGTTTTTTTATGCATCTATTGAGAAGATCCTATGATTTTGTTCCTTTATTCTGTCAATATGATTAATAATATTGATTGACTTTTGAATATGAAAACAATCTTGCATTCCTGTGATAAACTCTACTTTTTCGTAGTGTATCATTCTTTAAATATATTGCTGGACTCAGTTTGCTGACATTTTGTTAAGGAGTTTTGCATCTATAATCATGAAGAATATTTCTTTGTAATTTTCTTTTTTTAAAAAAAATTGTATATTATTTAGATTAAAATGTATTGTATAAAATTTATTTTTCTCACCCAAATTAATGGCAATCATTTCTATATTATTCCTATATTTTAAAAATTCCTATTTTTCTAGGTACAAATCAAGATAACGCAGTGGGTATGGTCATGGAGAGAGAACAGTCAAATAGATAGTCAATATTCTTGGCCCCGACTCTGTTTTGACCGTGGAACAGAAGTGTTCAACGTACACCTGCTGGAAAGCTTATGACTCAGTTAAGGTGTAAATTCAAGAAATTAATGTAAATAACAACAAAATGTGAAAGAACAGTGGATTGCTTTCTATTCAAACTTCAATTTTCTCTTTACACTCACTTCATGGAGACAAAATTTACTCTGAAATCTCTGTGAGCTCACACTTTCTTCTGCCCTTTGGAATTTCTTTAACTGCCCATCAGATATTATTAACAGCACTTAAAACACCTACTAGTCAATGGCTAGTCCTGAACTTTTTGTAATATTTAAAAAATATTTTTCTTCTTCCCACACCTCTCCAGCATTTACTTCTTCAAAAACTAGTAGCTAATACCTAATAATTTGATTCATGGCAATAATAATGTTATATTCAAAATGATTTAACTAAAATATCCCCAGAGTGCCACCAACAATGCTTTCTCCTGAAAAGAGAGGTCATCAGTCTACGGCCATACCACCCTGAACTCCCCCGATCTCGTCTGATCTCGGAAGCTAAGCAGGGTCAGGCCTAGTTAGTACTTGGATGGGAGAGGTCCTCTAAGAATGAAAGTTCAAACAGTGGCCATTTCACAGGTGTTTAATGTTTAATGCATTCAATGGAAGACCCACCGGAAATATTCAGGGATTAAGTGACCCATACACACTTTACAGCTTTTTCTCCAAATATCAAAAATAAGGATAAAACCTATTTTCAAACCCTCTCTTAGATATTTTCAGTGGTTTCTAAAATACTTTTAGGGAGTTCTGGCTTATACGAGTATGTATAGCTTGATACGTGTATCTACCATTATATTAAAATAATATTTTATATAAATATGTTAAGCAAACTTATGTTACTTGACTTCTGGTCTATTAAAGTATTTTTTAGTTATGCTTGAGATGTTTTCACCTAATTTCATAGCTCCAATTCTCAAACTTCATCAAGGAAAAAGATACAGGACCATCAGCAATGCACAGACATTAAGAAAAATGTGAAGGGAGCTTTGTACATGTGGATGGAAGCTCTATGTCTTTTTTCAGGGTTTTGACTTAGTCTTCTGACCAAAAAGGTTGGCAAAGAGTATGTTGGGATTGGATATGTCACATTGGTACCTGTTGGCATGGCTTTGAGTGTGAACTGTTCTATGAATGAGTCTACCAGGTATTAAATACCAGGTATTAAATATCGTAGTATTTAATAACTATGAGGTGCTGTTCTCAGAAAACATCTTTAAGATCCTGAATAATGTGTTTCATTGTTGGAACATTAAGTATTTCTTTATACTAGTTCTCAGTGGTTAGTTGAGATCCTAGATTACCTTGCTGAGCCCTGAGGAATTTCCCAGGAAGTTTCATTTAAATATCAAGTTTGGTGCTAAATTCATGGCTTTCTCAAATCAAAATTTATGCTAAACATAAGTATTTTCCATCTTGTCACATAATTCAACTCTGCAGTGAAGCTGCCAGCTACAAAGAAGTCATCAGTGGTGTGGCCCTGGAGATTTTTCCCCAAGGGTTCTTTTAAGAAAAAGGACACTGTTTTATGAACAACAATGAAATAATTAAAACAAAATCTGTTAATGCGCTACAAAGAACAAAAGCTCAACCAGCTATAAAGTTATTCTAGCTAACATTTAAATCATTATTTAAACCATCTAAACATAAAATCAGTATTTGCAGAGGTTCGTAAACATTTCAGAAGCATCACACCAGCTTGTACATTGAGAGAGACAACTTTCCTTCCGTTAGTTTGCTTTTTTTAAAATTGTTTTCCAATGATATTGTTGCGGTTTAAAGCAGCTGTGATCGACAGGAAAAAGAACAAACATCTTTCATTGCTCCCAAAATTACAGATGCTTCCACAGCAGACACCACTTTTGACAACTATGTATTTAAGGCAGAGGAAGAACAGAATGTGTAGATATCTTGGGATTTTTTTCTCTAAAAGTCTAGTTACGATGACTTGCATTTAGGGACAAAGTCTACTAGACATAGTCTAAGTCAGACCACACCAATGCTCCATGTTCTTTCCCCACTTCTTAATTACAGTAGTGGGAAATTTCACAGCCAAATTTCTGCATCAGGTTCAGAAGGTAGAAAGCCTGCATTTTTCTCTGATCTTGAGATTCATCGATGAACCTCACCAATACTGGAGATTACCCTTCCCTGCTATGTCTACCATATTATCAGTGATGGTGGAAAAAGGCGAGTCTTTCACTTCCCTGTGTCTTCCCAATGGAGCTCTTGCAGATCTCTAGCAACTGTTGCTGCGATGTTTTCAGATTGATGTATTGACAGCTATTCTCAAAGCACTTTCTCAAAACTGCCTCATCAGAATGTAGCCAGCACCCCAGTAGTGTTTGACATTACCATAAGAAAAGAGACCTTTTGAGATTTTTGTCAGCCTAATGTTCATGCAGACACGAGCTTTGTAAGAATCAAACTTCAAATGAAGACTTCCGGTAAACGTTTTCATTCTCTTCAAAGTTTAAGGATAAAATTTCTGCACCTGTTTCTTTACCTTCTTCCTCTGCATTGGAGTTCTGAGTATTGCTGTTGTTTATTTTTGTGTTTGTTCCTGTTTAGAAGTTTCATCACTCTTTTCTATCTGTGTGCTGATTTCATCACTCAATTATTTTTTCATTTTCAATGTCTACCATATGAACTGTTTATTCAGATGACTGGTAAAATCAACTATTGTGGGCACAGCATAGTCTCAAAGACTCTCCTATAAGTACTAGTTCTACAAAATATAGAGCTCTCCCAGTCTTTGGTAATTATGTTTACTTAGCTAATTAGGTGTTTTATCTTTTAAGTCAGCTTTCCTACATATCTTCACCCACTTCTGGCTTCTGTCCAGATCTTGCAAGAACCTGAAGATGGTCAGATTGAATTGCATTGCCTTCCATTTCAGTTGGGGGTTGTCTTAAAGTTTGACATTATAGCCCACCTGCCAGCCAGCCTGCTCTCCCCTCCCCTCCCTCAAATTCAGGGCAACCTGCCTGCCATTTGGTAGTGGGGAAAGAAAATCAAACTAGGTGGCCAGTTTGACAAGACTACTGTTTTAGTTTTCTTTCTTTGAAATGTTTTTGTAAGATTTAGTGTGAGCGTCATGCTGGCCTCATAAAACACATTAGGAAGTATGTCTTCCTCTTTTGTTTGTGTAAGTATTTGAGTAAATTGGTATCTTTTCTCATGAAAATAAGTCCACCAGTGAAACCATCTAACCCTGAGATTGTATCTGAGCAAAGATTTTTGATAACAAATTCAATTTCTTTAATAAATATAGGGATAGTAAATTTTTCTATTTCATCTTTTGTCCATTTTGGTAAGTTGTATTGTAGAATTTATAAGCCAAAAGTTGTTCATATTTTCTGTAGGACCTGTAATATATTCAGACATTTTTTTCCTGATATTGGTAATTTCTCTCATTTTTTTCTTGGTAAGTCTAACTAGGGTTTGTCAATTTTGTTATCCTTTCAAAAAAAAACCCACCTTTATATTTGTCACTTTTCTCTATCATTTATCTGTTTTCTATTTCATTGATTTCTCTTTATTATTTCTTTCTTCTACGTACTATGGATTTGCTTTGCTCTTCTTTCTTTAAGCCTTACTGTAGAACCTTAGGTGATTGCTTTTATTCCTTTATTCTTTCCTTACCTAAGCATTTAAAAGCTTAGCACTGCTTTAGCTATATCTCACAAAATTTGATGTACTATATTTTCATTATAGCTCAGTTTGAAATATTTTCTAATGTGTCTTGTGATTTTTTTTTCTTTGACCCATGGATTATTGTGTTTAATTTCCAAATGTTTGGATTTTAGCCCTCTACATATCTTGTTATTGGCTTTTAATTTAATTCCATTGTGGGTAGAGAAACATAGTCCATTATTCCAATCATTTTAAATGTATTAATACTTGTTTCACAGCCCAGCACATGGTTTATCTTGGTGAACATGCCATATACACTTAAAAACAATGTTTGTTCTGCAATTGTTGGATGTAATGTTCTACAGATGTCAATTACATAAAGGAGGTTGACAGTATTATTCAGATTTTTGTCTATTGTTTTCTATCAATCGCTGAGAGAACACTCCAGTTATCATTGTGGATTTGTCTCTTTAATTTTATGTTATTTTTTCATCTAATGTATTTTGGACCCCTTTCATTAAGCACGTACTAATATGTACTTACGTATGATTCTTGTGTCTTTTTGTGTATTTTTATTGTTCTAATATGTCTCTGCTTATCTTTGGTAATACTCTTTGTCATAGGCATCTATTATATGTTACATTAATATAGCCATTCTAACTTTCTTAGGTTTATTGTTTGCATAATATATATTTTACTATCATATACTTTCAACTCATCTATATATTTATATTTTAAGTCTATCTCTTGTGAAGAGACTATATTGGGTCTTGCTCTTTCATCTATTTTGAGAATTTCTGGCTTCTAATTGGAATGCGTAGTCCATTTATATTTAATCCACTTATTGATATAATTAAGTTTAAACCAACCATTTTACTAGTTGTTCTCCATTGGTCCCATCTGTTTTTTTGTGTGTGTTTGTTTTTTGATTCTCTGTTCCTAATTCCTTAATTTTTTAAAATTTTAATTTAATCTTTTTGAGAATTCCCTTTTACTGGGGTTTACCTTTTTAATGATATCATTTTGCATTACCTCAAGTGGTTGCTCTAAGAATCACAATATACATCCTTAATTTTTCACAGTCTACTTAGATTTAATATTGGACCATTTCACATAAAAATCACAACTTTTCAAAGAATATAAATCTTTAAAACCCCTTCCTTTGTTTTTCAGTTGTCATATGTATTTCATCTAAAATGTTATAAATCCCACAATAAAATGTTATAATTTTTCCTTTAAACAGTCATGCATATTTCTAAAAGAATTAGCAGAAAGACAATGATATTTTATATTTAACCACATGTTTATCATCCTTTGTATTTCATTCACTTCTGAAAATTTGAGTGTTCCCCCTAGTATTAATTATTGTCACCTGAAGAATTTTTTGTACTGAAAGTGGGTGGATAAAAATACTCTTAGTTTTCTTCTATCTGAAAATGTCTTTATTTTGCCTTCATTCTTGAAGGTTATTTTCACTGCAATGAGTCGACTTTTTTCTTCTTTCAACTCTTTAGAGACGTCATTCCATCTTTCTTGTGTCTATTGTTTCTGACAAGAAATCATTATTAATTCATATCATTCCACTTCATGTTTGTGGTTAATCTGTCATTGCTTTCAAATGTTCCTTTAACTGTTGTGTCAGAAATTTTACTTCAATGTGCCCAGATGTAGTGTTCTTTGTATTTTTCCTGCTTGGGGGTTCACTGTTATATGTGTGAATTTGTGTCTTTGACCAAATTTGGGGAAATTATCACAATTATTTTCTCAATTAATTTTTTTCTCTTTTTTCTTATTCTGAGATTACCAATATATATACTGAGGTTGCCAAAAAAAGGTATACAAATTTTTAGGATAACATCTTTTAAATGTGTATATATCTTTTTGTCACCCCTTTATATTAGATGTTTCCTCGGTGCTCTCATAGTTCACTGCCTATTTTTTTTCCAGTCTTTATTTTTTTAACTTAGATACTTTCTATTGGTCTGTCTTCAAACTTACTTATTTTTTCTCATTTCAGACTGCTGTTAAAGTCACTTTGCAAATTTTTAATTTCAAGTACTACATTTTTCATGTTTAGAACTTTCATTTTGTTCTCTCTTCAGTTTCTATTTATCTGCTAATATTTTCATTTGTTCATTCATTACAAGCATGTATTCCTCTAAATCCTTGAGATGGTTGTAACAGCTGTTTTAAAATCCTTATTTGCTAATATCTAGGTCATCTCAAAGTCAGTCTGTACTTATTGCCTTTTGTCTCAAGTTTACAGTGCATTTCCGTTTCTGTATAAATCCAATAATTTTAAATGACTTGGACATTGTGCATGATACATTGCAGAGACACTAAAGAGTAGTCTCTCTGAAGAATATGTTTTCATCGTTTGTTTATTCTTAAGTAGGTAGTTAATTTGACTTCAACTCAAATGCTAACCCTGTTTTTCCAGCAGTGGAAGAACCAGTTTAGTTCCTTTAGACTTAATTGGACTATTTGGAGTCTATCTCATGCATATGTAGTTCAAGGATCAGCCCAAGATTTGGGGCAAGTTTATATACAGAATCTCTTCCTCTCTACCCTGCCTATGGCTTTTACCTTTCCAGGATTTCCCCCTTCACCTTCCAGCTATGTGGTCTCCCCAAACTCTGTCCTATGCTCTCCAAGCTAGTATGACTATGGTTTTTTATAAGAATGTTAGCCACCCAGCAAGCTGCAACTAGGGCCTATCTTCAAACAAAAAACTGTATCAAAACAAAAAAAGTTACCTTGTGCCACTTACTTCTTTCAAATGTAGGTTTACTTCCAGTTTCTTTTAGTTCCTTCAGAATGCCTTCAGATTATCATATTTTATATTTTAGGTAGGGTTTATAGCTGCTATCTGAGAGTGGGTTGACCTGACAGAAGATATTAATCCATTATTGGAAGCCTATTTGCATTAACTTTTTATTCATTAAGAAATTAGTTTATTAATTAGTTTCCCCAGTACCTCCGTGTAGCAGTTGCCTGGTGTTTGTAATAAATAGATCTTTTTCCCTACTCTATCATTGTAAAGTATTTTATTTATTCATTGATTTATTTATTTGTTTACCCCCCACACACACACATGTTTAATGAGGATCTACTATTTCTAGGTATTGGATATATAAAAGTGAATAAAATAGTGTAGTCTCTGCCCTCACAGAACTCAGACTCTAATACTACACTGTCCGTAACAATAGTTACTAACACACATATAGAATATTTCCATCATCCAGAAAGTTCTAATGGACTGTGTTGGTCCAGTGGAGGAGAAAGACATAAAAACTCATGACTAAAATATAGTGTGATAAAGTATCAGAATAGTTATATGCAAGGTATGGCAGCTGAACAGACATGATACTACTTAATTGATATTGCAAAAATTAAAAAAAGGGAGATGATTTTTAAGCTGAATTTTTAATGATTAGAAAGGTTTGATCAGTTGTCCCAGGGAATATAAACAACATATGAATGAACTATGAAGACTTGAAACAGATTAGAGAACTATAAGAAAACGACTGACTCTCATGTATCTATGTTAGGTGTTTGGATGAATAGCAGTTTCACTCACTGATAGAGGGACTATAGATAGAACATATTTAATATGAAAGTAATGACTTTGCTTAAGGTCATACTGAATTTGAGATGCCTATTGGACACTCAAGGAAGTTGGATGTGGAGCTCTTGAACTTAGAGAAAGAAGGTTTAAGTTGGAAACTCAGATTTGACGACATAAACGTTTGAGGTAGTTGTTAGATGTTAGCATGTTTGAGATGCCCTAGAGAGTATAGAGGGAGAAGTGAAAGGTACTAACACATCTTGATTAATGTGCTTCAGACATTCTGTTAGGCACTTTCCATGTGTTTCGGAAGAAGTACAATTACAACTGCACTCAGTATTTGATAGACCTGGATTTGAACTAGAGCAAGTTACTTAATTAAGTTCTCTAACCTCCAATTTTCAAAAAGTATAATAATAAACCATGGTGTTTGCTGAGAATTAAATAAAAAATAAATAGAAGTCCCTAGCATATGGTAAGCTCCCAATAAATGTAAACTTTTATTATTACTATCATCATCATTTTATTTAGCCTTCATAATAAACTTATGAAATAGCTTTATTGTCATCATATATCTAAAATTATTATGACTTACCTAAGGTTTCAAGTTGACAAGTGGGTGATTCATAGTCAGAGTCCAGGTGTTCTGATTTCTTCCCAGGATTCCTGTCACAAAATTGTGCTGTACTAGTTTCTCACAGGAATTAGAAATGTTTACTTAGTTAATTATATTCAATAGAGCAGATATGTTTTTTTTCCTTTTTTTTTTAAGAAAAGGAAGAGTGACTCCAGACATGACATTGAAGCAATTGCATAATCAAATTTCAATTCACGTAGCCTCTTCCTTTGCCAAGATATTTACTGATACTGAAATAATATCTGTCTGTCAACAGAGTTGATTACCCACTGCTCTCAGACAATCAAAAATAATATGTCTCAGGTGTCAGAACATCAACCAGGGACTACAAAAAATGTCCTTCTCCATTAAGGTTTGGGCAAGTAACTTGTATTTACTTTTAAATATTTTGCCAAAACTGAAAGTCTTAATATATAAATATAGTAGTACTAATTCATACCACCCACCGGTTTCAAAGTTCACATGAATTATTAAAAGAGTTTCAGATCTTTGTAAAAAATTATAAAAGCACAATAATTACTAGCATTCCAACTGCTACCTTCTTTTTTCTTTCATGTCTTGACAATTCTTATCATAACTCTCTCTGTTGGTGATTTAGTAGGAGTAGTAAGTAGTAAGTAGTAAGATCTTAGCTTTAAAATTACACAGCTCCCTTGTTTAAAGCTGCAGGCTGTTTGTTCCAATGACTTGTAACTATTCAGCAAATATTTATTGGTACCTTGTTGTATATCAGATATTGCTTGGAACTGGGGACCCAAAAGTGAAGAGGCATAGGCTCTTTCTTTAATTTAGAGTTGATAGTCTAGTGAGCATAGTCTACAGAGAAATAATTGCAATAAATTTCATAATAGAGGGATGTTCAAGTTCCATGTCCAGGCTAGCCAAGGCAGTCTTCAACGATGAGGTTAAATTTCAGTGTTCCATTAGTAGTATGTAAATTCTTAAAGCTTATTAAATTGAACATTTATGATTTATGCATTTAAATGTATGTAAATATTACCTAAAAAAACTAAAGAGAGATATTGAGCTCTGTTTAGTAGGATTTCTTTATACAGGGGTATAGGTTGGCAATTCTGAGAAGTCTTTCTGTGTATTCTAAGCTTAATTAAAAAAAAATTATACACACAGGGCCGGCCCCGTGGCTCAGGCGGTTAGAGCTCCATGCTCCTAACTCCGAAGGCTGCTGGTTCGATTCCCACATGGGCCAGTGGGCTCTCAACCACAAGGTTGCCAGTTCAATTCCTCGAGTCCCGCAAGGGATGGTGGGCTCCGCCCCCTGAAACTAAGATTGAACATGGCACCTTGAGCTGAGCTGCCGCTAAGCTCCCAGATGGCTTGGTTGGTTGGAACATCCTCTCAACCACAAGGTTGCCGGTTCGACTCCCGTAGGGATGGTGGGCTGTGCCCCCTGCAATTAGCAACGGCAACTGGACCTGGAGCTGAGCCCTCCACAACTAAGAGTGAAAGGACAACAACTTGACTTGGAAAAAAGTCCTGGAAGTACACACTGTTCTCCAATAAAGTCCTGTTCCCCTTCCCCAGTAAAATCTTTAAAAAAAAAAAAATTATACACACACACACACACACACACACACACACACACACAGTGCGAAATGTATACACATTTTAAGAAAAGAAAAAACTGTATTAAAATTGTAATACTCAATATATACAGATAACAAAAGATGAATACAAGTCACGTTTGACTTTGCAATTACAAGAGGTGCTCAAAGTGGTTACCATCAAAATCCAGACACTTCTAATTACAGCGAAGTACTTCTTAAGCAACCTTGACCAAGGTTGTATACATTGTCCATTTTGTATACATTTTTTGGCACCCCATATATATATATATATATATATGGTAGATACATTTGGATATCCCAATAGTTGTGTTTTCCTGGAGGAAATACAGAAAGTAAATATTAAAGACATGTTGTACCTTTTGACTATCTTCACTCATTTTGCCCACTCCCCCACCCTTTGCTTCTGTCAACCATTAATCTGTTCTCCATATCTATGAGCTCGGTTGTTATTGTTGTTTTTAAGATTCCATACATAAATGAGATCACATGGTATTTGTCTTTCTCTGTTCAACTTATTTCACTTAACATAATGCCCTCAAAGGCCATCCATGTTGTTGCAAATGGCAGGACTTCCTTTTTTTTTTTTTTATGAATATGCACTTATTCCATTGTTTATATGTACCACGTTTTCTTTACCTACTTACCCATCAATGAACACTTAGGTTCTTTCCATATCTTGGTTATTGTAAATAATTCTACAATGAACATAAGGGTGTATATATCTTTTCAAGTTAGTGTTTTTGATTTCTTCAAGTAAATACCTGGAGGTGAAATTACTGGGTCATATTGTAGTTCTATTTTTAATTTTTTGAGGATTCTCCAACCGTTTTCCATAGTGGCTGCACCAATTTACATTCCAACCAACAGTGTACAAAAGATCCCCATTTTCCACATACTTGCCCATACTTGTTATTTCGTGTCCTTTTGATGATAGCCATTCTGACAGGTCTGAGGTGGTATCACAGTATGGCTTTGATTTGCATTTTCCTGATGATTAGTGATGGTGAGCACCTTTTCATGTACCTGTTGGTTAGCTGTATGTCTTCTTTGGGAAAATGTCTATTCATATCCTCTGCCCATTTTTTAAAATTAGATTGTAGCTTTTTTTGATATTGAATTTGTAAGAGTTATTTATGTATTTTGAATATTTACCCTTTATCAGAAATATGATTTGCAAATATTTTCTCCCACTCAGTAGGTTGACATTTTGGTGATGGTTTCCATTGCTATGCAAAAGCTTTTTAGTTTGATGTAGTTCCACTTGCTTCTTTTTGCTTTTGTTCCCTTTGCTTTTGGTGTGAAATCCAAAAATCATCTTCATGACCAATGAGAAGGAGCTTATTGCCTATGTTTTCTTCTAGGAGTTTTATGAGGTCTTACATTCAAGTTTTTTATCCATTTTAAGTTAATTTTTTGTGTGGTGTAAGATTTCACTCAATTTCATTCTTTTGTATGTGGTTGTCTGGTTTTCCCAACACCATTTATTGAAGAAACTGTCCTTTCCCTGTTGTATATTCTTGGCTCCTTTGTCATAAATTTGTTGACCATATACAAGTATGCATATGTTTATTTCTGGGCTCTGAATTCTGTTCCATTGACCTGTGTCTGTTTTTACACTAATATCATACTGTTTTGATTACTATAGCTTTGAAATATAGTTTGAAACGAGGGAGTGTGATGCTTCCTGCTTTGTTTTACTTTCTCAATATTGCTTTAGTGATTGCAAGTTCTTTGTTGAAGGGACATCTGAGTAGCACCTCTCCATGGCTACTATACCTACCCTTTGGTAAGAATTCACTCTCTGCTTCCTACCAAGAAGATGGAGAGAGAGAGAGTAAGATGTATTTATTCATTAATGATGAAACCAGCATGATGACAGTGATATTTCAAAGAAGGAGAGAAAGAACTATTATATCTAGTTAGTGGACAAAAAGAATGCTGAAATAAGATTTAAATTAAATTGAAACTGATTGATGCCCTATAAAGCAATAAAACCATAATCTGTAAGATTTATATTTTCTACCGGACAGAAATCAATTGCAACATATAGATCTTCTACAAGTTAACATTAACTTTATGGAATCTGACCTTAGTAGTAAATAGTCAAACAAAATTACTTTCCCCTAAAAGAGTTTTTCTCAACTGATGTCAAATTTTCCCTCCTCCTGCCTGATATATTTTACAAAGTCTGGAGACATTTTTGGTGATCACAACTGAGGGGAGGAAGGGATCCTAGTGGCATCTGATGGGTAGAGGCCAGAAATACTGCTAAATCACTTACGATACACAGGACAGCTACCACAACAAATAATTATCTGGCCCAAAATGTCAATAGTGGTGAGACTGAAAAACCATGTACAGATAACACTTCAGATAGCTTATTAAACAATGCTCTAGTATGATACTGAAAGGATATATGAAGCAAAATTTTAATGTCTTTGAACCTCATTCCCTTAACTGTAAAATTAGGATAATGATAGTAGCAACCTCATATAGTTTGGGGGAATATTAATTAAAACAATTGTGGTTGATTGTATTTTTACAAAGATGGCCACACACACACACACACACACACACACACACACACACACACGCACACACATCCCATTCCAAGTTGGGGTTATGTCCCTCCCCTTAAACCTGGCTGGACCTCTGTAACTGCCTCTCCCAAAGAACACAGTGGAAGTGACACTGCATGACCTCTGGGGCTAAGTCATAGAAAGCAACACAGCTTCCTCCTGGCTCTCTTCTTTGGGAAACCACGTTGGAAGCCCTGAACCAACGTGAAAGAAGTCTGGCGATGCCGGAAAATCACACAGACGATTACACGGAGACAGGGACAGGGGTCGGATGTTCCTACCCCAGCTCTTGGCTCATAATAAGGGCATAATTGGTCACTTTTATGTGTTTTAGTACTTCATAGTTTTAGTATTTTTAATGAATATTTAATTAGTAATGGGCATTTAAATTATAGTTTTACTCTGCTTCTATACACTAGAGGGCTCTCTATCCATTAATACAGGGTCCTCATACGTCAAGTGCAGTTTTCTAACTGAGGCACCAGGTGGAGCCAACCCCTAATTTTTCACTGTCCCTTTCAGAAGGTGAATTTAACAAAATGGAAAACGGCTTTAGAATCAATGCTGTGGTTTATGTAAGGAAGATGTGTTAGACAACACTCCGTAAACATATTCTAAAATTGAAGGAAGCTTATTTTGATGAGTAACACTGATCCCAGACTAGATGTGCAGACAAAAGTCAAGAACTCCCTCTCTTTTTAAAAAATTTAAATGTGGCAGAGTGGAAAAGGGGATCTGCAAGCCTATGATTTCTAAACAATGCTGTACCTAATCTTTGCCATATCTAGAAACATGGCAAAAGCGGTTGCATTGTTGTAGTTAGCTTCCAATGGCCAGAGGATAATTCTGAATGCTGTTTTACAGGGTCTCAAATAACATTTGTACCACCACTTTACCTTACAAATTTTAAAGTTTCCATTTTTTCCTAGCACTTTATTTTGTCTGCACAAGATGCGACAGTCTAGTGACTGTGAAAATGGGCCGAGATTATGATTGCAGGAAATCTGGGAACCAAATCCCTTAAAGAGAATAATGGCCTGAACCAAATACATTGTAAGTCTTCCCTTTTCCGAACAAATTCAAAGCAGACTTTACCCATAATGATTCATGGTAACCTGAGAAGGTTGGCAACCTGCACTTACGATGACAGTCTGCCAGTCTCCGTGTAACTGTTGAAGGCTGCCCCCTACCCCAAGATGGCTCAAATATAGCTGGGGCTTTATTGGAGCAATGGTCTTGAAAATAAAGGAGGTTTTGTGGTCAGCTTATCTGATTAGAGCATTACACTAAGAGGTCAGGACTTTGCAGCCTAGTAGAGTATAAATCAAAGGGGACCCGGGGTGGGAGAGAATTGAACTCTGAAAGGCTGATTCTCTAAGAGTATCTTGTAACTATGACTCAACCCAACTCTGGCTGACCTGCCATCTTGCTCATCTGCCACAATGAGAATCGAGGGAGGAATTAAGGTTTTATCAACTCAAACCCTATCTCATGCTGGGGATTGAAACAAAACAAAACCAAAGACAAATGTATGGTAAGTCAGTAGGATAATGTGTCTATAAAGGATGAGATTGATTTTCAGGGGTAACTTACAGCAATGTCTCATCATTTTGTGCTCAAAGATGTATACGTAACACGCTTTTCTGTAACACACTAGTAGTAGCAAACGCTGTCCTCTTTGGCTTAACTACAAATTGTAGACTGTGAGAGCCTCAGAGCACATCTAATCCTTCCCAGCAAGCTCTGGAAATTCCCAGGGAGTTTCATGCACATGCTCCTGAGAAGCCCTCTTCTTAGCCCTCTTGGCTCCCCAAACTGCCTTATAGATCTGAAGCAACCATGGTGACATGCTCACTGAACTCTTTAGAGGCTACTTGGCTGGGTCCCTAGGTCACTGATTCTGACAGCAGAGATTCAGATCACCGCTAGAACAGCCCCTACCAATTCCCATCGATGGCTGCTACTTCGTTCCACGCTCTCAGTAGCTTCTCAGTGCAGTGACGGGACTATGCAGAGGTAGGGGAAATATCCTGTGTCCTTACAGCTGTTGTCCTCTATTCAAAGACCACTTTCTAGAGCTCAACTTCTAAGGGCTCTTTCTCAGCTCTATAAGGGGTTGGTCAGGCATCCAGAGGTATCAGCAACCACCCATACCTCCCAGACCCTCCAAAAATTATGAAAGATTAGATTCTGTGGCCCAAATCTGTGCACCTCTACCTGGTGTGACTTTCTTCTCATAAGCCATTCCCTCCTCAAGCCAAGAAAATCCCACCGTGAGCCCACTCTGTTGATATGCTTGGACACACCAGACTTTACAATGAGCAAAAGCACTTTGGCACCTCGGCTTCACAGGTGAAGGACTCAATAATTACCCTTTTTTGCAATCCTTTAAATCTGAAGTGGATTAAGGCAGGATTTCGAGTCTTTAGGCAAGGTAGAATTTTTTCAAATGGGCACATTTCCAAGGGATGGAGTCTCTGGATAAAGTTTTCCAGCATGATGGCCCTTCTGGGGTGGAGGCAGCATACTGAGATAGGGAAAGGAGGGGAAAGCAGAGGCCCAACTGCAAGGCCAATAGATTTATATATCTGCTGCTTTTTATAACAAAGTAGCATATTTTGCAGCTTTCTTCTTTCACCTGCAAATATCAGATTCTCCTCAGGAGCAGGCCAACCCCCTTTCTTTCTGTACTTGTAGACTCCTATTTAGTTCCCTGAGTTGTGCCCTTTTCCTGTAATTTTGTAAGACGGGGTCTTGTAAAAAAATCAGACATGGAATTGTTTGACATAATGGTGAGTGCTCATGAACTCGATGAGACATTGCAAGGGCTCTGCAATCATGTTTTCCTTGCCTGACCCTTTTCTCACATTCTTTCCCTTTTCCCTTTTTAAAACCCTAACTTTGCTTTACTGTGTTTGCTGTGTTTGCTTTACAAACCAAACTTTGCTTTCCTGTGGCTTGGTAAAGCTGGGCATGTGTGTATTACTTTTTCATTAGACCTGCCCAAATAGCTGTTTCAAACTCTAATGTTGTGCGAAGATTGGCTCTGGTAGGGATGGATTTGGTATTTACCCCCTGTTGCACGAAATTTCAAATGCTGACAGCAGCAGGACGAGGAAAAGCTAAACATGGTGGCATTTACTAGAAAAATCTGTTGACTATAGTTGTAATTAAGAGGAGATACTGGGGGAGAGTTGCTGGACCACATGTGAATGCTGACCAAGAACCAAAGTAACTCTATCCTAAACACAGACAATTTAAGTCATCCTATTTATAATCAGGAAACCTGTCTGTTTCATGTGCTACCCCAACAGGGACCATCTCCACGTCTTTATAGACCAATATTGTGATAAAGGGAGAACAGAGCTCTAGCACCTCTGAACCTCTCTGCCTGCTGATAACAAATGCATTTTAATAATTGCCATCCAGAGAAGACGTTCTTTTCTCTGTTGACTAATCAGGAGATCCAGCAGTTGGAATCCCACCCAGGCAGGAATTCTGCAGGGGGAGACAGCAGCGGTACTTGAAGATGGGGTAGTCACAGTACCTCTCACATTATTCTGAGCAGACCACTTTCAAGTTTCCTATACTTTGTGCTGCCCTGTTCCCACTTTTACTTCATAATTTTTGGGAAAAATCTGTGAGGCCCCAATCTTATCCCAGACAATCTCTCCCCAAACTGTCCTTCCCTCCCTAAACCTGGGGCCACTGATGCACCCACCAGCAGGCTCAGCCCATGCTGGTTCTCAGACAAACCTCTGGATTATTTAAACAACTTAAACCCCAAACCTACACATCTAGTGTGTAACTCAGGATTTGGTGAGTGAGCGATGACCCAGATTCCTGGCTGCCATGTTAGACCCTTAAATGCCCTTACTACAAATTTGGCCTAGAATGAGGTATCCCAGAGCTATCCACTGAGATCCTGAATTCACAATAATAGCTGTTCTCCTCTGAGGGTTTATGGCCTGGGCACTTCTTTTATCCTCACATCAGTCCTTGAGGTGGGCACTTTTACCATCTTCATCTTAAAGGTGAGGATTTTGGGACCCAAGAAAGAAGACATAGCTTCCCCAAGTGAGTGTCAAGCTGGCATCAGAAGATGAGCATTCTTGACATGACATTCTATGGGCTATGATTCTACCTCAGGGCTTATAGTCACAGTCTGAGCTTAGTTTTGACACCTGTTCTGAGCTTCTACCTGGTCACCTGTCTAAGCCCACCTATTATTAGGTTCCTCTTTGGTGACTGGATTGGCCCGGCACACCTAGCACACCAGTTTCATCTTGCCGGGTCTTCTATACATTGTTCCCTGGAATTTCCTATTGCAATTTTCTCCTCCCCTAGGAACACCTGACTGCTTTGTGGGCCTCCAATGCCATCTGTGTGCCTTTCATCACTAGAAGAGATCCTTGGACGCAGAAGAGAGCAGTCTTATAATGTTCCTCGCTTTTTTCCTGAAACCCCAGTTGTTAGCCAATCTGTCTTTGTGTGTGCCATCCCCCTCCTGGGCAAAGCTGGGGCTACAGTCCAACCCCTTTCTCTATCGTCTTTCTGGGAAATTACAGCCATACCTCATGTATTCAAAGATCTAATCACAGGCATCCGTTGTCCTGGAAGCCATTAGAATATAGCAGAATTGGTAGGAGTTAAACTGTAAGAAATGAAGAGGGAGGCTGAAAGTTCATTCTTGTTGCTGAAATGTGCAATTTGCAGAAATGGTAAATGAAGCAATGAGGTCAGGACGTATAACATGTTTGCTTAAGGGCACTGTTTTGGCTACTACCAGAGTAATAGAGATGGAGAAGAGAATTTAATATGGGCGATATTACGGAGGTGAAAATCAATGGATTTTGGCACCTAAATGGGTATAAGAAGTAAGATTTCAGTATCTGTACATCTATTCTCTCATCTAAGTTCAAATTATGGGGTTATGGTGTTATCTGGAATTCTTCTTTATTACTCAGTCATCACAAATATAATAGGTACGCAAAAAATAAATTTATTAAACTGAATAAAATTAACACACACATTGCTAATAGATCTTGAGTGGTGGGAAGAATCAGGATTCATGGCCAGCTCCTTTGATTCTAAAGACTCCCCTGCAGCTTGCTGAACATCCCCACCCCGGAATCATGCAGTTAAAGGAGGCAAGACAAGGGATTTTGCAAGGAGGGGATGTCAATGAAGGGTTTTAAATGCCAGAGTAAGTTTGAGGAGAATATCATAAAGGCATATTAAAGTTGGGAGTTAAGGAAAAGGTGAATTCAGAAGTCAGAGTGTAAAGATTTCAAGGATTAGAATAATAGGGAATGAAGATGAGAAACTGAAGGCATGAAGATAAACTACTCTTTAGCTTCTTGATAAAAGGAAAGAAAGAGGTGAGATATACTGGGAATACTTAGTGAGGTTCCTGCTATTTTCCAATTTTGTGAAACATACCTAGAACATCTTAACATCAGGTGTGCCACATAGTGATTAGACATTTATATGACTTACAAAGTGATCACCCCAATAAGTCTAGTATCCATCTGATACCATACATAGTTATTACAATATTAATGATAATATTATTATTTGGAAGATACAGATAGACTGAAAGTATAGGGATGGAGAAAGATATTGCATGCAGATGGAAACCAAAAAAAAGCTGAGGTAATACTTGTATCAGACAAAATAGACTTTAAAACAAAGACTGTAACAAGAGATAAAGATCCAGCAATTCCACTTCTGGGTATTTATCCAAAGAAACACAAAACACTAATTTAAAGACATATTCCTCCCTAAGGTCATGCAGCATTATTTACAAAAGCCAAGATATGGAAGCAACCTATGTGTCTGTTGATAGACGAATGGGTAAAGAAGAGGTGGTACATACATACAGTGGAATCTTACTCAGCCACAAAAAAGAGTGAAATCTTGCCGTTTATGACAACACGATTGGAACTAGAGGGTATTATACTAAGTGATATACGTTAGATATAGTATCTTGAACAATGTTTTCTTTTCCACAGAGCCTTGCTGGGAATGGCTGAGCTCTTATCTTCCTTACTTCCCCTTATATCCTTATGAAAAAACAAAACAGTTCAATAAATGACTTAAAAGAACCCAAACACAATTCTGTTTCTTACAATTTGAAAGAACGTAACCAACACATTGGGTAAATCTCCAAGGCAGAGAAAGGTGGGAGTATTGGCATCCTTACAAAAAGTAATTGCAGAAAATTCTCTTGGTGCCTGGTCTTTAAAGAAGAGTCTCTAATGGGCACAGGCTCAGTGGGCCTATCTTTAGAAAAAGAATAGAAAATTTACGTTTACTCACCTACTGTCTGGAATAGCGCCCCCACCCTATGGAGTAGCTTTAACTTAAATGAACTAAGACTACAGATAGCTTAAAAGTACAACCTCAGTGCCTTGCAGTCTTTTATAAAAATAGCAGGCTGAATCTCTCCGTATGACAATTGGAAAGATAAGTTAATAAAAAGTCAGTACTTGAGAGAGAAAAATCAGAGAACTCTAGAACTGAAAGATACCTTGGCAACTAATGGACTGAATGCCACCCACCCCCATTCATTTGTTAAAATCCTAATGCCCAGGACCTCAGAAGGTGACTGTAATTGGAGCTAGGGCCTGTAAGGAGGTGTTTAAGGAAAATGAAGTCATATGCATGGGCCCTAATCCAATGTGACCGGTGTCCTAATAAGAAGAGGAGATTAGGACACAGACGTGCACAGAGGAAAGACCATGTGAGGACACAGGGAGAAGACAGCCATCTACAAGCCGAGAAGAGAGGCTTCAGAAAAAAAACAAACCTGCCGACACCTTGATCTTGGACTTTTAGCCTCTGGAACTGTGAGGGTATAATTTTCTGTTGTTTAAGCCACCCAGTCTGTGCTAATTTATTATAACCATCCTAGAAAACCATCCAGTCTAACTTTCACTTTACTCCTCAAGAATCTGAGGTCCAGCATCATACAACTTGTATCAGTGCTAGGTCCAGACCCCAGGGGTCCTCAATCTCAGCCCAGAGGCCTTATATCTACTGCACCCCTGAATTTGACTTGTGTGGATTTCCAGAAATGAGAGGGAAGGATGATGGAAAGAGCAATGACAGAATTGGAATCTAGTCCCTCATGTGAAAGGAATGGATAGGAAAATGACTTGTTGATTTAATAGCTTCTTATAAAATCCTATGACTCTTGGGCTACCTTATTAATGATTTTGTGCTGTTTTGCATTCTTATTCCCATTCCTAGCTTTGTTTCTAAGTGGGAAAAATGGTTGTAGACATTCCAAAGTGACTTCAGCATGATTTTCAAATATGTTAAACTATGTTGGACTAATGAGCCTAAACTTAACCAAGGGGATCTTATTTTTTCCTTTGGTATTTATAGCTCCGATTTCTTGATTGTCTTCCAGACCTCCTTTGATCAGAGAAATCTAGGGCAGCTGGGGAATTCATGGTGGGGGAGTTTAAGTAATTTGTAATTAAATTTTTTGGGTTTTAGTTTTAGTTTCTGTTGTTTTTTTCTGAGCATGTGTACCTTTTAGGTTTTTTGTTTATTTGTTTTTAACACTAGGGCCTCAGAATGCCAAACTAATTTTCTCTCTCAATCCCCTGTTGGTTTCAGATGACAAGCTTTTAAAAGCATAGCTCTGTTAGTTTTAGGGAGCCTTAAGGCTCATTGTCCTGTAGCTTCCTGTCCCCTGCTATACTCTCCTTGTTGTCATATCCTAGGTTGTTCTAAATCTCTGATTTCCCTCTTTGAGTGGTTGTCTCCCATTTATTTTACTTAGAGATAAGGCAAAGCTTTTGAATTTGAATGAAGCATGGCTAACTGAGCTTAGTCTGTTGGGAAGTATCTGGATAATCCTGAGGTCATAAAGAAAGGGGGAAATGCCTAGAGACTATTTCTCAGAAAACCCGTCGTTTACTCCACAATTCTATAGGTGAAATTCAAGCTTCCCCACTTGATTTCCACTGAACAGTGTGATTGACACAGTGCCAAGCATTGTGCTGTGAACTTGGTGGCTTGTGACCTAACTGCCTGTCACAAACACCGACATACGTGGCTGAGACTACCGATCCAGTCTACACAGACCATCTGTGACTATTCTGCTTTGGGACTGCTCCAGCTCAGAACCTGGTGGCTGTGAAAACTGCACTTCACATTCACTTTTAGCACATGGAGAAGAAATAAAAATAAGCCTGATTAATACAGACCAACAAATAACACAAAAGGTAGTCTCACTTAAAAAGAGGACCTAAACCAAAACATTCTAATCAAGGCTTTTATGTTGGCACCATAAAATAGTTTAACTGCCAAAAAAAAACAAAAACAAAAAAAACCCGCCAAAGTGCATTGTGGAACAAAACACTAGTTTTAATTATTTGTTTTTAACAAAACTTTCAGCATGTTTTAAGTTCTGGTCCCTGAAATTTTTTCTTAGTTATGTGGTTACCAGTAAATGCTACATGAATTAATAATGTTACGCTTTTCAAATTAGCTGTTTAACAATGGTAAACAAATGCACTTTGTTCCAATTAAAAATAGAAACTCTTCATATTGAATTTCTTTTACATTAACTCTGTCCAGATGCAATAACAATCCCCACCACTTAATTCCTTATTAATCTACTGCTTTCCCCCCGGTAAAGTGATGTTATAAATTAAAGGAAGAAACTGCCTTCCTTGGATTTTATTAATCACAGGCCTTTCAGGGAAGACAGGCAAAAGTTCTTGTTGCTTCCATTTGCAATCACTTAAGCCTCTTTGGAGAAGTTTCTTTAATGCGTGGCTCAACTTTTTGGAACTCTGGAGAACTCTGGAGAGCACAAGTGATAAATAGTTTGGAAATGAAGATCAAAAAGAAAGCATTAGGAGAACTGGGAATGTTTAGTCTAGAGAAAAGGAGAATGAGTAGAGACATACTTTTCCTAACTGTCATAAACAGGATGAAAGCAATTCTTCTTTTTCACTGCAGAGTAAGGAAGAACAAGTGAACATAGACAGAAGCCAAGGATTTAACTTTAACTAACAAAATTTCATATATATATATATATATATATATATATATATATATATATATATATGTATATATATATATATTCAAAAAATGTGTACACATTCTAAGAAAGGAAAAAACTATTCAAATTGTAATACTCAATACATACTGATAACAAAAGATGAATGCAAGTCATTTGCACCCTGGTAAATGAATGGAATGCTTAGGAACTCAGGAAATGACCTTAGAATAATTTTAAAATGCTATGCTACAGGTCAAGTCAATCTGGAGATTAAGAATGTAGCAATACCCATCCAGGGGAGTGGAAAATTCATGTTATAACACAGAGTCAAAAACACTTTCTGTTGATAATTGCAATCATAATTGTGTTTACTTCTAACAAGAATTTAACATTCACCACACATTAATCAAATGTCTATTCAACTTCAAGCACTGGGGAATTCATGATAACTAACATTTACAGCATGCTTGCTATGTGGGCACTGCCTCTAAGTGCTTTACACATAGGAATTAATTTACTCCTCACAATAGCCATCTGAAGTAGGTGCTACTCTTCTTTTTTTATTTCTGTAAATGAGAAAACTGAGGCAAAAAAAAAAAAGAATTTAATTATTTGCCCAAAGTTACACCTTAAGGTTACAAATGAAAGAGTCTGGATTTGAACCTGTATCCATTGGGATTCTCTGAGAAGCAAGCACTAAGGTGAGATTAGATATGCATGAGATTTACTGGGAAAAATACCCATAAAGGATAAAGGGGAAGAAGCAGGAACACCGGGCAGGGCAGGGAAAGGCTTCAGACCAAGATGCAGGTGTGATATCTGTGAAAGAAGAAAAGGAAGGAAGTTGCTGGATAAGACTGTGCAGATCTGAGAAAATCTTGGCCAGGCTGATGGATGGGGGTCTTCTGGGTCAAAACTGGAAGAACCCCTCATAGAGCATGAACCTAGTACTAGTACCTCCATGTTGCTCACTCATTGACTTAGGGAGAGTCTAAGAGAAGTGTGGTCTGCCACAAAGGCCATGGGGATCCAAGGCACTGGCTCTAGGGGACCAGTGACCCCTAGAGTAGGCCCTTTTGAAGGGAGACCTGTGGGGAGCAGTTCAGAGCTCAAGCTGTCTGGCACGAGTTCCTGCTCTTAATAGTTCTGTTATGCTACACTCGTGGGTCTCATACTTTGAGAGAGTATGTAGTGAAAGATGTATCCCTGGAGCAATGAAAGGCCTGAGTAGGAAAAGGGGACACTTCGTTACAAAGCTCTGGGCGCCTTATTCATACAGAGCACAGTGTCAGCAGTGTCCCAAGTTGTACAAAGCAATGACTCTGGTAGTAAAGTGCTGGAGAGTCATCGTCCAATCCAAACATACTTGTAGGTTTTGCTCTGGGACAGACACCTTCATCCCATAAAACCTCACAAAGCATTACAGCCAATATTTAAATAGTTCTTTAACAGTTATTGAATACAAGGAACTATTTTAAGAGCAATGGGAAATGCTAAGCTCTAAAAAAGCCTCAACCTTTCCCTCCAGTGGTTTACCCAATAGGGAAGATGTCATTAACATAAATAACCATGCACATATGAATAAGGACATGTAAAAAGTGCCACACAAGACGCAGATATGGCGCTAGGGAAGTTTAGAGAAAAGAGAGACTACTTCCCATTGGAAAGACTAAGGAAGATTTCATGAAGGAAAAAGCAATGGTACTACTTCCTCAAATGCAAACATGGTGGCTGGGAGAATCTTAGTGTTCATTCCAATGGGAGAAAGTAAAAGCCTGCTACAGAAATAGGATGCCAAATATTAAATGAAAATATGATTCTCAAAAGATATAAGAACTATCTAAAATTCAGACCCCAAGGAAGCTAGAACTATAGCCATCTCTTTTTATTAGAATAAACAAAGTCTGATTTCTATCTGTGTTAGTTTTTTTAGGGTTGTCATAACAAAGTACACAAACTGGGTGGCTTAAAACAACAGAAATGTATTGTCTCACAGTTATGGAGACTGGAAGTCCAAGGTCGAGGTGGCAGCAGGGCCATATTTTCCCGCAAATCCTCTAGGGGAGAATCTTTTCTTGCCTTTTCCAGCTTCTCATAGTCCTAGGGCTTCCTCCATTTTGGTCTCAACTTAATGAATCATAAAGACAACATCCCTATTTCCAAATAAGGTCACACTCTGAGATACTGGAAGTAGGACTTCAACACATCCTTTAGGGAGGACACTGTGAAACCCATAACATCGTCCTATTAATTACATCTTGAAATTATTCTTTGCTGTCTTCTGAAATTTAATTTTACATGAGCAATAATTTTTCCTCAGCTTTCTAGGTAGGTACTAAGAATTGTGCAAAGAAAACAAGTTTAAAGCCCAAAGTGTTTATATTATTAAATTAGTATAATTTTATGCATCAAAATATAATATGGAGATCTCTGAATAAATTTCTAGAATAATAAAAATATTTTTTAAACAGTTGATAAAAATGTTCATTTTTAATGAACTGCTTCTTGGTCTTCCTAAATCAGTATAGCTTAATGGTCAACCAATCTGTTAAAGTTTACTGTAATTTCAGGACAGATTTTTCGCACGGAAAAAGTAAGAGGTGAATTGTTAACTCCAGATTCAGACTCTTTCAGATCACAAGAATCTGCTCCTTTGTTCCTGAGAAACAGAAACAATGAAACATCTTTCACTGCCCTCGGCAGAAAGAGGAGTAAATCTATCTAGATGCGTTTGGACAAGCTCATTAAGTAGACGAAATGCAGAGTTGTCCACATTTGGCAGATTGTATTATTCAAAGATGGCCACAGAAAAATATAAAATATATTTCATTGCACATGCTCTACTTATAATGTGACATTAGCACTCCTCCATTGATAGGTGGTGTCTATGTTCTCTCCCCTTGAAAATGGACAAGATTTAGTGACTGGTTGCTAATAAACAAAATGCCCTGGAAGCAAAGATGAGTCACTTCCAAGACAAGGTCATGGAAAATCATACAGTTCTGCCTTGGTTTTCACTGCCCCTCCCTCTCTCTTTCTCCTTTCATCTCTCTCTAACTCTCTGTCTTTAGTCTCTATCTGTCTCTGTCTATCTCTCTTTCTCTTTTTTTTCTCTGTCTTCCTCTTCCTCTCCCTCTTTACCCCTCTCTCCCAAGACACTTACCTTTGGAATCCAGCCACTATGTTGTAAACCACATTTCAGAATTCAGGCCACAAGGAGAGGCCACATGTGAGTGTTTGAGGAGACACTCTAGCCAATTTCATGGCCATCAGCCACCATCCACCTCCAGAAAAGTTATATGAACAAGTCTTCAGATTATTCTAACTGAAGCCCAGACATCACAGAACAGAGACAAGCTGTTCCATCTTTTATTTATTTTTTTTGATACATTCCTGTCCAACAGAATCCATAAACATAATAAAAGATTGCTTTATGCCACTAAGTTTTGGGGTAATTTATTACACAGCCATAGTTACTGGAATACCATATATTCAGCAAAACAAGTTGTGAAACTAGAGTCTCAGGTGACATATCTGTTGATATCGCTAGAACTTTATCCAGGCCTCTGAGAAAGATAATCTTTTAGAAGCAAAGAGGAAGGAGTACTGAAGTTGAAAGGCCCTTAAAATCTATGAAGTTCAGGCTGCTAATATTCTAAAGCATTTTATACAAGATGCCTCTCAACTCAGTGTCCTGTGGCCTGGCTATGCTTCTTATTCTGTGATTGACAGGCAAACATTTAGTGCCCTTGAAACTAAGATGAGAGTCAATATCAGTTTCACCTCAGGCAACCACATGTAGAATATTGATTAATCATTTTTACAAAGAGAACAGCTTGCTGAAGGTGACTATAATTTTTAGAATTTCAAATTTGCTGGGATAACTAATATAACATGTATTACTATTAAGAAAAGCCTCCCTCCCTCCTTTCTTCCTTTCTTTCTTCTCCATCCCCCATCCTCCCTTATTTACTTTCTTTATTTCTTTTTGAGTGGTATCTATCTGTCCACGAATGAAAAAGACAGACAAAAAAAAAAATCTAAGGGAGAAGGAATAAACTTATGTTTTATTAAAGTTGGTATAAATGTATTATCTAGTTTAAATATCAATTACATGTGGGTCGTAGTTTCCCCTTCCTACCTGGGTATTATTGATGTTTTCATTTGAAAAGAACAAATTCACCTTAAGCTCTCATTTGAAATGTGTAAAACCTCCTAATTAAATGCAGTGATTCATCAACAAGGAATTCAATAGTAATTTTAAATTGATGAACTTGACATCTTACAAGGTCACCACTGAAGAACCATAGAATGATAAATCTTTAAAAATGAATAAGAACTCAAAGATTATCTAATTAACAAACACCTTTATTTTACTAGCCACCGAAGTGAAGTTTTCTGCTTGCTAATTTCAAGCTGTCTTTAAAATCTGTATCTATCTAGCCCACCACCCTCACCCCCTGCATTGGTCTTTGGGAACTTGGTGGGGACAAATGCCTCAGCTTAGAAAATGGGGTTCAGATTGTAAACAGGACATAGTAGTGGTGGTGGGATGTTGGAAAGAGATCAGAGATGGGGATGGAAAGTTAACAGTGTGACTACTCACCTGTTTAATTTTTTTGTAGCAGTGTTTAACGTTTTATTCCATTTGAACCTCCTAATTATACTTAAAGAAAGCACTAACTTTTATATTAACTGTATCCAAACTGCAGCATAAATGTACAAATTTCTGTATACATTAGTTCCCATTATATTTCCTTGCATACGTTGCCCAGTAGGACCTTCCCAGATTCAAGTCTTGCTCTTACTTGTGTGATAGAATCATGATTTTAAAAGCACACGATTAACCTGGCAGAGGTTTTTAAATAACTGTTCTGAAAATGTATTCCTTCTGCCTCACATTTTACTGGTTTTATCCTATTTTGTGTCTCTGTTTCCTCAGCTAAGTAAGTTTATATTTCATCACTCTTCAAACTTAGAGCCATTTCATTTGAGAAAAAAAAAGTTATTTCACTTTCAGATGTTTCCCAAGGTGGGTGGGGTCTGGAGTATAAGGAATAGGCTTCCTCCTTTACGTTGGATTAAGCTTTGAAAAAGCCTTAGCAAGTTTTAGATGTTTGATTAAGAGCTGCTATAAGCAATAAGTAGGCAAAAAAAGAAACTGAAGCTATGCTTCAGTTATGAACACAAGTGTTTAAGACCCTTCCTTGTGTCCCTGCTCAGTGATGTTAGGAATTATAGAAAACAAATTGCAACCCTCATATTCAGATTTAACATTTGCATTACAGAAGTCAAAAGATTTGTCTTAGAATGCAAGTGTCCATCTTAAACGTTTCTGAGGTATAAGAGGGCTGCTTTCACTTGGGTTGGATTATCTATCAACCCTTAGGTAGAATAATCAGCTCTCAAACAAAAGCTCTCCTTTGGCCCCATAATGCCCTTCCAGCTGCTGCACCATTTCTCTTCTCTATTTCCTAGCAAAATTCTCAACAATTTCTCTATCCACTTCTTCACCCACGAGGATTCTTTCTAAGATATTTTTGTCTACATCCCAAATAATTTGCATATTGCCAAATCCAAGACTCTTCTCAAAGTCCTCTCCTGAGTGTTGTTGAACACAGCTGACCACTTCCTGCATCGGAACCTCTACATTTACCTGATTTTCCTCATACCTCTCTGGCAATTCTTCATGTTTTCTTTGATGGATTCTCGTCTTCAACTTAACCTATAACAAGTTGGAGGGTCCCCAGGGCATAGTTCTAGGCTTTCTTCTCTATCTACCTTGTCTCTCTATGAAAATATTCTTATCCTAAGCCTTGAAATGTAATTGATATACCATGACTCCCAGATTCTCCTTTTCATTCCTGACCTTTCTCCTGAGCTCCGGTCTTGGACATCCAGCTTTTCATTATCTCCATTTGGCTCTCTAATAGGTATCTAAAATATGAAATTAATTTTATTTCTCCCCCAGTCTTCCTAATCTTAGAGCTTGTCATCATTACCCACCCAGGAGCTCAAGGAGCTTGATTTTTCTTTTCTAATCCATGAGTGAGTTTGGTGGCTCTGTCTTCAAAGTATATCTCAAATCCACCCACTCTCATGCCATCTTCATTGCTATCATGTTAATCTAAACCACCATCATGACTTACGTGGGTGACTACAATTGCCTCTGGATGTCTCCCCGCTTCCACTTCCCCCCTACCATCCATTTCCACACAGAAAACAGAAAAGTTTTAAAAATATAAATCAGATCATATCAATTCCATGCTTAAAACCATCCAGGTGTTTCTTTTCCAAAAGCACTTAGAGTAGAATACACCTCTCTTCCCCAATTTACAAGACTCCAGTTGACTTGGCCCCTCCATAGTTCCTTGGCAGCTTATGCCATTTTCTCCCTCACTTCCTCTGTCCCAGCCGTTTTGGCTGTCTTTTTGCTCCTCCAATATGCCATGATGCTTTCCACCTCATATACAAGGGTCTTTGTATATGCTTTCCCTTCATCCCTTTGCATAGCTGATTCCTTCTTATTTGTCTGGTCTTAATTTATACATTACTATTAGTCTCGTAGATCAAACTTCCCCAATGACTCAGTTCAAAGGAAGTCCTCCCTCTCATCACAGCACCCAGTTCATTTCCATTAAAGCCCTTACTGCAGGTTGTAATTACAGGCTTGTTTGTTTCTCATTTATCATCACCCACAAGAATGTGAGCTCCCTAACAGCAGAGACTTGCTCTGTTTCATTATTAGCTGCATCACTGCTGTCTAGAACAATGCCTGTGCACAAAAGCTGTTCAATACATATTTGTTGAATAAATGAATCTGTTTCTAGCTTATTCAAGGTGTTTGTTCTATCTTGATTGCGTATCAATCTACTCCTTGGTAAAGTATCTGACTATTAGAGTAAGGAACATGTTTCATTTTCAATTTGTGTTGAAAGAGGTCACAGAACTTGAACAGACTAGAGGGCAATCCTAGCTTTTCAATCTTTTAAGCAGTATATCCCTTAACGATGGCACCTAATAGGAAGTAAGGTATAAGAGCAATCAGACTTTCACTAGCAAAATTGATTCTTTTCTATTTCCTGTCCCTTTTGTGAATTTCTTTTTGTCTGAATTGAGAATGTGCTCATAGCTACGGTAGCTATTGCTTGTATATTCTTTTCAACTATTGAAATTCTAGAAATCCTACAAAATTAACATTTTTTGTTTATTTCAAATACATTGATCCCAAGACTATGTGATTCAACTCTTCTTAGTCTCAAGAATCACAAAATAAAGATGCCGATATGGAATTTATTACAACAATACCTTGGGATGTGAAATTATATCTATAAAACACTGATGTAATGCTATGAGCTCATAATATAAATAGATACTAAACCATCTGTGTTTTGTGACACATTGTATCATTAAATTTTTTCTGTTTAAATCTAAAATAAAAAACAAAACAAAGTTGCAACTAACAGGTGTGGTGCTCCAAACATTCTCAGCAATCATAAGTCCCAACTTGAGGAAATGTCCACAAAAGCTGAAGGTCAAGTTAAAATACCACATTTAACACTCTAGAAAATAGAAAAGAAGTACCTCTAAAACATGTAAGAAAAAATGATGAATTAAACAAAACTTTGCTAATCAAGATACGAGACTATCTAAAATACTTTATTTTTATTGGAAGAAAAGAAGGGAGAAGGAAGAGCAAGAGAAAGGAAAACAGTGTTGACGAGGTGCCATGCCCGAGGTAGCTTAGCTGCTTATCTCAGTCTCTTGGGCTGTGCAATCAAGAAAATGATTGTCAGTATTTATACCATTTATGCGGCATTTCCAAACTTTGCAGTATGTTCGACCATGAAAATTGTGAAACCCTGATGATCATTATTAGGGCAACCAAAGCTCAGAGAAAGGCTGTAGAGGTCACTGCGGCCTGGGGCAGCTGGGCATCACTTTATGGAAGGAGTTGGATTTCAGCTAAATCCTGTTGGATGCATAGGATTTTTATAAAGAACGATGTGAACACTGAGGAAAGACTATGAAGAAAGACATGTACAAAAACAAAAACAAAATTAGAAAAATTAAGTTGGACTTTACTATTCCTAGGAAAAAAGTTTAAAAGGGTACTCAGGGTGAAACAAAGGAATATTTAGTATAGTTATAGGAAATGAATGGAATGAAGCTGCTGTGGGTTTTGAACTCCAGGCTGCAGTGTGAACAGGCAGTAAGAAGCTTTTGGTGACATAAAAGCCACGCTAGGAACTGAGGATGTCTGCAACCAGTACCGGGCCTGGGGTAGCTTCACAAAAAGCCAGGACACCCCAAGGCCTGCTGCCACTTTCCAGCTCCCTTAAGGTTCAGCCATTGATAAAGCCTGCGTGATATTCAAGTTGGATGAGGCAGGGTGTCAGGGAGTCACTAGAGTAGGAAGAGTTGTTGTCACCAGGTTAACGTAAATTCTGGTTTGGTGCCAGTCCTGAGCCTGGAACTGCTCAGCAAAAATCTCAGAGCACACGGAGGTAGTTGCTGCCTGCCCAGGGCCTGCCAGACTCTGATAGTTTTCCCAAAAAGAGTGCAATTCAGATGGGGTTGACTGCTCCAAGGGAAAATGCCTCCAGCCTTGGGTGAGCTGGGTAGAGCGGGATCCCAGTGAGTCAGCAGGGCAGAGCTGCAGAGCTCCCCAGACCAATCAGATTCAGATTTGGCTGTAAGTGTAGGGGGAGGACTCAACACAGGAAAGATGGTCCTGCCGGCTGCACAGGAGAAGGTCCTCATACCAGGAAAATGCCAACTGTCCTCCAGTCCTCCTCTTGCAGCCACACACCTCAGTCCTCCCCCTCATAGGTCTCTGATGCCTCCTGAGTCACAGTCCCTTCACCAGAGCCCAAAGTTAGTGCCTGAGAGAGAGTGAATCTGTGCACAGCCCTTTTAAGAGGACGTCTGTGTTTCCTGCAGCCTTCCGATTCACCCGGGTTTGGGAATCCCCACTGTTTTTTACAGACAGATGCTGTGCCCTTCCTGGCACCAGTACTCTGGGCTGGTGAGCTTGGTGTGGGGGTCTTGGGTCCCTTGCTCCTCTGGGGGAACCTCCACAACTGAGATATCCTTCCTGATTCTCAACCACCACAGGGTAGTTTGGGGCCCATTCTGCATCTCCACCCTTCGTACCAGTCTCGAGGTGGCATCTTCATATTTCTAGTCATACGACTACTGTTTAGCTAAACTTCAGGTGGTTCTCCAGGTTGATTGTTCTATAATTTAGTTGTAATTTTAATGTGTTCACATAAGGACACAGGTACAGTGTTTATGTACTCCACCGTCTTGGATTTCCTATTTCATTTAATTCTTATAACAACACTTCCCAATGCTGTTATTTGAATTTAGAGATCATTGAGTCTCAGTTATTTATTAAATAACTTACTCAAGGTCAGACAGTGGTGCCAGGGGTAGGAACCAGCAGATTGGATGGGTAGTGGCTTAGGATGAATCAAAGTGTTTTCATTTGTTGGTTTTATAAAACTGTATTTCTACTTTTATTCTGTGTTTGTCTCCTAAATCTGGGAACCTTATATTGGTTTGTGTATTTTTGTATATCAAAGACAACTATTGAGTAGGAAACACCCAAAGCAGAAAGTGATGGCCAGTTTTGTTTTAGTTTTGTTTTTTCATCCTTAAAACTAAGTATTTGGTTTTAGATAAATGAAAGAGGAGTTCTTGATAATAAATAGTCTAATAAAGACTGATGATGAGTGGTTACCAGCTGGTTAAGGCAAGCACCCTTCACTAAGTTTGCTCTCAGTGAGTTCCTTGTGGAAGCTGGGACCCTGGGCTAGACAGCCAATCACAAACTAGAGGTTTCAAGAGCTATGGGCAACCAGCTAATGCTTGTTCCAAACACATCACTGGGCTGAGGGGAACCAGTATAACCCTCTTGGGCAATTTAGAATCCACATAAAATAAACTTGCAACATGAGGGTTAGAGAATAAGATGGGCTGAGAGTTGGGGGGATACAGTTCAAGTTTTAGATTCAGGTTGTAAAACCTGGAAAATTCTCTTTACAAAGAAAAACAGAAGCTCACAGTCTGGTTTCATTACCCACCGGTGCTTTTGAGCCATGAACTTTCCCCCACTTCGGAAACTTCTCTGGAAAATTCATTTCATGCTTGTCTGCTCCAGTAAAATCCATGACTGAACTGTTACAAAACAGGAGACTTGGCTGAGGCAATGTTAGAAATCACCCAATATGGTGAAGCCAGTTGGCATCCTTGAGAGCTCTGTGCCTCCGAAATTTGGTTTACAAACTGCCATCTTGAACCGTGACCTTCTTCCAGCAGAGGGGGCATTCTGACTGTTCCTGTGCCAGGTGACTGGGAAATGGTCACATGCATCACATTCTTTGATATACTGAAGAATATCTCTTAGACTGAGGGAGGGCTGGAGGTGCCCGGATGTCAGAATTCTGCATTTACCAGAGCCTGAGATGTAATCTTAGAGGACCTACTTAGTAACTGTCTCATCTTTTTGAAAGCTTCAACTTGGATTTTTTCTTATAAGGGTGTGCCTGCATCAATTACCTTATTGCTGCCAATGTGGCTCTTAAACTAATGTGATAAAACTTCCCTGTCTCCTCTAGTGCAGGTTTTTACCCAGTAATATTTACATGGATCCTGAGCCAGCCACCTTTCCATTCACCACAACAGTTGTTTCAGAACTTCTTTTCCCAAAATGTCACCTTTTCTCTCTTAGCAGATAACCTAATTTCTTCTTTCCACAGGGAAAGGCCATGTTTTCAATAAGAATTTATCGAGCACCTGTTATGATGCAAAAATCGTGCTAAGTTGTTGGAATATAAAGGGAAATAAGTCATAATCTCTGCCCTGATTGGGCTTTTAGCTTGGTCGAGGGAGTAGACATAAGAACAAATAAGGGCAGCCAAACCAGGTAGGTGACTTAATGGATAGATGTATAGGGAAAAGGGGAGGCTGGAGATGAGTCATCAATTCCACTTAGGAACGCAGGACAAGCTTCAGAAAGACCATCTGGAATGAACTGCCTACAGTCCCTTCCCTCTGCTTCTGACATTCTTACCATCTTCATTCCTATCTAAGAAAAGGCGTCTACTCCTTTCTAAGGCAAAACCTTCACATGGTTCTTAAAACTAAACTTCATCTTCCAATAAAAAAAGTGAGGTAAAAGAATTACAAAAATATTATAAAACAACACTGAAAAATTAAGAAAAAATATCTCCCATAACCCAGCCAACTTCTTAACATGGCTGCCATTTCCCATATTGGTGTATATTTAAATCTCTTTTCTTTTCCTACGCATGTTTAAATAGTTATAACCATTGTCCCTTGTGTTCATGTCCACCCTTTACCCCCTCCTGCGGGATCCGACTCCTTCCAATTCTACATCTTGGCTGTCTTTCTCATTGGAAACTCCCATTCACTTCCCTACTCATGTAAATCTCACCCATTCTACAACACAGGAAGCCAATCATGTCCTTAGCCATGCTAGACTGTTATTAGTTCTTCAGTGACCTGCTTATGAGGCCAAGTCACTTTTCTTGTTGATATTTTACTTCTTTCTGCAGCTTTTCTCCCTTGACTCCCTTAGTTACCTGTTTTTGAAATTGTCTCCCCCCCACCCCCGCACTTCACTGATAATTCTTTCCAGCTCCATCTCTTTCTTATATGAGTTCCTCTCCCTCTGCCACCCTTTAAATATGGGTGGTTCCCAGGGTCTCACCCACTGCCAACTTCTCTTCACTTCCTCAACTTCACTTCCTCAACTCTCCTTGGGCCCTTTCTATGGCTTCACGTATTCACCGAGTGCTCCCAGGTCTGTATCTCCATCCTGGACTTCTTACCTGAACTTCAGTCCCCTTACTACTGAGCATCCCTAGAACTTCCAACTCATCATTTATAAACTGGATTCTTCTCCTTATTCCTTAGCTTGGTCAAAAGTATTATCACCCACTTTGCCCATCATGGCAAAAGAATGGACACCATCCTTATCCTTTGTAGTGTAAATGCTTCCAGTAAAATTTATCTGAAACCCATCCATCACTCATTCTCACTGCAACTTTTTAAAATCAGACCCTGATTATTTCTTATCTGGTCTACTAGATAACTTAGTAATGAATGCACTGCTTTCCACTTCTTTTCATATTGTTTTTTATTCTACGCTTCTTCACAAATTGTGTTTCTAGAATACGAGTGATTTTAAAAACTTACTTCCTTAATTAAAAATTGTTGATGATTTTCCACTGCCTGCAACAAAATTCAAATTTCTTACATAGCATTCAAGACAGTATATATGTAGTTTGGCCCCAATCTAATATTTTCCTGCCCTCATTTCTTTCCTACCCATTCTCATACACCCTCTGATGAAGCCTCATGCAATTAATGCATGCTACCCTGCTGCTCTGAACATGCCGTGAATTCTTATACCTTCCAGGTCCTACTGTGGTTTTCCTTCAACCTAGAAATGCATAGTGCATTTGTCAAAATCATATTCAGATTAGTTTGTTCATTTGTTCTATTCTTTAGATTCCACACATAAGTGAGATCATGTGGTATTTGTCTTTCTTTGTCTGACTTATTTCACTTAACATAATGTTCTCTAGGTCCATCCATATTGTTGCAAATGGTAAGATTTCATTTTTCTTTATGGCTGAGTAATACTCCATCGTATAAATGTACCACAGTTTTTGAGGGTTGCTAGATGGAAAGGGGGTGGGGATAAGGGAGATGGTGAGGGGATTAAAAAGAACAATCAGTAACCACAAGATTGCCATGGGGATACAAAAAACAGTTTGGGGAATATAATCAATAATGTTGTAAAGATTTTGTAGAGTATCCGCGGGACACTTGTCTTATTTGGGAGACCACTTCAGGGACAGTGTAGATGCCTGACCACTGCAGTGTACACCTGAAGCTGAAGCTGAATAATAATGAATGCTAACTATAATTAGTGTATATATATATATATATAAATATATGTATATATATACATATATATATATATATATATACACACACATATATAGTCACAGGATATGGAGTACAGCATAAGGAATAGAGTCAGTGGAACTGTAACAGCTACATACGATGTCAGAGGGGTAGTAGGTTGGGGGAGATGGGTTATCACTTTGTGAGGGATGTAAATGTCTAACTATTGCATTGTTTTGTACCCCTGAAATGAAGAAAAAAAAGTGAATGTACAAAATATCAGAGGCTTTTCATGTAGTGGGGATAAGAATTATTTCATAAAACTTTTATTTCACTTGTATGTATGTGTTGGATCATAAAATTTTGGAAGTCATTGCAATAGAATATCTAATTCTTTGAATGGATTTTGATTTTTATTCTTACTTTTATACTATGATTATTATTAAATGTTTAATAGTTAATACTACAATAATCAATATTAATAAAATAACTATAGTTAAAATTATTATAATTTTTATGATGACTCACTTTAAGCTAATAAAAATCTCTCCATTAAGTAAAAAAAAAAAAAAAAAAATCGTCTTTATGCTTCTAAGCCCAGCTTAAATGCCACCTTCTCTAGGAGGTTTTCTCAGACTGGTTTTCTACTGCCCGCTGGGAAATCAGTAACTCTCTCCTGTGTATTCTCATACAAGAGTGGTTTCTAAACCTGGCTGCGCACTAGAATCAACTGGGAAGCTTTTAAGAGACACAGCTATCTGAGCCTTACCTTACGCTACTCACACCAGAATATTTGAGGGTAAGCTCTGTGCGTCGGCAGTATTTAAAATCATGTCTCAGGTGCTCAGAACTTGATAAGTTCAAATCTTGGCACATGGCTCATGGCACACTATCATCACTGTCCGTGCATGTCCCTCTTTTAATTGAGTTTTAATAGTATAACAAATACCTGTGAACCTCCCACCTCATTTAGGAGCCAGAACATTACAAGTAGCTTATTGACTATGTGCTCCTCATCTATTCATCCATTTGCCGGCACCAGAGGTAACTGCTACCCTGAAATTTTTATGCTTTTATTTTAAAAATGTTTTTATTAAGTATATATAATAGTTCCCACATATTATTTAGTTATGCTTGTCTTTGACTTTATAAAACACGGATAGCTTTCCAGGCATTGGCATTTTCCCCAAAATTATGGGTGATTCTCATGCACAGCCAAGGAGAGCCAGCATGGAACAATTTCTACATGGCCTCTATTCCAGCCATCTGTTGGGTCACTGCTATGAGCCCTCTGACTCGTCTTTCCTTGGCTTTGACTTGGGGAATCCTGCCTCACTCTGGCCTTTCTGGAACTGGTTCCTCATGCCCCTGGTCTCTGATACATTGACCTAGGGGATTCTAGTTTCATTTATCTCTAGTTCTTAAATCATCCTTCTGAGCACTTTCCCTGACTCTGAACTTTGGATCTGTCATCCTGTACCCTGTCTCTGCCCCCTTTTCAATTTGATCTTTTGTCTCCACTCCACCCCATAGCATTTATCCTTAATAGCAGCAAAAGGAGAGCTAATGAAATTGCGAAGACTAGTATATGAAAAACCATATAGAGGAAGGAACAAAACAAAAAATGTTCCCTGTATCTTTAACCTCTAATGACTGGGGAGGCAGAATTGGGGTTTAATGAAACGCAACTGTACAAAAATCTGAACTCAGTTGCTCTTTAACACCTGGACCACATAATGTCTCCCACTGGAAAGAATTTGATTCCATCTCTGAGCACACATCTTAGGCCCCTCCCCTTTATTACTTCACTTAATGATCACACGTAAGTTGTGTGCGGTGGTGCAAATTACATGCTATTTATTGAAATAATTAATGGGGAGAACAAGACTCTCTTTATTCTGGGATAGCTTGGTTCTGGGACAAGGAATTATCTTCTTGATTATTTCAATTCTCTCTGGGGTCTCTGTCTATATCCAGAAAAGCTGAGGTTCTTCAAAAGACCGAAGAAGACAACATGCTTTCCTGTTGTTCTTTAGTTGTAACATTAAAAATCTCATCTCCCATTCAGGTGTATGTGTCAGGATGTTTCCAGTTCTATCCCATCCAACTACTGACTTACACATAGACAAGACTAAATAAATTGAAGTGAAGTGTCCTCTGTAGCACTTACTTAGGGTCTAAAGGTAAATCTGCTGAATAAATTAAAATACAATAGTATCATATTTGTAAGTGAAATATTCCCGGGACTCAGGATGATGTTTTTTCCCCATGGTTCAGATGGGAAATATTGTAACAGCTTAGTTTGTTTCAGAAAACCAAAAATGTTCCCATTTGAGAACCACTGCAATAAATTTGCCCTTACTGGGGTGGACTGGAAATCATCAAGTTAACAAAACTGTTTTCTTGAAAGTCTAAATTTATTAAATAACATTTAAATATAATTTGTAGAGATTTTTTAATTCTAAAATTCCTTCCTGTGTCACTGAACCCATCTATCAACCTGATCCTCAGGGATCTTAAACAATGAAGTATTTGTATGTTTCACAAATTGGGTAGCTCCAGAGCTTTCCACTCCTCCCTCGCACACATGCCCTGACTTTTCAGGGAATGTATACACTACATATGTGTGTACAGGATTGTGAATCCACACCCACAACAGCTGGCCTGTCCCCAGCATGAGCCTAAAAGAAACCCTGACTTTTAAGGTGGCTGTGTTCCTTTTCTTTTAAATCATGATTTTACTGTTGAATCCAAAGCTCAAACAAATATGATGTCAAGAAAAGGCACAGCAGGGCAGCTGGAGGAGATTCGATTTCTTTAAATTACAGAAACAGTAAGAGCAGGAGGCCTTTAAAATCAACATTTTATAATCTGAATCATCTCGTGTCTTTGCTCATTTGCTTAGAAAAACAATATCATCAGAACTGACTTAAAACCTGCATAGCATGCATGGCACCGTTGGAGAGGAGCATGCAAACACTCAGTAGCATTGAATGAAGGAGCTTGCCCTTTGGATCCATGCCACGGCTGGAAGTTCTGAGACTCTTAAGAATAATCATCTTTTTCACTAGTAGAAAAACATTTCAATAAGAACAGTGTCTTAAATAACATTTTTATTTCAAGATTTATTTTAGGATCCACTGTTTTGAACAGCAACAACAAAAAAATAAGGATAGGTGAATAGACCTGCCGCCTATCTATTATTTGAAATCCAGTTTAATGTAGCGATTCTCAAAATGTGCTCCCCAGACCAGCAGGATCAGCATCACACTAGAACTTATTAGAGAAGCAAATTCTCAGGTCCTACCCCAGACTTGCTGTATCATAAACTCTGGGGTGGGACCCAGAAATGGGTGCTTTAACAAGCCTTCAGGTGCTGCTGATACAGGCTCAAGTGTGAGGACCATTGGCTGCACACAATTCACTGTGTGAGAGACAAGCAGCTCTCTGAATATGTCAACAACTATATGCTACTGCTTACTGATAGGACAGATAAACCAGTAGGGTCTCTGAAGCACCCGAGCCTTATTCCTAACATCTTTCTCCTGCCAAAGAAAAGGGAGTGGTACGAGGGTAAAGAAATAATTTTTTAGTCAATGCCCACTGATGTGAAAGGTAGAAAATCAATTGAGTGTCACAAAAAGGGAAAAGAAAAATAAACCCACATAGATTATCTTTTTGATCCTTCCAATAAAAAATATATTCAATTAGCTTGTTTTTTTCCAGTTAACTATGAGGAACATAAATCAAAGCTAGGAAATATAACTGTTCTTTATTATGGTTAATTAAAGAAAAGACACCAGGTTCTACATACAGAGCAGATTATTTTCTTGAAGGGTAAAGGCTTTCCTTATATTTCTTTAAGTACCTAGCCCAATTCTTAATCTGAAATAGGTGCCTAATAAATATTCACTAAAATTAAGGGAAAGGTAAATAAGAAAAAAAGGAAAAGAAGTCAAAACAGAAAAATGGAAAATCACTCAGGAAAATTATACACATGAGACAGAGAAAAAGATAAAAATATATACAGCAAGAAAAAAGACACCAAGCGAAAAATAGAAGAAAATGACAGAGGTAAAAAAACAAAGAGATGAAACCCTGAAAATCAAGAACTAACCTAAACTACAGATTATAGGAATAAGGCTCATGAACTTCAAATTCAATGATATAACTTCTAAGGTATGCAATGTTCTGTCTATAAAAATTATTTCTAAAAATCTTTGTCCAAGATGCTCGCCAAGTTTCAAAGACCAAGACGTAGACTCTTATTCTACCCAACAGAAGGAACACCTTCTGTCAAGTAGACGTACGTACTGGATCTGAGATGAGTTGCTTGAGAGGCAGCGAGCGTTTTCTCACAGGATACCCAAGCCAAAGAGAACCGGTAGCTGTGAGGAATGTGACAGATTCTGTATCAAAAGAAGAGGAGGAAGGGAGAGTTTGGTTCTTTTTAAATCTTTAACTTTGCTGAGAATATTTCTCAGAGTTTCAATGCACAGCAGCTGTTTCACACATATGTAAGCATGGGAAACATGGCTCAACGGACCAAGACCTGTGAATTCTCACCTTGAACCAAAATACACCTTAACCTCTTACCCAGTCACTACCCTACTTCATGCTTGGTTTTCTCTCAGCAATGAGAATATCCTCTAGTATCATATAGTGCAGTAATTGAATAGTTTAAGAGCAACTATAAAGCAGAATTCGCCTAAGGGAAACATATAATCTTATATAAGTGTTGGCAGGAGACATTCCACCCACTCCCAAGCAGGGAATTACTTGTTCAAGAAAACACATCACACAAAACCAGAGCTGACAGCCATGTCTTAAAAGTCAGAAGAGTTGATCCAACTCTGGAAAATGGTTTGTGCATTTAACACTTCCATTCAGAAAAGCACCAGCCCTACAGGCAACTTAACTGGATGCTAGACCCTCATTTTGTCATCTCAGGCAATAAACAAAATAGAATAATAAAGAAAAACAACCCGTACTTCCATTGTCATTATACATTATACATTCATTTGTCATTATACATTTGTCCAAACCAGTAAAATGTACAATACCAACAGTGTTCCCTCAGGTAGACTATGGACTTCGGGTGATGACACGTCAATGTAGGTGCATCAGTCGTAACAAACATACCACTCGGGTGGCGGTGTTGATAATAATGAGGGGCAGGATATCTTTATCTTTTTCTCAATATTGTGGTAAGCCTTAGACTGCTGTAAAATAATAGTCTTCGGAAAACAGCAACAAGAACACTTCCATTACTGCTTTTTGAATTCAGTCAAATATATTTATCTATCAGAAGGCTGGAACCTCCAATAATGTGGATGACAAGGTACTTAGTGCACAAATGGGAAAATAGAATCTATCTTACAGATAATTCCAAAATTTATTTTTTTTCTTTATCCCTAATTTATTACTTTTCATTGCTTTAATCAATATATCGTGTCAAACATAGAATATCTTTTTTTTAATTTATTGGGGTGACAATTGTTAGTAAAATTACATAGATTTCAGGTGTACAATTCTGTATTACATCATCTATAAATCCCATTGTGTGTTCAGCACACAGAGTCAGTTCTCCTTCCATCACCATATATTTGATCCCCCTTACCCTCATCTCCCACCCCCTACCCCCTTGAACCTCTGGTAACCACTTAACTATTGTCTTTGTCTATGAGTTTTTGTTTCTCATTTCTTTGTCTTGTTCTTTTGTTGTTTTTGGTTTATATATCACATATCAGTGAAATCATAGGGTTCTCTGCTTTTTCTGTCTGAATTATTTTGCTTAGCATCATACTCTCAAGATCCATCCAAGTTGTCACAAATGTTCCTATATCATCTTTTCTTACCGCCGAACAGTATTGCATTGTGTATATATACCACAACTTCTTTATCTTGTCATCTATCATAGGACATATTGGTTGTTTCCATGTTTGGCCACCGTAAACAAAGCTGCAATGAACATTGGAGCACACGTGTCTTTAGGTATAAATGTTCTCAGATTTTTTTGGTAGATACCCAGGAGAGGGATTGCTGGGTCACATGGTAATTCTATTTGTGATTTTTTGAGGAACATCCACACTGCCTTCCATAAGGGCTGCACCAGTCTGCATTCCCACCAACAGTGTATGAGGGTTCCTTTTTCTCCACAGCCTCTCCAACACTTGTTACTATTTGTCTTGTTGATGATAGCCATTCTGACTGGGGTGAGGTGATATCTCATTGTGGTTTTTATTTGCATTTCTCTGATGATTAGTGATGTTGAGCATTTTTTTCATATGTCTATTTGCCATTTGTATGTCCTCTTTGGAGAAATGTCTCTTCAGGTCCTCTGCCCATTTTTCAATTGGGTTGTTTGTTTTTTTGTTGTTGAGTTTCATGAGTTCCTTGTTATTAGACCCTTATCGGAGGCACTGTTTGCAAAAATCTTCTCCCATTCAGTCAGTTGCCTCTTTATTTTGTCGATGGTTTCTTTTGCTGTGCAGAAGCTTTTAAGTTTCATATAGTCCCATTCGTTTATTTTAGCTTTTACTTCCATTGCCTTTGGAGTCAAATTCATAAAATGCTCTTTGAACCCAAGGTCCATAAGTTTAGTACCTATGTTTTCTTCTATACAGTTTATTGTGTGAGGTCTCATGCTTAAGTCTTTGATCCATTTTGAATTAATTTTGGTACATGGTGACAGATAGCAGTCCAGTTTCATTCTTTTGCACGTGGCTATCCAATTCTCCCAGCACCATTTATTGAAGAGGCTGTCTTTCCTCCATTTAATGTTTTTAACTTCTTTGTCAAAAATTCTCTGTCCATATTTATGTGGTTTTATTTCTGGGTTTTCAATTCTATTCCATTGGTCTATGTGTCTGTTTTTCTGCCAATACCATGCTGTTTTGATGATTGTAGCCCTGTAGTACAAGCTAAAGTCAGGGAGTGTGATACCTCCAGTACTGTTCTTTTTTCTTAAGATTGCTTTGGCTATTCAGGGTCTTTTGTGGTTCCAAACAAATCTGGTGATTTTTTCATTCTATTTCTTTAAAAAATGCCATTGGGATATTGATGGGGATTGCATTAAATCTGTATATTGCTTTGGGTAATATGGCCATTTTAACTATGTTGATTCTTCCAATCAATGAGCACGGAATGTCTTTCCATTTCTTTGTGTCTTCTTCAATTTCTTTCAAAAATGTCTTATAGTTTTCAGCATATAGGTTCTTCACATCCTTGGTTAAGTTTATTCCTAGGTATTTTATTCTTTTTGCTGCAACTGCAAAGGGAATTTTTTTTTTGTATTTCTTTTTCTGAGATTTCATTGTTAATATATATGAATGCAATGGACCTTTGTACATTGATTTTGTAGCCAGCAACTTTACTGTATTCATTGATTGTTTCTAATAGCTTTTTGGTGGAGTCTTTAGGGTTTTCTATATATCGCATCATGTCATCTGCAAAGAGTGATAATTTAACTTCTTCATTCCCAATTTGGATGCCTTTTATTTCTTTCTCTTGCCTGATGGTTCTGGAAAGGACTTCCAACACTATGTTGAAAAGCAGAGGTGATAGGGGACAGGCCTGTCATGTTCCTGAACGTAGAGCAAAGGGCTTCAGTTTTTCACCATTAATTACGGGATTAGCTGAGAGCTTGTCATATATGGCCTTTATTATGTTAAGGTATTTTCCTTCTATACCTATTTTATTAAGTATTTTAATCATAAATGGATGTTGTATCTTGTCAAATGCTTTTTCTGCATCTATTGATATAATCATATGATTTTTGTCCTTTATTTTGTTTATGTGATGTATCACATTGATGGATTTGCTTCTTAAGCTTGTTTGAACTTGCCGCTCATTTCGTGTTTGACGTAATGGCAGTCAATCCCTGAATACCATACAATGAAAACAAATTAGAATTTAAACTTTTGGCTCAAAGTAAAGCATTACAAAGAGGATGGTGACAAACCACATGAAACATAGTTTGTTTTATATGTGTGTAAAGAAGCAAATATGTCCACAGAGAGACATTTTTCAATCTCTACAGAGAAACTCCTTCTCCGCTATCAGGGAAGTCTTTCGTTTCAGAGTAGTGGACCTGGATTTGTGTGCATCTCTTTTTGGTCCCCTTGGTGCTTTATTATGCATGTCTTCAAAGTAAAAAAAATGTTGGGGCAGTGCAAAGGAATCTTTCCCTGCTCAACAAGTATGATCATTCTTGAATCAGCTGAGCTCAAAAGGCTTATTCTTGAACTAACTCAGCTAACTGGACAAATGATATCAAGGATATCACGTGAGTCATATGGTATCAGTAAAATAGTGGATTTGTAGTATTTTCTATTAATCAAATTGTTTAAAAAGTTAAATCAAGGAAAAAGGCAAGACTGATTATGTGGCTGTCAAGACATGATTATACAATGATGGCCTTGGGTCAAGACTGTGAGTGGGCACTTCCTGTGTTGACACTGAAGGCTGATTATGACAAGTACTCAAAGTCATGGTATTCTGAAACAAAGGGAAGGGAGTTACAGGTATAGCCTATTAGTGGTGCTCCTGATCCAGGCATTTGGAGCTCCTTTCCCATTGAAGTAAATATGGGGTTGATTTTATCAGGACCTCCTATTAGGTTTCCAACATAGCATGTCTCCTATATTTCTGAATAGACTAGTAGAATGCAAAAAAGAAAGGGGGCAATCTAATTTTTAAGTGCCCTAATACATAGAAGAATAAAGTGGTAATGCATGTGTTCATGTAATGCAAGTCTTTATGAAAACACATATTTGTTTTTGAGATAACACTCCTCTCTTGCCTCATAAGAGTTAAGAGAACTAACATGTATTGAGTACCTTTCATGAGCTAAGTATATTACAGAAATTATTTCCTTAAATGTTCACAACCTAGTCAAGTAGATATAATTATTGTCCCCATTTTCAGATGAGGAAACTGAAGCCAAGAGGATAAAACACTTGGTCACTGATACCAGATAGCTGGTGAGGAAGTTGGGATTCAAACTAGTTGTGTTCAATTACAAAACCAGAGTTCAATTACAAACCTTTTTTATCAAACAACAAAACAAAACTTTCTATTATAGCACCATTTTCTAGCAATATCAATTTGGAATTCTAATGTGTCTGCTCTCATTACTGGTTGTCAAAAAATAACAATTATATACACACACCCCCACACATGTATCCATATAAGTGCATTTATGAGATACTATATAAGTGTAGTGGTAAAGTGCATGAAAAGTGTATGAACACTGAGTGAAACTGAGTGGGTCCAAATACCTGACTAGCTGTGTACGACTAGGCAAAGGGCTTAGCCCCTCTCTGACAGTCAACTGTATTGGCCATGACTATTATATCAATAAGAATAGAGCTATTGAGTAATATTTTCCATTCAGTATATCATGGCTGGAATAGTTTAAACAATGAAAATTTAGCACTAAGGAGGCCAAGATTAAAATTGAGATAGATTTATTGACTAGTTAGCTTCATTTCTGTTCCATGCTCATAGATTCCCTAACCTTACTCAGCTATATCAGTGAGTATCATGGGTCAAAAGGTCTTCCCTGAACTAGAACAATTTTACACTCTCTACAAAAATGTATGACTTATTGAGGATCAGATAGTAGGTCAGTCATGAAATGGAACGTGAGCCTTTACTGTTGTAATTAAAAACACTGATTTTATACACCCATATTTATAGCAGCATTATTCATATGGCAGCCAAAATATAGAAGCGATCCAAGTGTTCATCAACAGGTGAATGGATAAACGAAATGTTGTATAATCCATTCAATTGAATATTATTCAGCATTAAAAGGGAAAGAACTTCTGATACATGTTGTAGCATTGAGGAAATTATACTAATTAAGCCAATCACAAAAGGGCAAATACTGTATGATACCACTTAATGAGGTCTCTAGAGTAGTCAAATTGAGACAGAAAGTAGAATTGGAGAGGGGAGAGAGGAAATGAGGAGTTATTGTTCAATGGACATAGAGTTTCACTTTCAAAGATGAAGAGAGTTCTGGAGATTGGTTGTCCAACAATGTCAATGTACTTACCACTGTACCCTTAAAAATGGTTAGGAGTTTTGACAGATGGTTGCTAAACTTATCGTGGTGATCACTTCAAAAGGTATATAAATGTTCAATAAGTATATATTACTCCTGAAACTAATATAATATTGTATGTCAACTACACTTTAATTTAGAAAAATGGTTAAGATTGTAAATTTTATGTTACATGTATTTTACCACAATTTAAATTAATATATATATATATATATATACATATACATATATATATATATATATATATATATACATATATATATTTCAATCAAACCAACTGTAGCTGCCGCGGTGGCCACCAATTAGTGGGAGGGTGTTCTACTTTACTGATCCGTGAGACCTGATGAAATTGTCAATGTTTTTTCCTGTCAGCAGCCAATCTCAGTGATATGTTAAAGCTGTTGTCGGTTTGCACCAATCCAAACAAGAGTCTGGGTTACCCACCCTTGGCCTTTGATTCTTTCCTAAGGGAGATACAAATATGACTGTTGAATTAAAGGGTATGTGTGGAGAACATGCATGTGCATATCCAGAGGGGGTCACCGTGGTGAGCCCTTTACATCTGGGAGAATAAGTGGCAGTACTGAAATCTTCCATATGGGTCAGTAGTGTTAGATCACACAGTTGTCAGAGGTAATGCTTTTGTTTCCCATGACATCATTGGAGCACCAGGCAACATTCCAGGGTTCCTGTATTTGTACCCATGTTTTTGCGCAGCACATGAATGTCACGTATGGAACTTGGGCAATTCCCCCAAGTGGAGAATGGTTGAGTCCCTCCATTAATTAAGACATATTTAGATTTCTGTGATCAATGGTTTCAATATGAATACATTAGGTTAGAATTGCAATCCCATTGATACTTCTATAAAGTGTTTGAGTTTCACCAGTATGTGTATATTGAATATCTTGTATCTTTCCTAGTTGGGAGGAAGAAGGTGGAAGGACAAACATTTAGTGTTTCAACACAAATGAGAGCCCTTTCAAGTCCAGCATATTAATTAACTAACAAATGATTATACTTCATAATAGTAGTATAGTGTAAAAAGGAATCTACTTCTTTTACTAATAATTATTCCTTTACTTAGACATTAGCATAAAGTCTTTATGCTTCCCTCTCTGACTATCTACACCCTTCCATACGTGTGTGTAAGTGTGTGTGAGATACACTGTGTGTGTAGTGCATCTGTTATGGGTTATAGTGAAATGTAATTTGAAACACTCGCAACTCACACTGTGAAAGAGACCAGCTTCTGATATCTGTGACACTTACTACAGGGTTATTTCAAAAAGGGCAGCCGTCAATTAGCTTGTAGGTGGCTTTACAGAAAATAAAGCGCAAAGTGACAGTGTTTTGCCCTGAATGTGTCTTGATTCAAACCCTCTTGAAAAGTCGAGGCCTCTCTGAACACCAAGTGCCACCTGTCACAGGAAAAGGGTCAAATGACCTCTGACTGGACTGCTGCCAGGGAGGTTTGGCTACATCGGTGATTCCTGTCAGTATCCACCTTCTTTGGCCCACAAAGAGGCTGGGGCAAAGCTTGGTTAAGGAACAGAAGTTGCTTTCAAAGACTGAGATGAAAGAACTTCTGCAAGCAAATGACTTAGTACAATAACAGATTCTCTTTTGCACATTTCCTAAGAGCTTACCTGTCCTTAGCCTTCCAAAACATTGCTTCCAGAATATCAACCTGTCAGGGCACTGGGGAGAAGCCACATCGAATGGGAAGACCATTGGGTGTGATCAGTGGGTCTTGATGGCAGAAACAAAGTGATTCTGCCTCTCTTTCAGCCCCCAGCCTTGCAGATACAGTAGGACACTGTCAAAACTGAGTCTTTTACCCAAGAGAACTAGGATTGCTGGTTCTCAGGCTACTAAACTTAAGAAACCGAAGGTTGCCATGGCAGGAACTATTTTAGCAGGGGTCACAAACTTGGGAAAAAAGGGGAAGCAAGAGCTTTAAACCAAGTTTCCCATTTTTGTTCACTAAGAACAGGTGTTTGTTTTTCTCAAAGAAAGATTTCACAGAGGTGATTTCATGCAGAGCTAAGGGCAGAAGTAGGATTTTTCTGCTGTCATAACTGGGATTGATTTACATCATCAGGGACTTATCACTCTAGTGATAAGCTTTTTATGAATACGATATTAAATGTGTGTGTGTGTGTGTGTGTATGCCTGAATCAGGTAAAATGACCACCCACAATTTCCCCAGCATTCTTGGGAATATTTGCAACATTAAGGCAGCGCTCTTACCTTCTGGTTATAGTAACACAAGTACTTTATGCACTGCATTTCATTTCATTTTCATCACAACTCTATGCAATTGGTATTATTGTCCCCACTATACAGATACTTAAAGAGGTTGAATGACGTGCTATGGTAGCATAACCAGGAAGTGGTAGCGTTGAGATTTGAGCTGGGGAAGTCCAGAACTTTGCTCTCCATCACACTCCCACAAGATAAGTAGCACATATCATACTGGCTGCACAAAATCACTGAAGAATTCTGAGTGATCATCTGCACAGCACAGTCACTCATTTTCCTCTCCTTGGCAGAGCTGACCCACAAGCCTGGAAGTGTGGCATTGCCTCGCCTGCCACTTTTACTTATGCTGCTCTCAGTCCTTCCACGATTAATATTTAACCTACCTTCCATTCATGACTTCCATGGCCAATTCTCCCACCATGTTGTCCTGAATAATAGAATCAGGCAAAAACTCCTTGCCCACGTGCCCTAGCAGAACGGCGTCTCGCAGAGGATTTCTGCAGAGACACTGTGGATGCAGCCATGATAACCTTCCAGCCTCCTCTTTAACCAGAGCTCCACAATATTAAATCCTTTTGACAACTACATCAGGAGGAAGAAAAAGCCAATTTAGATGGTGGTTATCAATTTTTTCTTTCCACCCTTTCCTGGATGTCTTCATTCTTTCTCTTTCAGCTCCTCAATTGCCTGGATTCTTTGAGAGGCTCTGCTATGTTGTTATGTTCAAGATAGGTAGATAAATAGATGGAATCTAGATAAGTAGATCAAGATACAGATGTGTGTGTGTGTGTGTGTGTGTGTGTGTGTGTGTGTGTGTGTGTAGCCTTGGTTTGGGTTCCCCCAGAAGCAGACCCTGAGATAAGGATTCACATGCAGGTAGGAAACACTAGTAGAGGAATGAAGAAATGAGAAATCGGAAAGGGAAGAAAACTAATTAAAGGAGAATAATCAAGCAACTTTCCACTGAAGGCAAATGGAGTAAGCTTGATTCCACTAGGGAATCCTGGGAGACTGTAGAACTTGCCACTCAAAGTGGATCACTGTCCTCATCATCCTCATCTTTATTATCCTCATCCTCATCCTTATTATTGCCATCGTCATCATCATCATCATCACCATCATCATCATCTCAAGCTCCATCCCAAATCCAATGAATCAGAATGTGAATCTTTAACAAGATCCCTATGTGATAAAGTTTGTGGAGTGCGGAGGCAGAATACGCCTCAAAGTTAAAGTAACTAAGGGGCAAGAAAATAGTGAGATTTATCCAACTCCCCATTTGACCTTGGTTATGAGCTATTTCGGAGAGTTTCAAATCTCTGGCATTTCTGGCTTAGTCTTTGTGTAGGCAGAACAGTAATGCTTCAGCGGCCAGAAAGAAAGTGCTCAGGCAGAAAATGATAAGTATGAGCAGTAAGCGGCCATAAGCATGTACAGCTCTTGCAGGTTCAACAATGATGCAGCTAGATAGGCACATAATATTAAGGCTGAGGTTGAATTGCAATAATAATAACCACTATAACTATAGAACTGATTCAATGTTAAAGACTCTTCAAGCAGATTGGCATAAGCAGGATTTCATCTAGGCTTTTATTTTAAGTAAAGTAGTTAATTTACCTAGCAGAGAAATACCATTATCATAATTACCTTTAAAATGTTATATTTAAATTAGGTTTTACTCAGTAATTATTTCAGGCTCTCTCAAGTAAGTCATGAGTGAGATCAAGAAAAAGCATCCATATTTTATGTCTTATAATTTCTAATATTATAAGACATATAATAAGGGGTGAGGAAGCATATGACCAATGTTCTTCATTGCAATCACAAGCTGTGAACCACACATGTTATGGAGTACATTCAAGGGCTGAAATTATAGTGGAAAAAAAGACTAGACTCCTATTGTAATTATTAACACTGGTAAAGAGATTTGGATAACATTCAGAAAAAATCCATGACTGCTCCCAGACACAATATAAACAGTTTCCAGAAAAATGTTTTTTTGTTATCTATCACTTTTTTTAAAGGAGTATTAGAGTATTCTATATCCTACAAGGAAAAAATTCAAAAAAACTCAAGATTCATCAAATCAGCTTAGAAAAAAATTTCTAAACCAGTTTCTCAATCAGCTTAGAAAAATACTAACCTCTTAGGAACACTAAACTTAAGCAAAATCCTAAATAAGATCTTTATGTTTAAATAATAGGGTTGCAGAAAAGTGTGAAACTAAAACTTGTGGACATGACAGGATATATTAATTACGAGCTCAGAATGTAAGTTCAATACTTGAACTTTATTAAATAAAACTTAAAATAAAAAAGTAATTGGCTGTGTATTCTTTTACACATTTTTTGCTCAACACATCAAATAAATCTTTAAATGTTCAAAATATTGTAAAATTACACTTGTTATTCATTTATTAACCAACTACCAAAACTTGAAAAGCTTTTGTTGAGAAAATGAAAAGTTATTGCATATAGTATATTTTTAACATGTATTAGGTAATGAAATCCTATAAAATATATTCTTTTTATGCCCCTTTGTGTTCCTGCTATCTCTCTTCTCTCTCCCCTTTAGCTTCTAGCAACAAAAGCAACTTTATGTCTATTAAATAAGTCTCTCAGTGAATGCACTGAGCATAGAATTTTCTGTGTACTTCCTCACAGTACAAATTAGCTGTTGTATGTGGGATAAAATCTAGTGAAATCCTGCTTTTGTTGAAGTCATCTCTCTTCCTTCACAAGTAGTTTGTTTTATGGCAAGGGCACTGAGGAAAACATCAGGGGCTTTAAACAATTTATTTATAGTGTGGTTGACAGACTCATTGATGTTACAAAGAAAAGTTCTGTCAAATTTGACAATTCCCTCCTTACTCTATTCTAAATTTCAGTTAAAAAAAAAGTTTGGGATATCAATTTGGATTGGGTAGGGGGGTATTTTCCTCAAAGAAATATTAATAAAATGATTTTCCCTTTGCCCAAAGTATGTGTAAAAGACAACTTGCAGAGAGGCTGAGATGTAGGCTAGAATCACTTAACAGCAAATGACTCACTTCTGAGACTAAAGTTAAGAAGAGTGCAAAATGTGATGAATCTTTGAAATGAGAATAAATCTGAGAATATCAAGGGTCCAAAATGAAATGAGTTTGTATCAAAAACTAAATGGGCTTGATACCAGTGCTGTCTAATAGCGGTGTAATGAGAACCATGAAAGTGGGTCACATATGCAATTCTAAATTCTATTAGCCCCATTAAAAAAGAAACAGGTAAATTCATTTAAATAATACATTATTTAACCCAATACGGACAAAATGCTATCATTATCAGTATTAGTGAGATATGTAGTACTCTTTATTTCATACTAACTTTTCAAATTCAAGTGTGAATTTAATACAGCACATTTCAAGTGCCCTAAAACCACCTGTGATTAGATGCCACAGTACTGGTCAGCTTAGGTCTAGACAATCTATTAAATGAACCAAAGTGCCTTTAAGAAGTATTCGTAGGCTCTTTAACAGCCAGATCAAAAGCACTAGCTATAATCATGAAGCCCAAACTACATTTTTATAATAGTGAGCTGGGACCGCTTTCATTTATACTTAGTATTCCAGGTACCTAATAAACTTTTCTCTAAGGATTATTTTGTCATCCAATTCAATTTCACATACTCTCATTTATTCTAAACACACATGACAAACAGTTCCCCACCCCGACACACACACAGATAACCTGCAGTATCTTATCGTCTAACTCTTGAGAATTGTTTTACATTAGGAAAATACTTTAATTCTGATTCGCTTTTGAGTACAAAAAGTGTCTGTATGTTTTGCTCAAAAATGTGATCTGCCTAAGATACAGAGAATCCCTTATGCCAAAGCTTTCATCCAGGTCTTTGTGTGACCAGAGGAAACACATCAATAAGCAACAGCTTTGTTGTTTGAAAACGTGATATTTACTAGGGCTTATTTTTTATGCGCTGTGAAGCACTGGTCAAGTTTTGGAATTAGGAACCAGACTAAGGGCAGCCTGTCACTTTAGTGCATACTAATATGTATTGCCATCCCCTTGGGGGAGCAGTCTGAGCACATTATGCTGTAATCGGAGAAATGTTTCTCATCCTTAATATGGATCTTGGTTGTGATGTTTTTGAAACTTAATTTATCTCCTGAGACAAGGGTTACCTGTGAGATGGCCCAGGAAGAATAAAAATATGGCAGGTATGTATATTACACTACCAAGGGAATCTCAAAAAGCACTGAACTTGGAACATTTATCCTGAACTGTCCTTAAAGAAAAACAGTGATATTCTAGTTTAACTTGGGAAATGTTCTGCTGCAGGGATTGTACTAGGGATAGCATTGGTTGAGGTGTGAAAATGGAAAAGAAAGGAATTCTAGGATATGGTTGATACCAGTGAGTAGGGGATGGGTTTCTCCCAGGGGAGATGAATGTTCATTTTCTGGTGGTTTGAAGAAGAAAGAGCCCCTCAGGGGGAAATGGACCTGAGGATGAGGGGGCAGGGCTGGGTATACTGTGTATATATGCAAAGGGTTTAACTACTGAGCAATTTTCTCTTAGGTTATTAGGATAGACTTGTCAAGTACACACTATTAATTTTTCCTCTTATATTCTATTCATTTACAGCTTTTCAATAAGTCTCATGTGATAGAGTAAAAGCAGGACCAACTACATTATCTGCAGAGCCAGAGCAACATGAAAATGCAGGAACCCTTGTTAAAAAATTATCATTAAGAATTTCAACACAATATGGTATTACATAAAATGAAATTCAGCCTTAAAAAGGAAAGAAATTCTGACACATGACAGTAGGAAGCAGCAGGATCCTAAAGACAAAAGACAATTTTAGTAGAAATCAGAATAAAATGTAGATTACTTACAAAGTAACAAAACGATTAGAATAAAGGCAGACTTGCCATTGGCTTTACCAGAGGCCAGAAAGCAATAGAATAATGCCTTTAACTATTGGGAGAAAATAGTCGTCTGTCTGAAAAGTTTTATCTAGCTAAATTATTGTTCAAGAATAATAATTCTTTATTTTGAGATAAAGGGTATTCAAGTGGGGATAAGAATAAAAACAAAGACTCAAAGGAAGTTTGCCCTGAGCATCTCCAAATAAAGGAGTACAAAACATCTCTTATGTTGGGATGTAGTAAATAACAAAATAGATCTTTGTGACATCAGATAGACTGACAAAGTATGATGTAAGAAAGCCCAATAAATACTTGGTGGATATAACTGCGATTGGTCAGACAGTGGAGTCTTGAAGGCTAGGGACACATTAGAAATAAGCTGCTTTCAAACTTGATAAATACAATTTTATTCACCCATATATTATTTTTACCCTATCCACTTCTTACAAAGATTTAAAGTAGCTAGTAACTAACTAGGGAAATAGCCAAAGATGTATTACCTGGCATACATATTTTATATCCTTGTATTTCTCTAATTTCTCTTCAAGTAGATGAGAGATTACTGAGTGACTTCCCTCTACAATACTACATAATGGGAGAAAAACATAGATCTTACATATGGCTTCCACTGTCTAGACTTTTTGCTTATTTTAGATCCATCTAATGCGTGAAGGACAATGGGACATTTTCCAAGACTAGGAAGAGCAACATGTAACTGGAGTTGACGTCATAGTCCTTCTTGTGTTAGGAAATTTCCCACTATTGTTCCAAGAAGGCAAACACTTGGGAACTGCCCTGCAGGAAATGAATGGTTTCACATAAATGGCCACTTGCCACGCAGTCCACAGTGTCATAAAATGTCTCATAATGATGGCATCTCCCACTCAGCATCTTAGAAAAGTTTAATTCATTCTAGAGAAGAAATTAGTAAGTGGGGATTTACATTTCCTCTTAAAGAAAAGATTTTCCCCATGTTTATGAAAAATTATACTAACAATAAATGATGCTTAACATTAGGCATTAGGTTGATATTTCAAGTGCGCCACTGCTTTTGATAGATATCAGAAAAGTCTTATACATGTGATGAAAATGCTACATGCTGAGTAGGGGGTTATGTCTGAGTCCATGAGTCTTAAGTATGCTTCTTTGGGATAGTGAAGAGGACTTTCCATCCAAATTTTAAAATTAATAATAAAGGAGACAAAGAAGCACCTTGCACTTTTTTCCAAAGGGCAAGATAAGCATCCTTATCTTTTTCAAAGTTTTAATATTGAAACATTAAAGGTTGCCTAGATTTAAAATCTGTTCTCATTTTCATGTGGTCTATAGTGGCCTTTGGACAGACAGATAATGTTTCTTTCTCTCTCTCATTGACTATTGTTCACACTCCCTAGTATCTTTCACCAGGACCTTCACAATCTGGCCCTTGCTTACCTCTCCAGCTTTATTATTATTATTATTAGTAGTAGTAGTAGTAGTAGTAGTAGTAGTAGTATTTTTACTGTTATTTTAACCCTCCAGTAACACACACATATGCTCACGCTAACCTGCCTCCACCAACTTCATCCCAGCTTCCCTGACGAGGCACCACACTCACACCTTACAAGGCAGACATATGGAAATTATTTCAATTTCCGTATATAGCCTAGGTTCCCACCAGACTCTGAACCTTTGTCCATGTTCACACGGTTTCACTCATAGTCTTTGTTATGGACTGCGTGTTTGTGTCCCCCCCCCAAATCCAAATGTTAAAATCCTCACCCTAAGGATGGTATTAGGAGATAGGGCCTTTGGAAGGTGATTAGCCTCCATGATGAGATTAGTGTCCTTATGAGAGGAAGATGAGAACTAGACCCCTGTCTCCGCCATGTGATGATACAATGAGAAGATCTGTAAATGAGGAAGAGGGATCTCACCAGAACCCAACCAGGCAGGCACCCTAACCTTAAACTTCCAGCCCCAAGGACTATAAGAAATAAATGTTTATTGTTTAAGCCACTCAGCCTATGATGATTTGTTTTAGCAGCCTGAACTGAAAAAGACAGTTTTGTTTGGCTAACTTCCAATAATCCTGAATTTCAGTTTACTAGGCACTTCCTCTGAAAAATTACTGGTGGAGTCTGCCAATCAACATTAGGTTTCCTTACATGTTTTCCTATACTCCCCTCCCATAACACTTATCCCACATGACCTTATCTCATTCTCCATCAAGAGGTTGCAGGCATCTAAGCAGAAAATCAATAACGAAATAGTAGCCCTAAATGACACATTAGATGAAATGGACATAATTGATATATATAGAGCACTTCATCCTAAAACATCAGACTATACATTCTTTTCTAGTGTAAACCGAACATTCTCAAGGATAGACCATATATTGGGACATAAAATCAGCCTCAGCAAATTTAAGAAGATTGAAATCACACCAAGCATATTCTCTGATCACAAGGCTTTGAAATTGGATATCAACTGCAAAAAGAAAGCAGGGAAAAACACAAATACATGGAGATTAAACAACATACTTTTAAAGAACGACTGGGTCAAAGAAGAAATTAGAGGAGAGATCACAAGATACATAGAAAGAAATGACAATGAAAATACATCCTACCAAAATTTTGGGGATGCAGCGAAAGCAGTTTTAAGAAGGAAATTTATATCATTACAGGCCTATCTCAAGAAACAAGAAAAATCCCAAATAAATAACCTCATGTTACACCTTAAAGAACTAGAAAAAGAAGAACAAGTGAAACCAAGGTCAACAGAAGAAAGGAAATAACAAAAATCAGAGCAGAACTAAATGAAATAGAGAACAAAAAGACAACAGAAAAAATTAATGTGACAAAGATCTGGTTCTTTGAAAAGATTAGCAAAATTGACAAACCCTTGGCTAGACTCACTAAGATAAAAAGAGAGAAGACACTAATTAACAAAATCAGAAATGAAAAAGGGGAAGTTATCACGGACACCACAGAAATACAAAGGATCATGCAAGAATGTTATGAAGGACTATATGCCACCAAATTCAATAATCTAAAAGAAATGGACAAGTTCTTAGAAGCATATAGCCTTCTAAGGCTGAACCATGAAGAACTGGAAAATCTAAACAGACCGATCACCAGTAACGAAATTGAATCAGTCATCCAAAACCTTCCCAAAAGCAAAAGTCCGGGACCAGATGGCTTCACTAGAGAATTCTACCAAACCTTCAAAGAGGATCTAATACCAATCCTGCTCAAACTCTTCCAAAAAATTGAAGAAGAGGCAGTACTCCCTAACTTATTTTATGAGGCCAACATTACCCTCATACCAAAACCAGGTAAGGACAACACAAAAAAAGAAAACTACAGACCAATATCTCTGATGAATACAGATGCAAAAATCCTAAACAAAATTCTAGCAAATCGAATACAACAAACCTTTAAAAAGATTATTCATCACGACCAAGTGGGGTTCATCCCGGGGGCACAAGGATGGTTCAACATTCGCAAATCCATCAATGTGATACATCACATAAACAAAATAAAGGACAAAAATCATATGATTATATCAATTGATGCAGAAAAAGCATTTGACAAGATGCAACATCCATTTATGATTAAAACACTTAATAAAATAGGTACAGAGGAAAACACCTTAACATAATAAAGGCCATATATGACAAGGCCCTCAGCTAATCTCGTAATTAATGGTGAAAAACTGAAGCCCTTTGCTGTACGTTCAGGAACACAACAGGGCTGTCCCCTATCACCTCTGCTTTTCAACATAGTGTTAGAAGTCCTTGCCAGAGCAATCAGGCAAGAGAAAGAAAAAAAAGGCATCCAAATTGGGAATGAAGAAGTTAAATTATCACTCTTTGCAGATGACATGATGCTATATATAGAAAACCCTAAAGACTCCACCAAAAAGCTATTAGAAACAATCAACAAATATAGTAAAGTTGCCGGCTACAAAATCAATGTACAAAAGTCCATTGCATTCCTATATACTAACAATGAAATATCAGAAAAAGCAATTGCAGCAAAAAGAATAAAATACCTAGGAATAAACTTAACCAAGGATGTGAAGGACCTATATGCTGAAAACTATAAGACATTTTTGAAAGAAATTGAAGAAGACACAAAGAAGTGGAAAGACATTCTATGCTCATTGATTGGAAGAATCAACATAGTTAAAATGGCCATATTACCCACAGCAATATACAGATTTAATGCAATCCCCATCAAAATCCCAATGGCATTTTTTAAAGAAATAGAACAAAAAATCACCAGATTTGTTTGGAACCACAAAAGACCCCGAATAGCCAAAGCAATCTTAAGAAAAAAGAACAATGCTGGAGGTATCACAGTGCCTGACTTTAGCTTGTACTACAGGGCCACAATAATCAAAACAGCTTGGTATTGGCAGAAAAACAGACACATAGACCAATGGAATAGAATTGAGAACCCAGAAATAAAACCGCATAAATATGGACAGATAATTTTTGACAAAGAAGCTAAAAACATTCAATGGAGAAAAGACAGCCTCTTCAATAAATGGTGCTGGGAGAATTGGATAGCTACGTGCAAAAGAATGAAACTGGACTGCTATCTGTCACCATGTACCAAAATTAATTCAAAATGGATCAAAGACTTAAGCATAAGACCTGACACAATAAACTGCATTGAAGAAAACATAGGTACTAAACTTATGGACCTTGGGTTCAAAGAGCATTTTATGAATTTGACTCCAAAGGCAATGTAAGTAAAAACTGAAATAAACAAATGGGATTATATGAAACTGAAAAGCTTCTGCACAGCAAAAGAAACTATTGACAAAATAATGAGGCAACCAACTGAATGGGAGAAGATTTTCGCAAACAGTGCTTCTGATAAGGGGCTAATATCCAAAATATACAAGGAACTCATGAAACTCAACAACAACAAAACAAACAACCCAATTGAAAAATGGGCAGAGGACCTGAAGAGACTTTTCTCCAAAGAGGACTTACAAATGGCAAATAGACATGAAAAAATGCTCAACATCGCTAATCATCAGAGAAATGCAAATGAAAACCACAATGAGATATCACCTCACCCCAGTCAGAATGGCTTTCATCAACAAAACAAATAGTAACAAGTGTTGGAGAGGCTGTGGAGAAAAAGGAACTCTCATACACTGTTGGTGGGAATGCAGACTGGTGCAGCCGCTATGGAAGGCAGTGTGGAGGTTCCTCAAGAAATTACGAATAGAATTACCATATGACCCAGCAATCGCTTTCCTGGGTATCTACCCCAAAAATATAAAAGCATTTCTCTATAGAGACACGTGTACGCCAATGTTCATTGCAGCTTTGTTTACGGTGGCCAAGACATGGAAACAACCAAAATGTCCTTTGATAGACGAATGGATAAAGAAGTTGTGGTACATATACACAAGGGAATACTATTCTGCGTTAAGGAAAGATGATATAGGAGCATTTGTGACAACATGGATGGATCTTGAGAGTATAATGCTAAGTGAAATAAGTCAGACAGAAAAAGCAGAGAACCCTATGATTTCACTGATATGTGGTATATAAACCAAAAAGAACAAGACAAACAAATGAGAAACAAAAACTCATAGACACAGACAATAGTTTAGTGGTTACCAGAGGGTAAGAGGGTGGGGGGAGGGAGATGAGCGTAAGGGGGATCAAATATATGGTGATGGAAGGAGAACTGACTCTGTGTGCTGAACACACAATGGGATTTATAGATGATGTAATACAGAATTGTACACCTGAAATCTGTGTAATTTCACTAACAATTGTCACCCCAATAAATTTAATAAAAAAGAAAAAGAGGTTGCAGGCAGAGGTTGACTGACGGAATTGAGCTCTCCGTCCCTGGAATCTAGGCTGGCCTTAGCAACCAATGGAAGTGGAAGTGATGGTGCTTGACTTCCAAGCTGGATCAGAAAAGGTCTTGAAGCTTTTGTCTGTTTCTGTTGAGATGCTCTGGGCGAAGCCAGTTGCTATGTGAGAAGTCCAGTGAGCCTAAGACTGGCACACTGGAGGACACAGATAGGTGTTCTAGGCCACAGCTCCCAGATTACAGCGAAGCAAAAACTGCCAGCCAAGGGAGTAAAGGCATCTGCAGATAAGTCCGGCCCTGAGCCATGAAGTCATCCTCACCCACTGAGACTTCCCAGCTGAGGCCCAGACATCATGGAATCCTATACCCTATTCAAATTCTTAAGCTGCAGAGCCATGAGCATAATAAAGTAGTTGATTTAAGCTGCTAGCTTTAGGGCTAATTTGTAAAACAGCACTAGTAACTGAAACATAATTATGTAATTGGATGTTCCCTTACCTGGACTGTAAGATCCCACACCAGACTCTGCAAGCACGAGGACACAACAGTAACTATGTATGTCCGGTTTGTTTACCATGGTAACCTCAGCTTTTAGCTCAATGCCCGGCACATAATAAGGTTTAGTAAACAATATTAAGTAAATAAAGAGATGACTGAATGGGTGCATGGTTTCTTTCTCTAACTTTGTTTATCCACCTCTTTGTCACACCTTAAGTTTGGAGATCTAGTTACAAACCGTTGCTTTGTGCAAGATACTGTTTCTCTTATCTGTCAAGTTCTGTATCATTAATTCCTACTGTGTTCCTCTCCACCATTCCTTGACTGAGTGTTTGGAGTAATGAGGTGGCCAAGTGAAAGGCCTTGTACCATGCGGGTCTCAGAAAGCCCAACTGGTACAGCCCCCGAGTGGCTCTACTGTCCCCAGAAAGGGTCTGGAAGTGGAGTGAGCAATGACGAGAGGCCAGCAACCCTCTGAAGCCCGTGAACTTGAGAGTGAGGCTGTAGATCATCCAGTAGCAAGATACTGCCTCTCTTTCCACGTACCATCCTAGGGCATGGGGATTGAAGAGACTGCAGACAGAGCACTCAGACCAAAACAGCCCGTCATCACTCAGTGCTCCAAGAGTGTTAGCTGGTGGGGAGCGGGGTGAGTCAATGATGAGCAGTGGGGAACTCAGGCATCGTGCTGTGTGAGATAATGTCCCTGCCTTAAAAAGTCTGTCATCCCCACTTCACCCCGAAACCTTTCTCTGCTCTTACACGTGCATGTGCACACACACACACACACACACACACACACACAACCTGGAGGAAGCCTAGGGCCCTGAACCACATTTGATTCTATGCGGGATGGATGTAGCCTTCCATGCTGAGTACTTGCCCCAGTTATAGAGACAGAATAAAAGAAAGAAGAATAAGGAAATAGAAAGAGAAAGGGGAGGGGAAGAGGAAGAAGGGATATCTTTTATTTGGTGTTTGCTATATGCTATGAATTGAAATAAGAACTTTTTTTTGTATAATGCCATTTAATCTGAAACAACAACGCACTAATTAGGTATAATTTCTAATTTGTAGATGAGGAAACTAATACTCAGAGTTTAAGTAACTTACTCAAGATGACATAGTTAGTAAATGTTGAAGCCAGAATTTTTAGCCAGATCTGGCTGTCTCTAAATGCCATGCTCTTTCCATTCAGCCAGGCTATAGGTTTTATTATCATCTGGATGTATCCAAATAGGCCACAGGTAGAGTGTTTAAACAGAATCATGATATGAGGGTCACTTTGATTCTGACTGTGTATAGTATCAGACCCCCTATTATAGCACGTGTTTGAATTCCACTCCCTCACACACCACTGCCTAAGCACAGCCAAGGACCCCTAACTGACCTGAGGTGCAGTGCCCTGGCCATGCCTTGAGGATAAAGAATTCAGGCTACAGAATCCCAACACAGTGCATTGCACCATAGAGGAGAAGGTTGAGAAATCCAGTTGATGGCTCTCAGCCATACGTTGCTTTTATGTCCAAGAATGCACTTCTGTTTCTGGCAAGGGAAAAGTGACTTTGTAAGATCCATTCTGGTCAAGCACATTAGCTGTTCTGGTTATAACAGCCACTGCTAGTTGAGCTGGTGTTCTTAACTTCCCATTATACAGTGTATATACAAGCTCTGTTTGCTAAGGCAACAGAGTCAGTAATTTCCTCAATGTTTACAGTAAGTGATAAGAAAACGAAGGACCGGAATCAACTGCCTAGGCTCTGGTTCAAGTTACTCAGAGATTGCAAGGAATTCTCAGAAGCATTTCATAGATTCAGAGGGGGTATGAGTCCTTGAAATGCAAGCTTGGGCTGCTGAGAACACAGCCCGGGTTCTATCACTGACAGCCACATTCCAGACTGTAAAACAAGGAATGGCCCTCAGCAATTACTTTGCATTGCTTTGTTTTATTTTTCCAACTCAGCAAACATTTTCTGAGCATCTTCTGTTACAGAGCACTGGCTGCGCCGTTTAGCCCTAGGAAGGATACGAAAAAGGATACCAACTTGTCCTGCCTTCAGAATATGACAATCTGTTGGACAAAAGACAAATAATCAGCTAACACATGCCCCAGAGGGTGAGATGAGCCTTGCCCTAAAAACCTCACAAAATTCCTGGGAAGCACACAGGAGGGAGAAGTCTATTCCAACAGGCAGTTACATATTTGATTTTGATCAAAGGTTTGCTCTTTTAGTTTGGTTCATATCAACCTTTAAAGCCTCATCGTGAACTAAACACCAAGCCACAGAGCAGAAATAAATGGTTCTACATCCTGAATGTAACTGGCTCAGCATACCTAGAAATTATAGAAAAGAAGTTACATATTTCAACAGATTACTTTGTCATTTATTACCTTTCGGTGGGTCACAATATAATTGTTGACAACATATACATGCTGACTTTTAGTTCTCAAAGTCAGAATATTGATTAAATATGTAACTATAATAGATGATAACGTACATAGAAGTTACTGTGCCAATAAGTGGTATTTAGACCCTTCCGTTTTAATACACTTCACGTGGTCGCTCTCTCTGACATTGGGGAAAAAATTACAAAGCTTCTCTCTACAAATCCTACTTTCTAAAATATGATGTAAGATGTTGAATTTTACTCTCAGACCTGCTTGGCTGAGCAACATTATTCTATCTTCAGGTTGGAAAATTCTGGACTTCCCAGTGGCAATAATTGACACTAACTCCAAAAGGGAAAAGAGGAAGTTAGAGCAAGTGAGAAAGAAATAAACAACAGAAAACAAGACTTTAGATCCAGAAGAAAAATCGAAGGAAACTACAGCATTTAGAAAGGGGAAAGGAAAGAAGAGAAAAGAAAAGATAGACGAAATACTGTTAGGAAATATTTTTTAAAAAATCTGAACAGTAGTCTGATTTATTATAATTCATCATATCTTTGCTTATATACCCAAAATAGGACTCAATTTAGCTCCAAGCAAATGACATCAAACACTAAAAGCAAAGAATGACTCATAACTTAGAAAATCAGTTGAATGAGCTATAAAAATGAATCCAAGTTTATTTTTAGTACTTAATAGAGCGATTTCATTTTCTTTGAATAATAAGAACATACAATGGCATTCCCCAAGGCCTAAAATATATATATATAAAAGATATTGTGAATTATATTTTAACTTGATACTCTCCTCTTTTGATTTTTTTTTTTTTTTTTTAGGTAAGTGCAGGGACTGTAACAAAAGCTATCTAATCATGATGCTTGAGAAAGAGGAATGAAGTATAATTATGTATGATAATAGAATAAAATACAGAATTCATTACAGAAGTAAAACTGGTATTAGAAATGATGCTTCTCACTTTAGTACCTTAGCATTTTTCCAGTCTTCAAGAGTTCACTGTCAACACCACCAATTGTGGTCCACTGTACTGGTGGTAACATTTTTAATGGGCCCGACTTTATTGAGTCTGTGTTTTATTTCTCCACCAGTGCTTTTTTCCCTTGACTTTTAGCTGTAGTCATTCACCACATAAAAATACCAGAACTAATAAGATGATTGGATGAAAATGCAGAATAATAACCATGTAATATATAATATGCCATAAATGTGGTGTACACATATTATATATTATGGCAAAATCTTGGTAATTGCCTGTCTGGTTTAATTTTCAGCTGAGTCAAGGGAAAAAATTCTGAGGCTGTGCTATCTTTTTCTGAATTATTATTATTACAAATATCTGAATTGGTCAGGGAACCACATAAAAATCCTCCCTCCAGTTTTAGAGTTTTCAAAGTTTCTGGAATTGGAAGCTAACCTAAGGTAAAACACTTACCCAAACACAGCTTTCCAGCTTTTTTACTTTTCTCATCAGAAATGAATTTCGAATTAACCTTTAAATAATGAGAAATAAGAATTCCCTATGAAATTATGGGGTAGCTAAACCCCCAGGTAGGGAGGAAACAGGGCCCAGGGTGAAGACATTCTGTTCTCACTTCCCTGTTAGCAGATGGCCTTAAATTTGAATGCCTTTGGGTGTTGGAGTCTTGCTGAGATCTCTGCACAGAGAAAGAGGCATGATGACTTGGAGTGGGCTTTTGGCAGGGACAGTAAAAGCTTAGGCAAAATTCTGGTGTGTACCAATTCCAGTCTTGTATTTCTTTTTAGCCTCTATCCTCCAACTGAAAGTCTGAGGAAAGCTTAGTGTGAGAGGGCGTCTCAAGCCTCTATCATGGTGAATTAATCCTCAGATTTCCGCTAGTGTCTAGCCAGTATGCCAGGTGCTAGAGATTCTGGCATAAATAACCCCAAATCCCTGTCTATGGGTAATTAAAAGCCTAATGGAGGAGTTTGTACTAGTTTCCTGCGGTGGTGATGAATAATGTACCACAGACTGGGTGGCTTAGAAAACAGAAATGTATTTTGTCACAGTTCTGGAGGTTAGAAGTCTGAGATCCAGGAGCTGGCAATGTTGGTTCCTTCCGAGGGTAGTGAGGAAGAATTTCTTCCATGCCCCTCTTAGCTTCTGGTAGCCTCAGGTGTTCCTTGGCTTATTGATGGCAGTCTCCCTGTGTCTTCTCGTCATTTTAACCTCCATACATGTCTGTCCCTGTATCCCCACCTCCCTTTTTATAGGGACACCAGTCTGATTAGGGCCCACCCTAACGACCTCGCCTTAACCTGAGCATCTGCAAAGACCTTATTTCCAAATAAGGTCACATTCAAAAGTACCGAGGGCTAGAATTTCAACATCTTCTTGGGGGACACAGTTCAAGCCGTAGAAGAGTTGTTCAAGTTTGGGTACCCGATGGCCATGCGTCCTATTTGGGAGACCACCTCAGGGATACTGTGGATACCTGATCATGGCATTGTACACCAGAAGCTAAACATTAATGAATGCCAACTATAGTTTTATATATATAATGTGATGGTTCAGTGTGAGGTCGGAGGGATAGTGGATGGGGGGAGGGGGGTTCACAGTATGAGGGATATAAATGATGAACGTCTAAGTATTACCTTGTTTTGTACACCTGAAACTAATAAATAAATTAATTAATTAAAAAAAAATATTCTATAATCCCTGACCCTCCATATTGAACTGATCTTCTCCTCAGATACCACATTCTGAGCTTTTAAAACTCAGTTTTGTTCCAAACCCCTCTGTTACTTTACTGCCATCGTCTCAGCAATTCCAGCAACAACTGAGGCCCCATTTTGACTTGAAAGCCCATACCGAACTCCAGGCTGCTCCCTAGTCCCTGCCTGGCGTGTCTCCCCCTGGTCCTTTACTGCCCACTGACACTACTTTGGAGTAACAATGGAAGCCCTCTGTTCCAAGGGTTTTACTGAAAAATATATTTCACTCAGTAAACACTGTTTTATGCCTACTGTTCTAGATTCTGCTCCGAGAGCTCGGTGAACACTCTTGCCTTCAACAAGAAATGTGTAGTCAAGTGAGGGACTGTTAAAAGTAAAACAGAGGAATGGAAACTTTGGTAGAAGCCACCACAAGGTGCTATGGTAGTACGGTGAATCAGCCTGAATCAAGGCTGGAGGTGAAGGAGAGGAGAGCAGGGAAGTCTTCATGTAGCAGGGGAAAACACAGCTGAGTCTCGGCATTTGTGCAGTAGGATTTATCCAGGCAATGAGAAGCAAAGAAAGGGTGGGCAGTGGGGTGGCAAAATGTATTGGGACCAACAAAATGATAAAAGAAGAGTACATAAAAATATGCTAGTTAAATATTGTAAATATTAAGTGAATAAGAAGAAGAGAGGGTAATGTGTTTTTTAAAAGTTTTAAATAAGCAGTTTGCTTTTCAAAAGTACGAACAGCCTGGCTTAGTCGGCTTGGGCTGTTATGACAAAATACCATAGACTGAGAGCCTTAAACAATACACATTTATTTCTCACAGTTCTGCAGGCTAGGAAGTCCAAGATCAAGGTGCAAGACGATATGTGAATCGTGGCGCTCTCTTCCTCGCTTGTAGATGGCTGCCTTCTTGCTGTGTCCTCACATGGCAGAAAGAGAGTGAGCTCTGGTCTCTTCTTATAAGGGCACCGATCCCATCCTGGGGGCCCCATTCTCATGAACTCATCTAAACCAAATTACCTTCTAAAGGCCCCACTTCCAAAAACCATCACATTGGGGAATAGGGCTTCAACATATGAATTTGGGGGCACACAAACATTTAGTCCATAACACAGCTTCTGCTGACAGTAAGGGGAGAAACGAACGCATGGGGCAGAAATGACAGGTTCCTCTGCCCCATGCCCAATCCCCATGGACTTCATCACTCCAAACCACTAGATTGCTCTTTAGTCAATCAAATCTCTGATCAGTTAGCAGGGCTCTAATAATGGCTCATCACACAGTGTAAGCATAGACCTATCTAAGATAGTCTTTTGTTATTTAGCCATGCAAACAAAGGCTTGCCCAGCTCAGGGCTACAGAAGGGTGACACAGCCCCTTCCCAATCCGGGCATTCACAGCTCAGCTGGACTTGGGAAAATTGTTCAGTTATCCCCCAGCTGTCATGTGATTCACGGGCTCCATCACCGTTGTCACCTGATGTCATGGGGCGCCTAAAAGCCTTTGATGTAATGCTATTATAATTTAAGTCCCGGAACCTATTTCACCTTGCCCTTGTCACCTCAGAATAGAGCTCTTCGTGCCCTGATACCTTAAAATGTACATCCAACCTGTAGGTAAGTGTAAAAGTTCACCAGATTGTCAAATAAACCATGAAGCCTAAAGGAGATTACATGAGGGTTGAAAATTTTAATTGAGTCTGCACTAAACAAAATATGGTGGAAATATAGACCTTGTTAGTTATGTGATTATCAGTGTGTTTTATAACAAAACCTCCGCGTTCCTTTAAAGTAGTGTAGTTATCAGGGAGGAAATAGCTGATGTCATATGTTTTCTTTTAAGTCATCAAGAGTCTTGACTGTGTCTGTAAGCTGTAGAAAAACGCCTGCCTATGTGCCATTTGCCATCTTTTAGCATAAACTGTGTTGGTGGGAAGGAGGAAACTGGTTAGAAAAAGAAAAAAGACACAGTGTGCACATAAGGATATACGAGTAAGTACCAAACAAGAAGGTCAATGAGGCAGCGATGTGGCTAACCATAATTTGGCTTCTAGGATCCAGATTCTGGGCTATTGAGCAATTGTGTTCCCTTCCTGAGTCCTTTCTTTTTTCAACCCCTTTGCTATTGGTTTGTGGGCTGACGTTACTTCCAGTCCACCACTAGGCATCACCCAGAGGGTCGGTCTAAAAACACAAATACCCTCAGGGCTTAATTTCCATTCCAATGCCATCCCCCTGGGGGAAAAGAAAACTAGTATTTCACAGGTCAGGCTCTGGAATTCCAGTCTCTAAGCAGGAAAAAGTTTACAATGTTTACAATGCTGTCTGTTTTAGAGGCTTGGGTGTTTCTCTGAGATGTGTTTTATAAAACTGGAATTCTACATTTGACGCAGAAAACAATTACTTGACGTTTTAAATTAAGAATGAAACTTGTTCCTCTTCTTTTCACATGTAGCCTTCGTTCCTGAGAAGGGGTCATTTACAGTATTGACTCTAACTCTGTATGTCCTGGCATGAAAGAAAGGGTGGGTTCATTATTTAATCATTGATTCAGTAAAATTGATTGAATTCTTACTATATTCTGGGGGACGCAAAGAATAGTTAGGTCCAGTCCTCCCCTACAAAGAACTACAACCAGTCTGGGGATCAACCCCAGGAAAAAAGCTTGTCCTTTTTGTTTTCTTCATCAATGTATCTCCCACACTGAGCATAATGTTTGTTTAGTGCATTCTAGGTGTTCAACAACATTTTTCAAACAAATAAGTGAGATGAATGCCACATGAGCACAGTAAGTCCTTTCCAAGATGAGAAATGAGCACCCCCGGCTTCGGTGATTAGAGCAGACTTCATCAAGGAGATGGATTTGAGCAATGCTTTCCGGAAGCGATGGGACTCCCTGCAGCCAGTGGAGGGATGACAGAAAAGCACTACTGTTTCAGGTAAGGGGACAAAGACAAGTCAAGCCAGGAGGCTGGGAGACTCGAGAAATTTCAGAAGGGGGAATGGCCAGCGTCCAAGTGGCCAGGCAGCAGGAGAAATGCGTGAGAAAGACATGTAAGAGTCATGATAGGGCAAGAGAGCGTGCAGGGTAAGGAGGGTATTGAAATCACTTCCAAAGTGACTTCCCAATGTAGTGGAGAAAGGTGAATCATGCATAGACTGGAGAGCTGTGGTGAGGGAAAAATACAACCAAACTGGGCTCGGGAGACCCAGGCTCCATCTGTGCTGGGTCCAGCAAAGTAATGTTCTGCTCCTGCCTGCCTTGATGTTAACCTTTAAAAGAAAAAAAAAAAGGAAATTTAAAAAAATCCTGACTTCCTATGTACTTTTCCAAGTGAGTCATGAGGATTATTATGTTCATAGCCAATTTTGATGTAAGGATATGAATAGAAATAAGAGTGGATTGATCCCAGAAACGCCCCTGGAGGCTGCTTTTAGCCATAAAGTATCTTAGGGAGGAAGAGCAGCCCAGTGTCCCCTCTCCCCAAGGTCATGTTACAGGATGGAAAACTGTAAGGTGCCTAGTAAGTCCCGGTCTTTGCATTTTAGGACCTTCCAAAACAAAGGGGTGTGTGTGTGTGTGTGTGTGTGTGTGTGTGTGTGTGTGTATTTGTGTGTATGCGTGATGTGGTATGTGTGAGGGTATGGGTGATGTGGTGTGTGCATGTGTGCATGTTTGTGGTGTGTGTGTAAGGGGCACTGAAAGACTGAAAGGGTTTGGGGAAGAACAAAAGAGACATGGTCTGTGCTCTATGCCAAGTTTCTCCCGGACAGAACCTGTGCATGATAATCTCAATAACAGTTAAACACACACACACCAAAAAGAAAAAAAAAACCAGGAAAACAAATTAGTCAGAAAAGGCAGGGGGGTGGGGAGATTAGATTTCTCAATAAAATAGTTACAGGAAATTGTTTATACTCCAGGAGAAATGAATTTTTCTTATCATTAGCTTTCTCATCAATGTTGTAATGGTCTTATACACCCAAATGGGATCTACCAGCTATCCCTGCCTGACCCCAGCCCCCACACAAGCACCATCCCCACCACTACCACCACCACCACCATCACCACCACCACCACCACCACCACCACCACCACCATCACCACCACCACCACCACCACCACCACCATCACCACCACCACCACCACCACCACCACCATCACCACTATAACTACCACCACCACCACCACCACCACCACCACCACCATCACCACCACCACCACCACCACCACCACCACCACCACCATCACCACCACCACCACCACCACCACCACCACCATCACCACCACCACCACCACCACCACCACCGCACTGTGCACACATTATGGATCCCTCCGCCGTTACCTTATATTCTTGCTCCCTGACAGGTTGTGACCTCTTGGATGGTAGGAGCTGATTCGTTTACAAAGAACATTGCTTGGCATAGAATAGGTACTTAATGAATTTTTTACTGGCTAGGATCCAGGAGGGCCTTTGAAGTGCAGTGTCCTTGAGGGTCTCCCTATCAGCATGAGCCACAGAAGGAGGGCTTGCTGATCATCTACAGGTAACCCTGGAATCAACTACGTGTATGTACACGCACACACACACACACACACACACACACACATACTTGCACACCTGCCAACAGCATTACTTCTTAAAATCATGTGATTTGCTTCAATATCTGGAAATAAGTATGTTTTCTGAATACAGCATAATTCATTCCATGTTAATAGTCTAATTCCATTCTATAGAAGGTGTGATTTATATCAATGTACTGAAAGGTGTTAAGTGTCATCCGCCCCTCCTTCCCCTCAGCCTCTAACTCTGCTCACCTTCAGAGAGACTCCAGGGTGCCCCTCTGGGCCCCTCGTCCCTGGTTAAGAAACCCACAATCAGTCAGAACCATCTAATCACAAATGGCTACAGGAAGCCCTGCAGAATCTTTGACAGGCTGCTTTTCTGTCTGTTAGGCCACATGCCTGTCTTTGGGAGGCATCTCAGAGACTTTCCATTAGAGGAAGAGGGAAGATTTATGACACTTCTGTACAAGAACCACACCCCACAGCCCCTACCTTGGGGGTGGGGAGCACTGCGGGGAGGAGAGTGAAGGGATTGGTTTATTCCATTCTTCTATTTACAAAAACAAACTCCCGATTATAAAAATGGGACAGCACAAACACATCACAGCCATGTAGAGAAAGTAGAATGTAGATCACTGTGAAATGCTGAGGGAAGAATTCTCTAGGCACTGGGATTGGAGCCCAGATAACCTAGCATGATTTGGGTGGGTGGGGTAGTGTGGGGGCAGGAAAAGGGGGAGGCATTCTTAGCATTCCTTCATGGAGAATCAACAAACGCAGCAGCTGGGAAAGGGCAGAGTTTGTGGGGCTAGGGCTCTGGCATGACCACTCTCTGCTCAGGCGTCCAGAGAGGAGAGCTTAAGACATGACAGCCTTCCAAAAGCATTGTATGTGCACATGTGTTTTTATACAAATCTTTATTTGCATGCCCTGTCTCTGCAATCCTTTTACCTCCCTTTTCTTAATCTGAAAAACATAGCCTGAATATTAGTAATGATAACAATCTCTCCCATGTGTAAAAGTGCAAACAACTTAAAAGTGGTTTTTCATGTCTTTGTCTCATTTATTACGTTATACTACTAACTCATTTGAAGTGTGCCTGCATCTACCCACTCCTGGAGGTTTCAGGAATGCTTATCAGCTTAATATTGGATTTTTGCAATGCCACTTATTTAACATGATTGCTAAAATATTCTTTCTGTGCTTTGAGAGCAGATAAGATTATGCACTTAACACTCATTTGCTTTCAGAGGTATGCCTCCTCCAGCAGGACCTGGGGAGAAGCAAGAATGCCATGAGGCGTATCTCTTTTTCCAAAGGTGAGGGATTGGGCTGGGTGAGTCAGCTGTTGCCACTCTAAGGGCTGGGAAGGAGCTAGTAATCAGGGGTGTAGGAATGAAACCCCCTACTTTCTTGCCCTCCCAATCTGTCCAAATAAGGCCAAAGTACCATTCAGCAAAGCCAGCTTGATAACCCCTAGCCAGAGGGAGCTGAACCAATGTTTCCCCTTCTGTTTGTTGAAAGCCACATGCTGTGGTGTATCATGAGCTCCCTCCCCTTCTCAGAAACTGTCCCCACTGGGCTGGGATATGAAGCAGGCCAGTGGCCCTTGTGTGTGGAACCAGGTGTTCTTGAAGACTGTGCTTAGATTACCAGAAGACCACTAAGCATGTTCCAAGTACCCTAACCACTCTTCCCCTCTACCCAAAAGACCCATGACCATGGCCAGGTTTTGCTCCTGATTCTTGAAGCAATGTGACCTAGCCTTGAGGCTTAAACTTCCGTAGCTGAAGTGAGGGTTCTGAGTTCTAACAACTTTCCAGATGAGAAACCACTGGAAGAGTAACGCTTTTTTTTTCTTCTTCTTCTTTGAGTGCTTACTCCAAGCAATTCCTATGCTTGGCTGAGCGTTTTACATCTAGTTCTCAATCAATGATGTAGAAGGTATAATTACTCCATTTCATTCCTGAAAAACTCCAACACCAGAGAGTTTGAGCAGCTTGTTCAACATCTCACAGCTGGAATCTAGGCTTCTAACTCCACTTAACTGTTTGAAAGAAGGTAAAGGTACCACGCTTGTATGTAAATTCATTCTTTCATTCAATATTTACTGAGCTGCTACTAAGTGCCTGGGGCAGGAAATACTTGTGAAAAAAACTGACAAAGCTAGGAATTTCATAGAGTTTACATGCTAGTGGGTAGAGACAGAAAATTAACAAATACGTAACATGTTATGTGGTGATAAATGCCATGCGGAAAAAGAAACCACGGTAATGGAGATTAAAAGAGCTGGGGTGGGGCAGTACTACTTACATAGGAAATGACGCATTCCTGATGCTGGGACATAAAAATGTTGCCCATCACGTCCAGAACAGTATCTAAATTCCTGGAACCTGTCATGTCCAGCTGTGATGACAGTATGCTGGTTCCCCAGGAAACATGAGAAGACTCCCTGCCAAATAGGTGCATTTCAGCTTATTGGAACATTCAGTCAGAATGAAAATGCTATAGTACAGATGGACAGAATGGCACAGGTAACGATGCAATCCTGTCATGAGCCTCACTCCTCCACCTTGATTGGGAACTAATCCCTTTTCCCTCTTTCTTCACAATGAGCTTTTGAAAACTGACCCCCACCAATCTGGAAACAATTTGGAGATTCCCAAGAGAAAAGGGCTATGTACCAATGTGATTACTGGTATTGTTTTCATTAAATATAACATGATTGGGAATTACTGGGGGAAAACCACAATGATGAAGGATGGGATTTCAAAAGATGGGACAAATTAGCACGTCTAAAGATTGGCCATAAAATCAGGAGGTTGATGAACTATCAATGTTTCTAAGCTATATAAATAGGCAGTGTTATAAAATAGTGGGATTTAGAGATCTTGAGAAAAGATGGTCCCAAGCTTTGGAAAACAAGTGATTTAATAAGGTAACTTTTATATTTTTCAATATACTTTGAAAGGATTACTTTTTCTAGAAATAGCAAGATTAGTTAATATTAGTATAGAGGACCAGGAGTTCTTACATCCAAACAGACCTAGCTGCCTAACCTACCTGGGATGTCAGACTGTAAACAGCCTATCAAAAATCATGGTAAAACATATAGTAAAACCAAATATCTTTTGTCTAGGTGAAATTGAAAAGTAATCTCAACTGAAAAAATTCCTTATAACCCTGCATCATATTTTACACTTACCACTACTTTTTAGTCATTTCCAGCATCCTCAGATGCTTTTTGGTAGTAAATGGAGTTTAGTTCCTTAATTAATTTAGTAGATAATTAATGTAATGACCATCTCAAACCTTATATATTCTCATTTAGTGTCACTCAGAAGAAACTAAACTTTTGATTTTTTTCAGAAGCCAGGTTTTCAAGATTTATAGCATAAGTGATCTTTCTTCTGTTTTAAATTTGAACACATAAGTTTCTCCATTATCTTCCCTCAATTCTATAAAAGAAGCTAAGGAGAGTTCTTTAAATATACTAAAGTTGTGATGACAAGTATAATATAGAGGAAAATACAGCTTTTGAGGCCATCTAAATTTTGCTCTGTGTGTCTTAAATACTTAAAATTCTTGGGGAAAAATGTCCCCAAATCCAAAGTGGTAGTGGCATTGATTAAGTTTATGTGGTGGTGATTGCTATCATTTTATAAATATTATAAATCTGTACCATCCAATATGGAAGCCACTAGTCACATGTGGCTACTGATCATTTAAAACATGGCTACTCTGAATTGAGATGTGCTGTAAGTATAAAATAGACACTAGATTTCAAAGATTTAGTATGAAAAAAGAATAAAAGTATCTTAATAATTTGTATATTGATTACATTTTGAAAAAATAACATGTCGGATATGTTGAGTTAAGTAAAACGTGAGAGTTCATTTTATCTGTTTCTTTTTATATTTTTAGTATAGCTACTAGAAAATGTAAAAGTATATATATGTAGCTTGCATTATGCTTCTATTGGGCAGCACTGTTCTACAGTTTAAGAAAGTACAAAGCAAGTATTTATTTCTGTTGGCCTCAAGATATTTTTAAATTCTTTAAGCAATTTGGAAGTTGTATTTGAGCCAGAATCACACTAAGGAGGTATAAGATTATTGAGTACATGCTTTGTATACCTACCCACCCCCACCCCCAACCCCCAAACCCCAGTTTGAACAAGAACAATGACAGGCAAAATAGAAATAAATAAGTAAAACAACATAAGCAGGTTCAAACACCATAAGCTTCTACATGGACAAGGTACATGGACTAGAAAAACAAAGTGATCAGTATCATATGACAGTGCTTCTGAGACATCTGGGAGTTGGGCTCATCTAAAGTAATGGTAATCAATATTTGTAAAGTGGCAACAGGAATCAAACTGAAGATGGGTGGAACTCCCCCTGATTTAAAAGGGGACAGGGGGAGCTGAAAAAAGCTCTTCTAATTGTTGCTTGAGAATATTGCCTCCTTGAGTTAATAGGATATTAAACTGCTTCATCTCCAGGATCTGAAAGAAGTTAACTACTGGCTCTATGACCAGAATGGTCATTAACCTTAAGCCTTGATGCCATAAGACTTGAGGCCATAATTTTAAGGTGTATGAGCTCCCAGCCTGCAATCTAAAATGTTTTTTGGTCAGCAAGCCTCAAGGAGCCAAGTGGCGACAATCACTAAAACAACTAGAGAGGGATGGATGGGCAGAGAAGAAGGCCGGGGTGGAGGTGGGGGGGAAGTACATTCTTCTCTAAATAAGCCATGATACCAAAACAAAGTAATGTAATGCTAAGACAGATAGTTGGTACAAATCACCTAGAAGAAGATATATTTAACCTAGCAAAACTAAAGTATAAAAATAGCCTGATAAGAACTTTAAAATAAATGCATTTAGGGTGATAAAGGAGATAAGTGAAAGAATAACATTCACTAAATATTAAGCACAGAATTGGCAAGCAAAAACAGGAAGAAATTAAACAAAACAGGTGTATCTAAAAGAAGCAACGTGAAAAATTTAGACATGAAAATCATTTATTGAAAAAGTCTCGAAAGACAGCCAGACTATACAGAAACAGGAAATTGGAAGATAGTACTGAGGATTTCACTAAATTACAAAGAAACAAACAAAGAGAGAAAAACATTCAAAGGTCTTAAAGGATAAAGGGAAAAGTCTAAGTTATATAGGTCTAACGGAATTTCCCAGAAAGGTAGAAAAGTAATATTTGAAGAGATATTTTCTAATGTTTTTCCAGAACTAAAGAAAGACATGAATTCTAAAAGCAAAAGTTAAGTCCAAGGACCCAGGGTGATAAATAAATATTAATTACTACAAGATGATATATGTAGTGAGACAACAAATAATTGAGAACAAAAAAAGAAGGAAAAAAAATCTTAAAAACTACCACAGTAAAAAGACAGATTACTTATAAAGGACCGACAATTAAACTGACAGCAACAGTAGATACCAGGAGATAAAAGAATAATATCCTCAAAATGCTAAGTGAAAGTAACTCAGCCTAGCCATTTATACCCTGACAAACTATCATAAAAAAAATGAAGAACGATAATCATGTTTGTAGATTCATAAAGACCAAGAGAGTTTGCCATCAATTGATGCTCATGAACACAAATATTAAAGATTGGATTTAAGTAAAAGATGTGGACCCATACAGAAAGCATGGAATACAAGAAACAGTGATAAAAATAATATTAACAAAATATGCTGATTAATTTAATTTAATGTCAAAAGCTAGTTAAGTAATTTTGGAGAAAAACTTTTAAAATTCCAGGAATTGGTTATTTAATGGGTAGTTAAATATGCCCAGGGAGTTTGTAAATTTTCCAAATTTATTTTTTTTATTTCTTTAAATTTATTTTTTATTATAGTTGGTATATAATTGAAATTTTTCTTGAATAGATTTAGACTTTGAGAAAGATAGCATAGTCAAAGGTTAGAGATGGTAATTAAAATAATAGAAATCATAGAATTAAAATAGTAAAATGCTTCCAAACCCACAGAGCTGGGGGGCAAGATACATGGAGAATATTAAAAACAAAACAAAACCAAAATCCCACAACTTTATTCAAAAGATAACATGAAATTATAGATTCCAATAATGAAACTAGATAGTAAAAAGAAAATAGGTGGTAGAAATAAGTGTAAATATATCAGTGATTATTAACAATGAAAATGGATTAAACTCATCAGATAAATGACAGAGATGAACAGATTGGTGGTTTTTAAACCAGCTGCTTAAGCCTGCTGTTTATCAGAAACACTAAACAAAATCTAAAACAATTATGCAGAAAGATTGAAAGTTATGGGAAAGTGGTACCATGAAATTAATAACCAAAGAAATTCTGTGTAACAACATAAGTAGTAGACAAAATAGAATTTCAGACACAGCACATTTAATAAGGATAGATATGAGTACTAACTACATAATAGTAAAAAAAAAAAAAAGTCTACCAGGAGATAGTAAACACAAACACGTATTTGGAAAACCTTTTACACATGGTCTTAAATGACTCATGGGAGAAAAGGAAATCACAGTAGACATTGTAAAATATTCATATATTTTATGTGTTTTGAAGCTATGATTTTAGGGCCATAGAAATTTATGACAATTACAAAATATTTACAATAGAATAAAAGTACTACTTTTTAAAATTGTTAGATGAAGTTAAAATGTGTTTAGAGGTAAGTATATTACTTTAAACTAAAAATTGAAAATGAATGAATGAAATTTGCAACTTAATAAGCTAGAAAATAAAAGCAAACCCAAAGAAATTAAAAAGAAGGAAAGAAAGGAGAAATTAATAATATACAGAAAAGAGAAATAGTAGAAATGATTAACATAATCGATACCTGCTTTTTAAACAGCTTTACTAAAATATAATTCACTAATTTAAAGTGAACGACTCAAGGTTTTTTATCATAGTAGATTCACACAGTTGTGCAACTATCACCACAATCTAATTTTAGAACATTTTCATCTCTCTAAAAAGAAATCCTATGCCCCTTAACAGTCATGACCAAGCAGTCGTTAAACAACCACTAATCTTTCTTTTCCTCTACACATGTAGTAATCAAAAAAACTTTCCACGAGGAAAAGCTCAGGTCCAAGTGGTTTTACTCGATGAATTCTATCAAACATTTAAAGATTACCTACCCTTCATAAACTTCTCCCCAAAATAAAAGATGAGGGGACAATTTCCAACTTATTGCATTAGGCCAATAGTGCCTTGATACCAAAATCAGATGAAGACATCACAAGAAAAGAAAACTACGTGCAAACTCTGTGACCTGACAGGAAGTTTTTGCATCATTCAGCTTCGGAAGTCAATTTTGTAACCAGCAACAGGAAAGGAAGTCGTGAAGAATGTGCGATAGATACAAATGCCTAAGACCTCTGGACAGAAAGTCATTTTGATTTGCCCAGTCAACACAGATTAGTGCATGCCCACAAGAGGGGGACTTCAGAAATGGGAGCTGATATTGGGTTCCATGACCATACATACTCCATTCCAATTTATAAAAAAAGTGCTCAAAGTCTGGAAGTACCTCCTCTTTGAAGGCATGGCACTAGTTTCACGTCTGAGGACAAGCCATCCACGTACAACTGTTGAATTAAGCAAAGTCAGGATTTATTTATTTCCATCCTCAAAGAATTTTTCCTCATCATCACCCAGAACAACCCACTACCCTGACCTCTCTTCTCTACTCTGTCAGAATCCGTTGGGACCTTCATTCACATTAAAGTCTAAATGAATGATAACATTATAAAGAATGTTTCAATCAGACTATGTGCATTTTACCAGAGATTCAAGCTTAAACATAAAGGCTGAAAAATTTATCATTTCCTGTCATAAGACAATTTTATAAGGAATAATTTAAGGGGCAAGATCGTGGGAGTACAGAGGGCCTCTGGATTTTTCTAGGCCCTAAAAGCAATAATACTAAAATACAACACTAAAGACCTAGGCTGCCAAAACCTAGGCTGCTGGAAATATAAAGAAGTGAGCACTATACGTATGCCTTTCTGCATAGAATTCCTGAAATTTGTCCAGGATATACATAGGAGAGGTACTATTAGGTTGGTGCAAATGTAATTGCGGTTTTTGCAACTATTTTTAACCTTTTAAACCACAATTACGTTTGCACCAATCTAATATAAGCAAAGTAAATAGGACACCGTAAGGAAAGATATCTACATCCAGGTCTGCTTTCTAGAAGAAATAATTTTGTCTCTCCTTCCTACGATATATATGGCCAAGATTATTGAAAACCTCTGTAGATGCAGCCTCAGATATGGATAAATGACTTTAAAACTCATTAAGTTCAATAACATGGGACTCTCAAGCAGATCTTAAAATCCTTTAATGATTCAGAAGACGTTTCTAGTATCAGATAAACAGTCACTTTGAATAACAAGTATTTGGTACTATAATCACTGGGGAATGTGTGTTTAGGCCTCAGAAAGACTCATTTCCCTCATTTGCCTCCAAGATTAAGAGCATCCAAGAGACAAGTATTGTGTTTGCTCTGGGACCATGTAGTCCCTTAATTCCCATTGGCACCATCTGGCCTAATTCCATTTTAAGAGCAGCTAGGTGAGGTCTTCTAATCATGGGCAGATCTCTTATCATGAAGTCAGATCTCAAGAACTACCAGTGACTTAATCCTTCCCTTGCAATGCCATATAAAGTGTTAGTCTTCAACCTTTCCATTAGAAAAATAGCAGAGGGTTGTAGTATTGGAAATCTGATGAGGCATCAGGGTGAGCTCATGGGTTAAAAATGGGGACAACTAAAATATTAAATGAATGTTGGAAAGGACTTCAATGTCTATTAACATCTTTAGGTTAGAAAAGCAGGTCATACGGAAAGATGAAGGCAAACATGAAGATGGAAGCAGGAAAAAAAAAAGAACTTTCAATTGAGGAAAGCTTCCAAGAGACAGCACTGGGAGACTGCTCGTTTTGTTTTATTATGTAATAAAAAGGAAAAATGGAGTTTTTTTTTTTTTTTTTTTTTTTTTTTTTTAAAGCATCAGGCCAAAAGAGTTTGTAGCATGTGCTATGAACTCATTCACAGAAGCACCAACATATTTTAGGGCAACGTTGTCTAAAAATAACTTGCTTCATCAGTCCTGGGACATTTTTTCAGTGTTTTGCCAAGAATCCAATTAATGTGTGTTGTTTTTTTTTTTTCCTTCAGGCAATGTTATGTGGCTTTTATATCTCAGACTCTTTTGTAAAGAAAATCCATGCTGCCAAATGGAGGTGAATAATACGATATGTGAGTAGCTACGATGCGAAGGCTCATAATGCAATTACTTGATTCCCTCTGGCCCAGGACATTTATAAAGATCAATTAACTCAGTTAAGCTACTCTTAAAGCTCTCTTCCTCTCTTTCCCAGGCTCCACCCTGTTTCACTTGTGCAGGGAGCTGGTGCTCAGATTCTGCTTCCGTGATACGCTGGCAGTGAATGGGCAAGTGAAAAAAAAAGAAAAAAAAAGGAAATATGAGCCTGCCAGGGACTTTCATCCTTGCTCAGAGCTTACACAGGTAACTACCTGAAAATATTTAAATCTAAAGGGTGAAGCCAGACTATTTTCCTGGGGCATCAATGACTAATAAGAAAACACTTTCGTAATAAAACCATCTCAGATACATTAAGGGATAGGAAGGCACATAAGCTCTGAAGGTAAAAACACAGTAGACTTCAAAGATATTTCATGATTTTTGTTTTCCATTGGGCCGGTTGGAGTTGAGCCTCCAACTTCCTGAAAGCCACTCATCATACAATATAAAGTATCATCTCAGGAAATAGCTGTTGTGGAATATTCATTTCAGGAGTATTATTATCAACCTAACAAAATGTTCAAGACGGATCACCATTAGCTATGAATTTTAATATTATAACAGACCTTAAAGGTAATCTGGCCTATCTTATTATTTAAAAAATGAAAATGAGAACATAGATAAAAGAGAGAAAAAGGACTTGGGTTGGTTAGGTCTGGTCCCTAACAGGGTCCAGAGCTAGAGTTTTCCACGCACTGATACTGACCAATCTCCAAACACACCATTGTATCGTTGCTTACAATCTTCCTTGCATGTAATGCCTTCTTCCTTTGGAAAAGTTTTTCTCACTATTCAAGACCCAGTTCAAAAATCATCTCTTTGGGAAAATCTTTCTCTACTCACAAAGACAGCTGCTTTCTCCACGGTGCTCTAACAGATCTTTAAATATAACATTGCTTTATTCCACCTCAACTGAAAAGTAACCAATACCCATTTCCTCCCTATTCACAGCTAGGATTCTCAAAGAATTATTTCCACACTGGGGTTTTACTTCCTCCCCTGCATTTACTCCTCAGTCAACCCCCAACTGGCTTCTGACTTCTCCACTTCACTGAAATTATTCTTGAAAAAGACACAAATGACTTCTGTGCTGCACAATCCAACGAACGTTTTTCCATCCTTATCCTACTTTTCCTGTCTTGAACATTCTACGCAGCTGACCACCCCCCCTTTAAAACACCATTGGCTTCTGGGGCACCATACTCCACTGGCTTTCCTGAAATGACGCAAGCATTTCTCTCCACTGCCTTGGGAGTTCATCCTCCTTTCTAGGATCTTCAGTGTTAGAGTTTCTCAGACCTCAGTACTCTTCTCTCTCTTTCCTTTCTCTCTTACTGATCTTGTCCACTTCCTTTCTTCATATTCTATATCTATATCAACAACATATGTCTATAGGTAAGATCTTTCTTTCTGAATTCTAGACTGCAAATCCAACTGTTCATTTATATTGCTAGCATGTCATGGTTATAAGTGATAAAAGCTCACCCAAAACTAGCTAAGATAAAACAAAACAGAAAAAGAGACACAGAGACAGAGAAACAGAGAGAGAGAGGGAGGGAGGTAGAGAGGGAGGGAGGGAGAGAGGGAGGGAGGGAGGGAGGGAGAGAGGGAGGGAGGGAAATACTGGTTAATAGTTACTGACTCTTAACTCATGTAACCAAACTAGGGGCAGAACAAGAGGACTTCAGCATTCTCAGGATTCTTTCTCTCTGAGTCTTCTCTCTCTGGATGTTATCTTCATTCTTCTAAGCCAACATAATCCCTATAGAGAGGACACACTCATCAACAGCTCTCAACTTAAAATTTCACAGCTCTGAAGCCAGAATGTAAAAATCTTCCTTCTGCTCACTCAGATTAGGAGAAGAAATGTGATTGATTCAGTGAGGCTCACGTGGCTTTTCTAGGAACAAATCACTGTGGCCTGAGAGTGAAGATAGTAGGATTGATTTAGATTGGGTCTCATGCACACCTCCTAATTACTAGAGGAATAATGCTGGGTCAGGCACTCACCCAATGTGTATTAGTTAAACTATTCAGCACTTCCATTTGGATCTCTCACAGAGTGACAGTATCTCAAAGTGATAGTATCCAAAACGTAACTAGCAATGGTTCTCCAAATAACATGATTCTCCTCCAGTATTTTCAATTTCAGAAAATAACAACCAACATTTATCGGCTTGCTCAGGCAAGACACAGAAGGGTTATGCTTGACAATCCCTAACTGTCACCATCACCTGACCCACTATCCAATGATCATGGTCTATTGATTCTATAGCCAAGAAATATTTTGGATCCACCCACTTTTTTCTGTATCCAATATCACCCTCCTAGTTCAAGTTATTGTTATTTCATACCTAGATTACTGCAATAACATCTTAATTGGGCTCCAACTCTCCACTCTTGATCTCCTCCCATTCTTTATCCTCAAATCAGGGCGATCGTCAAAAATTAAAGCTCATCACACCCTGCTTCTGCTTAAAACCTTAGAAAAGCTTCTCACTGCTCTTGAGGTAAGCCCTAAATCACTAACTTGCCCTCCAAGCCCTGGGAATACAATCTCTGCTTTCTTTCTTAACCTCATCTCTTCCCACTCTCCCTTTCCCTTACTCAAAATGTTTCCACCTTATCAACCTTTCAGTTTTTCAAAAGCAATTTGAGTTTTTCTTTGGGTGGCGGCGGGGACGCGCGGGGGGGGGGGGGGGGGAGGGCTACAGGGCTTTCACATGAGCCAGGCAAACTTATCCTGTTATATGCTCTCTAGACCCTGCATTTCTTCACATCACTTATCACAGCTCTAATACTTATTTGTGCATATTTTTAACTGTAAGGTTCATAAGGGCAAGAACTGCATCTGTGTTGCTTGATAGAGTACATGACATTTAGGAGGTATTTAATCAATATTTACTGAATGAATAGTCATCCCATTTTCTTATAGTTTTTAATATATCAATCTTGTCTGCCAAAATATGAATTCATTCTTTTATTTCACAAATACTTATTGAGTACCCACTTTGTACTAAGGAGTTAAATATTGGGGACAGAGACAGGAAGAAGATAGCGGGGCATTTTTAGTCTGTTTACTACACAAAAACTATATGTATTTCCTTTCTATCTCTCAGTTCCTGGAAGGTACTAGCTATGCAATGTTTGCTGATTGAATAAATGAATTAAATGGATACTCTGAACTTCACCATCAACTATTACCTGTTTTGTCACTGTGTCTAATTCTGTGTGTTTGGAATGACCAAAAGGTTCATAGTAGAGAAAAATAGGTCACAATCCATGGGTTTCCTGACTGGCAGGGAGTTGGGCCAAACATAATGATCACCCACAAGGCAGAAATGAGATAGGCAGGTCCAAACTGATAAATTGGCACAAGAGAGGAAGGAAGGTTCTAGATATTGCACTGTATCTGGGAGCTATGGGGCAAAGGGATGGGAGAAAAAATATAATGTAAATGGAGTAAGAAAGGAAGAGGACCAATAGGAGATGAGATTTGCTCATTTTCCACTGAAGTTGCTTATTTAAATGCTTGTCTCCTACTCAGCGTTGTGAGCTGTCCGGCAGCAGGAACAATAGGAACAATGTCTGTTTTGATTATCAAAGCACCTCCGGTATCAATGAAGCAACCATGCATACTTGATGAATGAATGAATAAATGAATGTATGAATGGATACTCAGGCAGAGCAGGCTGTCGTGTTCAGAATTACAGCTCCAAGAAACTAATAAGGCTAGGATGCCTCTTCTTATACAGAGAACACACTTCCGGTGGCTGGGTCTTGAGCTCACCCTCTCCAGATAAGCAGGAAATCCTCCAGAGGAGGTTCACACACTCAGATAGTCCAACCAGTCACCAGCTCCAGGCATCCAAAATCAAGAGATAAATGGATCCTTATCTCTGAATTGATAGCTGAAAACTCTCAAGAAAAAAAAAAAAAAACTTCTTTATAGTTAGAGATAAAAAGTCTAAAAATGCATTTATGCCTGGAAGTCATAGTATGAGTGTGAATGAATGAATTATACTGGGTAATTTTTTTTTTTCAGAAAAGAGGTGGTAGTGGTAGTGAAGTATACAATCTGGGAGGGCTATGGATACCGAAAGCGATAGGGAGGAAAAGGAGGCAAAAATTAAGGAGACTGAAAACCTCAAACATAAACGTAGGGGAAAATTGTAAGAGTAGATGTGTTATTTTGAGCCTTTCCCGTCTAAGTAAAAGACGATATCACATAATGGCTAAACATTTGATCTCTAGAATCCAGTGGCTTGGATTGAAATCATGACACTGTTGATTCTGGACAAGTCATTAGCATCTCTAGGATTGTTTTATGTGAAAACAAGATATGAATAAGGGAATCCCTGTAAAGCACCTAGAATGTGTTGTGTGATTGATAAATTTTAGTTATTACTGATACACACACATTTGACTTGGCAGGAGGTATTTGGGCTGATCGCTGACACTGGGGAGTCCAAGGAAAACCAGAGGAGAATGAGCCCCTGAGATAACCTTCGTGGGAAGTGTCCAAGCAGAGCTGGGCACACAGTTGGCACAGTGATGATTTTCCTTCCTCCCCTGCCCTGCCCACCCCACCCCCATTCCGGTTCAAGCCATTGTTTCTCAGTCTAGTTGTGTGGGACACAGCTCCTTGGCCCAAGCTGGTATTAGGAGCCTTGCGCTGCCCCCTGCTGAGGAAGTCGGTCGCTGGTGGTTAATTAGCCACTCACAGCTCACGGCAGCTCACGCCAACCTCTGGCTGCTCAAGGCCACCCAGCTCCAGGGAGAACAGTTGTTCACAATCTTAGCTGTAGAGGGAGCAGTTCACTGGCCCATATGGGAATTGAACAGGCGATGTCGGTGTTAGGAACACGGCGCTCCAACCACCTGAACCACCGGGTAGATCCTCATGTCTCTATTTCTACAAAAATGAATGTCAAGTGCAGTTCTCCCTGCTCTGTTTTGTAGCTTCCTTGTGCCCGCAAAACCTTTTCTGGTCTGGAGATATATCCAGCAGCTACACCATGGGAAAGTGGTTAAAATGCAGATCAGAGTTTTCTTTTCAAAGAAAAGCATATTTTATACCCCGATGACTAGTCTGTAACTTCCATTTTGTACTTTTTAATCCCTTCCTCTTCTTATCCACCTGCCCAAGCCCCTTCCCAGCTGGCAACCATCAAAATGTTGTCTATATCTATGAGTTTGTTTCTGTTTTGTTTGTTTATTTTGTTCTTTAGATTCCACATGTAATTGAAATAATATGGAATTTGCCTTTCTCTGACTTTAACCATGTATGGTGTCTGTGTGGGTACTAGATTTATGGGGGTGGTCACTTCGTAAGCTATCTAAATGTCTGATCACTGTGTGGTACACCTGAAACTAATATAATATTGTATGTCAACTGTAATTGAAAAATAAAGCAATTATTTTTTAAAAAGCATATTTTAAGGTAACCATCCAGATGCATAGCTCTCATTACAATCTAATCACGCACAGATAATGCAGTTATAAAAACAGATTACTGTCTCCAGTCAGCATTTTGAGTGCCCTCTGCTCAAGAAGGGGGTAGGTTGTTTCCTGGCTCCAGCAAACTCAAGGGAGGAAGTGAAGTTCAATGCTCTAGTGCCACCTCCTTCTCTTTTCCCCTTCCCCATTCAACTCCCCCAAGGCTTTTGCCCCAACTCTGGGCCCAGAACCGTCCATAGTCTCCCAGGCAAAATTTTCTTTCAAGAAGGATCTGAAACTCATTTACATTAAAATACAAATGAGGATTGCAGCTGAAAGCATCACCCCCAAGGTGTGCCTGTACCTTACCACTCCCAGCAACACTGCACACAAACCCCAATGGGGAGCACAGACTCCTCGCTTTGTGCTTTGTATCCTTGCAAGTTGGTATTTTTAAGGTGGCTTCATCTGGGAATTGCTGAACTCTCACTACTTGGGTTGCAAGTTAATCAACGGGGTTTAAAGTAAGGCATGAAGGGTAAGGGAAAGAAAGCTATTAATATTGAAAAAATGGTAAGCATCTTCATTCCTTTTGGCATAGAAGGTGGAGACACACTCTGTCCTTCCAACCTTCCCTGAATTTAAAATCACCTGATTTATGTATTGATAACCAGACGCCCATGGATCTCACTTGTGGTAAGTCTGGGTTAAAACCCGGAAACTGATTTTTTTTGTAAGCAGAATTGTGGGGTTGTGGAGAGGATTAAGTGAGGGAGTAAGTGAGGAAATCCTGGCTTCTGAGCCTGACTAAAGAGTTTTGGATATTTGAATCTCTTCTTTCGCTTCCTGTAGCCTCATTTGGAAGCGTGAGTGTGATTTCCCCAGTTCATGCTCTTTAACCGTCAATTGTAGATGCTTCTGAGCTGCTCTTTCCCCTCTGAGCTATTTTATATGTTGCTGACACATTCATCTTTCTAAATTACTGTTCTGAGCATGTTCCCCACTGCACCCAACCCCACCAGCATACTCACCATCCAACCTTCACACAATAGCAAGAGTTATTTTTTAAAAATTGGGTTATTTTATCACCATATTGAAAATGAAATGCGAACTCTTTATCGCAGCTTGCAAAGAAAAGCCCTACGTGACTTGCCCCCTGTTCATCTTTCTGACACCATCTCATATGTTTACCCCTGCTCACCAGGCTCCAGTCACACCTACTTGAACGGCCACCCGCCTCACTGCTCACTCCTGCCTCAAGGCCACCACCCTGCTCTTCCCTCTGCCAAGAATGCTTTTCCTCCAGAACCTCGCAGGACTTCCTCCATCCCATGGTTATTTCTTGGCTAACGACAATCTCCCACTAGGACAATCCCCCTAGGCTCAATCATATTAGCCCTTTTAATATTCTTTTTTACAGCACTTCTAAAATTATTTATCTGTTTTCTTATTATTACCTAACTCCCTCCAGTATGGGAGCTGTTTGAGTATGGGTCCCTCGGTTCTCCTGTTCACTGTTCACTGTTTTGTCTCCATTACCTAGACAGAAGTTGACACAAGGTTGCCTTTATTTTAAAATATATATATATATTTTTCAATTACAGTTGACATTCAATATTATATTAGTTTCAGGGGCACAGCTTAGAGGTTAGACATTTATACAGCTTACAAAGTGATCCCCCCGATAATTCTTGCACCCACCTGACACCATCCATAGTTATTACAATATTATTGACAATATCCCTTAAGCTGTACTTTACCTTTCCAGGACTATTTTGTAACTGCCAGTTATCATTTTGCAGTAGAACCATGTCATCCCACCATTCAAATCCTTCCATGGTTCTACATTATCTTCAGAATCAAGAACACATTCCTTGACCTGCTGGTGAACAATCTCCACAGTTTTGCTTTAATCCACTATGTTTATGTAGCTCCCTTATTATTTTAACAATTAACACATTACATTGAAATGATCTGCAGGAGTTCCTGTCTCCTAAGCTTTGTTCCTTGGAGTGAGGTTTGTGGACCAGTATTATCGGCATCGTCTGGGACGTTGTTAGAAGTATAGAATCTGAAGCCCGGCATCAGACCTACTGAATCACATCTGCATTTTCATAAAAGCCCCAGGTGAACTGGGTGCACATTAGGCAATATGCTTACCTCATAATTACTAAAGGAATGATAGCAGGCCATGAAGTCACCCAATGCGTATCAGCAAAACTATTCACCATTCCCACGTGGATCTCTCACAGATATCTTGAGTTGATAGTGTCCAAACTGAACTAATAACAGTCTTCTAAAAAAACATGATTCCCCTCCAGTGTTTTCAGTCTCAAAAGATAAGAACTATTGCCCACCCTAGTTTATAAGCTATTCAATGGCTTTATTACCCTGGTTTCGAAACTAGGAGCATTGGGGATGACATTCTCTGAAATAGGCAGCATACACGGATTGGGTGGAGGGGCGTAGAGAGAAAATAACTTGAATTTTCCCATGGGAAGCCGGAGGAATAGAGATCAGTAGGTAAATGAATATATGATTTTGAAACTCATTAGAGATATCAGGGTTCAAAAATAGACTTTGGAGCCAACGTGCAATAGACAGTGTTAATTCAGTATTTACCCACCAGTGATCCTACCATATTTCATTAGTTCAGTGACCCCTCGAGGTGATTAATTCACATCCTAGCCTTGCTCCGTAAACCTCCATCACCTTCTGCCCAGACTTCAGTCTTAACTGATGACCTTATTTCCTATTGCACAGAGAAAATAGAAGTGGCCACTGGAAACCATGCATCCACTCATACCCACATACTTGTAGTCTGCCCTTCCTCTTCATGAGAAGCCGTTATGACTGTTAAATTAACAATTAATAAGTGAAACACAGGGTGCAGGATGGTGAGCCTCCTCCTTTCAACAAATGACCACAAAAGACATTGAAATAGAGAAATGTATTACTCTTTGGTCCTGCAGGAAGTACACAGCATAGTTCCAGGGGCCATTAAGGGGAGGTCAAGGCAGGGTGCAGGCAGAGAGAAGAACAGGATCTGGGGCACATACTTTTATATTAAGGTAATGGGCAAAGTGCTTTGCAGTTCTCGTGCCAAGGCCAATTGGTCAATTCAAACCTGAATGAGCAGGGTTTTAGTAAGTTTCACAGGGGAAGGCCCTGGGAGGTGGGAGAGGCTGTTGGGGAAGTCATACCAGGAACTTGCATTTTCTTGTGACTCTGTGGCTGCTATATGGGGTATTCGTTTACATGAGGGCTTAGTGTCAGTTTAAGGCCTCCCGCAGGCTTCTTTGCCAAACAAAATAGCTGTCAAGGCAGCAATGTCATGGAGTAGGTTAGGTAAACTCATGACAGAAGCCAACTTCTCCACTATTTCTTAGATCCCAACCCCTTACCCTTCTCAAAGACCTCATTCCAACAATTCAATCCTCCCTTTCCTTTGTCACACAAATTTCTCCTTCTGTTAGACTTTCAATTCTCATTGAATAGTATTAAATCTTCTATGTTGAAACAAACCAAAAAAGCCTCACTTGACTATCACCCATTCTTTTGCTTTTCAGCGAAGCTCCTTGAAGGACGTGTCTGTACTGCTACCTCCAACTTCTCCTCCCATTCTCTCTCAAAGCAACCCACAACGGAAACTGCTTTGTCAAAGTCACCAATGACCGCCGTGTCACCAGATCCATCAGGTAGTTCTCAGCCCATCGCACCTCCCCTACCCGCAGCTGACACACATGTCACCTCCTCTTGCAGTCTTTCTTCACTGGCCTTTCAGGACACCACACACTGGCGGTGCTCCTGTCTCTTGAGCCACTTCGTCTTGGTCTCCTCTGTTCGTTTCCCTCCTCTCCCCAACCTGTCTGTGTGGGCCTGCCCCATGCTCCGTCCCTAATTTGCTTCCCTTTCCATGTGCCATCCCCTGGTGATCTCATCCATTGTCACTGCTTTAAATGTCATCTACATGCCGATGACTCCAAAAGTTCTATCTCTAGCTCAGACCTCTCCCCTGACCTCCACATTCCTAAATCCAATTTCCTTGTCAGCAGCTATCCAGCAAAGTCTAATGACCGTGTAGAATTTACCCTGCCTCAAATCTAGCTCTTCGTTCCCATCCCCACCAGCTCCCACCACAGCCTTCCTCAGCTCTGCAAGTGACAACTCCTTCCGCTTGCTGGAACCCAAACCTTTGGGCTTAACCTTGATTTCTTTCCTTCACTCCCGTACCTAACAGATAATCCTGTTGGTCTCACCTCAGATGAGAACCCAAATTCCTCCCTACCGAACCACTGCATTGATACCACCCTGATCAAGCCTCCATCATCTCTTGCCTTGGTTAGTGTAATTGTCTCCTGATAGAAATTCTGCCTCTGCTCGAGTCTCCTAGCTCTCTTCTCAAAACAGCAGCCAGAGTGATCCTCTAAGAGTGTAAATCAGATCACATCATTCCTCTACTAGAACTTTCAATGGCTCTCTGTTTCCCTCAAAGTAGAGGGCAAAACCCTAACACTGCCCATAAGGCCTTCCCTCACCTGCTTCCTCTGCCCCCCGATCTGTTTCCTTCCTCTTTTCTCCAGCTCATTTCATTCCAGTCACTTGAGGATTCCTGGAAGATGCCGAGCACACCGCAATCCCACCCCAGGGCATTTGTGCTCTTCGTTCCTCCTGCCAAGCCTCATGTTTTGGTTGCTCCGTGCTTTCAGGTCTCTGTGTAAATGTTGTGTTATCAGAAGGCATTCCTAGGTACTCTAAAAGGACTTGTCTCTATTTCATGTCCACCATTTCCTACTCACTCAGCATTTTATTTCCATAGTACTTATTCCACATAACACAGGAAATGATTATTTGTTTAGGCGTTGTCTCTTCACTAGTATGCAAGTTTCATAAGGACAAGGATTGGTCCGTTTTATTTATTGCTATATCTGTAGCATGAAGAATGGTACTAGGCATATAATAAATACTTGTTGATGAAATGATCGAGTCAAAAATGGATTAAAGAAATATGTATTGAATGTCTAATATGTGTCATGAACACATATCTAGAAATTGAAGGTATAGGAAAGGATGAAATCTCACCTCAGGAATCACCAGGTGAGATTTCAACAGAGGTGGAGAACACAGTTCTGGGGCAGGCCAAAAAAAGGACCCTATAAGGGAGCACGGAAAGGAGTAGCTAGAGAGGCAGGAGGGAAACCGAGAGTATGTCGTCCCAGAGTACAGGAAAAGATAGAGCACCAAAAGGGAGGGAATTGACAAAAGTGGCAGAAAGCTAAAGTAAGAGAAAAAGTAAAATGGAAAGCACACACTAGGTGGAGCAGAAGCATTTCAGGCAACTTAGTGCTTCCTACCAACTGCGATAATATCACCTCCCCAGGTAGGCGCTGTACATACTCGTCATAGTACCTGTCCATCAGAATACAAGCTGATTGGCTTGTCAGTGACCCACATATTTAGACTTGCAGCCTGAGGGCTTTGAGGAAGGGAATGGGATTTATTGGGCAATTCGTATGGGGCAGGCACAGTGGTAGGTATTTTGCATACACTAACATATTTAATACTCATAGCAACCTAGTGAGACGGGGATGACTTCCCATTTTACATATGCAGAATTTCTAAGAGGTTAAATAACCCAAGATTTTACAACTACCAAGTAGCAAAGAGGATATAGAACATTGGTCTGTCAGACTCCATGCAAAAAACATGTGAGGGGGGAGTGTTTTCCCCTTCCCTCCTATGTCATCTGAAAGTCCCACACTGAGACAGACCTGCTTGTTTCTCATCCGATAGCAGACCACTTCTTCCTGCTAACAGAGTTAGATATGTTTTGTGTTTGGGGCAACCTTGTGCTTTAGGAAAGGCTGAGAGGCAACCCCAAGAGGCAAAATGTGACTGGTCTAAGCCAATTATGATTGTTTCATTTGCCTTGCTGCTGAGTGGCTTGGGAACAAGCCTGTGATGCAGTTCTGACTCCTAAGACTTGAAGGCATTTCTTCTGGGGGGTAGGGTGAGGGAAATAGTCCTTCAAGGAAATGGATCATCTCTCAAAAAAAGGCACAGGGACCCCAAAAGGGGAGTGTCTCCTTTTTTACTTTACTTATTTGTGTATTAATTTGCATATGGACATAGTTGACAATGCACTATGTCGACATATTGTAGCTACTTTGTAATTGTGAGGGAACTAACCACCTGAGAACAAAACGGGCATGAAGACATTTGTTGATCTACTGGATTAACCAACCCTGGGGCTATCCTACCCTCAGACTTCTTGCTTGGTGAGAAAACAAAAATCTATTGTTCAAGCCATTGTAAGTTATATTTTTACATTTTTTTATAGCTAAAATGCCCAATATACACAGTATACCATGTGTATTTTTACTCACTAGTTTATTCTCAGCTTCTAACACGTGGTAATAGCTTCAAAAATATTTTTTAATTGCCAGCATGAAGAATGTCATGTATTTCCAAGTAAAAATGAATGAATCCAATGAATTATTATAGGATGTAGAAAGTTGAAGGGACAACGTGCCATTGGCATTTTCTCTAAAAGCACCATAGGAGGAGAAAAAATAGCATCCTCCATAGAAAAAGTTCTGGTTGTATGTGATATGGCAGTACCCCAGTACTCTGCCACCAGGGCAAAAGCATTCATGCTAAGAACGCTGTCTATTGGATAGCCATTTCCTCCCATGTAATTAATTGGAATTTGAAACCAACTTTTGTCCCTGGTTACTGACGTCCAGACTAAAAACAGCTCAGATTGTATTCTCTGTCAGGAGATGGCTGTGTTTGAGATTTGTGTTGGCATCTCTAAACTGTGACCACAGCACACATTTTTGTGGGAAATGTCAGATGAAAGTTTTATAGCAACGTTTTTCCATCAGGAAGGGGGAGTAGGTGGTAGGGTTCATCATGGCTAAGCGAGTTTTTCTTTTTCTGAAACTTGTTTGGACTCATTCTTTCCAAGTTAATGAGACCACTTTTCCTTTTGCAGAGCAAATAAAGACAGAGAAACAAATAGACACACAAATTAGAGACATCAGAGTCCTCTTTCCAAAGCCTGTTTCACAAGGTCCTGTGTGGTTTGTGGGAGCAACTTGAGGTCCCGGTTACTGATAAAAATAATATAAGTTTAGAACGTTCAGGAGCCTGTGTGGCCTCTTTTGTTAAAGACCAGCAATTAGCCCTAAAGTACTGAACACAATTACCTAAAATCACTTTCAAAATGTCCATATTCAGTATTAGTTCTGGACACTGTTTTCTTCCTCTTATTCAGCCCCTGCGTACACGTTTTCCTCCATTCTAGTTGTGGTCCCCAGATATGGTTCAACCGCAGTGGACGCAAGGGTGCTTTGGGAAGACATTCTGGCCTAGGATTTAGAGAAGAGTCTCTTTGTGCCTGCTTGCTTGTGGCCCTGTTGTGAGGGAGTGACCCTATGTGATTCCTTACACACAAATTGTCACGTTTGACCCTGTGATCCTGCTGAGTGAATCAGGAAGTGGCCGTTGTTTTTGGTTCTCAGCCAGTGAGATAACCCCGGGGAACTCTGTACGAAAGGGGCAGCCAGTTCCCTCTAGTGACCGACAGACTCTATCAGATCCTTTTTCTTAGGGAGCTTGAAGTTGACATAGAGAAAGAAATAAAAGTGACAGAAATGTCTAGAAACCAAAAGACTCGTGGAGAGGAGGCAGTAGGCAAAAGGCATGAGTCAGTAGAAATGAAGAAGCTAAGCAGTAAAAGAAGAACATTGGAGGGAGCTGGAAGAAGTTTGAGAAGGGTCAAGAGTGCCAGCAGAAACAGTGGCCTCATCTGATGCCATGGATGCCTGCGATTGAGACATCAACAAGTTATGGCATCTATAGACCGAGAATGAAGGGCCAGTTCCTGGGAGGCTCAACCTTTTGTTTATTTAAACTCTTTGCAGTTCTTCCACACATCCCTTTATTATAAATCTCCAGTAGTTGAGAATATGATTGTATCAGATTTTTGCAATCCAAAACAGTTTAACTAATAGATTCAATATTAACCAGCTGTGTGATCTTAGGTTATTCACTTAATCTCCATGAACTTTAGTTATTTAATCTCTGTATGTGATAGGCAGAATAATGCACCCCCAAACATGTCCACATCCTAATGCCAGAAATCTTTTGCTCTGCAAAAGGGATTTTGCAGGTGTTAATTAAATTAGGGATCTTGAGATGGGTTCCTGTATTATCTATGAGAGTCCAATTTAATCACATAGGTCCTTAAAAGCAGAGAGGAGAACTTTCCCCATCTGTGGTTGGGGGAAGATGTGATTATAGATGAATAGTCATAGAGATTTAACATTACTGGCTTTGAAGGTGGAGGAAAGGGTCATGAACCAAGGAATGTGGGTAACCTCTAGAAGCTGGAAAAGGCCAGGAAACAGATTCTTCCTAGGCCTTCTAGAAGAATGCAGCCCTACCGACGTGCTAACTCTAGTCCAGTGAGACGTATTGGATTTCTAACTTACAGAACTAAAAAATAGTAAATGTGTTTTGTTTTAAGCCATTAAGTTTGTGATAATTTGTTACAGCAGCAATGGTTACTAATTCATAATAATATCACACTATGTACACACAGAAAAAACATTTAAAAGAATATACATTCCAATGTAACATTGGTTTTGTCATCTTTTGGAATTACTTATTTTTTTCTGGTTTCAACAATGAGTATATGCTACTTGTGTAACAAAGAAATAAGGGCAATATTAAAGAATAAGTAACATATGCTAAAATAAATTAGACAACCTCTAAGGCTCGGTCCAACTGTGACATATGAACAATCTGGGAGATGGCTTGATTGTCACCCTATATCTTTCCTCTTCTTGGATCCTATAACCAGTCTCAATTCTTCTACAAAGGACCATCAATTTCAAATCATTCTTGATGCCTTTATTTTCTTTTCTCCTTCTCAGATACATGTGTTTGTATTCAACTACCTATTGGTATCAATGTGCTTCTACACTTTTGTTCCATGTGCTTTTGGAAAGATTTAGTTATTTGGTAAATAATAAATCCAACAAATATTTGTCAAGGGTACTTTGTGTAGTTATGAGGTCATTTGGATGATACATATTTTTTTTTAGTCTTCCTTAGGCCTTTCATGGTGCAATGTGACAGATCTCAAGATCATGTTAATAGAGCTCAAAGTCTACTGCAGTCATTTTAAAAAGGAGGTTTTAGGGACTTTGTGGCCCAAACAAGACTTGCCTATCTTCTCAAGTGCATCAGCCTCTCCTGAAGTCTGAAACCCTTCAGGCCCATTCACAATCCACCCAAGTCAACAGGGGAGAGGTATTAACTGATACTAGAGTTATCAATACTGGTGATAAACACAGCAGATGAGACAGTGTGTGTCCATAGAAGGTCCTTATGAACCACTTCACCTTAAGAACTTGGTTTTGGTGAGTTAAAAAAGCAAAGCATGCCAGCAATACCAGTTCTTACTTGAGCAAGGATGTGTTAGTTCTTATCCCCACCAACCATCTTCAGGGCTCTGAATGACCCTAATAATTTGGCATTTGGAAAAGACAATAGGTACTTTGCATGACTTGATTAGAGAATAATGCACTGCTGTTTCCCATTATGTCACTTTGATCCTTGGCTGAGCCAAATTCCCTGGACCTGTCTCCAGCAAAAATATACCCCAGAGGAATGAAAGAAATAGTACAGATAGTACAGATTTTTAGGAGTACTTTTCAACATGTTTTTATTCATCAAATTTGTTGGGTACTGTACTGTGTTCTGAAACGTTCTTGTGCATAATTGCTTGCGAGGGTTCCACTCCTCAGAGAAACTGATTCAGCAATGAAGGGTAGAGCCTCAGAGTCTATACTTACCCAACCTTTTGGGTGATTCTGATCCAAGACCTCTTTGGGTCGCTTTGTCAAATGTTTCATTTGGTCCCCCAAATGAATAATCAACAGTCCCCTGCCATTAGGAGTCTCAAAGTCCAGGGATGGGAGACACATTATTGTGGTATTATGTGATCAACGCAGTAAGTGAAGTTCTGGTGACAGCAAAAGGAGGAAAAGATGCTCTGTCCAGTGGAATGAAGTCTTGAAGGACAGAGCCAAGAAGAGAAGAAGGCATAGAGACTCTTCTAGGAAAGGGAATGACCTTTGTAAGGCCATCATCATGAGAAGACATGAAATATTAAGGAACAGTAATTCAGCCTAATGGTAAGGTGAAGTGCACTCTAGCAGTGAACAGGCAGGAAAGAATCTAAGAAGGTAACATGGATCTCAATTCACCAACGAAGTCATTCCAACTTCATTTTGTAGTCAATAAGGTGTTGGTGGAAGGCTTTGAGCAGACAGTGACATGAGGAGATTTGCACATTGTCTCTGAGAATACCTAGTATTGTAGAGATGTTCATTCAGTTAATGTCTCCTGAGGACCCTCCCTGTGTCCATAGTTTGTTAAGTATTAGAGGTTAGAAGAGGGTAGTCACAGTTAGGAATTGTGACAGTCCAAGCAATGAAAGTTGAAACTGAGGTAGTAGCAATGGATCTGTACAGAGGGAACTGATTTGGTCAATAAGATTTTAGATTTAATTTAAAAAACAAACAGACAAACAGAGAAAAACAGAATTTGGTGACAGGTTAAATTTAAGAAGCAAGGGAAAGAAGGTTTACAATGTTGGGGGCAGAGACACTGCTATGGACTGAATGTTTGTGTCTCCCCCAAATTCATATATTGAAGCCTAATCCCCAATTTGATGGTATTAAGAGGTGGGGCCTTTGGGAGTTAATTAGGTTACAAGGATGGAGCCCTCATGAATGGGATCAGTGCCCTTATAACAAGAGAGATTCCCTCTCTCCCCATGTAAGGACACAGCAAGGAGGTGGCTGTCTGCACACCAGGAAGAGGGTTCTCACCAGACGGTGACCACGCTGGCACCCTCGTCTTAGATTTCCAGCCTCCAGCACTGTGAGAAATAAATGTTTGTTGTTTAAGCCATCCAGTCTGTGATATTGTGTTAAAGCAGCCAGAACTGACTAAGACAAAAACTAAGTGTATGATAATGATGATGATGGGGAATGCAGGAGGCCATGGCTTGCGCCAAATGTAAATGGGAGTAGGTGCGCTCATCCAGAGAGAGCAGTAGAGTGAAAATGTGTGAGGCCCAGTGGTGAAATAAGTGGGACAGTAAGTGGAGGAGGTGTAGTGAACCATGGAGGAGGTGCAGCAAGGCTGAGTGGGGTCTCCCACAGAAAGAAAGAAGGGATCTGAGAGGAAAGAAGTGATTAGTCATTTTAAATGCAACAGAGGGGAAGACGTTGTAATGTATATTGACTTCATCATCTAGGCTACCGTGTGTGACATTACCAGGGACAAGTTCGGTGGAAAGCTGGGCAGGGGGAGCCAGATGTCAGAATGGAAGGCACGCAGTGAGGAGGGAGAGAATGGAAGGTGTGGACATGAAGGCATCAAATACAGAGTATTCTTTAAGAAAAGTTGAGCATGAAAGGAAGAAGAGGGAAAGAGACAAAGTAAGAAGATAGACAGAGCGAAGGGACTGAGTTTCAGGGCTTCCATGAACATGCGGACACAAGGTTTTTGCTTGCATCATAGGAAAAGTTGTGGTGAAAACTGAGCAGGGATGAGTTGTGTTTCCTTTTTAAAATTTCTATTGTCTTAGAGTAAAATAATTGTATAAAAACTAAAGTGGGGGAAGGCAGCTCTAAGGTTTTAAGTACTAGAAATCAGTAAAAAAAGCATTTCTAAATCTGTAAAGTAGTAATCTCTTGATATGGGATTATGAAATGGAGGCTGCTCTGAGAGTCAGAGGAGAATGTTCTAGGAAGGGGAAAGGTAAAGAACCAGCCTTTGGAGAGAGAAAGGTGGCTGTAATGATCACAGCACCTGGGAGTGCCTCCCGGAGACTGGAGTCCTGTCCGGGCAGCATACACACCTAGAAAGACACACGATTGGACTTGACTTTTGGGTTAAGTGGTTTGTAGGCATAAAGGAAAATCCAAAAAAACTGTTTTGTCGAACGGCTAATAGATCTGTGGTCTTTGATTTGGGAGATTCTCCTCAGAGGCAAATCAGTTGGATATAAATCCACATTTTATATATTTAGAAAAGTCAGACAAACTGGGGAGTCTATCCTCTTCAACCATGGAAAGGAGCGATATAGTTTTATTTTTTATATTCTCATGAATAGATGTTGTTTTCAAATTGTATTTCATGTGAAGCCAGAACAGTACCGTCGGAAACCAAGTGCAATAGGATGGTTTCAGTCTCTTGTTCCATTCACAGACACATACACTCTCAAGGGTGTGACTGCATGTGCACCACTGCAAATTGACGGTGGTTCCATGTAACTATCGCAATGCCCAGAAAATGGCTTGGAAGAATACATCCCAAACAGATAGCAGGGATTCACTGTGGGCAAAGCAGTCGAGGAAACTGAAATTAGGGCTCATGGTCAACAGGCACTTTAGTTTTACTGCAATGTTAGTTGTTTACAATACAAATTGATTACTTGTAGATTTAAAAAATTAATTTAAAAAATGATGGAAAAGTCAGTACCAACAAGATTTTCCCACTCATTTTTTCAGAAGTCAAAGATGGTTATCACACAGTACAGGAATAGTTGAATAGGAGAGAAGTAATGAAGAAATCAGTGCTTGGTTCTTGCCAGATGCCTAAATGCAATGAATGCTTCCAATAAATCAGAATCTGTTAAATTTGCCATCAGTTCTCTCTTAAAAATCATTCAGTCTTTGTTCCTTTTGCTCTTCTATGTGCTCAAGTTTCTCCAAACAGCTGTTCGGTGAGCTAGAAGAATGGTTTCATCTTTGCAAATGTCATTTACCTCCTAATGCTAAACATCAAAATTAGTAGCTATTACGATTATTATTGATCAAGTGGTAATACTTGAAACTAATTCACAAGACTGAAACATGAGCACAGAATGAGGAACAGGATGAATGGAACAGTGAAGTTCTGCAGAAACCATGAGGGATGCTTAAGGAGTTCACATCAGCAGCTCTGACCACCGGCATGACATGAGGTGAGAGCTAGACTCTGATCTTCCCGAGAGTTTAAGAGAAGTCTGGAAAGAAAACTTGACAGATAGTTAGTTGGAGATGAGTAGGAAGATTCCTGAGCAGCAGCAGGGCCTCAGTTGAGGTTACTTGGGTAGAATTTGCAAGGAAACAAATCGGCCTTTGTTGACTTTCCCCCAGTGAGTCTGGGTAGCTCTAGAGCGTGAATGAAAGTAGATTGAGCTTTCTTCTTAGACTGCAAATGGGTGAACACCCAGGAGAACAAGAAAAAGGAAATCAACATTAACGTATTGCTGAAATAGCTGGTCTTAGGGTTCTGGCAATATAAGGACGCTAGTCTCCAAGACTTGGCTGATGTATTGGGAGAAGAGAAGAGGCAGAAGACAAAAATGCTCTGTTTATGAGAGAGAGAAAGGGAGGGTTGTAAGGGGCAAGAGATAAGAAGAAGGTGGACAGTTTCGTTTTGCCATGCCTGATGGACTGTAATTTCTCTTAGGGACAGAGCTAATTCTCATTCATTTTTTATTTCTCATAGCACTTGTTTGGTAAATGTTTTTAATATCATGAGTGAACCAATTAATGGGAATAGTCATCTCAGTAGATTATCTCCCCACTATGCTATGAGTTTCTTGAGAGCAGGTCCTGTGTCTTGTGGACTAATGTATCAAAAATGCACAGGAAAGCCCAGGGAAGTTTGCAGGTACACAACAATTACTTAATGGACAGATGAACGGGATTTTTTGAGCTCTGATTTCTTCATCTAAAAATGAAAACCACAAAACCAACTCCCATTCCTGAGTAGGGATGAGGCATATGTTATAATACTAGACAACTTTGCTCTCAAAACTTGCCAAACCAACTCCTGAGTATATTCATTTAAATTCCTCAGTGGGCAGCTGACTCCCTGTGGCTAATACTGTCTTCAATCATGGATGTAAATGAGTCAAACAAATGGAATCAAAACTACACATGGACAAACACACACACACACACACACACACACACACACACACACCCAACATGGACACAGATTTTTCAACATTTTCATCTTCTCAAATTGTCCTCCCTTTTCCACCCTTTGGCCTCCACTCCATGTAACAGTCACTTCTTGGACCAAACATTCATGACAAATTCAAAACAGTTGCCTGGGGTTTGGCTACTGCTTAACAGGTAGTTATAAACTATTCTGTGGTGCTAACCGAGATTCCAGCGAACTGAGATGGCATGAAGAAGCTAATTAAAGCAGTCAAGAAAACTGTTTAAATAAAGATGAAAATGTAAACACAGCTTTCATTGGATAGAGCGATTAGAAATTACAGCTGTTTGTTTTTTGTCAGAACCATCTGTGGTTTGTCAAAATCTTGACACATGGCATAACCTGCCACTCATTAAAATAATAAAGCAAACCAAAAAGAGAAAGAAAGAGAGAGAGAGAGAGAGAGAAGAAAATAATCTAAGACTGTAAGTAGGAAAACAACCATAAAAAACTCTCCATTTTTCCAAGTGAGAAAAATATTTAACTTGTTTTTCTAAAACAAGTCTGATCTGTTCTTGGACAAAGTCTGTGCTCCATAGTTTGTCCTGCAGATGTGCCCTCCCCATTCTGAAGAACTCAATAGTTCTTCCGATCCAGGCAGCTCAAAGTGGGAAACAAAGCCATTAGGGTGTAAATGAAAGAACAGAGCTAAGAATAATCAACTTGCCAGACTCAAGTACTTTATTTAAATAAAGCACAAATTTACCTTTTTTTTTAATTTTTTTTAAAGTATATCTAGAGTGTTATTGACTTCTGGAGAGAACCTGATGGCATTAATCTTTGAGTTATACTACATCAATGTAAATTATTTTTTCTATAACGGACACATTTAAATGTATACTACTTAAACATCTAATGAAGTACATAATACCTAGCTGATTTGGTGGTATAATGGAAAATTAATAGGGGGACATTTTGAAAAAAATCTATATACTGTCTATATTACTCTTTTCCTCTGTCAATTTATTATGAATACACAGCACTATAAAATAAAAACTTGGGAAAAGGATAATTCTACCGCAAACCTGGAACTGTTCTTGAGACATAGCATGTACTCAAGACTGCTTTTTTAAGAGAGAAAAATAAATAAAGAACTTTGATGATATATTTAACATGAATATTGTTAACTACACTTGATGCAATATACATATGATGATTAACATAAATGTTCTCGTTATTGACGTATGAGGTGTGATCAAACAATAAAATGAATGTTTAAATTAAAAAAAATTATTACAGTAAAAGACACATTGCCATTAATCCCCTTCAAAATATTCCCCCTCGCTTAGAAAACACTTATCCTAATGTTCTTGCCACTTTCTGAAGCTGTTCTGGAAGTCCTATTTTGTGAGTGTCTTTAGTTGCGCTGTCGTGGCTGCCTCGATGTCCTGAATCATTTTGACTTTGGGGAAGAGCCAGAAGTCACATGGTACCAGATCCCATGAATAAGGTGGATGAGGACACACCATAATGTTTCTCCTTGACAGAAATTGCCGTATAACAGAAGCAATGTATGACACAAAGTGTTGTCATGATGGAGGATGATTTACGGCACACTAAAACACCTTCCCTCAAACGTAGCTCACACCTGACTGACTGCGCCAAACAAGCTGAAACTGGTCACACACTGTGACTAAGGTTCAACATGCCACTTCCTTTATTGAAGATCCCTGTCTTTCCATGGGTCGGCACTTGGCAGCAGCATTCACTGTATTTTGTGATCACAACGAAAAGGCTCCGTGTCACACATCTCTGGTAACAGTAGTTTCTATCAAATAAAACATTATGGTGTGTCCTCATCCATGTTATTCACCAGATCTGGCACTGCGCGACTTCTGGTTCTTCCCCAAAGTCAAAATGATTCAGGACATCGAGGCAGCCATGACAGCGCAACTAAAGACACTCACGAAAGAAAACTTCCAGAACTGCTTCAGAAAGTGGCAAGAATGACGGGATAAATGTGTTCAGAGCAAGGGAGAGTATTTTGAGGGGGGTTCATAGCAATGTGTCTTTTACTGTAATAATTTTTTTTAAATTTAAACTTTCACTGTAGTTTTTGATCACACCTCATTGTATTTATAAGTTTCAATCGCACAAAGTATTGAGCTGAGTGTTTGCTTCTTTGTTTAAATGTGGCATCTGCTTATGGGCAGAGTGTTCCTTAGCATGATGTAGGTCAGCTCACCATTTTAAAATACATGACATGGATCTGAACTTCAGAGAAATCTTACTGCAAATTAAACAAAGAAAAACACCGACATAACAGAAGTCACAGGAGCCTAACACACAACATGAGCAGAGTGCAAAGGGGAGGGGAAGACCAAATACAACCCTTTTCTTGTAGGGAGGAGCGGGAGCATCAGGAACCACTGGATAACTTTGGGAGCATCGACTGCTCAAGCCATCTCCCTCTTTCCTCAACTCTCTTTGTTCCCGAGTTATTTCTTAGGTACCAGCAAGGGGTGGGAAGTGGGGAAAAGAAGGAAGAAAAGCAAAGGACTGAGCTTATCATAATATCATTTGCCACTAATAATAATAGCAAATACTTATGTGCTGCTTACTTATTTATTGGTGCCAGGAGCTCTTTGAGTGCTAACTCATCTAATTCTCACGACAACCCTGCGATTATTCCCCTTTTGCAGGTGAAGACGCCAAGGCACAGAAAGGTCAAGAATGTTTAAAGATTGCATGTAATTCAAACCAGGGTGGTTAGCCTCAGAGCATATCCACTTGTCTGCTACTCAAAAGTACAGCCAGAAGAAGACACGGGGTTTGGGATTAAGTGACTCTCAAATTCCTTTTCACATACTCACATAGGCTTCCATACCACATTGCAACAAGGAGAATTTCCACTGTTTCCCTAGCAGTGTGCCTACCACAGTGTACAGGCTCAAAAAATACTTGTAAAAAGAAAGGATGTCTCGTGTCAATTTATAGTGGAACTCCAGAACGTATTGAGTCCATAAAACCACAAAATCCCAATTTGGTTGGCCTTAAAATAGCCTAATTTTTTGCCTCAATGCAGCCTAGAAAAGAGCTTATGCCACTTGCAAAGTACATTCCACAGAATTTTATTACAATAACTTAAAGCTCATCTGTCTTTCTCAAAATAGTAAATGGTACAGATTAAAACTAGATTTCTTACCTGACCCTAAACTACAAGTCGTCCACAGTGTATCGGAAGTTCTGACAGAAAAAAAAAAGAAGAGGTACAGAGAGGAAATGAGCTGAGACAACATCAGTTCACAGCAACCGGAAGGAAAAACATACACATACTCCTGTCACTCACATTCTACGTGTGTGGTTGCTTGGTAGGAGATGTTTGCAGCTGCCTTTACAAGCAAGTCTGGTGGGGGCAGCAAGAGAGAATCATAAGGCAAGACTGAGCTGCTGCCTCCTGCCCGCCTGCCCAGACAGAAGGGAGACCAGATGACCCACCAGTGATTCAACCTGGGGTGAGTTCTCAGACACTTGCTGTGGCTTGAGGGGAGAAGGGAGGGGAGACTCACTCAGACTCTGACTTCCTGAGTTGGTGTCAGACTTCTGGTGGTATTCCCCACTGTTAACACCCTTTAACTGGAGGTGGAAGGAACTCAACATGCACCACGGGAGGAAATAGTGATTTCAGGTCTCCTATAAGTTGACCTGGAGGCACTGGCTTTCATGCAATTTAAAACCTACATGCTTCTATTTTTCAAAATCATCCTAGGTAGGTGCTTCCTGGTGTGTAAAGTAGATGGCTCCTCCCTCTTCCTACAGTCCTCAGAGATCTTACCTGTGAAAAACTTGAGCTCTTACTTTTCTTAAATTTTTTCAGTACTCCATAGTGCAGGCTGTCACTTACAGCTTATGATGGGCAAGAGTCATTTATAATGCCATTTTCAGCCTCTCAGGGAATGACTCCTGAGGGCAAGAAACAGTGATTGAACTCAGTGTGTGTCCCCATCTGTAGAGTACTGGTCATTTGCATCCTGTCTAAGGGGTTGGGGACAAATTACACTGTGTTCTACCTGTCACCATGGGGCACACCTAAAGCTTCATCCATACCTTTCTCTATATTTATTAATGCATTTACTACTCGTTCATTCATTCAGTCGTCTTCCTTCCACAAAGGATTTGAGGTCACCTTTTTATCTTGTTGAAATTACTTCAATATGAAGAACACATACAACTTCAAAGGGGGACAGCCTTTCTAAAAGAGTCATACAGTAGTACCCCCTATCCACAGTTTTCACTTTCCACGGTTTCAGTTACCTGCCACCAAACAGGGTCCAAAAATATTAAATGGGAAATCCCAAGAATAAACAATTCATACGTTTTCAATCATGGGCCATTCTGAGTAGCAGGATTAAATCTCACCGTGTTGTACCCAGGACACAAATCATCCCTTTGTCCAATGCATCCACGCTGTACATGCTTCCTGTCTGTTAGTCACTTAATAGCCTTCTCAGTGATAACAGCTACTGTCTCGATATACGGTACATGTGTTCAGGAAACCTTATTTGACTTAGTAATGGCTCCAAAGCACAAGTAATGCAGGCAATTCGGATATGCCAACGAGAAGCCATAAAGTGCTTCCTTTTAGGTGAAAAGGTGAGTTTTATCATTGTTTTATTTTATTATTAGTTATTGTTGATCTCTTACTGTGCCTAATTTATAAACTAAACTGTATCATAGGTAGGTATGTATCGGAAAAAACATAGTATATATAGAGTTTGGTACTATCCGTGATTTCAGGCGTCCACGGGGGTCTTGGAACGTTATCTCCCGTGGATAAGGAGGGACAACTGTATGTTGTCTAAAGCTGTGTGGAGATGGGAGAGCACTCTTTTCCCTGTGCTAGTGATGAGAGGTGAGAGTGGGTGCTCTAGTCTTTCAAAATTCTGCTTGAGGAGCCCCTCCTTTCCCCCACAAGCTGGTGTCCCACCCAGATGGGTGTGAAAAACAATATCCATAACAGAACCCTGGGAACCAGCCAAGTAGTTTTCCTCCCTGTTTCTGTTTCCTCACGTTTGGTTATTTTCAAGGACACTCCTGTTCTAAAGATAGGGCAAAGTGGAGCGGTGGAAAGGGAAGGATATGAAATCAGTTTTGAGTTAGAGCTCCACTGTTTCTTGTTAATTACTTAATTAATTTAGCAAATATCTAGTGAGTATGTACTGTGTGGAAGTCACTTTTAAGTAAAAACTTACATAAGTTGAAGCAAAATTGACATTGTCCTGTTCCCCCCAAAAGTCCAGTCCAGGGAAGAGGCAGGCATTAATAAGTACACAGATGTGATGAGGACCCAAATATACTGTGGGGGAACCTGATCTCATCTGGGAGTCAGGGAGGTTTCCAAATGAAGGTGGAGATGAGAACTGAAAAAAACATAGGAGTTCGTAAGGTGAAGGACTAGGTTACACTCCAGACAGAAGGAACAGTTCACACCCCCATGCCCTGAGGTGGAAGGTGGCAGAGTGCCCAGCACAGTTAAGGCCAATGTGGCCAGAGGGGAGAGAGGAGTAGCTCAAGGTGAGCCCAAAGGTGCCTACGGGGACAGCATTAAACATGCTGCTTATTCTAAAAGGGTGGAGAAGCTAGGGGTCCTGTGATCTGATCTGCATATTTCAGGAATCCTTTTGGTACCATGTGGAGAATGGATGGGAGGGGGCCATACCTATAGACAGGAAGACCAGGTAGAAGGTTAATGAAGTCAGCCAAACAAGGGCATCTATGGGACTACAGACAAGACAAAAGTGGTGGCAGTGGAGATAGAATTAGTCAAGTAGAAGGGAAAATCAACAGGGCTTGGTGGTGGACCAGAAAGGAAAGCGAGTGCGAAGTGTCCAAGATGACCCTCCGTTTCCGGGTTCGGGCATGCCAATGGATGATGACGCTGCTTGCCCATCACAGGGACAGCAAAGTTGATGGAGACCCAGCCTGGGGTTAGTTCAGTTCTGAAATTGATGATTTTGGAGGGCCTCGCAGACGTCCAAAGACATATATCAGCCAAAGAGTTGATGCTGACCAACATCTAGACCTCAGCGCAGAGGTCTGGGGATCCCTGGCATACAGATGGTAACTGAAGCCATGAGTAGACACGATACGTATGGTCATGTGTTGCTCAGTGAGGGGTATGTTCTAGGAAACGTGTCGTTAGGCAATTTTGTCATTGTTTAAACACTTAAGGGTCATGATGAACAAAATAACATGAGAGTAAATCAAGCACAAGAGAAAATGACGCAGTCAAGGGACAGAGTAAACACCAGATGTATAAAACTGCTTCAAGTGTATCACAGCATGGTTATGTCACAGCACTGTTCTACAGCAAGCTTTTTTTGTAAGCGGGAAGAGCACACTCTAAAATAATAAGTAAACGTATAATATAGCAAATATATAAACCAGGACCATAGCCGTTTATTCTCATTGTCGAGTATTATCTACTGTACATAATTGCATGTGCTAAACTTTCATATTCCTGGCAGTGCAGTATGTTTGTCTACACAAGCACCACCACAAACACGTATGTAGTGTGTTTTGTAAGATGTCGCCGCAGCTACAACGTCACTAGGTGACAGGAATTTTTCAGCTCCGTTATAATCTATGGCACATGCAGTCTGTCGTTGACTAAAACATTACGCGGTGGATGTCTCTACTTAAGAGGCTAACAAGTGAGAAAAAAGAAGGGTAGCTTCGGCATTTTTCAGTTCTCATTTCTACCTTCCTCATGGAAACCTCCCTGAATCCCAGATTGAACCTCAAGAAACTCTTAACATCTAAATAGAGGTACAGGATAATGAGCTCTCCAAGAAGACCAGGATAGTTTTAAAACGTTAAACAAAAAACATGTGACTCACCAACTCCTAGTTGTATAACGAAAACAATTGAAAACAGGGCTCAAATAAGCACATGTACACACATTTTCATTGTAGCACTTCTCACAACAGTCAAAAAGTGGAAGTAGTTTAAATGTCCATCAGCAGGTGAATGGAAAAACAAATTGTGGTGTATTCATACAATAAAATACTACACGTATTCAGCCACAGAAAAGGATAAAGTACAGATACTTGCTACACATGGATAAATCTCATTGTGCTAAGTGCAAGAAGCCAGGCACAAGAAATATATGATTCCATTTATATGAAATATCCAGACTAGGTAAATCAATATGGACAGAACGCAGATTGGTGGTTACCAGAGGCTATGATAATGGAAAATGGAGAGCATATGCTTAATAGGTATGGGGCTTCCTTTTGGGGTAATAAAAATGTTTTGGAACCAAACAGAGGTGGTGATTGCACAGCATGGTGAATATATTGAATGTCATGGACTTGTTCTCTTTAAAATGGGTAATTTATGTTATGTGAATTTCACCTGAATATTTAAAAAAAATAATGGATAAGAAGACCAGGAAGGTGTAACCAGAGGTGAAAGAGAATATAGGCCGTATGACTTTGATCAAATGATATAACTCCTGCTGCCTTTTCCTCCATATGTAAATAAGGGAAATAGCTATCTTGAAGTGCTGTGGTGAGGATTAAACATGATAGCAAAATTTGTAAGTATCCAGCAGAGAAGAATTGTAGTAGAAGCAGTCAGTGTCCTACATACAGCCTTCAGGCTTCATCAGGACTGGGCTGATTTCCACCAGCCACAATCTTTATTTCAGGACCTCGGAGCTTTCTCCAAGCCCGGTAGGGCCACTGTTATTGCCCCAAAACAAATGAAAATGTCCAGGAATTAACTCTCCAATATGCTATGAATAACCCACCTCCCTCAGGCCTGAGTGGAATAACTCTAAGACATGTCTTCTACCTTTTCCCAAAGTTTCCACCTGGGCTTAAGCTCCAGTTGCTCACAATGGTAGCTGGCTTGCTAATGTGCCCTTTATGGTTTCCCTCCCTTCCCTGTTCACTCTCCTCTCTCCTCCCTCACTCCTGGGATCATGTCTTAAACTACATGCACTTAAATCCTGGGTCAAGGTCCACTTCTGGGGGACTCAAGCTGAGACCACCTGCTACCCATGTTGTGGATATTCCAGCCCTAAGGAAGAGTCCTAGGGATTCAAAGTAACGCAGCAATGCTGAATAGTGTGACAGATGAAAATGTCAATGCATCCACATTCCTTTTCTCATTCACTTCAGATAGAGTTTTGGTTAACAGAAGTCTACAACTCAGTGAACTTTCTCTTTAATTTCTGTAAGCACCTGTTCTTCCCTAAGCCCCTCTCTCCACTTTCCAAGGAAGGTGAAAAATGAGGGCTAATAATCCAGGTAAATTTCACTTTAGAAAATTTTTAAAATATGGCGAAACATTTCATACTTCAAAGAGGGATGTATACGGTATGTATATATTCTAAATAATATAGAAATAATAAAACAAGTACATGTTTACCTACTCACCACCTTACCAAACCTTGAAGCCACAGGCCCCTAACCAACTATGTTCATCTCCTCCCATCGCCTACCACATAAAGGGAACTGCAAGTCTTAAGCTTTGTTAATCACATTCCCCAACTTCTCTTTTTAGATTGGCCTCACATGTCTATATGTATACATATATGCATATGTGCATATGCAATATATATCTATATCTATATACATATATAGATATATAAATTAATCAGTACATAACTTATACGTATGCAGTTTAATTTTGCCTGTTTGGGAACTTTTAACAAATGTCACCATACCACATTTATTCTTCCATAACTGGCTTTCTGGCTCAACATTGTTTTTGAGAATTGTCCATGTCGATACAAGCAGGTGTTGATGTCTCATTATCACAGCTGTATAACATTGTAATGTGTAAACATCTGACTATCCATTTATCGTTGCTATCAATTGACAGTGGTAGGTAATTGCCAAAGATAAAGGCTCAGATTGTAATTTTAGAAAGGCACAATGCCCCCCCAGTTTCTCCCTCTTTGATGCACACAATACTACCAGCACAGGCATGAAGTTTTGTCTTATGTTAGAAACACGTTTTAACTGGAGATAAGAGGTGAATGAATTAGGGACCTGAGAGTGAAAAGGGAAAAGACATGAAAGGAGGGAAGGGGCCTTAAATAGAGGCAAGGAAGGGATAAAACTGACTCCTGGAGATAAAATACACTCTGGGACGAAGAATTGTGCTGGTTGCCGGCACATGAAGGAAAGTTTCCACCCTCTCACTCCACTTCCTCTACCACATGCACCCTTGGTGGAAGGATCTCGATGAAAACTTTTCAAAAGCAACCTCCCCACAGAGGAGCGCATGGGCACTCATCAGTCAGTCTTCGCTAGATCTGAGAGAGAACCCAGTTTCACGCTATGCTCCCCCAGAGGCTTCCCAGTGATGTATTTTTAGGTTCATCTTTTCTTTATAGCACAAAGGACTAATTAGCTACCACACAATCATCAAATGGTACAGTGTTCGTGAACCTTTTGTAACCTTTTAGTTAGTTTCCATGACTCTGAAATTCCCCACCCACAGCTTCACTAGTGAAGAGTGGAAATATTTAGAGGAAGTGATACCATCAGCCCCCCAGCTTCACCATGGGAAGTATTTTCCCCTAAGAGCAGAGCGGTAAGCCGGTGCCTCACCTACCCCCATCACATCATGGATTTAGTCAGTATTGTTGTTCTTTAGCACCCATTTCTCTAGAGAGAAAATGTGCAGGTGCCTTACGTCACAAGAGAAACGAAACAGTGAGAAGGTAATGTGCTCTGTTCCTCTACCACAGAGAGAAGTGGAGGCCAATAGCTAGTGTCACTGCTCTGGCTTTGGTGCCTGTGGGACCTTGGCGGGTGAGTGTGATTCTTGGTAAATGAAATGTATTGATTGATTCATTGAAAGAGTACATGGCTAAGAGATACTGTATTATTCAAGGTTCTTCAGAGAAACAGAATCACCAGCATGTATATACATACCGTGTTTCCCTGAAAATAAGACCTAACCAGAAAACAAGCCCTAGCACGATTTTTCATGATGACATCCCCTGGACATAAGCCGTGTTGCATCTTTTGGAGCAAAAGTGAATATAAGACCCAGTCTTATGTTCGGGGAAACATGGTAGGTACACATATACAGAGAGATTTATTTTAAGGAATTGGCTCGTGCATTTGTGGAAACTGGCACGTTAAAAATCTGCAGAGTAGGCTGACTGGCTGGAGAGCCAGGGAAGAGGTGACCTGGTAGCTGACTGCAAAGTCAGTCGGTGGCAGAATTCTAGCTCACGGGAAGTCAGTCTTTTTTGTCTTGGGGCCTTCAACTGATTAGACTAGGCCCATTTACACTGTGGAGGATAATGTGTTTTATGCAGGATCTACTGATTTAAATGTTAATTTTGCTTAAATATAACTTCACAGCAACATCGAAAATACTGCTTGACCAAATATCCACGTATCTTGTCCTGGCCAAGTTGACACATAAAATTAACCACCACAGATACCATATCTCCTTTCAGAAAATAAGTTGGTAGTTATTTATGCAACATTTGTTAAGGGTCCACTGTGGACCAGGCACTGTGCTAGGTGTTAGGTTTCAGTAGTGAAGCCAAGTAGACAAAGTCCCCACCCTCATATGTGGGCGGTGTCCAAGGAATTAAAAACACTTGCAGTAGGTTTCATGCCTTCAAGAAGCCCTGGGGCCAATGAAGTCCATTTTTTCCTTAAAATGTGGTCGTGGGATAAAGTGAGGTTGTGTCTTCATGGGTTTTATGGTTGACAAAGGACCTCAGACATAAATTATATGATGACCATAAACACATTTCATCAATTATACACAGCATACTATCCTTTATACAGCTTTCAAAAGCACATATAATTCAGTTATAAGTGGCAGAGAGGCTTAACAAATTGCACAAACACATATTTAAAATAAAATGACCAGAGTGTTTTGTACATAGTTATTTTGTTTCGTAATTTCTTTATTTTTATGTCAAGATGAATGAAAGAACCACTTAATTAAGGTGTCATGATTTCAGAAGGACTGATTTGAGAAAATTTAGGACTGCATGCTCCATGGTGTTTGTTTCTTTGGTTGCTTTAAATTAGTTACTTTATTGGCCTCTGTTTTCATTGTGTTGTTTTGCTTTTTTTTTTTTTCTTTTTGTCTGAAGCAAGGGCAGGCATTTGAAATAAAGGCATTAGTACATGTGATTTATAATCTAATAATCCATTTTCTTAAAATGGTGAGATTATTTGTACCAGTTTGCTGTTACGTGCTACACGTGGCCACAGGCACAGGCGTGTCACACACATAACCTACACTCAAAGAAGTCAGCATTTTATTAGACTATATAAAAGAGCCTAATAAATGACCTCACACACCCATTCCATTACCTGCACTTATCTCCAGACCTGACATAGTAAATACCTGTGCATTTCCTTATTGTCTGTTTCCCTCCCTGGAATGCCAGCTCTGTGAGTGCAAGACTTCGTTTTTATTCACTGTTGTATCTCTGGCACTTAGCAGGTACTCAAAAAATATTGTTGAATAGATGAATGAATGAATGAGTGAATGACCAAGTGAATGTTAGAGAGGAGTGCTACTGTGCAGGAGAAAAAGAGCAATTTAAGCCAAGAAATCTGCTCGGAGGAGGTGAGGCTTGAGATGGTCCTCGTAGAATAGGAAAGATACAAAAAGTATGAGGTTGTGAAGGGAAGAAAAGGCGGAGTGCAGACTGTGAAAGGGCAGAAGTGGAAGCCATTCCTCTTGCGCACTGGACAAGTGGGCAGCAGGCCTGGCAATCCATTGTGAAAGTGAGAAGCCCACCTTCTCAGGCTGCACAATCTGTAGCAAAGACAGACTTTTCCTCAGGAAAGCAAATTTGGATCTGCTCCAGTATTTGAATAACAGCCTGATTGAAAACAGAGTTCAACTTAATATAGCAGAACAAAGAGTATTTTTGGCTTAAGCATTTTTCAGAGACAATGTTGCTGGCTTCTTGCTTCAGCCCTCAGAAAACTTTCAGTAACACTTTCATATACCATTTTACCCTAAGCAGGCCTGTGATTGGCCCTCCTGGGTTCCTGCCAGGATGATTTAGCAGCGAAATGTGTCTACTTCACAGTGAAACAAAGTATTGCATAGGGAAAAGATTTTTCACATATATCAGTTAACATTCCCAACAACAATATACCTTGACTTACTAGTTAGAGAAATGTTGGCCTCTTCTATGCCATTTTTTCCTCTCTTCTGCATAATTTAGGATTTCTTAATAGCATAGAACAACTTCTGGGCCCAACGCTCTATTTCAGTTCAACCCAGCATGGGTTTCTTTCTTTTGAGGCTATTTGAAATGTAGTTGTACATGATACTGAAAATATGAACACAATCCAAATGCGCATCGGTAGGGTCCTTATTATAATTTGGAAATTCATACTCTGGAATACTATATGCTACTGTTCAAAAATAATAAAGCTGATCTATATACAAAGACACGAGAAGATGTGAACTAAATTCAAAGCAACATATACTATAGAACATACAGTGTAAGTCCATTTTCTAATAAAATGATGATTATTTACTCTCTCCTTGTAAAAGAAAAAAAGTGATCGTTGGAGTTCAGGAAATGGGTAAAGCTAAGAGGGTTGGAGTAACTGGTGAGATTCTTAGGAGGGCAGCCCGGAGTCAACTGCCTGGGTTTCAATCTCACCTCTGCCACCCATCAGCTCTGTGCCCTTGAGGTAGGTTACTTTACTTTTCTATTTCTCAGTTTCTTATCTGCAGAAGAAGTAATAACAGCCCTACCTCACTTGGTGGTTTTGGAGATTTTATGAGTCAGTGTATGGTTTTGAGAGTTCTGTGAGTCAGTATGAGGCAAACTACCTAAAGCTCTATCTGATACCTTAAGTGCTTGATACATATTAGCTAGTAGGAGGAAGAGAAGGAAAGAGGATAAAGTTTCATCAAAGAGAAGAGGCCTGAAGAATGAGTAGGGTTTGATAAGAAGAGAATTCCAGAAAAGACCATGGAAAATTGAAAAGGAAACAAAAAAAAGGATAAATGAAACGACCCAATTAAGTTCAGTTCAACCTCTGTAAAGAAAGTAAAAATGATGCTACAATACCTAGGTGATAAACAGAAGAACATAGGTACAAATATTAAAATGAAATATAAGGAGGATTTTTTAAAGTTCATTTTCCTTTGTTATCATGCAGACCAACCTGCTTATTAGTCATCAGTCAACAAATATTTATAGAGTGTCTACAGTGTATTGGGTCCTGCCGGAAACGAGACCAACAGTCCCCGCCAGCATGGGACTTTTTTCAAGTGGGTTGTAAGTTGGAAAACTACTGGGATCACTTGTTTCACTGTGTGTTGATTTTGTAATGTACCCAAGTATGATAGCAGTTACCTTAGTATGACTCATTAATAAACAGGAAAAAAAACATGACCAACCCTTGATTTTCTGTACTAATGAGGAATCACAAGAATAAATACAGTTGATAAATTAAATTATAATTATTTTATTTGTAAGTTAAGTAAATCATCATTGTTTTGCCTTTTATGTTGAAAGCCTTTCTCCATCTGTTTGGATTTCTGGTTATCCTCTATCCCCAGCTCTCTGTCTCAACTTGCAAATGTTAGGTTACCACAGTAAGTTGTAAGCAGACCCTTCCTTGGTCATGGAGTTGGGTGACCTTGGCAAACACCTTATCACCTTCGCCCTGTAAAGTAAATGCAAGTGGGTCCCTGAAATACTGAGGCCTTTGCTCACTAGCTCTGACCACACTGAAGAGTCCTTGTGGGAGCCCAGATTCAGTCTTGTAATTCTCTGAGCATTCAGACAGGCCAGATATTTCATAGCTCTGCAGGATTGATTTGCGAGGGGTGCTGCGTGGAAGGTGCCAAAATAGCTAGTAGCTAAATTTAAGAAATTATAGTAATTAGTTGGTCCAAAGGGGCATCATTCACTCTTAGAATCACATTTCCCAGGATTGAGCTGGGGAGTTTGGTCTCCACGGAAGAGTTAAAAATCAGACAGAAACCATTACAAAAAGTTCCACTGAAAAGCAGTCCCTTCTAAGAGAAGCTGAGAGACTTGCTAATTGCAGCGTACTCTAACCCTAAGGACAGTGGATTGCATTTGCAAAAAAAGCACAAGACATTTGAATGATGGTGAGGGGAGGGAGGCCTCCAAGCAGATGGATCTGAACCCAACAGGCAGGATGAGTCCTTTTAGAACAATGATCCATTTTAGAGTGAGCTGTTTTGGGAGATCAGTCAAATTTGCTTTCTCCAAGATTCTTACCAACAGTAAAGATTGATAAAACACATTTCTGCTGCTGTGTTTTTCAAAAGTTCAACCATATAATAACTTTAGCAGGCACATCAGACTACACTGTCTAAATTTCAAACATTTCCTTGATGTATGATGATCACAATAGAAAGGAATGTTATTATCCAGCCGTCGGTCAGATTTTGTCATCCTTAACCCTAGAAACGAAATCGCTGATTACTTCGGAGGCTCTGACCTAAATCTTAATTGATGCCCATTGCCTTTTTTGTGATTTTAACCAGACAAATCCAGAAGGAGGGATTGAGGCTGCTGCAATGAGGAAATGCTACTATTGTGACTAGTCATATAGTGAGTTTATCGCAACGCCCTTCCATTTATAATTTAGCTCTCCTCTTGAGGTAACCCTTCTTTCTTAATGTTCAATGTGGTAAAAACTAGATTTTTTATTTTATGCTTGATTTTTCTCTTGGTGCTCGTTAACATCATTGGATCAAAATATTAATCGCTAACTTTTAGGTACCAACTTATAATTCAGTCAGCACATTGGCCCACATCAACTTACTTAATGTTCACAGTGGTCCTGGGGAATATCATTATATCCTCCACTCTACAGATAATGAAAGTGTGGAGACTGAGGTGGACTAGATGAGGTGACTTACATAAAATTGGGCAATGGGTCAAACGGCACAGCTAGACCTAACGCACAAGACTTCTGACTAAGTCATTTGCTCAAGACATTCATCCACCGGAGAGGCAATTCTTTCTGGTAGATCACTAGCAGCATAGATGTCTGTGCTGTGAGAATATTGATTTTTCTTAGATGAAAATGCATTTTATTTTAAGATAGGAGCCTGTTGTTTATTTCAACATCTCCTCTATAGCTTTTAAAGCACCGACTGCCAAGGGCCAAGATTTCCTCTGGAGAAATCTACTGCATGCGTGAAGTGACCCTTCAGCACCACCAGTTTTGCTTTTTATGTCACATTTCTTTGTTTTAACAATTATTATGACATCCTCTTTTCAAGTGCCTACTATCCATGGGCTACTTCCAATTTTACTTTATCAAAATGTGCTTGTAGGAAAAAACTTGGCCTTATTGATTTCAACTGTTACAATGTCAACGTACTACTCACCTGCTATTTACCTTTTAAGCCGTATTTCTTTTTTAAAAAATATTATTTTATTGGGGAAGGGGAACAGGACTTTATTGGGGAACAGTGTGTACTTCAAGGACTTTTTTCCAAGTCAAGTTGTTGTCCTTTCAATCTTAGTTGTGGAAGGCGCAGCTCAGCTCCAGGTCCAGTTGCCATTGCTAGTTTCAGGGGGCACAGCCCACCATCCCTTGTGGGACTCAAGGAATTGAACCGGCAACCTTGTGGTTGAGAGCCCACTGGCCCATGTGGGAATCGAACCGGCAGCCTTCAGAGTTAGGAGCATGGAGCTCCAACCGCCTGAGCCACCGGGCTGGCCCTTAAGCCATATTTCTTACTGTGGAATAAGAAGTTTGCTTCTCAAATAAAGTGAACTTGGGGGAGTAAGTGGGAAGCAGATGAAATTTTAAACCAAGGACATCTTCCTTTACCCTCCAAATTCTACTATGTAGATGTAATGTGCTTTAGCCAACTCCACTCTTAACTCGGACATCTCAGGGTACCAAGGCGACATGGCGTCTTGCCAAAGTATGACATATAGCAAACAGGCATTTATCAAGAAGAGCTGTTTTTCTTTGATGCTTGTGCAAGAATGGACCTGTGGAATGCTGGGGTCATTTTGTTTCCTCAGCGAAAAGAAACAGGACATTTCTTCATTAACTAGAAGGCTTGAAAGGTAGGAAGGGGTGAGGGTGATTGAGAAATAATTTCAACAAACAGAATGTTGACATTCTGTTGTAAAACAATGTGTTTCCATTTGGAGAGTGGGTGGTGTGAGGGTGATTGAGAAATAATTTCAGCAAACAGAATGTTAACATTCTGTTGTAAAACAATGTGCTTCCATTTGGAGAATGGGTGGTAAGAGATATGGTTAGCGTAATAAAGGGTCCTCAGCCAAACTGCCCACCCCCATCCTTCTTCTGCCCTGGTGCTTCTAAACACCCACCTCACTTTATGACATTATCACTATCACTAGTGTACAACCCTTCCAAACTGGACCTAAGAACACCACAGAAGAGGTACAAAAAGAGAAAAGGAAGTATAGAGGTTCCATTTGTAGGGAAAAAATATTGTAATAGATTTTATTGTTAAAAAAACAAATAAACCATAATATAATGTGTTCCATACCACTCTCCTCTCTTTCCCCTCCTCATAGATCTTTGAACTTCTTGGACACATTGTGTTTATTATTGAGAATGTGGGAAATACATGGTAGATTTCCTGGTTAGTAGTTGGAAGAGAGAGAGGGATGGTACAAAATGATATAATAATAGAGTTTTATTGAGCACTTAGTATTTTCTGAGCAAACATATCTCCAAACATACCTTTGACTCACAATCACTCAACGGGGGAGGTATTATTACTGTAATTTCAGAGCCTTCATAGAGTTTAGAAGCAAGGGCTCTAGAGCCAGCCTCCCTGGGTTTAAACCCTGATTGTGGCATGGGCCTTCTTTGTGACCTTAAGATACTGTACTTACTTAACCTCTCCATGAATCAGCTTTCTCACCCTTTAAAGTGAGATAATAATAAGGTCATACACCTGAGTCAGGGGTTTCTAAGCCCGCCCCTAGGTTCCATGAGTCACTAGGAGGAGTGACAAGGACTCAGCATATGAGGGCTGACAATTAAGTTTGCCAACTTGTTGCAACAATGTTGTCAAACTTTTTTGATATCAGAGGGATTATTCATTATGAATTTGTACCAACTGGACAAACAGTTAACCAAGTTTACTATTTAGAAGTGCTGAAAATGCTGCATGAAAAAGTTAGATGACCTGACATTTTTGCCAACAATTCACGGCTCTTGCATCACGACAATGCACCAGCTCACACAGCACTGTCTGTGAGGGAGTTTTTAGCCAGGAAACAAATAACTGTATTGGAACACCCTCCCTACTCACCTGATCTGGCCACCAATGGTTTCTTTCTTTACCCAAAGATAAAGGAAATACTGAAAGGAAGACAGCTTGATGACATTCAAAACATCAAGGGTAATATGATGACAGCTCTGATGGCCATTCCAGAAAAAGAGTTTCACAATTGCTTTGAAGGGTGGACTAGGCACTGGCATCGGTGCACAGCTTCCCAAGGGGAGTACTTCGAAGGTGACCATAGTGATATTCAGCAATGAGGAATGTAGCACTTTTTCTAGGATGAGTTCGTGAATTTAATTGTCCGACCCTGTATGCCAATAGCTAAGATCTGTTACATCAAGTGCACACAAATCGAAATCAGCAAAGGAAAAAGCACATGGGGCAAAGTCCAGAGGAAACCAGGCACAGACTACCAAGAGTCCTCTCGAAGTAGTCACCCATGCCGCGCTTAATTCCTCAGAAAGGCGTTATGATAGTTGTGAAATGGTGTCTACCAGGGAAGGTCATTAGAGACTCAGCACTAGCGTTTCACTGAGAGCTGGTCCCTTGGGCACCCACTGTCTGGCGTGTTCCAAAATCCCAGACTCCCAGCAGGTAGCAGGTGTTCAGCATAAACCACATTGTTTGTACAAACAGTGAGTAACTCTTATCAGGGAATGATGGGAACCCTCCCGAAATCCAGCTTCCCAGGTGCCAGCCAAGGGCCAAAGTTGCAAGCAGGGCTTCCTAAGGATAGCAGTCTTGGGTCTGCTATGTTAACTATTCTCTGTACATCACCTCATCGGGTTAGTGTGACATTAGATGAAGTAATATATATCCACTGCTCACAGCAGTGTCTTATCCTTGGGAAGCCCTAAATTTTTTTTACCCATTACTATTACATAGAAATTAATTACTGAGGTTTAGAATGACGACAGAACCAAGACTGGCCTAACCAGAATCTGAATTCACATCTGCCTGACTAAAAAACATTCATGCATTTATTCCCTTCTCTCAAGCATGAGCAACATAGCAACCTTCTTCAAACCTCAACTGAGAATGGACATGGTGGATCCCTCTCTTCTCAGTTCACAGCGGATGGAACCAGTAAGGGTAGCTGCCTGTTTTTAAGACGTTGCTTCCTCAAGCTACAAGCATTATCACACGGTGGTCCAGAACCCTCAGTGATGACACCTGCATATAGGGCATAGACATGGTCTAGTACTTAATGCCTCAAATGAGCATATTTTGGACTTACCACTATCTTCCCCTCCTAGCCAATTAGGCAGGCCTTGTTGCTGTCCTTCAGTTTTCAGGATATGTATCCATAACGCCCTAAGAATTTTCTTCTCTCAGGTCTAGATAGTGAATCTTCACGTAATTGAAATCATCCAATTGAGAGTCATTTTAAGGCTTAAAAAATTCTTTTTTTCTCCACTGCAGTTGACACACAATATTATGTTAATTTCAGGTGTACACCATCGTGAATAGACATTTCTATAACGTATGCAGTGATCATTCCAATAAGTCTAGTGCTCATCTGACACCATACATAGTTATTACAATATGACCTATTATATTCCCCAGGATTAAAAAATTCTGACAAAGAAGTTTCTCCTGCTCACTTTCTCCCAATGCAAACCAGTTGATCAATCTCTTTACATCGCCCAATTCCCTCTACTTCACCTTTCACCAGGTTTTCGTGTCTTTGGTTATGTCAGTGGGATGGGCAGCAGATGTATCCAATAGCTAGTTGTGAATGTGACGTAAGCAACTGTGGTGCAAGATGCTTCCGCTGAGCCAGAGAAGTCTCTGTATTGAGATGGAGCTGGCCGCGGCCAATTGAGAAGGACCTTTGAGTCTAAACAAAAAAGGGTTTAGAAATGAGTTAGGGCTAGCAGAATCCTTTGAATTTTGCCTCAACAGTTAGGTTTCTATAAGAGAAACTTTCCAAGGAAAGAATTTTAAACTAAAAAAAATATGCATTATCAATGGAGGATGTCATATGGTTGTAGAAGATAATGAAATAAACAGTCTTGGGGCAAAAGTTTGTTTCAACATTAGCATAGCTCATTGTTAGGCATCTGTCTCTTTCAATAAATGAAGCTTTCTATAAACTTCTTAGTCGTTTCTGTGTTGCATAAAGTCTCGCGTAGAATTTACTAATGTTGAATGGTCAATAAAGGTCTGTTCCTTTAACATTCAATTCCTAATGTATTGCCATTTAATTAAAAAAAAATCATCTCTGGGCTTGGTGGTTTATGGCATATCCCAAGTGTGTAGGTGGGTATTTCTTGGATGACTATAGTCAACTCAGTGTTAGATTTTGACACCTACAGACATTTTTCTCTCCAATGTGAAAGCAAGCAAGAGACAGGAAATAAAGGGAAAGAATAATGTGACTGATATTAATAGTGTAATTTGAAGAATAAATAATGGGATCTAGAAAAATAAGAAGTGAAGCTCATAGACTACAGAGGTCAAAACATTCATTGAAGCTCTGGTTGCTAGTAGCTGGGCCCAAGAGTGCTACTGAAAGACTTAAGACATGCAGAGAAATATCAAGAGGAAAAACACACAAGCCAGGGAGAGAGAAAAAGAGAAAGATGAAAATGGAAGAATGCAAGCATAACACAATTCATTAAGAATTTTTTTTCCTATGCAATCTCCCAAATATTCTTTGAATGCCTCCACCGTTGCTCAAACAAATTTCTCCTTCATATGCATGTACCAGGCTTACTTAGTTCATATATTCCTTTTTTCTTGACATCATTTTTGAATACCACAGCACTCCCCAGCTTCTATTGCTTTCTCCATCCTCCAAACACATATGTCTTCTAATGTAATGTTGGCTACTGTTCCTTAGGGTCACATTTAGATTTCATATACATATACACACATACACATGTATACATGTATTGGATCCCAAACATATATGATGATTCTCCCTGAAGTCTCAAGTTAACAACTGAGGCAATTTGTTCAGGATATTATGAAAGAACACTGTTCTGCTCTACCTAACACTGGTTGAAGCAGCTCTTGAGAAACTGCCGTAATGACATTCAACCATCAGCACAGAGGAAGGAAGACATCTAGAAGGCTATGAGATAAAAGTAAAAGGAGATGAATTTACAGATAACTGAACTGACGTAAATGTAGTTCTCTCTTTCATGTGAATTTACCAAAATCTAACTAGCCAATGCAGACGATTATGAAATATAGACAGGCAGGCACTTGTTCTCTAAAGCTGGTTGGGTGTGTCTTCATGAGTCTAGACCATTAGGCGGAAGGTTTCTCCATCCCCTTCCTCAGAGAAATCCAAACACAGCAGAGACTTCTGCAGACTCTTAAGCAAAGAAAGGCCCATATACTCTGGATTCTTTCAAGTCTAAACAGGGTAGCTTATTAAAAGTTTCAGCTTACTTCAACAATTTTCCTACATCGAAATAAATATGTATGCTCCCCTGTGCACTCCTTGTACCCCTATCCCAAATGATATCCTTGCTAGCTCTCTACCTGTAACTCCTCTGAGTTGGATTCTTGGGGACTTGCCCTCCACATGGCCAGAGCTGTCTATTTTCTCAAAGTTACATACAGAAGTTTTTTCAAGTCTCTCTTAGCTTTTTGAGCTTAATGCATCTCTTACAAAATATTTGTTTCTGACTCACCTTAAAAAAAGATAAACTTTGAGACTTGCGTAGTTTTCCCCACAGTAATAATAATATGCATAATTAAACCACCATACTTTGCCTTTCTTAGGTCTCTGTTGCCTACAATGGTGTGAACTTGGCCTTAATCTTGCCACCTCCTCAGCCTCTGTGAATGGTCAGAGCGGGCTTAAATCTCTCCTTGCAACACCCTTCTCCCACCATCACACATTTTGTAAAGGAGAAAAAAAAAAGTTCTGATTCCAAGTAACAGGCCATTATTAATAGTGTAGATCATGTTTCCTCTCTCCTCCCACCTCACTGCTCACCACCACCACTATGTTTCTGAAAGCCCACAAGTCTACCTACAAGAAAATAACCAGTTTCCCTCTAGAGTGACTTGACTCTCCAAACAGAGAGTCAAAACTTTTTAAATCCTCAGTTTTATTTATTATCTAACACGGAATTTTCCTGTCAACCAGATTCAGAAGTGTTTCCTAAAATACAAATGTCCTTAACACAACACCAAAAAGGTTCTAGAACCTCCCGTGACACACATGGCCAGTTTGAACTAGAGAACAGTTCTGCACTGGCAGGCATTTCTGACACTTATGGCATCAAGAAGAAAGGCTTTGCTCTCGTTATGCTGTTGATGTTAAAGAATAGCAGAGTGATTGCTCCCTTGGTTGTTGACTGGTCACCTCTGGAGGACAGACACACAGTGACTGGGTAGAGGGCAGAAAAGGCTGCATTTGCTCACTGCCACAAACTGGGCCATTCAGTTGGGCTGATGTTGTAGAATTGATACAGAAGAGATTATTTCTCCATAAACATAAGCTCTGATGAGCACCGAACCGTCTTTCCAGGGAGGAGTTGGGAAGGCCCTCTGTTTCCTGCTTGGGCACACATCTTGTTTTTTCAAGGGGAACAAAATTGTATACCAACTAATCAACTGTTTTCAGTATCATCACCATTGCAGGAATCTGAAATAGAGAGAGGGAATCTTTAAATTCTGTTATTATTATCATTTATTGTGTTTTCTTCCGGGTGCTGTTTCTTATTTCAAGTAGTTACATAAAAGTTGCAAAGCCACTTAAACACCATCTGAATGTTCCCACAGAACTTGGACAAGGCACTCCCCTCTTTAGTGGCTAATAATGGTCAGCAGCTTTCTCTTCCTTTCTAACTTTGTTTGGGGCGTGTCTGGGCAGAGGTCTGGGTTGCGGCCATGTGTAAGCCCCTGTAGTCCAAGAAACATTTCTTGTACTAATGAAGATGGCTGGGGAGATGGTGCCAAGGTGCCCACAGCTGCTCCAGCACCAAAAGAGATCAAACACAAGCCAAAGGACGCAGGGATGATTAGGGGTCCCATACAGCCGACGCAGAGATTGCAATAGTCATTCTTGGGCCTCCAGAGGGATAATGACAAGTTTACCCACAGGAATAGAGTTATAAGCTTGAGTAATCTCCAGGCAAATCAGTTTAAAACTTAAATATGACGACAAGCTAAAGAAAGCCAAAAAGAAATTGGTGGGTGAAATGTGACAAACAAGCAAAATGGAGTCTTTGAGAGAGTCCAGTGGGCTTGGCTGGACGCCCCTGGACAGAACTAGCCGTTGCTTCATTGTATTCAGCACAAAGCCCCTAAAGTTGAGAACAGGAAATCCTGTCGTTCCCACCCTGTCCTCAGCTGAAGTCCCATGAGACAATATTCCTTAGACAACCAACAGAAACCTTTCTTACAGGCTAAGGGGTGTAGGTCACGATATTCTTTAGAAAGTTGGTGGAAAGGTCACTGTCATTGAGGCCCATAAAACATTTATCTACACGTTTATTCATCAATAATTTACTGAGTACTGTAGCAGGGGGAGGTGAAGGAGGATGTCATAGTGATTACAAAGATTAAAGAGACCAGACGGGACACTCAACTGAGCTCATGGTCTACAATCATGCTGGTAAAGATACCTGGTGCCCCCCCAGAAGCTTCTGAGAAATGAGAATTCCCTGTCCCCTGACCCAGGCCTGCTGAAGCAGAAACCCTGGGAGCAGAGCCCAGCTGTGTTTTAACAAGCCCTCCTGATGCATGGAAAGTGTAAGGTGTACTAGAACATAGTGTCTCAAACAAAGGTGTGTCTTGGCCATTTGTGAGGCGTGTGGAAAGTGATTTATTATTGATGATAGTTAACATACCAACATTTATGAATAATTTATATGTATGTCACCTGCAAAGATTTTTTCAAATACAGATCTCGGGCTTCACCTGATTCTGGCTGAGTTGGAAGCTCCAGGTGTGATAGCCAGAATGTATATCATTTAAAAGTTCCTTAGGTGACTCTTCTGATCAGCCAGGTGTGGGAACCACCAGTCTATAAAAGCCATTTCCTCTATAAAAAAAGAAAGAAAAGAAAGAAAAGAAAAAATTGTGGAATTTCAGAGGGAGGTTCCTCAGAGAGCAGGTTTCCCTGTCCCTAACAAATCTTTGGTAGACTCTGATATTTTAAACATATAGAAGCGAAATTCCAATGACTGAAGTGGAAGAGGTGGCTCAGCACAACCTCCCCTTCTGCAGTAGCTGTTATGGTCCTTTATAAAAACATGGAGCTCCCCCACAACATGGCATAGCCCACCATCCTAATTTGCGCAGGACTAAGGAGCTTCTGAGAACATGGGTCTTTCAGTTTTAAAATAGGGACAATGCCACTGGACAAACCAGGAGGAGTTGGTAGCCCTAGATCAGAGCCTAGACGAAACCCACACTTCTTGCCTTTGAGATGGTCATTATTATTATTATTATTATTATTATTATTATTATTATTTTATATTACTGTTTCTTAAACTTTATTTTTATTTCCTAATTCCAGAAGGATTTAAAGTAGTAATATCATTTTATGTTTTAAAATACTCCGGTTCTCTAAAATGTCCTTATAACCATTCTTGTGTTCATAACTTCTCTATTTTATAAGCCTCCAGGTCCAATGTGCCACATGCATCCAGATTGAATCTTCTCTCTGTCTTCTATATGTTTTTGTGATATTTGCTGTGGTCCTATTGTGTCTTGCTGAGGTCTATGTATTAGTCAGAACTCTTTAGGTTGCCAGCAAAAGAAACCTAACTTATAATGGCTGAGGATGGAGCATACTGGCTCCTGTAACAGAAAAGAGCTTTAAGCACGGCTGGATACAGGAGGTCAGTCTCGTCAGGACGTGGTCTCTCTCTCCATCCCTAAGTTCAGGCTGTTTCTTCAGGCTGTTTCTTCAAGATGGCCCCCAGCAGCTCCAGGGGCACACCCTCTCATTTTAGCAATGGAGCTGAATGCAACTCTTTCCCAAAAGTTTTTGTAAAAGTCCCTGCCTATAATCGACTCTGTGGGCTGACATGTGCCCTAAGCCCATTCCTCAGCCAATTACTGTGGCCAGGACAATGGAATGTCCTGAATGACCAGGCCATGGGCATGTGCCATCTCTAGCACCCGAGACTGAGAACAGAAAGGTGAGTCCCCAAAGGAACATCAGAATATGGTACCCAGAAAAGATGCTGGGCAACTGAGAGTCAACTATAGTCTTAAATGGAGCCAAGAACCACCCCACCCCATCAGATCTGATCACTCCATCAACAGCGTATATACCCCAGTATTTTCCTCCATCCCCAACCAGCTGAAATCTAAGTACTATTTTGTCCTGAAACATTATGCTGCATGAGTTCAAGGCCATCACCACCAGTCCTAATTTTTAAGATCTGCGTAACATTTGGCTGAAGCTCACAGCAGCTCCAGAACCAAGGGGATGCCATTAGAATAATGGCAAGTCTTTTGCTGAGTTCCCAAATATGGAGCCTCCTGAAAGTTAGGAGCTGGTGACTCACGCTTCTTGTGCCCTGTCTGGCCCCATGTTTTCCAGCTGGGTCTGTGACATATGACCCGGTCTTTTCTTCAATGTGTCCCATAGAAAAGGAATAAATAGCCCCAGAGCTCTTTCTTTTTCTTCCTTCCTTTCTTCCTGTAATTTATACTCAAGCCAACTTGGCTTTGTTCAAACCACAGCATCTCACACTGCCCTGCAAGTTCTGACACAGCTGTTTGCTTTATTCTTTCAGTCCTCTGTTAAGCCAGGAGTAAAATTGTACCTTGTGGCTAATTTTCAGTCATAAACCTTATCCCTTGTTAAGCTGAAATCTTAGATTAAGTCAGCATAAAATGCCAGCTCCCCTGAGACCTCTGTATCACTCTTCCCACCCTGACATGACTTCTACAAGTTGCTTTCTCTTATCCATCAGTAAGGTGATGTTGTGAGTCTTTTTAAGCAGTTTTTTCCCCTTCTGGATCAGCCTGTCCTTACTCCATTTGGTCCATGTTATTTTATATATAATTGCATAACATATCCTTAATTTGGGTAAAGAAAAAAAAACTTGTTTGTTCTAAAGGTGTGCTTTAATAATGTTTATTTCACATATTAATAAACCTCTCAGTCACGTGGACTCTGTCTAGTAATGGGCCCAGTGTGTTAATTTCCCAGGGATGCCGTAACAAAGTACCAAAAGTCAGATGGCTTGACAAAAATGTATTCTCTCACAGTTCTGGAGACCAGAAGTTTGAAATCAAGGTGTTGGTAAGGCCATGCTCTCTCTGAAACTGCTAGGGGAGGATCTTTGCTTGCCTCTTCCAGCTTCTGGTAGCCTTAGGTATTCCTTGGCTTGTGGTGGTAAAACTCGTCTCTCTCCATCTTTACATTGCCGTCTTCTCCCGTGTGTCTCAGTCTTCACAAGGCTTCTCTTCCTCTTCTCCTCTTATCAGGACAACAGTCGTACTGGATTAGAGCCCACCCTAATGACCTCATCTTAAGTTGATTAAATCTGCAAAGACCCTGCTTCCAAATAAGGTCACATTTACACGTACTGGGAGTTAAGACAGCAACATATCTTTTGTGGGGGAAGAGCAGGGGACACAATTCAACCCATAACAAGTGGGAAGGAGAGAACAAGAGAAAAACAAGGGACAGAAAAATGACTTTGGTCTTGGGCAACCAAAAAGGAGAGCCTCATCTCAGAGACTGTTTGCCCAGAGAGAGTTCTAGACCTCTGCCAGTAACATCTCGAGATGGAGAGTAAGGACCTAATAATGGAGGTGATAGCTGAAAGGGGAAGGGAATCCCCTGGAAGGCAAAGAGGCAGGGACATGCTCATGCTTCAAGAGCCTCCTGTGTGTTTTACACATTTTTGTCATATTGGATCCCCAAATAATTCTACCAAATAACGACCATTACCCTCATTTAATAGATGGGAAAACTGAGGCTCCGGGTAAGTAAGTAGACCCAGAGCATACATATCGTCATCATTATTACCATTGTCATTTTCATTAATAGCCACCAGCTCTCACATGCCAGCTATGTACCTAGGACTTTACCTAAATCAACTCAGATCTTCACAGCTCTGTAGGATGGAAATTGTCAGCACCCTACAGATAAAAGAACTGAAGCTCAGCCAGGCTAAGTCACTCGCCCAAAGTCACACAGTTATTAATTAGTTGAGCTGAAATTCATACTCAGGTCTATCTGACTCGGCAGACTGTTCTTATCACTGTGCCACGTTACAGTGGTGGGGAGGGAGGAGGCTCTAAGACATCCAAATGAAGATGGCAAAGAAGTTGCAAGAAGAAAGTGACTAGCTGTACTTGAGGCATAACAAAACAAAGCAACATGAAAGGAGTATGTTCCTGGGCAAACAGGTAACAGTGAAGAGATGATGGTCAGCCAGCTGATCAGTGGTGGGAGAGTTAGTTCATCCAAGAAGCAAAGGCCAGACAAGGCAAAGCTAGCTGGGTTTAGTGTCTGAGTAAACGTCTATGTTGCCCAGCAGGAGAGGATTCGTCCGCTGCATCTGCGCCTGCACGGCTGACTGAACGTCTGTGGTGTAGATGACTCACTTATTAGAGGAGAGGCAAGAGGGGAAAATCCGGGTTCCTAAGCCTCATGCTTCTAAGGAGAAGCTGTCCTGTGTCTTATGAGAAGTGGTGGAAGGGATGGAGCTTGTTACTCCCAAAGAAGAGGAAACTTGGGGTGCAGGTGAGATAAGAGAGTCTTCAGATATCGAAAACACTACAGGTGGAAGTGCAAGCAGACTAGTGAGGGCAGGACCAGGCCCATGTTCTTGTGACGGCACCTTTGGACTCCATTTGAACACACATTTCGCTAACAAGCTGACCTGCTTCACAGTGGAATGAACTGTCTTCCAGGGGACCACTGAAGGAACCTTAGAATTCCTCCAGTATCTCTAAATGCTATGCTGTTCAAAAACCTTCCGAGTCCCTTTGTTGTCTTTGTGATGAAGTCCTAATTCCTTAACAGGGTCCAGGAGGCCCCTCCATCTCTGGACTAGAATTATTGCTCCAGCCTCATCTCCCACCACTCCTCACCTTGAACTTCGCACTTCAATGGCGGGGCTCCTGGCAGCTCCCTAAATGTGTGAAGAGCTCAGTCACATCTCCCTGATCCCAGTCCTCTCTCACTCCCCACTTCACACTCTCGGTATCTCCTTCCCTTCCCTGATTTTCTTTCTGGCTCTGTGACCTGCATACTGTAAACTCTACCTGGAACATCTTCCTCCAACCCTTTAATCTTCAGTCTCACTCCTTTTTTCCTTCAAGACTCACCTCTCCCCAACTCTCGAACCCTGGGGGACAGTCCCACTGGAGACCACCACTATATTTATCTATGCACCCCAACTACTTGTCTACTTGCCGGCCTCCCTCCCAGGGGGTTAGCCGTAGTGTTTTGTTCAGCATCTTGGACATATCCCCTCTGGCATGTGGCATAAAGTAGGTTCTCAATAAGCATGTTGACTGACTGACAACATTGAAAGAGGCTAGGCCTGCTGATCTCTAAGTTCCTACTCTGAGAGTCTGTAAGTCTGTTTCTGCTCCCACCATTAGTCACAGAGGAGAGGAAGTGGCCAAAGCCAGACAATGAGACTTCTCTGTGGGGTTGCCCAGGTCTGCCTGATCATTGCAATTTGTAATCAGGATATTTAAAAGATAAACTGACCCAAGAGAGAAACAAGTTTTGATGAGATAAGAGTTGCAAAATAACTAGTTGTGTAACAGTGACGATGGCTTCCGAGACCATCTTTGGTTCTGTCTGGATTATATGAATCTTCGTATGCATTAGCTTTGTGTATGGGCCAAGAAGACAATTATCAGAAGTATGCCTTGAGTGTTTAATAGCATCTTCTCCCTCAAGGTATTGCCTCTAGAGGTCAGCCTGGCACCTGAAATCCTCACCTTAAATGATTTCTCCTTAAGACAGGATGTACATGAAAAGATTGGATATAAATGATGATACATTACCCAAATGGTGTAACTGTTGGCCATTAAGAGCCAGTTGTAAGTTAGTTTATTGCTTAGTGGATCACACTCTATGGTCCAGACTAGTTCCTGAAGAACTGCGAACTTCTCAGTTTAGAAGGTTGGATAAGACTTTAAATTTGTACATCATCATTATGTCTTTTGAACCTAGAGATACTCTGAGCTAGATAGGTTGGGGATTTTTATTGCAGGTTTGCAAAGAAAGAAACTGAGTCTCAGAGGGAAGTGTCTTGTCCAAAGTTGCAGGTCATAAAGATGGAAAGAAGTGGCCGGCTGGCCCTATCTTTGTCCTTTCAATGTGCCTCTTCACACTGCTCCTTTTGGCCCTGCTCTTTTGGTGGAGAGGTGGGCATCCTGAGTTGAAGCTCAGTGGAGGGACAGGTGCAGTAGGATCGGGGCAGAGCAGACTGGGTAAGCTATGCCCTGGATGCCTCCTAGCCCAGATGGGGATCCATAAAGGGCGAGGGGAAGGGGTTGTTAGAGCATGGAAGTGCAACTGTGAGGAAGGGGAACAAGAAAGATTGGCTGACCCTTCACCACTCCGTGCTGGGCTGGTCCTAGCTCAGCAGCTCTGGCAAAGCTCACAAATATGGGCTCCCACTGAGAAAAGAGGTTTTCACACCTTCTCCACATGGGGTTCAAGATCTGAGACCCTGCTGTGCATAAACTCAGGGCTGCTGCCTGCAGCAGCTACTGGTTGAGTGATCAAAGCAAGTCAAGGAGCCTTGAAAAGCTGAGGGGCAGCTGCTCAGTCAGCAGCCAGCTCAGATCTGCTGCACCACACCAGTGCTCCCGTGCTCCCCAACTCTAGCTGCCCCCCCAAAGGAGTGTCCAGGCTCACCTCAAGTAGAAAGTATGGAGATAAGTCAAAGAGAGCCAAGCCCTCTCCGCCTGCAAATTCTAGTGTGTGTGTCATAATGAGATTAATTCTACCCAGTAAACAGAAGAGACTTTGAACTCACCTGGGGGCCTCTGAGCCTTCATATGACCACACAAGAAAACTGAAACACAGGTATTTGCTTCCTTAATAAAGAACATTGCTCTTTTAAGTGGGTCTTTAACAGCTAACATTGGTCTCCCTCATTCTTTTGTCTTTAAGTACTGTCCCCATCTTATATAAAATAGTAGTGCTAGGAGAATCTGCTGAGAGTGTACCTAGTGCTGAAAAAATTCCTTCTATGTAACATAAAAGCTTTGAATACTATAGCATTGGGCATGTTTATTCATTCAGTGAGCATTTATTGACCACTTTCTGTATTGCAGAAATTGTCCTCAGTGCTAGAGAAGATGGACAAGGTCGCTTTCTCACGGAGCCTATATTCTAATAACAAATAAGCCAAATAAATAAATAAATAAATAGATACACTAGATCATGCCAGAGAATGGTAGGTGTCATAAAGAAGCTAGAAGTGAGGCTGGCCCTGTGGTTCAGGCGGTTAAGAGCTCCGTGCTCCTAAATCCGAAGGCTGCCGGTTCTATTCCCACATGGGCCAGTGGGCTCTCAACCACAAGGTTGCCGGTTCAACTCATCGAGTCCCGCAAGGGATGGTGGGCTCTGCCCCCTGCAACTAAGATTGAACACGGCACCTTGAGCTGAGCTGCCTCTGAGCTGCCGAATGGCTCAATTGGTTGGAGCTTTAGATGGAAGTCATAACCCTGGAGGTCTGGTGTCAGAACCTTTGGGCAAAGAAAGCAGGTGCAAAAGTTGTGTTTGAGGAACAGCAAGAGGCCATTGGAACTGGAGGGCATGAGCCAGGGAACGTGGTAAGAGATGAGCTTGGAAATTGTTTCCACCCCGATCTGTCATATTGACTTGGCCTTTTGATGTCAGTTAAAAATACCTTTCCTAATTCTGCTTTTCTTAAATACAGTATTGGTATGTACAACCAATGTATGACGTGTCCTGTAGTTTCTATCTAGAGTAAATCCTCTACAAGTGTTTGTGAGGTTGAAAAGAAGATAATCTCTTCTGCAGAAAGTCTTTTTGGAAACTTGGGGGCAGGGAACGAAGAGCAAATTCAACGCTGGGCAATTCGATTGCAATATTGTGATTTATAAGATATTTGGTCTTCATCCACAGTTCCTGGCTTAGTTCCCCAAACCTTTGAAATTTCCTGTTTGTTGAGAGTGAGTAAGGTGTCTGTTATGTTAGTTGAGGTGACTTTTGGATCCCACTCAAGGATAGGACTGGTTGCTCGGTGAACCAGCCAAGTGATTAGAAGTTTGGAACTTTCAGTCCCACCCTCAACCTCCAAGGAGGGAAGAGGGGCTGGAGATTGATCAATTGCCAATGGCCAACGACTTAGTCAATCATGATTATGTAATGAAGCCTTCATAAAAACCCAGGAGGACAGCTTGTTGGTGTTTTTTTCCAGAGTTTCTGGGCTAGTGAACACGTGAAGTTTCACAGAAAGTGGCGTGCCTGGACAGGGCATAGAAGCTCTGAGCCCTTTCCCCACGCCTTGCTCTATGCGTCTGTTCCATCTAGCTGTTCCTGAATTATATTGTTTTACAATAAACCAATGATCTAGTAAGTAAAATGTTTCTCTGAGTTCTGTGAGCTGCTGTAACAAATTAATCAAACCTGAGAAGGGGGTCATGGAAACCTCTGATTTATAGTTAGTCAGTAAGAGGTACAGATGACAACCTGAACTTAAAATTTGCATTCTGAGTCATTCTGAGTTGGAGGGGGTCGTTACAGCCTCCAACGTGTAGACATTCAATCAGAAGTTGGTAACAACTTGGGTTTGCAGCTGGCATCTGGAGTTTGTGTGTGCAGGGGTAATCTTGTAGGACTGATTGAATCCTTAACTTGCGGAACCTAATGCTATCTCTGGATAGATAGCATAATAATTGAGTTAAGTTGCTGGCCAACTTGCTGGCATCCAGGAATTGTTTGTTGATGTAGGGGGAACCCCTCCCACTGGAATTGGGTCTAGGAACCCCTTTTTACTAAGCTTTACCTGGCAATGAAGCATGACGTTTTGTGGCTGATAGCAGGTCCTTGCTCCACATACAGAGCTAGAGTTGGCAGCAGGAGTCTTGTTAAGGTGTTCGCATTCAGCGCGTACACACACACACACACACACTCACACACACACCCACTCATACACACCACACACACATACACACATCACACACACTCACACACGCGCGCACCACACACATACACACACCACATACACACACACCACACACATACACACACCACGTATACACACACACTCACACACTTGTTATCTTGGTGCTTGCTTCTCCATCTCATCCACTGCTGTCCTGCAATAAGATAACATCCACAAATAACTTGAAACCCTGAAATTCCGTCACATGGTCCAAAACAACATATTGTTGAAATAAGTCAAAAATGTCATGGTCTCTTGTTACTCAGTTTTCTTGGCTTGGGCTTAAAACACAAATCGCCTCATCTTCTCTGTCTCTCAGTCCCCACCCCCAGCATCACCCTGTTAAATCTTAAATATTCCCTCCAGTCGATTTCTTTTCCCTCTTCCTTCTCTCAGAAACTTCAAGTTTATTTTCACTTTCACCCACCTCCCCATCCTACCTCACTCTGGTCCCTCTTTCCAGGACCTCTTCCCTGTCACGCTATTCCAGACAAGAACACATTTTTACAAGAACATCTTTCTGTTTTGATATCTTCTCTTCCACAAGAATGCCCCCACATTCCTTTCCTGTCCACTGAAGCAGCTGACTCCTGGCATTTATAATCCTAACATTCAGAAGAACACAGAATGAGAAGTAAGTGCTCTCCTGCCTTCCCCTACCTGAGCCCCAATCCCCAGTTTCTTTGAATACTGACTCTAATGGGAGTAGGGGGGCCACATGGGGAAAAGGAGAGGGATGATAGAGACGGAAGTTGTCTTTTGATGACGAGAATAAACAAAGTAGGAGATCAGTTACTTGTTTTCTAAACTTTGGAGCTGGAGAGGCTGATGTTCCTGTTGGGTTGGGGGATGGTGGTGCAGTATTGGCTAACACCCAGGAGCAATACCCACAGAATGCAGTCCCATGCTGGAATGTGTGCTATGCAATCCAAGTGCAGTAGAAATCAGAGACTGGAGTTTGCCTTGGAGGAGGTGCCATGAGGTCACACACTTCAGAGCCAAGCAGATGGCTCTGTATGTTGGGATCTTATTTTATTTTATCAACTATGACCTGGAATAAACATGCCCTTACCTGGAATTTGAAGTCCAGTTCGCTCTTTTTCTCTGGAAGGGTCTGACACTTAGAACAGGAGCATAATGCTGTTAGGCTTTTGTCCACACTCCCTTCCAAATTCTCCCCTACCTTGAATGAGCCCTCTCTCTTCCAGGTAAGTATCTTCACTAGAGTGGGCCTTTCAATAGGGTGGACCAGGTGGATTTTTCTCAATGGTCTGAAATTTGATACTAAACGAGGTACCATCCTCTTAAGAAATAGGCCACATTCATATTCTAATAATTATGTTCACCTCAAGCACTCTTTTGTAGTCAGAGATGTGGCAGGCCCAGGTGTTCTGAGATCACTACACTTTGTAGAGTTTGCACTCACTAATTCCTGAAGGAACCAAAGAGGTGGTAGGTCTCAGGATGATGGATAGCAGCCCGCCTACCCATCTCTTGCCAACTACAACCCTACTTCCCTCCCCCTTATTCTCCTAACTTCCTAATTACACCTCTATCTCTAGTGGGTATAGGACAGAAAAATATCTGAGGTTATATTCATTGTAAACATCCACAGTTTACCTGAAAACCTAGGCAAATTATCTCACATGGCATGCCAACTCTATGCAAGTGTATTTTATCTATGTATAATAACCTTTTGTTCCTCAGGCTTAATGACTTTTAACTTTGAGTGAGACTAGAATCTGATGTCTTGAGTTTGACAACATATTAGTGGGGTGTTATTTAAGGCTGTATACTCAATCTACATTTGATAATATATAGCAAAGGAAGTCAGTGCATTCACTCATTTATTTATCCATTCATTCATTCATGTAACATTTACTGAGCATGTATTATGTGCCAAGAACTGTTCCTGATACTGTTCACAACAATGAAAGAAATGGACAAAAATTCTTGCCCACATTCTAGAAGGGAAGATAAAACAAGATAAGTAAAAAATATGATGCATTAGAGAAAGTGATATGTACTAGAGAGAAAATTAAAGATAGAAAGTATTGGGGTGTAGTTTTAAATAGGGGGGAAACCTCAATGAGAAGGTAACTTACAATTTTTTTAACCTACCTTATTAAGATTATCTGCTGTAAAGTTCACACACTTTAAGTGTTTAAATTAACATTTGACTAATGTATATACCCACTACTCTAATCAAGCTATAGAAATTTCCATCTTCCCCAAAAGTTCCCCCTTACTCTTTTATAGCCAATCTCCTATCCCCAACCTAAGATACCACAGATATTACTTATATCATTCAGATTAGTTTTTCTTCTTTTAGAATGTCATATACATGGAATCATACAGCACAAAGTCTTTTGTATGTGGCTTCTTTTGGTCAGCTAAATTCATTTTATTGCATTTACCAATAATTATTGTTTTATTACTGAGTAATAGTCCATTGTATAAACATAACACAATTTGTTTATTTGATTATTTATTATTTTTGCTACATTTCAGTCTTTCTGTAGTATCCATTTGGTATTATTTCCCTTTGAATGGAAGATATCCGTTAGCATTTCTTCTAGTTCAGGTCTGCTGGTGATGAATTTTCTCAGATTTTGTTTACCTGAGAATGTCTTTATTTCACTTTCATTTTTAAAAAATATTTTTGTTCAATATAGAATTTTTCTTGAACCGGATTTTTCATCCAACACTCAAAAGATATTGTTTCATGATCTTCTGTCTATCTATTGTTTCTGATGAAAAAATTAGCAATAATTCTGAACTTTGTTCCCTGTATATAATGTGTCTTTTTTCTCTGGCTGCTTTCAAGATTTTTTCTTTATGTTTAGTGTTCAGTAGTTCAACTATGATATATTTATGCAGGGTTTTCTTTATCTTTATTCTTCTTGAGCTTCATGGATTTGTAAGTCATTTTACAAAAACTTGGGAAAATTCTTGGCCACTGTTTCTTCACACTTTTTTTTTCTGTTCTTACTCTTTCCTCTTTCTGGGACACCAATCACACATGTGTTGGACTGTTTGACACTGTTTCACAGGTCCCTGAACCTGTGTTCATTTTACCTTAATATTTTTTCTCTTTGATAGTTTTCATTGATCTTTCTCCAACTACACTTATTCTTTCTTCTACTATCTTCACCCTGTGAGCCCCTCCAGTGAATGATTCACTGAAGGCATTGCACAATTCTAGAATTTCCATGCAGTTCTATTTATGATTTCTATTTTCCTGCTAGCATTCCTGATTTATTCACTCAGTAGTGCCTTTTTTAAAATTGGTGAACATATTCTTTATTTTTTGAATATGTATTGTAAAACAATTATGTTTTAAGGTCTTTCTCTTCTAAGTTTAACATTTGGTCCATCATAGAATCAGTTTCTTTTGACTGCTTTTATTTTTTACTCTGGATTGCACACGTTTGTTTGTTTGCTTTCTGCCACTTCCAGTGATTTACAATTGACTTTTGGACATTGTGAATTTTACATCGTAGAGACTCTAGGTCAGCCCTGTTTAATAGGCCTTCCTGCATTGAGAGACAAATGTTCTGTGTCTGCACCATGCAATAGGATAGTGGTTATTGAACACCTGAATATTACTGAGGAACTGAATTTTAAATTTTGCTTATTTTTTTAATTTAAATACTTACATATTTAAGTATTACTGTCATAACTCCTCAACCTCTATTATATTTGTTTCAATCTCAATCCCATGTCAGCTGATACTTGGTAAATTTTGACTGCTTTTCCATGCATATGTACAGTCTAGCCCTCACCCATGTACTCATGGAGGACCTCCCCACATATATACACAGATTTCTGGGGCTTTATTCCTGCACAAAGTCTAGTCTCTTCAGTTGCTCTGAACTCTGATCCCCGCCTCTTCACCTCAGCAGAATTACAAAATCTGATCTCCAGGCAGAGAGCTGGATTACTCTTACTGTGGGGCTCACCTCATGCTCCCTTCTGCCAGGTATTGCATTCTTGTGCTATTTTTCTCCATTGCCTGAACACTATCTTAACGTCACATATCTTGCCCAGTTTCCCAATTATTGGCAGGGGATGAGCTAGTCTGAAACGAGTTACTCTGTCGTGATCAACAACCTAAGAAGTTTCCTTTTAAGAAATAATCTGGAAAAGATCAGGACTATCTGGAGGAAGAGAGTTCCAGAGAGAAGGAAATATGGGAGGAAAGGGCTGTGAGGCGGAAGCAACATGTTTGGAGTATGGTGGGCAAAGGAGAGAGAGTAGGAAATGAGATCAAAGAGGTTATAGGCGTAGAAAAAGATCTTGTTTAGTGTTGGGGGCCATTATAAGAATTCTGGCTTTTATGCTAATGAGATAGGAAACCATTGCAAAGTTTTGAGCCAAGAACTGACTTGACTTATAACAAGATCACCACGTCTATTGAGAATAGACCTCTAGGACAAAAGCAAGGGAACCAGGACAAGAGCAGGGAGCTGAATTAAAAGACCATTGAAATAACCTATTGACTAAACTTCTGGGAGACAATCAGTTGGACTTTGAAGGATGAATGACACACAGATACTGTGAGAAGGAAGGGGATTTATATCATGCACATGTGCTGCCTGACCTACCTGAAAGTTATGACCCAACGAGGATGGTGTTCCAGGCAAATATGGCTTCTGAAGATCCCCTGAATATGTGGCCATGGCTCATCTTTAAAGAGCTCCTTGGATTCAATGTGAGAAATAATGCATTAGATTGTCTCCTTAAGCTCACATTCAGAATCGACCACATGAAGCACAATGCAGCTCCAGCCCAGCTGAATGACTTTATGAACTTATTTTTGGAAATTAGATGGTGAATGCATGCGCAGTCTTGTTGAACCAGAAGCATTTCCCAATTGCCTCTGAGGGTTTAGGGAGGGTTCAAGAAATGCGAGCAGAAGAGAACTCAGGTGAGTCCTGAAATCCCAGCACAGTCGCTTTTGGGAAGTGAGGATGGTCCATGGACAACAGGAAGGCAATGGATACACTATTCAAAGGTTTTGATTAACGCATGTGGTCTCACATTTCATCTGGCCCAACATGTATCCAATTGATCATTTATAGCATAGCCCATGGCATGAGAAAAACTTGATGAAATAGGATCTAGGGAGCCAGGATGGGCCAGTCCCACATCAAACATAAACTGCTCTGCTTTGAAGACACCTATATAAAACATGAATGAGGAAAGCCAACTTTTCATAGAGTTTAAAACACATCTAATGACTCTGGTGGCAAAGAGAGTAACCATCTCTTTAATGGGGGTAAAAGCAGTGGGCAGGCTCATCCCTGTCCAGGCTGCAAAGGGATCACTTTGAGAATGCCTTGTTTGGATTACAAAAGTCAGCTAATAATGTATTAAGAATAGGTAGAAAATATCCATCAAAGAAATAGTATGTAATCTTCAAAAAGAATGAGGCATGTTTGTGTATTCTAATCAAGAATTATCTTCAACATCTATAATTAAGTCCTCAAGTCCATGTGTGTATAGCATTTAATTATTTATGTAAAAACTCAAATATACATATGCATGTACATAAAAGAGATTGCCTTTGAGGAGGGAAACTGGGTAGCAGGGACACAGAGCAAGCAGGCAACTTATTTTTCAGCCTATCCTTTTGTCTTTTGAATTTAGCTTCATATGCACTTAGGTTGTTTTTTCTCAGTTGGAAAAAAATCTAAAAAGTACAGGAGAAAAGAAAATACACCTATAATATAATTTTCTCTCATTTGTAAAAGGAGCCGTAGCCATGCCAGATGCTGGCTACCAAAGTCACAATTCAACAGGGGAGCTTTAGGACACAGTGCTTCTTTCGGATATTTCGCTCAAGAATCCCTGAGTGTGTTAATTTGTTAGGACTGCTGTAACCAAGTATCACAAACTGAGTGGCTGAACAATAGAAATTTATGATCTCACAGTTCTGGAGGCTTAAAGTCTGAGATCAAAGTGTCAACAGGGTTAGTTCCCTCCGAAATTTCTGAGGAAGAATCTGTGCCTCTCTCCTAACTGCTGTTGTTTGCTGGTAATTCTTGGCTTGTACCGTGTTTCCCAGAAAATAAGACCTAACCGGAAAATAAGCCCTAGCATGATTTTTCAGGATGACATCCCCTGAACATAAGCCCTAATGCGTCTTTTGGAGCAAAACTTAAAATAAGACCTGGACTTATTTTAGGGGGAAATAAGCATCACTCCAATCTCTATCTTCATCTTCACATGGCATTTTCTCTCTCTCTCTCTCTCTCTCTCTCTCTCTCTCTCTCTCTCTCTCTCTCTCTCTCTCTCTCTCTCTCTCTCTCTCTCTCTCTCTCTCTCTCTCTCTCTCTCTCTCTCTGTCCAAATTTCCCCCTTTTATAAGAACGTCATGTTGGATTAGTCATAATGGATTAGGGGGCCCACCCTAATGACTTCATTTTAACTTAACTAATTACATCTGTAACAATCCTATTTCCAGATAAGATCACATTCTGAGACACTGGGGCTTAAGATTTCAACATACGAGTTTAGAGGGGGCATGGTTCAACTCATAACAGCAAGCAACACTTCTCTTTTCCAGAACTCCATTGCTTACTGAGGTGAAGTATTTTGCAGTGAGTCTATAAGGCACAGCCAATGGCACAGCTAATTTGGGGCATCTACTCATGTCCCCAATGTGAAAAGTGGATAAATGCTGGCATGATTGGATACCTTACAATTTCTGAGTGCATTACCGTCTTCTGAGGAGACAGCCAAAACTTGGAACTAAGAATGGCAGCTTCTATAGTTAGAGCAAGAATTCAATGAAAGTAAACTCAGATTCCCTCTCCTCCCTTCCCGCCGTCCATGCCAGCTAAGGGTATATTCACCCAATAATGTCTATTAAACACCTACTAGTGCCTGACACTGTACTGGGAGCTGAGCACAGAGTTGGACGGAATACCCACTTGCCCTTTAGGTGGAGAAAAGATACACGTGACATAATAATTTATGTTGATGTGGTAAATGCTAATATAGAGATATGAGCAAGGCGGAAGAGAAAACTCCAACTCTGCCTGGAGATGCTGAGGAAGGCTTCCTGTGAGGTGACAGAAGAGCTGACTCTTAAAAGTTGAATCAGAAAGCAAATGGGTAGGTGATGGCAGGAGGAGGTGAGAATGGGAGAAAGGAGTCCCAGGGGATACCAGGTTCAGAAAGCAGACACACAAACAGCCTCCTGGTGACTCAGGATGGAGCAGAGAAGTTGGAGTTGAACCTCAGGGGCAAATGAGCTCCTGAAGTGTTTTAGCCTTCAACCTGGGATTCAGGACTTCCCTATCCTACAGGAAACCCTGGAGGATTTAGGGGAGCCACTTGGTCAGATTTCCTATTCAGGAAGTCCTTTATGAGAGGGAATGAATTAGGTGAGGAGAGATTAAAGAGAGGGTGACATATAAGGATATTTCTGAAAATGAGAAAAAAAGGAACAATAAACTATGGTTGTGGTGACAGGAATAGACAGCACAGGGAATGCTTACTTGTTTCCCCATTTGCATGCATTCATTTCATTTTCTTAGAATTTTGTATTTTTTAGATTATAAAAGTTAATGCATTCTCAATGTAAAAAATTTGGGAAAACATGTGAATGTGTATGGAATAAAATTAAAATGACCCTTAATTCCACCCCAGGAGTAAGCATTATTTATTTCTGTGTGTATCCTATTACCGTGTTTCCCCGAAAATAAGACCTACGCATACCATCAGCTCTCATGTGTATTTTGGAGCAAAAATTAATATAAGACCCGATCTTATTTTACTATAATATAAGACTGGGTATAATATAGTATAGTATAGTATAGTATAGTATAGTATAGTATAGTATAATATAATATAATATAATATAATATAATATAATATAATATAATATAATATAATATAATACATAAGACCGGGTCTTATATTAATTTTTGTCCAAAAGACACATTAGAGTGGATGATCCAGCTAGGTCTCATTTTCGGGGAAACACAGTAGGTTCTTTTCAAGATCATAGATGTATATATGCAGTAATTCTCTCAAACTCTTTTGTAACCTTCCTTGTCCACTGTGTGTATCGTATCTCCCTATTCCAATAAGTAACCTTATACAACTTGATTTTTAATTGATGTGCCATATTTGCTTAGCCAACTTAAGGGGCAGATTTGAAAACTGTTAAGGAATTATAAATAGCAGCAGGAGGCAATTGATCATCCGAGGGTGTGTAAGGGAAAGGAAGAAAACTGGGCAACCCCAACTTTTGAGCTTAAGCCTTTCTCCCTGCAGTTGTGTTCTTGTTTAGGCCTGAACTGGAGGGCACATTATATGAAAAGGATTCGTGAATACGAGTTCCATTCACTCTCAACAATGGTGAAAATAATCACTGTTCAGGGCATGCAGACACAGCCCCATGTTCAGAAACTGCCAGAGCATTCATTAAAGTGGATAAAATGACCTGCAACGAAATCCTCAAAGGATGTGGAAGATAAAGCAAATGCACTCCTAAACACAGCTGCGGGCTGCCCAGATCCCAGCCGCACCTAATGAGCTATCTCAGGGAGAAGCAAGAAGAGACAGCCGTGTCTGCCAGCAGGGAAAGCCTCTCCAGGCTGTGTGGCCCTGGCCCTCCTCTGCATCTGTCACTCACCTGAGGTCTTCCCCACATCCTGGGAGGGGATGTTTGTGCTAGCGCTCCTGTGGTCTTTCCACAAGGAGAGGAAGAAGAGAAGTGGCTCTTTCCTTCCAAGAGAGGCATCAATACCTGTGAGGCGCAACAAGTCCAATTGTGATGAATTATAAAGCTTATTCATTTCTAAAAACTGAAATGGGGAGGTATTGGGAAATAAACAGACTAATTAATCAGGTACTTCGTGTCAGGTTCAGTTTGGTTTCCATTGTCTGATGCAACTCCTACACTTCTGAGCTTCTTTAGAAAAGGTTTCTGGTTGAAATACAACTTGTGTCTTTTGATGGATTGAGACCTGAAAGATGTTCCCTCTTGGGTGGAACATAATATATTTCAGTCACTTTCTTTTTCTTCATGGCCAAGCCTCGGAAAAAATATAATCACTTGTACCTTGAAATAGACTTTCGAAAGGAAAACTCTTTCTTCTTTCCTTCCTTCCTTATTTCATTCATTTCTTCCTTTTTCTTTTTCTGAAGCGTATGGACTGTTTCTATACTTACTTTTTCTTTTCATTTGCCTTAAGGGAAACAATGAGTTTAGAATATAGCTTTAACTACATAAGGGGACTACTGACTGCTCTATTAGCATTTATCCTGCCCAAAAGAAAATACAGGATGTACCTTTGTTGAAAAGCTCTTCGTCGTTTACTGTTCCTTAAAACTCATCTACGTGTTCTATTACTAAGCACATATTGACCTGCGACTACCTTTGTGCCTGGCATTATGCTAGACATTGGGAAAGCAGGGGTGACTGCAACATAGCACCCAGCCCCTGGCCTCAAGGATCTCACAGTTGAATAAGGAGCTAATTTCAATAGGACATGATATGTGCTATAATGAAGTTAAATGCAGTACAAAGGAGGGTCTAATTCAAGGGTTGTCATGGTTGGTTTCAGAAAGATGTATGTGATTCTGAGGGAACAGCAAGGATGTGGAGTTATAAGAGAACATGGAACATTTGGAGAATTTTAAGGATTTTTAAGGAGGAGAATAATGTGGTCAAATTCACACTCAGTAAAGTATTCCTTGAGCCAACATTCACCCACCACTACATATGAGTGTCGTATTATTAAGCTAAAGCTGAAAGTCTGAACGGAAACCGTACCCTGGAAGGTTTATAATGGAAACATGAAGGTAACTCAGGTCTTACAACCCTGGGTAGAAAAAAGACCAAGGACATTTCATAGATCTTATTGCCTTACTTTTTCTCTAAGACGAAAACAGACATAAAAAGGACCCTCACATGGTGCTCACTGTTACAAACATTTTTTTTTTTTTTAATCTTACATCTTTCATCCTAAATGCTCATGAAAGACATGTCGCTTCTGGTTCAATCTTGGGCCAATGACAAAGCTTTTCATGTTTGTTGACCCAATAATCAGCCATTGCACTCTAAGATTTAGTCAGGATTAGTTTAAAAACAGCTATTACTGCGTTTGAATGACAGCCCCCCATCCCATATATCTGGGCTTGCGACTGCCACTTCTACCCAGGAAGGTACTGCGTTTCTCAGTCTGTTTCAGCACTAACACATAAAATATGGGTAAATTGCAAACTCAGTTATGAGGTTTCACAAGAGCAGCCATACGAAATAAACCCAAGGACTTGTGGCAAGACTGGACCAGTGTTCCATTTTGCAGAATGGCACAATGGTCATTATAGGAAAGAGACAGAGCACCTCTCTATACTTATCTTAGGAGATTCACTTTAAACACTCTAGTTTCCTCTAGTGGAGAATTAATTTTGGAACTGTCATTGTACATGTAAACATCTTTGGAGCTCTTCGTTTCTGCAGCCTTTGGTAAAAGGCTCTTAAATCACCCTCCTTCCCCACGACCCCTGCTACCACACTGTGTGAAGCGATTGACAGAATGACTATTTGTGCCCCCCTTCCATTCATATTTTGAAGCTTAATCCCTAGTGTGATGGTGTTTAGAGGTGGGGTATTTGGGAAGTCATTAGGTCATGAGGGTGGAGCCCTTGTGAATGGGATTAGTGCTCCTATAAAAGAAACCCCAGAGAGCTTTCTCGTCCCTTTGGCCATGTGAGGACACAGTGAGATGTCTGTGAACAAGGAAGAGGGCTCTCACCAGACACCAAATTTGCTGATGGCTTGATACTGGACTTCCCCGTCTCCAGAACAGTGAGAAATGTTTGTTGATTATAAGCCTATTATAAATCTAGGGTATTTTTGTTACAGCAACCCAAACGGACTAAGACAAAAATTGCTGCTGTAACAAACAGCTGAAAATGTAGAACCTTTGGAACTGGGTGATGGGTCGAAACTGGAAGAGTTTTGAGGTGCATGATAGAAAAAGCCTAAATTGCCATGAATGGATCCTTAATTCTGATGAGAGCTGAGAAAAAAGGGAACTATAGAGAAAGCTACAAACTTCTTAGAGAACACCTAGGTAATCAGGAACAGAATGATGGTAGAAACACGGCCTGTAAAAGCCACGATGATAAGATTCCAGGTAGAAATGAGGAACTGGAAACTGGAAGAACAGCCATTCTGGTTATAAATTGGTAAAGAGCTTGGCTGAATTGTTTTGTGTTCTAGTGTTTTGTGGAAGGTAGTACTAGTGAGTGATGAAATTGGATATTTAGATGACGTTATTTCTAAGCGAAGCGTTGAGGGTAAAGCTTGGCTCTTCCTGACTGCTTATAGTAAAATTCAAGAAGAGAGGAAAACTTAAAGATGGAAATGGTAAGCAGAAAAGAAGCAGAACTTCTCAGATTTACAAATGGAAAGGAATTGGCCTCAGGATGAATCATACGTTGTGTCTTACCCATATCTGATTTAGATGACATTTAGATGAGACTTGGACTTGATATTTTTGAGTTGCTGCTGGCATGAGTTAAGACTTTGAGAGCTATTGTGATTAACTGAAGGCATTTTTCATTCCAAAAGAATGTGAATTTCAGGGGGGACAGGGGCAGAATTCTATAGGTGAATGTTTATGACCCCCAAAATTTATAAATTGAAACCTGACCCCTAACGTGACGGTACTGGGAGGTTTGTTAAGTCATGAGGGTGTAGCCGTCATGAATGGGATTAGTGTCCTTTTAAAATAGACCCCAGAGAGCTCTCTTGTCCCTTCCTCCATGTGAGAACACAGCAAGAAATCATCTATGAACCAGAAAGTGGGCCCTCATCAGACATCGAATCTGCTGGCACCTTGATATTGTACTTTCCAAACTCCAGAACTGTGAGAAATAAATTTATGTTGTTTATAAGCACCCAGTGTATGGTAATTTTGTTGTAGTAACTTAAATAGACTAAGACAGAAATATTAGGTTGGTGAAAAAGTAATTGCGGGTTTTGCAATTATTTTAAATCGCAATTACTTTTGCACCAACATAATACTTCTTTTCACTCTCCTAAGTTTACCTACTTTCCCCTCCATGCCTCTCTCACCCCTGCCATGTTCAGTCAAACTAGCGATTTGTGGACAAGTCAATGCTCATAACTATCTAGTCTCAGCCATACATTTCTCTCAACTTGTGTCTCTCTGGGCAGATAAATTCTCATCTTTTAGCTCTTTTTATACCACAGTTCTCCCATCTTTGTCATAATTTTGGTGAATTTGCTCTTTTGGTTCAATCTCCATTGTTCCCCATGAGAATCACCAAAATTGATGCCACCAGGAGCTTCAGTATAAGCCCTACAGAACACATAGGAATAGTTTGGTTTAGTTCTTTTCCTTTCCCCATCTCTACAAATATTGGTGGAGGTAGCTTACCAAGTGAAATGCATGATTGCCTTCTCCAGAAATCTTTACAATAAAGTATGCAATATTCCATATATGAAAATTTGTACAATAAACTAGTTATTCAATGGGCTATTAGAAAACAGGCCATAAAACAGTGCTAGATTAACAAGGAAGCACTTAACTTGTTTAAGGCACCAGCAGAAATCAGAACAATATGGCTTTGATGGACTTATCCAGAATTTTATAATCAGATTGAAGGGAAAAAACATTTTGTGTCTTATGATTTAGTATTGCTTTTACTGAGCTTACTCATGAGAGGGGGCACCATAATATTTCAGCTCTGGGAGACTTGGCCAAAGAGTTAAAGGCAGGTAGAGTAGGAGCAGGAAATAGGCTCACCTTTGTACTATACTCTGGCTTTTCTATCTTCCATTGCCTCGTTTTCACAGAACACATGTCGGAGTTGGAATTGTGAGTATTTGGCTTCTGTTCTCACAGAGTTTATATGATTAAAGTAAACACAGGCTGCCTTTGTTATCTCCAGCCCATGTCTCCACCTCCTCCATTTTACTCCAGGTGCCTCCCCCAAACCCTCTGTTCAATCTCATGCTGTCCCCTCCTTCACTTCAGGGCCCGCAGTAGTGTTCTCTGCTCCTGTCAAAACATCTTTCAGATCCATTAGTCACATTAATATTAGTTCTTTATGCGTTAAAAGTCATCTCCTTCCCGGGGTAATGTCATATCAATGAGTCAAAGTCTTAGATAAGGAAGGAGTGTCTGACTGAAATTTTTATTATAAACCAGTGGAGAAGATAACTGGCTATTTCAGAGTTTCTAAGCTCCCATTATATAGACCTGCACTGCATGGGACGATTACAATTTAATTAATTAAAGTGAGATAAAATTGAAATTTTCTTCCTCAGTCACACTGGCCACATTTCAAGTGCTAAATAACCGCAGGTCTCTTATGGCTAACATACTGGACAGCACAGATATTGAACTATTATCACAGAAATTTCTATCGGACAATGCAAGTTTAGACGACCACTTTCTTGGCCTACTCAGAGGCAGTCTACCCCTTGCCCTAAAGCAGAGTTTCTCAACCTTAGCCCTACTGACATTTTGGACTAGATCCTTCTTTGTTGAGGAGGTTGTCCTGTGCATTGTTGGATGTTAAGAAGCATCTCTAGCCTGTATCCCCTACATGCTAGTAACACTCCCCCACTCCGAGGTGCAACCATCAAACACATCTCTAGATATTGACAAATGTCCCCTAGGAGACAAAACTGCCCCCAGTTGAGAACCACTAAATGAAATCTGGCTGACACTTTGGGGGTCAGAGAGGACATCTGTAAACGTGCTAATGAGCAAGATGGGTTCAGGGAGTTGTGCGCTCTTAGAGGGTGGGGACTTGGCAGGGGGCAGGCCATACACCTTTCAAGTGCTCTTGGAACATAATTTCAGAGTGACGTTTATAGCGAAGAAAGATATTCTTCCCTGGTCTTAAAAATTCCCTTGTTGCTAAATTGTCATGTGTGTTGAAGCCCAAAAGAATGGCAGGGAGGGCTGTAAATCTACAGGAAGGCAGAGAAAAGGCCCAAAGGACAGATTGTGGGGTGAGTCAACTTCTTCCAGCAAAGGTGAACGGGGTTGCCCCCGGCTTCACTCTGAGATTTCCAGCCTAGTGTGCTAAGTCCTCTGTTCCCAAAGTGGCCATTTATGCACTACACGGCCATTACTGCTTCATCAGCAGCTTGTCAGCTATAAATTCTAATCCCAGGCCGCATCTCTGTTCCAAAGACCAAAGTCATAAAGATTTTTACCCTTGTACAGGTCTTTGACATGTGCGAGGCCATATTTGTGTATTTGTCTTAGGGCCCTCCTGAGAGCATAACACTTCTCTCTGACCCAAGCAAGGCTTTATGTGGCATGTATTCCTCCTGCCTGTGATGGCATGCTCATACCTGCTATGGAATTCTGAAGCAAGACGTTGGAGCTTAAATCCAAAGATGGGAGGACTTAAAAGTCTTACGCAAGTGTTTTTCATTATTTAGGATTTTAAGAAAATTGAATTCTGAAATATTTATGACCACAGCCTTCTTTGTGAGTTGTTGGTGACCTCTTTCTTTTTAGGGGGCATCTTATAGAGAGGGAGCTCTTGGCCTGCTCCCCCTGGGACTATAAACTCACAGCATAGTTGAATGGACCATTGCATGGGAAGCCCAGGGAACCATTTATTCACCACACACTTCTAGCTGAAATGAATGGAACTGAACTCAGAAGTCCACGTTTACCCTAGAAGGCAACCCAGAGACAAGGGACTGCATGTTGGCTGCATACTTGCATTTTAGATTTAGCTCAAGTTGTTTTTCTGTTTTGAGGGGCGATGTCAATCATTTCATAAGTAAATGAAGACAATGATTCAACAATTCTGTCAACACTGAGAGAAAAGAGAAACCACTCCACAAAAATATTAGGTTGGTGCAAAAGTAATTGCGGTTTTAAAAGGTTAAAAATTGCAAAAACCGCAATTACTTTTGCACAAACCTAATACTTTATATACTTTAGCTTGGGGTAGGGATGACTTGCATAGTATATTCTAGGGTGACCTCTGTCTTTCCTTTTATCCAGAGGCTACCACAATTAACCTGTTTCATCTCGAAGCTCTGCCCAATAGTCTGGCACCACAGGAAGTTGTCCAGGATGATTTGAACCTTCTTATAGGGTACAAATAATTCTTTACATGTAAGAATTAAAAGCTCGATCTTTTATTTAGTGTTTCCTGGTGGGGATGTTTTCACATTTGGGGTGAAATGACTTCATTATGTCAATGTCTCCAGCTCATAGCAGGGCATTTAGCATCCCCAGCTTCTGGGCACACAATGCCAGTGGTGTCTACCTTCAGTCATTGTCACAACGAAGCAGCCCCTAACACACGCATTTCCCAGCACCACTTGGTGGGTAGCACTATCGCCACTGAGTACAATGCAAGTTTACTGCTCTAGGAATTCAAATGTTGGCACTCCCTATGGGAGTATTAGGTAGCAGACTTTATTGATTGTGCTTTATTGATTTTGCCAGCTGATTCTGCAGACCTCAGATCTGACATCCACTATGATAGATCTGTGGAGAGGTTTTGACTCCCCCTTTTCTTCCCCTAGAGTGAGGTAGTATGGGTAGAACAGAAGAGAAAAGAATGACTGGCTACACGGCCATTCCTGCCACATTCCATTTCTGCCCCCTGTTAATCTAATACTGTGAATACCCTCTAAGAATACTTTCATGTATTGAACAAGCTGCCTTAAGGTGGGAGGAAATTTGCCCAAAAGCAAAGCGGTCTCCTTTCCCTCAGGAAACTTTGTCCAGATGCCCTCAGATTAAGGGATCTCCTCCCCATCTAACATCCTCAAACAGATCCTCTCCCCAGACCTATGTTCATGGTCAGCAGCTTAAGACTCTAAGCTGGCCCTCTTGTTTTCTATCTTCTCTCTTTGCCTATAGCTTATAGAGTGGAGCACTAACGTTATTATCAAGCGGTCAGAGAAAGTTAGAACTGGAGATGAGCTAATAGATCATCCAACCAAATGGTTTTCAACCAACCTATAGTCATAGTTGTCTGTTGGTTGTGAAGATACTGGAGGAGATCCTCAAGATCCATCAGTTTCAAAAATAATATCAGAACTCTTCGATTTACTTTAAATAAGACTCATAGGTACATTAAAATATCAAGATGTTTTCCTCTTTTGCCTAAAACTGCATTAACATGGTATACCGTGTTTCCCCAAAAAGCAGACCTAGCCAGACAATCAGCTATAATGCGTCTTTTGGAGCAAAAATTAATATAAGACTCTGTATTATATTATATTATATTATATTATATTATATTATATTATATTATATTATATTATATTATTACATTATATTATATTACATTATATTATAAAGACCCAGCCTTATAGTAAAATAAGACCAGGTCCTATATTAATTTTTGCTCCAAAAGACACATTAGAGCTGATTGTCTGCTAGGTCTTATTTTCGGAGAAACACGGTAGTAACTGATTATTTCATGCTGACAAAAAAAAAGTCCTGCTTGACAGAACTTCTGCTCATCATCTTGCAAAAATAGATTTGTGGGGAGAAACTAGAAAGGTCTTTCATGGGGGAAAAGCTGGGGAAACTGTGGCCCTGTGGCCCAACTGTCTCTTTCCTGAAAAGAAATTGAGGTTCAAGAGATATTACGTGACTTACTGACAATTAGACAGCTAGTTAGTAACCTAGAACTACAGTGACTGCTATACTGATATGGTCCCATTTGTACCTGCTTTCCCAGCATAATTATCAACAGTAACCCCTCTCACTCTCAAAAGAATCCCAATTTGGACGATACATTATACGGTCACCTACCTAAAACCCAAGTCTCCTACCCATCAATTCATCACTTTTCCCACTACACAATGTGACTTTGTGTGTGTGTTTCTCAAAACTTTTCCTATCTGATTCCAGTTTTTATGTTTTCACAATTTAATCATCCTCAAAGTTTGGATGGCTGTAAATGACAACTCCAAGTCCAGACTGCCTAACGGTTGGGGCCTTTGGTTACTCCGTGAAAAAGAAGCAGCATACCCCAGGAGCAGGATCAATTGGGCCCCAGGCAGGCCCACTGCCTTCACTAAGTCTTAGACAGCACCCCTGCCCCCCTCACACACACACATTCTCAGTGACAAAGGCTGGAGGGAGTGGGGGAAGGGTGGGGAAGCTGGTGAATTTTTGTCTTTTTTTTTTTTTTTTTAATTTTAATGAATCCACGCTGTGTTGAAAAGAAATACACCGCTCGGCAGGCTATGAAAGTCCAGTGTGTCCAGATGACTCAAGTGTGGTGTTCATTTTCTTTGGTAATACATTGAAATCCTTTGTGAACAATAAAAGTTAAGTATAAGCAAGAGAGTGTTTCTCATAACAAACTAAAATCCCTTTTTCTTGTCTGCCCCACGGGGCCAACAATACCAGTGTCTTTAATTGGCGTATCCGTACCACCCTCAAGAATTTCTTATATGCCGTAAACATGCAACGTAATTTTGGTAGAGTCCCACAGCAAGCTGTAATCGTGATCTGGGAGGAGCTGGGTTCTGCAGCTCTGCTGGGTTTATTTATTGCTTTTAACTTGCACCAGAACTAAATACCTGTGTAACAAGACCTTCTGATAACAAAGCTCAACAAACTTGGGAGAAACTGGTTTAAAGTGAAAATTGATTCCATATCGAGTTAGGAGATAAAATGGCTTCTCTCATATAAGAAACTTTGCTAAACTATTTAATTAGAAGGCTTTGTACAGACAAGTCTGTCTGTCTAATGAGCACTTTTCCTGACAGCCTTGGAAATACCTATTCAACGACTTCATTTATTCCATCATGAATAGCACAGGCTCCTGTGCTAGCAAACCTGGGTTTGACTCTATTCTACTCTTTGGAAGCTGTGTGATTTCAGGCCAGTTACTTAATCATCCTTGGCCTCAGTTTCCCCAATTGTACAATTGAGGATACTAGTCCACACTTCATAGATACTTTGTCGCTGTGAAAAAAGGAAGAAAATAATGCATGGACTTAGCGTAGTACCCGGCTCATACTAGCTGCTATTATTGTTATTAGTGCCAAGTGCTGCACAAGGCTGTGGGGCTTCAAAAATAATTAACATAAATACTCTGACTTGAAGTCCTTATAATCTAAGGGAGGTGGCAAATATATGCATAAATACTTATATGGGGGTACTATGTGGCATGGGAAAGACAGACTATTGGCATTTGAGTTGAGGTTTGAAGCATGGATAAAAGTTCTCCAGGCAGGGAAAAATTCTCCAGGCATTCCAAGATTGCTCAGATTAAGTTACAATGTACCTTGATGAGTGGAAAAAGATGGGATGACTTTTGTTTTGATTCTAGTCCAGTTCTTACAAAACAGATTATGACTAATTTAATAAGGCAGAACAAAGCCTGATATTTGTAAGATTCATTTTCCTTTCCCTTACCAAAGCAAGCAGATCTGGGGACTCTGTGGCATCAGGTAAACAGAGCACATTGTCCTGAGGTCCGAGCCGTCTAGTGTTCACTCATTGAGGACTTGGCCTAAATCTGCCCAGAACATCGGTTGGCGGTAGAGTGGCCCATGGTGGATCCTCTCTCCAAAGTGCTCTCCAAATTCCCTTTGACCTGCATGGAAAGATTTTTGTATCCAAAGTTTCAGCATAAACCTGAAAACCCAACATTTATAGGAGACTCCCTTGGGAATGTCTGTGGTGTTGGCTTTCCTACCCCATAACCTGATCGCCATCTGCATTGATACCTCTCAAAAACAATGGCTTTGGCACAGACAGGCCTTAGAGCTGGGAAGGACGAGTGTGTTCATTTTAAGTTGAATGAAAGTGATTGTTTTGAAATCTCCCCAGGAAAAACTGTAAAGAGTGATGAAGTGGGACCATGAAGGTAAAGGAACAAACAAAGATATGCTATCAAGCAAAATCACATAGAGGATAACTTGGGTCAACCCCACAGGGGAACTTGGAGTTGGTTCAGGCCACATTCTGAGGCTGTCCTGAAGGGTAACATGGGAGCTGGAGTATTTATACCTTCCAATCTGTCAGTCATTGGTTCGTCTTTGGTCCCAGGGAATATCAGTTCCCAGGCACTGTCTGCTCACTGTGCACACAGGCTCATTGATTCCTACAGCCTGAGGACAGTCCAATGACAAAGAGACACCAGTTCTGGCTTCAGGAAGTAAAAGCATATAGGCAGGGTCCAGTGCAAAAGGAAACTGGACGCTCTTTATCGAAAAGCAGGGAAAAGTTGCTATGGCAGGCACTAAAATGGAAGCTTTTTCCTTTCTTCCACAGTCTATCTCTTCATTTGTCATGGCTTTTTTTTTTTTCCTGCTTTTTAAAAATTTTCTATTTAAGGTCACTCTAAGAAAAATTTAAGTTTTAAATGCTATACTATCAGCATGGATTTTACCTTTCATCTCTATTGTGTGATGCCAGTTTTAAATGCAAATACACGAGCATTTAACTCATGCTAATTGCCAAAATTACACAATTTGCATATTTTGTTTTTATCATAATCATAACATAACAGTGGAAAAGATGCTGAAAACTAACTAAACTTCTTGATACGCACAGTTTACCCACAATGTCTACCTCTGGCTCACTGATGAGTAAGGGAGGCTTGAAAGAAAAGGAACTATGGATTGCCTTACCTTTCCCTTTCCTTCTGTATCATCATTTTTGAGTAAGTTAATTAGTGGGCTAATGAGAAGAAGGAAGAAAGGACATGATAGGGTTCCTTGGTCACTCATGTTTCTTAGAATGCCACTGCCTTCTCTCTGTGTTTGAAGCAAGTTTTTGTTCAAATGGAAAGTGTGGCCTCTTGGGGCTGGCAGTTTCCCTCTCCTCCCCAGCTTCTTCAGTCCTAGACAAAACATACTCAGCTTGCATTTGCTTTGGATCTCCATGAACTCGCACACATTATGGGCCCACTAGAATTCTGTACTCAGGGGAACGCTCTGTGAGAATGGGGTAGCAAGAAAGGGCAGACGCGTACATTGGATGCGTCTGTTCTGTTCTGTGCATGTTCTGTCGTCCCATCAGAATTCACTTACAAAACACAAGTCCAAAATTCTATTAAGAATTTGACTATGGTGACATTGCAGCATTAAACCCAGTGAGGGTTCTTTCTGAGCACGGAGTCCTGTGTGACCATACAGGTCACACGCCATGACGCTGCAGCACGCATGGACACAGTGAAGAGATCCCGGGGGATCTGGGTGGGGCACAGAGGAACAAAACAAACAAACAAACTACAAAGCACGGTCTGCACACAGGGGAGTTTGGGTGGGGAGAGTCCAGGGCAACTAGAGGCTTAGCCCCAGAGCACAGGCCAGGCCACGAAAGAGGAGGCAAGAGGAGACAGAGGATCAAGTGCAGGGGTAAGCAAAAGGAGAGAGAAAAGCCTGAAAGCTGGGCCACGGAGACACTAAACTGGAAGCTCCTGGAGAGATCCATGAAATGACGCTGAGAATTACCTAGGGAAGCAAGATATTAGCAAAGGGTCATCCTAAAGCAATGACCATGGGATCTGATCACAATCCCGAGTGCCCTTCAGAGTGTCCCCCTAAGCCTGTGTGGTCCAGTTCACACGCCTGGACTTGGATCCTTGGGGTGGTAAGCCCTGTTGGACAGCATAGCCTCCTAGTTCCTTCTCACTGCTCTTCCCTCTTGGTAAAAACACAAGGTAATCTCTAGAAGTGAGACAGCCTCCTTTTTCTCCTGTAGAGAACAGCACCTCTGCTTTTCCAAAGGTCTAGGGGATGCTTTTCCGATCATTTCTTTGTGGAAACAAGCAGGAAACTGGCTACGTTGAACCCATGACATGGAAAGCGGTTAATGGTGACCCGCCAGCTTGCAGGACTCTGGTTCCATTGTTCACCTGTGAGATTTTGTGATACAGCAGCAGGATGGTGTCACTCAGGAGATGTTTAACCACCTGGAGGCCTCCTTCCACCCCCCATGACTCAGTCTTCTGTGTTAACTGAGAGCAGGCTTTCTCAACTTTGGCACTATTTACATTTTGAGCTAGATAATTCTCTGTTGTGGGATATTGTAGGATGTTTAGCTGCGTCCCTGACTTCTGCTCACTAGATGCCAGTAACACCTTCCATGGTGACAATAAAAAATATCTCCAGACATTGCCTAATATCCCCTGGGGGACATAATCGCCCTCGGTGAGAATCGGTGACTTAGAACACACGGTCCCTGCTAAGGAACGTGCCTGTAGAAGAAAGACACCACTTTCACCATGTGCCTTAGCTGGACTTATTATCTCACTTTTATATTAGCCTGTGTCTGCTTTTCTGAATGTGCCCCTTTTACTTGCCTTGCATTCCTGTTTCCCCCACTCCTGGGTGTGTGGGTAAGGCCTTAGTGGGTAGTAACACCACTGGTGGCTAACTGTCCTTGCTCTGTGTCCATCCAAAAGAGTTACATGTGTGAGCCTTTGGAAATTGCTGTAAAATATATACATCTCAACGCCTACAAAGATTTTGGTAGCTCACCATCCCTTTTTTAGGGTACTAGGTATTAATATCTAGCAAGAGCTCAATGTTTGCCAGCCTTGTCATATGTCTTACCTCATTTCATTCTCAGAGAGAGAAGAAAGAAACCTTGTATAAAATAGTGTACCCATTTTTTTTGTAAAATCGTGTATCTGTTTCTACAGATGAGAAAACAAGGCTGGAAATTAATAAGTAACTTGTCCAGGAAGTAAATGGATTTGAACTCTGGTTTTTTGGCTGCTAGAAAACCCTTTCACTTCTGAGACCCTTTCACTTCTACCAATGCTTCTCAACTTGAGTGCATGTAAGAATCACCTGCGGGAGGGCGGGAGAGTTTGGTGAAATGCAGATTCCTAGGCCTTCCCCGCAGAGACTCAACAGATAGGTCTAGAGCAGGCCTTATGAATGGGGATTTTAAGAAAGTGTTTCCAGTGATTCTGATGCAGGTAATCTGTGGATCTCGCCTGAGAAATACTGAACTCCATCCTGCTAAGTTATGCTAGGGTTTCTGGTGGGCTGTTGAGGAGAAAGAAGGGTCGGGAGATGCTGAAAGCACTCTGGGCTCTCTCCCACATCCCAAAGGCTCGGCCTGGTATCTGACTGGCAATATTGAGTCCAAAAATCTAGTCCCGTTTGGATGCCCCTGGACCTCGCCTACTTCTCTGCAGCCAAGAAGCATTTGAAAGACTGGAGCGTTCTCCCAGCTCAGGCCTCAGGTGCCAGGACCCAGGCCACTGTCAGCCTACCTGCAAGTAAATCACACGGCACTTTCATCGGCTCAGTTTAGTTATGGGAATTAGCCCAGTGACACTGCATTTGTTTGTCCACCGATACTTTCAGAAAAGTTTGGCCTTCCCTGGAGTCTTTTCCTGGAATCTTTGCCTGCTCTCGCTAGATCATGAAAAACCTGGAGCAGCCCGGAAGCTGCATGTCTGCTCACTTTAGCTTCCAAATAATCTGGGAACGTAAAGGGTCCAAGACATCTTGGTATGATGTGTTTCCAGCGAAAAATACCAGCAAAACATAATAAGAATAATATTTGAAGGGCTCAGTTCCCAATAGAATTCAGTGAATACTCCAGAAGATCTCCTGAGGTTTTGATCTAGTTTAAGGGAAAATAATGGCTGAGGCCGGTTTGAGTTTCAGACTTGATTTTCTCCCAGCTCCCTTGAGAGACAAAAGAGAAAACCTACGAAGAAACACAAAACGCTGCTCATTGTGCCTGTGACTTATTTGCGAGCAATTGTATGTCTGCCCTACAAACCTCACTGGGTTCATTGCACTTGAAAACCAGTCTCTGTGATATAACACCCCCAGCCATTCACCCACATGGTGTGTGGAGAATTCAGCATCTCTGAATCATGACATCATGGTTGCTCTTCTCTGCTCAAACCTCGTATATAGCTGGTGGTGGCGTTGGCTTGCATTTGGTGATCTGCAGCTTCAGGAAAGAGCCAATTTCTCTACTGTGGCCCTAATCTAGCACAGCTGTTGTCTTTAACTGCTCTTCCATGAGTCCACCTTTTCCAGAAAGCCAAACCATATTTATACTTGTGCCTCGAGTTCTATAGACCATTCACAAGACAAACCATTGACTCACCACGCTGGAACCTGAGAGGACCGAGGTTCAGAGATGACAGACCTACTATTTGAGGGGTTTACACATCTCTGTCCCTAGGAGGTGGGGTGCTGGAAACCATGTTCACTATCATTATGTCATTGTCATTGTGTGTGTTGTTATCACAGACCTGGCCGCATATGTAGATTGCATGTAACCCAAAGGCATATGTTCTAAGAGGTCTTCCCACGTGCAAGATTTTCCTCTGTGATGGAGAAGGAAACCTGAGCGATATTCCATGAGCGTGCTCTGTGCCTTGAATCAATGAGGACAGATTAAGAGCTGACATCTCTGGGGGGGTGGACAGGCTCACTTCCTTTCTCTGATGGTTACAGAGAGCACCTGAGCAGTCCACCTCATGACTAGAAAGACGGTCTCTGCTATTGGGGTGATTGATGTTTGCTTGTCCTTTCCTTGGAATAACAGAGACAAATAGGCCTTCCTCTCTGTGACTGATACTTTGGCAGCCAGAGCTTCCACTCCAGCAGGCCAGTCCCTGGGCCTGGGTTGATGTATTTAGCAAAATAAAAGTACAGGACACCCAGTTAAGTTTGAATTTCAGATAAATAATGATACTTCTTAGTATACAAATCATCTGTGGTTTATCTAAAATTCAAATGTCATTAAGTATCCTGTATTTTATTTGTCAACTCTACCTGGGGCAGCACCAAGCAAACTTGTAAGTTGTTTCTTTAGGCTCCGTCACTGGTAATGAGGATGAGGAATCTGTTCCTCTAGAAAGATCTATTTCAAGAAAATAACAACTTAAGATTATTTACCTTAGCATGCATTTTGAGTTATGCCTTCATTTTGAGTTTTCTCTCTGTCAGACATAGGAAAATTTTAATCATGTGTTCCATTGTGGAATTGAGGAAGAATAGACTTTATCCACGGGGAAGGAAATTTCAGTCTTATTCCTATAATGCTTCATGGAGTTGGGAGTTCCTCTTATTCATCAAGGAAAAGGTTGTCTTTGGCTGAGGTGGACGTAGCTGGAGATGATAGAGATTTTAGTTCTGCCGTGATTCCTGCCACGTAGGGACACTTGAGACACAATGCAATGGCCACAGCTGGGCCCTGGTTGTAAGTGTCAGTGTTTCTTCAGTGCAAGAGAAAGCAGTTTCAAGCATTTTCTTTACAAAGAATAACCAACAGATTCTGATAAAACAAAGGTATCATTTTTGTTGGTAGCCATTGATTCCCCTCTCTCTCTCTATGTCCTTCCCCCGTTTCCATTCCTTCCTTTCTCCCTCCCTTCCTCCCTTTCTCCTCCTCCTCCTAATTCTTCTCTCCCCGCCTCCCACTATCCCTCTCCCTCTTCCTTCCCCCTTTCTTTTGAATAGCTGGCAACACAACATATAACATTGTTTAAAACCTTAAGAGATATACAGGTAGTCTCTTTCCCACTCCTGTCTGCTATCTAAGCTGCCTAGTCCCCACACTTAACTCCCCACCATACACACATTTATACACACAAGTAAACTACTGATGTTAATTTACTTGCTTCTCTCTGCAGAGTTTTTTCCAATGTATATATAAGTAAATTTGAGTAGATGTTGTTATCTCCCAACCTATAGCCTACAAAACCCACTGTTATGCACCTTGTGCTTTTCACCTGCCATCATATCTTAGAGATCTTTCAGTACGTAAAGACCTTCTTCATCCTTTTTCACAATATCATAGTACTCCAATTGTATGAATTCCCACAATTGATTTGACCGATTCTATATTAATAGAAATTTAGGTTTTTTCTGGTATTTTGCTGTTAGCAACAATGCTTTTCCAAGTAACATTGTACTGTGTGTTTTTGCACCTGTCCAACTATATCTACGGGATACATTCCTGCCAATGCTCTTGCGGGGTCAGAGGGTATGTGCACATGTCGTCTTGATCCCTTGGGACAACTTTTCTGTCATAGGCATTGCACTGACCATGCTCCACCAACAGTGTGAACGGCTGGGGCAGTCCCTGTTGGGATTAATTCCTGAGGCTTTCTTGGAAATAAGAAAGATGTTAGAGAGTATGGGTGGTTATTTAATCAGGACACTGGGTTCCCCAGGGCTCTGTCCGTGGCTGTTACCACCGAAATTTTTAAGCCTGTTTTTATTATACAACCTAAGGATGGGATTTTTTATTATTTTAGTGTAACTGAATGAATTAGGACTCTTGGCTGCAAGTAATACAATACAGTCCGACTCAGCTTGGTGGAGGCGGAGGTGGGGTAGTGAGAAAGGAAGGGAGGTGTGGGAGTGGTCATCGTAAGGACAAGAGCAGAAATGCAGCCATGCTCCCAAGTTCACACTTGGAGAGAGACTGTGAATGACCCAGCGTGTATGCAAAGGACTTGACTCTAAGCTTGGGACAGGCACTCACCCCAGGTCCAGGCAGCTGTTACACGGTAAAGTATGATCATATTGTCCAAACTGAAATCTGGAACCCACCACTCTGAGTGAGCGAGTAGAACAACCGAGGGAACCTTTTTGAGCTGGGCAGATATCCCAAAGGGCTTCTGCTACATCTACAAATAAAATGGTCCCTCTTCATCACTTTAATATTATCTGAAAAATGATTATAAAAATGGAGCAGAAACTAAATGACTTTTAAGTGCCCAATAAACCTCTCATTTAAATCACCCTAGTGGTTTCTGCGGTTGTCATAACTGTGGCAGAAATGAATTAGTTACAAGCTAGACAAATTCTCTCATCTCTGCTATTGTTCCTAGTCAGCAGGTAGTTTCCAAAATACTGGGTTATCGGAGAAGCTTTTTAGAGTAAAACAACATTTTTTTGCATAGTTTTAAAACAAAAGCTTTTTTTTCACGATCATCCAAAAAAAAAAAAAACCCACCCAATTTCAGGGCGGGCCTACGACGTATTTCAAAGTGATATGTAATGTCACTTTATAGAAGTGAGCTGTTTCTTTTTCAACGTAAAGACAAAAAGGCCAAGAGGAAAGCAGCCAAGTCTCTGAGTAATTTTATTGAAGGTTCAATTTTCTAAGCATGACCTTATGCTAGCAACAGGTTCCTAAGTAACAAGAAAACAAGCCAAGCTAGGAAGTCCTGCTTCTGAAAGACAAAAAACTCCAAGACAGCAATGTTGGAGGGCTAATTCTAATTACATAACATGAATGAATCATCAATGCTGTCAGAGATTACAGACAGCTAAATAGTCACCCGCCCTTTCCCTACGTTGTCAAAGCACGTAGGCTCTCGTGCACCTCATTTATCCCACTCTTTCCTCTTTCGCCCTTCCTTCCTTGTTTCCTATTTTTTTCTTTTTTTTTTTTCCACTCTGTGCTGTATTAGTCAGGGTTTGCCATAGAAACAGAAGAAATAGCACATATATTAGCATATATATATATATATATATACATACATACATATATATGTATCCATATATATGTATAAAGGAAGTGGCTCATGTAATTATGGAGAGGGCAAGTCCTAAGATCTACGAGGTAAGTTGGCAAGTTGGAGATCTAGAAGGATCAATGATCTTCAGTCCAAATCTGAAGGCCTGAGAACCAGGAGAACTGATGGCGTGGTCTGAAACAGTTCTGAATGCTGGCAGGCCCAGGAAGAGGCAATGTCCCACTTGAGCCTGAAAGCAGGAAAAAGCCAATGTGTCAGGTCAAAGACATTCAGGCAGGAGGAATTCTCTCTTCCTCAGGAAGAGTGAGCCCTTTTTTTTCCTGTTCAGGCTTTCAACTGATGGATCGGGCTTACCAAATATTAAGGTGGTGCAATCTGCTTTAGCAGTCTACTTATTTAAATTTTAATTGCATCCAAAAACACTCTCATGGGAACACTCAGAAGAGAGTTAGACCATATATGTGGGCCTCCCATGGCCTGGTCAATTTGACACATAAAATTACTCATCGCAGTTGCCTTTCCATTCCCTTGTGCACTGACCAGCATTACATGGGCTAAGACCAGGACCTCTCATGTTATCACTTCTGTTTCCCATTTCTCTTTTTTTCTTTACAGTAAAGTTTCTGGACAGAAAAGTCTAGACTCACTGTCTGAAATTTCTCATCTCTCATTCACTGTTCACACTAGTGACATTTGGCCTCTGTCCCCACCAATCCATTGAAACTGATTTCCTTAAAAATATCCATAATCTAATTGTCAAATTCTTTCCTCTCTAGCATTTTGTAACAACACAGCATCCAGAATTTCCTCCTACCTCTCCAGCCCTTTTCCTCTCTGTGTTCTCTAGGGGTGATATTCCCCAATGGCCTGCCATCTTCCTTTCTTACTTTAAGAGCTCTGTCCAGTCAATGTCACACATTCTCTTGCTTTAAGCTATAAACTCGTGACTCCAAAATCTGTATCTTCAATGTACACTTCTCTCTGAATCCCAGACTTGTATATATAAAATGCTTATGGATTCTCTCACCACGTATTTCCCACATAAAACTGGAGCTTAACATGTCACATTAAATTTATCATTTTCCCAAGGACTTAATTCTTAATTTTATCTTTCTCAGAATGATATTATCATGCACCCAATCTCCTAAACTTCCACCTGGGAGACACTTATTACAAACACTCCTTTTCCCTCATCTTCTAATTCCAGTCCGTTATTATGCTCTATCCGTTCTACTTGCTAAATATCCACTTCTTCTCCTTTCATTGTCTGTGTCTGGGCTTAATCTGTACTCCCCTCATTTCTCATCTGGATTCTAGCAGAGTGTTATAATAGATTTCTGTCCACCTCCACTCCAGCAGCCTTTCCAATTTGTCCACTAGATTCTGTGTGATTTTTATGACAAGGAAATGTGAGCAAGTTTCTTCCCAGTTAAAACTTCAGTTTTCCTCACTGCCTTAAGGATGAAGAGTGAAGACAATTCCAAAAGTCCAGGAGAGAGACAATGAGCTAAGAGCAGGAATTGAGATGGAAAGATGGGGGGGCGGGGAATGGAGCGTGGAGGGAGCTGGAGCTAGGAACAATATCGCATTACTGATTAGATGTGGAGAGTGAGAATAAAGGAAGCGCTAAGGGAATCCTCTTCATTTCTGACTTGAATCATTGAGTGAATCATGATCCCTTTCTCTGAGACGGGGGACCTAGACTTTCTTTCCTCATGGGTAACAGCAAATTGAGTTACCTGGATGGGGCACCATGTCTGGGGTAGCAAAACCTTCAGGAAACGTAAAGGTCTGGACAAAAATGAGTCAGAGTTTAGTAAAGAAGAAATAAAAAGTAATACCAGATGGGTGAAGGAGGCAGTTGAAAGTTCCTGTAAATAGTCAGCCTCCAAGAACTCTACTGGAGTGGAAGGTGTGGCAAACAATGTCCTCTCTTCTGCCAGGAGATTCCTAAAAATTTGCTGGCAAAGACCAGCAAAAGAATCAGGACCATGCACTGAGCAAGACATTACCTAAGTGCAGAAGGGTTTAACGGATATAGAACTCGGAATTCCACGCTCATTTATTTCATGAATGTTGCCATGCCCTTTTTCTTGGTCAGGCTTTTGGCTATAGTTTGGAATATCTTGCTGTTTGTAGAAAAAATTAAAACATAAATTATTTGGTTGCTATGCCCCCAGGGTGCACATTTAGATGTGCGCATAGATGAAATAATAGTCAGTCCCTTTTATCTCGCTCTCTTTACTAAGTCTTACCCATTTATAACAAAGAAAAGACTTGTTTTGTAGATCTTTAAAACATACCTGAAATTTTCCAATTCACTTAAAAGCCAATCCCCTCCAGGGATCATTCTCAAAGAACCAAGGTCATTTGTAAAGCTATATGCCAACAACATTTAAATTGGTTGAATTGAACCAAACCACTCAATTTGACTGGTTAGCTACATTCAACTGTGTCCGATGCGTTAGGGTACTAAACCCCCCCAAAATTCTTCTTTGGCAGTGCCTGACAAAATCACTGATATTTATTTATTGTTTTTTTACACAAATGGGAAAAATATATGCCATAAATAAGAAGTTTTCATACGTCACCTGGTTAGTACCCTGAATGAGGCCCTAGAGAAAGCTAAAGAACACCACCTTTCTGCCAAAGAGCAGCAGAAAATCTGACTTTTCTCTGTAAGCAGGTGGCTGATGGACTGTTTTATGAAGGGTTTAATTAAATCTGCCTTTCTGTCTTAGTTACCTACCAAAATAAACCGTATGAATCCCAACGTGGCAGAAGGTCTCCAATATCGGCCGGCAGGCGACATCTCAGTATAGGGCTCTACAGCCTCGGGAAATGAAATTATTAAGGAAGACAAGTTAGTAAGTGTTTAGTTTCATGAGGCCTCTATTTCAGGTACTGTCAGTGGCCAGACAGTGACTAGTCAGTGTGCTCTGCTGGCTGCATTTGTTCCGGGCCCAGAATTGCCCGTAGACAAAACTGGGAGGGTGATCCAGCTGGTCGCAGGCCCTGGGCTCTTAGTGTCACTCTCTTGGTGTCCTCCTCTGGGGGAACATTGCCTGGCCCCCGATAAGGGTCTTTGTGATACCTTTTCCCATAAATCTGACCCAGGTCAGGCCCTAGTCCCTCCGGACACTACCCAGTTGGTGAAAGGTAACCAGATAGATACGCTCTATTTGTGATGTTCACGGCTGATACAGGCTTGGCTTCTGTGCCTTTTCATTACATAGCATGGCATTTGCGCATCACCTCCAAGGCAGAAGGCCCCACGGTTTTCCCTGTGCCTAATCCAGGAGCACAGCCCCCTCTTCATCTGTGTTTCTGGATTCCACCCTATCCGTCCTTTCCTTTAGAAAGAAGTCCTCTTTCTTTCCTATCACTAAGAATTCTCACAGAGCACCAGGAAAAGAGTCTACTTCATCGTACGTCCTCATTCAACAAACATTTACTGGGCACCAGATGTGTACCAGATGCTGAGCTAGATCCCAGGGGAACAGAGAAGCAGCAGCTTCAACCATTCTCAAGAGCTCATCACCTAAAGGTCCTATTTGTTGTGCACAGGGGTGCTTGTTTGCACGGGGTCTCATGGCCCCAGGTGGACAGTGAGCATATTTATAAATCCCAAGTGCCAACATATGGTTCACAAAAGACTGTTTTATGTGAATGTCTTTAAAAGGTTTAAAATTGTGTTAGTAAGTCCTTTAACAAACTTCCTGTACTGAAAAGAAATACATTTTATTAAATCAGGTTTTTTTGAGGAAAATCTGCTATATGTTCCTCAAACCCATGTGCTTTAACTTGTAAAACCTCCTTATAATCATAGTCTATTGCATTTGTGAAGGATCTGAAATATCACCTAAGTCAGACTGAATTTTTTTTTTAAACCATATAACTATTTTTTAAGCCAAATATTACCAAGAGTTTCAAAATCTAAAGCAACTAAGACTGACACTGCTTTGGTCAGAGGAGAGGTGAGGAGCTCAGAGGCTTCTCTAATCTTCCTCTCTCATCCCGCTACCTCTGCTCCCACACATGTTGGAACCATAATCCACAAAAATGGTGACCCAGCTCCTCCTCAGATCCGAAGTGAGGAACTGAGAGCCACAGAGATTATCATCTCCTTTTAACTAATTACACCTGGAACAACCCTATTTTCAAATAAGCTCACATGCTGAAAGTTGGGGTGTTAAGACTGCAACATATGAATTTGAGGGGGACACAATTCAACCCATAACACTTTTTCCTGCCCGGTTTGGATGAAGGTCTTGGTCAGGTCAAGAAAGACCCTGACACCAAATGCTTAACGGGAAAATGTGAGTCTATTCAACCATTGCTGGGAAGACATCGAGAGAGAGAGAGAGAGAGAGAGAGAGAGAGAGAGAGAGAGAGAGAGAGAGAGAGAGAGAGAGAGAGAGAGAACATAGAACCATGTCCCTGAAAAGGCAAGAGAGGTAAGGCACTGCAGCCAGGGAGAGGGATTCGCTTGAGCATGACAGGAGACACTTACTCCCTTTATTGTCACAAGAAAGTATGGAGGAGAAAGGGATGAGTTTAGATGCAAAGTGAATCTGTAGCTGTAGAGGATGGAAGCTGAGCGAGTTCGCTTCAGATGGCGCCAGCTTTCTTCATGAAGCAGGAGGAGAGATTGCCTACTGAGGCTGACAGTGGAGTTTGGGATTGGGGCTCAGTAGAGGGGCAGGCAAAAAACCCAGAGAGTTGAGGAGAGCAAAGAAAGTCTGAAATAGCCCTGTGCATAACAGACAGCCAGTGTGTCTCAACTAGGCACCCAGTGCATCATTACAGAAGAGGACCTATTATCACTGTAATAGAAAAATGAGAAAATGGGAGGATGCGCTGACAGGGAACTGAAAAAGGCTGCTTGATAGGAACATGGGCCCAGATGGCATTGGTGACCATACATTTATAGTGGCACCATCTACAGGGTGTGTGATTTTCCCAGCAATGTTCAACAGCTGGTTAATTGAGGTAGAGAAAGTAAACAGTTGAGTTCATCCAAGGCTGGGCTTTGCCCAGGAGGGTGCACTAAAAGGACAAAGTGGCAAGGAGCTTAGGATATCAGCAAGAGGAAGGAAGCTCAGGGGCCCAAGTAGGTGGAGAAAGAAGTGGCCAGTGAGGAGGCTATGACTATTTCTGCTGAAAGGCTTGAGCCTGTCTGTCGTGCTGGGTGTCCGGCGGGGCGGCCTGCGGGGTCTCTGTTCCCGCTCCCCACATAAGAACGCAGGACATGGTGAGGCCAAAAAGGAACACCCACGGAGCCATAAGTAGGGGAGTCATACCACTGTGGTCTCACTGGAGGCTGGGTTTACACGACGTGCAATCTGCTGTCCGCTTTGCTGCCAACCGACCAACTGTCCTCGACTCTCCTTACTCTCCTTCAGTCTCCTCCTTCACTCTCCTCAGCTCCCCTCCGTAACCGCGGCAGTTATATCAGTGACCAATGGCATAATGGCTACAGCTGATGGCCAACCAGCCACAGCTGATGGCCATCCACTATCTGAGCCAGAACCTCTCCACATGAGGCCGAGAGCCTGGAAACTGCTTTCTGGGGCTCTGTCCCCACACTGTCCCTTGTTTTCTGTTGACCAGAGCACATGTTATTGCTGTCCCCTGGAGGAACAGATGTTACCAGATGTGGCATGCTAATGAGCTGCAAGCTGATGGGCTCCCCCGCTGATCTTCCTCCTCTAAGGTGGCCCTGACTGGTTCCAGCTAGGTAATTCAACAATTTGTGCCCAGTGCTGCCACAACTGTCAGAGCACGCCATGGGGACATATGTAACCCTATGAAAGGATGTCAATACTAACTGCATGTTTGATGTGTTGGTTCACCCCCTAGGTCAGTCTGCTAATCTGTGTTATTTTTAAATGCTATATGGGCCAATGCTATTTATTTGGATTTCATTACTGTGAATTTTCTAAGGCTATAGATTTTCTCTTAGCTACCATATTGCAAATAAAAAATGTGGGTATGATTGTAAATATTATTGTTATTATTATTAAATACCTCTATTGATGCTATTAGCAGTCAACTTGGAATTCCAAGTTATTAGAATTGCTTTGGTATCTTAAAATGCAAATAATGGAATTTTTTTTTTTAAAAAGAGACTTTTTAGTAGTATACTTAAAATATTCCTGGTACAAACTGGCTGAAACAAAGAAGAACTACCAAACATTATCCAGAGCAATGGGGACTCTCATACCGTGCTGGTGAGAACTTTGGAAAACAGTTTGGCATTTTCCATTAAAGTTGAAAATATGTATATTTATTACCAAGCAATTCCATTCCTAGGTATATGTGCAACAGAAATAAAGATCTAGTTAGCAGTATTATTCATGATGGCCTAATACCAGAGACAATTTAATTGTCCATCAACATTAAAAGGGATGGTTATCCATATAATGGAATACTATACAGCAGTGAAAATTATAAGCTACAGCTATGGGCAACGACATGCTGAATTTTACAAACATAATGCTGAGTGGAAGAAGCCACCATAAAAGAATGTGTACTGTATGATCTGTTAAGTCAGGGTTCAAAACCAGAGATATTGACTGTGGTGTATAAGAATGCAGACTTAAGTGGGTAAAGTATGAAGAAAGGCACAGAGGGAAGCCCATAACAGTTAGGTAGCCTCACCCCTAACATCTGTGGGGCTTAAATGGAGAACTTCATATCATAGGCCTAAATATTCAAAAGTTGTAAATTAAACTAACAAGTTATTAAATAAAAGATGTTTTATCCTCCTACCTCGACAAATGTATCTTCATGGCAGCCTGGAAGGCTAGATTGGACCTCAGAGTTCTTGGCCTGCTTATTGCTTCTCACTGGAACATGTGACACAAGAAGAGCTGACCCCATGCCCCAGGGTCATCTATCTCCTGCTCCATCCCATACCTCAAGGGCTTGTGTATTCATGGATGCACGCTTCTTAGTCCTAAAATCTATCCTTCATTCACTGCCTCCTATACATATCTGCCTCTAGGTAAACCTGAGGAAGTCCTGGGAAGACCTGGAAGTGGGTGTAGACTCATTTGGATGAGGAATCTAAATAAATATCCCTGTACTTGGTGCATGGTTTAGAAAGGGAGTCATGGGTCCCAGATGGACATGGCCTCTTAGGGAGATGGATTTCTCTCCCCTTAGAAAGGGACAGAGCTGGAGGAGAGATAGAAGCTCAACAACACAAGGTTCCCGACACGGGCCTTAGGGAAGTACTGCCTTTAAAAAAAAGAAGGAGTTGTATTGGGAGGAGCCCCCAGAACCCTCTGAAGTCCTGCCAGTATTCTATGGCTTGACCTGGGTAGCATTTACATTTATAACAATTTATTAAGCTCTATATTTATTTTATACAGTTTTCTGTAGCTGTTACATTTCACAATAAAGAATTAGTGAAATCGAAAGAGTGAGACACAGAGAGACAGAGACAGAGACAGAAACAGATACAGAGAGAGAGAGAGAGAGAAACAGAGAGAGAGAATATATACAGTTCCTGGTGCTGTAGTTTATGGGATCCCATGGGCAAATGCTCTGAGTGGGTGCCTTTAAGCTCAGACATCTTGGGCAGTTAAAATGCCTCCTCAAGGTGTGAATTCCTGAGGGGAAATGGGCAGAATGCTAGAAACTCAATAACTCTCACTGCTGGTCTTCTCCACCATCTGAGGCCAAGATTCTTGGGTGACCATGGATGAATTCAGACAGAGCAAATGAGTCATAGGCCCATGTCCTCTTGCGTAGCCACTGCAAGTGCCTCATAGGAAAATTCCTTTCCCTCCCTCTTCACCACGATTATACATACTGTGTTTATCTAACCGAAATTACAGGAGGTTGCTCTCATTCTCGTAGAAGTAAAAAGACATGAACTCCAAATTATCCTCTATTTGGAAAGCAGTTCTAGGAAGACTTCTCCTCCCCATAAGGGCAGTGTGGGGACAGAGGCCCAGAAAGCAGTTTCCAGGCTCTCGGCCTCACACAGAAAGGTGCTGGCTCGGGTAGTAAATGGCCATGAACTGTGATTGGATGGCCATCGGCTGTGGCTGGTTGTCCGTCAGCTGTAACCAGTGAGCCATTGGCCACTAATATAACTGCTGTGGCTACGCTAGCAGAGAGAATGGGGGCTAGCAAGAAGATGGTGGCTGGCAAGCACGAACTGCTGTTAGGACGGCGGGTTGCAGATTATGTAGATCCTGCTTCCTGTGTCTCCAACCCAGCCGCCAGCGAGGATATAGTGGTATGACTCCCCTATCTATGGCTCCGTGGGTGTTCCTGTTTGGCCTCACCATGTCCTGCGTTCTTATGTGGGGAGCGGGAGCAGAGACCCCGCCTGACGCCCTGCACGACAGGCAGCTAGATCAGTCCCTTACACAGTTTGCTGAGCTTCTACTATACGCCAGATACAATCCTTATTTTTCTGCTCCACATCCATTTAATTGTTTTTTTCATTCTTTATGGGAAAAACACTTTCCATTTACAAATATTCAGATTATCATTCCTCAAAAAGATTTCTGTGTGCCCCACGTGGTTTAAGTATCAGGGGTTTTCTAAGAATATATTTCAGCTATGGTGCATAAAGAAAGACACACACACACACACACACACACACACACAAACACACCATTCCAATACTGAACCTTATGGCTGCAAGATGATGGAAGGGAAGTGAAAAACTGGCCAATACTAACCAACCAAAAGCCCAGTCAGTTTTCTCCCCCCAAAATCAAATTCTGGGTTTTGCATCTGAGCTATTTAAAAGCCACATTGCCAAAATACCATTTTCCTCATTTTCAGGAAGCAAGAAAATCATATGGCTCTAGTGACCTTTACAAGCTGCTGATGAGAGGTAGCATCAGACATGTTTAGTGGCTTCGGAATGATAAAAGTAGCAACATATTAGATTAGTTTAAAGGGGAATAATGAGGCAGTGGGGTGGAGTGGAAAAACAAGTTAAATCAATGACAGGACGAAGTTGTGGATTGTAGACAATGAAGGGTCACTCACTTCTGCCATTCTGCCCCAATAAGAAACACCTGGCAAACATCACTCAGGACTTCTCCCAAGCTTTGTCTTCTCCCTGCTTCTGTGCCCTCACCAGACCCAGTTCGTGTTCTACTAGAGTACCTGTGACATTTTATGGCTCTGTATTTTTTGGTTCATCCTATTAGATGTGGGTTCCTTGAGGACAGGTCCATATTTTATACGTCTTTAAAGTTCCAGCTAATGTGTATTAAGATCTCCATAATTGCTTTCTTTGATTGCATGGATGAACAAATGAATGAATGAATGAATGAATGAATGAATGAATTATATATTTCATTCATGAAACTATGGATTTGGCTTTTCCAACTGCTATGAGGCAATCCTTAAATGATGAAAAGGGTCTCAGACTTCCCAAGTGTTTACCCACTCTCACAGTTTTAATTTCTTATTTCAGGTTCAGGAAGCTGTGAATTCCATAATGTCCTACGTGAGCATGAGGGCATTGTGTATTCTTTAAAGTGGAGTTATGAAAAGGAAGAAACTGGTCAGCAGACTGAAACACTGGGACTGTCCTTTTCAAGATCCAGAGCTCCAACATTCCTTGGCTTAGTAGAGAAATCACCTGGGAAAATGTGGGCAAGGGTGAGTAGTGATGGGAAAAACATACATCCTTTTTGTCCAGTTCAATTCAGACTGATTCTATTGAAGCAATAATACAAATGGCATTCCATTCTCACCCAGGATTGCAACGAATATTTAAAATGAAAAGATTGACCAGATTTTGCTGTTAGGTGAGACTTTTCAAATGGATACGCTGATGTCCACGGGAAATCCTCTTCCATTCAGAAATCTCTGGGGAAGCAGTCTTCCGGGATAGAGCTGTAATGCTCTACTTAATATAACCAGTGCCCAAGCAAGTCTGGAAGTTTCACTCACTGAACTATTCAGAGGCTAATTACCTTGGTTATGGATTAGTCAGTTCTCTGGTGCCTCTTGCCCTGTCTGCCAGTTACCTTTAAACCATTCTACTTCCATGCAGCCATCCCATGCACAAGAAAATCAACTTGGCTTAGAGTGGTGGTTAGGGTTAAAACAGTCTATTCTCCTACCTAACTAAGGCTCCTTAAAGGTTTTGTGGAAATTAAGTAGAAGAACTGATATTGTAATTGCACTTATTATTATAATTGACCTCTAAGGGAGGCAGGCAGCATGGTGCGGCGTGGTGCCATTGGGGTAGGCAGACCAGGATTTATGTCCTAATGCCTACACTTATCAGTGGAGCCAGTTACATGACCCTTTTGAATCTCCATTTCCAAATTCACAAAATGGTCATAGGTGGATTATCTTGAGGATGAAATGAGAAAGTGCACATAAAGTAACATGTGCTCAAAAGAAAAAAGGTGAATTCCTTTATGTGCTGACATCATTAATTTGTTATCTGTATCACGTGGAAAACTAACCATCAACACAAATAAGAAAGCACTGAGCCAGGTCATTCCAAAGAGGGCCCTACCTCATTTGCAGGGTAGATTTGCAGGCTGTAGATTAAGTAAAATGACAAATGTTTTCTTTAAACATTTTGATAAGTATTAAAATAATTTCTGTGAAAGTCTTTAAAAATCAATTAGATTGTCACATCACTGTAATGTTTTAAAGTAAAGTAATGACCTCTTAAAAATCCCCCCAGTCCTAGAATGCTATGACAAAAATCTGTCACAGAATTGGACACCTCAGAGGCTTCAACCAAACCAAATTACAAATCTGAACTGGAACAAATTACATTTATTTGTGATTCCTTAAGTCATTTGACATGAATATTAATTTCTTAATGAAAAATGAAATGAAAATCATGTCTTCTCATTTTTTAATACCTACTCAGCCAGTTTTATTAAATGGAAATGAAAACAGGGCAATGATAGAGAGACTGAGAGACACAGAAATAGAGAGACACAGAGATAGAGAGAGAGACAGAGAGAGCCGTAGCATTCTATAAAGCAAGCCAGTATTTCATTCCATATAAGTCCCTGGAATGCACATCAGCACTGTGTTATTTCAAATATATATTGATTCTCAATTTTTGGTATTCTAGACCTGAAAATAGACAATTCTACTGCCTGAAATCAATTCGCTAAGAATTATCTGTGTTCAGAGTCCAAGGGTTCTTTGAAATCATTAATTCCACCACTTCTGCATGTTTTGTTTTTTTATCATAAACTTTATTTCAACATTCTGTACACACACACACACTTACATGTAACTTCATGCTAGACTAAGTAGAATGTAAATATTTGGAAATTATTAGTATCACCTAATAAAAAGGAGCATTTTTTTCCTTGTCATTAATGCTTCCTAAGGATATATTCCTGCTGCTTTTGGGAGATGTGTGTCATTTAAAAATATAGACCTGAAGCTGCACTGCTTGATTTGAATCTCACCAGCCAAGATCAGTGGTATGACTTTGAACAAGCTATTTAACTTCTCTGTGCCTCAGTTTCTTTATCTATAAAATAGGGATGAGAGTGTAAATGGCTTACTGTTGTGTTTTGGCATCGACTCATTGGCCTAAGTCCTCAGTGGAGGATTCCAGTGAAAACCGGAGTTCTGCAGCACTTAAAAAGTAAAGTCTGTGCAACTAAAAGAAATTACTAAAGGGAGAAGCAGAGCGTGAGGAAAGGCCTGGTAAGAGACTGGGCCTCTGGGAATCTCGCTTGGGTTAGTCTTGGTTGCCCTCCTGAGCTCAGTGATGCTGAGATTTTCTGTATCCAGAAGCAACAATGAATACAATATGAGGGCATGGCCAACAAAATCCTTTAAAGAAACCTATGCTAAACTCATAAATACTCTTAAAAGTCATCCCCTTACCAAAAAAATACTCAGCAAATAACAGCAAGCCCTGCGGTCATTATACAAATGTCAATGAGAAGAAGGTGGAGAGCACACTCTCATTTGAGGGCTGCAGGGAAGCCAGGCACTGGCCCAGGCAGCCATGTTTTGCCTTTTGGCATGAATCAGTGGTGTGAAGACAGCTAGTTCCAGCCCCCTAGACCAACTGTACTCATGCTTCGCGGTGAGTTCACCTAGGTAGCTTGTTAATGACCATAGTGGGGGATATTTACATCACAGCAATCAGCAAAGACTACCCATCAGGGCTGCTAGGTTTTGTTTCATTTTCAGAGAGCTGGTAGTTAAACATTTCCCAGTGCAGTGCTGGGAATGAAAAGGGGGCTGGCTGAGAAAAATGGAAAAACTGAAAAAAAAACATCTTTTAAACTGCAGATTTTTTGGGGGGGTGGGGAGGGTGGCATTCCTTACTCTTCCTCTTTATACTAAGGCAGAAAGCTGGCAGTTGGACATGGTCTGGTCTGGTTAATCTAAATCCAGACTGAACTATTGCTTCACAGAGGGCCAAAAAGTGTTGACTGACAGAATTTGCAATTTGCAAATTTTGTCCTCTTTCCCCATCAAATACAAATCCACCACAGGTCTAAAATAGCTGTTAGACTGTGTATTTATATGTGCCGTAGGTCTGTCATAAAGTCGTAAAAAGGGAGATGCAATAAAGTGGAGTAATTCACATACTCTTTTTTTCACCCCTACAGAAATGTGAGTATTCTGATGTATTTTAGGGAATGTGGAAACTCTAGCTACTGAAAATTATCACCTTACCTCCTTACACATAAATGACAATTTAACATGTTCAGATTTATAGATTTTTTCTGTGACAGCAAAGATGAACTAATAGGGACTGAAATGAAGACGTAGGTCTAAATCTGCCTTTATTGGTTTGCCAGGGCTGCCATAACAAAGTGCCACAGACTGGGTGACTAACAACAGAAATGAATTTCCTTACCGTTCTGGAGGTCGCAAGTCCAAGACCAAGGTGTCAGCAGGGTTGGTTTCTTCTGAGGCCTCTCTCCTTGGCTTGCAGATGGTCACCTTCTCCCTGTGTCTCGACATGGTCTTTCCTCTGTGTTTCTGTGCCCTAATCTCCTCTTCTTATAAGGACACTAGTCATACTGGATTAGGATCCACTCTAATGATCTTGTTTAACCTTTATTACCTCTTTAAAGACCTTATCTCCAAGTACAGTCACATTCTGAGATACTTGGGAGTTAGGATTTCAACATATGAATTTGGGAGGAGGGACACATGCAGTTCATAACACTGCCTAAACATAAACATAATTTATCCACAAGAAAAAATTCTATTTAACAATATCACAGTTTGAGTAGCCAGAGAAGTAAACTCAGTAGAAATGGAGATTGGGATGCAGGAGGTTTGTGGGCAGCTTTCTGGGGAACCCCCATAGGCAGTGAAGGACGCAGGATAAGGTAGAAGAAGAGGTGGACTGCAGTCCACTTATAATACAAGCATGGGCCCTCTCTTGCTGGGGTGGGCCGTCAGAGTTGTCTAGAGTTGAAGCAAGAGGTTGAGCGTGTCTACCCCTGCCTGGACCAGACTTAGGGTATGGGCTATCCCATGGAGGAGGCATGATATGCATTAAGAGTCTCTCTTCACCTGAGGATAGTCTCAGGAGGGGGATCAATTGAGTGCTGCCAGTGGCCAAGTTTTCAGGAGCTGACAGAAGAATTGCTCAATCTCATGTAGGGTCTCTGGTCAGTGCACTGCAGTATCTACAACAGAAGTTCCCCAAGTAAACAGAAGGACTTACCATTGTCATCCTAAGAAATTTCTCATCGTGTCTCTCGGTAGATTAAAGGGTGAGCCATTATGAAGACTAAAACATTTTTCCCAATGCTGGACACATAGAAAATGCCCAGCAGGATGGTCAGTAAGTGTGTCTTAGTACGGAAAGTATACTCTTTGGAGCTAAAGATATGGTTCAAATCTCTGCCCTGTTATTTCCTAATATTTCTTACCCTCTCTGAACCTCAAATTTCTCCTCTACAAAATGAGGATAATAATACCAACTTTGTTGGACTGTTGCAAGATTTAAACAAAAAATATATACTTAGAGTGTCTAGTACAATGCCGGACACACAAAAAAGCCATCCAAAAAGAATGAGTTCCCTTCTCTTTCTTTCAGCAAATAGTTGATTGGTGATAGCCAACAAATTACAACCCAACCTGATCTCCTAACTTAAAGAATATTTCTCAATTTTGATGTGATCGGAATCACCTGTAAAGATTGTTAAAATATAGATGCCTGGACCCCACTCATAGTGACTCTAATTCAGGGCATCTAGGGAGAAGACCAAGAATGCACAATTTAAGCAAGCTCAGTAGGGGTTTCTGGGACTCAGAAAACCTTAAGATTCCTGCTCCGGGCTGTGGATGTGATCTCAGTTAGAATGGGGAATCCAGTGCTTAGAAGGTGCCAGAGGTCATTTCTACTGCCCTGCATTGTTCTTAGTTCTGTTGATGTGGATATACCTATCACATCACAAAGACCTTCCCCTCACATAAATACTGTGTATTCCAAAAGTAAAATGTGCATAAATTATGCGTGAGAATCAAACCACTTCTCCTTTTCAAGATGTAGTTTTATTGAGGCATAAATCACAACTACAGGGCAATTTAGTGCACACAGGAATTTTATTGGGGGGTGTGGATCCCCTGAGCTTGTCTGGAAAATTGGAAGCATTTTCAAAGATGAAGTGTACTGCAGGTGAAAGAGGCACGTCTGGATAGAGATTTGACTTTCTTATTTAAATCAAGTAAAATTGAGCTCCCTGGATGGGATTGCTGGAGACTTTCTGTGTTTGATTACTGGTCACAAACCCCAGCTGCATTGCAGAAATTATACTGTCAAAAAGACACTGACCAAGGTCCAGAAAGTAAACAGGAGCTGGAACACAGAAAGTGACCCCTGAGCATAGGCGGGCTTTCACATCCCTACCAGACATTTTCCCTGATTTAACACGGGCCATGTGGTTTCCCAGTGTCTTCTATGGCTTTCTTTTCCCACAGAGAGGCCTCATTTATTCTAAAATATGAAGCTTTGGGGGTTTCTTGAAAATGGTACTTTCACTCAGTGGAAATATGTCAAGATGAAAGTGCTATCTGTGGGAATCCATTCTGAAAAAGGACTAAACTAAGAACATGAAAGGAACAGTCTATTTTCCCCCAAATGATTAGTATCCTGCCAAAACCTAATCATTTTCTATATGGAAAAAAAAAGGTCTAGAAGGAGCACAGCAAAAATATTGCAATCACTGAGAAGTCTAGGGTGACTCTGTGCTGTCTCCATACAAACATCAGAAGTGCAGGAATTGGTGAGCTTTTTTGGTTCTCAGAACTATTCTGAGTTCTTTTATTGATGAAGATTTATGTCATCATTTTCCCCAAATTTGCCTTTGTTCTACTTTTAGAATATTTCTCCAGGTTTGACCAGGGTCTTGTAACACATACAGAGTCACTGTTACAGTAAAAAGAACTTTGCCTCCTTTACGTATTGTCCAGAGCCCCCTTGGCCTTTACACTGGCTCACTCAGAGGAGCACCTTTGAGTATGACATCCAATTAAACAGCAGGCTGACTTTGTTTACGTCTAGTGCTTCCTTCCTGTGTCCAGATCTCCTTCTACTTCTGCCCTGTACTCTGTCATTCCTTAGATATACAGAATTTTAGAGCTGGAAGAACATATCAGTGAGGTTAGAGCTGCAGTAAGCTGTAGTAACAAGTAAACCCTATATTCTTGGGCGGGTAGCACAGTAGTTTAGTTCTTACTCCTGTGAAAGTCAGTGGCTCTCTTGGGTAACTATCCTCAGGGATCTCATTTTCTTCTATCATGTGGCCCCATTATCTCAGGTTCCTTCACCTCCAGCAGTATAGATAAGAAGAGAGATGTTATGGGACATTTTGGGAGCAGGCCAGGAAAGTGGAGTAAATCATTTCCACCAGTATTCTGTTGGCCCAAAGAAGGCTGAGAAATGGAAAGAAGGGCAAAGATACTGATAGTGTTTGCCCCAGAGAGTCCTTAGATGCCCCTTGCCTTCAATCCTTTCAAGTTTTTTTCTTTTTCTTTTTCTTTTTTTTTTTTTCTTTTTTTGGTGGAGGAACAAAGATCCAGAGAATATAAGTTACACACAGCTAATCAATGACAGCTCAGTTCAGCGCTAGCCAAGAGTCCCCTTGTCCATTCCTATTAATTCCAATCTATGTATAAAAGGGCTCATAAAATCTCAAAATACAATTGAAGCATTGTTTCTAGAACTTTCTATCCAGGATTCCAGGGTAAGGAGGACTATGACCACGATGCTTCAAAACCTGCAGTTCCAGCGCCGTCCTCTCAGTCTGAGAGCTGGACAGATGAATGTTTCAAGGAGCAAGTGCCAGTAGCAAACCCTAATTACAGAAAATCCTTCTTGGCTCCTAAGGGATATAAAATTACATTGCAGAAAGTCAAGGAAAATAGAAACAGAATACATTATAATGCTTTATTTGGAGGCCAAAAGTCACCTATTAAGACTGTCTTGATTCTGTCAAGATAACTAAAAGGGTAGAGACAGAATTTTATAGGGAGAGAAATTTTGGATGATGTCAGCCTGGTTTGTAGTCATCACATTGGCTTATAGAAAATACATCTTGAAATATTGTCCTCTTCATACTTGAGATCAAATGTGAGAAGAAACAGAATTAAGAAGAAAACCAAAACACCCAAAACCTGACAAAGAATGAGGAATGGGTGCAGGCAAGGATGGATGGTCTCCTTAACGGGTTCTGAAAGCTGTCTAGAGAGCACTCTTTCACTAGTGGAAAAGCACGCTTGTGTGGAAACCTGGGTAAACCTTTGCCTGACCTCTGATGATCTACATCAGTGTCCATTGAACAGTTAGTTACAGGCCTATTTTTGTAAAAGTCTAACTTCATCATTACAAAGGTTAGATATCTGGATTTTTTTTTGCCTGAATTTTAAAATTTTAATCTGGGGATCTGACATTGAGTCATTAAAGGGTGCATAATAGTTCTGTTAGTTTTAAGGGTCTGGGGCAAACTAACATTCTCAGGTCTCCCTTCACTCACCATAACCACCAGGGAAGGAAAAATAATAAAAATAATATATGCCACTTGGCTGGAAATTAAGGTGCTGATTTAACCTAAACATTTCTTATCACATAAAATCAAGTAACAATAACATTAGAAATTATATTTACAGCAGTGCCAGCTTATATTACGTCATTTAGCTGCCTTTTCCCAGATACAATCACATTTCATAGAGTTACAGATCAGATATTAAAAATAGTGCAGAATTTAATTATATGTGCCTTCATTTTTCAATCTTTCTATCTCATTCTCTTCTTCCCCTGCTCACTGCTCCCTCTTTAAAATAAGTTATATCCTTATAAATTGGGGAAGCATTGTGCCCATCGTATTAATAGTTATATTAAAGCCAATGAAATTAATGGTTTGCTGACTCACAGGTTAGTTTATGGCAAAGCTTGGGCTCAAATCAATGGTCAGAATAGAGAACAGGAGGGATGGAGGTAGGCCAGTTAGGTATCTCCAAAGAACTTGGAAGTAAGGTAGCTCTCAGAGTTAAACTAGTAAAATGCACACAAAATGCAAGCAAACTAGTAAACCAGAATGTATATAATTAGTCAGTTGTCGAAGTAAGCCAAGAAATCATCTATCTGGATATAAAATAGAAAGAAGTCTGTGGGAGCCTATCAACTTTCAGTCCCATTGATCCGAGGGTCCAGTAACGAGGAAGATGTACATGTGATTGGAAGTTGGTGAGAAGAAAATGAAGTGGCTGCATTGTGTCTGTTTGGATGAAGGCTAAGTGAACAGGACTTGTTAGCCACAGAAGATTTAGAAAAAGTCAGACGGTCACAGAGGCCCTCTGGATGCCAGAGCCCATCGACCTGGAAGACCTAAGGAAGATAGTCTTGGCATTATTCACCAAGCATCATGAATCCATTGGCAAGACTATCCCTTTGTGGACAACAGTGCCTCAAGCCATTGACAGTAACATTCTAAGATCAAGTAAAAACCTTTGTACTGATTCTGTAGACACCAAGCAACCTTGTGATAATTTGGCTCTTCAGGTACTAAGCCTATTGACAGAGCTGCCTCAAAGCTTTCTGGTCTACTTGCCAGTTGTATTATTTTAAATTACTATAATTATATTGATGCTGTGAGCTGGTTCCACATTGAGCATGCCAACAAAATCACTTTTATGAAACTAACAGACCTTAGACCATGGTATATTCTTCAAGTTAAATACCACCTTATGAGGTGCACCTGGGCAGGCAGTAATGTTACCCAGCAACAGCGCAGGCTTCACTCTGTGCTCTTCTTGAACTACAGCTGAACCAGCCACATGTAATTTTGACTGAACCATACATAAAGTCAAGATCAGGATGTTCTAACAATATGACTGCCTTTAGTGATCTGACAAAACAATTGCCATATTGTAAGCCAGAAGCCGTCTGCAGAATGAAGGGTTGGAAAGAACCTACAGCATTTAACAGGCTACGTGCTGATTTTCAATTGTATCTGGGACCCCGCCATAGACAACTTCATCAAAGACACCAGTGTCGTCGACAGGGTAATGTTTTCCAGGTTTTTTCACACCTTATCCAGTTGCAGTAATCATTAGGTGATAAATACAGTGACAGCTCATTACACAGTGCAGCTTCCAGCAGCTGAAAGGTTAAGTGGCACCTCTCTCATTTGCTGGATGATAGGTCAGCATCTTACCCCTGTCCCTTCTCCACTCTCCACACCACCGCTCTGTCTGGAATCTTGTGCACTTGAAGCATTCGATTTCACACAAAACCTGTTGAAGTGAAAAGAAAGTTAGAAGGCCCTACTATAGGATCTCAGGAATACACGACAGTACACAGAAGGCAGAGATGAAGGGAAGAATATGGCCTAAAACTCAAGGGCATTATCCCTAGTCTCTGCAAGATTTTTTGATTAGTGTGTTACATGGGTGTATCTTTTTCCCTGTGTGTCTAGGGAGAAGGATTTATATACTCTATACCCTCATGCCAGCTTGTCACATATGTATGAACCCATGTCCATTGATGTTAACTATTTGGGTTTTTAAAAACAGCTTTATTGAGGTATAATTGACATACAATAAACAATACATATTTAAAGTGTGAGTTTTGATAATGTTGACCTGTAAAACCATCACCACAATCAAGATAATGGACATAATCATCACCTGTAAAAGTTTCCTAATGCCCTTTATAATCCCATCTTCTGACTCTTCCTACTCCCATCCCCAGGAAACCATTTATTTGCTTTTTCCGCCATTAGACATTTGTTTCAACTCCTAGAAATTTATTTAAGTGACATAGTACACACATTTTTGTTTGTTTTCCAGCTTCTTTTACTCAGCATAATTATTTTGGTTTTCATCTATGTTGTGGTGGTTATCAAAAGTTTATTCATTTTCACTGTTGCTGAGTAGAATTTATTGTGTAGATGTACCACAGTTTGTTTATCCATTTTACCTGTTGATAGATACTTGGGTTATTCCCAGTTTGGCGCATTTAGAAATAAAACTCTATGAACATTTGTATAAGTCTTTCTATGGATATGTGGTTTCTTTTTTCTTGGGTAAATACCTAGGAATAGATGACTAAGTCATAAGGTAGGTGTATGCCTAACTTTCTAAGGAACTGACAAACTGTGTACCAAAGTGGTTATACCATTTTATATTCCCATCAGCAGTATATAAGAGTTCCAGTTTTTCCACATCCTTGCCAACACTTGGTATGATCATATTTTTCTTTTAATTCTAATAATTCCTTGAAGTCAGGTAGCATGAGTCCTCCAACTCTGTTCATCTTTTATCAGTATTTTTGCTGGTTTGTTTTGTTTTTGCTACACTAGATCCTTTGCGTTTCCATATGAAGTTTAGACCAAGTTTGTCAATTTCTACACACCACTGAAAAAAGCCTATTGAGATTTTCGTTGGGATGATACAGAATCTATAAATCAATTTAAAATAACATGTATAAGTGGTATTTTATTGTGGTTTTATTTTGCATTTCCCTAATGACTAATAATGTTGAGAATCTTTTCACATGCTTGTTTTTCATTAGTATGTCTTTTTTAATAAGATGTCTTTTCATATATTTTTCCTATTTCGTAAATTGGGTTGTTTTCTTATTATTGAGATTTCAGACTTTTTTACCTATTCTGGATGCAATTATTTTGTCAGATATGTTGTAAAACATTTTCTTCTGGTCTCTGACTTGTCTTCCTATTTTATTAACAGTATGTTTGGAAGAACAGATGTTTTTAACTTTGATGAAGTCCTATTTATTAATTTGTTTTTTCATGAATTATGCTTTTGGTGTGATATTGAAGAAATCTTTGCCTACCCCAAGGTCAAATTATTTTCTCCCAGAAGCTTTATAGTTTTCGGTTTTATGTTTATCTCCAAACTGTTTTGAGTTACTACTTATATGAGGGAAGGTATGGATTTATGGAAGTTTATTGTTTTCGACATGGATATCCACTTGTACTAACACCATTTGTTGGAAGGACTGTGTTTTTCCACTAAATTTTCTTTGCGCTGTTGTTTATATATGCACATAGGCCTATTTCTGTTCCACCGATCTATTTGTCTTCAATCCAACAGCACACTGTCTTGATTAGTGTAGCTTTATAATGTCTTGAAGTCAGGCAGCCTTAGTCCTCCAGTGGTGTTCTTCTTTTATCAGTGATTTTGCTTATTTGTTTGTTCTGTTTTTGCTACTCTAGATCCTTTGTGTTTCCAGATGAAGTTTAGAATCAGTTTGTCAATGTCTATCACAAATACCTACTGAGATTTTGATTGAGGTGATGCTGTATCTATAAATCAATTTAGAGAGAATTGACTCTTCACCAATATTGGATGTTCTGATCCATGAACGCATTATATCTCTCCACTTATTTAAGTCCTCTTTAATTTTCTCAGCAGTGTTTTACAGTTTTCAGTGTACAGATAACTATAAACATTTCTCATTCACAGACCATGAGGTAGAATGACCAATTTCTTCAAGACTGACAAGATACAGGCACCAGAGACTTAAGCCCTTGTGCTGTATTACAGCAATGCAATGCAGGGACTATAAAGAGGGGAAAATAGTACTTAGTTCCTAGACTTGTGAGCATTAAATGAGAAAGCATAAGTATGCAGTTTACTATAGCACAGGCTGTAGGTCAGATCACCATGTTCCAATCCAGCCTCCACCACTCATAGCCAAGTGATCTTGGGAAATTCACAATCTGGAAGAGATTGTATTAATTGTTTTCTGTCATTGCTCCTGAAAATCTTAGAAAGCTTACTCCCTCATGGAGATGCATCTACTCTACCCCTGGCCTTTGCTATAGCGTAAAGAAATGTTCAGGTCACCTTTTGTACATACTAGACTTGTTTTAGGGTATGATATGATTTCCAAATCCCAGAAGGCTCTGTGCAGCTCTCATCACCCACCAGCACTATCCTGTACTTCTGTATACACACACACACACACACACACACACACACACACACACACACACACAATTTCCCTCCTGGCTTGACACAGACTGCCTAATTGGAAACCCATTTCTGTACTTGATGACTTTGTTCCTTATAAAAACACAAATTACCTTTGAAGGAAAAATAATAATTAACTTATGTGTGTAGTTGACAGTATGAAATAATAGAAAGAGTCCCGGACCAGGAAGTAAAGTTTAGGATTCTAATCCTAGATGCCTTTATTCTTCCTCCGTAACCTAAGATTCTGCTTAAAGTCTCTGCTACACAATAAGGGGATGATGGCATCTGAGTCATTCATTCATTCGGTAAATATTTCCTACCACTATCATGGCCAGGTGTTGTTTTAAATTCTGGAGACACAGCTCTGGACAAAACAAAATCCCTACTCCCACAACGCTTATATTCAAGTCAGACAGATAGATAATAAGCAAATAAAGACATATGTACTAGATTATCAAGGAGTGGTGAATTATAAGACTAAAAACAAAATAGAGTAAATAGACAGAGAATTAAAAGGAATGCTAGTTTAGATAGAGTGTTAAAGGAAGTTCTTCCTGAGGCAGTGCCAGTTCAATAGAGATCTGAAGAAAGTGAGTGATATGACGTGAGGCTCACTAGTAAAGAACATTCCAGACACAGGGAGTGGTCAGGACGAAGGTCATAAGGTAAAAGGGTGTTCAACATGTTTGAGGAAAATAAAAGAGGCCCATGTGATTCCAAGAAAGAGATAGTCAGAGGGCATGTAGGGGCCAGATCATATAGGCATTGGAGACCAGCTTAATGACTTCTGAGTGTTTTCTAAATGAGACAGGAAACCTCTGGAGGGTTTTGAGCAGGGGAGTGACAAGATCTGCCTTATTTTGCAAAGATGACTCAGGCAGATGTGCTGAGGACAGACCGTAGAGTCGCTAGAGGGAAAGCAGACAGACACTATAGCTCCAAACTGTTGCTATAGTACAAGAGAGAGAGAGATTTGTGGCTTAGATGAGGCCTATGGTAGTGCAAGAAGAAAGGAATAAATGTTTGGAGATATGTGGAACGATTAGATATAGGGTATGGGTTCCACGCCATGGAATAAGAAAGGAGTAAAAGTTGACTCCAATATTTTGGCCTGAGCAAAAGAGAGATGCCGTTTACTGAGATCTAGAAACCTGAAGGAGAAGCTTTGAGGGGGCACACTGAGGGCTTGTTTCAGACATGTTAAGTTGGGTTGTCCACTAGATATCCAAGTGGCAGGCCAGATAGGCCGTTGTGTATGTAGGGCTGGACTGCAGAGCACCAGTCAGGGCCAGAGACTTACATTTGGAGTCATTGGGTCTGCATGAAATTTATGGCACTGGGTGAGGTCACCCATGTGGTGACTATTGCTGGAAATAAGAAAAGTTCCCACAAGAAGAGAAAGATCCAGGAAAAGAGGTGGAATAGTCAATGGGGCAGAGGAAAAATCTGGAGAGCATGGGAACATGGCAGCCACATTTGAAAAGTGTTTCAAGGAGGGAAGTGAGCAAAAGCTGTTGAGAGGTTAAGATGGCATTTTTAATCTCTACAATGTATTACTGGATTAAATGAGATGAACACCTGGCACAATATATGGAGGGCCTTTGAGCTGCAGACCAAGCCCCAGAAATCTCAACCAAAAGTAGCTTGAACAATAAGCATGTTTATCATGTTATATAATATAATTCTGGAAGTAGAGTAGTTCTGAGTTTGGTTAATTCATTAGTTCAGAGATGTCACCAAGGACTTCATCTTTGGGCTCTGCTATTCCCATAACGGCACGACAGCGGCTGCAGCTCTGCATGTCCTATTCTCTCACAGGATCCACAGACGGGATAAAGGGAACAGCCTCTTATTATATCTCTTTTTAAGAGTGACGGACCTTTACCAGTAACCCCCTGCAGAACTCCCTTTGAACTAAACTGGAATGTGTCACACAGCCTTGCCTAAACTAATCCTAGCAGGGAGAGAGACCTAAATCAATATTCACACCTTGGGGCTGAGGAATAGTCTCTTAAAGGACATAGCCATTTGGAGGAGAGTGCAAAGAGTCAGGGTTCTGTGAGAGAGAAAGAGAAGGATTGAAGGGTGGTTCTTGTTTGAATAGCCAATACTGTCTGCCACCTAAGTGTTTGGCACTCTAAAGGTGCCCTTTCCTCCACAGCAGTGATGCAAACATAGGAGGTTATGGATACACTGCGTTATCTCGCCGCCAAGATGAGTTTTTTTCTCTTCACAACAGTGTTTGAGCAACTATTAAAATGCTCACTTCTGCCTTCCATAGTGTCACAGAATCTGGGGTCAGAAGACACCTTAAAAATTAGGTATCCTCAATAGAAAATCCCCATGACTTTGTGTGTTAGACAAGGTCCCAGCAAGAAATATATGACATATTCAAATTATCCTAATTTAACAGGAATTCAGAGGACTTGCTGCTATGAGTGAGGGCGGAGCGTAGCGAGACCACAGGGCAATGCAGCTGCCAGGCTAATAGCAACAGCTAAGCCTCCCTCTCACACCTGGGCCCACAGAGGCAGAGCGTGCTGAAGGGGCACAGTGAGCCTCTGTCGAGGTGCACGGTGAGCCCACAGTGGCCTTGCGTGATGAGGAACCTGGGGAATAAATCCTTGACTTCACCCCCTCAATTCCTTCAGCTAAAAGCCAGAAGGCAAGGGAGCCCATCAATGGAGTCCCTACAGATGAGACTCTGGGGCCCAGAGCAGAGGAGAGAAAGGTAGAGATAGTTCTGGAAGAGCACATAGAATATATCCAGCCTGCCTCATAAGGGGACACCAGCCACTCCCGAGGCTACTCATTTCACCTGGGGACAACTCTGACTGCTGCAAAGTTCTCAGAAAACCCAAGGGGTCCATACAAAACAGACCTAACAGCTGATCCCCAGGACGACACTATAAGTAGAGGGCAATAGCCTACACATCTCAAAGCCAAGTGCTGGGGCTAAAGTCATTGAGACTAGTTTAGTCCTTGACCCCAGTGTCCAATGGAGATTGAAGGTTAGTGTGTCTACATGTGTTTCCCTTAGCACAGTGATTTTGCCCCCCCAGAAGACATTGGGTATGTCTTGAGACATTTTACATTGTCACAATGTGAGGGAGGGTCTGCATGCTCCTGGCATCTAGTGGGTGCTGCTAAACATCCTACAGGGCGCAGGTCGGCCCCACAACAAAGAATGAAACTGCCCCAATGTCAATAGTAAGGAGGCGAAACAGCAGGAACGGAGTCTGAGCAAGGCTGTTGCTGGACGACCTTCCCCAGGAATACTCCCTGAAGACCCTCCTGTGTACCTGGGCTGAAATCTTTGTTTTCAGGGTGCTAATAAAAACCAGCACTGGGGCCCTTTGAGAGAAGGGAGGGGAGGAGCAGAATTGCAGGGCTGAGGCGGGTGAGAGGAGAAGAGGGGCTCTTGGCTTACATTTGGAATGGCTGTTGTTGAAGTTCTCCTTGGTCAGAACCCCAACATCTGAGATACGGGTGGGGGGGAGAGAAGTGAGACCGGGCTGCAGTGGACCCGTGCCAGCCACTTAGCAGCCCACGAGCTATCATCACATCCCAACATCAGCTTTCTGCAGGCAAGCATGTAAACAAGAAGAGCAGTCACGAAAACATAAGAAAGGAATAAAAGTTGTTTGGTCTGCTGTCAGGCACAGATTGTTGGAATATTCCAGCCCCAGTCCAAAAGGAAGGACCAACCATAACAACAGGAGACCATGTCTGATGTTCAGATACCCGGAGCCTGCGTTTTCCTTGTGCTGGGACAATTTCCAAGAGAACCAGCCGCTGGTACCACCCTGTTTTCACCAAGGCCTGGTGAATATTGGTGTCTGTCCAGTCACCCACTTTAGGACTAAAAACTGTTTAAATGTCAACTGTGACCGTAACTCAAGAGCCGGTGAATGTAGCGTCTGCTAAAGATCAGCAGGTGGGAGTATTTTGACCAACATTGGTCTCATATGGCAATTCCTTATTTATGTGGCATCCACAGATCAGTAAGAAGTGTCGTATTTTAAGTGACTCTTCCAGATACCTGAAGTTTACCTATCTAACAACCTTAACGATGTAGTCTTTGGGGGTGAAAATTTTCTAAAAGGTGCATATTTCCTTTGTTTCAGTAAATAAAGTATGTTGACCATAATTCTATCTTTGAAAGAGGCTCAGGACAATTACTATTACATAATAGTAAAAGAATAATAAGCTCTCTTCAGACCCAAGAGCAATTTGCCCAGGTGTTAAGTGAACCCAGATCATGCCTTTTTTGGGGGGAAGGGGGTGCGTGGGAAGGGGGTCTTGCACAAACTTCGTATAGCACCTCTTATTCTCCCTTTCTGTAGCTGTCGGCTGTTCTAAGTAGTATATTAGCCGATATATCACCTGGCCGGTCCACCATAATTATTGCCTTCTACTAGTAGCTGCTGCTGTGGGCTAGGACAGTGGTTCTTAATTTTTGGCAGCAAGCTGAAATCTCCTGGAAGTTTAAAAAATTATCCATGCCTGTGTCCCATTTCCAGAGTACTGATTTCACTAATCTGGGGCATGGTCTGGCATAGGGACAATTTAAAACTCTGTTTTCTGTGATTCTGTTGTGCAGACAAGGCTGAGAACCACTGGAATAGAAAATCTGATATCCTATCCTATTGGAATGAAGCATAAAATAAGAGTTAATTATGAGCGGAGAGGTTTTCCTATGAATAAGCTTTGGTATATAAACCTTTTTGGCATGTATTTTAGAGTTCTTTGGGTCTACTTTCTCATTCTTAGCTGTGCTCCAGAAAGTGATGTGAGCTAGGAGAGAGGTAGGATGGATCAGTGGTTAAGGGCTCAAAGGCTAGAGCTGAACTGCCTAGGTTCAAACCTTGACTCTGCCACTTACTGTGTGACCTTGGGCGAGTGTCTGAACTTTTCTGTGCCCCAGCCTCATCGATAAAGTGTTGGAAGGATTAAATGGGTTTGTGCATGCTGGCACAAAGTCAAGGTTATTAGTTCGGGATCCCGGCAAAAAACAAAATTTACTTCAGATGGTCAAGGTGAAGACAGAGGTGTGGGCAGGGCTAAAGGGATAAACCAGGGGTGTTCAGCACCCAGATCCTGCCAACAGTGGGAAGCTAGTACTAGCCTAAGCGGGAAGGGGAAGAACCCCAGTGAAAACTGAGGCCGTGGAGAGACACAGCGACTGGCAAAGAGGAGCAAAGAAGCAGGGAGTGAGCCGGGAAAAAACACCCCAACCTCTCCCTCTTTCTGAACTCCGAGAGGCCAGCCTCTGGGGGCACATTTAAGCACGAAAAAAAAAGGGGAGAATTAATCTGAATGCTGGGGAAGTGAATGGGGGCGGATCTAGCAGTTGGCTATTAATCAATTATCACTTGAGCTGGAAGTCACCAGAGAAAGTCCCTGTTGCCCTGGGATGGGTGAACCTGACACAGCATAGCTGTAGAATCAGGACAGTGGCCCCTCATTCTGGAAGAAAGATGGAACAAACTGAGATGGTTCAACATTGCTGTGGGCAAAAGTCCAATTTAAAAAACTGTCATGTGCTCGTTGGGTATTTCAGGGCTTAGTTCAAAGCCCTTTGTCCCTAGGGACTGGTTTATATTCCTGTCTGAGTCCTTTTCTCACTTGCTCACCTCCCTCTTTTCCATCCCTACCCATGGGCATGAGAACACAGGGTTCCTACTGTGTTTCCCCCAAAATAAGACAGGGTCTTATATTAAGTTGTGCTCCAAAAGATGCATTAGGGCTTATGTTCAGAGGCTGTCATCCTGAAAAATCATGCCAGGGCTTATTTTCCGGTTAGGTCTTACTTTCAGGGAAACACGGTAGCTCTCTTCCTTTGCTAATTGGAACACATTCCTGAGCCTGACTTGCAACATACTTTGGAATTTTTTCCTCCGTCACTTGCCCACCCCCAAACACCACCTCCTTCTCACTCATGAATGTTGACCTTTTGTCCAAAAAGTCTGCAATCTTCCAACCTCCCACTTTCTACTTAAGTAGCCATTCTTGGCTGTGTTTACATTTGTCCTACAAAATTGTCCTTGGAGCCTCATTACCTATCAAGTACTGAGTGACAGAAGTAGAAGCAGAAGCCCCTATCTTCCAAGAGCTTCCATTCTAAGTGTAAGGAGTAAGACACAGGGCTCAGGTTGACAGGTGCTTTTCCCAATAGACGTCCATGCCGTGCGATAGTTTCCTCTCCACCTTTTGCCACCATGTCATATTGCAAATGGAAATTATTAACTTTAAGATTCATGCCTGGGTGCGTCTGGAACTTTTCATACTGTGCTGATACACACGCTTGGTTGCACTGGAGACCCTGCCATGACCCTATCTCCATTTACATCATCTAGTTTTTTCCAGATCTTACGACTAGATATTCCTTTACCAGATTTAATTGAACTATTCATCTTTATTACTCTGTTATGTTCATTCCAAGTTCCTTTTGGAATTCATGCTTTCCATCACATACACATGGTGCTATAATGGCCATTATTTGGCTCTGTTCCCCTTTGGAAGCCTGGCAACTGTTACTATTGGGCTCTTCTAAGTAAAAAAAGATGAAACCTCTCTTGTTCCCCTCCCAGTACTTAGGCAGCCTGAAGCAAAAGCACCATAATGTTGGTACCAAAGCCCCCAGAGAGAATTGGGAATTGAAATTTACAAAGGCCCGGTGAGATCTGAGTTGGCAGGATTTTAATCTCTGATGCGGGTTCAGAGCAGGTTAAATGCACCAGTCGCAGAAGCAAGGAGTACTCACTCAACACACAGGCCCTAGGGATTTAACAAGCACTTGCCCTGAAGGAGCTTACATTTTAGATGAAGAAAGAGGACACCCCACCCCCACCCCAATAATGCAGGCTAGCAAAGGATGAATGCCAAGTCAGTGGTGTATAAGTAACAACAGTTGAATTGCATTTTAAGAAGTTGAATCGCATTTAAGAATGTATTGCAGGCATTTCCCCTCATCAGGACTAATTTTCTAGCCAGCTCATTTCCATTTCAACTGGTATTGGTGGGATTTTGACAATATTTCTTAATTCATCTCTGTTTCCACATGCATAATTTTGGTGGCTGAGAAATGTCTCCCACTTCCAAACCTAGTGTGTTTGACGTTTTGCATTCATGACACATTCACAAATTTACTAAGGATTCATTTGTCAGTATCTAAAGACACACAAGTGTGTCTTTAGATGAAAATGTTTTAAAAGAGAAATTATGTAATATTACTCCCCGCTTGGGTAAGTTGAAGTGTATGCTTTATATTTTCATTTTTCTTTTTTTTTCAGGGTGGACACTACTTTAGAAAACAATATATCCCCCAAGAACGTACCCTTCACACACAATTTGTCCCCATGTGTCACTAGCAAAGAAATGGCAAAGTCCAATACTGAGCAATACAACATATATGACACGAACATGTATCTTACCATTCACCCGAAGGGGACACAACTGACATATTATGAGTGGGACCCAACACTTAGCTTTCTAACAGTGAAACTGAGGTTACAGTGATCTTTCCACCTTCCAATGCTCTGTCTCTCCTTCTGAATATTGTATGTATGTTGTGAGACACCTGGCTTGGGCCCAGTGTCCAGTGGCAGCTCTGGGACTAACAGACCAACAGATGAATACAAACTTTGCCCTTATTACATCATCAGTTTAGTGAAGTAGCTACAGATGTAAATAAATGGTATTCATTTATTCATTAGCTGAGCGCCTATCAGAGTGATTGGTTTTGGAGACACAAAGATGAAAAGAACATTGCCCTTGTCTCCAAAGGATTTTCAGTCCATTTGGACTGACAAACCCAAAGAGATACTTGGAATCCAAAGAGGAGAGTCAGTGGGAGAGACTTGCTTGAGGATTTCAGGGAAAGCTTCTGGGAGGAGGCAATACCACAGCTGAATAGTAGAGAAAAAAAGAGGAATTTAGATGGTAGAGGAAATTGGGGTAGGTGGGTGAGGGGTGAGAGAAAAGGCATTGCAAGCTGAGGCGATGGCACAAGCAAAGACAAACTATTGAGAAACAGCAATTGTGTAGAACTCTACTTGGTTGACCTATTCCTAAGAGTTCAGAATCCTGCACAGATTCATTTTTCTTGCTTTAGCAGCCTTTGGCGGGACAGAAAGACATGTCCAGGCAGTGTGGGTCTTTCCCAGGTTGCAGAATGATTTGGTAGCATAGCTGGCTCTGGCTCTTCATAGTGAGTGGATGCAATCTGAGCTCTTGAACTTCTTGGGGGGCAGTTTCCCCTCAAGAGAAGGGCCAATAGAAGTTCATTCTAAGCAGTGAAAAGATTGCACCTGCAAAATAAAGAGCCCAGTGTGGAGCCGGGTAAATATACCCTAGGACATTAAGAAATCAAGGTAAAAGTCTTTGGTTTCATCTGCTTCATTTTCCTAGTCCTGCTTTACATGCACCCTTACTTCTTCTGGGTCTGGAAGGAAAAACGCAGAGTCATGACACTTTGACACCAATTACATGTGACTGGATCTAGAGCTTCCTTCATCAAGGAAGTTGTAGGTTGTCTGTTCCGATGTTGTGATTCCCCTCCATCTTCCTTCTCTCCTCCCCAATCTCACTTAGCCATTTTCTCCGGCTGTTGTTGGTGAGGAAACGATAAACATGCACGTAGCTTGAGTATGACAATATTATAGGGGTGACTTTGTGCCGCTGCTCTGCAAATCAGGCTCATGTATTGTAAAATCACAATGAACAACAAGAAGCATCCCTTCCCTTAAAACATGTCTCCAGCTGGTTCTCGTATTGAGATCATTCCTCAAGCACATCTTAGGAGACCCAACCGCAGAAGGCAGCTGTCATATCAAAGGACAGCCAAGTGAACAGCTAACATGTCAAATCAAAGGACTCTCCCCTTCTGCTTCCTTCCACTGGACTTTCCTTCTTCCTTCCACTTCCTTCTCACAGGTTGCTCATTATTCACACAGAACAAACCAGATCTAGTCATTCTCTCCACCCTCAAATCTCTCTTCATCAGTCACAAGCTGCGGCTTCTCCCACCTGCCAAAGCCTAGTGGAAGGAAGGTGAGACTGGAGCAAGGTGTCATATTAACATTCAGCACTTGACAAAAGCTATGATTGCTTTCTGAATGAAAACAAAACAAAACGATCACCTCCTACTTTTAAGGTTTCATGCTACAGCACAATGGAATGCAGGTTGATTTAGATTTGCTTCTTAGTCTGCCTGCCTTAGTCTGCAACATTTTAAAAGAAGGTAGGATGTGTGAGCACTGGGCAAAAATGGGAGAACACCATCATCCTGGGGGATACTTCCAGGTCACTAACTGGGAAAATTCCAGTTTTCAATAACAGCAGAAGGTGTATTTCCTTCCTCCCTCCCTCACCGTAGGTTGCTCAGGTCCTTGCCTCTCCCTCACTGGCCTTGGCTGCCACAAACCCTGGACGTGTAGGATCTAGGAGTCGAGCCCAAGGAGGAGAGGCTATAGAGGGGTCTCTAAGTTAAAGAGAAAAAAGCTATGCCTGGGAAGTGCAGTTGAAAGCACTATTTCTTTATTTCTGGCTTCACCCCAGTCACACTTCATTGCACATTCCGCAAGGGGAGCACGTGTGCAAAGGGGAGCACGTGTGCAAAGGGGAGCACGGTTTATCCATACAGATATTGGATTGTTGATTTTCTTATCTGGTCTTCATAATTGTCTGCTTCATTTTCATTTCTCTTCCTCCCAGTTTGATTAATCACATCTCCCTTGGTCCTGAAACCATGGGCCTGTTTATGCCAAAATGCTGACTCCCATCGTGATGGGGCCTACTGAGCTGATAGATTTGTCACACAGCGGCCCTTGTTTTCCAGTCTTCGTTACTGACAGATTGTCAGACGCACTATTGGCTTTGTGCTGGGGTCTGAAGAAAAGACAGCTCTATTGCTTAACTGTTGCCTAATTTAACTCAGTTAAGGAGATGGTTTCTTAGGGGTAGGCAAAGTAAAGGTTTATGAAAAGGAATGTCCAAGGTTATGATATTGTGAATTAAACACCCATGCGATGACCTACCTACGTACCTTTCTTTAGGTGACTGTGTAATAGACATAGTCTTGAAAATGTGTGTTTAACTTGAAATTTAAAATATTATTATAACTCCTAGTGCAGAGGTGCTATTGAAGACTCGGGTTAAATGAAAAAATAATTTGTAAATGAATAATCCCCCTCTAATTTAGTTTCCATAAAATGATTGCACCAAAGATTGAGTTTCCTTACAGCAAGGGCAACCTGAATCGTGATGTGCATGACACAGGGCCACTAAAGCAGGGGTGAATGCCCTGTGACTGCACTTATCTGTTCTCTTGGCACTGCCTTTCACACAGTCCCCACCATCATCAAGCCTGTCCTGCTGCCAGTGTGTCCTGCCAGTGACTCAGTATGACTTCATTTAGTTGAGGTTTTGAGTATGCATTCTCAAGACCCAAGTAACTCTAGGTATTGTTCATGCAACTGGAGGCAGAATCAATATCCCATGGCCTATAAAACATCTGGAGTGATTCTTAACACATCGTTCAAACTAGGGCTGTTTCCTGGAAAATTACTCAGCCCATCTAGAGAACCTGACGTGCATGGAAGTGATTCTGATGACTGGTGAGAGAAAAGTGCTGTGTGTGGGGTGGCGTAGGGATGCTGAAGGGCTCCGTCCGCTTAAGTTGGATCAGTTCCTTCTTCATTTGCATTTGCTCAAGTCAAGCCAAGAGATGAAGCTGACTATGCTAGTGACACTTTCTAATGATGGAATTTAGACATGGGCTCCAATTAAATCACAAAACACTATGGAGCTAATTGTCCTTGACAATTTTTTTGAACTGTTTTCCAAGCAAAACCTAAATGTCCTTTTGAGACCAAATTCTTCAACTCTTTCTATGCGTATATACGCTTTTATAACGCTTCAGTCCTGCGCTAGCCTCCACTGGATCCCCTCAATGACTGTAAGCATCAAAGTTCAAACAGGCTTCAGGGGACACTTTTCTACTCCTAAGATTTTAGAAAATTGCTAAGTTGGCGGTGTACTTTTGGGACTCCTCCAAATCCATTTCTTTCAGTATCTCCTGAGTTTCACTGGGAAATTCAGCAGAGAAAACCATCATACCTTATCGGTTAAGAGTGACAACAAAATGCAAAGATGCAGGTATGGAGTTGATGGACTCTTTTATTATTATTATTATTATTATTATTATTATTATTACTATCATTAAAATTTATTGGGGTGACAATGGTTAGTAAAATTACATAGGTTTCAAGTGTACCATTCTGTAATACACCATCTATATTGTGTGTTCACCACCCAGGGTCAGTTCTCCTTCCATCACCATATATTTGAGCCCATTTACCCTCATCTGTTGGTTTCTTGACATGCTCAGTTCACAGGTACACATAGACTAGTGTTTCCTGTGTGCAAAATGAATCATGAGGATAATCATATCAAGAGTGAAGTCACCCTTGCAATCACCTTACCAGTCAGATGACTTCGCCTCATTGAGTTACTAGGACCCTTCCAGCTCATGAGTGCAGGTGTGACACTGCTTGGGATGGACGTTGCTATTCCGGATACGTTAAGTGTGCAAGAGTTTCCTGGCTTCACAACAAGCATCACTGGAGGCTGATAAGCTGTAGCCAAGACTGTTCAAGGTCTCCAGCTGTTCTGAAAGTGACTGCTTGTTTATTTTAGGTAGATAAGTGTTGCCATTATTCCTGGGAGGGGAGGAAACACCGGGGGCTGGAGATCACTGTAGAATTTTTACATTAGAACAGTGTGAAGACACGTTTTAAATTAGAACAGTGTGAAGAGAGGGAGAAGCCACATACTCTGCACTCTGACTGTAATTATAGCTCCCTGTAAGAGCAGTTAATAACCACTTAGCATTTTGTAACCTAAGGGTAGTGAACACTGAAGCTTTGCTTGTTAATTAAAGTTGACAGAATGCTAGAAAGAGCCTCAGGGGAGTATTTTCTCTTTGTTTACCAATAAGGGAGTATTTATTGGGTTTCTTTTGTGACTAACTCTAAGTTTAAATCAGAGGAAATAAAGCGGTATTTTCAGGAAAATCCTGGGGGAAAAGTCCAGCATTATCTCAGCAATTAACATGGTACAACCAATGAATAAGTGATCCATTTTGCCATCATAATCTGAATGTATTCCTAGGGATAAAAACAGAGAAAAACAAATGTGACCGCTATGATTCTCTCAATCCTCTTCCCAAAGTTCTCGCCAGGTATCTAAATAGCTTAAGACATCAGAGAAGGTCAGAAATGAATTGTTCAGGTTGTTCCCAGCAGCAAGAAGAATGCCCATGACCTAACCAGATAAAGTAAAAGACAGAACAGTAGGAGCAGAGGTTCTATCGAAGGTTATTTAGAGATCAGAAGGTCTATACTACAATGCCATCACTTACTTTCTCCCCTCACCCAAAACTTCAACAGATACTCAGTTTATAGTGAGTGGGTTAGGTTTACCGAATTACAGTTAAATTCAGATGCTTTGGCTTGCATTAAATATTTTAAAGCTAAAAGAGAACACTACTTTTGCAGGAATTTTGGGTTTTCTTCTATGTTCACAAATTTTAATGTCAAGTTTCAGCTTTACCGCACCTCTCACATACAAGCAAATTTTCTCTTCCTAATGTTGATGCAAAAACATCCAAACATGTAGAAAAATTTTATGAGAGTTTATTGAGCCAATTGGACAACTCACCAGGAAGCAAGATCTCAACAGACTGAGAAAAATGCTTCCCAGAATGACAGTGTGAAGCTTCTTTCATATGTTTGGAATTAAGGAGGGAATGTAAGGAATATTACATAAATCCAGAAGGAGGCAAGGCAGGGAAATCTCTGTGATTGAATTACAGAATAGATAACAAAATTATGTGCTTTTTTGAGGATGGTTACACTTTAGAGGAGTCTGCAAAAGAGGCATTTCAAAGATGTGTTAAGCTAGAGGCACAAAAATCGTAGACAAGGCTAATGTAAGGTAAAGATAACCTTTCAGTAGGGAAGTTATAGGCCTGATGTGTGATCCACCAGGATCTGCCCAGTTAGAATTTTATGAACAGATCACCCTGTGAGAGGTTACATTCATTCAGTTAGATTTATTACAGTGCTCCCTTTTTCATCCACACTAATTTTAAGAACATTTAAATATCTCTGAAACTAGGTTAAGGACACAAAATATAATATAGTGCCCCCATTTTAGTCAGTTGAAATAAATATAAATTTAGAAATACTGGAAAATTTTTTATTATCATTAAAAGCCAAGAAGTTTAACTCAATCTCATTTTATACATCTGCTTTTATTCCTCTTGTGTTTGCAATAGAATAACTTTATAAGTATATTGACTCTATTGTTTACCTTGATTGACAGACACCCAAAATTAAAATTGCTACTGGATGGATAGTTTATAAATCAGAGAATAATTCAAGGTAAATTAATTGAAGATCTATTTTAATTTTCTACCACGTTTCAGCAAACAAAATAGCAATTGCTTCTATTGTTATGTGTTTCTTAGAAAATGTTTACTCATTTTTTTGTTTGCCACATGTTTCAGCTAGAGGTCAAGGCAATAGAGCTGCCTAATGAAGGGAGAGCAGCCAGCAGTCAAGCCACTCACCTCCTGCTCCCAGCAGGAACCACCACATTTTAGGATATGCTCCTAGAAGTCAAAATTAAATAAATAAATTTTATCCTCGTTCCAGAAAAAAATCAGACTTTTAGGAACTTACTCAGATTAACCAAATGAAAAGAGATCAATGCACGCCTATAGAAATCAGATGAGAAAGACTAGGTGGCAAAGTCAAGTGGAGCCAGGATGGGCAATATTCCATAGGTTAGTAGTTCTAGAAGGTTAGAAGTTCTTCTCGGAGCTGGTGCTCTGCTTTGAAACTCCAGAAACTTGCTCTTATCTATGTCCAGGGATGACATCAATCGAAATGCAGATGTGCTTCGGGTATCATCTAGAATGCCTAGTTCATTCAAAATACAGTGGACTAAGTAAACAACCATGTGGGTATGATGCTCTGCCCGTACTCAGGCTAGATGGGGAGCCCTGTCACAACCAGGACCACTTTATTGGTTCACCTCGAGAAACTATTGTCATAAGAAACAGAATGTTTGGCATTTCATGTGATCTCTACCTAAAAAAATTATGGGGAAAGCCCAGTCACGATCAGAAGGGAACTCAGTGCCCCTGGAATCAGAACAAGAGGCTTAAACCAGTAGGGCGTTAATGAAATTAAGTTAAAACAGCTGGAGGCATCCATCTGACAATAAGAATTATTTTGCCAGCAATGGCAAATATAGAGTCCAATCGCTGTTCTCAGCACCTTTTCCACATTATGGATTTCTTTAGAAATGAAAAAGTTCCAAAGTCCCCAGCGTGGGTCTTTCCCCCTAGATAGTGCTTCAGTTGGGCACCATCCATGTGATCACTCTTCTGATTGTCCTTTTTTTCTGTATCTCTAAGACTGATAAACCTTCTTCACAGGGCCTTCTGAACTGAATTATTCCAGGCACTTTTGCATTAAAAAGGCATATTATCAGCTCAGGAGTTTTTCATCAAATTTTTCAAAGGCTTGGGCCAAATAGCTCTCCAAGCCTTCCTTTGAGTCCATTTGCCTTAATTCTATACATAGTCTTAATATCTGCTTCTGCCACCCACATTTCCTGCTCTGAAAAGGGGGTGCCACAAACAATAGACAAGCCACTGAGAAGAAACGAACACATCGCAAATTAGTAAATTAGCATATTGGCTCATGTCTTGAGTATTGGGAGCTCCTGAAAGGTGCCCAGGAATAATTAGAAAATTGGAAAAATAAGATTTGCACTTGAAAGTTAAATTAGATTGATATATAAGATCAATATATACAGTACTCCAAAGTATGTTTATTTCTATGTTCTTCAGAGAATCACAAACATAGTTCAAAGACGTCCTGTAAGATTGCCTTTTTCCCCAGTTGCCTGGAGAGAAACGAGAATGGGGGTGAGTGTGTGATGCCTGATCCCAGGGCAGGTGCATTTGCCCAGTACAAACATCAGGACTGATGGAGGGGATGAGAGCACCGTTCTACCTTCTCCCCCAATTTCTTTGTACCGAGATACAAAGGCCTGACTGTGAGAATGATTCTCAAACATTTAAATGTAACATAATTAATGATAATTATAATTAATGATATATAATTAATGATAACTGAAATTTTTATTATTGGTAATAGAAAATACCTACTGTTCTGAATAGTATAAATGCTTTACAACTTTAGTATTAAACTAACATTTCCTGGATGACTAGTCAGATCATAAAGGATAGTGATATAGAATCCACATTAAGGATAAAATCAGGAAAGATAATCCCTTAGAAAGTCAACACAAAATGCATGGATTTATCCATGATCAGCAATAACCATCGCTGAGGTGGTTTGTAAATGTGTGCAGAGGGAGACTTAGGAAATATTTAAGTCTGGTCAAGGAAGTATCATTTTGCAATTATTTGCAGTTACATTGCAGCTTACACGGGGAAAGGTTAGTATGCAAAAGCCATGTAGACTACACATAATGTAACTAAAGAGAGCTGAAGAATTGTCCATGTCCACTAGTGGAGGGTGGGGAGTAAGCTGTTTTCAGGGAAAGGATACTCTAAAAATTTGTCTTAAGTTTCTTCTTTGAAATATGACTAGAGGATGCTATCCCAGTGGTTTCTAAGCTTTTCAAGTATGAGGAAAATTTTCAGGGAAGGAGGATTTCCTTTTTTTTTTAATCTAAGAAAGCTCTAAGATTTGTTCACATGTAATATAATTTGTTTCTAAAAATTGTATGAAACATTCCCAACATCAGGCTTGGGTCTTATAAGAACAGATTGTTCCCAAGGAGCTAAAGTTTATGATAAAATCCTTTTAGCACAATAGCTGACACTATTTTCAGCATTTCATTCACGTCCTTTAATTTCATTTTTTTTTATGACAAGGGAATATAACAACAGGATTATGCTCCATGAATTCTATTGAAAACCAGAGATTTGCCATGTTTTCTAAAGACTCGATCACGTTAGGTTAATGAGATCTATGTTTCCAGTTACTAGCTTCAACATTTCGTTTATCACTTTATTTTCCACTTCTTTTTATAAAGAGTAAGTTTGAAACTGAAAAAAATGTCAAATAATTGCACAAATATTGGTGCACAAAGATGACAACACTAAAATTCCACAGCCAGCTAGCAGATATCATCATCATGCAATAATAGCCTGAAACGTGCAGGTCAGTTAATCTCTAAATTGAGTGCCCAAAAAGTAGTGTAGGAATGCCAAAATACAGTAGTCCCCCTTATACTTGGGGGGATACGTTTCAAGGCCCCCAGTGGATGCCTGAAACCATGAATAGTACCAAACCCTATATATACCATGTTTTTTCCTATACATCCATACCTATGGTAAAGTTTAATGTATAAATTAGGCAGAGTAAGAGATTAACAACAATAACTAAAAATAAAATAGAATAACTGTAACAGTATACTGTAATAAAAATTATGTGAATGTGGTCTCTCTCAGCAGAAACAAGCAAACGTACAAACATGAATTTCTTTCTCTTTCATAGTGGCACAGATCGAAGATTTGTTCTTACCTTATCTTAGCAACCGCAGCATATAATTTTTTTCTTACTAAGTCAAAAAATGTTCACCTTTTCACTTAAAGGAAGCACTTTAAGGCTTCCCTTTGGCATTTTCAAATTGCCAGCATCGCTATTCTTGTACCTTGGGGACATTATTAAGTAAATTAAAGTTGCCAGAACACAAGCACTGTAATACCAGGACAGTTGATTTGATGACTGAGAATAATGCTAAGTGACTAACGGGCAGGGAGCCTGTATAGTGTGAAGACACTGGACTAAAGCAAGGCTTCACATCTCGAGGAGGAAGGAGCAGGACAGCACAAGATTTCGTCCCTTTACTCAGAACGGTGTGCAACTTAAAACTTGTAAATTGTTTATTTCTGGGATTTTTTCATTTAATATTTGTGGACTGCAATTGACCATGGGTAACGGAAACTGTGGAAAGCAAAACAGTGGCTAAGGGTGGGGTGGGGGTTGGGGTGTGGGGGGGCTATCGTATAAGGGAGAAAACTGAAGGCTAATCAAAATATACTATAAGGACCTTTTGATTGTGAAAAAATTGTAATTTAAAAAACCCCACAAATACAATCCTGGTTTAAGATAAACGCAGCTACCTACGTCCATGAACCAGAAGTGCAGGTATGCGAAACATCATTTAGCCAATGGATGGATTTGATGTACTTACAGCTCGAATGGAATCCATGATAACGTCAGTGTTCTGACTTACTCAGCAGTAATATTTCTCACTCTAAATGCCCTTTCTGGCTGTCACTGCAGTAATCTCTTTTGAGTAGGTCAGGAAGGGTCTGTCTTATAAGCCTGACAAACTCAGGATGAACTGGTAATGTCCAGTTAAAGAGCCTGCAAAGCTGAGACCTGACTGCTGTGATCTAAGGCACTGACTTCTGTAGGGCAAAGCTTCAGAGTCAGTTTGGTCCCTTTTTCCATTTCTCTACTTAAATCTAATCTATTTGTATGACATATGCTTAGAAATAAACTTTATTGTAAGCCTTATATGTAATATTGAGATATAATTCGTTTATGGAAAATTGAATAAAGGAGATTCCCCCTCCCCAGACAAGATACATATCTCAGCAGATAATAGCTTCATGTTTTTCTCTTTTTTACTAACTCATTAGTGTTACATCTAATGAATTACACACCCCTACACTCTTGCCCCCTGGGATCTCTGTGGTAAATTGATAATATATGCAGCAATCAGCATATTTAGCTGAAGGCAATGCCTCTCTCTACTAGGCCTGTAGGCCTAGCTTGCTCTCCAGAACCAAAGGATTCTATATCACTATAAAGCCTCATCTGCATTTCTTAAGCTCTATCCAATAGATTTAAGTCAAGGTACAAGTCTTAAGGCATTACAAAAAGATACTGGGACATACATCACTACAGCAGAGGAAGTGGTAGCTTTTTATTTTTGCAGACTTCTGACCTTATCAAAGCTTCAGACCATGAGTTCATCTGGCATCTAATAAGCACAAGAGCCATTTGTTCCTGGCATGATCAAGTCAGACGGTATGTCACAAGCCATTTCCAGGTTTAGTTTTCTTTAAAAGACACATTTGCAGGAAGCACTGCCAGAGAGAAATGACTGTGGCTGAAATGAAATAATTGACATCAAGTAATACGTACTGACTTCAGAAAGAGCTGCTGAAAGCAGCAGCCTATGATGCTGGGATTTCATATGAAGGCAGTTTGTAATCATAAACCAGACAGGTAATTACAGCATGTGCAGATTCTCTTTGGCATGGGTGCTATAAAAACTGTTGGGCTGAGAGCAAAATCTCTACTTGGCTGAAACCATCCCAGCTCCCATCTACTGATGTTTTGCTCCTGATTCACAGCAATGGAAGGTTCTTACGGTGAACGAAGAGAGAATTGTTCATTTCCTACATGCTCATTACCAAGACAGGTCCAGTCTTCGTGCATTAACTTCCTGCTTAATGCAACCGATACACACCATCAGCTGGTTTCACAGAGACTTCAAATAGCCTGGCGGGGCTTGCTCAGCCAGAATGGATTGAGGTCAGAGACCAGCGCAGTTAAAGTGGTCACTAACGGTACCACTGAAACTACATCTGCCCTTGGTTACACTTACACCACCGATAATGAACTACACTTTCTCAGCCCTCCGTGACAAACAAATTGATGCTACAGTTGAAAACGAATTAAAGACCAATAAAAAGCAGAAACTTTGTTTTTAATAAATGTACTTGACTAAAAACCCTTGTAGCCAGAAAGAATAAACTGAGCTTCTTACAGAGCTTCCATATTCAAAATAGGATCTTCTGCCCCTAGGCTCATCCTTGTGAGTGAATTCATTGTCTCCATAATGGGTTTTCTTCCAAGACTTTAGGGCAGGATTTCTCAAAACTGGCACTATTAACGTTTTGGGCCAGATAGTTCTTTGTTGTGGGGGTTGTCCTGTATATTTAATATGTTTAGCAACGTCCTTGGACCCCACCCACTAGATACCAGTAGCACACCCCCAACCCCAGTTGTGACAAACAGAAGTGTCCGGAGACATAGCCATATGTCCCCTGGAAGGGAAGGGAGTGAAAAATTACCCCCAGTTGAGAACCACTGGTTTAGGGCATTATTTAATAAGCACATTTTATTCACACCAATGACAGCTCTCCCCAACTCCTCACTCCCAAGCCCTCCAAAAGAATTGCCTCTGTTCTGTAAAAAGATGACCAGCTTATTTAAACAACTTTCCCACCAATATTACTAGTTATGAGGACAATACATTAATTGATTCAATTCATACTTAGAGAAAAGTGTTTTCATCCACACATCCTGGAAAACTAAAATTGAAAACTCTAAGTATAGATTTGTTGAAAGAATAAAAATAAGTTAAAGCCCAGCAAATACTCACATAAAATTCAGGTAATAGAGATTTTTTTTTTTTTTTAACAAAATAACATTTAAAAATTAGCCAAAATCTCACCACTCAGGAAGAACCATTATTTGGTGAGCATTCCTCCAGACATCTTTCCATATACATATACAGGTATAAACCTGAAAGATATACGGAAGTTTTTCTGTAAAATAACTCAGAATTAATTATACCATGATTCCATATAGACCTTTACAAAAAGAGATTATACTCACGCAGGTCTTTTTGTGTGTTTTTTTTAGTAGTAATCAATATTCTATTGCCTCCCCAGATTTCTTTCTTTCTTTTTTTTATTAGTTTCAGGTGTACAAAGCAACGTAATAGTTAGACTATACCCTCACAAAGTGGTAACCCTTCTCCCCCGCCCCAAATACTCATGCAGTTTTAAATTAAAAGAATTTAATTTCCAGATGAGAAAGAAACTGCAACCTAAAAGATTGATGAATTTCAGAGTAATGTTTCTTCACCACTAGAGATATTGCCTCTTAAAGAACTCCCTTAAGTGAAGAAAATATTTATGGAAAATTTTAGGAGCTGAAGTTATTGTTATTTTAAAACTGTCTCTTTCGACACTAAATGGTGTCTACTGACAGTGTAAGGGGAAAGATGAGGAAGTTAGTTAACACATTTTTTTTCCTACCCGTTCCTCCCAACTCCAATTTGATTAATTATAATATTTACATGTGACCTTTAAGTTCTCTTCTTTTGCCTTACTTCCTACAGTTGTTTGGTCTCAGTTCTATTTTAAATGAATCTACAGCCTCTCAGTTCCTGAATTCTTTATTTTGACTCTTTTTTTGTTTTTTTGGATAGATTGGTTTTCAAGACACAGTTTTTATTTGCAGAAAGGATCCATAGATGCTGTCTTTCTTGAATTTTTGAATCCTTCATGATATTGGCCTGCTGCTTTCTTGCTCAAAAGACAGCTTGGCTGGAGATCAACTCTTGGGTGACCCTTTCTTGCCCTCAAGCTTTCTACATGCCACTCTATGATCACTGTTGGGCTTGACAGCTGGTGCCCACTGTAGTGACCTCTGAGCCGACACTAGGTACTGGGGCGTGTGGCACCACACAGTTCCCTGGTTTCTCCTCGTACGGGCTTCACTTACTGAGGCCACATCTCAGCCTTCTCAGATCCCCCGAAGGCCATTGCTGCCCTTCAGAACAGGAAGGCGGCCTACTAGCTCTGGTGAGAGTCTCCTCTAGCCTCCCTACCCTGTGCCAGGCACACAGCCACCTGCTGACCTCTCAGAATGACAGCAGGAACATGTCCTCCTTCCTCTCCCACTGCCCTTCTTCCACATCCAGGGAAATCCAGTGGCGGCTCTCTCTTCTTGCCATTCTCTTCCCATTGGGTCTAGGAGAGCCATCGCTTCCTCCCCTTTCTCTGAATAAGCCACCATTTCTCTTTCCCAGTCTTCTTTCTGCTTAACATCCTTACTCAGGATCTGCAATTGAGTAACTAGTTACTCTCACCCCACTCATTCCAAAAACATATATATGAATTAACCGAGGATTAATTATTCCATGCTTCCATACTGACATTCTGGTATCGATTAAGTACTGGCCCCTCAAAGCAGATACATCTCCACTTTCTTCAAGTGGCACCTAGTTTACTCTTACCTACTCTCCCCCCACCCCCCAGTCTTGACTGCATTTTTATTCTACCATACACATCTTAGCACATGAAAAGTCCAGACTGTATGAATAGTTAGCCTTTTAGATTGTGTCAGAAAGTCTCTCAAAACAGAGTACCCTACACACAGAGGTATTCAGTAAATGTTTGTGGATGAATGGAATGTACTGAGAATGCTGTTAACAGGCTCCAGGACTCAGGAAGAAAAGGATGCATAAGGGAATACCAAAACAAATTAAGGATCAGGATGTAGAATTTAATAATAATAATAATAAATGTTAACTGAGTGTTTCCCATGTATACGGCACTGCTTTAAATGGTTTGCATATGTGGTCTTGTTCAATCTTTACAATACCTCTAGGTGGGAAGTACTATTATTGTCTCTTTTAAAAATGAGGAAACTGAGTCATAGAGGAGTTAATGTAAGGTCTGAACCTGAATCCAGGAAGACTAGGAGATGATCTACATGGTTATGATGAGTGAATGTTTTCCATCCTGACTAAGATTTGCAAGGATATAAGCTTAAGGAACCACAAATTAAAATTTTGGTTAGGGCTAATGAACTTTCTTTTTGTGAAATTGACAGGGCTCCATCTACCAAGAGAGGGTACAGCTCCTTGTAAATGTCTCAGACAAAAATGACACCTATCCATGTGTGACCTTAACTTACACTCTTCCATTCCAACGAAACAATGACCTCTTGATGTCGAAAGCCAGGAATGTGAGTTGGGGAGGAGAAAATAATAAACTGCTTTCACTTTCAAAGCACAAACACACCAGCCCAAGGCGGCTTTCTCTGCTGTGCACTTTCTACAGCTCAAGAGGGCCTTCCATGTGCCAGACAGATTAAACACTCGGGGAATTTGATATAATCACTCCTGGGAGGGGATTTTTCCACTATGCTCTAATCCAATGAGGCCTGGCTGGCAAAGGCAGTTGAATTGAGAGAGTGACTAAATACACAGAGTCCTTGGAGGTTAAAATACAGTCTGTCTACGAGGGGAAGGCATTTTGCCTTTAGTCTGTCTGGATTTCTAATATCTACTGCAGACTATTAATCATGCAGACCAGACTCTTGAAATTCTTTGAATTATTTTACATTTAATCAGAATCCTCCCTTCCCCCCCCAAAAAGCTACCAAATCCTACCTGGTTATCTGATTTAAGTGATTTTAAACATTTAAACAATGGTTTACCTGGAATACATACTCACCAATTGAGCATATGTTTAATAACTTTGAAATACAAAAACCAAAGATGCAATTACTATGCACATCATGAAATCATGAGAATTAAAAATTAGCCAAGGATTTCTTGTTCATTTCCTTTAGATTTCCTGGTAAAACATTGGTTGTCCTACATTTTCACCATCAGACGTACTATGGGAAAAATGAAATAACTCATTTTCTATAGGACCATTTCCATCTAATTTTACTGGGTGAGAATTTGGCCCAGAGTTTACACTTTAATGTATCATTCTGTATGTTAAAATGTCACTTGATTTTATTTGTGACCTTTACATAAAACAGATGTCACGATTTACAAAACCGCATCTATGTGAAGTCCAGAAACATCTCTCCTTGCTCCTCCACAAACCTACTTTCCACAATTTGCTGGGCTTTAACTTTTTTTATTCTTTTGACAAATCGATATTGTGTTTAACTCAGAGTTTTCTATTTTGGTTTTCTGGACTATGTGGATGGAAATGCTTTTCTCTAAGAACCCAATCCTGGGATAACAATTGAAGCCAAATTGGAAATATGGAGTGGTATTCAAGTTCCAGAATAGTCATAATTCCCCATTCCAACCACATATAAATTCCTAAACTTGCTTCAAGCAGAGAATCTGGGACGTGAACAAAGTCTATGTTTTCCTTCTACACACTCTGAAGGGTAAGTTTTGTGTTTTCACCTTAGGGCAGGGAGGGAATCAAGACCCATATGCTCTTGATTGCACAATCTGGGAGGGAAAGAAAGCAAACATTCACCTAGGCCAAAAGAATGTTGCCACAAATCTGTCACCAATACAGCTGCCAGAATTTTTCAAGGTACAGAAAAAGTAAATTTTAAAGCAAAGCCTCTTTAGTGCTCTCTTTTTGGAAGTCTCTTGTTAATTTCCTCTTGTGCTTCCCTGGCCATCTAAGAGCCGGGGTTTCTGCTCCATCACCTCACAGCAAACAGACTCTGAGCCAGAGGGCTGCAAGGCAGTGAGCCTCGTTAAACCACAACCCTTCACAAATCTGGTTTGGGCACACGTTTTGGCACCAGATTTCCACGTCGGGGGAATATTCCAGAATACGTAAAGGTTTTGATTTGTTTATTTCTTTAAAAGAAATGCTTCAAAGTCAGATAAAGTTGAGGAATTTGGGAGGTGGTTAAGATGGCGATGTCTTCCAAGGAGATGAATTCTAAATTTGACATCCTCAGGGTAAGACAAGAATCTAACACATTGTAGTGATGATTGTGTGGTGGTCTGTAAGCTTCACCACTGGGCCAATGTGATCTTTCACTGCCCAGACTTTGCCTGTTTGGGAATTTTAGTGGAACACAAATAAGGGAAAGCAGAGAAAATGGGGTAAAAATGAGGTATAAATTATCAACAACCACCATATATCATACATCCTGGATTTTCTGGGACCCGTGTTCATATAATCTCCCTGGTTTTTCCCATAAAGGTAGTCATACTTGCCAGGTGGTGTGTTTCAGTTTTAATTAGAAAAAAATTAAATATAAACTAGGTATAATTTATAAAAAATAGGGAACAGTTTTACTGCGACTTAAGGGCTATGGTTGTGACATATTTATTTTTGTATTTCTAATGACATACAGCAAATAAAAAGGGCTCAATATTTGGTGCATGAATAAATGAATGAATAAATTGAAAAATAAATAAGCTAATGAAAATCAAGATAAATATGGGAGAATAACAATTATTTTATTAAGTTTTATTGTTTTACCCCAATTACTAATATCTAGTGTAAATTAAAAATCCAAAGACCAAGGTTTTAATCCTGGCTCTGTGGTTTCATTGAGAAAGTTATTAAACCTCTCAAGGTCTCAGTTTTCCCATCTATCAAGTGGAAATAATAACTTCCTCTATTTACCTTATACTCCAGAATTATTATATAAACCAAGACACTGAATATGACAATGCTAGGTAAACTGAAAAGATCCACACAAATGTGATTTATTTTCTCATTGTCATTACCATCACTAATCATTACTGCTTTAAGATTCTGGGTTGCTCAGCCATCTCATATCTTGCCAAAAAGTAAACTGCTAGTAGCCACAACAAACTTCATACCACATCTGAGCTTACTTTTCAAAGTGGCTTAGTTTTTCTAGTAATTAAAAAATAACTCATAACATTTCATGCTTTGTCCCTGCAGTGAGCCAACCAAGTACAAATTTTAGAAATTATAGAGTACCAACTCCAGGAAGAATTCTTTTGCAACACACACACACACACATACACACACACACACACACACCCCACATATCCTACAGCACTAAGAAAGTTTGATAGTAGGTGTGAAGAAGACCCCTCCCCCACAAAAACTGAGAAATAGTTTGTCTTCTCTGACTGGCAAACTTTCTATATATCCTTCCTCTTCAAAATTGCCCCTACTCCTAGAGGCCCAGAATCCTGTTGCTAAACTTCTACCACTTCTAAGTCAGTTAATGTGAGTCTTTTACTTAGTGCTACAACTGGGGTGACAGTGAGTGGGGTGAAGAATCATCATCTTCTTTATCGTCATCTTTCTAATCTTCATGTATGGAACATTTACTATGTGGCTTTGTATTCAACATCTCTTTCAATCTTGCAACAACGTTATGAAATAAATATTATTGACTTTGTTTTACAGATGGGCAAATAGAAACTTTGAATGATTATATAATTCACCCAAAGGCACACAACTTTTAAGTGGCCGTGTCTGTCTAAAGTCCCTGTTTTTAACCTCCTCAGTTGACTGTCTTCCCAAGTATTTCCATCACAGGACAGAGATTTATGAGGAGGGAGAAGTTCTTTTGGGAGCTTCTGCATGTACACCCTCTACTGTTTTTATACTATCAACCCACCAACATGTATTTTTAAACTCTTCTCTATACATGGATGACTATGCTAGGCTTGGCGGAACGTAAAGAACTAAATAGGACTATAATGTAAGTGACTAACAGTGATTTAACTCCTCTTTATAGGATTAGCTGTACTTGAAAGGAAAAGCTATGTGCCATACACCAAATGAACGAGTTCCTAGGATACAGTTTCTGACACAGAGGCAAGCAGATGGGGAAGAAGTCTTGTTTCTATGGGGATGTCTTGTTGTTTGGTTGCCCGCATGTGTGTTTGTTTTAAAGGGACAATCACTGTACTCCTAATACTAGGGTTTCCAAGCGGGAATTCCTGCCCATTTTCAGGAACTTTTTTCACTTTCCTGTTCCGAGTCCCGAGATACAAACTGTTTTCTGTTCTTCATGATGAATCGTTTCCACAAAGTGACGGCCGATACTGCGAACCACCTGGGTTCAAGGAGCCGATTTTCCCAATTTCCCGACCAACTTTTCTCAGGATTCGGGAATGGAAAAGCGAAAAAAAGTCCGGAGAACAGGTGGGAATTCCTGCCCGGAAACCCTAGCGATAAATAGGAAAAATGTCTAAGAGATACATTGTAAGTAGTACATTTATTTCCCACCCATCGTGGGTATTACTGGGTTCAAGGAGCCGATTTTCCCGATTCCTTGACCAACTTTTCTTGGGATTCGGGAATGGGAAAGCAACAAAATTCCTGAGAAAGGGCAGGAATTCCCACCTGGAAACCTTACCTAATACCATACCATGTAGGCAATCATCTGAACTGATCTCTCATAAGGTATGATCTTAGTGGCATCGTTTTTAATGTCCTTATCCTAGATGTAAAAATGGCTATTTGATCAGTCTATCTTAAAACAATATTTATCTCTGTCATTTGGAGAATCAGAAATTATGCTGATTATTCCTAATGACACGACTTGTTTTTCTAACTCCAGAAAGGGTAAGGGAACATGTTTTAGAACATTCGTGTCTGTGTATTGTTTTTGTAGGGTGTCTTTTTTTTTTTTTTTGCTTTGAAGAAGAGCATCAAAACTCCATTGTATAAACAGTCGATTTTGCTAATAATACCGCGTGCCTAGAGCTCTAAGATTAAATTATCACACATACTCACAAAATTGTTCATGAAGCCCCTCTTTGTAATACTGGTTATGGGGGACAGGACTGAAACTCATCTTCACAGTCTACCCTATTACATCAAACTTTCATAGGATCCTGCTGTTTTTAATTATATGATCAGACACTTAATTTACAGGAATCTGAAAAATGATTTGCCTTTTTAAAACCTTGGGATTCACCATTTCTGCCTGTCTTCCAAGTCAGTCTTTGGAAGTAAAAGGTCTTTAAACTTAGGTTAACTGGGAGGGGGAGGGGATAATGTTTCTGAGTCTCCAGATTCCAGGTAGAGCGTGCCCTCCAGGAATACCTTCACTGGCAGAAACAACACTCCCGTAGGGCTATCAGAGCAAAGGCAGTGGGAGGAAGCTTCATGCTGCCAGAGGGTCTTATGGTGTAAGCCTCCTCAGCTTGCCTGGGGTCACGGAGCCAGGAGAGGAAGGGACACCCACCTGATGTAGCACAAAGGCCAAGCACATTTTGCTTCTGACCTAGAAGCCACGTCCAGCTCCTTCACATGAACTGCTCAGAGCTGGGTCTTTTTCCAGGTCCCTCTCAATCCTGCACAAAGAGACTCCACTGGATCTCCAAGAAAAACACCAGCAGCACCGAGTGCCAACAGAGAGAAATGAGGTGTGCGTTTTCTGGTTTCATATTGCAGCTCTTCCAGCTCCTCTTACGACAAAAATAACATCTGCAATGCCAGAAACCTATGAAGTAATAAATAACCTTTCCTCCAGACGTTCGCCAGCTTTACCTTGCTTTGAGGCACAATCAGGCCTGAAAAATGTCTGACTTTGTGTCTTCCAACTTGAACAGACATTGCCCCTTAGGAGAGTTCAATGACTTCTCTCAGCTTCACACTCACTCTAGAAGGGAAGTGTGGCAGTCACCAGTGGGATGTCACAACTCGCATGGACTCAGGTGGTTCAAAACCTACAACCTGTAGTACACATTCCAGGGAATGAAAGCAGATGGTGAACTGGCTTCCAAAGCAAATCAAATAGCAAAAACGCTTCTCAGACCAATAACCGATTGACACAGAATTTAATGTGAAAAATGCTTTAAACCCACAAACCACTTCCCTTCGAATTCTTGATGGCAAACACATTATATCATTAAGAGAGGCTTGCTATAAGCTAAGTTCGGAGAATAGCATTCACACCTTTTGCAACAGAGCTCATCTGAGGGGCCCAGCTCTCACAATATTCTTCTCCTTGGAAGAAAATGGCTGATGCGCAAGCAGCATTTTGGTGGCCTGGTTAAGCCTCTGAGCCTCCCCGATAGGCACATGCCATCCTCAGAGCATTCCAGAGCTTAATGCTCTGAGTCCCTTAAAAACATAGTTACACCAGGAAATTGGCTGTTGTGCATGCTGTAGGATGCTGTGATGACACTTGATTTGATCTACCTTTACTTGGCACTTTGGTTTTAGATGATTCATTTAGAAAAAGGTCAAAAAAAAAAAAAGGGTCCATAGTTATGTGCTACAAGAGTGCAACTAGTTCCACTGCTATAACAGAGGCCCTTCGGTCTGGCCTTTTCCTCTTTCAGGATACGCTCACTCTGTAGAAAATTTGCAGTTGTTATCAGTTGTTTATATATTGGTGTGAATCAGTTTTAAAAGTAACAGATGGACATAAGGACACTTGCCCATGAGCAAGGGACTAATCACTAGAATAGGAGATAAGGAATAAGAAAGATAAACTTTTATGTGACTCAGTTACTATACACACACACACACACACACACACAGTGTCTACATTGTGCCTGGCACTCTGGGGGCTGCTGGGAAGGCAGAAATGAAAAGCATCAGTTCTCATCCTGTTTAGAGTTTTGCCTAAGATCAGCGCTTCTGCCGTACTGGAATTCTACTTTGCAAGTCTCTTAGTGAGGCAGAACTCAGGGGCAAGAAGACCCAAGAAAGAATAAAATTAGAACAAAAGGGAGGGGGTAAGGAACAGTGTCTAGAGTGGGGACATTGACAGAAAGAAGCAAAGTTCAGAAAAATACTATTAGCGACTGGCCCAGACAAGAATTGGGTTACTGAGGATGACTTCCAAGGTTATTTCCATGGATCGTGGGCCCTCAGGAAGCATCCTTCCCACTTCAGATCCCAATTTTCCCATTAGATAAATGAGGAGTGTAGAGTACACCAGGGGTTCTAAACCAGAGCAGTTTGCTCTCTCGGGATATTTGCCAAGGTCTAGAGACCTTTCTGGTTGTCACCACTGGGGACAGGAGGTACTACTGACATTTAATGTGTAGAGGCTGGGGATGCTGTTAAGCATCTTATAATGCTAAGAACAGCACCCACAGCAGAGAAAGTTGAGAAACCCTGGGCTCTACTATTTGAAGGATCTATTAACCATCATTAATAAGTTCCATGTGGTTGATGGCCCCCAAAAAATGTATTGGTCTGGAACCAGGAGTCCACTGGCCGTACTTTGCATTTTTCCAAGGGTCTGATAGCCAACATGACCCATTATACTTATAAATTTTGCCTTGTTTCCTGGCATTCCTGAGCACATGTCCGACACACTCAGAGGTTGACCAGTGCTCCTCAAAGGGAGATTTGGCCTGCAATGAAGTTGGAAGATGCACAAAAGTGGATCAGTCAGCAAACATGCCATCCACTTGGGAGCTGCTCTGAGTGTGCCCAACATAGAAGGTCACCTACATAAATTCACACTCATTAATACTGAAAGGCTACTGCAAGGACTCTTTTGAACCTACAGGGTTTGTGACAAGTATCTAATACAAGAATGGAATATCAAAAACTACTGTGAAAGACATGCCACCTATGCATCTTGGTAATTGTTTGGTGAGTACAGCCAACAAAAGCAGAGGCGCCCCTGTAGTTTTGGAGTGGGCTAACGAGGTTCCAAGAGTTTGCCGAGTTGTAGAACCATTCTGCCCTCCTGCCACAGGTACACTGGACAGAAGATTAACCAATGGGAGAAGAAAAATGCTAGTGCCCCGAAGGCCTCCATAGGTAGACTCCAGCTCGAGCAGTAAGGGCTCTGCCTTGTCAGGTATCTGAAAATGGAAAGGTGGTTCTGAAAAGCCAAGCCAGTTGGCTTGTTACCCTGCATTCCCTTACCACTCTGAGGCCTGAAATATCTCCCTGAAACTCTGTCAAACTGCTACTGTTCATTTACGATACCCGGTATCCTACCACCCTCCAGCAATAACCACACATAGTACCTTGTGAAATTCTTCTCACTTTGCTGATCCATCGAGACCCAGATGCCCTGTGGGTGTGCTGATTGAAGGAGTAGTGGTGCTATTCCTGGATCCTTCTGAACATGTAGCAAAAAAAAAAAAAAAAAAAAAATCATCAAAGGTCTTGAGAATACGGGTTTCCCTCAAATCCTGCCCTACTTACTGAAGTAGCCTCCTAACAAGTCTCCTCACTGCTTGGTTTCCCTTCAATCTCTTCTCACCAATGCAGCCAGAGTGATCCTTCCACACTCAAAGCTAATTAAGTTACACTCCTCCCTCAATACAAAGAGTGGCCCCATAGTGCTCTGGAGATCAATATAGGACGCCTTAACATATCCCAAAGGATTTACATGGATCCAACCACTACCCTCCATATCCCTCCATACTCTCTGTGCTCCAAACACACTGGATTTCTTTTAGTTCCTTGAATGTCTCCTGCTCCCTTCTGCCATAGGGTTTTTGTACATGTGTCATCTGCCTTATATCCTCTTCCTCCCAGGCCATCACCACCCTTTGCTATTTGGTTAATTCTTTTCTCCCTTCAGAGCTCAGCTCAATCACTGCCTGTCTCACACAGACATTGTCCCTCACTAGGTCATTCCTCATACATGACCCTTATGGTAGCTTGTATCTCTTCTTCATAGCTCTTTCCACAGTTGCAAATTTACATTAATGTATGCATTGGTGTTCAATAAATATCTACTAAATCAACAAATAAATGAATCATTCTCCCCTGGGATGGAAGAAAGACCCTCTCTGGCCACACATTCCTATTTCTCTTTGGTGGTTCCATCCTCTCAGCATGGGAAGTTGTTGACTTGCATCTTTACCCACTGAGAATCTTCCTTCACTGCCAAGCCCAATTCACCCATTCTTTCCTCCATGACCTCTTCTACTATCTCCCACTCCTCACAGAATTTATTTACCTCTCTCTGTGATCTTGTACTTTATTTATATCTTTTCACATGTTGCCTTGAATTAGCATCAGTTGTAGACATGTTAGTCTTCATTTTTGGTCTCTAAACTCCTTAAGAAAAGACATTCAGATTAGCATACGGTTTTACAAAACATGTGCTTAATAAATATTCATTAAAGTGAAATGCCACTCGTTAAATCTCAGGTGATGGGAATACTCTCAATTAGCAACTCTAAGACAGCACTAATACCAGGGATATTCCACCTACTTGAGCTTATAAGAGAGGATGTAAGATGGAGATGGTAAGAGGTACTCTCTCCGTGGGGAGAGAGAAGGTAGGTAGGTTGTGAGTGTGTCCTAATTAGCAGAAAGTTGCTATCATCGTTGGGGCCTGATGGGATTCTCCTCTTGTTCCAGATGGCTGTCATGGCAGTAATACTATTTCTCTTCATGTAAGGTTGTCAGGTTTAGCAAATAAAAATATAAGACTGCCGGTTAAATTTGAATTTCAGATAAACAACAAATGTTTTCTTGTATAAGTATGTCCCAAATATGTCATGGGATATACTTATCAAAAAAAAAAAAAGTGTTCATAGTTTATCTGCAATTCAAATGTAACTGGTCATTCTGTATTTTACCTAACAAACTTAACCATATGCTTGTAACATATGGTTGAAGATGCTGTGATATTAGCTGGTGGCTCCAAATGACAACCCACAACAAATGAATACCACTACAAAATGATCAGATAAATGTCATTCTTTCTCAATGCTTACCCATTGATCTATATGGCTGTCATATCATTGTATGAATCATCATCGTCTGAAAGAGCAGGTCCTGGATCATTTTTATTCTTTGTATGTTGATGTTGCAATCACATATGCACTAAAAGCATACTTATGTTGCTGCTTCTTGGGTTCAGGAAGCAGAAACAGACTTGGGTGATAGTTTTTATTCTGTTCCCACAGAAGATTTAGAGTTAAATTCCAAAACAGTACTATAGTTTCCCATACATAAAGGTTTACATTTAAAAAAAATAGAAAAGTAGAAACCAATTGGGAACATTTTAAATAAGTTAACATGAAAATTTAGGATTTAATCCACAATCAAATGTGAGTGAGTTTGTGGGTATAGGGTTGTACAGAAAAATGAAAAAGCATATAGTCTCCAGCAATTTTCCTGGAGACCTATGACTTTTCAAGGAGGAGGAAATAAAAGTGAAGAAATTTTCCCTTCAGAAACACCAACTGCTACATATACACTTACTTCCTGCAACCTTGATGGAGAAGTCCCGATTCCTACATCTGGGGAGGCTTTTACTTCATTGTATCTTCTCCTCCCTTACAATCCTGCAAGGTGAGACTTTTTTGTTGTTATTAACAAAAAATAAAACTCAGTTTGATTTGACAAGTTTTTGTGAGTTAGGTGACGGCACACAATCGTGAATGTGGCAAAACCAAAAGAAGACATTGCCTCGATGAGAAAGTAAATGGAAACCTATAAGGACTCTAACCTATGCATTTTCTTTTGACCATAAAGTGATCCTTCTCTAGATGTTCTTGAAAGAACATGTCCTGATTTCCTTGGGACTTGCTTGTTTTGCAAGAATCTTAGATCATTTAAACAAACTTAAACATTCCTGTGTCCCTACTGTTTCCCCAGAAGATAATATTTTGTTACTAGGCGACCATCAGTAAGCATTAAAAACATCAAGCTCAAGCCCAGTTTTTCAAAAGAACGACTTCTGTGTTAAAATTGGGGGTAGAAGGGGTATGTTTCTATCATTTCTATCTCTCTCTCACTTTTATTTTAGTTGTTTAAGGATATGTCGACCTTGGGGGTACAAAATGAATTTACACTCAAAACCAAGCCATGTATTTGAGAGACAGAGCTTGTTCTGGGAAAACAAAACTATACTGAGCTAGGAATTTTTTCTCTCCAATATTGTTCATTTCCAACTTTGCATATTGTGATAATAATGCTCTGCATGTGAGGAAGGCTGTACATATCAAACAGTGTAAGTGACATGAAACTAAGATGTCGATTTCCTAGCAGCTCCTTTCTGATCTCTATTGTGTTTCTTTGAGCATGGAAGGGGGTGCTTCCAGAAGGCCTGGGAAAAGGTCAACCACAACTTCCAGGGTCTTTAACGCCTATTTTCCATGAATTACGTTTTAGTACATATCTGTGATTGTGTGTGTGTGTTGGGGTTGGGGGTAGAGTGTGACTGTGTGTGTGTTGATATGTTTTACTCTCTTTAAAGAAAGGAAAGGTCCCACTCAGACCCACAGAGAATCATATCAGCACAGGTTTTGCTGAGGCATTCCAAATAGGCAGAGATAAATGATTTACCACGAGGTAGGAACACGAGAGCTGCTTGGGATATTTCAATAGGCACCTACTGTTCCTTCACTTGATCAGCACCGTCTTAGAGCCTCCAAAGCCCTTTTTTGATTTTTGCATTCATCTGTATTCTCAGCTGCCAGTGAGCCGGAAAGTTCATGACATGCTCAGGCTGGTAGGAAATGAGAATACCAGTTGTCTCTAGAGAGGCTTCCATGGCTTCTGCGAAAAACCCCAGGACAGATCTCACTGAAAATTTAGCAGAGATAGTGCTTCAACGCCGGGATAGCAGATTAGACTCTACGTCATGGGAAGAGCAAAATACAATCTGTGATTGACCAGAATCAAATAATACAGCCTCAAACCATGGGCAGAGTGGAAGCATGTGGTAGGGGCATTTATGTGAAATAAATGCAGGAAGTAAGAGGAGAATTTTGCCTTTAACCTCCTGACACACACATATATACATACAAAGAAATGCATGCGCATGTATGTACACATACACACACACACACACACACACACACACACACACACTCACTCATGCTGAGGCATGAAACAGCACAGGGTCCACAGCAAACATGCCCTTAGAATTGATCCAAAGAAAAATTAGTCAAAGATTCTGGGGGTACCTAGAGTACGAAGGGTTATTTTTTTGTAGAAACACCCGCAAAAGGACCATATTCTTCAGTGAAGTCATGCCTATTCTCAGTTTTGCTTTATTTCCCCCCTGTAGCACCATTCCTAAATCCCTAAAGTGGATGAATGCCTGTCTCTAAGGCTTGCAACTTTCATGGGTCACTGGAAACAAACCTGGCGAGTGGGAGGGAACTGACTAGAATGGCAAAACCTGGAGTCAGAGGTGAACAGGTTCTGCTGCCTAGCAGATTCCTTCTACAGAAATTGAGCAGGCCTCAGCTTTTTCACTTCCCAAACTGGGCCCTAGCGTGAGTCCCACCCACCTCAGAGGGGAGAGAGAAAACCATGAGTTGAAGGTGCTTCTGGACATGACCTCTCCACAAGGAAGGTTGTTATTTTCCTCTACAATATGGATTTGAGCTCCTCACTAAACTATCCTGGACTCCCATATCCCTGTCTGTTTGACACTAAAGTTTCTGAAGTGTCCCCATCATAGATAACCCATTTATAGAGAGCAAAAGACTGAGAAAGGTGATTTAAACATAAGAATCACAACCATAACAACAAATACTTTTATTGGTCCCTAAAACCTTTATCTTCCCTGAAATGTTAGGATGGGGCTGACTACATTTGTTAATTTTGAATTAAGTTTCCCGTGTTGAAAGAGTTACGGTTGTGAGAATGACATAACCACCAACCAGTTTCTATAGGGCTTTATTTTTTATAGGATTGCATAGGTTATGTTCCTTTAAAACCCAAAATAAACAACCACTTATCACAAAACCCATTGTCTCCTTTAAGTCTCCTTATAGCATCAAAATTCCGAGACCTTTCCACAGGTGGAAAATCAAGACACAGTGCCTAGATAAATTAAAATATGGCACACTGACTGGCAGTTAGAGATAAGAGTTAAAAGGTAGTAGGAACTTTGCAGTTCTGTAGTTTTATTCCCCAATCTAGTCAGAAGTACGATTTTAATGTTGTTAACAAGGGGTTCAGCCTAGGGCCTTGTTAAATTGATTTGTAAATGAGAACTTTTGAAGCATCATGGGATGTTACACTTTAAGGGCACTTCAGAGCTCAGAGTAGGGTGGCGGCTGTGCCTACTTCTGGAATCTCAGAGCTGAAGTCACAATGCTTCCCCCAACATGCTTATTCCAAGCGTACAATTAGTATCAAACTCAAAACTGTCGCTGATCTCAGTGAACCGGTCTCTCTCAGGACCTGGGGAGGAGGGATCCTGACAGAAGGAATGTCAGCTTTTGGAGAGGACGGGTACCCGAGCACTCCGTGGTCGCAGGAATGGCAGCAGAAACCTCTTTAGTAGATTCAGAGGTGTAGTTCTGGGAACTTCACAGCTTCTTTCCTCAGAGTGCTAAGGACACCCAAGGATGTTTTCCTTAGCGTTTATGATGCTGAGGAAAATGAGAGATGTTGCATGCCACCTTGAGAAGGAAACTAATGGAGGGTGACCTACAGGGATTCCAGCAAGGCTGCACACAATTGTCTCATTTTCATGGTGTGTCAAATCAAATTTAGGCTTTGGCTACAATGCATATCATGGGGCTCTAACTCTCATCCAGGGCCAACCTTTCACAAAATTTTATGACTTTACACCATCTCTGACCTGCATGGACAATGGCCAGTTGGGATAAAGACCAGCAGGGGCTCTTTCCTCCCCTCGTCCCAGTGTTTCCCTGTTTCCCTCCCTTCTTCTCTCTGAATCACAAGCTAGTTGGATGTTTGGCTATGCTTTGGCCACAAGCATCCATTTGTACATCTCTTTTGATGGGACCACTCATCCAGTCGTGGTCCAGGCACTTCTGTGGGTTGGAGAAACCTGGCAATGACCTGGTCCTAGCTGGAGTCTCTGGGGGCCCATTCACCATGACCCCTACACCCACCACACTGTGCATCAGGAGGGCAGACCCAGTGGCAGGAGCTGGGAGGAAGCCCATGCCAGCAGACAGAGCATAACCCGGGGCGGGGAGGCGGGGCATTGGGAGTGGGAATGCAATCTATAATCTTCTGGCCCGATATAACTATCTGCCATGAGCAGAGGGCTAGCCTGACAGCCAGATACAGCCTGACATGTACACATTTAGCAAGTAGTTATCGAGCATCTGCTATACATATTTACACAGTAGGTACTTGTGGCTGACACTAATAGTCTTTCTCTAATATCCTTTCTCCTCTTCTTTAGTCATGGAATGACCACCCAGAATTAAAACTAAATTTCCCATCTTCCCTTGCAACTAGTTGTGGCCATGTAACCAAGGTCTGGCTAAGGGGATGTGAGCAGAAAGTCCATGTGTACCTTCCAGGGAGGAGGAACTTTTTTCTTTTCTCCCCCTCTTTCTTCCTGCTGACTGAATACAAATGTGATGACTACAGTTTGAGCAGTCTTGGAACTTTTGTTGAGGAGGGGAACGCATGAGATAGGAGGAACCTGGGTGTCTGCAGACGTCATGAAGCCCTCAACCAGCCCTAGACTGCTTTGCTCCAGACTTGTAATAAGTGAGAAGAAAACTAACTTCTACCTTGGTTAAGCCTGTCCTTTTAGGGTTTTTCTGTCACTCACAGTCAAACCTAACCTTATAGTACTCAATAAATGATTGTTGTGTGAACAGACTGACCTATTGGGTAATTAAATTTAAATGAGGGGATGCAGTTCTAGGTGCCCAGCACTTCAGCCTAAGCTGCACCCATAATGAGTCAGTAAACAAGGGAGACATGGTTCCTGCCCTCATGCGCCTGTCACCTCATAAGAAAGCTTGACTTTGCACAAGAAACAAGAAGTGTGATGAACTTTATGAGAAAGGTGGTGTGCAATGGTGATGTATAACAAGGAGCTCCAACCCAATAAGCGGAGGGGTGTTTCAGATGAATCCTGAACACTGAGCAAGAGTCAAGAGGTTGAGTGTTCTCAGCCCTGAGTTGAGAGGCAGCATATCCCCCTTGAAGAACTGAAAGAAGACCAATAGCTGCAGTTCCGCCTTCAAAGGGAGTCACAAAAGAGGAAACCAGAGACACAGGCAGAAACCCAGTCATGCTGGGTCTTCTAAGCTATTGACACTCTACAAGCAGCCTATAGACCAGCAGCTCCATCATCCCTGAGGAGCTTTTTGGACATGCAGACTCTCAAGCTCCACCTAGACTACAGAACCAGAACTGTGTTTTCACAAGAGGCCCAGGAGACTGGTGTGCATAGGAGAGTCGGAGAAGCATTATTATAGGCCACATAGGGATTTCTGTTTTGGTTTATTTTATTTTGTTACTTTTCTTGAGAAAAATCGGATGAAGCCTTTTAAGCATAAAAGTAGCATAGTCAGATTTGCCTCTTTAAAAAGTCTTTCTGGCTCCAGTGAAGAGAATGCATTGGAGGCCTAAGTGAATGCAGAGACTCAGGGAAGCTGTTGGATAATGTAGGGAGCACTGGCAGTGGCCTAAGCTGTCTGGCCAGGGACAGTGAGTACAGAGGGATGTAGATACTTGGAAAGATGTGTGGGAAACACAAGCAAGAGGTCTAGTGATTGATTGTAAGCTGTGTAAGGGAGATGTCAGCTTGCTACGAGAGCTAGAAGTGGAGCTACTTTGGGGAAGAACTCTGGAGGATGAGTGAGTCCTGAGGGCTGGGGGCAGGGGTCATAATTTAAAGTGACTGGGAACATCCCAGAAAGGATGTTCAGTAGCCAGGTATACACAAGGGTATAGATCTCAGGGTCGTACTAGTCAGGGTTCTCCAGAGAAACAGAAACAATAGAATGTGTGTATATACAGAGAAATGTTTATTTTAAGGAATTGACTCATATGTTTGTAGAGGATTGGCAAGGCCAAAATCTGATGAGGGAGGCCAGCAGTCTGAAGATTTACAAAAGAGTTGGAGTCAAGTTCAAGTTCAAAGGCAATTTGCTGATGAATCAGAAAAATTTGATGTTGCAGATGAAGTCCAAAGGAAGTCTTCAGAATTTCCTCTTGCTCAGGAAAGGTCAGACTTCTGTTCTCCTCAGGCCTTCTTCAGCTGATTGGATGAGGCCCACCCAGAAATGGGGGTCAAGCTGCTTTACTCAAAATCTATCAATTTAAATGTAAATTTCATCCAAACACCTTCACAGAAACACCCAGAATAATGTTTAACCAAATATCTGGCACAATGGCCCAGCTAAGTCGACATATAAAATGAACCCTTACAGAGATGAAATCTGGGGGTCGGGGGAGTCACTGGTATGTTGATCTGTAACTATGGAAGCATTGCCAGTGAGTTGCATTGCCCAGGGAGAGAAAACAAAAGAGAGAAGGGCAGAGCCCTAGGGATCATCACTGTTTAATGATCAGATAGAGGAGACAGCAGGTAGCTGGCAAGAGACTGCAAAGACACTTAGGTGAGTCCTCATAGACCAAATCATCAGTAAGAGCCATGTGCAAGTAACAGGGCCACCCAGGGGCAAGGTGGGGCCTCTGTCTCCCATCAAGTAAGTTGCCAGAGCTGGAGAAGGTCAGAGTAGCTCTAGCATTCCGGAGGCTTACTGCCGACCAGAGAGTTGGCCTTAGCAGCTGGATGAGACTGCTTCTGGATGAGATGGGCCTTGGGGATGTGACAGGCCAGAGGCTCTGATGGCTTCCGCGGGAGCCACAGAGACCAGAATCCCACCTGAGCGCCGAACAGAATAGCCAAGGCCTTTCTTATCAAGGCTTATCAAGGGACATGTTTATACCAGTCTCTCTTTTCTGGCTGTTTTCCATAGAATAATAATTTCCTCTCCAGGATACTTTTTGGGGGCACTATAGAACCACAGTGTTCAAAGGAAATAAGAAGGGTATTAAAAGCCAGACAAACGTTGGTTTAAACCCTTGCTGTGTGATCCTGGGCAAGGCATTCACCTTTCTGAACATCAGATTCCTCATCTCTAGTAGGATGACTAACTCCTATCTGTTTGTTATAGAAATTACCTATATCTGGCACATGATAAGACCTCTCTCTACGTGGTAAATACAAAGAGAATAATCTCCCTGTCTCTGTGATGAGAACTTATATCTCCTCTTTTTCTAAAGCCTTCACTCCCCAGTTCACTTAAACCAACACTCCTTCCAACTTTTGCTTTCCTTTTCTATATTTACCATTTTTTGATGTTATCAATCCACATTCCCTAGAGTATTAAAGGTATACATGTATTCATACAACCAAAGCAATTCTTTAAAATGCATACAAAAATTTTAATGGCCAGTCTCATGTTTGTGTCAGCTTTTGGAATTGTGCTGGAAACAAAATGCATGAAGTCAGTTATAACTTGCTATTGCCCGACAGAAATTAGATTGATGGCTGTGGTTGCAGGGGTTTGGGGATAGGAGTGGGGAAGTAGGAATAGACAGTGAATGCTGATGGGCATGGAATTTTATAGGTGACATGATGAAAAAGTTCTGGAATTAGGTAGTGATGAAGGTGGTACAACTCTGTGAATATATTAAAAACCACTGAATAGTACACTTTAAAACAGTGAATTATATGCATGTGAATTGTATGCCAATAAAAATAAATTACTATTGTCTGGATCAAATAGGGGATCGCCCCCTTCCAAGGTCAACTATTATACAAACATAGGTTTTCCAGGCAGGAATCCCCGCCGGTTCTTCAGGAATTTTTTTCGTTTTCCCATTCCCGAATCCCGAGATACAAACTGTTTTCTGTTCTCCACGATGAATCGTTTCCACAAAGTGACAGCTGATACTACCAACCAACTGGGTTCAATAAGCCAAGTTTCCTGATTTCCCAACCAACTTTTCTTGGGATTTGGGAACAGAAAAGCGAAAAATTCCCGAGAACCGACGGGAATTCCCACCTGGAAACCCTATACAAACATGAGGCATTTGCCACCAAACAAGGCATAATTAGAGACCCACAAGTGATATGCAACGATGCCATCATGCCAGTGTTAGACTAGATGATAATGGACTGTGAGCGTGGCATGGATTCCGGAAAAAGACGCACCAATAGAAACTGGAGAACATTTCAAGAAGAAGGTGAAACTTGAGTTGAGGATCAGGGAGGAATGGATGAACTTGAGGAAGTGAAGTGGGAGACATTCCAAAGAAGAATCAAGGAGGGAGAGATCACAGTGTTCTCTTGACTTTGTTGTTGTTGTCTTTTTAATTTCACTTTTCATTATAGTGTTTTCAAAGGGAGATGAGAGAACTCCAGTCCAGGGCAAAGGAATTGGGAGAACAAATCATGGCTGGACAGAGGAGAGCAATATTAGACAGTTTCTTGATGATCAGGCCTTGTCTTGATGGGGGAAGCTGCAGGACGTTAAGTGAGGCCTTGAGCCATGTCAGACCATCACTCCCCATTTGTTCTGATGCGTGTGAACACCTGTATCCTACATTGTATCACCTGACATGAAGATAGACTGTTGGAAAGAAAACATTTTGACTGGGCTGGCCTTTGCAATTTTTCACTTACAAGAATTGTCTAAACTCTGTTGGAGAGAAATGAGGTTTCTTTGTTTTAAACAAATACAATGCTGCAAGGCAGTGGGAGAATTCCTAGGCAGCCATCTTATTTTATCTGGGTGTGAAATGAAAAATCTCTCTCTCTTTTTGTTTTTTTTTTTGTAAGCTCAAAAAACCCAGGGTGAGTGGGAACAAAATGAATACACAAGCAGACTTTAAACACCACTTTGAAAATCCAGGGCAGGTTTTGTTGGCTAAACCACAGCACATCTCAGAGGCTTCAGTGAAAAAGTTGGCACAAGTTCTTGATGTTTCCGTAAAACGTCATGGGTAGTCACCAAACTGTCATGCCAAAGAAGGTGGTCGAGCCCAAAGCCCAGAAGCCAAACAGAGGCCATTCATTCCTGGGACTTGGGGTACACCTACCTGTGCCTCTTCAGTGGAAATGGGACACGAGTGGGTGAGCATGTCAGGGAGAATGGACAAAGTAAGAACAGCCTGGCATCTCCCTCAACCTGAGGCCAACTGTGCCACTGCCTTGCTGGTGGGTACTTAGGCCCTGAGCCACCAACACAGATCGACTTACGTCCGTAGTCTGATATCTCATTTTCCTGGAATATCTTGTAACTCCCTCTGGGGTGATGAAAGTCTGGGTGTATGGCATTCTTTTATCTTTTGGTATTAACATTATTATTTTGTTAGCAGTGTAGCATGGTGTGGAGGCTATTTAAACCCCCAGCCCCCAAAAAACTTGTCAGCTCTGAAAAGAAGTGCTTTGGCATAAAGTGAAAGTTTTTAAACTTGTATTTTCCAGGTGAACCTCTCTGTTAAATATATATATATATATGTATGTATATATAAATATATATATATATGAAATGAATACATATATACACAAAAAACTAATCCACGTGGAATGCTTCTAAGTGAATACGATCGTTTACTAGACTTCTTATTCCATCTTATGGCATTTTATAATAAAATATCAGGAAGCTCATAAAGAGGACTTTTTTAAGGTCCATAATCTTTCTAACCGTAACAAAAGGGCGGTAAATATATCATACAAAAGTGCGATGGAAAAAATGTGCTAAAGTATTTCCATAAATCAAATGTAGCACTTTGGCAATGACTCTAAAGCATTAAATTTAGTAAATTAGAACCAGATGATTTTAAAATAGAAACTTACATAACTTTACGGTGTGATTTTTTTTTTCTACCCAAGTTTATCTTCATGAAGTCCCCTTGGCTGGCATCTTTATAGGTATTTAAGAAGTGAGGGCCACATCTGGGTGTCATTCATCTCTGTAACTCCCAGGGTGCCTAGCATTCTATTGGGCAATTAGTAAGAATTGGCAGACAGATGAATGAAATCTCAGCAGCAATTAACAAGTACAAGTTAATTGGCAAGGAAATGTAATATAAATATTTATACGGATCTACAGGTAGACAAAACACTGCTACCCCACATTAATAGACAAAACACTGCTACCTCACATTAATAGTAAAAGTATGTCTTGCTTTCCTTTCATTGTTAAATATGTGTATTTAAATCAATGAATTTAAAACAAAAGGGTATATCTGCTTTGCATTTGAGTCACCGTGCTCCCAACTACCACCATGCTAGAATTTTCCTAGTGCGTAAGTCTCTGTTCTATTTCTGCTGTCACAGGAGCCACAGAAAATGCCCCTTTCTGTCATTTCTCCCTCTCCTCTCATACACAATTTTACAATGTCGCTGGTACCTTAAGGACAACCAGGAAGTTCAGTCCAATATGTCAACTGAACAGATCCTACATGCGGTGCTACAGGGGGTATAAATTAATAAAGCATGGTCTTTGCCCCTTAGCAGAATACTTCCTGGCAGAGGGTTAGTCAGGACACTGTAGTTGCAAGTGAAAGAAGCTCAACTCCAACCAGGTTAGTCAAAAAGGCAAGTTTCTTGCCTTATGAATTGGGTTGTCTAAGAGTAGACTTCAGGCATTGCTGGATCCATGAAGGCACAGACAAGATTAGATTTCTCTCCGTTCCTCCACTCCAAACAGCTTTGCTTCTTTTTGCATGTAGACTCATTCTTTCTTGCTATAGACATGCTCTACAATGAGGAAAAGATGTTCATTGTCAGCTACTATGTGTAGTTTATGATCCAAAGAAAAAAGTTCCTCTGTCTCCCAAGCTTCATTTAAAAAATCTCAAAGGTCTCAGATTGACTCTCTCTGAGTTACATGCCGATTTCTTGGTTCCATCGCTGTTCACAAGGGGATACATTCTTGTCCTGTTTGGAATGACAGATGAGACCTGACTGGTGGTTGGGGATCTCCATTAGTAGATAAATGGAAAGTAGGATATTTGTGCCATAAATATTGAGGGTATAGAATTGACATGGCTGCTTAGATATGGGAAGTAGGAGGAAAAGACACACAAAACAATCTAAACTTGATTCTAGATAACTGGGTCAATGATAGCATCATCAATAGAAATAGAATAGTTAGAAACAGATACTTTTTTATTGAGAAGTTTATATGTGTGTTATCCAGGGTTCTCCAGAGAAACAGAAAAATAGGCCATTAGGGCGTTTGTGCGTGTGTGTGTGTGTGTGTGTGTGTGTGTGTGTGTGTGTGTGAGAGAGAGAGAGAGAGAGAGAGAGAGAGAGAGAGAGAGAGAGAGAGAGAGAGACAGATTTTAAGGAATTGGCTCACATGACAGTGGAAGCCAAAAAGTCCAAAATCTGCAGGGCAGGCTGGTGGGCTAGAAACCTAGGGAAGAGGTGATGTTGAAGCTCAAGTCCAAAGGCCGTGCGGAACAGAATTTCTTCTTCCTAGGTGGACATCAGTCATTTTTCTCTTAAAGTCTTCAACTGATTAGATGAGGCTCATCCACATGATGGAGGGTAATCTGCTCTACTCAAAGTTTACTGATTTAAATGTTCTCAGACAAAAAATATATATTCACAGTGGCACACTAGTATACTAGCATTTGACCAAATAGTTGGGTATAGTGGCTTAGCAGAGTTGACCTATAAAATAAACCATCACCATATGTGAATAAGGAGTTTATGAATAGCCTCTAGACTATTTTGGTGCAGTAGAAACTGAGAGTTTGAAAATCAAAACACAGGTCAGGAGATGAGATGGCCATTCAGACAGAAATGAGCGTAGGGGAGGCTGGTTGGCTCAGTGGTTGGAGCGCAGTGCTCATAACACCCAGGTCGCTGGTTCAATTCCCACATGGGCCAGTGAGAAACAATGGCTTGAACTTGGAGCTGAGCCACTGGTGAGTGGGCGGCCGGTTTGTTCAGTGGTTAGAGTGCAGTGTTCATAATACCAAGGTCACTGGTTTGATGCCCACATGGGCCAGTGAGCTGTGCCCTCCACAACTAGATTGAAGACAACGACTTGACATGGAGCTGATGGGTCATGGAAAAACACACTGTTCCCCAATTTAAGAAAGAAAGGAAGGAAGGAAGGAAGGAAGGAAGGAAGGAAGGAAGGAAGGAAGGAAGGAAGGAAGGAAGGAAGGAAAGAGAGAGAGAAAGAAAGAAATGAGCGTAGAAGTCATTAGAGAGAATAAGATAGATAATGGAGAAAAATACAGAAGGAAAGGGCTGCAGATGGAACGTTGGGGAAAGCCTGCCTGAAAAGAAGACTGAGAAATATTGGTGAGAGAAGTAGAAGAGGAGAAGACCTGGCTGCTGTGGGAGCCGAAGGAGGAGCCCAATTCGAGACAGGTGGTGGAGGAGAATGTCAGGAGCCAGGGGGCGTGAAGGATGGAGGAGAACCCCCACTGCTTCTGCACTGGAGGGCGAGGTTTTGAAGTTGTGCTCCCCAAAAAGGGACCTGCAGCCCGGCACCAGGCCACACCCTGCACTGGCCACCATGAGAGCAAAACAGAGAGTGACAGCAATTAGGCAAGGCTCGTTTTCTATAAGTTGAACTCAATAATAATAACACACAAGGGTTGTATTTCTCATTTTGTATTCCATTTTCTAGTTAATTTTAAGTACAGGTATCCCGTGCTTTTTGAAAGTTTGTATGCTGCCACTTTGCAGCATGCAAAGCACCTGCTTTAACACCTGTTTTCCCTAACCAAAAGGAATCTGAAGAGCTTTTTGCTTTTATGCATAAAGAGAAAAGGCAAAAATAGCATTCAGAGTGTGTTTTGGCGGAGCTGTTACAGAGGCAGTGTGCACCGTGATCAGCGAGAGTGGCATTGCCCCGCTCCTTCCCTGGGGAACACACTCAGAGCTTTGAATTGTGTCTGCAGGCATCTGGGCTTTATCTCCATTTATTTTGTGCATCCATTAGAAAGACGTGTCCTAAGGTAATTGTTTCTTCACTTTATGCCATTTCAGTTACCAAAGGTTTCACAGGAATACTCTGCTGTTGGATAGTGGGGAAAACCTGTGTTTTATAACACTGCTGCTTCGTGATACATGAGGGAGGGAAAACACTGGTACTTCACAGTGGAGAAATTGAGAATGGCTGGCAGGCATGGTGGTCCATGGAGTGGATGGCAGTGGCAGAGCCGAGATCTGAGTGGGAGGCCAGGATTCTGTTCGGCCTCTGGTTGTGTCAAGTGAAGAGAGAAGGTTTGGTTTCATGTTGAGGGAAAGAGAGGTGGCAAAGGAAAGGTCGGGAAGGACTCCAGAGTACATCGGTGGGCCATGTTCACTCAGATGCAGTTAGAAAGTATAAAATCTAGAGTTCTTTCATAACTCATTTGGTAGCAAAGCCTGACCTGATGTGGCAGAAGGTGATGCACCTTCTTCACTTACCCGGCTTGGTACAACTATTGGTATATCCAACTGCCCAAATCTGAGTGAGTTCACGTATAAGACGCTGGCTCGGGTCCCACTGGGAGTTGTGTAGTGTGTGATTTGGATGCTAAATCTGTTTCTAAAATCTGAAATATTCTGAATTCCACAACTCGTCTGGCCTCCAGGTTTTTGAACAAGGAACTGTGGATCTGTATCTAGGATAAGGCAGACTTGAATACTTGTAGAGAACAGGATGGGAAAGATTAGGGGTGCAAATGCGAGAAGGGAGAGTGGGGGAGCTGAGCCCCAGAGTGGGCCTGGGAGGGGAGAATAAAAGCCAAAGAGCTGTCTGCGTGAGAAGGAAAATTTTTTTTTTCCTCCCTGGTGCTCAGAAATGCACAGGAGATGGCTTTTGGGGATATAAAGCGATTTTTAGATGGCCAAACGGAACACTGGGGAATGTGTGGCCCCTATCTTCTAAGAGCAGGAAGGGCACAAGCCTTGCTTCTTCTTCTAACTCCCCAACCCTTCCGAAGACCAGAAGTCCCCAAGGGCTGGTTAGAACATGAGTCATGAGAACTGCAAGCAATGAGTTTCAAGAAAACCCTTACAACACCTCTTTGTCTACACCCTCTAGTCTGAAATCATGGGGTGCCAGCACTTAAGCAAATTAAAGGAACTTCTACTTAACATCTGTAAACCTCAGTGGTGTGAGCGAGTGCGTCTTAAAGTCTGGTGCACGCTCATTAGCAGGGCTCCCCTTTGGTTTTTCTTATAAAGAAGGGAGCCGCTCTTTATTTCTCAATTTCAGTGGGCAGAAAGGAATGCACTGTCCACACTCCCCACGGCCAGTGAAGGGCGGACGCTGGTGTCTCCACCAGCACCAGGCTCCGGCCCACGCTGGAAAGACATTCCTCTAGCAGACAAAATAAGATCGCTGATAGCTGGAGCACTTTGTTTGCTTTCTAAAATGAATCAAACTCTTCAAAAGTGGAGTTTTACAGGGCCCGGTGTGTTGTGTCCCCATACCACATTCCTCTCATCCTGACACCCCCCCCACCCCCACCCCCCACCCCACCCCAGGCTCTGCATTACTCAGATTCCTTTTACTCGCTCCTCAGCGCCAGCTGGCGGCTGCCTGGGCTGGCCATACTGGCCACATGCCCTGGGACAGGGCCTGCTGGACACTCACTGGCCTCAGCTGATGAGAGCAGTAAGGGACAAGAGGCAGGCTTTCTTGGAGAATTGGGTCAGCTAGGCTTGTTTAGGGCCCCAGGAGGGAAAATCTATCTTCAAACCCCAAAGAAATGGTTTACCCAGTGCCTCCAGGAAAGTGGTATTTTGGTGTTTAAAACATCCACCCCTATGTTACCCCATTCTTTCCCACCCCACCTCCACCCTAGAGTACAGGATACTCTATGTGGAGGGTGGCTTTTAGTGGCCAATGTATCTGGAGAATGGTAAAGCTCAGTAGTAGGTTGGAAACAGAACATCCAGCACCATCCAGGAACGTAGGGCACACAGTCCATAAGCTTCTCAGCTTACTCCACATAGACGGTACCAAAATGGAGAGTAGGGAGGGGTAGGGGAGGCTGTAAAGTTCTACAGCATATTAGGTCATGTTATTATGTCACAGCACATATACAGTGATAATATGTATGCCAGGAGGGGTCAGGAAGACATTTCAAATTTAAAAATATATGAAAGAACAAAAGTTAGCAAGAAGGAAGCATGCTGCCTCTGTCCTTTCTCATTTAATACATATTATGTAGCACTATTATTGTGTAGGGCAGTGTCTTCAGAAAGAGTACAAGGCCGTTCTCCATCTCGTCATGGAATTCCTGTTTATTTGGTCCTGGCAGATCACCTTGACCTTTGCAAAACTCCGCAGTCTAAAGTTTCTACCAGCAGAAGAGATTTCTACGGCAGTTTCATATAACAAATTGTTTATTTGGACAAACTAAAGCATGCAATAACAGAACACCTCATGGCTAGAGAAAATAGGAGAGAGCCTTTGCCAGGCAGTCTGCATAAGTTTACTATTAAACTCCTTTTGTTCCACTAAACTTCATTCCTTGGCCCAGCTGGATACATGTAAATAGTAGAAATTTAAACCTTTGCACATTTCTGAAGATAAATAAACCCAAGCCTTTATTATGTGTTTCTAATTTTTCATATAATTTCACCCATAAATGAACTCCCCCAAATCCTTCATATAAAGAAAATGCTAAAATGGCGCCTCAAAATTGCTTGTCACATTTCACCAGAGTTGAGTGAATTGACTTAACATATAATTTATTCTGTTATGTTGTTTAGTTCTTTGGGGGAAAATGTAGTAATTAAGTATTCCAAAGTTACAATAACACTATTATATATACATAACATCAAAAACTTCACATTTACACAGTTTTTCAAAAATCACGTCAAGGTATTGCCCACAATCTCTCCATTTACAGGAAGCTGTTAGGATCTTAGTAGCATGTTCGTGACACCGTATTATGTGCCTTCTTTCATGGTTAATCAAGGACTGAGGACACTCAATTTTAGTACTTCACGCTCAGGAAGATTAAAAGCCACCTCAAAGAGTGTGAGATGGAAGAAGGCAATGGGAAAAGGAATTGGGGAAGGAGCGTGGTGGGTTTTTTAAAGGACAGTAACACACTCATAAAGTATAACCGTGACACACTTATAAAGTTGGCTGAGTAAAAAGAGGCCGTGAGACCTTGTAAATTCTTCACAGTGTGAAAATCCACCATGTCATGCAGGAAACAAAAATCTAGAGGATCATTTCTAATCTCTGCTGTTTAGAGCCATACCCCACCCCACCCCAGGTGGCTCATCATTGAGTGAAAATAAGAAATCAGTCAGGAAGGAACCAAATTAGATATAATTCAAGAATCATGAGTCGATAAGCCTTTTTAGTAGACACCACCCTCCATCTGGAGCAACAAATATTTTAAAACAATGCCTTTAACCACTCTTTCAGAAAACAGAGTTTATTCATAGGACGTTGTTACACTATTGTTAAAAGTGGGGACGGGAGGGTTGGGGTTGGGTGGCCTTCATGAGGTCTGTTGTCCCAAAATATTAGTGGACGGAAAATGAATGAAAGCTTCATTCCACAGCACATGCAGAAGCAAGCATTAGAGGTTGTTCTTGGAGCTTGCCTCTAATAATAGATTTTCATTCATTCCAAGATCTTGACCAGCTCAACAGATAAAAGAGAGCTGGTTATTGCCTAGAGTGAGAGGTGTTCTTTCCCCTGCCTGCTGAAAGTGACATGTGTTCCATTTTGACATCAATGAAGTTTGAGTGCATGGACAAGACATAGGGCTTTGAGAAGACAGAAGATGAGATTCAGTTACCCACATAGGTGCAGAGGGGGATACAACTGAAGAAAAGATAGGACCCCCTTCTGCAAGTTACTTAAGATCTCATTGTGGAGAAGAAGCTCTCACAGATGAAACAGTGCAAGGTAATACCTAAGCACTAAATGATACGCTACACACATAAAACTGTATACAGACTCAGGATCTTTTCTAACATGTAGATTACAAGGCCTCACACCAGGCCTACTGAATCCAACTTAAAGGGGAAAAGTCCCAGCATTCCCAGTTGTTATTTTAAGGGAGGTCAGATTTGGGAAGCATTATGACCATAGGTGATGAGAGACACAGAGGGTGGTAGGAGGAATATCAACAGAGAGATTTTCTAGGAAAGGTTTAACGAAGGAGATGGAGTTTAACCTGGGGGAACGATGGGATATAAGTAAGAATGACGAAAGGAGGGCAGGCAAGAGGCACTACATATAGACTGGAAAGTACAAGTGAGCAAGAGGGGTGTGTGTGCGTGTGTGCGTGCGTGTGTGTGTGTGTGTGTGTGTATTTGTATGCTCTAATCACAACTTGGGAACAATATCTGTTCCTCAGTTAGGCTTAGTCCCACTAGGGTGGAGACGTTACCTTATTGAACTGACAAATGGCGACTCAGACAACGAAGGTCCCCACAGGAAACCCTGGGCAGTATAATAAAGCACAGACTCAGGAGCCAGAAAGCTGGCATTCACATAGCCGACCTGCCATTCACCTGCTGTAACTTTGTGCCAAGTGTAGAACCTCTGCCAGTCTCCATTTTGTTACATGTAAAACTGGAATATTACAACATACCTCATAGGATTGTTATAGTAAATGGATATTGAATGAAATAATGATTGTGAACATCTAGCAGGACCTTGCACCAGGGGGTTTCAATGAAGGCTGAATGAGCCAGGTGCCAATTGGGTTGAAGAAGAAAACTCTCAATGGCTCATCCTTTTGGGGGAGCTTCCTGGAGACTTGTAGAATTGAAAAGTTGCTGCCACAGATCATTTTTTGAAATAACTTTGTTATATGTAGACTTTTTTAAAAAAACTGGTATCAAATTAGAAATGGTAAAACATGGCCCTAGAATGGGTATTTCTAGATTGCTTCTCTGTGGATGTGGAAGGATCTATACTTTACTCAGAACTCAGGGATGGATAGATCTTACACTATTCTAGAGTGTGAGTTGGCAAACTTTGTCTGTGGAGGGCCAGATAATACGTTTTTTCAGCTTTGCAGTCTTTACTGCCTGTGATGCAACCCACACAAATCTACCGTTGCAGCTCAAAAGACAAGGTGTAAACAAATGGGCATGTGTGTTCCAATAAAACTTTATGTATAGACACTGAAATTTGAATTTCACACAATTTTCACATCTCATGAAATATTATTCATCTTTTGATTTTTGCCCCCAACCATTTAAAAATGTAAAAGCTATTCTTAGCCCATAAGGCATATTTTTAAAAGGTGCCCACAAGCCATAGTTTTCAGACTGACCTCTTCCAAGAACCTCAGCTGGCAACAGGGCTCAAGTTGGTTCTGAAAAGGTGCATCTTAGCTCCACTTCTAGTAAACGTAACCTGCACTCCTGCCCTCACACACAAGTTTTCCCCATTGCCTTCATGGGCACCAGGCAGAACCTCCAGATATCATTCTTTGAAGTTGCATTTATCATCTTATTCATTCAACAAGCATTTGAGCACCTATAAGGTATAAGCCTGCAGGGGACACAATGTTGACAAGATAGCACCCCATCCTCCTGGAGCTCACCTGGAAGCTGGGGAAACAGACATCCACAAATCATGATGATACAATGTAGAAGAGCCTGATAATAAGGCCATATTCCAAGCACAATGCTGGCATAGTAAAGTGAAGGAGGAATTAGTTCTAAAAGGCGAGGTGGGCAGGGTGGGGGTTGTTGACAAGAAAGCACAAAAGTCAGTTTTGGGGCTTGGTTGATAGCAGAGGCGTGAAGGGAGGATATCCTCGGCAGAGGGACCCATTTGTGCAAAGTCAGGACGGCACAAGCCTGCCTTGGATTTGGTGAGTCACTCCACATCCCATGTAGCTGGAATGTGGGGTGAGAGGATGGTGGGCAATGAGGCCAGAAAGGGAGGGTGGGCTCAGATTACAGTCCATGCCAAAGTGTGCAGATTTTGTTTTAAAGGTATTGAAGTGTCCCTAGAGGTTTTTAAACATAGTAGTAATGTAATCAGCTCTGTACTCTAGAAATTAAACAGCTACTGAGATGTGGGAGCAGGGAGAGATGTCAGGCAGAGAAACTACAAAGAAAGACAAGATACAGAAGACTGACCTAAAGCACTGATTGTGTTCCTGACCCAAACGGGGGTGGGTGGGGAGCCCTGTGCATGGTGCCCACCCTCAGAGAAGCAACTCTTTCTTCTGTAGGACGGGCTCAACTAGATGACTGCCGAGGTCGCTTTCTGTCCTCACTTGCTCTGACTTTGCCCTTCATTCTTAGGCAGCAGCCACATGGGTTCTTCTCAAGTTGTGGATGGAACAATGAATGTCTTCCTTCGAACATCCTCTTGATTTTTTGCTGTCTTCATGCTAGTACCCAGTGGCAGCTGGAAAACCATTCAGATGGCATTTGATGCCATTTCCCTTGCGCCTGCCTGCATGAGAGAGCATCCGGAGAGACAGAGAGCCCTTGGCAGACAAGCAGGCAAGTGGCAAGGCCATCAGTAGGAAAGAATGCTGCGAGGCAGAGGATAGGGAGGAAGCCCTTATTAGCCCATGACAGTACAAAGGTGATTCCATAAATCATTCAACAGCATTTATACAGCCCAGTTAAAACAGTATTTTTACATTCCTATTCGCAGGTATAGATGGGGAGACAGCTGTTTATGCGTTGTGAGAATTTGTATTTCCCCAAAGGTTTTTGAAGGAAAAATTCTAGATGACACCAGTAAAGTAATAACTACCTGAATTCAATAAACTGCATTAAGACCCAGAGCTCAATAGCCTGATGTCCTTGAGTGATTAAACAAAAGATGAAAACAAAGAGAAATAGATCACATTATTCCATGTTCAAAACGCACTAGTGACTTCCTGTCTCACTCAAGAGAAAATCCAAGCTGCTACCATCTACCTCTCTGAACTTGCCCTCTCCATCCCTCCCCTGGGTGCCCGCTGTGGGGCACCTGCACTGCTTGCTGTTCTTAAACTCACCAAGCTCATTCCTCCTCAAGCCCTATCCATCAGTCACTTCCTCTGTCTAGAATGTTCTCTCCCCCACTCTTTGAGTGGATCCCTCACGTTATTCGGATTTCTGCTTCAATATTATCTCCTTAGAGGGACTTACCTGACCAGTCGCTCTCAAATAAGTCAATCCGGGTCTCTTCCTCCAGTAATTTTCCCTGCTTAACTTTTCTTCATGGCATTCATTACTCCAGGATTGTACTATACATTCATTGAATTATCGTCCTCCACTCCCACTAGACTGAAAGCTACACGAGGGTAAGAACTTATCTGGGCTGCTGTTGTCTCCCCACCTAGAAGAGTACCTGGCACCTCGTAGGTGCTCAATTGATATTTGTTAAATTAGAAAGGATGAAATATAGATGAGGGGATTTCTTCCCCATTACCTGAATTCCTACCACAATTATCAATAACAATCGAATGGTGATGATAGTTCTAATTAATTAAATAATTAAATATTGATAGTATTTATATATTTAGTAATAGTGTTACATAATATAATAAAATAATATGTCATAAATTTAATATTAAAATAATAATTAACGATGAACAACTATTTATTAAGGTCTTTCTATGTGCCAAGTATTATTAACGTCTATCCACATTATCTCATTTACTCCTCATTCTAACCCTAGCAAGTAGGTATTAGTTTTGGTGGGGTTTTTTTTTTTTTCTATTTTGCACTTCAGGACACCAAAATTAGGAAGTTAAGATATTTGTTGAGATTCTAACACAGGTTTACCTGCCTCCAAAACCCTTGTGCTTTTCTTTAGATAACTTTATATAACTAACAATGACCCAAACCACCTTGAAATGAACTTTAGGTAGATTTTAAGTGCCTTACAGGACAGAAACAGGAAAGCAGAAGGGCCACTGGTGTGAATTAAGCTTTCTAAGTAGAGAATGAAATGACAAAAAGCCCTAACCCATGCTTTGGGAAACTGAAAGCATTAAAATGGGGTGAGATAGTGTTCACTATTGAATAGTACTCATCAAACAAAACAGAAGGAGGATTCAGCTTTACTGCTTAGGAAGCCAAAGGAATGTTATCTCGATCTCCTAGAGGCCACAATACTCATCTTACAGATGGAAAGGCCTTTGACTAACCCAGGCAGACACCAAAACCAATTTCCTGCAACCCAACGACTGTTAGGAAGAGCCTTGCAGTGCAATATGCTACATGCTTAATTTGTGTTCAGAAAGACCTTGCAGAATCACTCAGGCTCATTTTCACTCTAAGGCTAAATGAGGAAAAGCAAGGCCTAGCGGATACCAGAACCGGTGTGTCAACCTCATTATGACCGCCTGAGGGTCATGTCCAGGGAATGGGAGCCACAGTAAACTGTGAGCTGAACTGGGAGCTTTGGATCTGGAAACCACTTTTGTAGGGGAGCTGTTCTCTTGTTCTTTTTGCTAAAATCATAAAAGTAGTTTTAATCCACTGAGAATGGGGACGGGGTCAAATCAACCTGATTCTGGTCCAACTTGGTCAGGAAAAAAATCGGGGCTGAGTTTTCCATCCAAGTCGTTCAGTCTAGCTGGAGTCCATCCTACTCAGGGACAGCTATTGTCTGTACTCACCACGCCTGAATCCTGAGGCTCAGTGAAAAAGGAATTTTCCCCTCACCTATCTATGCTTCAGAAAAGTTTCTGGAGCTGACCATTTCTGTCCTCTCCTGGGTGATCTCTTTCTCTTCAGAAATCATGAAGCTGAACCGAATGTTCTGTGCTTCACTGAAGAGAGACTGGACTTTTTAACCAAGCTCATCAAAGAGTAGGCATTTCTTTTTTTGTTGTTCCCTGGATAATAAGTGTTGATGGGTTAATGGGCCATCTTCAGGAGAGAGCTCAGAAGGAAAAACTGCAGTGTTGAAAGCTGGAGCTAGAAACACCAGCCATCAAAGAACACAGTACTTCGTGGACAGTGATGATGTATAGGGCGTCCACTGTCCAGCCCCATCTGAGGGGTCACATCTAACTAACCATTATCCTCCGCAAAGCCAGAGAAGGTCGCTTAATGTGGCTGGCACTCAATTCTAGGAGGCCCATGTGAGAAACTGGCTAGGGAAACCCTGGTGTCTGGGCTAGGGAGTTCCTTTTCACTGAGGGAGAATTGTATTCTGGCTCCTTGCAGACTGACATTGCAAGTACTTTGAACACTGAAAAGAACAAAAAAAGCAAACAGCCACAAAAAAGGGGAGGGAGGGAGGAGAGAAGGAGAGAGAGAGAGATATCAGCAGGGGTAGTTAGTAAAAAGGGGCCCGGAGACAGAAAACCTTTTGTTCCCCAGAGTTCGTTTCATGTAGAGATTGTGAGGTGAATGGCTTTGAAATAAAATGGATTTATGAAGGAGTTGCTAGGTCACAGGAAGCAGGACTGTCAGACTGCTTTGTGAATTCGATTTCTTTAAAACTTAAGTTAATCTTAAAAAGAATTTATCTCCTTTTCCTGGGTGTTTTGTTTTAAGGGGGGGATGGAGTAAGGTTGGGAACGGTTCCCCACTTTGTTTTATTTTCCACTTTTTCTGATAATGTAAAAAGAAATGATCACATTACAAGTTCTTTGTCAGTTTTCAGAAGTTAAGTGGGCGGGACATCGTAGTACCTTGGCCCACTAGCCAATGGCGGGGAAGTATGCAAATATAGTCCGTGATGGGCCCGCCTCAATCAAAACAGTGAGCTCAGAGGCTTTGCAGCACAACTGTGTGGGAGCTCAAGGCTGGAACTGACAAGCCAGCCCAGCCCCGGACCGACCGTTCTCACTTTCATTTAGCACTACACTCGATGGAGGGGCAGATACGCCAGCGCTCAATGCAGTCTAACTAGTGTAGGAAAACGGCTCAATTCACCGCTGCCAAGATGAAGTATAAGGTAAGAGAGTGCCTTTTATATACGATTTGAGAGAGAGACAGAGACAGAGAGAGACAGAGAGAGAGACAGAGAGACAGAGAGAGAGAGTTTCACACTGTGACAACTCCTCTGCCGGGATCCCTCGTGTGCCCCAAAGAGTTCTGAGATGGGTCTCAGTCAGGTTGGCATACAAGCAAGCAAGCAGTGACCCAGTCTCTAAGACCCACTCTGGGAGTTCACAGCACGCCCAGGTCCATCTCCTCTGAAAGTTTTGGGGAATTAGTCTTAGAGCCAGTGTGTAGCGACCGCAGATCAGAGTGTCTAACTTAAAGCGGAGCACGCATTTTTTCAAATCTCGGAGGCTCCAGAGGCCTGGCCTCCACCGTCTATCGGAACTGGGGAGCTGTAATGAGAGAGGAATCAGAACTGCTGAGTTTCTCAGACTGGCTCTTAAAACAGTTTTCAGCCTTTGCTTTAAGCATTTGGTCTGGGAAGCAGTTTGTATTATACTTTTGGTGGGAGCAATTAAAAGTCCCAGGTACTATTATACACAGCCGATGATGGAGAATTTTGATATCCTTAAATGATGTTGGTTGTAAGAAGAAATGAGTGTTTGCCGTTTCGTAAAAATGCTTTTATTGGCGTTTGAATGGACTTGGGGTCTGAAGCTTACTGAGTGCCGGAACACTTTGACAGCATTATTTTCCCATGCGTTTTGCACCGTTGTTTGTGTGTGTATTCTTGGCAAAAGCATTATAACTTGCTCAGCATATCCCATTTTAAGTCGCCCCCATTGAGGAGGCAGGCAGCTTCCAGGGACACTGTACAGAAGCAGATTGTAATGAATTGGGTGTGAATTCATCCCCTCTGGAGGATGAACACTGCTATTCTAGAATAGACAGGAGTCCTAGTGATTTTAAACAAAAGTGCTATTATTAAAATGCATTTTGGCAAGGTGGCTATACTTTTGGATTGACAGTTAGTATTACCTGTCTGACCTTCGGGATTGTGCTAACTGGGAGTTACTTTGCTTTCTCTCTGAATTATCTAGCTTCTGACCCATCCTTTTTTAATGTGATGTTGTAAATACTTGATTATGGCTAATAGCCACTGGCTAACCTCAGGGATAAATCTTTTTGTTCAAGAGTGATAAATCTTACTCAAAGCTCTAAATCTATGTTGAAAGTCTTTATTTATAAAGTATGAGTTATAGTTCTTGGAAAGGGTACAACTATCTGAAGACACAGGTATCAGCTATCACTCTACTATCAGCTTTCCATTATCTGTCTCAGTAGGAAAGATCAGAGGATTGGGTAATCTTCAAGATTCTTAATATTTGACTTAAAGATGCAACCAGAAACAAATCATTCTATCTGGCAGGAAAGTTCTCTGTCTTGAAGTAGTTCACCCTGTATTTCCACAGTTTCCTAATTTAGAGCAGTGATGGGACCAGTTAATACTTAGCCTGCAGTGAGTCTTTTCCCCTCTGCTCCCTAATGCTGACTTGCAGAAAAAAGAAAAAAAATATGTTCATGCATTTATTATTGGAAAGTACAAATGGCTGAAATTAACATTGAATGTTGTAATCTAGAAAGTAATAAAAGTGACAGCGTAAAGTCACTTTTATTCAGTGACCTCAGCATGTTTCGTTTTACTCTTATGGAAAGAAAACATCATGGCAACAGATGATGTAAATTGTGACTGGCATTCATGGAGAAAACCTGCTTCTCTGCTGGGTCTTACCAGTGAGGTAAAACCCTGCCAAGTGAGGTAAATACATGGTTTTATTAGCCTGTGGGCACCTTTGCTAGCAAAAATACTGACTTCTTTGACTGACCAAGTGACAGATTGACACCTTGTGGTGACTACAAAACAAACCAATAGCTGAAGCAATCTACTTTCTCTTTCTTACAAAGCATATTTTCTCTCTTGTTAGTAATGGACAACTTTATTTAAGGAGAGCGTTTTGTAAATTTAAGTAGAGATGACACAAAGGTAGAGTGATAAATAGCATTTCTTAAGACTCCCTGTGACAATACAGGATTGTCATGTTTAATTCTCCCAATAACTCTATGAGGTGGGTATGACTATATTCATGATCAAATGTGTAAATTATGGCACAGAGAAGCTAAGTAATTTACCCAAAGCCACGTAGCTGAAAATTGGTGGAGCTGGGATTTGAACCAAGGCTATCTGGTTGCAGAAATTGTGACTTTCAACCACTAGTAAAGAAAAAGAAAGAACCATCTGTGACCTCCCTAAGTGTCCTGTGTGGCTTATTTTCTTCACCCGGGAAATTTAAGTCTCTATATCATCCCAAGCATTCCTGCAGGATAGAGTCTTTTTTGGATTTGTTTTTTTGTTGTTTCTTTTTCAGTCAGTAACTACAAAGCAAAGTGAAATGCGTGTTTTGCAGTTGTTTAATTTGAGCCACTTAGGTAGTAAAAGCAGATAATTATTAGATTGTAAAATCCTGGAGTCAGGAATTATTTTTTAAACACTGTGTTGTGCTATACACTATAAATTAGCACAGTCAGACTTAATAATGTTCACTGAGAGATTTATAATCCAGCCACTATAAGGTTTTTTAAACCAGATTATCTGGTTTGACTACTTCAGGAATCATAACTGAAGAACAACCGAACCTCCATTCATTTTATACTTAAACACAGCTCCAGGTCAGTCAACTATGTATTTGCAATAATCTTGAGAACTGTGGAATGTAAGCTATTACTTTGGTAAACTTTTTTGGTTAGCACCTATCTAGTCTATTTTTATTTCATTGTATTTTTTTAAATTTGTTCATGGGAAGGCTGCAGTCAATCTCATATGTACTTAATATTCCATTTCTCTTAAAACGATTCAGTCTGAGCTTCTGTGATAGTAAAGTATGGGGGCTTCATTTGTTAATAGTTTTCCACAAGCTCCTCTGAATATACAGAGTACGTTCTGAAATGTGGGGAAGGGCCTGTGGCTTGTTCAGAGAAGGCTCCCCGTCTGAGGGTCTGGAGGCGACTGCGGCTGCTCTGTACTAGGAGAGTGATTGAAGGGCCAGTGCACAGCTGTGTTTGAGCAGAGGCCGAAGACCCCGCCCACTTTCCGCAGGCTGCAGAGCCTGGTCGGTGCGCTGCAGGCGCTGCCTGTCTCATCTCTAATGGCTGAGCAGCTTCTGTGGCTTTGCCAAATTTTTGAACCCTATGTGCCTCCATTAAAATTCTAAATTATTTGTCTCATCTACCGTTCAACAAATTCGTTCTTAAATGCTTGGACTGAAGAAAAATTACAGATGGCACTTATCATACAAATCAGAAAACTACATTCTGAAATTCAGATTTTTGTGTTCTGGTTGAATATGGGTGAGATAGGTGGGAGACACAAGAAAGTGTTTACTATTAAAAGCTTTTGAGGAGACTTTGAAAATATTTTTATTTTCTCAAACTAGCTTGAAAAAAAAAATCCTTGAGGGTCTTTGATTTATGGTCTTTTACGACCGAAATGATTCCCAGTTCTTTCCTTGCTTTGACATTTTGGTTTTAAATTCCTTATTCTCTTCTAGATGATTTGTTGTACTCAATCCAAATTAGAACTCCTGCTCCCCCTTATAAATCTTATGTGAGATCTATAAATTTACAAGCACCAAAAGATGCTTTGAAAAAAATCTTAATGATTTGTTTATATATCATTTATTAATTGATCGAAACCATTTTTAGAGCTAAGTGACTTAACCTACACAGAGATGAAAGTCTTTGTAGAGCTGAAGGTGTTCTGGTCACACCAAATTTAGCATGTTGCACAGTGTGGAACATACCAAGGCTGGCTTGGCATCCTTTCCTTGCCGTAATATACTTCAGTCCTCTTCTCAGAATTCAGCACTGGCTTCCTGTCTGCACCCTCTCAAGACTTCTAAAACCAACTTCCTTTCTTCTTTTCAAGCCCCTTTGCAAATTCCCCCTCTTTTTTTGTGCCCTTATGACCTCATTGTCTCTCACTGTTTTTCATTCAAGCACTCCGATGCTTCTCTAATTCCAGACTTCTGTAGGGCTTACCTCCCCCATGCACACAGACATAACACCCTCAAAGCACACCCTGTACCTCCAACTCTCTCCTCTCTTTTGACTCTGCTGTGAGAAATCTTGGTCTCATGCTGCTCCCCATTCATTTGCCCCTGTCTCTTTGCGCCTACGTGACCTGGTTAGTCTGTCACTTACCACAGGTCAAGTCTCCTCAACCATCCACTTCATGAAGCAATCAAAAGCCCAAACCTTTGTACCTTGACTGTCCTATAATCCCTACAATAGGCTTTTTCAGCTCTGCCATACTCTTTTAGCACTACTTATTAACTCCTGTCAATCAAGTCACTATCTATATAATACCTGTAACTTACATAGGTTGCCCACTGGGGCTTTCCAGTTTTAAGCAAGCACCATTGAATACAAGAAATAAAGAAATTAAGTATGGGCTGTATTTGTATGTAGAAGCAAATTGATAGGCAAGTCATTGAATAAAACACATGGTCTAAGATCTGTTACTGCCTTGAGGTGGCAGGGTCTTAGTCTTGTATATTCTTATAGTAGAGACAAGATATGGTGTAGACTTTAGGGAAAGACATTATTATTTCTTGTGATTTAATGTTCTATAACCTTGGGCAAGTTAAGTTCTCTGAGTCTCAATTTTCTTATCTGAAAATAGGGATAATAACTGCTTGTTCTAAGGCCTAAGCAAGATAACATAGGAATGTAAAGAACTTTCCATGGCTCCTGGAATATAGTAAGTAGTCAGTGCCAGTTGGTTCCAGCTCTCCTTGTACAATAGGTGCTCAATTAGTGTTGAAAGGATAGTGTGGACTCAAGACTTGGTGACAGGATTATGTCAAAATCCCAGTTACTAGGTTAAGATGGTTAAATAGTGTTCAGTATTCCATGGGCCCGGATATGTATTGTAGAAATGCAAATGCCACACATAGGGAATTACCAGCACACCTATGTGCCCACTTGCTAATATATTAATAACTTGGTACCTTCACTACTATTAATCAGATTTGACATTACTGAAATTACAGGACCTTGCTCAAGGTAAGTACTGAACAAATATTGAGTTGAATGTTGAGTTACATGAAATATTTACAAAATAGCCATTAGAGTCTTAATGCTTTTTGGCATAGTAGAAAGAACATGGGTTTTGTTTCAAATCCCACTTAGGTTACTTTCTAACAGTACAGTGGGCAAGCTACTTCATTTTTTCATTTATTAAAGTAGGATTTATAAAATACCTGTCTTATCAGATAGTTGTAAGGATATAAGATATGAAAATCATCAGCTTCTAGCACATAGTAGGCATATAAAAAGCAGCTATTACATGACACATTATAAGATATATATAATATATACACAGATATATAGATTGATATACAAGCATTGTATAGATAAACATTTAAGAAGAAACATTCACTAGAATTGTTTCCCCAAAGCAAATATATTCATAAAGAAAAGAAAAAGTCATCAATTTATAAAATCAAAGGTGAAATACAAAGGTAGTAAGTTGTGGAGTACAGAGTTCAGTGTAAACTGTATCCCTTATCCTAGCACAGTCCGTTAGAGTGACGTAGATGTAAAGTAAGAGGTCTTGGTTATCTATTTTTAGATCACTTTAGGGTCAGAAAGAAACCTAGACAAATTGGTTTGAAATGCCAGCCACTAGGACCGTGGCATTACTCTGCAGTAACATATAGACTTAATTATCAAGCCGCCTTGCCAAGATAAACAAAACAGGGCCACTGGGAAGAAATACTATATTTCCAACTTAAAACACCAGAGAGTAGCTGCCGGTTTCCTAGGCAATGGATGATTACAAAGACTATGAGCATGGAAAGGAGACCCCCCCTCCCCCCAAAAAAGACCTGTTTATGCTTCGTCCACAATACCCCCTCCATCTATACTTCGTCCACAATACCCACTCCGTCTTATTTACTTTGAACATTCCAGTCATCTCCCTGCGGTAATTCTTACTGGTTAATGAGGACTCTGCAGCCCCGGGAACATGACAGCCTAGCTGCAAAAGACTGTCTTCCTAAGGAATCTTCATTTCAAGATAAATGGCCTTGTTGGTGACCTTTACCACCCTCCATGGAAAGAGTGATTATTTTAGACCACAGTTTTAGTAGTCAATGTAATTTAGGTGAATTGAGGCCTATGCTTTAAGGAAGATAGAATAGGCACTCCAGAAAATGTGAGTAGTGATAGCGTGTGTCAGTGACTTTGCATAGTTAAGGTAGGAAGTGGGCAGCGAGATATTAAAATTGCCAGTGGAATGTTTTCAATATATGTCTGGGCCCCACCATGGACTACTAAATGCCAGTTCTTCTTTAAAAAGAGCACATCCCTTTCCCCGCACCCTCATCTCCAACCATTAATGGTGCTAAATAATGTTGAAGTAGGTGGTTCAAGGCCCTTATCCAAAGGCCGGGTCCATCGATTTGGAGGTGTCTTATTTCTTTGTTAATCTTGATGTGTATGCTGCAAATGAGAATTCCTCCTGAAATTTCTAGTATGTCATGGTAATAGTTACAAGATATTACCAAAAACATTCCTTATGTGCAATGTTGATGTTTATGCTTACCAGAAATAAATATTGAGCAACCGTGAATATGTATAAGTCAAGCATTGCACAAAAATGTTTGATAGCTCCTTTGGAATTCAAGTTTGATTCCTTCCTTTACGCTTTGTGAGTGTGTGGCGGGGGTCAGAGGGTTATTTTGAAGCTCCATAGAAAGTTGCCCCAAAAGTCATATAAGGTTAAGATCTGAACCAGATCTTTCTATTTATTAAAGCAATCTGTATTTAGACAGGATAATGTGCCATCAATATTTTTCCTGATTTTTTTTTATTTATGTGGAAACCCTGTGCTATCTCTTATATGAATTAGCCTTAACCTCATTAATTTGTGGTAGTCAGTCAATTGCCCTTAATTTAGTACTTCACCCAGGAGATGTGGCTAACTTGTGTAGTCTTCTCTGTGCTTTACTGAAAGAATGAGCTGGGATACCCCATGCCTCCAGCCCTAACCCCCAATAACCATAATAAGCAAAGCCAGCACACTGGGAAGGCAGTAAAGTGGACTTCCAGACACTCCAGGCTTTAGTATACAACAGTGTATGTTAGTAATCTGTCAATGAGTTTTTTGGGTTTTGGGTGTGTGTGTGTGTGTGTGTGTGTGTGTGTGTGTACGTGTGCGTGTGTGTTACTAATTGTAGGATGACTTAGAGATTAGCAGGAAGTGGGTTAGTGGACCAGCAGGACTTCAGTACAGTGTGGGCACAGCAACATTTTGAAGTTCTCTTTTCCTTTGAGTGCTCCTCTGGGATAGAACGTCCATGTTGTTTTTTGATTCTCCAATCTTTTTCACTCAGACCTAAGTGTGATGAGCAACCCTTAGATCGGGGCACGGGGAGAGAACAATAGCAATACAGTTAGCCCAACAGCATTCTTTCTCTGAATAACCCCATTCACTGTGAAGCTAGAGTTCTAGACAGTCTCACAGAGGCCCAGATGACTTTGAAATATATCTCATTTCCCCATAAAGATCATCTTGTCATTTAGAGAACATGTCCGTTGACAGAATCAAAGACTCTTATTAGTACCTGACTTTTTTTCTCCCAAATCCTGACTTCACCCAAGGCACACTCATTAGCAACATACATACTTACATGCCTATCTTTTTTTAAGTTTAAAACATATGTAATTTCTGTACTTAAGGAAATATACCTATAGTTCACAAACCCCAAAATGGGACATATGGTCTGACAATGGGAGGGATATTTGAAACTGGGACTGTCTTGAAAAGTTAAGGAACACATGGTCACTGGATAGTTAGCCCATGAGCTGCTCCAGAGATCATTCAGTGGTGGAAGGCGGTATACCTTTTCCCTTATGTCAGCCTCTTGACGGGAAATTATCTAAGAGGCATTTTTTTTTTAAGTGGATGCAAGCAAATTTTTCATATAGAGTTATAAATAACATTTACTTGTAAATAAGAAGGCGATCCTTTTCTTGTTTCTTGCAGAAATAGGCATCTTTAGTAATGGAGGAAAACCCATTTTGCAGTGTGGACTTGTGCAGAGAACACAGGAGAGCGTTCAGCAGCAGGGGGATTGTATTTCAATTGTTCTTGTTTGAAATCGGGCGGTGGCTCTGCCTCGTAGCCTGCAATGTCTGCTCAAGCCTTCTGCCTCCCTTATTAAGATCTTAATTACAGACGCAGCTTACTTCATTGCTGGAGGGAAAGAATTTAGTTTCTCTGAACTGTGTCTGTTTTTTGGTGTGGCAGGTGTAATCATGATGAGATCATTTCTGTTTTGTTTTCTTTTCCTGGAGGAATTATTTTTGAAGGGGAGGAGTACAGTCCTTAGGACACAATTTCATAGCTCATAATAGTGCAGTAATAACTGTGCTGTGATTTTATAGAGACACTTTCTTCTGAAGAAGTCAGAGCATTTCGCATATATAATTTCATGACTCCTCATAATATTATTATAAAGAACATGTCCATTATCCCTATTTTGCGGATGGCTAAGCAGAGTCACAAAAGGTGGTGTGATTTCATTGTCATTAGTCTTCTAATATGAGGACTGAGACTAGACTCTGTTAATTCAGTTTAGTTTCCGTTCCTCTATTCAGGGTTTCTCAATATCAGCACTATTGACATTTCGGGCTGGATAGGCCTATGTTGTGGGCTGTCCTGTGCATTCCAAGATGTTTAGCAGTATCCCTGGCCTCTACCCACCAGCTACCAGTAAAATACACACACACACACACACACACACACAAATTCACACTCACACACTTTCTCACTCACACGACCAAAAATGTCTCCAAACATTGCCAAATGTCACCTGGAAGGATAAAATTCCCCCTAGTTAAGAATCGCTGGCCTAAATCTCCCCTATTTCCTTCTGTCTAAAAACAATTGCCTTACTGGTTTGATGTGATAGAAGCGCAAAAATACAACTATATAATTGTTTGCCATAATTTTATCATGACCAAGGTTGAGCTTAATGTAACAGGTCCTAACCAAAAGGAAATGTCGTCTTCTATGCTTAGCACCAATTTGTTCAAGCAAATACGTACCACAAAACACTAAGAAGCATGGGATCTCCCCCATGTCACATGTAAAACCATCAGGCCAGAGGAAGACAGACTGCAGAGAATTAAGGTTGCCATAGAGACAGTCTGATACACTCAATATGGAACAGGCATTTAGAGCCGGGCCTTAAAGAAAGCTATTTTAGTCTCATAAACTGGTATGTAATATGTACGTGTAGGAGCTTGTCTATATACCTAGCCATTGAATGATTTCATTTTGAGGTATTTTTTGTTTGTTTTTTTATTTTTTATTCCATTTGCTCCTGCCATCTTTCCTCTCCTTCGAGCTGAGAAGCTGCAGCATCTAAAGGTTTTTTCTTGAGACAGCTCTGCAGTTGCAATGGTGACAGCATATGATTGCATACGTCCCCTCAGCCAAGTATACGGATCCACTTTTTAGAACTCTTTGAGGACCTCACAAGTTAAGTGGGATAATAGCAATCAGGCACCAAACCTAGGTTGGGGACATCCAAAAGCGTTCCAGAGAGGGCTAGAATCCAAGTTACATCAGTTGGGTTCTGGCTGGGAGACAGGCGAAGGTTTCCAGGATATACACGTATTGATACTGGCATTATATTTAGATATTGGTCCTGCATCGTACTGTATTTAGGTATAACGTCATACCTCGGGGGCTGCTGCCTGCCTTGGTGCTAGAAGATAAGATATATGAGAATGTAAAAATAGGAAGATCTTCCCCCTTCTTTCAAATACTTTATTAGATGTTACAACTTATGTGTTTTGACTTTTGAGAAATTGTCATTTGGGGGACCATACTGTAATATAATGGACTGGAGTCCCTATTCCTTTATCACAATTCTCATTTCACTTCCCCCAAGTACCTGGATGTTGGAGGGATTTGTCTAGACAGGCAGATGTGAGCCGGTGCCAACACTACAATGTTGGCTGAAATCCAGATGGTTGTTTTATTGTTAATAAAACCTATCTTTTGGGTGAGTGGGTGTCGGGCCTTCATCATTATATGGCGCCTATCAGATTTATCTAAGGACAGAACCTTAAAAACAGTTTGTGCCTGCCCCATGTTTTTGATCCTTTGCCAATATGCTATACTTAAATCTCTCAAAACCAGGCAACCTGGGAGAAATGCTTATAAATTCCAAGGCTTAATAGCAACAGTACTAAATTCTAACATGGAGAAGGTTCTCAGGAAGTACATCCTGGTCCAGTGGGAAAAAATCCTAGATTAAGAGGGGAACCAGATGCTGTTTCTGGCTCTGCTGCTAATCTAATAGGAGACTCTCTGGGCTGTAAAAGAAGATTGGGTTAGAATGATCTTTAAGACCTCTTCTTAATCTAAAAGTCTAGTCTAGTTGGTTCTGGTCAAGCCATGGGAGACTTCTGGTTCCAATACCCATAGACATTTAGGTGTCCTTCTACCTTCTTTAAGACCCTTAGGAATTGCTTAGGTCAATCTGAAAGACCACAGCAGAGTGGGAAATTGAGCTCTTAAAGACACATGTATTATGTATGATGATCAGACTTGTGAGGAAAAACCTTTTTTTTTTTTTTTTTTTTTTTTCTCAAATACTGTCAACAATCAATTTCTGGCCAAGAAATAATAGAAGTGGGCTGTGAAGTCACATGCATACACTCATACATGCACTCCTACTTACCAACTCATTTGTAATTTTTTAAAAATATGAAACAAGGGATTTGCTCCAGGCTTTTGTTGCTTTCATGGTAAACAAACACCAAGATGTGAAGGTCTCTGTCCTATATCAATCTTAAATCAATAGCTGGCATTAGTTCTAGTGCAGGAAAGGAAGGGAATACAGCATTTGAAGAAAGACTTTAAATCTCACAGCTATGCTGTCTATATCATGGTACCAAATCTGTCAGATAGAAGTTCTTCCTGAGATCCAAATACCCACATTGCAATGAGCATCAGATCTTCTCACCAATTCTCCGGAAGTGGTATTATTTTGGCATATGAGCCACCAAAAGAATGCTGGGTTCTGAATGATCCCTCATTGAATAGGGATATGTCAATATGGAAGCGACATTAAGATTCCCAAACTTGGAAGCCTTTCAGGAGCTCACATAGAGGGTGTCCTGATGGTGCCTATGGGGGCTGCTGCATGTCAAAGAATATCTTTAAGAGGGCAAGTGTCTAATGTGACGTTTCTTAAAGCATCTCCCACTCAGAAATGCTCAAAGAGAATGCTATGGCTAAAGTTCACAAGGCTGGAAAATGTAAGAAAATTTAAGGAATTGTGGTAGAGTAAATGATATGAACACTCACAGAAGGTCTGAGATATTCACATAAGCTTTGTAACTATCGTAGGGGTTTAGAAGCACTTTCCAGAAAGGAAAATCGTTGGCTGAAATGTGGTCTAGGTGGCAGAGGAATCTTTGGTGACACGTGTTGGGCGCTTCTCGCTGATGGTTGGCAGTACGACACGGGACTAGTGGGGCCTACGAGACTAGTGGGCCTGCTGCTGCCTTTCTGTGACTAGTTCAGATCACATAATGTAAAGTGAGTCAGATCACAATCGACAAATATTGTTGAGAAAAAACTTGGATGTGCTATGTATCATATCTTCTAATTCCTGAACTTGAAAATTCTGTGTCTACAATTTAACAATCTCAAGATCTAACTCAGAAAATTTGATATTCCACATCATCCAATGAAAGAACCCAGGTATAAACCAAATATTCCAAGAAGCAGAATCCAGACACTTATAGATGTCCATGTATTCTGATGACAGCCGTGTGCTTCTTTTGGGAAATCCCACATCCCCCTGTTTTCTAAAGGTGATGGTAGGAGGTAGCCAAAATGGTCAGACTAAAACTCATTTTTTTAAAAAATTTTATTGGGGAAGGGGAACAGGACTTTTATTGGGGAACAGTGTGTACTTCCAGGACTTTTTTTTTTTTTTTTTGCCAAGTCAAGTTGTTGTCCTTTCAGTCTTAGTTGTGGAAGGCGCAGCTCAGGTCCAGTTGCCGTTGCTAGTTGCAGGGGGCACAGCCCACCATCCCTTGTGGGACTCGAGGAGTTGAACCAGCAACCTGTGGTTCAGAGCCCACTAGCCCATGTGGGAATCGAACCGGCAGCCTTCGGAGTTAGGAGCATGGAGCTCCAACAGCCTGAGCCACAGGGCCGGCCCCTAAAACTCATTTTTGTCAGAGACACAAAAGCATACAAGCCTTTCTTTCTCTTCCGCTGTGTCCTCAGACTGACAGTGATGATGCTCATCCTGCAGCCGCTTCCTTCAGGACTGATTTCCTTGACAATGGCCATTTCCTTCTGTACTGTGTCTGTTTCTCACGATCTGTTTCGCTGTGTGTCTGTGTGTGTGTGTGTACGTGCTGTGTGTGTGTGTGTGTGTGTGTGTGTGTGTGTGTGTGTGTGTGAAAGCCATGTTGTCGAGAATGTGGCAGCCCTGAGGCTGTGGCAGGAGCTCCAACGTGATAAATATAGCATAAAGTAAAAATAATAGGAGGAAGTTGGGCCATTGATGATGCTATCAGTCCTAGTGTGGTGACACACCAGCCATTGTGTCTCATTTCTCTCCAAAGAACAGCATGAATGGTCATGGAAATTACAAGTCACACCTCTCCATATTTGGAATAACAGATAGTTTCCCTGGAATTAGGAGTAATAAGCTTTTGACATTTTGATAGCAGTGGGGGAAAGGAAAGGCAGGGAAGGGTGGGGGATGATGTGGGAGTTGTCATATGACTTAGAGCTCTCTGTACCCACTGTTCTGGCTCTGTATTCTGTTTTCTTCCCACTCCTCGGGCATAGCTTGGGAACCAGGAACAGCAGAAACCAAAGTCCTGGCAAAGTATGAATGGTGCTCAGTCACCTGCCGCCAGATGTGAGAAGGGAGAGAAAGCTCTTACAGAGAACATTGTATTTAATCAGGCTGGGATGGTCAGTTCCTCCTGGCCTTCCTGTTTGTTCAGTGGTTGTGGACATGAGATTTGGGCTCTCCACCTACGTCATTATCCTGTTTTAGTGGGGGGGGTGGCGCTTTCCTGCTGGCTGTCTCCCACGTTCTCCAGCTACGAGGCATGCCTGACTTACACACATCATTTATCTTTCTGGTTCCATTGGTTTATCTTCCCATGTCCATCTGAAAATTTTGACCAAATATCATGCTGATTTCTCTAGAAAAGAATTTCACTCTCTCCATAGAGAACCAGGAAATCAGAATCCAGAATCCATTTCAAGTTAGCAAATATTTAACAAGTGTGTATTTTGTTTCAGACACTGGAATAAAGTTCTGAAAATGCCAAAGGAAAGAGACAGCTCTCTGAACTTAAAGAGTTCCCAAAATGAATGAGCTAGTAGAAATCATACCGTAAGAAAAACTATTACAGAAAGCTGGGAAGAGAAGCAATCAGATAGGTTTTGGAAAGATAACATTCTGGTTATGTGGAAGATGGGTTTTAAGATGGGAAGAGGTTAAATGCTGGAAAACCAGTTGGGAAGGAATTGCTGTATTCCCCCAAAGAACATTGCTGAGTACCTGAACTAGGAATGGCAGGAAGGATGTAAACAGAAAACTGATTGGGTTTCAGGTTGTAAAGAGAGTCTGAAAACCTCTGAGGCTACTGTCTTGGGCAGCTGTGTGCATACTACTAAGAGAGATAAAGCAGGAGAAGGAGTTTTTGCACTGGATTTCAAGATAAACATACCCAATAGACAACTGGAAATGTGGGATTGGAGTACAGAAGAAATATCTAGGCTGGAGCTATGGATCTGAGTGTTATCTGTATTTAGATACCATAGGCATGGATGTGACTTGCTGTAGAGAACAAGCATATAGAGAAAAGTGCAAAGTAGAGATCCCTTTGGAACATGATCACTTAAGAAATGAGCCCCCCAATTTTTTAGTTTTATTTTTTAGCCTGTGAAAGAGAAGGAAGGTGAGGGGTCATGAGAACAAGAGAAGAGAGTGAAGCAGGAAGTGGTATCTCGGAAGCCAGAAGAGAGTTTCAAGAAAGATTGGGGTGGGGATCCATGCTAGAGGCTGCTATAATTAGTGTCCCTCAAATAGGATTTATGACCCTAAGGGCTAATTTCCAATCCTGATTGGAACCACAACTTTTGTAGCACATGTATTTGACTTTATTAAATCCTGTCCTAATTCTGGAGCTGGAGACAGGAAGCCTGAATTCTTGTCGCGGTCCTGTGACTTTGCCAAATCATGAACTTCTTGGGCCTCAGTTTTCTCATTTGTAAAGTGAAAGAATTGAACTGACCATCCCAGCCTGATTAAATTGTTTTAAGTTCTTCTGGCTTTCACGTTCTGTGCCCAACTGTTTTGGTGCTTTGCCAAGCTCAAGCTGCTTTTCTAACTGCCAGTCTCTGGAGGCTAACCATCCAACTGGATATAGAATTACATAGCTCTCTTATCTCTCCTTGATTTGTTTCTGTGTTGACCTTTCCTGCCATGGAGATAAATATGGGGGTGGAAGTGAGAAAGAGTAGATCTGCCTCTCCTGGGTTTTTCTAAGATATTCAGATAATCAACTCCTGACTTTGTGGCCTTAAGGAGTCACACCATTGCACTGAAGGAGGAGGGTTCCTCCACCTTCTCCTAGCCAGAGGAATGAACTCTTAATTTGCCTATTTATGAGTTGCATGTGCACTTTCGAATAAGATGGTTTGTGTTTCGGATGAAGTTAATTTTACTGTTACCGTCTTACTGAACTCCTGCCTCACACACCAAATACTTCCAAAAGTCAAGCTGCTTACCCATGTTTTCTCCCACTTTTTCACAGATTGTACTCTGCTGGAATCTAATGAGATTCATCCACTGTCTCAGGTCTCTTGAATGCAACCAATAGTTTCATTATCACTGTTGGTAGGCAGATACTTGACAAGAGATTGCAATGCCAAGAACTCATTATTAACTTAAAGAAACATTGCTTTGAGAGACAGTTCTCCTAAATATAATTGTGAGCAAGGGAAATATCAGATATGTATAATAGCATCGTTAGATTAGAACCAACCCCTTGACTGAGAGCAGAGGAGGCAAAGAGGGTAGGGAGCCTAAGGCCAAAGTGCCATCCAACAAATTAAGTAACTAGTCATAATAACTTCCGAAATGTATGGCAATGTCAAAGTACTTGACTTGAATTAACTCATTTAAAGCCATGAGGTTTTTATAGATGAGGAAGTTGAGGCACAAAGCAGAGAAGTAATCTGCCCAAGTCGCTCATCTGGGACATCAAACCCCAAGAATCTACTTATTCAATAGACATGACAAGAAGAATTGGTCATCTTTAGGACTTCACTGAAGGAATTGAGCCCCATTAGGAGAACATTGTATAGAAGAGATAAGGTGGCTTAGAGTTCTGGAAAGAGAATCCAGCCAAGAGACCACTGTTCTATTCCCCTCTCTGACACCAACAGTATGGCCTGGGGCAGATAATAAACTGCCCCGCACCTCAGACCTGTAAAACAGGGAGTTTAGGTCCAGGTGTCTCTAAAGGTCTCTGGAGCTGGAATCTTCTGTTTGGGAGAGTGTCAGGGTATAGACACTGGCTCTCTGTAGCTTGCACACATATTAAATAATAGTCCTGTTCACACAAGGCTGAGAATATCTATCAGTGTATGAGGTATCACACTAGCACCCGGGTGCCTGCCACTAACAGCCATGCCACGCTCTCTTTCTAAATCCTGATCTCTGTAGGCAGTGGGGAGGACTGCTGGGAAATCATGGACAGCTAGTCAGAACTCACCCCTGGTGGCTCCATTAGCAAGGACGCTGGGCTCTGAAGTATTCCCAGAGAAGCAGCTCTTGAGGCACATCGAGAAGCATTAGTATGCTGCTTACCAGGTGGTGGAAGGTCCCTGGGACGGGACACAAAGAACATCCAGAACAAGTCTCACGCAGGGGTTTCTCTCGGCCTCTGATCAGGCACTACTACCAGTACTCTACTTCAGCGCTTCATGAATTTCATGGCAGTGGCCCAACTCTGAAAGCCTCCAACTTATTTATGCTGATTGTGTCTGTAGACCTTTCCCTTTCTACTGTCTTCTGTTTCTCTTCTTTCCTTTCTTTGAAGCCAATGTCATTGCACAGCTAGCAACTCTCGGTTCCCATAGAACTGGCCCCTACTCTTTATCACTTCTGATCTCATGTTGAGGCTTCTTTACCAGCCATTCTCAGTTGCTGAATGGGCCCTGGAAAAAGGGACCAAGGCCAGAGGGGTCAGCTCTCTCCCTGCTCCGTAATCTCAGTACACTCTGGTGGATTAATTTCCTTCAACTCATTTTGGTACAAAGTCCAGAATCCCGTCTCCTATAATCTGTGACTTTTCTTTTAAATTACAGAGCACCCAAAAGATGGAAGAAGGGAAACAGAGGAGATTTTAGGATTATGACCATCCTTATTTGGTTCTTCAAGCCAGAGTAGAATGCTACACGATTTGTCTTTATGTATGTGAACTTTTAATTATTAGAAGGAAACCAAAACTTCCTAGAATATAAATACAAAGTAAAGCCTTCACCAAGAACACAAACCCTTCATTTTCCTTTTGGCTTCCCTCACTGCTCACCTGTCTACGTCATAGACTTCCCAGAGCTCTAAACTCTCGAGAACAAGGATTTCAACCTTATTCTTAAGGAGCAGCACCAGGCCTCCTGGGTACTGACCTCTATGGCTTTATCTCCTTTCCTTAGGTTAAGTGGGTGCACTAAGAGGTATTTAGTTCACAGAGTAAAAGCTGGACCCCTTCCCAACCACTGACCAGAGGGGAGATCCCTCACATAGCACAGCCACTCCATAGCAGAGAACCAGCACACAGTGTAAGACCTGTGGTTACAGGGCACAGTACAGGGGGAGATGATTAATGTGTGTCAGTTATAAAGGAATGCGAAGTATGAGGCCGAAAGTACAAGTCCACTTTTCTAGAGAAGAAAACAGGGGACAGAAGTCCAAACTGCAGCCTCCAATGCTACTGTTCTGTAAAGCCACTAACATCCATCCAATCAGCCGTCCTTTGTCCCACAAATGATCATCATTCTAGTGCATCCAGACATTTTAGTGATGCACTGGAGAGATCACGTTTAGTTTTCCAAGTGCTTGCGGTGGATTTCCAATGTTCCCTGACTTGTCTGTGTGCTGGGAAGGAGCCGGCATGTGGTGATGGCTGCCATCATGCTGTAAAACACTACGAACGCCAAGAACTGAAATCTTTGGAGCCTTTGAAAGGCTTCCAAGAATGTCAGCACATACTGCCTGCCCACTTTCTGCTGAATGCCTACTTTGGCTGTCTGCTTAGTACTGAATGTGCCAGACAGGCCTTCATACAAAGAGAGAAAGTGTTTTGGGCCTCTGAAAGGGGAAGGCACAGCCTTTCTGATGTCAATGGCGAGACTCAAGAAGTAGGAAATAGCGGCAGGGTGAGGAGGGCCCTTCAGGAAGGTATGAATAAAAAACCAAAGGAGAAAGAGATGGCATCTACCTCTGTGTGATAAATTCTTTGTAGCTCCTCGCCAGCAAATCTGGAGATATAAACCACTCCCCGACTTTGCTCTGTTTAATTATCATGGGAAAAAATGCTTGCTTGGAGATTCTCCTGGTATACAAGGACCTTGTGATCAACTGAAAATAAGAATTTCTAAGCCCCACCAGGCATATATAAGTGTCCTTTTGTTTCCATTTTAACACCAAATATAAATGCCATTTGTACTGTTTATTAGTAGGAATGTTCTTTGACTCTTTTCCCTCCAATATTTGAAAAACTTGAGCAATGTCAGTTGTATACATCTGAATATCTTGGAGTATTCTGTTCCTCAGGCTGGCTATAAGAAAGGAAGAAAACTGTTTTGTACAGTAAACCATCATCTGAGTCTTTAAAGCGCTCCTTGGCAGAGCGTCTACTGCTTGTGGTGTTCTGAGCTTTTCCAAGGAGGCAGTCTGACGTCATTGGTGGCAGACACAGCATGTATGTATCTGTCTTTTGTCTGCACCATCTGTTTTTCTCCTTACAGGCTATCGTTCAGACTTATTCTTCTCTTCTTTCCAGGAGGTATACCTCTCCGTAAGGGCATGGGCTTTAGGTGTTAAAGAGACTGCGCTAATATTCTAACATGATTTCCCTTTGTTCTTTCCTTCCTAGAATCTTATGGCAAGAGCCTTGTATGACAATGTTCCAGAGTGTGCTGAAGAACTGGCCTTTCGCAAGGGAGACATACTGACTGTCATAGAGCAGAACACAGGAGGACTGGAAGGATGGTGGCTCTGCTCCTTACATGGTCGGCAAGGCATTGTCCCAGGCAACCGGGTGAAGCTACTGATTGGCCCCGTGCAGGAGACCTCCTCCAATCAGGACCAGCCTACTTCTGGATTGATGCACCAGACCTTTGGCCAACAGAAGCTCTATCAAGTGCCAAACTCACAGGGTGCTCCTCGAGACACCGTCTATCAAGTGCCACCTTCCTATCCAAATCAGGGAATTTACCAAGTACCCACTGGCCATGGTACCCAGGAACAAGATGTGTATCAAGTACCATCCATACAGAGAGGCATTGGGGGGGCTAATGGTCCCCACTTAAGTAAAAAGGTGAGTGAGTGACTGACTATACTTTTGTTCAATACAGCAAGAGCTTGTTGACTCTTAGAACACTACTTATTTTTTTTCCCAGTGCACGCAGAGTAATAGAAATGTTCCTAAAATAAGAACTTGACACTTCCAAGAAGTAAGTATACCTAAATACCCTAGCTCGGGCAGTATTTTTGCATCATTTTTCTATTCGTTAGTCAGTAAAACTTTCTTGAGCACCTAACCATGTGCCAATTACTGTTGATACACAGCTCTTATAAGTTCCTGTGCCATTCCAGGTCACATTGGATCATTTCTCTTCATCTTTCTAAAAGATCTGCTTTTAGACCTAGGTTCTTCACTCAAATAGTTTCCAATCTTTTCTATTTCTTCCTTGAGTGGTTCAAGGCACCAAAGTTTGTACAAGCACAATGATTCAACAAGGACCCTCCTTGCACCAAAAGCTGAATCATGACCCATTGGCCTGGCTACACAAAGAACCCACTAGAAGTAGAGGAAACAAGGAAGGTGGGAGTGGGCCCTGCCAACCAACTTGTTCTGCAGAGTGGCTAGCTTACAGTTTGACTCATATAAAACACATAGATATTTGTATTTAGAAAGGAGCCGTCCTCTTATCCTTCAAGTAATTCCTTTAATAATGCCTGAGCCAGTGGGTGAAAATAGTGGAGCTAGGATATTGAGGAAGGCATCCTGTTAAAAAACGGGAAGGACCTTTTCATCACGCGATATAATTCCAAATGCTGTAACAATTTGGGATAAATAGAAATTTTTTTTTTTTTTAGAAATTTTTTTAATTGAATGGATTTTAAGGATCTAGTATATTTTTGATGCCTGTGATATAGCAGTGAATTAAAGAGTGAACTAAGCCTTCACGATGCTTACACTGTAGTGGGGGGACATAAGCAAACACTGCAATGTCGAGTGCAGGGAGGAATAATGTCAGTGAGCATGTAGGGGTAATAGCCAACACCACGATGCCGCTGCTGTAGTGTCACAGGGGAGGGCTTTTCTCTCTCGTTTACTGGAAAATTCCAAGAGTCTGCAGATGGTCCTGTGAGGTTTGGTATTAAGAATGGACAAATGTAACTAAATAAGAAAAGCCCCCTGAATTACAAGAGGACAGAGGCAGTTCAATACCAGCAAGAGCTTGTTCACTCAGAACACTGCATATACCGGGGGCCCGCTGCAAGAAAACCTAATACAAAGTATGAAGTTACAAAACCATGTCAATTAGGGAATAACTATTTGCATGATAATGGAATCTTCTGTTGGAAAAAAAGGGCGGGGTGGGGGAGAGGTTACTGTTAGATTTCTTAAATAACAAAACCACACATGTGACCAAATCACCTTTTGTACATAAAGTATTTTTACAAAACACTTCTCAAGAGCATATGTGTTGCCTAAGTTGAGTGTGTGTACATTAGGAGGAATTCCTCAAGCAGTGGCGAACAGCTTTCTGACTTGTTGCCCAAGACAATGATCTCTGCAGACGATAGATTGTCGCCATGACCTTTCAAAGTCTTTCTTTCCCCAGGGATTTTGGGATTCAAAAGGAAAGCCAAACCAGGCCTCTGTCTTGAGAGGGGGAAAAGAACAGTTGAAAGGTGTAACTATAAATAAATAACTTCTCTCATTCTTAGTACTGGTTGTTTGCACCATAAAAATAGCTTTCTCTTCATCTGGGCTAGTGCAAGGCAGATGGGGGAGGCCAGAACAGGAAATGCTTGGCTGAAAGATGGTGGGGTCTAAACTTTCATCACAGTTTATTTTGGCAGGAAGGTGACATGTTTTCCTTTTTATACTCAACCTTTATAGTTCCAAGTCTGAAAAGTCTAAAGCTTCAGACTTCTTCCCATTTTATTTGCTGTAACTGCGCTGCAGATTCACTCTGTGACTTTCCATCCTGTTAGAGGAGACTGACCACTCCTTCCCTTGGATTGATGTTAGGGGGCTGGGGTTACCCTTGGGCTCTTGAACTTGGATCTTCTGATTGTGTTTTAAATTCTAAAATCAGTGGAACAGTTTATGTATAGCAAAAGGTGGGTGATTCCTGTAGGAGGAAACCAACTTCTGAAAAGAACCTCTGCCAGCCCATCGAAGGGGTGCAAACAAACCCCGCGGACTGTACTAGAGGTCAGGAGGAGATAAGGCCTGGAGCGCCGAGCTGCTTTGAGTGGTGGGGTCTGAGGTGATAACATGGCAAGGATGGGAAGGGCAGGAGAGAATGTTCCTGGTTCTTCCCTGCCAAACACCAAGTGTTCTGCAGGATACCCTGACCTCAGCTTGAAAGTCATCTTAGAACCTCTGGTTCTCTAGGCTGCCAACCGCCATCCTATCCACCGGTCCATCAGCTTACATCCCCTTGGGAGTGAGGGAGTAAGTTTGCCCTCTTCCTTTCCTCTTCCTGTCTTCCTTTCTTCCTCTTCTCTCTCTCTCTCTCTCTCTCTCTCTCTCTCTCTCTCTCTCTCTCTGTCTCCCTTTGTCTTCCTTTCTTCTTTCCTTTCTTTCCTTCCTTCCTTCCTTTTGTCTTTCCTTCCTTCCTTCCTTCCTTCCTTCCTTCCTTCCTTCCTTCCTTCCTTCCTTCCTTCCTTCCTTCCTTCTTTCCTTCCTTCCTAGTAGAGATGACTTGGTTACTAACAGGTGATTTTAACCTTCAGGAGGTAACAGCAGCTGCTTTAAAAACTTCTGTCAACATGTCCCTCAGTGTAAGTTTCTCACTCAGGATATTCTCAATGTGTGAGAATTATTCTAATGATTTAAGACAAGACCCCAGAAGTTACTCCAGGTACAGTGAGGTTTTCAGGTGGGGGTAGGAGGGTTCTCATTGTAGCTAAACAGCCCTTGCTAAATAGCCCTGTACCACATTGTTCTCTTTTACTTTCCCATCTATAAAAAGATAGTGAACCCAGACCTAGACATCCTTGGTAGTTTAAGCTGTGGTCCTCTAAAGTTATTAAAGAAGAAAAAGAAGAGGCAGTGGAATCTTGTTCTGAACCACTAAAATATGGTTTTAAAATTTTAGGGAACATAGAAATCACCTGGAGAGGGGGAAAAGGGTGAGTGTAATTGCAGCTCCCCAGGCCTTTCCCCAGCATCTACTCCTGGGGGCTAGGAATCTGCATTTTAGGAAACTCCTTGGATAGTTCTAGGGGAAGTGGTCTAGGACCGCACTCCGAGAAACACAGTGAGGGAACCATGTAGGTGGTTGGATATGTTCCAATCTGATTGTGACTAGGGACTTTCCATAGTTAAAGATTCCCTTGATGTTATTAACAGACTGTGGGCTTCGGAAATTTTATCCACCACAATTTTTTTCTACTAATGAATCACTGAGGAAAAATAAAGACAGTGCATTATATCTTCTATCACTTCAGCTTTGCTCTCTGGGAAACACCAGCCCCTACCCACCTTCTGCATCCTATCCACATTAAAAGACATTCATCACTCATTAAATCAACAGTTAGGGAGAGATAATTATATAATCCCTACCCTTTCGTGCAACAAGAAGACAGCATGAGTGTTGTGAAAAGAGCATGGGCTTTGTGGTCAGGCCGACTCCTGGTTCTGTTTCTTCATTGCTGTTATTCCTGGCAAGTTACTAAACATCTTTAGGCTTTGTTGCTTCATCTGTACAATGGGAATAATCATAGGGTTGTTGTAAGAATTAAATGAAACAATATATAGAAAGGACTTGGCACCATGCTTAAAAATATTAGTTCCTCTTGCCCTGTTTTTCTTTCCTTTTTCAGATATTATTTTGAACTGCATCAGCCCGTTTGTGTTTCTCACTATACACCAAATATGCAAATACTTGACTGATAGCACATGGGTTGTTCCCTTTGAGCATGTGGCTCTCTCTTTGGTTCTACAAGAATTTGTCAAAGTGGAAAAGAAATTGCACAGTTATCTGGAGACAGTAGACACTGACATATGTACTTATCATGTTTCCCCAGAAATAAGACCTAACCAGAAAACAAGCCCTAGCATGATTTTTCAGGATGACATCCCCTGAACATAAGCCTTAATTTGTCTTTTGGAGCAAAAATTAATATAAGACCCTGTCTTATTTTTGGGGAAACACAGTAATTTCATGGGTCTGTCTCACTCCGCGTTTATCCATTAGGCATTGTGAGCAGAATGACTGGGGCCTATGAGGAAGTCTGAGTGCTGAATAAAAAAAATGTGGCTCCAAAATATGAAACACAAAAACTGCAAAATAGAAATTAATAAACACTTAGACAAATGGGTAGGAAACTATATCGTGTCAACCTCATTAATTATTGCATTTAAGGCTCATAACTATTTCATTACATATAAAACAATTTGTAGGTTAGATTTTTCTGTTTGCAAAGATTTCTAAATATGCCCCATGATTGCCAAAAACTCACAGGCACTTCTAAATTAAATAGTTACTCATTGTCCAATAATTTGAAAAGTTGAATTATTTTTTTTAAGTGTTCTCAGTTTTTTGAAAGCAAAACTTCTGCTTGATATGGGAGTACAGTTTGGACTGGAGCCCCCAAACATCCAAAAGTCTAAGGTCTACCAATGTCTAAGATAGCCTCACTTCTTTTCTTCAAAGATCAGTAAAACTGCTGCCACCTGAGTTCGTCAGTTTTGAGCTTGATCTTCACAGGGAATTATGTGTGTTTCTCTGATTATTCATTGGACAGGTTGCTTTTATTCTAACTGGTGGAATTTGATTTGCCTTGAGTCCTTCTGAAGATCAGTATGGGCTAAATTACAAACTCCATTAGGGCAGGCAGGAGCCATGGCTGTCTCTTTACTGCTATAGACGAAGCTCACAGCAAAGCATCAGCACACAGATAACAGCCAACAAGCAAATGAACAAGGCAGAAGCAAGAAATGAAGCATTTAATGTGAGTTGACCTTTAAATAAACTGAAAAGTGGTTTTGATCTTATCACCCATCCTCTGTCGCACACTGTTCAAATCCCATCATCCAGCTCATTACAATATGTTATGACATATGTCAGATTATACACGGTCATTTTCTCCCACAAGGGTCTTGGAAAATGTCACCATCTGTTTTCTATAATCATAGCTATCTATACATAACAAATTTGCATCTGAAGCATGAGTGATGTAAAGTTCAACTCGCCTGAGAACCTAACTTTTATGCGTTTTGCCCAGTTTAGATGACAAGAAGTTAACTCTCCTATAGTCACGGACAAAGGAGGACTATACTTTTTGTGCTGGCGACCAGAGCTTCCGTTGTGTGTGCTATTAGTTACCCAGAATGCCTTTTGTCCTCTCTTCTACCTGTGAACTCCTATGCATACAATTTCTATGTTCATGTCCTTAGTGAAGCTTGCTTTCTGTACTCCAGCAGTGTCCTCCTTGACGGTCCCAAAATATGTTGAACATTTCACTTAATCTCAGGGGAGTTTGTGGGCTCATTAGAACTGTAATGGTTGGCCATTAGAATGTCTGTGGTTGCTAGGTAGGCTGGGGCAAGGGCTGCTTCAGGGATGGTACTCAGAAAACTCAACCAATGGTAAGCTTTATCTCAACCCCATTACATCATCTTTAGAGATCATTTCCTACCTACCTAAATGGGGCACAAGCATATGTTGGCAGGAAATGATTCAAAAATTTTAGACTAGTCTTCTAGGCCCATTCCTGAAAGGTAATATAAGAACCAAAAATAGATTAACTACAATGTTTGTACCTTCTTAGACAGTGAGTCATCATGAATTTTATGCACACACACATACACACACACAAAGAGCCATTGGTTAAGAACTGAGGACTTCCCTTATTGGGATTTGAAGCATTGTGAAATCTGGTTGCCCAGAGCAACTCTCAGTTACCAGTCAACTAACTGCTGTAAATTAGCTGTATGATCTGTCTACCAAGAAGTAAAAATAGATTTAGCGGAAACGAAATCTCCCAGAGAAGATAAACTCTGATTTCACCTTACATTTTTTTGGTTCTCTTCCTACATACACACACACACACACACACACACTGAAAAACAGCAGGGAGAAAACAGTTTGACAGGGCAGAGGGTACCTCTAGTTTCGTCATTTCAGTGAAGTGTGACCATGTTCCAGAATTGTGCATTTCTGTATTTAAAAAAATCACCCTAATTTAAATGAATTTATTTTCTCAACACACGGATATTTGAGCTATGCAGAGAAGTGAACTTTCATCTAAAATCTCTACCCTCAAGAGTCAAGGCAAATTTTAAACCTTACACAAAATTTGAGGCCCTTGAGCAATTCAAGGGCAGGACTTGATGAGCTCACTTTGAAAATGAGAAGTATCTCTTTCCAGTCAAGGCACCCACGCCAGTGGAATGAGCAAACTGCAATACCTCCTTAAACATGAACAAAGGTCCTTTTCTTTTGCTCCGTGCCAAGGTCTTCAAACTCAGCTGCAATTTGTTATAAAGCTCAGAGATACTGCATATTTCTAAGGGTGCATTAGTAACTTGTTATAAAGCCACACCAAAGCGAACAGAGGTAATCTTCCTTCCTTTTCAATGATTTCATTCTAAGTGACTGTGCTTAATCAAAGTGAATAGGTCAGATATTATGCATACTGTGATGTGTGGCTAAGCGGTTAATGCGCAATTTGTGAGGGAGAGAAAAGGATACATGTATTTACTGGATTTCAAACTTCATGTTGGTTGAACACATCTTTAAATGTGGACCTGTTTGAGTACGTGGTACAAAATGCAGAGCTAGATACCATCCGAAATGCCCTGGGTTCTAAACAGTTGTGCCGTAAGCCTAGTTGTCAAAGCACAATTCTAGAGATCTGTGCTGCTCCTGTTTTAGCAGGACAGGTGTGACTCACCGAGGATAGGGTGTCTTCCTTACAACTTGTAACGCCAGTAACATTTGAAGAGTACCAAGGAGTCTTCTCTTTAAAGGGACTCCAGAGTAGATCAATTTTTGAAGCAAAAAATCCTTTAGTGATACCATAATCACATCTGATTTATTTGAATAATTTTTATATTTGGTTTTCTTAAAGCATAGTGTGCTGAAGCCAGTTATTTATCAGAATAGTTACTCATTTCCAGATGTACCACCCACTGACTGGGTAGCTTTTAGCATGTTATTAAGGTACTCTCTCATTTTTCAAGATTGTTTCACATCTAAAGTGCGGGCGACCTGAATGTGCTTTGGTTCTGTGTTAGGGACGTTATATACATAATCTCATCTAATCCTCTCAACAGCCTCATAAATTGTTCCTTACAACCTTCACTTTACAGGGGAGGGATCTGAGGTCTGAGAAGTTAACTTATTAAAGGACATACCTCTAGTAAGAGGCAGGATTGATATTTGAGCCTGTGTCTGTCTGACTCTGAAGCTGATGATTTTTACATCCCAGCTAATGGTTGGTGTTGCCGAACCCTAAAATAAGTGGGCATATTTAGGCACTTCATTAGCAAGTCCTGCTCACCAGAATCCTTGGAGCTAAAAAGCATCCTGACTTCTGCAGTGCACACCTGAAGCTGAAGCTAAATAATACTGAATGTCAACTATCATGTGGAGTATAGCATAAGGAATAGAGTCAGTGGAACTGTAACAGCTGTATACGATGTCAGAGGGCTAGTAGATTGGGGGCGGGGGTTATCACTTTGTGAGGGGTGTAAATGTCTAACTATTACATTGTTTTGTATACCTGAAACTAATGATAATAATAATTTTTTTAAAAAAGCATCCTGTTGGCCAGGAAGAATTAAAGTCAGTCCAGCGGGCTCCCACCTCAGATCCTTAGAGTAGGCTCAGCCGAGGGAATCTGAGTTAAGGAATGTGGAAATGCCCACCACCCAGCTACAGGGGTCAGTTTCACGGCAGGCTGACCCAGAACTCCTGAGCAGGTCATGAAGACCGCGGGACATGGCTGAGAACATTGCTGTGTTGGCTTTCTCTGCATTGGAAACGCAGTCTTTTCAAATGACTTCCAATTGCTTCAAATGGATAACTTCATTTAACCAGACATAATTAAATCTCCCAGAATGGGCCTGCCAGTGAAAGGAGTAACCCCCACCCGCACCCCCTACTGCCAAAATAATATATCCAGATCTTAGATTTTGCTTCTCAAATAAGGAAGTCACTTTCTCTGGGAGTACTTATTTGTGAAATTAGAAAAGTAGTAAATTGTTAATGTGTCTTGCTAGGGCAGGCCACAGGGCATGGAGAAAGCTGCTGCTGAACTGCTGGACCCAGCTAACCAAGGTTCTTGTTCACTTCTCTGTCATTAACGAGCTGAATAACCTCTCTGAACTTTAGTTCCCTCAACTGTGAAATGAGGGCTAGGGCTGGATTATCTCTAATGGTCTTCACTAAAATTTTATGATCCAGATATCCTTATCTGATTCTTTCCCAGAGTCACTTGAAAAGTTTAATGAAATGTTCCGGCCTCAAGATTCTTAAATAAAAGACACTCAGCTATTGCTAGAAATTTCAGTTGATCCTTAAGTTTCGGCAAATCTTTCTTACCCTTCCTTTAGGATCCAGTCCACTTTCTTATCTAGAAACCACAGTCTCCTTTAGAAGATAGAACAGTGTGAACAGAAAGCAAGGAGCAGGCAGGAACACAGGAAGGGAGGGTTGGGGTATGCTGAGCCAGAGAGAATCAGAGTTTGCAGACCCGGTCCCATACTGGAAGTGGGTATTAAGGAGAACTTTTATCCCTTTGTTACCAAGAGCTAAGAAAGTACTTCGTCCTGGATCATTATTGTCTGCCCATTTTCCTCTGTGCAGTCTTCACTGCTTGGCAGAGGCCCTTGGTGGGTCTGGTGTCTCTTGAAGCGACAATCCTGCCATAGCCCTGGGTTCAGAACTGCCACGTGAGCACTTTGCTCCATCAGCCATCATGTCTTTTCTCCCAGTTAAGCTGTAAGAGGTCTCTTGTTTAAGGAAGGAGCAATAATCATAGGCATTTGGGTCCAGAAATTCTCATCTCCTGCCTCCTTTCCATAATCACATTCCCTTTAGGGCAATCTCTAGGCTTCTCGCAAAAATCCATTTCAAAGTCTAGATTTATTGCTTAGTGTCCTGTTGAATTTATTTGGACATCAAAAGAACCAAAATGTTTGTATCTTTTTATAGTTTTCATTCAAAGAACATTCTGATCCATGGGACATTAAAAATAAATGGCTTTGCAGTACCCAACTGTCATGGGCTGTATTATTCAGCTTTGTTGAGAGAAAGACCTCAACCACTTCGGAACCCAGACATCATTTCCCATCATGTTCTTTCACATTAAATGCTTATAGCTGCTCTTTGGCGCTTGGTCACTCCATAACTAAATATTGCTTTAGCACTCACTGTACAAAGAGCTTCCTGAAAGCAGCAGGGAGACTTGCTCCGGCCTTAACAATCGGGGCAGTGTTTCCATTGAGTGGTTCTCCGCCCCAATGCTGTGTCAAATGAAAGTGACCCAAGAGCCCCATTCCACTTCTGAGCTTTCGGTTGTGACTTTTTCCTCATTTGGAAAAAGAAATGGGCCGTGATTTTGATGTGACTAGCAAAAGGCTTAGTTCTAGCATAAAATTAGACATCAAAATGTCTTTGAAGGAAAGCAAATCACTTCCCAAAAGCAGAAAGGGAGAAATCTTGATGAGCACAAGAGAAGCATTAGAAAGGATTAGCTATGGACATGGCCGTGAGGGTGGCTTTTTAGGGTCAGACCCAGTTTTCATTATAATGTTGCTATGCAAGTAAATAAATGAGCTCACTGCTACACCCAAGCTGGGCAGAGAGAATTTACAGAGAATTAATAAATCCAGTGTAGGCAACATGTCGCTTTTCCTCTGGTCATAGAAAAGCAACTAGTAATCTTGGATTTTAAACAGACAAACTTCTATAACTTTGCAGTATCTGAAAATTGGGTCCAAGTTCTTATGGGCAGGCAGTGATAATAGTGATGTTTCTTTTCCTAGGGTTTTCTTTAAAGGGAAAAGGTCACACAGTTCATGGGCTTGAAGACAAAGAGGTTATTATAAGACCTGATAAATACTGTGGTGGCTCTGTTAATGCTTTTTAAGGGCATTTAAGTAAAATGGTCCTTTTCAACAGGTCTTTTTAGAAATTTAAGGACTCTGTTAATGCATGAAACCCAGAGATAAAAATAAAGTGTAAAATTATAAGTAAAATTATAAGTAAAACAGGGGGGTTGGGGGGTGTTAAAGATAGACAGGAAGCGATCTAATTTTACTTTCCACATATGCCAAGAAAAATGCAAATAGATGACTGCCAATCAGTGAAGCCTACCTTTGAATTCAGGCTATCTTAGGTACTGTTAATGGCAAGGTTATGAATCGGTGCTGTAATCATTGTGGCATAATAGCACTTTTTAACTTCTCATCAATTGCTCATTATATTTCCTGAGCACCACCTGGGTTGCCTAGTTCTTCACTAGACCTTGGGACAGAACATCAGGAGCTGGTTACACACATTCATGCTCTGCTAGATTCATGTGTGAACGCCATTGGTCCATTATCAAGGCATTATCCAGATATCACAAGCAAAGGATTGTGTACTGCAAGTCATTCCTATTGTTGCTTTGGATTGTGGAGACTTAGACCCAGAGAATTAAATCGTGGGACACAGAAACTAGAACAGTTACAAAACACTCCTCCCTATACTTCTAAGTTGGATTTCTTACTATTTTTTAAAATTTTCTTAAAATGATTAAAAAATGATGTTTTTGTGATTTTGTCATTTTTGTACACACATCCATCAAATGTAGAACTATGAATAATAATAATAATAATAATAATAATAATAATAATAGTGGTAAACACTAGATTAGGACCAATGCTGCTGACGCTCCCCATCCCATCCGAGTCTCTCATCCACTACACCCAATTGTTTCTAATAGTAAAATGTTTCTGCTTCCCTTTTACTGTCTTTGCTCTTCCTTGGGGTTGCTGGTTAGCGTGGAAGGAGGGAAGGAGTCAAAACAGGGATGAGTGTTGGAGGAGAGAGATGAGAAGTTGTGATAAGTAGATGGGTGGTAGGACTGGCATCAGAAAAAAGCACAACAGACCGTGGCAGGGCCTGAGGCCCTATTAGTCCGCTTTTGCAGAACTCTTGGGGGATGAGGAGGGCCTGCCTACATGAATGGCACAGCCTGCTCCCTTCCCCCTTCCCTCAGTGCTGCACCAAACCGGCCACATGTAGTTGAGAGGCTGAAGTTCTTCTAACCTCAGGGCCTCTGCTGCTGCGATGCTCCAATGCCAGGCCCCCACTAGGTCTGCTTTAAGGAGGAGAAGTGGATGCCCAAGGAAAGCAGCCCCCAAGTAGACTCGCTGAGACCTCAGTATAAGTGATACCATGTGAGCAGAAGTCGTCTTGTGAGAAATTATTGTGCTTCTGGACACTGTAGATGAGTATGAGTCCTACTTCTTGGTTAGATCCTCTTAACAAACGCAGCTTGTGACCTTCCACTGAAAAGGCCCCTCTGAAGAGAAATTCAATAAAGTGTCCTGGGTTTGGGACCTCGCCATCTTTCTCTTGGATAAATATCTTTATCTCTAAGCCTTATAAAGCGTGTTTTCTCCTGGGGTTTTTCACTGGAGTGTCTTGGGCTGTTATGGTGATAATTGTGACAATGGCAACACTGATATGACCAAAGTAAAATAGTAACCTAAGTAAATCTACTGATAGTTATCATGGGCCAAAGTCTCTTGCCATTAACTGCTTTGATGTGAAATCCCCATTGCCTCATAGACCTCACTAGAAACACTTTCTGCATTTGTGAAGATTAATTTCTATCTGACTTAAATCTAAGAAAGATCCAATTTTGTTTACTCCCGTAATTTAATCATGAAACATTTTGAAGTAAACAGCCTTGAGATCTGTGACCACTAAGACACAAACAACGTCCTCATTATATTAGGAAGAAAACAAGAATAAATTGTTGTTTGTCTTGTTTCTGTTGTCTCCTGCATTCCTGGTTGTCTTTGAATGTGTGTTGGACATTGTATTTTAATGAATAAAATAAAAATAGCTGAGGCTTAAGGGTTTATTCTGTGCTGAGTGCTTTATGTACTTGATCTCATTTAATACTCATAATGTCCTATAAGTATTATTGTTGCCATTTTACTAATGAGGAAACAGGCTTGGAATGGACAAATACCTTGGTCATGTTCTCACAGCTACTGTGTTTCCTCGAAAATAAGACCTAGACAGATAATCAGCGCTAATGTGTCTTTTGGAGCAAAAATTAATGTAAGATCTGGTCTTACTTTACTACAAGACTTTAATATAATATAATATAATATAATATAATATAATATAATATAATATAATATAATATAATATATAATATACTACCAGGTCTTATATTAATTAATTTTTGATCCAAAAGATGCGTTAGAGCTGATTGTCCAGCTAGGTCTTATTTTCAGGGAAACACGGTAGTAAGCAGTAGAGCCAGAATTTAGATTCAGCTCTGCCTGAGTCCAGCTGATGTTCTCAATCACTCCCCTCATCAGATCTAATTCTTTCAATGAGCTGAAGACCCACTGTGGCCTTGGCCTCTGGTACACAGCTTCCTATGTCACTTGGGGCCTGTCACTTGGTCTCAGAACTAGAGAAAGCCTGTTCCTTTCTACTGTATTTTCCTTCTGATGTTAAGGTAAAAAGCAGAGTTTGTTTTGATTTCGTTTTACAAAATTCCCCTGTATGTTTCTAGCTTGTGGCTGAGAAGAACACAGGTGTTGGTGTCACATGCAGGCTGTAGACTGGGAAAAAGGAAACCATCTAGCAGCCCTACTTGGGATTCCATTAGTGGTTTGCATCAAATAGTTGTGCTGGTGATAATTCTTCTGTGGGTTCTGATTTCTAAGCTTTATCTAACAGTCACTCTGCTTTCTTGGCTCCCTCACTTAACCCTGCATGGCTGATGAGAGACAGCTCTGCCCCTTCTCCCATGGATCCCACTCAAACTAGAGCTAACTTACTTGGAAACCAACCTTATCCTATATCAGCAGGCTTTGTTTAGTATCCTCCCCAGTTCCACATTATCTGGCTTAAGAAAAGCCTTGAGTTTTCCTTTAGTTTGTTAATATATCCAGTCAATACGTTTATCGAAGACCTACTGTATTTAAGGCGATGTGCTAGGCCCTGCTATTATATACAAATGAAGAAGAAATGGTCTCTGTCTCCACAATGCTAAGAGATGAGATGCACTAGAATAGTCAAACTACAAGTGATAAGTACCATTAGAGATGTATGGATAACATGCTCAGGGAGGGCCAACAAGGGAGATATTGCATCTGTGGGAAAGGCTTCATGGGAGAGAGGCACGCAGCTTAGCCTTGAAAATTGAATAACATTTGAGGATGAGAAAAAGAAGAGCCCCCTGGACAATGACACAGCACAACTGAAGGTGCAGAGGTGTGAGGTGGGTCCTGTATTAAAAAACAGAGTAGTTTTGTCTTGCCAAGGCAGAGAATTGTGAAGAGCTCTCGGGGCCTGCCCTCGGAGGCTTTCAAAGTGTTGACGGAAGAGGGCAGAAGTCCACACATGAAGGCAAAGACCGGAACTCTGGGGGCCAGAGACATGTTTAGCTTGGCCAATATGCTGCTGAAATACTTCAGCCAATTTTAAAAATCAGATATCACACGAAAATCCGCATTTCTGGTTTCTCCTGAAACTGAAAGATCTGGCGCCACAGGGTGTGTTTTTTCTGGATGGCAGTTGGCTAGAACTGAGGAATGGCTGCCTCCTTTCAATAGTGTGTGAGTTCTATCTGCCCTACACAGAAGCCCGGCTGGCTTCTCCCTTCGCCCTACCTGCTCAGCCCTGCTGGCACCTAAGTGGCAGGCTCCAGGTACAAGCCTGGCCAAACCAAATGTGGAGGCATGCCCGACAGACCCCAAGGGCCTCTCTTCCAGCTAACTGACTCCCACACTGGTTGGTTTTCAGGGTTCCCTAACCCTGGCTGCTACCCCAAACGCAGACTCTTCTTTAAAATTTCAGCACGCACAGCCCTCAAAATTATAAGATGTGGAAGTGTTTAAAATATTTCTGAAAACATCTCATGCTACCCAGGATCTAAGACTCAAAATGGTATAAATCAAACACATCAAAGTGTGGGGCGGGACAGGCCGTGTCTGTTTGCTTGTTTTTATGCAAGCCGATTAATTAGAGACCTAACCTCACCCCAGTCTCTGGACTTTTGATCCTATCCTGCCAAGGCCCAGCCTTGTACCTTTCTTATATGGACTGTTCCTGGTCTAAGTGCCTACAGTTGGCCCTTCTCTGCTTCATAGCTCTTCTCCAAGGGTCTACCTTCAGACTCCTCTGTTAGTTGACAAGAATGGTACTAGCAGCTAAAGTCAGATTCCTCTCTGGGACAGAAAACCCACATTTGGAAAAGGCAGATCCTCTTCCAGGGTAATCAGGAAAGTATGTGCAGTAGCAGCCAGTCATAGAGCCCCAGGAATCCTACAATTTGGCCCCCTTTGTGGCAACACTAATGAACTAAGAGGTCAATTTGGTCATTTCTAAGGCTGAGCCTTTGTAACTATAAATAAATAGACAGAATGAAAGGAGTACAGAAAAGAAAAACAAACGAAGGAGAAAAGGAAATGAGAAACCTGACTTGATTTCATTGAGAAAATAAGTTTTAAAGTGCCCTTTATGGAGCAATTCCATCAATGCTTTGCCATGCAATTGCCCAGGAGAATTCTTCCAAAATTTATATCCCCTGAGCTAGACCTTGGTGTTCCTTGCAGGCTGAGGTTCAGTAATTCTGGGAGAGTAGAAAGGGTTTTGTGACTATGTGAAGCCGGAAGAAAAGGCCTGATGAACCACAAAACTGGATACTTTGTAAGGTACAGAACAGTCAGCACTTTCCTCCGAGGAGAGAACACACAATTGGCATGAAAGTGACCCAAGCAATGGATGGAGGAGGAGAGTATCCAAAAGTAGGTTTCCAGCTCCATGTTCCTGCAGGCATCACAGAGTGGACTGTTGTATGCCCTAATGTCTCTGACCAGATGCAAAACGCTGATCCCATTTAAATGCCATTTGTGGACCAAAGTGAATTAGATGGTAACATCGGGAATGCTGGAATTGGGGGAGGTTGTATTTTGTTGGCTTTTCCCCCTTGTGGTTTTCACCATCTGTTTCTTTTAATGCATAAACAAGGAAAATGACTGGTTTGGAACACAAAGTTTTTAAAAACCAGATGACCACAGGCATCCTCTAAATGAGAAAGAAAGAGCCCGTTTGGGTTCTGTGACATTTGTCAGGAAGTGAGATGTTAAATACCGGGAAGCATTAATGCTCTCTGCCAGTGAAGATCCACAAAGGCAAGGAAAAGGCCTTGTCCGTGACCCCGCCTTCCTGAGGTCGTGCCATATGTTTACATTTTACCAAGGATTATTTTCCAACAGCACCCAGCTCCCCTCCCTTTTTAAACTAAAGATGAAGCCATTCAGCTGGCCTGCAGCATAACCAGCCTTGGTTTTCCATTAACATTATTGCTAACTTGGCAACCATGGATAAAATCCACTCTTAGAAACTTTTAGAATGAACAAAAGCTGCGTTGTGAGCAGGTTCTATTATAAAGCCAAAGTAGAGAGCTATAATTAGAGGAGCTGATGAGATAGACTAAGAGAAGATAATTCATTTATCTCCTGGATAATAGTGACCAAATATATATATATAAGGGCATTAGGAACACAGTGTGCTTTTCTTAAGCAAAGGACATCCTGCTTTCAAAAGAAAGGTTTGCCATGCACAATACAGTGGCCACTCGATAAAATTGTTCTGTATGCTCCATGCCAACAAACCTTAAAGCAACAGATTCCTTTTTTTTATTTATTTATTTTATTTTATTTATTTTTTTATTTCCCTATCCTTGGACACCCCTATCCTGTTTGCTCCAAATCACCGTCTTTCTTAAATACCCCCAATCCCAGGAGGGGAAACAAGCTGACATTTCCCCGTCTTCTCCAAGCCAGCACCACCCTCACTCCCATGCCCTGGGGCTGGAAGATTCACCAGACCTGGGATGTTTTCGCTGGGGGCGTGGGGTGAGCTCCGAGTCTAGGTGGCAGCTGGGACAGTGTCCAGATTCCTTTTTTAAACTGGAAGCAGTGGAGAGATTTGATGGGGTGGTGACTGCATACTAATCTCTTTTACCTTTTTTGCAAGAAACAATCAGCCACAAGCACCAGGGATTTAAAATCAACTTGAACTCGCGCATTTTAGAGCCTTCAGGGAAAACGACATTGGTGCATTTGGCCAAGTTCCACTCATTTCAACATAAGACATGAACAGTTTTCACATCGTGTTGTAGGCAGCCTGACACCAGAGATTTCACAGTAGAGAAAAGATAAAAGATGATAGTCTCATAGGGAACAACCAACTTTTCTGAATTTGCAAGATCTGTTCTCAACAATGTCCTGGGCAATTCTGAGGTGGGCGTTCTTAGTCATTTGTGAGCAGGGCTTAGGCAGAAACAAGACCCTAGTAATTTAGAAGCCCTTGGCAGATTAAATATATTTCAAAATGAGTTTAAGTTCAAATAATTTCTCTACTCATGCTTAGGACACCATGAAGTATGTAGATAGGAAAACATGAGCCTGTCGGGTGCGAATTGTTTTATTGACATTGGTTCCAGATGCCAGCGTTGTGATGAGTGTATTTGACTTCTGACATCCCTTGGATGTGGGTACTGTCTGGAATGTTTGCTTCCCTGGTAGAAATGGGAAAATGATTAGAGACTTGAACTCTGTTCCTGGAGGCTCCCAGACTCGTTATTTTATTTGTTTCCTAAGTTAAATTGAAAGCTCTTGGAGGCTTCTAAGGGCAGCCCTGTGTGAGCGTTAGCTTCATAAAATACTCTAGTGACCTATGGAATTTTAGTTATAATCATAATAATGTCAGATGAAGAGGCATCCTGGAGAAAGTATGAGAGGAATTTTAAGTGGCTGAACTCTATTTGCATTATTCATTCTACAAATAGTTTCAGAGCCTTAAAAATTTTTTTTTTCGTTATGCTGTGCTTTTGATGTTCCAAGGGATGGTCTAGGGCATTCATAATTCAAAAATGATTCTCCCTTCAAATACAGTTTGGAAATTAAGACTTTATCTGACTAGTTTCGAGATGATTTTGTTACCATGAGGAAAAGGGATAGAGATATTTCAAGATCTTCTTCTTCATTGGGATTCAAGAGGGATTTAAAAGTTTCCTGATCTGGTGAACTGGTGTCCTCTTGTCTCCTTCTTCTTCTCCCTTCCTTATTTCTTTGGGGTTCGTCCTTCTTTCCTTCCTTCTTTCCTTCCTTCCTTCCTTCCTACTTTCCTTCCTTCCTTCCTTCCTTCCTTCCTTCCTTCCTTCCTTCCTCCCTCCCTCCCTACCTCCCTCACTTCCTTCCTTCCTTCCTTCCTTCCTTCCTTCCTTCCTTCCTTCCTTCCTCCCTTCCTTCCTTCCTCCCTTTCTTCCTTTTTTCCTTCCTTCCTTCCTTCCTTCCTCCCTCCCTCTCTCCCTCCCTCCCTCCCTCCCTCCCTCCCTCCCTCCTCCCTCCCTCCCTCCCTCCCTCCCTCCCTCCCTCCCTATCTCCCTCACTTCCTTCCTTCCTTCCTTCCTTCCTTCCTTCCTTCCTTCCTTCCTTCCTTCCTTCCTTTCTTCCTTCCTTCCTTCCTGGGGGAGATGAGGGAGGCATGTCTAATGAGGGGACTAGGCAATTCACTCAGGACTCGGGCTTAGAATCTTACCCCTCTGTGTCTTCTTGCCCACAGGTGATAACCCCAGTGAGGACTGGCCACGGCTATGTGTACGAGTACCCATCCAGATACCAAAAGGACGTCTACGATATCCCTCCTTCACACACCACTCACGGGGTATGTACCAGGACGCAGTCACCAGGGGAGAGGAGTGCTTCAGCATGGCATTCCTTCAGAGCTACAGTGGGAAGGAAAACTACAAATTATGTGTATTTCTTATAAGGCTTGATTTAGGTTGTCTATCCAGGAGCCATTTTAGCCAACATTATTTAAAGTATGTTTTCTGGATTTTCTTTAGCAGGAAATCCTAGGCTTTCCTCTGACAAAGCTTTTGTTACTCATCACTTAATCATTTTCTTTCAGGAAGTCTATAATTTCAACTACAGTTTAAAGTACAGACATATAGATATTTCACTGAAGATCATTTTTATAGTCAATCTAAGTCAAAGAATATGAAACTTAAAATGAAAAATTTCATCAGCCCCATATTACATAGAATGCTGTCAAATAGTAAGGGTATATACATAAACTGGTAAATAACTCCATAATTAAAAGCTTAGTAGCATGAAAAAATGACAAACATAAGACATTTCTATTCCGGCTAACTCAGGTGTTTCTCTTCAGGTATATGACATCCCTCCGTCATCGGTGAAAGGCTCTGTGTTTTCAATTCCAGTGGGAGAGATAAAACCTCAAGGGGTATATGATATCCCTCCTACTAAAGGGGTAAGTGAGCTCCTACAGAGCAGCAAAAAAGGTGTGTGTGTGTGTGTGTGTGTGTGTGTGTGTACTGGGATAAAACAGCAAGGGCAAACCAAAGGGAAAAAACTAGTCTTTGTGAGAGAGTAAAGGAATGGGAGGGAAGGTGAGAGGGAGGAAGGAAAAGCAATAATTAAAGATCACTCTAGGGAGTTATTTAGGGGCCCCCACTTAAAAAAATAAGGAAAGTCAATAAGAGGCAAAATCATTCATTTAATTTGGCAAGCTACTAATATACCATATAGATAGATAGATAGATAGATAGATAGATAGATAGATAGATAGATAGATAGATAGATATAGATATAGATATATGATGTTACAGCTTAGTCCATGTATATGGATTAATGCATTTGATTTACTCTGCTATTCTCAAGGGGAGGCCTGCACAAGAAGTGCACATATCCTTATTTTACAGATAACAGAAGTGTGTCTCAGAACATTCAGCATCACACAGCTGGTAAATCCAGGGAGAGACCTTAGGTCTTCTGACATCTAGTCTGCTGTTAATGTATAATCTGCCTCTCAGCCTGGATCTAAGGAGGAAGGATACCCAGGAGGTGCTCAGAAATGTGGGGATAGGACCCAGGGAGAGCAGCTCAGCCAGGAGGGTTCACACAACAGGCAGCTTTGAACCCAGAGGAAGGATGCCCTTGTCAAAGGATGAAGGAAGTAGGGGCAGAGCAGAGCCTTGGAAATACCTCCCATTAGTGGGTGGGGGATGAAAGAAAAGGAACCAGCACACAGGCCTTCAGAAAATCCAGACCTTTATTTTAATGTACTGTTGTTTCCGTATGTTCATGGGAGCCAACTGAACAAATACTAGCTTTGGTTTGTACTTACTTTTCAGGTATATGCCATTCCACCCTCAGCTTGCCGAGATGAAGCAGGGCTCAGAGAAAAAGAGTATGATTTCCCCCCTCCAATGAGACAAGCTGGAAGGCCGGACATCAGACCCGATGGCGTGTATGACATCCCCCCAACCAGCACCAAGCCAGTGGGAAAGGACCTTCACATGAAATATAACTGTGATGCTTCAGGAACTGCTGAACTGGCGACACGAAGACATCAAAGCATTTCCCTAAAACACCCACCCTCACATCTGGGACCAGCGGTAGGCAGTCAGAATGATGCCTACGATGTGCCACGAGGGGTTCAGTTTCTGGAACCACCAGCAGAAAGCAGTGAAAAAGCAAACCCTGAAGAAAGAGACGGGGTTTACGACGTCCCTCTGCACAACCCAGTGGACACCAAAGGCTCTCAGGATGTGGTAGATGGGATCAACCGATTATCTTTCTCCAGTACAGGCAGCACCAGGAGTAACATGTCCACATCTTCCACCACTTCGAAGGAATCTTCACTCTCAGCTTCCCCATCTCAGGACAAAAGACTCTTACTGGATCCAGACACAGCCATTGAGAGACTGCATCGGCTCCAACAGACCCTGGAAATGGGTGTCTCCAGCCTAATGGCACTGGTCACCACGGACTGGCGGTGTTATGGATATATGGAACGACACATCAATGAGATACACACCACGGTGGAGAAGGTGGAGCTGTTCCTGAGAGACTACCTCCATTTTGCAAAGGGTGCCGTCGCAAATGCTTCCTGCCTCCCAGAACTCACCCTCCACAACAAAATGAAGCGGGAGCTCCAAAGAGTAGAAGACTCCCACCAGATTCTGAGCCAAACCAGCCATGACTTAAATGAGTGTAGCTGGTCCCTGAATATCCTGGCCATCAACAAGCCCCAAAACAAGTGTGATGATCTGGATCGGTTTGTGATGGTGGCAAAGACGGTGCCCGATGATGCGAAACAGCTCACCACAACCATCAACACCAATGCAGAGACCCTCTTCAGACCAGGCCCCAGCAGCTCGCACGTGAAGAATGGGCCCGAGAGCATCATGAACTCCACTGAGTACCCACACGCTGGATCCCAGCTGCAGCTGATGCATCCTGGGGACCACAAGGTCCAAGCCCTCAACAAGCCATTGCCCCCAAGCCTGGGCAAGGACCAGCCTCCTGACTGTAGCAGCAGTGATGGCTCTGAAAGGAGCTGGATGGACGATTATGACTATGTTCACCTACAGGTAAAGAAACCAAACTCATAAAGCACCTACATTCACATTCAGGGAGTCCAGGACTAAGAATCTGTAAAGCTGGTAGGCTGGACTACCAGAGGAGAGAACGTGATTAATGGTAATCCAAGTGGTTCTCTAATTGGAGGCAATGTACAGGAGAAAGACCACTGGCCTCAGCGTCCAGAGTCCTCGGCTTGAGTCCTTTCTCTGACACTAATTGTGCGACTGACTTATATAACCTCTTTGGGCCTTAATTTCCTCATTTGCCAAATGAATAGAGCACGGGGTTGTATTAGATACCACTGATAAGCCTCAGGCAAGCAGGATACTTTATTTAAAAAGTGGGAAGAGGGAGTTTCACTGTTACTGGGTTTTCCTGAAAGTAAGACTGGGTTTTATATTAATCTTTGCTCCAAAAGATGCATTAGGGCTTATGTTCAGGGGATGTCATCCTGATAAATCATGCTAGGGCTTATTTTCCAGTTAGGTCTTATTTTCAGGGAAACACGGTAGGAGAAAAAAAATTGAAAGCCTCTGTACTAGAGAATTTCTCAGGTCCCATCAGCTCTACTCTGTGTGTGTGTGCGGGCGTGCGTGCGTGTGTGTAATTACTTGCAGAAAACTTAACCCACCTCGGACTTACCTTGAAGGCCACTGGGCATTTGCCAGTTGACCTAGAACTTAACCCTGGGAAATGGGCAGTCATAGTCGGCCTCCTACAAGCTGACCTGGAATCTTGACAGCTTACCCTTTCACTTTGGGGCATAAAACATTCTACCAAGATTCATTCTTTAGAATTCAGCTTACTGTCTTATTCTTCCATTCTTTTCATTTGACTAAGAGCCACAGATTATCCTGAAAACTATTTAACTACAGTTTCCTTGAGAGCAAGAGACTGGGGAAGGAAGCACTGAGCCACAGGAAAAATGGGGAGAGAGACTCAATGGCGGCATTAAACAGTCACCTGACTGGTGTCCAACTCTGCATATTGGGAAATACTAATATGATGTAGAGTTGTAGATGATTCGAAGAAACTAGAAGTGCAATGTGGACCACATTTAGACCTGAGTTAATAGGTGTATAGGTTTGCATATTAATCCATTAGGAAAGAACCGTGAGAAACAGTACTGGTTAAGGAGGTTTGAAGGGGATCATGGATAGCTCTCCGAAAGTGGTTAAGTGGAGCAGAGAGTATGGCACCCACTGTGGAAAGGGGTTTTAGTTTGCAAGCCTAACCTACACAGTGACTCTGAGTCTGGCCAAGAAGCAGGCCATCTCTGTCCGGGATTCACAGGGCCTAATTCGGCATGCAGGAAATTGCAAAGGCAATGGAAAATGAAAGAGTATTTACACGTTTGTCAATGAAATTGTTAGCATAAGTGAATCATAGTGGTGATGTAATGTTTTCTTTATGTTGAAAAATAATAGGGTAAAGAGGAGTTTGAGAGGCAACAGAAAGAGCTGTTGGAAAAAGAAAACATCATCAAACAGAACAAGATGCAGCTGGAACATCATCAGGTAAGTTCAATCAGTACAAAAGCCACCTGGTATTGAAAAGATTTCCTGCTTAATAAGAAAGGTATAACTTCAAAAGATCATGATTTTGATCCTTCCAGCACACTTTGGTATAAATAAGCTCCAAGGCATATAATAGAGTGTAAGAACAAAGAGGTTTGTGGTTTTAGTAATCCAGCTGGTGTACCTGGATTACATCCAAACAGCAATTTTTCTGGGCTAAGCCTATACATCTAACACATTAAAACTGTTTGGGTTTAGGCTGTTGATCTCCAGGAGCAAGAGCCACTCAAGCTAGCCCAAGCAAACAGGTTATATAGTAAGACCACAGGAGGGAAATTCAAGAACAGAAAATGAAGACATATAGCCATGTCCAGTGAGAACTAGGACTGTAAATTCTTTCTTCTTCTTGTACCTCCTTTGCTTCTCTCTAAATCTGCTTCCTTCTCCTGTATTTCCTGGTAGTTTCCTCTGCTTATCTACTCATTTGGGTCTGCTATAACTTTATAGAACCCATAAATGACCACTTAAAGCGTTTTCTATAGATGGCTTTTCATTTCAGCTCATAGTCAACCCCTTCTGTGGCTCATCAAATTCCTAAACAATTCCTAGCTACCTACTTATCTATCTCTCCCCTACATCATAAGCCTGTGGCTTGGCCTTTCTTGGTCCACCATAAAGGCAGGAGGGCAGGATCGAATGTTTTCAAAATATATCTAGTCTATTCACTAAGGGCTTTGGGCAGAGCAGTTCATTCAAATGTTGGGCTTGAGTGGGGCAGATAATGATGGGTATTGTTAGTACAAGGCATAAAAATAAAGAGAAATGAATTGAGGGTTTATAAGCCTTTTCTTAAGATGAAATAAAATGGCATGTAGGGACATGAAATGGCACACTACACTTCGGAAACCAGAGTTCTACTCTGTACTTTCTAACCAACCGTGTGGCCTTAGGCAAGTCATTTAACCTCCCTGAACTGCAGTTACTTCTCTATAAAATGAGAAAATCCCTCAGCCCTCTATATAATGAGATGATATATTTATGACCTTATTTGCAAAAGCAGAAGCTACATATCTTGAACCATCGCCCTGTCTCTGTTTCTGTTTGCTTTAGCATTTGGCCAAGCAAGACTACAGAGCTTTCGGTAACTTATTGAAACCATAGTAATTCCTAAGAAGAAAACAGACTCTGCAGAAAAATAAAGCTCACTGTGCATTTCTTGGGGAAGACCCTGGGTGAGGTTAGCCCTGGTCTGACTCAGCCCTACCTCGGGATGGAAGATTGACTGAGCCCTACACTTAGGTCACAGATAGTCCTTACCTACAAAAGAGAGTCTCTCCAGAGACTAGGTGGAATAGCTTAAAGGTTATTATTACAATTTAATGTAAGGTGAGGAGAGAAGGAAGAAAGCTAACAATCAATGAGTCTTACTCTGTGATGTCCTTTTCATTCAACAGCTCTGTGGAGCTGTTATGATGCAGGGTTAGCATTCAGACTCCCTTAGGGACGTTCTTTTATAGTACACATATATTTAGGTGCATTAATCTTTCCCGTAGTGCTGGATCATAACTCATAAATCTGGACAGAAAGAGTAAGAGAAATAGAAAAGAGTCACGGATTGTTATTTATCTAAGTATCTTAAAGGGGCAGAGTCAAGGCTTTCCTCCAGAAGGAGCAAACGGTCAGTAATTTACTTGACAAAGAGATCCCTACATTTGGTTTTCCCTTGCCACCACTCAACATTTAATACACATTTACATAGAACCTACAACATGCCAAACGCCATTCTAAGCACTTTGTAACTATTAACTCGTTTAACCTTCATGGTGGTGTAGGAATCTGAGCTGGGTTTAAGCTGGATGCTGCCTTTCAGCCTGAGAGCATGATAGAAAGTCAGCAGGAGGATTCCTTAGGCATCATCTTTCTCAACCTCTACATTTCACAATTTAGGAAAACAAGGCAACGTGACAACGTCCTCACATCTAATAAGCACCTGACACATAGGAGGGATTAAAATTCCTGTCTTTTAACTCCAAGCCCTGGTTAACTTCCATTACAGCATGCTGCCGTACCCTTAATGAAATCTGCTTTCTTCCTTGCAGCTAAGTCAGTTCCAGTTGTTGGAACAAGAAATTACAAAGCCGGTGGAGAACGACATCTCAAAGTGGAAGCCCTCACAGAACCTCCCGACCGCAAACAGCAGTGTGGGTGCTCAGGATAGGCAGTTGCTTTGCTTCTACTATGACCAGTGTGAGACCCATTACATTTCCCTTCTCAATGCCATTGACGCTCTCTTCAGTTGTGTCAGCTCAGCCCAGCCCCCGCGGATTTTCGTGGCCCACAGCAAGTTTGTCATTCTAAGCGCACACAAACTGGTGTTCATTGGAGACACACTGACAAGGCAGGTTGCTGCCCAGGATATTCGCAACAAAGTGATGAACTCTAGCAACCAGCTCTGCGAACAGCTCAAGACTATAGTTATGGCAACGAAGATGGCTGCCCTGCATTACCCCAGCACTACCGCCTTACAAGAAATGGTACACCAAGTGACAGACCTGTCCAGGAACGCGCAGTTATTCAAGCGCTCTTTGCTGGAGATGGCGACGTTCTGAGAAGAAAAAGAGGAAAGGGGGACTGCGTGAAAAACTGGAAATACTATCTGGTTTTGTAAATGGTGTCTATTTTTGTAGATATTTTATATGAAAATGAAATATTTTAACATTTTATGGGCTAGACAACATTCAGAAATTCAGGGAGCTAGGGGGAATTCTTTTTCCAGTGTGGTTCTTATGTATATACACGTAAGCATCTAAGATATAAACTATTCGCAAATTTATCCACGTGTGTGTGCTTGTATATTCATGTTTGTTTGTTGATGTTTGTCTGATACATTCCATTAAAAAACATGAATTAAGAAGCACCTTAGTAAGCAAGCACCTCCTAATGCTGCTTTTCTTTCTTTTCTTTTTTTTTTAAAGAATACATACCATCTGGCTGTAATATTGCTCTACATATACTAGCGATTTATTCGGAGACTTTCATTTCCAAGTCTGGGAAGCATTGTATATTTGCAAGTGTTCATCTCCCAAGTAATGAGGCATGGTATGATTTGTCCTTGTTCGGAAACCCCTTCCAACATTGACTATCTTGGGCATATTATGGCAAAATATATCACTTCTTGTTGAGAAAGCCCTCTTAGAGAAAATGTTTCAGAAAGCATATGCTAATCCAAGCTCTGATATTTTGGGTGCTGGAGAGATAAGAGACACATGTGTCTAGAAGCCATGTCCCCAGCCAACACTGGGTTATTTCAACACCGAGAGGACATCACAATTAAAGGAGAGCATGTGTTTCCCAGAGCTATTTGGTGGTCTGTATTTTTGAGTGATTTGGCCATGAGTTTTCCCAAATGATGTTTTTAGACTTGCAAAAACCGTATTATTTGCAGCAGGAATTCATCAGACTATAATTATCCACACAAAGAAAGATGATTCCACCTGCTAGTTGTAAGTAGAGGCCTTTCTGACTCTCCGCATTCACTTAGGTGCTACTATCCCCATTTTCTGAGGGGAACTGGCCAGTTTCATGGTCCCCTGAACTTCAGAGCTACCAGCTTCCTTAAAACATGCATAGGCAGACCTGACACTTAAAGCAGTTCTACCGAGCCTATCTAATCTTTACAACTCTGTCTGGCTGACAGCCCTGTGTATACAGACGACCATCATCTCACCACTCATTACAGCATCTGTTCTGTCCCCTCGCACCTGCTGGTGTTGGCAAAGCACAGGCACAGCACAAGCTATCAGATTCATTATGGGGCAAATAAAACACTTCCTACCTGGTGAGAAAATGTATTCACATATTACCAAGTTAAGAAGCACGTTATCTATAATCTTTCAGTCCATTTCTTCTTTAATGGTTTTATTCCAGCCTATTTAAAAACATTTTTATTTGCAATACATACTTTGACTGAGTTCAGCTTGCTTATTTTAAACAATCAAATCACTGAAACAGAAAATGATTTAAAGAAAAGAATGCACGATCTCAGCATGATAAAAAATATCAGTGAAAATTATCATAGAAGGTGCTTTTTAAAACAACTGCTATTGTAGTTCTCAAAGTCCTGCTCTGCCAGAAGAAGATTAAAAGTGGTTATATGACAAATAAATGTATGGGGAGGAAGGGGATTGCTGAAAATCAACAACACTTGAAGAAGTTTTAAAGTGTGTCCTTGTAGATTTCATTGTAAATGTGTATTTCTTAGGAGATGACAGACTTGTTCTAAGCTAAGTGATGACCTTTCATGTTTTCAAGACCAAAATGTTGAGTCTGTATTACTCTCTTTGCCATCTTGTATGTAGAGACTATTTTAAATCATTAAATTTTTTAGATCTGTGTTTTCGTAGCCACTGGGTTTTCTTTTCTATAGTTCTTTTTACCACAGAATTAGACACAGGCTTATTTTGGCACTCCTAATATAGAAAGTTATTTTATTGATACTATAGATCTGGATTTTTTAGGAAAATTGAGAAATTTTTTTTTTCATTCTGTGTCACTTCAGATTACATTTGCATTAAAGAAAATTCTAGAATCTGTGAACGTTACCAACCCAAATATCTGGAACAAGGCCTTCTCTTCACCAGAAGTCTTGTACATTTAAGTAATGGCTAGGACAATTTCTCCTATAACATGGATACTACCATTTATGTGGTTTTAGAATTAAAGGGAATCGTTCCATTCATTCTGGAATAGACATAATTAAATAATTAAAAGACAATTATATTTGGTGAAAATAAGAGATTCATAACCACATAAATTATTTTTAATGCTTGGCCCACTCTTTCACTCAGGTGTTCTATTGAGATTTATAGATAAAATAATTGAATATACCTTGTATCACTTGCCCACATCTATAAACATTAACTGATTTTCAACAAAAGTTTCAAGTCACTTCAATGTGGAATGAAAAGTCTTTTGAAAAAAAATGATGGAACAACTAGATCTCTCCATGGGGAAAAAAAATGCTTACCTTACATACAAAAATTAACTCAAATGGATAAAATACCTAAATGTAAAACTTAAGTCTCTAATGCTTCTGGAAGAAAATAAAGGAGAAAAATCTTTGTCATCTTAGGTAGACAAAGATGCCTTAAATAGAACACAAAAACAAATCACAAGAGAAAAAATCAAATTGGATTTCACCAAAATTAAAAGCTTTTACTCTTCTAAGGAGATCATTAAGAAAACAAAAAGTCACAGACGGAGAAAATATTTACACTACGTACATCTCTCAAGGGAATGTATCAGAATAAGAAGACAACTATTTTTTTTTAACTGAGCAAAAATGTAAACAGAAACTTCACAAAAGAAGACATAAATGAACAATAAATAAATGAAATATAATCACACCAAATAGTATCACTAAAATTAAAAGGACAAGACATGCCAACTGCTGATAAGAAAAGGGTACAAATGGAGCATTCATACACTGCTGGTGAGAATATAAAATGGTACAAACACTTTGGAAAATTGATTGGCAGTTCCTTAAAAAATTAAATCGATGCCTACTGTATGACCTAGCAATTCCTCTCTTAGGTATGTACCCAAGAGAAATAAAAGTACATGTCCATACCAAGATTTGTATGAGAATGTTTATAGCAGCTCTATTTTTAATAGCTGAAAACTAGAAACAACCTAAGTGTCCATCTTTGTGAATATAAAACCATTGTGGTATATCCACACAATGGAATACTACACAGAAATTAAAAGGAACCAAAAAAAATTGAAACAAAAATAACATGAATGAATTTCAAAATCATTATAGTGTGTAAAGAAGCTAGGCAAAAAGAATGCACACCGTATGTCCACCATTCATGCAAAATTCTAGAAAATGCAAACTACAGTGACAGAAAGCAGATTAGTGATTGCCTGGGAAGAGGACTGGTTGAAGGAACAGATTATAAAAAAGCTCAGGGAAACTTTTGGGAATGATGTAAATGCCCATCATCTTGATTGTAGTGATGACCTCACAAGCATATGCATGTCAAAATTTATCAAATTGTATACTTGACATACATACAGTTTATTCATTGTCAACTAGGATTTTTTTAAAACAGGAAATGGTCTAAATACTCCAATTAAAAGTTACAGACTCTCAAACTGGATTTTTTTTTTAAAGCAAGAATAAACTATATGCTATTTAAAAGACTCTAATTTTAAATAAAAATACGCAGATAAGTTAAAAGCAAAGGGATAGAAAGAGATATACTATGCACATTCTAATTAAAATAAAAAGCTGGAGTGGCTATATTATTATCAGACAAAGTACAATTCAGAATGGGGCAAAGAGGGCCATTTCATGATAAAAGGATCAACTCATAAATAAGACAAAAAACTCTCCTAAATATGTACATACTATATTACAAAATTTAAAATACATGAAACAAAAACTAATATAATTGAAAGGAGAAATGGAAAATCTGTAATTATAAGTAGAGATTTAGACATTCCTTGCTCAGCAATTAATAAAACAAGTAAACAAATCAGTAATAATTTGTAAGGATGGAGCAACTGGAACTCCCTTCATTGATGGTGGGAATGTAAAATGGTACAACCATTTTGGGAAATACTTTGGCGATTTTTTGTAAAGTTAAATATATACTTACCATATAACCCAGGATTTCCAGTCACAGGTATTTACTCAAGATAAATAAAAATATATGCCTACATAAAAAATTAACCGCTTTATTCATCATAGTCTCAAACCGAAACAACCCAAATGGTATCAACATGTGAGTGAATAAATTGTAGTCTATTCATATAATAGAATACTATTCAGCAATGAAAAGGAGTGAGCTAATTATACATGTAACAGCATGAACGGATCAACCTTAGAAACATTGCTGAGAAAAATCCAGGCAAATAAAGAATACATATATATGAAGCTCTAGAAAACACAAATCTAATTTGCAGTAACAGAAATCAAATCAATGATTTCCTAAAGTCAGGGATGGGAATTGGGAATTCTCTGGAAAATAGCACAAAAGAACTTTTTGGTGTGATGGATATGTTTTATTTCAGTGTTATACCTATGTTTTATATCAGTGCTATATATGATGGAAATGTTTCATAATTTGCATTGTCCAATACAGTAGATAATAGTCACATGTTGCTATTCAGCATTTGAAATGTGACTAGCACAACCGAGGAACTGGTTTTAATTTTAGTCAATCTGAGTTCATTTTAATTTAAATAGCCACATGTGGTTAGTGGCCACCATGTTGGACAATACAGTATCTGTATCTTAATTCTTAGGGTAGTTACGTGAATGCATATATTTGTCAAAATTACCTTAATATACACTTAAAATGCATGCATTTTATTGTATGTAAGTCATACCTCAATAAACTTGATTTTAAAAATATGTAAAACATTTTCCCAACTAACTAAAGTTTTATTTTTTTTCAAGTCTATATTATCATCAGTCAATTCACAGAAACAATGGAGGGTCCATAGGAAAAGTTCCAATCAGAAAGTTTAGCTTTCTAAAGAATCAATCCTGGCCTAGTTCATGACACAAAGGGAAGATAAATATGGTTTCCTACTCCCCTACTCAGTAGAAATCCATCTGGGCTTTAGATGTTTCCCCATACACCACATCTACTCTCTTCATAGTTTTTGAGGAATTATGACAAAAGAAACATTGCCATTCACCAGATGACATGAAAAACATGGATTCATTTATTCGTTGGACATTTCCTGCCTGGCCAGTGAGAGTAGGCAGACCCACCTTGCCCATCAATAAAGCAATCACTGTCCCAGTCTGAGGAGCCAGTGTCTCTGCCTGCTCAGCAACATGCTGGGTACCAAAAGAATAGGAAAAAAAGGAAGACCTGCTCTCTGCAGTTCTTTGTTTGAGACCAAAAGTGCACATGCCTTTTAAACAATTTATGGCAGATTATAGACAAATGTCCAACTGAAAGCTTCAGGCCAAGACTTCAGGAGTAGAGAGTGAGGAAATCAAAGTGATCTCGCATGGCTAGAAACAGGCACATGCAAAGGGCAGGGTTCAAGAGATTGATGGCAAAGTAAGGGCTATCTAGATGGACAGAGGGCAGAGGAAAGCCTGACAAAGGCTGGCAGTCAGGAATGAGCACGGCATAGGGGGAGCAGGGAGTGATGAGGGCCTTGCTAGAATATAACATGCAGGGACTGGGCTTTGCACTTCACACCTTCAGAGAATTGCTTAACTCAGACGGGACATACCAAATATTTGCTGTCTTAAAGAAAGTGAGCATTAGACAAAACACCATATCCTTTCAAATAAGAGAAAGGGAAAAAGCAGGCCTATAGGGCAAGATGAGACAAAAGAGAGAAAGGAAGACAATGAGTACTAAGAAAGGATAAAAGAAAGAAAGTGGAGCAAGGAAGGGAGAAAGGGGGCAGCAAAAGGGGAGGGAAGGGGAAGAAAGAGCAGAGAAGGAGGACGGCGAGAAGAGGCAGCGAAAAAGACACCCGACGCAGTAACAGAAAAAAGTCTGAAACAAATAATGATGTCATGAGATGTAGATTCTAAAGCAGTATTTTATGTTCTTTGATATTCGAAGTTCTCAAGATATTTTGAGAAACAAATTGATATGTAGACATGTCGTTGTATTGTAATTTTGGAAAACACCACACAGTATTTGGCTCTCTTGGAGAGACGTAATACTCATGAGCATGTTAAAGGCTCTAAGTAGTCTTGCAATAAAGACAATTGTCTTGTCCACTGATTCCCAAAACTTTTTTGACCCTATATCTGTTTTCTTTCTTAACATTTATGAAAATCTGGTCTAGGATGTTCAAATAGTCTTTATTTCCCAGCTTCCACAATAAGATGAGGCCTGGTAATGAAACTCATCTCAGAAGTGACGTTGGTCTCACCTCATTTATCAAAGTCAATACCTCTAACCTTTAACAGCTCTTTAGAAGCAACAGGCTAAGTGGCAGCACCTGTTTTGACCTCTAGTATCCACCCTCCTCCTGAGTCTATACAGAAGTACACGAACATACTTTATTGTTTCCTCAATCCATTTCTCATCATCTGAATGTCCTAAAATAAAAATAAAGAAAGCAAACAGATGATTAATTTGGATGAACTTCCCTAAATAATCAACTCCTTTGGACTAGGATATTTATTTATTTATTTTTGTAGAAATGCTTTGGGATGATCAATCTTATATGAGGAGTTTTAAAGTAAAAGTACTTTTCAGAAGGGAACCAAGAAAGTGAAAGAAAAAAACACACGTATAGATGGGAAGAGAAATATAGGCAGAGACAGACTCTGTGGCCTACCCAGGGACTTCATCTAAGAGGAGGAATACATAATACATAGGAAGCCTTCATGAAAAGGGGACAATAATTATACGAATACATACATTGTTCTGAAAATAACACTCTGCAGTGTGGAAGATGCTAAGGAGGGTCCCTGTGAACCTGAGAGCTCAGTTAGGGAGAAAGGGCAAAGGTAACCGAGATTATCAGGAAGGTGGAGGAGAGAGAGAAAAGTGGATGGATTCTAGGAATATAGGAGGGGAAATCAACAGACCAGTTAAGGAATTAGATATGGTGCCTGGCGGAGAGAGAGCTGGGTTGGGGGTTTCTGGCTTGAGCATATGGATAGATTTAGATCCATTTTGAGCTGGGACGCACCAAAGTTCTGGAAATCTCCACAGAACCAGCCCTTAAGTCCATGCTTTAGTCCTTCCTGGCACTGAACATCAGGCTGGGCCAGGAACAAGCAGGAGCAAGCAACGATGGCCAAGAAAGCTCACCTTACTTCCTCCCAAGTCCTGAACATGTAGGCACATGCTTATTTTGTGGTGGAAAAAAAAAGAAACAAAGAGAAAAGAAAAAAACAACCTTGAAATGATCTTAATGAATAGAGGGCAATATGTAGGGGAGAAATCTCAAAAAGGGCAACAGAGAAAATTTAACATGCTGACTTTTATCTCAGAGTTTAACTATTGCCAGTCTCTAAAACAAATTCCTCTGCAGCTTGGGGGCTGGGAGGAGGGGGAACGAAGGAAAAAAACCACACCACACGACATGAGTTAAGCCATCTCCCAACAACTATAATTAAGAAAACTGAGTTAACAGAAAGGGCACCTTATTTTTGTTTCCTCATGGACAATTTTCCAGGGAGACAAGAGTCAGCAAAGAATGATATTAAATGGAAACGTTCCCCTAATTTTCTCTGGTCTGCCCAGCAGTTAGGATAACATCAGACACAAGACACCATCTATCCCTCCTCCAGCTGTTAACATCCAATAATGGTGGTTTACAAGTCTCCTTTATGACCCAGGGAGCATAACGGGTTTTTCAGAATTGCCTAGGCTCTTTGTGACTTAAATCCTCAGTAAAGAAGTTGAAGTCTCTAAGGACAATGGTTGTGAATGAGACATTTAAACATTGGTAAGAGAAGCAGCACACTCCAGAGTCTTGCGCAATGTTGAAATACCAAGATAAAGGACTGGTGTGCGTGTATTTTCAGGAGGATGTACAATTGTAAATGGATAACTTAGTTAAGATTGTCCTTGCCCTTGGGCAATTATTTCCACCTACCTGTCTAGACATCCAATCAACACTAGAAAGGGCCTAAGATTTGACAAAACAAGGTTTTAGTTGAATAATGGGTCCCTCAATCCTGTTTGCAGAAGGAAAATCAACAAGCAAGAGAACAAAAGATCTGCAAGGAACATTAAGAAGAGTGCTTGTAGGAGCCTGTCCCACGGAGGGAAGCTTTCTAGAAAAAAGTTATTGTGTCCTATTGCTGCAAAGGGGAGTGAATTTGTATGTGTTTACACTTCCCAGGCAGCTGCCCTTATTGGAAGGGCAACCTCCCCCTGCCCCAAGAGTCTTTTGTCCTCTGCCAGTGCAAATGACCAGCACCCATTCACTCCAGGTAATAATGTGTTGATCTGGACACCTCCTAGGGTGTTTTCAAAGCTTTTCATTTAGTGCCCAGCATTTTGCTAACCTAAAGCAGAGTTCACTTAGGAGCCCTCAGGGTAGCCTCACACAGCACTCCCTTGTAGTCTGGTGGGGAAACAAAAGGCCTAGGAGGACAATTTGGTTTTTAAAACAGATTCTGCCACCAACTTGCCTGTGAAATGGAGATGCTAATGCAGACCTTGCTCAATGTTGTGAATATAAGCTTTTAAAATAATTATTAGGTATTCTACAAACAAGGAGCAGTACTATTATTTCTTTGCCTACACATTTCCCTATTCTATTGTATATTTCAGATCTAGGGCATCTTGGCATTCATCTTTTCCATCTCAGCCTGGCTCACACAAGTAGCACAACTGGCTAACTGAGCAGTCAACAAATGAATGACGCCTCCGCCCACCGCCCACCCACCAATCCCACACTGGAAGAGCCCTTTAAAACAAAAGGACTTTGCAGGATCCTTAAAGATAAATAAAAACTGAAATTTCTCCAAAGTGCAGGATTTAGAGTGCCAATAAGTTAATGCTGTATTTCTCCGTTTATATAAGTAACTTTCCATCATTTACTTTATAGTGCCCATTTTGTTACGTTGGATGACTGATTTCTCTGCCTACAAATTCCTGAGGTTGGATTTCATGTTTCATAGTTCCCTGTGGACGCAGCTCCAGTGCACTCCCTTTCAAAGGTGGTGTAACTAGACCAAACCCTCTGTCCCTGGATTAAGAATCCATGGTTTTGGATATCTGTGATGTTATGTCACCCCACGTACTCTCACCACACAACTCAACACTTTTGTTACTTCCCCATTTTGATACTCAAATTGTTAGTACATTACAACATTTACAAACCTTTCAACCCTGGCACCTACAAGTAAAAATAACAATAACAGAGAAAATTGACAAAAGACTTAATGGAAGAAAAGCCTCATTACCAGTAAGCAAATTATAGGTAGACATATTCATATTTAAGCATCAAGAAATGTTGTGTTTCTTGTGAGTAACTGATAAGCTTTTTGTCATGGAAGTGAGATTTTTTAACTAACTGATCATCTTTTCCTTTTTGCCTTTACTACTAAAAAGGTCAGAGACAATTTTGATGCCCAATGCTAGTAACTATTTAGTAACCTGTGGCTTGACTATCTGGCTTCTAACTTTTCTCTTCATCCTGTCTTTTCTACCTAAATTATTCTCTGTGCTCTCTTTTTTAGCCTGTGTTCACGTGAAATATTTTGAGCATGTAAGAGCTCAGATGTTCACGGGTGTGTAAAGAAGGAGGGCTTTGCTTCTCCTTCTGCAGAGTCAAAATGTTCCCAGGGTAGATGGACTGGGCCAGTCCTATTGGGCCCATAGGGGTGGCACAAGTTCTTCTCTTGGCTATTTCTCATACCCCAAATCAATCTCTCCTTGCAGCTTCTCCCAGGCTTAGGTGTGGAACAGCCCAGATTTCCATTTCTGTTCCTGTCAGTCTCCCTACAGGGAACTAATATCCTTCGCTGAAATCCAGTTTCGGACAAGTTTTAACATATTTGACCCACAAAGAGAGCATTAAGAATTAGGCTCCCATTCCTTTGTTCTTTCAGGCTTCTTGGCCACTTTATAAATTTCATAGATGCAAACTTAACAGTACCTGGAAATATCCAAGCCCCAAATACTCTCCCTCAGAGCAACATCTAAGCCCTAACAAATGTCCTTTGACATCTCTAAGCCTCGTAACTAAAATATTTGCAGACTTTTCAGCTGTAGATGGAGGGAGCACATTTCCCACTCTCCTCACATTCCCATGGATGAAAAATAACTTCCTTTCACCCTCACACACACATCTCCCTGTGACTGGTGCTTCCAAGTGGCAGACAAACATCTTTCAGTCTCCCCACAGACTGCTAATTAGTTGCAAGGGAAACATAGTAATTACATGGCGGAGAAATCAGACAACCCCTTAGTGGAGTGGGGTGATCAAAATCAACTCCACCAGTGGGGCAGACAGATGTCGTGGGCCTCCAGAAGTGAGGCCCAGACAGGGTCACAGAATCACCCATATCATATTGAATTTCCTTACCTAATCATGATGAAACATCAGACAAACACAAAACGAAGAATGCTTGTTCTATTTTCTAAAGGTGGGGAAAACATTCCATAAAAGCATCAATGTTATACAAGACAAAGGAAGACTGTGGAATGTTTTCAGATTAAAGGAGGCAGAAGAGAGCTGACAACTACTCAGTAGACCACCTGGCCCTAGCTTGAATACCATCCTGGAAGAAATAATAAAGGACATTATTATTGGGTCAATTGTCAACACTGAAATACACACAGTAAATTAAATAGAAGTATCTAATCAATGCTAAATTTGATGACTCTGGTACTGTGAGAGACTATTCCTATTTCTAACAAATATGCACTGAAGTATTCTAGGGTAAAGGGCCACAGGGTAGGCATGGGTGTTTCAGAAAACAAATTCTGTACATGTTAACAAGTGAATTTCAATAAAATTAAAATGTGCTATTCTCATTCTTACAACTTTCCTGTAAATTTGAAATTATTTACAAACAAAAAGTTTTAAAAACAACAACAACGACAATTCAATCTTACCTATACAAGTAAGAGGTTGTCCTCAGTAATAGAACCTAGGTTTAAATGTCATCGCTGCCTCTCAGCCGTGTTATCCTGAGCTATTTCACTCTCTGCAAGCTTTGACTTCCTCATTAGTAAAATGGGGATAATAATAGTCGCTGTATCATAGGCTTGTTACAAGGCTTGAAGGTACAAATTCATAGTTTACAACAGGTTCTGGAATATAGTTAGCACCATACAACTGTTTGGTAAATAATTGTTATAATTCTGAAATTAAAAACAAAACAAACACACAAAACAACTTTCCCAAACCTAAAAATTCCCTTTGAGATCCATTAACTGACTAAATTAATATGTCAATATTTTCATAGATTTAGCATGAACTATATGTTAATTATTGGTGACCACTCAAACAAGTATAGTTCATTGAGTAGGATTAGAAATGTGGGGCAGCTTAATCTACTCGTATAATTTTGCTTTTGATAAAAGTAGTGAAATATATAACCAATCAGATATTGAGTTAAAACAAACACAGAGAAGATAAGCGCTCATCACTCTTCTGAACATATCTTTGAATATCATATTGAGTTTCCAAGAAATAAAGGAGGTAAACATGATAATATCCAAGATGGCCCAGCTTTGTTTTAGGATGCAAAATAACTAGAAAATCAGAAAGTCTTCTCACAGCTATAATTTTTTTTCAGACTTTATAGGAGAATGTCTTACACCAAAAACCTGACGAAGAAAAGGTAAAGGTTTCCCATTTTTGGTCTCTTCTATAATTTCTCCTGGAAGAGAGCAGAGTTGGGGCACCTAAGAGACTTTTCTGCAAAGCTCTTGAAGACTTTCCAGGAAAGCCCTCATGTTGGGAGGGCCTGAGTGACCAGTATCTCCAACCATCCCAGATCTGCAGGGCTCCTCAGGAAACCTCCTGATTGGTGCCCCAGGTTCCAGGCAGGTGACCACCTGTAGCATCCAGGTGGGTGGCAGTGCGACCGACGCAGCAGGTCAAGGTGACTGCAGCAGGGAGCTGGTGGTAAATGTTCACTTTGGGTTACCCAGAGACATCATCATCCATACCTCTACCTGTGCTGAGCTTTGTCCTGATGGAGCCAGTCTACCATCAAGCTGTACATCTAGAACACACTCTCTTGGCCTCTCCTATCTCAGAGAACTGCTGTTACTCTTTGACTTGATACCACAGTCCAGCCCTGATGGATATGCTGTAAGAAATAGCCTGGCTGTTCTATGGATGCAGTGATGGACTTCTATATAATTATTTTAAACAAGACATTCATTTAAATAACAAGATGTGGATTTGAAAGAAAAGCTATTTAGCATTCATTTCCTTTAGAGAAATTTATTCCGACTTAAAAACAGATTACTTCCAGGTAATGACTACAAACAACAATGAAATTATAAAATTGTCCTAGGTTTTACAATGATAAATGAAATACGTTGGAATTCTCCAATGAAATAAAGTATGCAAAGGATGTTGTTGTTGCTGTTATTGTTTGTCAAACAGTGAGAGCAAAATAACTTAATGACGTATAAAAGCAAAGTTGAATGAGTACACCATGAAGGGGTCGTTTTACAGAAACAGTTTTTTCCTACTCCATTTCCTTTTGATGTCACTTGAATCTATCAATGACCGTTTAATAAAAAATGATAATAGTATAATAAACCTAGTCACATATGCTAGTTACTTTATGTACAACAAAGAAAAGGGAGAGGGAGAAACGACAGAGTGGAGACACCAATATGTACAAGCCAGGGTGTGGTGTACTCAAACTATCCTTTCCTAACTGAGAATGCTGTTTGTCTGTGAGTTCTGGAGTCAAGCAGCACATTTGTATTTTCATCCTTCATTTCCAACTGTGCAGGTGCCTCTGTTTCATTGATTACTTGCCCATCAAATTGGAATTTGACCTGCCTCAGTGACAAACCCTGTCAGTCACATGAGGTTTGTATTCATTCACTAGTGCTGGATTTCTTTTAATCTTCAACAGAACAATCTGCTTCAACAGAATCTGCCGAACAATCTGCTTCAACAGAATGAACCTGCTGCTGTTCCCTGCCATGATGCTTTTTTGGGTTTTATGTCAGCCACGGAGGACGCTGAGGACACCTTAGTTGTTGCGTCACAAGAAGCCCCAGGTCTGCACCCAATACACAAGCTGCACAGAAGGGGCAGAAGGAGGTGGCAGTGGGGGAGAAGAGAATGTAGTGAGGTCTGGGACATTTCTCGTGGGTCTCAGACCTACAAAAGCTAAGCTTTCCTGAACAGTTGTTTTGGTTGTTGGAGGGCCGCAGGGCTTGGTTACATGTCCTCTTCTTTTCTCCTTAAGGGATCTTACACAGTCCCATCAACCAAATCCAAGCTACGGTCATCTCTCTCCTAGACAGTAGCCAATGCCCCTGAAACTGGCCTCCAGTTTCCACACTGGTCCATTTACAAGGCAATTACCACATAGCAGCCAGGACAGCCTTTGAAAAACATAAATCACATCACAATACCCGCCTGCTCACTACCCTCCAGTCCTCTTTGCCCTTTGACTGGGACCTTGACTTTTAAAGCCCTTTATAATCAGTGCTGACCTCTGACCTCAGCGTACCCTCGCCTCCCACGTTCCAACCACAGGAGCCTCTTTTCTGTTCTCAAACAAGCCAGTCATTCCTTTGCAGCAGCTGGCCCCCTTCCCCGAGGCTCCCCTCTGGCTGGTCAAGATCAGGCTTTTTATTGTCACCTAGAGCTCAGCAGCTTTAACCCCCCAGTCAGATGTCATCTCACCTTCTGCACATTCACTTCACTTAATCCTCTCAGAACCTTTATCACTAGCTCTTTCACTTCTTGCCTTTTTTCTCTGCCTACTTCCACCTAAAACGTGACCCCATGGGAAAAAAGACCTTTTCTGTCTTGTCCAATGTTTTGTTCTCAGAGCTAAATAGTGCCTGGAATAAGATGTAGGCCAACAAGTATTTACTGACTGAGTCTTTTGAACATGGTAGACTTTGGAGCCATGAGTGTTTTCTCACAGCTATGATCCCCAGTACTTTCCGAGTCAAAGGCAAAGTTCACTTCTATTTGCACCAGACCTTACAACATGCATGTCAGGCTAACACCCTTTCTTATGTTTCTCTCCTTATTTCCTTCTTGCACTGGTTAGCTCATCTTAAAACGTAGTTATAAAGAGCTTAATGCACTGCTAAGCTTTTCTCAGCCCTTAATACAATGTGGTGGTGTGTCCATAAACCATATAGGTGGCCTTTGCTAAGGAGTTCTCTGGGTAATGAGAGGAGTCAGTGTCTGTGCCATTCACCAACCACAGGCTGGAGAGCAGACCCTGATGCCCTGCGTATCTGAGTCCATGGCGGGGACACAAAAGGAAAAAGCAGATACACTGCAGGTCAGTGTGAATCCTTACATCATGGCCAAGGTCATTTACCACGTGTCAGAGGAGCAGACACTAGCCTGAGCTGGTACCAGGAGCAGCCAAAGTGAACAATGTGAGAGGAAAGCATGGGACAACCCACTTAGCTATCTCAGAGGAAACGTCTTTTCCATTTTTAATTGTAAATCAAGCTAAGCATCTTCATTGCTTATAGTATATCTTTTTTCCTAAATTATGGTTAAAAAAACACAACATAAAATTTACCATCTTACTATTTTTAAGTATTCCAGTCAGCAGTGTTACATATATTCACATTGTTGTATAACAGATCTCCAGAACTTTTTCACCTTCCCATACTGAAATTCTACAACCATTAAACAACAACTCCCCATTTCCTCTCCTCCCAGACCCTGGCAACCACCATTCTACTTTCTGCGTTTTTATTCATTTAACCACTTTAGGTATCTCATACCATGTTTCCCTGAAAATAAGACCTAACTGAAAAATACGCCCTCGCATGATTTTTCAGGATGACATCCCCTGAATATAAGCCCTACAGCGTCATTTGGAGCAAAAATTAATATAACACCCGGTCTTATTTTCGGGGAAACACAGCATGAGTGGAATCATTCAGTATTTGTCCTTTTCTGACTGGCTTATGTCACTTAGCATAATGTCAAGATTCATCCAGGTTGTAGCGTGTCACAGCATGTCCTTCCATTTTAAGGCTGAATGATGCTCTATTATATGAATACACCACTTTTTGTTCATCCTTTCATCTGGCTATGGACAGTTGAGTTACTACTACCTCTTGGCTATGGTAGGACTGGACACTTCTGAATCCATGTACACCCTGCTCTGGTCTAAGGAACGTCTGACCAAACCTGGGCCTCAGTCAGTATCTGTCTCTCTCACAAATTCAGCGGGGGAAATCATATAACCATGCAGACTGTGCCACTCATGGTCCCTACCGTTTGCTAGACTCAAATACTGCTTACCAAGCCTCTGGTCAGCTCTCTGACTCATTTTCCATGTGGCCGTCTCAGGCCTTCTCCACTTTTCTCACACCTTTCAGCACATTACCACTCTCTGTAGATATAGTCTGTCTCAGTGAATGGCATTGCCATCCACCCTGTTGGTGAAGCCAGATATCAAAAATCATTCTATTCCTACAAACCCATGTCCTACCAGTGACCAAGAGTAGTAGAATTTTGCCTCTAGTATAACAGAATCTGTCCATTTCAAATTATTCCCTTAATGTCCGTTGCCTTCATTGTCAGCTAGAATATTGCAACGGCCTCCTAACAGATATCCCTCCATGCACTCTTCTCTTTCCCATCCTGAATTTGGGTGACCTTCCTCCAATTCCAGTGTTATTATGCTACCCTTCAGGGATGCCTCAATGGCCTCCGGGGTGTGGCATACAAGTCTCTCCTTGGCCAGAGCCTCACCCCCTGCCTCCAGTCCTACCCACACTTGCTTCAGCCATGCAGGAGGGCCCTCTTCACACATCAGCCATTATACACCTAACTTTGCTTATGGTATTTCTCCCTCCTGGCACACAATTACCATATTTCTTCGTTGGTCTAATTCTTCTTCATCATTCAGGAATCACCTCACATCTCTGTCTGGTCCAAAGCCCAGGCTCTTTCATCCTGTGCAGTACTGGAGCGCCTGTTTCACACTCTTCATTCAGTTTTTTTTTTTTGAAGGAATTATTTCTTTCCCCAAATTCCCACAGTACATTCTGGGTTCCCTGAACATGTTCTCAGAGCATAAGGTCACAGTCTTTATCTCCTCACCGCCTTCTTTTCCATGCTGAGTAGACATTTCATAGTGTAATAGTACAAAGGAATTTCTCAAAAGCCCAAGGGTTAAGCTTGAGTAACATAAACAAATGCACTTAGAAGAATGCTTAAATTGTAAATTATAGGCACAAAAGAAACGATAAACAATTTAAACTAGTGAAGAATTGCCCCACTCTGTGCCTCTGTTTTATGTAAGTATTCATGCAGGAAGACTGAGTCACAGAACAATCAAGAATGGTTGCTCAGTTCTCTTGCAGGAACCACAAATGCGAAGGTCACAGACAGACATCCACTCTGCATCCTGTTTTCAGTAGTTTATGAAAAATTAGCCTTTCTGTCTGAAACTTTCTTTGTGTAAGCTCAAATTTCATTTTGGAAATTCTGAACATGCTCTCTTCAATGAAAATGAATCACTTTTCCCCACTATAAAAAAATTTTTTAAATATTTCTGAACAAAGTTGGTGGAACTTGGAGAACTGGTTGGTCCAAAAGGAATGAGAGCTGTCAAATAATATTAATAATAAAATGTTTGGTTAAGTGGAGTAAGGTTTTTGAAAGAAAGATATTCCTTGAGAGAATATACTCTTATTGAGTTAGCCATTTTAGGAAATGGGAATTTGGATTATCCCAGGCTCAAGTAGGAATAACAGAAGAGAAACATGGTAATTCGCATTGCTTAATATTTTCATAGGAAGATATCTTTTTAATTTACATGACTAACTGCAATCTTCTTTTCTTTCTTGCAGATTTAACTTCATATTTTCATGTAATTTCTCTCATATTGATTCCTTAAATAAGATAACATAATTAATATAGTGTCATAGCTGGAATTTGGAAGCAATGTTTTCAGTTCTCTTGAGAAGGCGTCTGCCTTCATATTCATATTTAAATAAAAAACAATATCCAAAAAAAAGCAATTGGAAACTAAGGAACTAAACTATTTTTTTTCATTAAAATTTATTGGGGTGACAATTGTTAGTAAAGTTACATAGGTTTCAAGTGTACAATTCTGTAATACATCATATATATGGAGGGATATAACAGATATCCCTCCACGCACCTTTCTCTTTCCCACCTATTCTCCATCCTGAATTTGGGTGACCTTCCTCCAATTCCAATGTTATTATGCTACCCTTCAGGGGTGCCTCAATGGCCTCCCGGGTGTGGCATACAAGTCTCTCCTTGGCCAGAGCCTATAATATATATAATGTTGTGTGTTCACCACCCAGAGTCAGTTCTTCTTCCATATATTTGATCCTGTTTACCCTCATCTACCATCCCTTTCCCTCCTCACACTCTGGTAACCACTAAACTATTGATGGAAGAACTAAACTAATTTTTACTCAAAAATAAAGGAAAAGACCAAAATAAACTAAAATGAATAGATAAAAAGAATTAGTAATGATAAAGGCAAAAAGTATTGAACTAGAAAACAAACAAAAAGTAGACTTGATAAGTAAAGTCAAGATTTTTGTTTTTAAAAGTCCAACAAAAAAGACAAATCCCTGGCAACTGTGTGCAAGGGGGAAAAGCATGAATCTGTAAAATTAGAAATGAAAGGAGACGTAATTATAGCATAGAGGAGAGACTACTATATACAACTCTACGTTAATGTGTTTAAAAATCTGGGTGAATAGGACACTTCTTGGAAATTTTAAATCATCAGAGCAAAATCAAGAAGAGAGAAAAAACTGCATGAAAAATAATCCCTAGGGGAGAAAAATAGGAAAAGTTTCAAAGAACTACCACAAAAATAAGATAATAGATTCATATGGATTTTAAGTCCTATTGAAGCCCTGAGAAAGATATGAATAATTCTTACATAAGTTAAACTATTACAGAATATAAAAAAAGATAGAGTTTCTAATTCATCTTACAAAAATTGCATAATCTTGATATCAAAACAAGAAAAAAAAAACAGTGGTCTAAAACAGACTAAGATTCTAAACAGGATATTAAATTACATATGTAAATTAAATAAAATGTAAATTAAATGTGTAGATATGTAAACTAAAAGAATAATATACCTCAGTGCATTAAAAGAATGATGAGTAAGGTTTAGTCCAGATAGGTAAGGCTAGTATAATAGCAGTGAATCTGTTAGTGTAAATCATCACAAAAATAAGTTAAAGTAAAAAAATCCACATGACCATCTCTATAAATACCAAAAAAGATATTCAATAAAATTTCACATCCATTAACATACAAAAGCTCTTTATATACTGACATAGAAAGATGCTTCCATACAATGAAACCAAAAGCAAACAGCATATATATTAATGACACAATAATGTCATTTCCACAAAGGTCTAAAACAGGGGTGTCCAGACGGCGGCCCGCGGGCCAACTGCGGCCTGCAATCCATTGTTAATTGGCCCACAGAAAATTCCAAAAATATACTTAGTTTACTTAAATAAACCAGATGAGGCAATATGTACTTCACCTCGGGTGAGTGGCCCTGCTGTTTGTGTATTTTGCCACATATGGCCCTTGGTAAAAACATTGAAAAAAGTTTGGACACCCCTGGTAAAACAAGAGAAGGATGACTTGTGTAACCAGTGTAATACAGCGATAAAGAGAAATTGTTAGTTTTTTAAATCACTTTAAACAAACAAACAAAAAAAGCATAAGTGAAGGGGAATTTATTATAAAGATTACAGAAATCAAAGAATCAGGAAATATAGGTGGACATCACGAGGGACTAGAAGTAGGACCTGAAAACATTCCAGGACACAAAATAGCCAGCTACTGTATTTAAGCCTCTGCCTCTGTCTTTCTGGAAGCAAGAAATGATCCCAAATTTGACTCATTATTCCTTCTTAGAAAATCCAACTCTTTTACTTACATATAGTCCCATGCTTATCCAAAATGGCAGCCTCAGCCCCTAAGCTATATGACCTTCCAGCCATTATCTTTTAAAATATTTATATGGCCCTTCTCTCTCTATCCCTGCCTTCTGAGTTACCAATTAAATGTATGTCAGATCTTTCCATTTGATCATATTTGCCTCCTACCCTCTGGTAGGTACTTCTCATCTTTTTGTCTCACTATGCTTCATTCTTCCAACCTATTAAGTTTGCTAATTCTCTCTTCAGCTGTATCTAAACTGCTATAATGAATTCTTAATTTTTGTTTTGTTTTTCAAGGATGGTTTTCTTGTGAATCTGAACAATTTTTTCAATTCCTTATAGAAATTATTTCATGAGGGTAACAATATGGTGATTTCTAATTTGACTTTTGTTTCTGTCTCTATTAGTGGTAATTCTTCCATAATGAATATTTTTCTCTCAACTATTTTGTTACCCTAAAATGCAGTTTGAAAGGAAAAGCAGTTTGAAAGGAAAAATGTTTGATTATTTCCAGAATAATGATTGATATCCCAGCAATCTCCAACGGTAATCAGTCAATATTCACTAACATTTACCCATATATTTATCTTTCCTATTGTTCTTCATCTCTTCCTGAATTTCTAAATTTCCATCTGGGACTATTTTTCTTGTGCCTCTTTTATATAAATACACACACACAGTGCTAAAAAAAATGTATACACATTTTAAGAAAGGAAAACTGTGTTAAAATTGTAATACCCAATATATACTGATAACAAAAGATGACTACAAGTTACGTTTGACTTCTGCAATTATAAGAGGTGCTCAAAGTGCTTATCATCAGCATCCAGACACTTCTGATTATGATGAACTACTGCTTGAGCAATGGTGACCAAAGTGTCCACTTTTACAACTTGTTTCCCCAAAAATAAGACCTAGCTGGACAATTAGCTCTAATGCGTCTTTGGAGCAAAAATTAATATAAGACCCAGTATGATATGATATGATATGATATGATATGATATGATATGATATGATATGATATGATATGATATAAGACCATGTCTTATATTACAGTAAAATAAGACCAGATCTTATATTAATTTTTGTTCCAAAAGATTCATTAGAGCTGATTGTCTGGCTAGGTCTTATTTTCGGGGAAACGGTACATTTTTTTGGCACTGTATATATTTGGTGTACAAGGTGTAATCAAACAATGTAGTGAATGTTTAAACAAAAAAAAATTACAGTAAAAGACACATTGCCATTAATCCCCCTCAAAATACTCTCCCTCACTTCGAGCACACTTACCTCATCGTTCCTGCCACTTTATGAAATAGTTCTGGAAGTCCTCTTTCATGAGTATCTTTAGTTGCGCTGTAGTGGTTGCCTCGATGCCCTGAATCATTGACTTCAGGGAAGAGCCAGAAGTCGCATGGTTTAAGATCCAGCAGATGAATAAGGTGGATGAGGACACACCGTAATGTTTTTATTTGACAGAAGTGCTGTATACCAGAAGTGATGTGTGACACAGAGCTCTGTCATGATGAAGGATGATTTACAGCACACTTCAAAATCCACCTTCTCTCAACCATAGCTCACACCCGACTGACTACACTGACAAGTTGAAACTTGTCACACACTGTGACTAAAGTTCCACTCATTGCTTCCTGTATTGAAGATCCCTGCCTTTCCATTGGATGGCACTCAGCAACAGCATTCACTGTATTTGTTGACACAGCGGAAAGGCTCCATGTCACACATCACTTCTGGTACAACAATTCCTGTTAAATAAAAACATTACGGTGTGTCCTCATCCACCTTATTCACCGGATCTGGCACCATGTGACTTCTGGCTCTTCCCCAAAGTCAAAATGACCATGAAAGATAAATCTTTTGAATTGATTCAGGACATCGAGGCAGCCATGACAGCACAACTAAGAACACTCACAAAAAAGGACTTCCAGAACAGCTTCCGAAAGTGGCATGAATGATGGGATAAGTGTGTTTGAAGTGAGGGAAAGTATTTTGAGGGGGATTAATGATAGTGTGTCTTTTACCGTAATCATTTTTTTTAATTTAAACATTCACCATATTTTTTATCACACCTCATATAGTTCTATGAATCTTAATGCATGTATAAATTTGTGCAACCACAACCAAAATTGTGATACAGACTCTAAAAACTTCATTTAATATTTCTTCTAATATAAACCTACCAGTGACATATGTACTATATACACTCAGTTTTTGTTTTTCTGGAAATATCTTTATTTAGCCTTTGCTTTAGAATGATATTTTCACCAGGTATAGAATTCTAAACTGGCTGTTATTTCCTTTCAGACTTTTAAAGGTGTCATTCCATCATTTGGTTTTCTGCTAAGAAGTTAGCTTTCAGCCTCATAGTTTCTTCTTTGAAAGTAATGTATCTTTTTTCTCTACTTGCTTTTACGATTTCCGATTTCCTCTGTTTTTGTTTTTTTAGCAATTTTATTACCATGTGCCGATATGTAATTTTTGTTACCTTTATCCTATTTAGGTTTCCTAATAATTTTCTTATTGTGTGACTCAAAATTTTTACCCCTTTTGGAAAATTCTTGGTTAATTTATCTTCAAATGTTGCTTCTGCCACATTCCCTCTTACCACCCTTCATGAACTTCAATTACGTGTTAGAATGTTTCACATGATAGACCATGTCACATGTTTCTTACACTCTTTTCTGTATTTTTCATCCTTTTTCTTTTTGTGCTTCAGGCAAGGTATTTTCTACTGACCTATCTCCAGCTCTCCAGTTCCCTCTACAGCTGTATCCAACTCGCTGTTAAACCCCATTTATTAAGTTGTAATTGTGTTTACTAAATTTTTCAGATCTAGAATTTCTACTTACTTTTTTAAAAATGTAAATTCCAGTTTTCTAGTAATATTCTCCTATTTTTCATTTATTTTCTTGATCACATTAATTATCATTCTTTTTAAATCTGTGTCTGATAACTGCAATAATCTGAGATACCGGTGAATACATTTCTATTGTATTTTTTCTCTTGGCCTTCTTTCTTGGATCTTACTAATTTTGGATGAATGCTGATCACTGTGTCTAAAAGAGTGTAGGGTTTCTGAATGAAGTTAATTTCCTCCAGAGAGGAGTCACTCTATGATCTGGCAGGCAGTTAGAGTAGGGACAGTTTATGGTAACACAATAAAGGGCTAAGATGACTCAAAGCTGAGTTGTAGTAATGCTTCATCTACCCTAATGCACCTGCCCTTAAGGGTCCCAACTGAAAGCCTACGACAAGTGTTACCTCCTACTTAGTTCCTGATTTCCAAATTTTATCTCCACAACATAAGACTGCCAAAAATTCCACTCTGCTTTCCAGGTGCTTTTCTTAACTTCTTAGCCTTTCACTTTCATGACTTCAAAGAGAAAACCATCAAATCTCAGGCTCTCTTCTCTGCACCTCCCTTTTTCTGGAACTTTGGCTTCTTGAATCCTGGCTTTGGAAACCCCACACTCCAAGTTTGATATCCTCAGACCTATGAGATTGCTGAGAGCTCTGTCTCTTAGTGACCACTCTCTCCTGAGTTTCTCAGCATCTTTCTCAATGCCAAGGATCACCAAATTCCAAGAGGAGAAAAGCAGCTTTCAGAATATTGGGCTCACTTCAGTGAGATTCACTTCTCTCTAGTATCTTGACTCCAGGCTGTCTCAGTAGCTCTCTGAAAACTTGGAACATGTCAACTTTAATTGTATCCATTTTTTTTTCTGTTCTCAGTGGAAGCAGCAGCTTTCTACTACCTACTTCATCATTTCTGGAAATGGGAGCTGTCTCTTTGTGTCTTTTTACAACTGCATAGCAGTTCACTTCATAGATACACTATATTTAACTAGTTCTCTCCTGAAAAACATTTGAGGTATTCCCAGCCTTTGCTACAAAAAGATAAGGCCACAGTAAATAGCCTTCTGCATTTGTCATCATATATTTGCAGTTGAATATTTGAGATAAAATCCTAATAGAAGTATGATTGCTGGATCAAAGAGTGAAGCACCTGTCATTTTGCTAGATATTGCCAATTTCATTTCATAGAAATTGTACCATTTTGTGTCCCCACCGGCAGTGGTGACATATAAAGTACCTGTTTTCACATAGCCTTGCCAACATTTACACTGTCACACTTTGGAGATTGTTTTTCAATCTGATAGGTGGGAGAAAGTATTTTAGGAGTTCTAACATGTATTTCTCCCATTGTGAATGAAAGCTATTAGCACACATTTTCTGTGAACTCTCTGTTCATAACTTTCCTTATTTTTAAAATCAGGTTGTGGATTTTTTTTCTTGTCAATTTTTAGGAAATCCTTATTACACTAAGTATATTAGTACTTTGTGATATAAGTTGCAGAATTTTTCCCAATTTGTAATTATCTTGTGATTTTATTTATTTTGTTCTTTGCTATGTTGTCAAATTTCTTCTTTTATTGAGTCTAAATTTTTTTTTTTTTACCCTCAGTTAGAAATTCCCACTCTTGGGTTATAAAAATAAGATTTATCCATGTTTTTTTCTAGTAGTTGTATGTTTTTCTGTTTTTGTTGTTTTCATTTAGATCTTTAATACATTTGTAATTTTTCCAGGAGTACATTGTGAGAAAAAAGTCGACTGTTTTTATTTTTCTTTCTTTTTCTTTATAGCTATCCATTTGTCCCAACATCACTTAATGTTCCCCTCAGGTTTCAATGCCTCTTTTGTCATATGCTAAATTTTCCTTAGGTATATTTCTGGACATCTATTCTGATCCATTAGTCTATAAGACTTTTCCTGAGCCAGTACCTCAGTGCTTTAATTTAGAGGATTTTAAATGTTTTACTATATTCTAATAGAATTAACCATGCATTAAGTATTCTTTCTAAATATCTCCTGGCTAGTCTCAGTTGTCTATTCTTCTATATAAACTTTACAATCAAGTTGTCTAGTTCTCGGAAAAGTTTGAGAAAAATTTTATTGTAGTTGTGTTAAATTTATAACTAATTTTGGGAGAAATTGCATTTTTATAATGTTGAATTTTCCTATTCAAGAACATGGTACTTTTTTCCAATTTGTTCAAATATATTTTTATATATTTTAAGAGTGTTTTATAGTTTTTCTTTTATTTTTGCATATTTCTTATTAGGTTTATGTGTAAGTATTTTAAGTGTGTTATTGCATACAGTATATTGTATATGGTATTCCATTATATCTTCAAAGGCTTATAGTTTAGATATATGAATGCCAATGATTTTAGTATGTTAAGTTGATGACCCGCTACTTTATTATCTTATGGTCTGTAGTACTTCTCCATTGATTCTTTTGGGTTTTCCCAAAAATACAATTATATTATCAACGAAGTTTGCCTCATCCTTTCTTTCCAATGCTTATGATTCTGTTTTCTCTTGTTTAATTGCATTAGTGAACATTCCCATGCAATGTTAAATAATTGTAGCAGGCATCCTTGTCTTATTCCTGTCTTGAGAAGAATGGCTCCTCAAGTGTTTGACATTTGATAATCAAATAAGAAGCTAGCTTTTGGACTGATACACACACACACACACACACATACACACACACACACACACACACTTTATTAGGTTAAAAAATGTATTTCCATGCTAATTTTTCATTGTATGCTATACATTTGTATTTGTAAAAATATTTGTAGAAATTATTAGAGGCCTAAGATGACACACCTTGCTCCAGAGAGGATGTTTGCTGTTTATGCCGTCATCATGGAGGCACTATTAACAATCCAAATTAATCCTATTCTAATTTTCGATTTTTCTAGGCCTTTCAAATGTCTTGAAAAGAGGCTGTAGTTCACAGGAGAGTTCATTTTGTTTTAGTCCATCCTTGTTTTATGGGGCAGCTCTTCAGTGTTCTAATACCAAAGTTGGGGTGTATCCCAGGCTCCCCATCTTGGCAGACCCTGGATCATAGCTTTTTCTCGCTAGGCTCAAGGGGCTTCTCAAAAGGCAGCTCAATATTTCAGTTTCCCTTTCAAGATCTGCAAGTGTTCCCCAGGACAAGAGTAGCCCCGAATACTAGGCTTACTCTCTTGATTTCTGTCTTCTCCCAAATCTTGACTAGTAATTTCTCACTACCTCATTATTTGATGATTTTAAAACTGAATTTTATATTTTATCCAGCTTTACCTGAACTTTATTTTTAGCAACAGGGTTGGTCTGAATCCCTCGCCCTCTGTTACCAAAAGCAGCATTCCTCTTTGATGACAACAGGTTTAAAATAAATTTAAAAATCAGTAAAGAGAAAAAAGAAATAAAGCAGACTTTTTGAAGTTATATTTTTCAATGTGTAAAAGATTTCCAGATGTCTGAACTATCATTTAGAAATAGATACTTCTTCACAAACAGATAACAGCTAAACTTTCATAACTAGAAAGTCATCAAAATAATAAAATATATTTCCATAACATGCCCCCCAAAGTAGCACAACTTTATAATCACACCTTAATATTTTACCTAATTTATATATCATCTAAGTGCTCCTAGGCTTACCTTTATGGCACAGAAAATGTTATTCTTTCCTCAGAAAATGCTAAGCTATTCCTTAATTCTTACCTGGTGCCTAAGTAGTTTTTTTCAGGGGAGTCACTCTCCTCACATACACAAGCAAAAACATAAAGAAATAAGAAAAGAAGTTTCAAACGCATAAGATACTTCTAGCTTTTGACTTAAAGAAAATGCTTGGGAGCCAGGTGCAAGGGGGAATAGCCAAGATGGTCTGCATGAGCTTCTCATCGAGGTAGCCAGTGGAGTGGTTCCTGCACAGACACACATTCGGATTATTAGGTTCCTGCAAGTTCTTTGGAAACTGATCAAGATTTAAAACGAAAGATGGTGTAATGAATAGTTTGAGGATCATTCTTCAAGCCTCTTCATGCCAACTGCTGTGGGAAAAGTTCCAGATTCTGAGGTCCATGCCAGTGAGGCCCAGCAAGCCTCTACACCTGCACTTGCAAAACCCAGAACCAAGCCTCTACACAACATCATAAAGAGTATACAACTTGGTGGGTACTGTGCTGTCAGTTAAGCATAAGGACGCCCCTGTGGAATTTGGGTCATCTGACCCTGCTATCATGACGCCCATCCTATCTGGACTACTGGGCCTACTCTGAGTCCCTGACTACCTTGCCAGTCTTTAGTCTGTCACCTGGATCATTAAGAAGCAGCCTGTAGAGATTGCCCATGATCAGGAGTTCATTGTGTGAACATTTCACAGTTTATTTATGCATTCTTCTGTTGATGGGCATCTGAAAACTTTCCATTTGGGGTCTACTAGAGTGCTACAATGAACACGCTAGTGCACGTCTTTTGCTGAACACACGTATGAATTTCTGTTGATATACACATACGAGTAGAATTGCTGGGGCTAAGGGGTTGTTTACATTCAGCTTTAGTACCAAACAGTTTTCCAAGAGGCTGTACCAATTTACACTCCCACCGGTGGTGGATGAGTGGATTCAGGTTGCTGCACAGCCTTGGCAAGTCCCGGCACTTTCCATCGTTTTCATTTGCGCCATTCTGGTGTTCCCTCATCAGGTTCATTTTAGTGGCCCCCTTCAGCTTTCCACCTCAGATCCAGACAAATTTGTTGCCCACTCTTGATTCAACACTTGCTTTATTGGCCACTATTTCTGTCCCTTTCTCACTCCAATATTGGCGCTAAACCAATAACAGACCTCCAAACTGAAGTGCTATAATCAACTTACCATAAGCCTTTGAACACTGTTTTTGCAATTACCTGCTTTCCAACTATAAACTGGAAATGTGCCTCATTCTACTCTGTATACGTGGATTATCAGTAGACAGGACAAGAAAGAAATGGCACTCGTGTATAGACTGCAGATGACCTATAGATCAACGTATAAAGGTTGAAATTATAGAAGAGTTCACATTAAATCAACGTTGTTGGTGCAAAAACAAAATCCTGAATGGCTCTCATCATTTCCTTAAGAGCAAAATTGCAAAATGTGACATTAGCAATTCTTCTGGACAATGAAACAGGCTACCTTTTTATTTAATTAAAGTAAATACTCGGTTATTCCCTAAAAGAGAATGCAAGTGTATTATGTTCATTGTTAAAGTAACACGGAGAGTGCCGTTTTGTCAAATTTCGGTACCTCTCAGAACCTCACAGAACCTGACAGTATTACTCTGCTTTCTCCTTAAAACTTGAAGTCAAGGCGCTCCTAGGCCCCTCTGCCCAGGGCCAGGTGCCTGGGACCAGCTGTGGGAAACTGCAGGCTCCGGGGGTCAGAGGGCACAGGGCACCGGTGACGTCACAGTGTGCGCCAGGCACCGGCCCGCTGCTCATAAGACGCGGGCCTGCGGGCTCGCCCTCCATGCGCCCTCCGTGGGCGCCACTGGTACAGGTCAGCCTCGCCCTGCGCACGCACTTGGAATCCGCTAACAGTGGGCAAGTGTGGAAGCGAATCTCCCCTCCCAGGCCCCGACCCCGCCGCCCCGCGGTCATGGGCAGCTCCCTGAGCAGAGCCAAGGCCAAGCTGCGGCCTCCCGCCAGGTCGCGCCAGAACCCACGGCCCTTCGGCCAAGCCCGCAGCCCGCCGGTCTGCGACGGAGGCCAAGTCAGCCACGTCCACCCGAGGCGCGCGGCCCGGACCCGACCCCCGCCCAGCACATCGCACCCCTGGGCCGACAGCAGCACCCACGGGCCCAAGCTGCCCGACGACCACTGGGGGCACTTGCGTCAAAGGCTGCGCGCCCGGGCCTTCCTGGGGGCGCTTTCTCCCAACAGTCTGCAAGGCCAGTTGAAGACGTGGTGTTGGAAACACGCCCAGCGCAGACGCCTCCAGAGCCCCGTGAGGGTCAGAATCAGCCCTTCCAAGGACAGGGGGACAGCGTTCACGTGGCCACCCGCCGCGCAGCGCCCAGACCCCTGTGCCACGGAGACCGTGCTGAGGGCCCTCAGCGGGTGCCACAAAGGGAAACGGAAGTTCCTCGGGCCGCTCTCCTTGGAGCTCCCCGACGCCAAGAGGAGGAGGCGGAGCCCGGGGCGCGGGCCATCTGCCTTCAAGCCTATCCGGAGAAAGGGAGTGAGCCTTACCGTCGTGCCCAGGCCTGGGCCTCTGACAAGAGTGTTGTCCGACGAGGGGCCATCCGACGAGGGGTCGCTGAATCCGGGCCTGCTCGCCACCTTCTGCAGGCTGTTCCTGTCTGCCGCGCACCCTGCTGCAAGGAAACCACCAGCCCAGGCCACTGCCACGGCCTCAGCTGGAGAGCTGGGAGTGGATCAGCACCCCCCGGCGCCTGAGGACCCTCCCTCGCGGCCTCAGAGTCCAGAATGTATTGTCATGAGCTACTGAGACTCAAACCCAAGTTCTTTCACCCTGGCGACCTCTACTCTCGCCCTGCAGGAGTCACTGACACCACCAGGTCACCCCACCACCCCAGCTGGCGGGTCTGCCAAGCCCAGAGCCCCCTCTCCTTTGGCTGCAGAGCCCATAGACAGACACACTGCTGAGATCAAAGCTTTGCCTTCCTCCCGCCCAGCCACCTGGCCTTTTCCTCAGTGACATGTGTTTCTGCTGTTCGCCCAGTTTGTTTAGTTAAAAGCTTGTTTTTGTTTTAAATAAATACAGGTAGTTTTATTATTTAACCAAAAATGCTTGCTGTTCCTTTATCTTCCTACCAAATACAATATGCTGTGAGACGCATATTGTCTGACTGGGTCATACACTTTGATGGGACTCTATTCCCAAGTTTCACAATCTAATTTCGTTCATGCACATTAACTTCACTCAACAGCATGCCTCATAGGTTTAAGAGTACTTAAGAATTTGAACCAAATACTTTCGGTACAGTTTAAAAAGCAACAATCCAGAAGATTGTGACTCCCATGGGCAGGCGGTTGGCTAATATATTTGGAAATGAATCTGAGATTTAATGGGAATTGGCAGTATTCAAACGGCACCTGAAGGCGTAGAGAACCCCGGGAATGATGGAGAGGTAGGCCCATTTTATGCAGGGCCCAGAGGGGCTACATTTGGTTTCCAATGTTCAAAATCAATACCCATTATTAGGGATCCCTTCCAGCAACACAGCACACTAAGGTAATGTAGATAGGCCTTCCTTTGGACCGCAAACACATAGAAAAGTCGGATGTCATAGTTTATTGTTATTATTGTTATTACTATTATTACTATTATTGTAGTATTTCATAATCCAGCTGAAAAATAGACATTATATCTCACTTCTGATACTCTATCATGAGGATGGCAAACTACGGCCTACAAGCCAAATCCTGCCCATTTGTAAGTTACGTTTTATTGGAGCATAGCGACACTCATTTGTTTAATTTTTTTCTATGGCTGCTTGAGGGTAACAGCAGAGATAACTGAAGACCACATGACCGACCCAGCCTAAAATATTTAACTATCAGGCCCTTTAAGGGAAAGTTCGCTGACTCTTGATCCATCCCATAGAAATAAAAACTGAGTCTACAGAACCATTTATATGAGAATGTTTGTTGGAACATTGCTTGTAGGGACAAGCAAAATGAAAGTCCATTGTTAGAATATGTTTGAATAAATTGGAATATGTCCACACCAAGGAATAGTAAGCAAGTCTTAAGAGCAATGAATTAACACTTTATCAGTTGATTTGGAAGGAATTCTATGAGGTGTCTTTGAGTAATATACCGTGTGTATGAACCTACTTTTCTAAAGCAAATAATGGCTAAACCGCATGTTATACATATTGATATGTAAAGGGTTAGTTTGAGATATGATCAAGGCAAAAATATGGGAGAATTACTCGTGTTGTTAACATCGTAGGACAGGGAAAGAATGATATGAGTGGAAAGATGGAATTAAGAGCCAAGATAAAAGGGAAAGAAAACATCTTTCACACACGTATGTTTGACAAAGTTATATTTATGTATTTATATAAATATGTAATTGTGTGTGTGCATAGAAACAGATAAGGAAATGAAAAATTAAATGGAATTCAACTGAAGGATTAAACCCACCGGGAGAGAATTAATGAACTAAAAGGTAAACATGAACAAATCTTGTAAAAAGTAGCACAGGCACATCAAGAGTTGAAAAATATGAAGGGTCTAATGTTAGTCTACTCGGGGCCCAGGAAAGGAGAGAATCAAGGAGAAGTGAAATTTCAAGAAAATGGCTAAGAAGCTTCCAGAAATAAGGAAGACATAAGAAGCACCACAACTCTCAAGCAACATTAATAAAATAAATCTACCCCTGCAAACATGGTGGTGAAACTGTAGGACAGCAAAGTAGCCAGTCTGTGTGTTGGGGGCAGGGAAGGACAGATAACTTACAAAGGGACGATAATTTATAACTTTCGTAAGTTCTCATCAACAACAATACAGGCCAGAAGCCAATGGAATAATAATTTCAAAGTGTTCAGGAAAACTAACTACACTTTAAAATTCTATATCGAAGAGACGTCATCAAAATGGCTGTCTAAAATTAACACCAAAGAAAGAATACTCAAGGCAGCCAGGGAAAAGAAGATGATAACCTAGAAAGGAAAGCCCATTGGATTATCATCAGATTTTTCAGCAGAAACTCTACAAGCCAGGAGGGAGTGGAACCAAATATTCAAACTACTGAAAGAGAGAAATCATGAGCCAAGAATAATATATCCAGCAAAGATATCCTTTAGATATGAAGGAGGAATAAAGACCTTTCCAGAGATACAGAAGCTGAGAGAATTTTCTAATACACGACCTGCACTACAAGAAATACTAAAGGAGGCTATTCGACCACCATCAACAGGGACAATTTGTGGCAACCGAAACATAAAAACGGGGAGAGTAAAGGCCTGAACTGGAATATGGGAATGGAGAAAGTAAGCGTGCTGAAAAAAATGGAATACTCTAAATATCAAACTTTCTTTTACATAATCTTAAGGGTAACCACTCAAAAAGAAATCCAGAACTGAAATATATACTGTAATAAAAGAAGAAACAGAGGGAAACATCATAGAATACCACCACACAGAAATAATAGACAACAACAAAAGGCAAAGAAACAATGGAGACACAGCCTTACCAGAAAACTAAAGATAGAATGACAGGAAATCCTCACGTATCAATAATCACCCTAAATGTAAATGGACTGGACTCACCAATAAAAAGGCACAGAGTGGCAGATTGGATCACAAAACTAAACCCAACCATATGCTGTCTCCAAGAGACACATCTCAGCTACAAGGACAAGCATAGACTCAAAGTGAAAGGGTGGAAATTGACACTCCAAGCAAATGGTACCCAGAAAAAATCAGGTGTAGCCATAATAATATCAGATGAAACAGACTTCAGGGTGAAAAAGATAACAAGAGACAAAGATGGACATTTCATAATGGTAAAGGGGACTATACAACAAGAAGACATAACAGTCATCAATATTTATGCCCCCAATCAGGGAGCACCAAAATATACCAAGCAACTACTAACAGAACTAAAGGGAGAAATTGACCAAAACTCAATTATACTAGGGGACTTAAATACATCATTGACAGCTACGGATAGATCATCCAAACAGAAAATAAATAACGAAATAGCAGCCCTAAATGACACATTAGATGAAATGGACATCATTGACATATATAGAGCACTTCATCCTAAAAAATCAGACTATACATTCTTTTCAAGTGTACATGGAACATTCTCAAGGATAGACCATATATTGGGACATAAAATCAGCCTCAGCAAATTTAAGAAGATTGAAATCATACCAAGCATATTCTCTGATCACAAGGCTTTGAAATTGGATATCAGCTGCAAAAAGAAAGCAGGAAAAAACACTAATACATGGAGATTAAACAACATACTTTTAAATAACGACTGGGTCAAAGAAGAAATTAGAGGAGAGATCAAAAGATACATAGAAACAAATGACAATGAAAATACATCCTACCAAAATTCTTGGGAAGAAGCGAAAGCAATTTTAAGAGGGAAATTTATATCATTACATGCCTATCTCAAGAAACAAGAAAAATCCCCAATAAATAACCTCATGTTACACCTTAAAGAACTAGAAAAAAAAGAACAAGTGAAACCCAAGGTCAGCAGAAGAAAGGAAATAACAAAAATCAGAGCAGAGCTCAATGAAATAGAGAACAAAAAGACAACAGAAAAAATTAATGTGACAAAGAGCTGGTTCTTTGAAAAACTTAATAAAATCGACAAACCCTTGGCTAGACTCACTAAGATAAGAAGAGAGAAGACACTAACAAAATCAGAAATGAAAAAGGGGAAGTTATCACGGACACCACAGAAACACAAAGGATCATGCAAGAATACTATGAAGGACTATATGCCACCAAATTCAATAACCTAAAAGAAATGGACAAGTTCTTAGAAGCATATAGCCTTCCAAGGCTGAACCATGAAGAACTGGAAAATCTAAACAGACCGATCACCAGTAAAGAAATTGAATCAGTCATCCAAAACCTTCCCAAAAGCAAAAGTCCGGCACCAGATGGCTTCACTAGTGAATTCTACCAAACCTTCAAACAGGATCTAATACCAATCCTGCTCAAACTCTTCCAAAAAATTGAAGAAGAGTCAGTACTCCCTAACTCATTTTATGAGGCCAACACTACCCTGATACCAAAACTTGGTAAGGACAACACAAAAAAAGAAAACTACAGACCTATATCTCTGATGAATACTGATGCAAAAATCCCAAACAAAATTTTAGCAGATCGAATACAACAATGCATTAAAATGATTATTCATCATGACCAAGTGGGGTTCATCCCTGGGGCACAAGGATGGTTCAACATCCGCAAATCCATCAATGTGATACATCACATAAACAAAATAAAGGACAAAAATCATATGATTCTATCAATTGATGCAGAAAAAGCATTTGACAAGATACAACATCCATTTATGATTAAAACACTTAATAAAATAGGTATAGAAGGAAAATACCTTAACATAATAAAGGCCACATATGACAAGCCCTCAGCTAATCTTATAATTAACGGTGAAAAACTGAAGCCGTTTGCTCTACGTTCAGGAACAAGACAGGGCTGTCCTCTATCACCTCTGCTTTTCAACATAGTGTTGAAAGTCCTTGCCAGAGCCATCAGGCAAGAGAAAGAAATAAAAGGCATCCAAATTGGGAATGAAGAAGTTAAATTATCACTCTTTGCAGATGACATGATGCTATATATAGAAAACCCTAAAGGCTCCACCAAAAAGCTGTTAGAAACAATCAACAAATACAGTAAAGTTGCTGGCTACAAAATCAACGTACAAAAGTCCATTGCATTCCTATATACTAACAATGAAATCTCAGAAAAAGAAATACAAAAAACAATTCCCTTTGCAATTGCAGCAAAAAGAATAAAATACCTAGGAATAAACTTAACCAAGGATGTGAAGAATTTATATGCTGAAAACTATACGACATTTTTGAAAGAAATTGAAGAAGACACAAAGAAATGGAGAGACATTCCATGCTCATGAATTGGAAGAATCAGCGTAGTTAAAATGGCCATATTACCCAAAGCAATATACAGATTTAATGCAATCCCCATCAAAATCCCAATGGCATTTTTAAAAAAATAGAACAAAAAATCATCAGATTTGTTTGGAACCACAAAAGACCCCGAATAGCCAAAGCAATCTTAAGAAAAAAGAACAATGCTGGAGGTATCACACTGCCTGACTTTAGCTTTTACTACAAGGCTACAATAATCAAAACAGCATGGTATTGGCAGAAAAACAGACACATAGACCAATGGAATAGAATTGAGAACCCAGAATAAAACCACATAAATATGGACAGATAATTTTTGACAAAGAAGCTAAAAACATACAATGGAGGAAAGACAGCCTCTTCAATAAATGGTGCTGGGAGAATTGGATAGCCACGTGCAAAAGAATGAAACTGGACTGTTATCTGTCACCATGTACCAAAATTAATTCAAAATGGATCAAAGACTTAAGCATAAGACCTGACGCAATAAACTGCATAGAAGAAAACACAGGTACTAAACTTATGGACCTTGGGTTCAAAGAGCATTTTATGAATTTAACTCCAAAGGCAATGGAAGTAAAAGCTAAAATAAACAAATGGGACTATATGAAACTTAAAAGTTTCTGCACAGCAAAAGAAACCATCGACAAAATAAAGAGGCAACCGACTGAATGGGAGAAGATTTTTGCAAACAGTTCCTCTGATAAGGGTCTAATATCCGAAATATACAAGGAACTCATGCAACTCAACAACATAAAAACAAACAACCCAATTGAAAAATGGGCAGAGGACCTGAAGAGACATTTCTCCAAAGAGGACTTACAAATGGCAAATAGACATATGAAAAAATGCTCAAAATCACTAATCATCAGAGAAATGCAAATAAAAACCACAATGAGATATCACCTCACCCCACTCAGAATGGCTATCATCAACAAGACAAATAGTAACAAGTGTTGGAGAGGCTGTGGAGAAAAAGGAACCCTCATACACTGTTGGTGGGAATGCAGACTGGTGCAACCGCTATGGAAGGCAGTGTGGAGGTTCCTCAAAAAATTACAAATAGAATTACCATATGACCCAGTAATCCCTCTCCTGGGTATCTACCCAAAGAATTTGAAATCATTTATACATAAAGACACGTGTGCTCCAATGTTCATTGCAGCTTTGTTTACGGTGGCCAAGACATGGAAACAACCAAAATGTCCTTCGATAGATGAATGGATAAAGAAGTTGTGGCATATATACACAATGGAATACTATTCGGTGTCAAGGAAAGATGATATAGGAACATTTGTGACAACATGGATGGATCTTGTGAGTATAATGCTAAGCGAAGTAAGTCAGACAGAAAAATCAGAGAACCCTATGAATTTCACTGATATGTGGTATATAAACCAAAAACAAGACAAACAAATGAGAAACAAAAACTCATAGACACAGACAATAGTTTAGTGGTTACCAGAGGATAAGGGGGGTAGGGGGAGGGAGATGAGGGTAAGGGGGATCAAATATATGGTGATGGAAGGAGAACTGACTCTGGGTGGTGAACACACAATGGGATTTATAGATGATGTAATACAGAATTGTACACCTGAAATTATGTAATTTCATTAACAATTGTTCCCCAAAAATTTTTTTAAAAAATTCTATATCCAGCTCATCTCATGAGGGGAAGTAAGAGAAAGACATGTTCAAAGACTGAAAGTATACCAAAAGTTCTTAACCAAAAGAACTACTAAGGGATGGACTTTGAAGAAAAGGAAATCGAAGCCACAAGAAAGAACTGAATAACAAGAAACAATGGAGAGCTAAGAAATCAGTAATTATGTTGGTAAAAAGCATAAACTCCTCAAACTACACAGGGAGTAGTTTTCTTACAATGTAGACACATTTTAAGAAAGGAAAACTATTAAAATTGTAATAATATATACTGATAGGAAAAGATGAACACAAGTCATGTTTGACATCTGCAATTATAAGAGGTGCTCACAGTGGTTACCATCAGCGTCCAAACATTTCTGATTATGGTGAACTACCACTTGAGCAATGTTGACTAACGAGTCCACTTGTATACCCTTTTTTGGCATCATGGTATAATGATGATGATGATGAATAATTAATAACATAGTTGAAATTAAGGTGGAACAAAAATCCTCAACTCTAATAAGATGAAATTGGATAGGATGTAACACTTATTGCCTCTTAAGCTCCTGGCATTGAGGACAGAACATTACTGTCTGTCTTTAGATTTCATTCAACAAGTATCTTTGTTTAAAACAAAAAAGAAAGAAAGAAAGGAGGAAAGAAAAACGCCCACCCATGACAATCAGGGTTTTAGTTACTGGCAACAGAAACTAGTGCTGATTCAAACAGGAAAAATATTTAATGAAAAGAATATCAGTAGTTCGCTCTTCCAGTAAGCGGACTGAGGTGACCTCTGAAAATGGTTCGCTATACACTTGACCCAGAGAACCCCACAAAATCACTAAATCAAGAGGTTCAAATCTACATGTTCACTTTAAGAACAATCTTGAAACTGCCCAATCCATCAAGGGTATGCATATCCGAAAAGCAACCAAGTATCTGAAGGACAAAACGTTACAGAAGCAATGTGTGCCATTCTGTCATTCCAATGGTGGAGGTGGGAGGTGTGCCCAGGCTAAACAGTGGGGCTAGACGATGGGTCAGTGGCCCAAAAAGGGTGCTGAGAAAGGGTGCTGAGTTTTTGCTACACACCCTGAAAAAAGCAGAGAGTAATACTGACCTTGAGAGTTTAGATGCAGACTCTCTGGTCACTGAGAACAGCCAGTGAACAAAGCTCCCAATGCAGAGCAGAACTTGCAGAGCTCGTGGGTGGATGAACCCACACATGGGCTCCCCCTGCCACGTTGACATGGTGCCAACTGAGAAAGAGCAGGTTGGTCCTAAACCAGAAGAGGAGGCAGCGCAGAAGAAAAGGATCTCCCAGAAGAAACTGAAGAAATAAAGTTATGGTGTGGGGTCAGCATCAAATAAATGCTAATAAAAGGGTTTTTTTAAAAAAGAGTATCAGTAGCGCATGGACCTCAGGAAGGGTAGCCCCAAGTTCAAGGGTAGTGCAGGCAGGACCAAGGCAGCAGTCAGGCTGCCGAGCTGGCTTGCTGAGGACACTGCTGCCCCCACAGCTTGCACCAGCTACCCCACAACATCAGAGACGCCACCCTAGAGCCCTTGCCGGAGCTGCCTGAGGAGTCAGACCACAGTAGCTACCACTGCTGCGCCACAGCAAGGGACTCTGGGGAGTCTCCTTGGGGACACCGACCATCACGCAGGGTGACATGCTAGCACAGGACAGCTGCACAGCAGGCAGTTTTTTCACTTTTACAGAGAGAGGCAGGACCAGCTTCCCCAAAACACAAGAGGTAGGGACACCCCAAGGAGATCATCCGCTGGACCACTAAAAAAATATACATAGATGCACTCTGACACTAAAATAATTTGCGTAGAATGTATACCCTTCTGTGGAAGTTAAGGGGGAAATAAAGATAACTTCAGACAACACAAGGCAGTTTCCTATTGCTACAGTCACAAAGTGCCCCAAATTGAGGGGCTTAAAACAACAGAAGTGTATTTTCTCACAACTCTGCAGGCCAGAAGCCCAACATCAAGGTGTTGGCAGCTTGATGCGCTTTTGGAGACTCTGAGGGAGAATGTGTTCCAGGCCTCTCCCCCAGCTTCTCGTGGTTCCGGCAATCCTTGGCGCTCTTCGTCTTGTACAAGCCTTGCTCCAGTCTCTGTGGCCACCTGCACATAGCGTTGCCTCTGTGTCTCTGAGTCTGAATTTCCCTCCCCTTACAAGGACACCAGTCACTGGATTAGGACCCAACCTGATTCAGTGGGACCTCATTCTACCGTGATTACATCAGCAAACACCCTATTTTCACATCAGGTCTCATTTACAACTCAGGGGATCATGAATTTTGGAAAGACACTATTCAACCCAGCACAGAGGTTAACAAAAAAATAGCCCAAGAGAAAACATGTTAAAGATACAATTATTTATTCTGACCTCCCTTAGATTTTGATTCCGTGGACTGAGAAAAGGGACGGCCCCCAAAACCTGCCTTTAGCAAGCATCTGACTACCTCACCTGCTGACAGAGAGCACTGATTTAGCAGGACAGGTAAATGGGAAGCACTCCACTAGAGGTAAACTCCCAGCCACAGGAGGGCAGAGTACAGAGAAGGCTGCAGGGTAGAGGTGGCCTCTGGGGGGGGAACAGAAGATCACAGAAGATCACCAGGCCAGGTGATGGGGGTTTGCAGCAGCAGAGCAAGGAGCTCAGCTCCCCGGGACCCCAGGTGTGGGGCCAGCAGGAAGAAGGCAGGAAAGGCCAGGGCTTTGGCTTTCTTTCTGTGTTTCTTTCTTTGGTCTGGGAGGAGCACGGAGAGCTTCTTTTTACATGAAGTCATTAATGAGTGTGAATTCACTTGACAACACTAAGCGCAAGGCTCACATGTGATACTGAGTCTATTCACCAGGGTTGGTGAGATTCAGAAGTAGTCATTATTGGCAAACACATCTCCCTCCCTAGGTGCCTGAAGGGTCCTACACAAGCAGAAAACTTAGCAAAAGCCTTTGCTATTCGGTCCATCAGGGCTGCCTGTGAGATGCCTATCATTCGGCCACCCTGACACCCACTTATAACATCACTCCCTGCACCCCATGTGGTCACAGAAAACCTGGCTGCTGTTTCCAAAGCTGGAGTCAGTGTTCAGATCCCTGATCTGAAGCCACCCTGATCAGGGACCTGCCACCTGCCAGAGCTAGGTGACAGCAGGGTGCAAGTATCTGCTTTCAATCCTTGGGAATCCAACTGCATTCCCCACAGGCCCAAGTCACTTGCCCTAAATGGCCCTTCCGTCCCAACCTTTCGCAAGTCCTTCTCCCTGTCGGAAACTCATGTTTACAAACCAGTGAGCCCAAACCTGTCGAGTCCCCCTTGGACTGAGGGAGAGCCAGCACTACAGGACACAGGGCCAGCCGCTCTATTAGGGGAGTGAGGAGCAGACAAAAGAAAAGAAACACTATGACTTTCCCAATTAGCTTGTCCTGACGGGTATGCTCATATCAGTTAGGCCTTCATCTTGTGCTTAGATTTCAACATGTATGTATTTTCCTTTGTGCTGAATGATAGAAGGTGATTTGGATGCTTTAAGTAAAAAAGAAATGTGATTCCCATCTCGAAGGAATGAGGCAGAAGCCTGGGGTTTGGCACTTATGCCCACAGCCAAGTACCGCACCTCGTTAAACCAATGTCTTTACCTGTAAAGTAAGGATAACATTTTCCTTGCCTTCCTTACATCTCACAAAGCTGTGGGGTTTGTGAAAACCAATATACGAAAGCAGGATTTTGCAAATTGAAGGCCTCATTCAACACGAAGCCTTATTATTTCAGTGACATCTCACCACAGGTCGGGATTCCTGACTCCCACAGGTAGACATGTGGACCTTTGGCGCAATCATCCTTTCATCATTCATTTTCTGAAACTGTCTAGTTTCCGGAATCATATACCGGGAGGTGAAGTTCAAATGCTTTGACTGCTCTTTGTTCTCTCAGCCCTCATCAGTAGGAAATACAGGGACTACAAATATTGTCATCTGCTCACCTCAGCTTTACACGGAGGGAAACATCCTCGTGGCCAGAACAGCCCAATTTACATGTCTTCCAGGCCCAGTGATGAATAATCCGCCCTCCTCCTCTTCACTCTCAAAGTGTTCCAGTTCCACCACCGACTTATATGCTCACCCTAGCTGCTTTGGGTGAAGAGGGTTAGGTAAAATACCTATGACATGAAACAGGACGCTACATAATTACCAAACCCATCCAAACTCTTTTAAAGGATCCTGACAGGAATGGAAACCATACTCACCTGCTAACTCTTGAAATCTGTCGCCATCTTGTGGTCAAGAGCTGCTCTTCTCACAGGAAGGGACAGGATCTTTTCACCTTTTCAGAAGGGATGGAGCAATGGACACAGAATACACAGAAAGAATTCGGGGCTTGCAACAAAAGTATCTCATTAACATACACTTTATGTTTGTTGATTAAAGAAAATGGTAACCATTTTCAGCAGACGCTCATAAGGCAAGAACTAGGTCCCGATGGCAGACTCAGATTCTGACTAAAAGACTGAATACACACAGCTTGCTTTGCTATCGTGAGGATGTTATTTTGATGTAAATTCTACCTTACATTGAATTATTAATTCAACACAGTGGGAATAAAGGTATTTAAAAAATAAATCCAGCAACAAATGTTTGACTGCTGTCTGGGATCACACTACTGAAGGAAAAGACTGTCCTATGTAACAAATGAACTTCCTAGAAAAGGGGGGAGGGGGCTCAGAATAGCTTCCTTGAGAAACTGCCTTGTGGCCTGTAGAGCTGAGGGCATGAGGAAGAGAAAACATTCTCACAGCTCCCCAAGAAGATTCCTCTTTCATTTTCAGGAAACCCCTTCCTCATTTTAAGGACCACACCAGACTCCCCAAACTTTGAGATCAGTCTTCCAATTCCCTGACCAGGTCCCTGGGTCATGGTCATTTTCTCCATCCCAACTCCAGCCATCATGGAATAGTGGCCCTGCTGACCGTCCACACAACACCTAGAATGACTCACGGTTCTCACATTCCCCGTCTCTATGACTGTATTTAGTGCCACTGCTCAGAACTGCTTCACCTCTAAAATCCTAGTCCCAGCCTCAAACTTCCTTCTATGCATTATATACAAATGGTACACTCCTTTAGTCTTTGGTCTCTACCCATTCCCATCCCCCCACTTTATCAGTACCTTGATAATCTGACTTCTCTTGCAATGGGGCCCAAATCCCAGAGGCATTCTCCAGCTATCTCTAATGACCTTGCCCTTTAGACACCGCTACTTTAAAAAGCCTGATCCTGACACAAGCACCCTTTTCCCATCCTACATTCCTGGCAGTTGAGCACTGCTAGAGAAAAAGGCAAAACCGGACCCTGGGCATGTGACTTTCCAATTTTCCCAGCACCATCTATAAAAGACGCTTTCTTTTCTCCATTGTATGTTCTCAGATCCTGTGTTGAAAATTAGTTGCCCATATATATACCTAAGTGGGTTTATTTCTGGGCTCTGCTATTTGTCACCATACACAAAAATTAACTCAAAATGGATCAAACGACCTAAATATAAGACCTGAAACAATATAATACATAAAAGAAAACAAAGATACTAAACTTATAAACCTTGGTCTTAGAGAAGATTTTATGAATCTGACCTCAAAGCCAAGGGAAGTAAAAGCAAAAATAAATGAATAGGACCTTATCAAACTAAAAAGCTTCTGATAGCAAAAGAAACCATCAACAATAAAAGAGGCAACTAACTGAGAGAAGATATTTTCAAACAACTGTTTGGTAAGGGGTTAACATCCAAAATACATAAAGAATGCATATACTCAAAAAAAAAAATAAACTTTGGGGTGTCCGGTTAGCTCAGTTGGTTACAGCGTGGTGCTGGTAGCACCAAGGTTGTCGGTTCAATCCCTACAAAGGCCACTGTGAACAAAGCCCTCCATGAATGAATGAATGAATGAATGAATGAACCAATCCAATTAAAAACTGGGCAGACCTTTACAGACACTGTCAACAGGTACATGAAAAGATGTTCAACTTCACTAGCTATAAGGGAAATGCAAATCAAAACCACAATAAGATACTATGTCTGTGGGACAGAGCCAGGAGTGCAGTTTCCAGGTTCTTGCCCTCACATAGAAAGGTGGTAGCTCAGGTATTAAATGGCCATCAACTGTGATTGGATGGCCATCAGCTGTGGCTAGTTGGCTGTCAGATGTAGCCAGTGAGACATTGGTCACTAGTATAACTGCTGTGGCTACGCTGGCAGGAAAATGGGGACTAGCAAGAAGATGGTGGCTGAGTTAGCAAGAGCGGATTCCACCTAGCAAGTGAGGTTAGTTGGCAGAAAGAAGTGGACGGCAGGTTGGGGATAGTGTGGCTCCTGCTTCCTGTGTCTCCAACCCAGCCGCCAGTGAGAATATAGTGGTGTGACTCCCCTATCTATGGCTCCATGGGTGTTCCTTTTTGGCCTCACCATATCCTAAGTTCTTATGTGGGGAGCGGGAGCTGAGACCCCGCAGGTCGCCTAGCAGGACAATGTCATACCTACTCCAATGGCTATTATCAAAAAGACAAGTAAGTGTTGGAGATGTTGTGGAGAAAAAAGGACCCTCACACACTGCTGGTGGAAATGTAAATTGGTACAGCCACTATGGAAAACAGCATGGAGGTTCCTTTAAAAAATCATAATAAAATTAACATATGACCCAGCAATCCCTGCTTTGGGTATCTACCCAAAAAATTTAAAAATATTGATTCATAAGGATATATGTACCCATATGTTCATTGCAGCATTATTTACAGTGGCCACGACATGGAAATAACCAAAGTATCCTTCATTAATGTTTGGATACAGGAAATATGGTACGTAGATACAACGGAATACTACTCAGCTAGAAGAAAAATTGAAATATTGCCATTTTTGACAACCTGGATGGACCTTGAGAAAATTGTGCTAGGCGAAACAAGTCAGATGGAAGCGTCAAGAAACATGACTACAGTCATATGTGGGATATAAAACTGACAGCAATAAATGAACAAACAAGACAAACCAAAACTCATAGACACAATCAACAGTTTACTGGTTACCTGAGGGAAATGGGGGTAGGGGAAGGTAGAAAAGGGTAACGGGAATCAAACACATGGTGATGAAAAGAGAGTTGACTTCGGGTGTGGAACACACAATGCAATGTACAGCTGATGTATTTTAGAACTGTACACTTGAAACCTATATAAGTTTATTAATGAATGCCACCTCAAGAAATTCAGTGACTTTTTTTTTTAATTTGAGGGAGGAAGAGAAAAAAAGCTTGACCCCACCCCCTGGTGACTGAAATGAATGGTTTCCTACCTCATACTGGTTTTCAAATGAATTCTTCAATCTTTTTTCTGGGGTTGTTCGGTTTCCTCGCTCAGTCGTCCTGGTGGTAAATACTAACAAAAATATAAGACATAACCTATGGTACAGAATATCAAAATACTGGATAATGTCTAAGAAAAAAAGACTAAACATGGTAAATGTAATTTAGCTCTAATGCTCCATGTCCATCAAATTCTATGTCAATTATTTTCACTGCACTCAGAATACTACTGTTACCTCGTCTTAATTCTTAGAGATTTGGGGAGTTTGGAAAATGAGGTGAAGCGAGGACCACTGAGGAAAATGGCTACTTTCAAATCACTTCACTTCCAAGGTACCTGTCATACGTATTATACTTTATCAATGAAACAAACATACACAGCTTGTTTGTTTTCATTTTTATTTATTCTGTGCAGTTTAAAGTGAAAGTTAGAACATCATATCAACAAACCACAGAAGCTTTACCTATAGTAGTGACCATTTTAAAACAAAAACAGTGAATGATCACTCACACACATTCCTTATCTCTAAGATTACATCTTATTATACGATGGTACTATTAACACGTTACACAATTCTAATTGCTTATAAACCTGTTTGTTAAGCAGCACGACGGCAATGCATCAGAGCACAGCACAGACTGGCTCCTTTGAGAAACCACAGCAGCAGTATTTGGTGAGAGGTTATGCACAGAACTGACCTGGAAGGTAATACAAAACATGGCTCAGAAACCTGGCAGCACGTGTACATTAACAAAGAGAAAATGTAACTTTTATTAAAAAATGGTACTCTTTCTGCTTTAAGTTAAAAGCTATAAGAGCTTTAGAAGCAGACAATAGCAGGTGATTTGATTCTATGCTCTGTAACAAAATACTACTCCATTAGCTGCTTGAGAGTCTCTATTCTTTGAGTACTCATTGCCTTTTTAAAGTCAACATCAAGTAGAAAAGTTTACCAGTTAAAATCTAAAGTTACATTCGTTACACGTTACATTAAAACATAACTTTTCAGAAAAACTGACTTCAACAAATACTGCATAGTTGACTTAACTTCAAAGAATGTTATTCTTAAAATGAAAATGTACTACTTTCAAGACTTTCAACACATTTTAGTTTGAAATGCCATATTTGTGAAACCATTACTTAATATATTCCCAACTTTCAAAAAAATAACTTTGAAGCTATTTTTAAACCTAATAATATCTAAAGAAATGGGTCAACACATGTGTGAATTGGCTAGGCACCTAATAATGTATTTGTGTTTCCACCAGGATAACAATACTACAAAATCCACTGGATGGTTTTTAACTTGATGTAAATACTTAAAAAAACAAACAAACAAAAAGCTCATTTAATAGTGCTACACAGATATTTCGTGTTTTTTGGCATTTAAATCAGATCAATGCTACATTTGATACTGGCAATTTTCATATGCATTTAGAGGCAAAGAGAAAGGTTTCAAAATGGTTGGTTGGGAAGGAAATGAACTGAGACCAGAGTGCTCAATTTTAGAATTTCTCCTCAAAAGATGGCATACTTGATCAGCATTACTATTAATGAGTATTCAGACAAGACTAATACTTGTATGTGTCCTTCATACTCACAATGTCCTAAGCTGTAAAGTTAACCTCCAGTGAATCCGTCTCCCACTGAGAAATTAAAAATGCCCTTTGAAGTTCTGGCAAGTTCACCTACAAAATCTCCAAACAGGAAAAAGAACAGAAACAACGTACCATGCAAATAATTCTGTTAACAAGTATTTCTCTTGCCTCTTAGTAGACATAGAAACATGTACCATACGGAGCGTACTGGGGAAAGACAGTTACAGGAGGGTAAAAAAAGATTTTGAACAAAGGAATTAATTTGTAGAATTTTCACATTGGCCTCAGTGATTTCTTTTTGCCCTCCAAAGAGTTAAAACATTGGTAGGGTGTGAGCTATTAATAGGCTTTTGGATACATCTCCCAAATGAGTTAAGCAGAACATTAAAATACCAACATGTACACCTTTCTATGGCCTCATTTAATTTGTGGATGGCCCTTGCAGGTTTTGGGGCGTTGCAGGGACCATCATTCCTTAATACTAGCACAGTATGGAGGTTCCCCAGGTACTTAGTTAGCAACTATTGTTACCTAAATCTAAGATATCCACTACAAAGCAGAATCCACAGCTCAAAATATTCAACTATGAAAGATCTAATTTAAATATCCTCCCAAGCAAGAAACTTTTTAGGCATTTTTTTCTTCCCTAACAGATGATCGCTCTAATGTGGTATTTTTTGCTAGTATAAAGCACTAAAATTAATGCTTAAAAGTTGTTCCATTGATTTTGTAATCCCTACAGTCACATCAGAATAGAAAATTGCACCCAATAAAGAAATGAAGACAAAATGATTAGGCCCACTCAGCTGCTGGGGATCAAATATTTACAACTAAAGTCAAGCTCCCTAAATTCTCTTTTAGCATACACAAAAGGCTGCAATGACAGCAGAGGTGTTTGTCAGGAATACCACTTGAAGCAGAGCAAATAAACTATTAATTAGCAAGCAAAACTATCAGTATCAAAAGTATGAGCTACCAAACATAATTGTACAGCATGGTAAAATAGAGGTGACATTATGTGGACTAGTACTTTAGAAACAAAGGTTAAAAACATGAAAAGACCTTGGATGAATAAATTAAGTTGGCTTTGCAATTCACTCATACAAGGCAGATGATACTTAAACAGGAAGGTTTTTTAATCCCTATCTCTCTCCCCCACCAATCACTCAGTCCAAAGTTCAGTGAAGACAAACATGCAAACTAACCTGGCAAGAGTCATTTTACAGTGAGAAGCGGGCATTCGAACCCACGATTTTTCCTATCATTGTCTCTGAGATCTTGTCACCGAACTGCTGTTTGTGAAGAAGTATTTTATCCACAACATGCACCTTGAGCATGAAGTCGTCCCATACAAGGGAGTAACTGATCCTACTCTTCCTAAAGTAGAAGATAACTCTGACATTCCTAAGTTATTACTCTGAAGTCTTGAATAAGTTACCAAAAAATGTATCTCACGGAGGATAATTAACAACATTGTAAGAGTCAGAATTAAGTTCCCCAATAAATAATTGCTATCCCAGAAAAAAATAAATACATTTACAAACTTTTTTATTTCATCGAAGAAAACATCACTTTTAAGACGCACCATATGTATCACGAAGAGAAACACAGGCAATTAAACTATGACACGATGTTTTCGTAACATATAGAATGTTTATTTTACAGTTATCGAAAGAGAACTTAAACAGATTTTTATCGCATCAATTTTGTGCATAAAGTGTAGGAAATAAACTGGTTAAGTTATAGCTTAATATCCCAAGTCCAACTCTGCTGAGTCACTTCTTAAATCCCAGAGATCTGAGCGCTTCTGCCCCACAGCACCCGTGGTGTCACCAAGCGCACTGGTGGCGCAGCACTTCCTGGAGAAGTGCTCTACCACCGCCTTCTGGTGGAGGTTAGCAGGAAGCTTGGACAGCACAGCGTTTGACACCTTAACCACAATCCTGCTCCATGCATAAATCGGTCACACCGGCCTCTAGTGGCTTTACATTGCATTTCACCTATTCCAAGGGTTTTGGCAAATTCTCCCTCCATCAATGCATCGCTTGGCATGTGATAGGCAATCCTTTGACACGTGTCTCAGTGACAGAATGGAGTACAGCTTCCTCTACTTTTGGGTATCTCCCCTGGTTAGGTCCTGTAAAGTTTTTTGTTGCTTTACAAGAAAACACGGCATTCCAGTCATTCCTCCAGGGACGGCTATTGGCCTCAGTAATGTCACATGTATGCCCTGCTGCTCTGTTGCCATGCTTTTCTGCATACACAATAACTGCGTTTCAGTGCCGACTCCTAGTGTAATGTTTCAGGACACATTTTTAAATGCCAATGAAATCTGACACGTTAGATACCGACAGTACAGACATGATGCTATGACAAGCTGTGGGTCGTACACGCACAGGCAAGGACAATCACAGCAACTGTTGCCTGGCCGCCAGCGTGGTGAGATACATCCCCATTTCAGACAAATTGAAATGTTGGGGGGCGGGGGGCGGAGAAAAGTACATTAGAAAACTAGTAAAATGCGGTCTTTCAAGACTATAATGTTTAACAGATTCACACAAGTGCAAGAACAGAAGCCCAAGAGCCAAGGAATAAGTATATAAGTAAAAGCTAGTAAAGCAAGAGATTATTTTTAAGATGAAATTTGCAATGGTCCGATTTGGTTTTAATTCCCTTTATTTTCATATGGCTTACGTGTAAATCTTTTTTTTTTTAATTGGACGGAATATCCAATTAAAACAAAGGTTCTTCAATATTTCCGCAAACTGCAAAGCCAAGTCGTTAAAGACGGGCCTCCCACTGCCTGTGGTCATTGCCTGGCAGGCGGGGCGGGGTCAGCGGCCCTCCTCAGAAGGCGCCCTCCGCTGACGAGCGGATCTGATCCTGTGTGGAGACAAGCAAGCATCCTCTTCTGTTTCAGACCCTGAAGGCTCAGGATCTCCCTCCTGGGAGCCTGTGTCTCCCACCAGTTCCCGCAGAAACTTGAATTTCGATAAGAAAATATGCCATACAAAATACCAACCTAAGAGAGACAAAAACATGAAGAAAAATGATTACACACGAGGATACATACCATTGACAACATTCCAGTGAATTGTGGGACGTGGGGGATAATTTTACAAAATATGTATGATGTAAATAAATAATGTGTGAGGACAAACATATATTTATATAACAAATGCTTACTAAGCATTTACTATGGACAAGACTAAGGATAAACTCTGGGATTATACAGGAATGGTAAAACAGTTTCTGCCTTTACAGAATTTAGAATCCAAGCTCCGTCCATCAACATTAAAATTGAGATCAAACCTAAGTAAAAGTGTTTATTATATTAAAATCAACTTTTTGAGAGCCATTTTTCGGTAAGAAAAAATACACTTTGCTATTTACTTGCACATTCGTACAGCACTGCTAGTGTTTACTAAAAGCAAGTTTTCTTTGAGCAGAATGCAAAAGACATTAAGTGGCAGCATTAAATGCACTACAGTGAAATCTTCGCAGTCAGGATCACCTATTACTAAGTTTCTAAAAATAACACATTTTCACAGAAAACAATGAACTTTATTACACGATGAGATAATAAAACCAGAGCATCAGTATCTTAAGTTCAAGATTCTAAAAATATACTATATTCATGTCAAAGTTATTGACATTTGAATAACTCCCGGAAAAAAAAATTACCAAGTTGTCCTTGTTTTGCAAGAAGTCTAAAGTTTACTAAGTTTTACATGCCCACTAAAAGGAAAAATAATCAATAAAGGAACACACAGGATAAAACCTCCGAACCCATGACTGGTTGCTCTGAAATGTTAAGAGCATAAAATAAACAAAATCAACCATTATAACAAAGTTTGTCATGTTACCACGATGTCTTTATTTTAAATGCTCTAGTTTCACAGAAAAGCAATAGACCATAGTGAGACAGGTTAGTTAGCCTGTCCCCAGATAGACTGGCAGGTCTCTGGTGGAATAAACAAAGACACCCATATCCTAAAAATCCAGGTTGAAATCACTCCTTCACTCCAGGAAAAAATGTAACAAGGCCTTGAAGTTAATCATAAAATTCCTTTTGGCCTGACAAGTGGAGCAGATCTGATAAGTAAGAGTGGGTTATTTTGCTAATTCCTTCAGGATGGGCAAGCAGAACAAACCTGGTAGATGAATTTCATTAAAAGGTGCCAGCTCTCTTTCCCCAAACAGGCAAAGGAAGGTATAAAAGAGCTTTTGCCTCAGTCACTGGGCACCCCCATTCAGGACCCCCTCCCGCTCTGGAGTTCTGAACACAGATTTCCTAAGGCTATAACTGCCATAGATAGTGATTCGTCTAATGGATCTGGGCAAAGTAAATTGAAAACATTCTGGGAAGAATTCACCATTCTAAATGATACTAAGAACATCTGTGATTCATTGGAAGAGAACAACATATCAACATTAACAGGAGTTTGGAAGAAGCTAATTCCCACCCTCACAGATGACTATGAGGGGTTGAAGACTTCAGAGGAGGAAGTAACTGTAGATGTGGGAATGGCAAGAGAACTAGAATTAGAAGCCGAGCCTGAAGATGTGACTGAATTGCTGCAATCTCACGATAAAACTTTAACAGATGAGGACTTGCTTTTTGTGGATGAGCAAAGAAAGTGGTTTCTTGAAATGGAATCTTCTGGTGGAGATGTGAAGATTGTTGAAATGACGACAAAGGATTAGAATATCACATAAACTTCGTTGATAAAGCAGCAGCTGGGTTTGAGAGGATTAACTCCATTTTTAAATAAGTTTTACTGTGGGTAAAATGGAATCAACAGCGTCACATACTACAGAGAAATCATTCCTGAAAGGAAGAGTCAATTGATGCGGTAAACTTCACTGTTAGCCTAAGAAATTGCCTCAGCCATTACAACCTTCAATCGCCAACACCTTGCTTGATCAGACAGCAGCCATCAACACCATGGCAAGACCCTCCACCAGCAAAAAGATTACCACTCACTGAAGGCTCTATTGATGGTTAGCATTTCTTAGCAATAAAGTGATTTTTAATTACAGCATATACGTTGTTGGTTCTTTTAACATAATGCTACCTCATACATAATTGACTACACGATAGTGTAAACATAACTTTTATATGCACCAGAAAACCAAAAAGTTCATATGACTCGCTTTAATGTGATATTCATTTTATTGCACTGGTCTGGAATCGAACCTGCAATCTCCCTGATGTATGCCTATAAATGGAATCACGGTATGTGTAGTCTTTTGCGTCTGGCTTCTTTCACTCAGCATATATCTTCGAGGTTCTTCATCCATGTCGTTGCATGTATCACTTCATTCCTACTTCTTACTGAATAATATTCCATTGCATGGATAGGCTACATTTTGTTTAACCATTCACCAATTAATGGACATTTGGCTAGTTTCTATTTTTTGGCTATTATAAAAAACAAAGTGGGCCCGGTTGGTGGCTCAGGTAGTTGGAGCACCGTGCGCCTAACGCCTAGGTTGCCAGTTCGATTCCCATATGAGCCAGTGAGCTGCGTCCTCTATAGTTAAGATCGTGAACAACAGCTCTCCCTGGAGCTGGGCTGCTATGAGCTGCTGCGGCCTGCTGATCGCTGCAGCGGGCTACATTGTGCCACCAAGCGGCCAGCAGCCAATGTGAGTGGCCATGGGCTGCTGTGTGCTACCTTGTGCCACTGAGAGTGGCCGACAACTGGCGAGAGCTGCCAGGAGCTGCCGGGAGTGGCCACCGGCCCACCTACCAACCGACGACAGGGACCAACGGCCTCAGCTGGGGGGCAGCGCAAAGCTCATAATACTAGCAGGCAGGGGCCAGGGAGCTGTGTCCTATACAACTAGACTGAGAAACAACAGCTTGACCTGGCCTGTGGGGGGGAAACAGGAGCAAGAAGGCTTTTTGGCTCCAAAGACCATTTGTGTACAATTTTTACTCAAACATGTTTCCATTTCTCTTGGGCATATATCTATGAGTACAATTGCTGGGCCATATGGTAACTATATGTTTAAACCCACATGCAAAGCATGAGGTTCCAACTTCTCTACATCCTCTTCAAGACATTTTATTGTCCACCTTTATGGTTACAGTCATCCTAGCGGATGCACAGTGTGTATCAGTTTGGCGCTTACTTGCATTTCCCTAAGGATAAGATTTAAACATCCTTTCAGGTTTTTACTGGCCGTTTGTGTATCTTCTTTGGAGAAATGTCTATTCAATTCCTTTGCCCACTTTTTAATCAGGTTGTTTTTCTTTTATTATTAAGTTGTCAGAGTTCTTTATATATTCTTGCTATTAAACCCTTATCAAATATACGATTTGGAAATATTTTCTGTGTGGGTCTCTTTTTATCTGTGTGGATAATGTTCTTTGAAGTACAAAAGCTTTTCACTAGAACAATGACCAATTTGTCACTTTTTCTATGATGAACTCCAATTATCTCATTTTCTTTGGTTGCTTGTGCTTCTGATGCCATTATCTAGGGAACCACTGACTAACCCAAGGTCATGAAAATCTATGTATTCTTCTAAGAGTTTTAGCTCTTCCAGTTCGGTCTTCAATCCATTTTACATAATTTTGGTGTAAGGTCCAAATGCAGTCTTTTGCATGTGGACATCAAGCTGTACCAGAACCCCTTGTTAAAAAGACTGTTCTCTGTCCACTCTCCCTTAAAATCTCTTAGTACTTTTGTCAAAAATCAAATGATCATAAATGTTACCGTTTATTTCTGGACTCTCAATTCTGTTCCACTGATATGTATGTCTATCCTTATGCCAGTACCATACCTTGATTACAGTAGTTTGTATTTAAGTTTTGAAATCGAGAGTATAAGCACATCGTTTATTCTTTTCAAGATTATTTTGAGTTCCATGCATGTCCATGTGATTTTTAAAATTATTTTGTCAATTTCTACAAAAAAGGCACCACAAATCCTGGTAGGAATTGCACTGACTCTAGTCAATGTGGGACCTACACTGTTTATTTTATAACTTCTCTATACTTTCCATATTTTTCTACACTACATACATATGGTTTTCATAATAAGGAAAATTAGGAGAAAAACAAGTCAGAAACGATAAGTAAATCGCAAATGCTCTTTAGAGGTATGTGTTTTAAATAGGCCAATGTAATTAATCGGCTTAACTTACTAAGGTCAGTTGGTTTCAACAGACACCAAGGGAAACGCTTAATTCTTCGGTTAGTTTTGAGAACCCAACTTAAAACTTAAAAGAACTCACTTGCCCAGGGTACTGTGCTAACTAGAGATTTTGGAAGTGAAGTTACCATCAGGGAAATTATAATCAAGCTCAAAGATGAAAGACTGGACCTCATAAAGATCAAAGATTCTAACAGTGCCTACAAGTATAAAATAACCACAGAGAAAAGTAAGGGAGGTTACTGAAGGTCTTCTGACTGAAAAGAAACTAGAGCGAAGGGCCGCCGAGCGAATGGGAACTTAAGTTCCCATTATACTGTCCTTGGGATGATTAACGGAAAGCAGTCTCCCAGCACAGAAATCTACAAAACAAGGAACTGAAGATACCTGTAGCAGTCGGTTTGGGTAGATATAAGAGCATTCAGCTAGATCACAAAATCTTGCTTTCCTGAATTTAATAAAACAAAAAAATAATGCACCATCCCCCTTTTCTTTTTGCTAGCAACCAAACAATGTAAGAGATTCAACTGAAAGCCCAATTCAGAACATGGTGGCCAATGAGAGAAACTCCAGTTTGTAGCAGCAAGTCAAGGCCACTCCCTCCACACTCACCACTCCCTGACTACCCCCATACACCTCTTTAATTTCTACTCCCAAATATGGAGATAGGCAAACTTGAAAAGTATGCTTATTTGCCCCCTCTTCTCCCTGGGTGTAAGGTATGAGAGGGTGGGGGTGGAGGGGGACAAATGGGTAGTGACACTGTTTCTCACAAAAAATCCTGAGGTAGAGAATTCCCCTACTATAGACGTGGAGTTCATGTGCTGGGCAGCCAAAAAGAACAAATGCCCACTGTGCTTGGCTTTCACAATGACTGCTGTAATGATAGGGTGGGAAAGCAACGTTAAGAGACCAATTGTAGTGCTGATAAGAACTGCAGTAGTAGTCAGTACACTGAGGAGGATCAACATCTTGTCCTCCAAGTAAAATAACTCAGGTCTTACATAGCTGTCATTCTGGGGAAATGGGACAAGGATGGAAGTGGGCGGAGTTCCCATAGCACAGTGCATATCAGTAAGATCCTGGGCTTCTACAACACGCTGTTTATCACAGTGTTAATAATGTGAAAAAGAAATGGTACTAAAAATGCCAGGCAGTTTGAATGGAAATACTGCACACTACTTATTTTAGAAAAAGAACCGCAATTAAAACCCTAGTGAGTATATACCACGAAAAGCTACACTTAGCAAAAAAACTAACAGAGGTACTTCTGTGCCAGAAAAAACTGCTACTAAGATAATCACTGGCTATGTTGATCATACATGGAAATATTAGGTTGATGCCAAAGTAATTGTGGTTTTAAAGGTTAAAAAATAATTATTAAAACCGCAATTATTTTTGCATCAACCTAATAATAATAGGTAACTTAGGAACAGGTACTGTGAGGAAATGCTTTGCACATATCATTTAATAGCCAAATTGTGATTCAATGAAACTAAACTGTCCCTACACATACTTTCGGTATGTCACAAACCCTGTAGCTGATTAATATGGCCATGACCTAATCATCAATAGCATTTTACTGATACTGATCAAATACAAAATAGAAAGTCATATACATAGTCCATCTCCTATGATTTTAATAAAGCAGCTATTAGTTCAAGTAACAGAAACACTGCATCCGCTTAAAAAACCGGGGGAGCCCCTTATTAGCTTAGAGGACTGTCTCCTGAGCACTTGGGAGGAAGCATTCTTATTAGGGGCTAGACTAATAGGAGAAGGCTCTTGTTAACTGATGCCATTCTCCCAGCATCATCGCTCTCATTCTGGAAGCTTGCCCCACTTTCTGCTGGGCTTCTCTTGCACATAGATGCTTCTTCACAGCTTTCTATGACTTCCAAGTTCATATCCTCAAAAAGCAGAATCTCCATCCCAACAGGGGTCAAGTGTGAGTCCTGAGACCGATGTGTGTTACCTGGGTCAAGTATTGCGAACATGGCTGGAGGCCCTCCCCCTTAGAGTTCCAGAGTAAGTTTAGAGATTAGAAGGGAGTGCATAGGACAGCCTGGAGAAAGAACTCCAGTCAAGAAGTCTCCTCTACTTTCACTGGGAAACAGGCTCCTGGAGGAGGGTCCCCACTACAAGAGTCACCCAAAAGAAATCACTGAACTAGGCAGGTAACTCTTTTATTGGATAAAGGCTAACCAAAACCTTCAATTTTCATGGGATCTGCCTAAATGCCTTGAAAACCTCAACGCAATGTGACCGTTCATGAAGGTCCACACTGCCAGAGGTCCTCAGCCTCCTGAGCAGATGAACTACTTGGGGGAGGGGCAAGGTGGGATCAGATAAGACTGAGTCATATCTCCTTTTCAGGGAAAGGGACACGTGTCAGTGTAAGGAAAGTTCAAAAGCATGTAATACCCAATGCAATGAACCCAGTTAAAGTACGTGATTACCACGCTGCAGCCATTCACAAGAAAAATCGCCCAAACTGGATACTCATCATATCCTGCTAGGGAGCTTTGAGAAACTAGATTCCCAACAACTCATCCCAAATATTACAAATCAATGTCCAGGGACTGTGCTCACTTGCTTTTTAAGCTCTTTAGATGATTCTGAGGCACACACAGGTTAGGAAAAGAGAAAAGGAGTGAAGAAGAAACGTAAGTGCTACTGCCCATCGGTTATCAAGATGGTCCAAGAAAAGGGAAAAGGATAAGCAATAGAGCACCAGTGGGGAAGGCATGGAACGCCAGTTGACCGGATTACCTATCTGAGAAGATCTCACTTGAGTAAAGGCAGCAAAAGTCACTTTAGCATTTAGTGATTGGACAGAGGAAGCCAGTGAGAGGGGGCTGTGAAGAAACTGCCCAGGCGCTGCTGCTGAGTGGGGTGATGCTGCAGGGGAAGACGGACAGCTGAGGAGTGACGCAGCGGATGCTCAGGAGTTGGACATGAGGACTGAGGACACCTTTGCTCCAAGAAGAATTGCATTGCCTGGTGAATAGAACGCTTTGGTACAACATTTATGTACTCAGAGTTCATTCTCCTGTATACTATGAACATAAGAGAAAACAAGTAGAAAGTTACATAATACGTGTAAAATGCATCATTACACCGCATCTACATGTTATTGGTTGTAAGAGAGCATCAAACAGCGGAGAAGAACATGCACTGGAGTGTCTGCTGGGAGAGGGAGAGGCACCACAGACAAGGGATGGAATCACCAGTTCAGATTAACAACTCTGACTTACCACAAGAACAGACCAACCTAATTTGGACTCTGGGCTCTAGTAACTTTCCTAGGTGTATATATGTACCTTTGGAGGAGAGCAGGATAGTAGGAAAAATAACCACTAAAACCCAGACTACCTTTCACGGAAATGGACTTACTATTGCACCCTGCATGCCTACAGCAGCCACAGGACCTCTTATGGAATTATAATTCATAAAATTCCTCCCACCAAACTTGATACGCAGATACCAGAAACTCTTTACCTACCCTTATTTGTCTTGTACCTTGTCTTGGGATTTAGTAAGAAAACAATGGGAAGGAGGAAGGCAGAAAAAAAGGAAGGAGGGGAGAAAGGGCTATCTACAATTATATGTACTTATAATCAGAAATTTACACTAATTGTTAAAACTACTATCGCAGCTTTTCATCATTTAAAAGACAAATCTGTACTTTGCTCCAGTCTCACACTGGTAAACACTGTATGAAAAAAAAACTGCTGGCAACAGGGTGTGTATTTTGATATAAGCAAAGGAACACTCACAAGTGTGCCAATAACTAAGCATTGGGTCAAACAACAAATTCATAAAATACACTGTACACTATGCAAGATAAATGTGCTGGCTGCAGAAGGGTAGTGATGTATTTGAGTGATGAACCGTCACCATCAACACACCACAAACCCAGGAGATAGCTGTAATTATAGAGTTCTCATTTCACAGATGCCCTTGTATTCAGCATCTCATTTAATCCTCCCGGTAACCCTCTGAATTAATTAGACAAGGAATCTCCCTCATTTTCCAGATAAGAAAACAAAGGCTCAAGCAAACTTTCAACCACTGAAGATCGCCAGCTAGGCAAAACGGAGCAATGAGTTTAAAAATTGTACCTTATTTCTCAGATTTTCACGATGAAAGTAAGGCTAAAACACAAAACACTAGCTGAGGAATGAGAATTTGATTAGCCAAGGTGTTTTAGGTCAAAGCCCAGATGCAGTGTAACCACAAATTCTTATCTTTGTGGAATCATTCCAGTGGAGTTTCATAACCCCGCTTTCATGGTGGTGTCTAAATAGTTAATCAACTGGCTCAATACCAATTTCAATTTGTACAAAGCTCTTTTCCATTTTCAATCCTATTACCTCATTTCATTTTACTCTGAAGACAGCTAAGGTTCACTTCTAAGATAACGTAGGCTAAGTAAAAACACAGCCATGCTCTTCCAACTCCTACCACAATCCTCGCTCTACTGCAAACTCCTTTTGTAATGACACTGGATAGCACCAGAAGATAAGCCCCTGGAGTCACCATTCTGAACCACACAGCATTGAGCCATAATACCTCCACATGAAAACTCTTTTATCTGATAAACATAAGACAACTCTGAAGTCTCCTTTGAAAATCTCTCCTTTCTCTTTCTATATTCTTCTCCCTTTGGTGGTCACACCACTTCCATGGATCTAAATACTATCTTTACTACAAATGATTACCAAAGGTTTCATCTGTACCTTCTAACGTTTCTTTAACTACCAGACACAATCTCTACCTGGTTGACTTTACAGACTTATATATTATATACAGCTCGTTCTAATTTTGCATTTCTGTAATGGGGACTGTATCTTCTCCTTACTTTCTCGTGGCAAAGTGTGTCTTCTCAGCACATTACCCCTCCCCTACTTTTACTTCAGTGCTATATATCTACCTTAATATACCCTCTTCCATTTGTGTCCTTCTCTACATTTCAGTGTTATTCTCTATCCTAGATCAAACCCTTTATTATCTGTCAACTAGGTTATCACCATAATCTCTTATAGCTCGTGGATCCACACTGCTTGGCCATGTATCCTAACTCAACAACTTACCTCCAATTTGGGCAAGTTAACCTGAAACTCAAAATAAGTAGAAGAAAACAAAGATAAAAACATCAATCAATGAAATAGACTATGACTAATGGAGGTGGGGAATCGATGAAACCAAAGCTGATTCTCTGAAAAGATCAATAAAATTTACCAAATCTAGCCTGACTGATCACGAAGAAGAGAAAGGTCACAGTAACCAATAACAGGCATGAAAGAGAAAACATCAGCACAGATCCTACAGATAGTAAGAGGAGAGAATATTAGAAACTTTACTCCCACAATTTATATAATTCAGATTAAACAGGCATAGTGCTTCAAAGACACAAACTATAAAAGCTCACGCAAGAAGAAACAGTGAGGTAGAGTACCTATTTTAAAAATTAAATTTGTCATTAAAAATCTTCCCCAAAAGATAAGTCCAGTCCAGATTAATTCTACCAAACATTTAAGAAAGTATACAAACTGTGGCAGACCTCTTAGTAACCTAAATCAGTCAAGCCTTTGTGTAACCCTTGTTACGTGTCTTTAGAAAAGCAAATGTTTTGTATTTTGATTGTCTCATCTGTCAATTTTTTCTTTTGTATTTAATGCTTTTTGTGTCCTATCTAAGAAATCACTGCTTACCCCAATGTCTCCTTTAGTGTGGGCAGAACCCGGGACCTGCTTCCAACCAATACAGGTAATGGGATAGTTATTCCTTATTAGGTTACGTTACATGGCAAAGGTTAAGGGATTACGCAGATGTAATTTAAAAGGTCTCAATCAGTTGAATCTGAGTTACTCAAACGGGAAACTATCCTAGGTGGGCCTAACTCCACTAAGTGAAAGCCTTTAAAAGAGAGACTGGGACCTTGCCTAGTGCCAGAGAGATTCTCCTGCTGGCTTGAAGAAGCACGCCAAGCCAAGAGTCCTACAGTGACAAAGAAACGGATTCTCCCAAGCTCCACATGAGCCAGGCCAACACCCTGACTGCAGATTTGTGAGATGAGGAGCAAAGGACCCAGCTAAGCCAAACGCAGACTCCTGACACACAGAAACTGTGAGCTAATAATTATATGTTGTTTGAAGCTGCTAAGTTTGGGGTAATTTGTTATGCAGCAATAGAAAATATGCCGATTCTATGCAAAGTCTTCCAAAAAATAAGAGAAAGAAATACTTCCTAACTCATTTCATGAGGTCTGCATGAACTTACATGACAAAACCAGACAAAGGCATTAACGAAAACTACAAATATTTCTCATGAATGTAAACAGGAAAACCTTAAGAATTTGGTAAATCAAATCCCGCAATATATAAAAAGGATAGTACATCATGAACAAAGGGAATGCATCTGAAGAATGCAGAGTTGCTTTAACATTCAAAATCAATGTAATTCACCATATTAACAAACTTAAAGAAAAACCCCATAATCATCTCAATAGATTCAGGGAAAACATGAAAAAAAAAAAATCAGAAACACACATTTCTGATTTTTTAAAAAATCTCAGCCAAGTAGTAATAGAAGGAAACTTATCTTGTTCAACCTGATAAAGAGTATCTATATAGGTGGAGGAGCGCGGGGCCTAGCGGAAGCCAGCATGGCGGCGGAGCGCAAGACAAAGTTGTCCAAGAACCTGCTGCGCATGAAGTTCATGCAAAGGGGACTGGACTCCGAAACCAAGAAACAACTAGAAGAGGAAGAAAAGAAAATCATTAGTGAAGAGCACTGGTACTTGGATTTGCCAGAGCTTAAAGAGAGGGAGAGTTTCATAATAGAAGAGCAGAGTTTCTTGTTATGCGAAGATCTTCTCTATGGAAGAATGTCATTCAGAGGATTTAATCCTGAGGTTGAGAAATTAATGCTTCAGATGAACGCTAAGAACAAAGCAGAGGAAGTTGAAGATGAAACAGTGGAGCTCGACGTGTCTGATGAAGAAATGGCTAGAAGATACGAGACCTTGGTGGGGACAATTGGAAAAAAGTTTGCCAAGAAAAGAGACCGTGCCAATTATGAAGAAGATGAAAATGGAGACATAAAACCAATGAAAGCAATGAAGACGTTCTTAAAGCCCCAAGATTAAAATAGATGATGCCCTGAGATACAGCTCAGGGGTGCCTTCCTTGTGGGAGTTAACGTATTTTGGAACTCATTCCAATGGGTTCGCTATAGTTGTTAATACTGTAATGTTTATTTGTAATGTTTATTGTAAAGAAATGTATAATTCTGGTAACATGCTGTTTTTGAAACAGATGTGTGATGGATGTTAAACATCCTTTCCTTAGTGGTGTATAAAATTCATCAAGAGTGGATTTTCAGTCCTTGATCTTCAGATGTACATAGGTACATAGTTTCTTCCTAAAGATTTTTTTGACCTTAGAGATTGTTTTTAAAATATATCTCTCTATTGACTGAACTTGATGACTCAAAAATTAAAACCAGTGTTTAAATTGTCCTTGAGTATACAATTTATTAATCATGTCAAGCCGATTGGCACATACATTTTGGAGTCAAATATTGTGAGTTTATCATGTGTAAATTCATAAAGAACAAACATACCTCTCCAGCCTGAAATATTTGCATGCTTCTAAGTCATTGTCAGTTTGTGGAATTTTTTTTTTTTTGTATAAAGCCTTTACTTAATAAAAAACAATTATTATTCTGTAATAAAAAAAAAAAGAATATCTATATAGAACCCACAGCTAACATTAATAACACTTAATTGTGACAGATTACAGGGAGGAAGGTCTGTTTTCACCCCTTTCCACAATGTAGTGGAGGTACACTGAGGCAAGAACGAAAAGACGTACACATTGGAAAGAATAGGTAAAACAATCTTCATTTACAGTTACCATCAGCCGCTGGTTAGAAAATCCTGTGGATTTTCCAAAAAAGGAATCCTTTCCATCCAAAATCTTAGTAGAAGAGTGAATCTGGCAAGATTACAGGATATAAAGGCAATATGCATATAAATGAATGAATGAATGAATTTAGCAGTTTTACCAAATACACTGTCAATACACAAAAATCATTTCTTTCTATATTAGCAGCAAACATTAAAAGAATACCATTTACAAGAGCATTAAATATGAAACCTTTATAGCTAAATTAGACTAAATCAATGCAAGAACTACATTACACATTGAAATATACAAAGTGTTGCTAAGAGACAGTCCTAAAAAAATGGAGAGATATAATATGGTCATGGACTTCAACATTAAGATGTCAATTCTCTCCAACTTGACCTATAGATTCAATAGATAAATTTTGACAAGCTGAGTCTGAAGCTTGCAAGAAAATGCAAAGCATCTAAAATAGCCAAAACACTTTGAAAAAAATAATATTGCACAACTTACACTGCTGACGTAAGAATAGACACGTATAGCTCAATGGAACAGAATAGTCCAGAAATAAATCCACATACCAGGGTGGCAAAAAAATGTATACACGACTTGTGTTCATCTTTTGTTACTGGTATATATTGAGTATTACAATTTTAATACAGTTTTTTTCTTTCTTAAAATGTGTATACATTTGTTGGCACCCTCTGTAGTATATAGTCAACTGATTCTCTACAACTGCCTTTTCAATAAATGAGGCCAAAACAGTTTCATATCCTTATGTAAGAAAAAGAACCCCAATTCTTAATTCAAACCATACATAATAATTACCTCAAAGTATACAGACCTATCGGTAAAACCTAAAATATAAAACTCCAAGAAGAAATTATAGGAGAAAAATCTTTGTGAGTTTGGGGTAAGCAATAATTTCTTAGATAGGATTCAAAAAGCATTAAATACAAAAGAAAAAAATGACGGATGTGACTATCAAAATACAAAACATATGCTTTTCTAAACACTTAAAAATGAAAAGGCAAGACGTATACTAGAAAAAAAATATTTACAAAACATGTATCTGATAAAAGACTATACCCAAAATACATAAAGAATTGTTACAACTTTGATAATAAAAAGATGACTTTTTTTTAATGGGCAAAAAATTTGAACAGACACTTTACCACACGACTGTTGGCAATGCAAAATGTTTGGTAGTTTCTTATAAATTTACCCAAGAGAAATGAAAACAGTAAGACTTATAATTGAATGTTAGTAATAGTAGTAATACTTGTAACAGCCAAAATCTGGAAATAATCCTAACATCCGTCAATAGATAAATGAATAAACAACTTGTGGTACATCCATACAATGGAATACTATGCAGCAATAAAAAGAAGAAATCACTCATATACACAACAGCATAGACAGATGGACTTCAAAAGCATTCGGCTAAGTGAAAGAAGTCAAACACAAAAAGCATGTTGTACAATTCCATTTATAATAAATTCTAGAAAAGGCAAAATGATGGCTACGGAAAGCAGTTCAGTTGTTGCTAGGGGCTGGAGAATTAACTACAAAAGGACATGAGGGAACTTTCTGGAGTGATGAAAATGTTCCGTATCCTGATTGTGGTGTGGTCACACTACTGTATACATTCTAAAACTCAACTGAATTGTGTTCAACTTTGTGTTAAAAAAAAATAGTGCTTGTGTTTGAAAGGACAGTGATAACAGGGAATGAGTATACACACCTAAGTTGATGAATTTCATGTAAAAGTACAGAGTACCTATAGCAGGGTCTGTTGGGACCCCTCACAATGCCCAAGGCATCACCTTTCCTTGACCTATAGGTTAAGAATAGATTATCCCCCTGTGACTTGAGCCGTCCCACCCAGTTCCATTTTAGAAAATTACTGCTGAAACTTGTAAGTAATACCCTTAGGCTTATTGATCACAATCTGGTCTAGCATTCTTTCTAGGCTACTCCCATCATTGTTCCTTGGTTGCTGAAGCAGGAGGGAACCACGTTGCCAGCGGGAAGGCTCCAAGCAGACGCCCTCCCCCGTTCCACCCCAAATCCTAATGTAGCCTTTAAGGGAAGGCCCAGATTTTCCCTTAAATATCCAAAGCCGGTCTGAGAATGTTAGGCAGTTTTTGGAGGTATTAACCTGCTGCCTTCTCAGACCACTGGTGTCTGATAACAAACCCTCATTCTATGACCCAACTCCAATGTGGGTCTATTGGCTGAACAACTCAGGCAGCAGAAGCCCCGAACTCGGTTGGCCTCCTGTTTCACACCCACATTAGTAGACCTTTTATTGGACTCTTGCAACTTGTTGTTGAAAGTAGTGACTAAGCTGTATTCTTACAGAATTTGTTGTTTAGTGGTGGAACCAGATTTTAGTTATCTCTGCATCTCAGAACCATGCTTATAAGAGATGCTCCTGTAACCAGAGGCCAAACGATTCTGGGGCTTGTGCTGCCTGTGCTGCTCAGCCAATAGATCGACACTCAGAAGCTGGGTCACTGAACGAGCGATTATCAGGGAACTGGTGGTCTGAGAAGACAGCGGGTTAACACCTCCAAAAACTACCTTACATTCTAAGACAGGTTGGGGGTATTTAAGGGAAAATCAGGGCACTCTCCCAGAGTCTGTATGATGTCCCCTCCTGTCTTCACATCTCCTGTGGTGCCAGCCATCCGGAAACAGTAGGGGGGAGTAACCTGGGAAAATGCTAAGCAGTAGAGTTTGTAAGTAGAGAGCATCTACAAGGAGATGCTGTGGGACCAGGAGCTGGAACAGGGCAGGGCATCCCAGAGGCATTCTGAGCTCAGGGGCCCCAGCTGGGCTTTGCTTCACTCCAATATTTGGGAGATGAATGGGTGTATGACATATGGACCTAAGATTGGGAATGAATGAGAAAGGTAAAATAATGTCTATGGTTTTGTGCACAAACCGCAAACAAGGAATTGTGTTAAGGAAAGATCCTGAGCTCTATGAAACCACCAGAAAAAGGAGGAGAATAATGTATGTGAAACTGGTGCTCAGAAGCCCAGGTTTTACTAGAGTTACCTTGTAAGAGTGTCTTCCCTACTGGAGTATAAGGTCCTTACAAATAGGCATTATGCATTATGAATTTTTGGACACCTCTGGCCACCACTACAGCACCTGGGCATAAGTATTCATTTAGTACTGAATTAAGTAATACAAGGGTTATCCATTCTGAATCAATGTTGGTTTGTACCACACTTAAGACTTACGTGATGGTAATTTAATAATACATATTGAGGAATTTTTCCTCATTCCTTCTTAAAATGTCTGAAGGCCTATTACACCCCGGGCACTACTCTAGGATACAGGGATAGAGCAATGAACAAGCCAAACAAGGTCCCTCCCTTTGTGGAGCTTGCACTCTTAACTGGGGAAACAGACAAATGAAGTTTGTCTTATTTCAGAGAGTGCTAAGTCCTATGAAAACTAAGGTTAAATGAGATAGAGTGACTACATGGGCTATTCTACGTGGTGAGAATAGGTCGCTGTGGGGAAAGAGTCCCAGAGAGCAGTTTCCAGGCTCTCAGCCTCATGTAGAAAGGTGCTGGCTCGGGGAGTAGACGGCCGTCAGCTGTGACTAACTGGCCGTCAGCTGTAACCAGTTAGCCAATTAGCCACTGATATAACTGCCGAGGCTGCGCTGGTGAGTCAGTGGGTAGGCAGGCAGAGAAATGGACAGCAGGTTGCAGGTCGTGTGAATCCAGCCTCCAGTGAGACTATAGTGCCGCCAGTGAGACCACAGTAGTATGATTCCCGTCTATGGCTCCGTGGGTGTTCCTTTTTGGCTTCACCATGTCCTGTGTTCTTGTGTGGGGAGCAGGAGCTGAGACCCCGCAGGCCGCCTCTCACGACAAATGGCGCAGCGAGCAGGGTGTGGTGCTGGCCAAGGCCTACTGAAGGATGGTGGAGCAATTTGTATGTGTATAAGCTCAGCTTCGGGAGGCCCATGAGGAGCGACACCAGGAACGGGAGGTGCGGTCTGCCTGGGTGACTCAAGCCTCCAGATGGCACACCACCCTCTTGGCCATAGAAGGTGTTGCCTTCATTTTGGTGATCTGCTGTGATCTTAGGCTCCGAGAGTTGTGGGCATTATACACCGAGGCCACCACCCACTCAGACACCTGGCACGGCGAGCAAGATTCCGACCAGGTAGGAAAGGAGTCTGACTCTGGGCAAGAGGACGTGTGGCCCCCACACAGTGTGTGCTGTCCGGTGGCCACTGTTCTCAGGAATTGAAGCCCCAAGGAGGGGTGGGAGGACATGGACGGCTCTCCGGCCAGCATGTAGAGGGCCCTGCAGGCTCTGGCTGAGCAGTTGCCGGAGGAGGAGAAGGCTACAGCTGGCCGTGTGGGCTGGATGTTCCTCAGGGCCTTGAGTCTCAACACAGAAAATGCGCTTAATGAAATGGCCCAGGTGCCGGACCAGCTGTCCCGGATGGAGGCGCTGGAAGCCCGGGTCCGCCTGTTAGAAGAAGGGCCTCACAGTGGAGACCCTGAGACAGAGGTAGAGGCAGAGGATGTGAGTGGAGACAATGTAGCTCCCAACCGCCAAGCCCAGCCAATCTTGAAGCAAAAGATAAAACGTGAGCAACCTTTAGGCCCCGGCGGCGTTGCTGTTGGCAACCCAGCTGTGACTAAGTTCACAACCTATACCCCTTACACTCCCAGAGTTGCAGGAGCTGGGGAGGCGGTAGAGACAGAGCCCTGGAGAGCCAGTCTCGGCTTCGCTATTACGTTTATGGGATGAGGGAGCAGACAGCATTCTCTGCTCCCCAGGTGAGATGGAAAAGCTAGCCTTCGTGACAGTGCATCCGTTCCTGCGACAAAGGTTACAGAACTGCCATAGGTTGGCCCAAAACCAGGGCAACCACTGAGTGGCTCACTGCTGCAGTACGCACAGTATGGGGACAGTCTGGCGAGCTGCCAGTGTGAGTCAATGGCAGTCATATATGGAACTTACTCAAATCATCTGTGAAATGGGTATGAGACATGCTATTTTCAACCCTAATATGAGGGGGGCCGGATGACAAGCTTTTTACAGCCAGCATGAGAGATCTGGTTTTGGATACTGCACCTGGGAGTGCTTTTGGATCCTTGGTCGCCATTCTTACGCCCTATGTGGGGCGACGGATCCATGCAGTTACAACTGCCATGGCCACCCTAGGGGATGTTGAAAGCCGGAGGTGAAGAAAGTTAAGACAGGAGGTCCGCGCAGTTGAGACCTGGAAGCCCAAACCAAAGGTAAAGGGGTGAGGTCGCAGGCCTCAGAGAGTAACACGCGCACAGATGTGGCGAGATCTCGTGGCAGCAGGGGTCGATCGGGAAGAAATAGACCGAAAACCCAATGCACTCTTGTTGGAACTTTGGAAACAGTTGCGTCTGGAACAGCAATTCTGGAGAAGCTTAAAGAAGTCTGGGAAAGTGCAACACGTGTCCCACCAGGACTTCATGCAGCCGCTTGAGGCCGACTCCTTTCAGCTTGATTAGGGGTGGGGCTAAGGTACCTTGTCAGAGGGGACAAGCAGGGACCGGAGGCCCCACGTGGAACTGTCCATACATTGGTCCCCTTCGAATGTGCAGAGGGTTTTGGCCCTAGATGACACTGGCGCAGACTGCAGTCTTGTTTATGGGAACCCAGAACTGTTCCCCGGACCAGCAATCTGCATTGATGGCTATGGGGGAAAGACTGTGACTGTGAAAGCTGTTTCCTTACCACTGGGTATAGGAAGGCTTCCACCTCGTACCTACAAGGTTTATGTCTCCCCCGTTCCGGAGTATATTCTAGGGGTGGACGTGCTACATGGCCTCAGCTTACAGACGTTGGTGGGAGAGTTCTGTCTCCGGATCAGGCGGTGAAAGCGGTGACACGCAGGCATGCTCACCACCCTCCTCAAGTGCTGCCACAGCCCTGGCGCGTGGTTACAGTGCGACAGTACCGCCTGCCAGGAGGGCAGGAGGAGGCTGGTGGTACCCTAAGAAGTCCAGGAAGTCTGGCTGTGCTCAGAAGGACTGGTGGTGCCCTGAGAAACCCTGGCTGTGTCCAGAGAGCCTGGCTGTGTCCAGGATACTGCATTCACCTCCAGGCTCCTCACACAGGGCCCCTCGTGGAAGACGCTTGTCATGTAGATTGTAAGGCGAGACCCTGTAGGGGTGGAGTGTGGAGACAGAGTCCCAGAGAGCAGTTTCCAGGCTCTTGGCCCCAGTAGAAAGGTGCTGGCTCGGGTAGTAGATGGCCATCAGCTGTGGCTAGTTGGCCGTCAGCTATAACCAGTGAGCCAATTAGCCACTTATATAACTGCCGTGGCTGCGCTAGTTGGTGAGTCGGTGGGTAGGCAGGCAGAGAAACGGACAGCAGGTTGCAGGTCATGTGAATCCAGCCTCCAGTGAGACGATAGTGGCGCCAGTGAGACGATAGTGGTATGACTCCCCTGTCTATGGCTCCGTGGGTGTTCCTTTTTGGCCTAGCCATATCCTGCGTTATGTGGGGAGCGGGAGCTGAGACCCCGCACGTCACCACGCATGACAAATGGCGCAGCAAGCAGGGTCTCCCGCACGACAGTCTGAGACAACAGCTCATGTGTAAGCTGAATGAAGAGAGGAATCAGCATGTGAAGAGCTAAGGGAAGAACGAGGAGAGTATCAGGGGGACCTGTTGGTAGAATGCTGCGAGTAGTGGGAAGGGAGAATGGAGATGCGTGGAGGAGGAGGAGGCTACATCACACAGATCCTTGGGGGCCACAGTAAAAAACTGGGTTGTATTTAGAGGGAAATGGAAAACCATTGGAGGACAGGCTTTAAGCAAGGAGTGACATTTTTAAAAGAGTGATAACTGATCTAGCAAAGAAAAGAAACAGAAATTTGGATGGCAGGAGGGGAGGATACCAATTGGAGCCAAAATTCAATCAAGAACCATGAAAAAGATCAGAACTTAGGATGGGAAGATGGAAGGGGAGGAAGAAAAAAAGGATGGGTTGAAAGTCTACTTACAGAACTGTCATACAGGCAGCCAAGTTTAAAACACCCACCAGAGAAATGAGAGGACTTGTTCCTGGAGGGATGGAGTACCCAGAGAACAGACCTCCAGGTAATAACAACTGGGGATTCCCCTAAAGAAGCCCTATCACCCTGCAAAGAGCCCAGAGCTGACACTGAGAATTTATCACCATTTTGCTATCTCACCCTTAAATCTGAACAGAGAAGAGATCACTAGACATTTGCAGAAAACCTCCAATCGAAAAAGAGCACAAACAAGCAAAAAGAAAATACATGTAAGAAATAAAGGCAATGCAGGGAGAAGAAAAATACTTTCTTAAAAAGAAGTATAACTAATATATGCTTATGGAGATAAAATACTATATACATAAATGAAGCAAGAACAGTTGCTATAGAAGAGTAATCAGAAAACAAGAAAGCTCTAAAATTAAAAATTGGATAGTTAAAAACCTATTAGGTAAAAGATAAAACCGCAAACATCTCTCAAAATAAAAGAGAGGAATAAAGTAAGACAAGAAATAGGAGATAAAAAGATACAATTAAACATCCAACTAACAGAAGTCGCAGAAAGAAGAAAAAATCAAGGGGAAAAAAATGATCAAAAACCTAATAGAAATTTTTCCATAAATGCAAAATAAATCTGAATCAAAAGGACCCAGAAGAAATGAAAGAGAAACATACCATTAGGCATATCATTATGATGTTTCAGAAAACCAATAATTAAAAAAAAACATCCAGATAGCATCTAGAAAGAGAAACCAAGTCAAATATAAGGATAAGGAAACAGAAGGCATTAGATTTCTCAAAATCAGACCTAGGAAGCTAGAAATCAATGGAGTAATAATTTTTAAATTCTGGATGAAATTATTTGCAAACTGAAATCTATTCAAATTATCAACCAAGTATAAAGGTAGAAAATAAAATAAAAAGACATTGTGAGGCAAGTATTAGCTCAAGAAATTATTTTCCATGCATTCTTTCTTAGAAAACTACTAGAAAATGTGCTCCAACAAAACAAGAGTGTAAACTGAGAAAGATAGTCACATGAGATCTGGAAAAGAAGTTTCCAATAAAGAAAGTAAAGAGGCTAAGAACAAAAGCTGGTGAGAAAGAAGGAGGGCTCTGGGACTGGCTTAGGGAGTTGCAGGGGATCAGGAGAGGAGAGGAACAATTCCTCTGAACATATGGCAAATATTACTGATGAGTGTGTGTTAAGAGATTATGGAACATGGGGGGAACAAATAATGTATACATACAAAACAATAAAACTAGGTGAATTAAAAAGGCAATTAACTTCAAGAAAAGTGGAGAACCGTAACAAAGGAAGTATTGTCATTATTACACTATTTGAACAGCAGGGACTATTTACACAGTCAAAATATAAATCTTGACTATCACGTCAGCCAAAAATTGTCATTATTAATGGTACGCTGGGAAAGAAATGGGGACTCTACCCTGGTTAGTAAATACTATCTAAATTGTAAAATCAAGAAATAGCTATGAATAAATTATTTAGGAATATGGAAATATTTAGGAAACAGTGAAACTGAGGTTTGAAGAGAACTTCTTTTTAATAAGTCTTTTAGTACTATTAAGCTTGAAACTTTATTTCTTTTGTTAAAAATGTTTAAGAAAACATTTTCTGAACAAAGTCTGACCAGTATGTGAAAAGTAGATTACAAAGAACAGGGGAAGTAAAAAACACTAGTCAGGAAACTAAAACAAGCCATAAATGGAGAAGGTGGTGGTGGTAGACATGGAGCAGAAAACATTATTTCAGATTTTTTAAAGAGATAAAATTGGACATTCAGACAGGGTTGCTACTTGTAAGGGGAGATGGATGAGGGGAGCAAAGGAGAGGGAAAAACCAAGTATGACACCCAAGTCCTTGGCAACTGGTAACATGTGAGATGAAAAGGGGGTCGGGGGACAACATGGGGTGAAAATCAAGAGTTCTGATTTAGATGTACAGATGCTCCTCAACTTACGATGGGGTTACATCCCGATAAACCCATCATAAGTAGAAAATATCGCAAGGTGAAAATGCATTTAATTCGACTGAACATCATAGCTTAGCCTAGCCTAGCCTATTTTATATGTGCTCGCAACACTAACATTAGCCTACCATTGGGAAATCATCTTGAGTTTAATCTCAAGAGTAATTGCCTTCCTCTTCTCACCCAGAATCAGGAGACACAGATGGGTGTTTTGTAGAAGTGATGAGATTCCAAACCACAATACCCAAAAACCACAACACAGTACACATGGTTGTCTACCTTTACCCTCGTGATCAGTTGTTTACCCTAGTGACCTTGTGGCTGACCCAGAGCTGCAGCTCGCTCTGCTGCCCGCTTCACAAGAGACTATCCAACCGCTTTTCGCTATCCCAGGAAAAGATCAAAATTCAAAATTTGAAATATGGTTTCTACTGAATATGGTTTTCACATCATCATAAATTTTAAAAATCCTAAATCAAACCATTGTAACTTGGGAACAATCTGTATTAAGCTTGAGATGCTTATTACAATAGATCTCCAAGTGGGGATATCAGGAAGAAATGTTTGGTGCATTTGCCTGGGATGGAGAAGATAAGTGAAAGCTGAAGATACCAATTTTAGTCATTAGTTACAGTTAATTAATATTTAAATCTCTAGGACTGGATAATGTAGCATAAGTAGAGAACAGAAGGACAAAATAAAAATAAAAATAAAAAAAACATGTATTTGTGTTATAACATAGTATATTATAGAAATATAATAGAAAATAATCATGCATCTCATGGGGTAAGGGCAAGTACTAGTCCATAGAATTTTTATTTCAAAGATAGAGATGATAGGTAGATAGATAGATGTATGTATGTGATTGATGCATGTAATTTACATACTTACGAATGTACTTGGAATAATGTAAAATGTAGTTACTATTACAGATTGTGATCAAAATAAGTTAAGAAATTCTAGGGGATTAGAAGCCTAAACAATTAGCCACAATGGTAGGAAGAACACCATGAGAGTATAGTGTACAAAAGCCAAGAGAAATGCTTCACAGAAGGAATGCTTACCTGTGTAGAATAAGAGGTTACATATAATTAGGACTAATAAATGAGCACAGACTTGGCAATATGGAAGCCATTTGTTACTGCCTTGAAATGGGCAATATCAGTGAATGGTGGGAATGGAAAACATTTTAGAATGAATGAGACAAAAAAGTAGACATAAACAATATAGACAGGAGAAGGAAAACCTCCACAGGAACCTGAAATTTGAAAATCAAAAGAGCCAAAGTTCTAAAATAAACTGGCAGATGATGACTTTCTTGGGGCTGACCTGTGTCATAGATTTCTAATCCCCCAAGTGACTGTATTCAGAGATAGTGCCTTTAAAGAGTTAATTAAGGTTAAATGAATTCATAAGGGTGGGGCCCTAATCCAATATAACTGGTGTCCTCATTAGAAAAGATTAGGACACAGACACATACAGAGGAAAGACCATGTGAAGACACAGGGAGAAGGTGGCCATCTGTAAGACAAGGAGAGAGGCCTCAGAAGAAATTAACGCTGCTGACACCTTGATCTCAGACTTCTGGGCTCCAGAACTGTGAGGAAATAAATTTCTGTTGTTTCTTGTCTGTGGTATTTTATTATGGCAGCCCTAGGAAACTAATACAACACCCTATTTTCTCTCTTAGGTCTGGTAGGATCCTTCCCTCCTCTTGCCAAGCCCCAGGCCCATCCTAGTCAAAACATGAAGCTACCCCAGCATTAGCACTCCCAACAAAAAAGTGCTTGGATTACTTCTCCATAGTGCTATTAGTTCTTGACCCTTCCAGTCAAAATAAAGTGTTCTTTTACTTACCACACCTCACCTCTCATTCCATGTTTTCTAAAACCAGACAGGGCACTTTAGAAAAATAAGTCAAATTAAAGTCAAATAGCTACTGAGAGCTGAGAATAAGTCTCATGCATGTAGCAATTAGGAACTTTGATGTCCCAAAGGCAAGTTTGGCAAATATTCTATCAAAGATGTTGTCACCTGTCGCAGTCTACACATTACATCCCCATCTCCATGTGGCTTCTATCTTCAAATTAGAAAAGAAAACATATGCTTTCCTCCTTCCTCACATCCAAAAAAAAATCACAAAGACCTGGTTTTCCTTACCTTAAGGATCCTAAGCATCAACAAACCCAAAATCATGTTGTCACAAGCAGAAAATGGAGAAAGTCTTTTCAATTGTTTTACCATCAGAAAATAAAGGCTGCTGTAAGTCAGAAGCTTTACTCTGGTTCCTCAGTAAAGCAAGAAAATTTAAATTATACACAGAAGTATATAGGGGAGCATTTGAGATCTTGTTCCCTGGCATATGTCAGTTTAGTTCAAATAAACTCTTAAATTAAAAAAAATTATATATGTATATTATATACATATATTATGTATGTATATTATATACGTATATTATGTATGTATATTATATACATATATACACACATACACATACATATATAATTACATATACGTATATAAATACAAATACATGTGTATGCATGTGCACAAACGCATACATGTCTTCTCCAAACACAATTCTGATATTGAGCATTATTGCATCAACCTGCACCCATACTTTAATATTGCAATTATGAAAAACTCACTGACACCTGGTTCTAACTACTTCCCAAATTTTCACAATTGCTCTGCATTCTAATAAACTTGTGGTTATCGGTTACTGGGTATAAAAAAATAAAAAAGATCTAAAATAGAGCTAATATTACCTTGAGAAGAAAGTTTCATGCCCTCTCATCCCAAGTAGGAAAAAAACCCCAGCAAACAAAATAGCACCATTATTACAGAACCACCAGTTGGGTTACCTGACCCTGGAAGTTTCATGCAGCCAATGTTTCTAAGTTCTACCTACTCTTAACATTTATGTTTTGAATTTAGTAGAAGCCAGAAATTCGAGTGTACGAACAATTTCACGTGTGCTTCAAACCCAGCTCTGACCCTGTCCTTGATTAAATTAAGGTAGTGAGACCTCTCATGATCATTAGGGTCAGAATCTGTAAAAAAGAAAAAAGAGTAACCAATCACTTCACCTTCGAATACAGGCCAAGGTTAAAATCTGAGCGGACTGTGGTAAGAATGGCAATCAAGAGCAGACGCTGCCAGTGAAGCAATATCTGGTTTAACCTCGAGTCATGATGCCCAGCCCTGGATCCTGTTCTTTTCCTCTCCAGGATGCCAGAGGGCCTGCCATGGGTCAGGGGTACGTCTCCTCCGAGCTCACTCCTGAGAGGTAAGTGCACAGGTAACAGGTAAAATGATTTTGAGACACTTGTCCACTCACGCCTTCATTTTTTTCAACCAGACAAAATAAGCAAGTCAGCAACACGAGTCGACCTGGCGTGTGTCCAGCAGCGTGCAACTGCCCCACGGCGGCTGCCACACTCACCGCACACCATGAGGAGCAGGACGATCAGCAGCGTGGCCACGAACACCAACAGGGTCAACCCGACGTTGTGCCACATCTTGGGGGCTGGGGGGGCCCGGCTTAGAGCGGCCGGGCGGTGGGCGCGGGCGAGCGGGCGGGCCCTGGCTGCGCGTCCCGGGCTTCAGCGGCGGGAGCCGGGCGCGGAAGAGCGCTGGGGCGGCATGGGCGACGGGCGCCCCTCGGCAGCGCCCCCAGGGGGCGGGGCGGCGCGGGGCGGGCACCACGGCCGGCCGGCCGACCCTCCTCCTCCCCGCCGCCGGCTGAGCGCGGGCGGATGCGGGCCGCAGGGCGCCCCTACCCCCTCATCGCTCCGGAGAGCCGGGGACGCGGCGCCCGGAGAGCCGGGCGGCGGCCGGATGCGCTTCCATGGCGGACCCCACGCGCCTGTGTAAAGAAAAGAGGACGAGCACAGGGACGCTCGGCGACCACACGGCCCTCGTCGCCGCCCGCCCGAGGAGCCCTCGGCCCTCGCGAACCGCAGATAACGTCTCCTGGCAGCCGCAGCTGCAGCTTCCCAGGCCCCCTCCCCCTGCAGCAGCTCATTACCGAGAGCCCCCACCGCTCTCCTCCTCCGCGGCGCGGGGGCAGTTGGGAGATGGAGTCCAGAGCCCCGTGAAGGCCTGAGGGGCCTGCCCCGCGGGGACTACAACTCCCAGAATGCACCACCGATTCGGCTGCTTTGCTTCGCCCTCCCTCTCTCCTCCTCTGCCTTTGGTTTTTCTCAAGCCACAACCTCTGTCTACCGACTGTGGGTTTCGTGTTTCGGAACCCGCGCAGTTGGCTGTGCCAAAGCGCCGGAGGGATTTCAACCATTGCTCCACAAAGTCATTTTGTTTAAAACCATGACAGACGAAGAACGAAGAGGAACTAGCAGCACGTGAACCTAGCCTTCTTGCTGAGGCAGAAGGTTATGTTCTTGGGACTTCTGAGGAGGTACCCATATCCCTGCTGACGGCGTGGAATCTCCCTTTCCCCCCTGTAACATGTTGTTGTATGTTTTCATAGGTAATGTTTTTCAGAAAGGGCCCACGGGGGACATCAGTTTTGCCCTTAATTCACCTGAGTTGTCAACTTAATCCACTGCTTCCTGGAGACCCAGCGACAGATAACCCACAGCTGAAGATTTTGCTGCACTGGCTTGAACAAACCACTGTGAAACAAGACATTTTAATAATCTCAAGTACTCTATCTCTACCTGAAATTAAAACTCCTCAATTCTGTCAGATTACATTCGTTTATTAGAGAGGTGCCCTCAAAAGAGGATAAATGTGTAGCTATTTTAGAAGGAACCAGATATATAGCCTTCATGTTTTCCTGTTACTCCGTTGCTCCCTACCTTTCCATTCCTCTACAAATTCCTTTACCCTGTCGTCTTCCAAAAACAAGCAAACACAATTTATGTAGCAATCCCTTGATTTAATAAATATATCCTGACCTTACTCTGTGAACTGTATTCCCTAAGCTGCAGTATTATGAACAAGTATGTACTATAGATGAAAATATTAAGGGATAATGACATTGCAGAAAACTTAATAGAGAGTTTCTATGAAGAGAGAATGAACCCCGTGCAATTAAGAGGTATTTATAAAAAAATCAATTGATGATTTTTTCACAAGTGGTTCAATTCTATTGCATAAATGAAATGCATTGTATTTAAATCCAGTTGAATAGTTGAAAAAAGCACAGAACTGGAAGAATTTATTTTAAATAGTTTTATTTCTCTTTCATTCACATAATATTGAACACCTAATAGACGCCAAGCACTGTTCTAAGTACTGCAGATACAGCAGTGAATAAGACAAGCAACGGTATTTACGCTCAAGATACTTATAGTTGGAAGACACAGACAAGTGTAAATAGGCAGATCTCAGGAACTGCTAATTCCTATAATGAAAACAAGCAGGGAAGTGTGATAAAGATAAGGGTGCTATTTTAGATTGGGGGAATCAGGGAAGGCCTACTTGAGAAGTTGACATTTAATCTTAAACCTAAATGGCAAGATAAATCCAGCCATGGAAAGAAAAGCGTACCAGGTGATGGGAGCAGCTAGTGCAAAAGCCACGAGGAGCAAACAAACTTAGCCTTGCTAAGCCTTGCTAAGTGTTTCTCTAAGCCTTGCTAGTGCTTCTCAACACTGTATGAGCAGTGGTTCTCAAAGCATGGTCTCTGGACCACCTGAATCAACATCACCTGAAAATGTATTAGAAATGCAAGTTCTCAGACCCTACCCCAGTCCTATTGAATCCAACACTCTGGGGTAATTCAAGAAAAAGATAGTATCTTGGATTGAGGCACTAATCAATAAACTGAAAAGTGAACAGATTAGGGATATGTTTTAAAAGGAAATTATCAGGATTAGCTGGATGGATTAGATGTGGAGACAGGTGAAAAAAAGAAATAAAAAATGACTTAGGTTTTGAGCCTGAGTTTCTAGGTGAATGGCAGTTCCATTTCCTAAAATGGGAAAGGCTTATGCAACCATCTCCCCCAGAATGCTTTAGGAACTCCTGTCTTTACAAATGATCCTTAAATATCTGGGTGAAGGATGTTTTGGCTGGGACAAAATCACACAGCCAGGAACCAAAGCCTCGTACCTCTGAAACGGGGTCAAATATATGGTAATGGAAGGAGAACTGACTCTGGGTGGTGAACACACAATGTGATATGTAGGTGATGAATTACAGAATTGTACACTTGAAACCTATGTAACTTTACTAAGCATTGTCACCTCAATAAACTTTAATTTAAAAAAAAATCAGCTTCAAAAAAAAAAGAAGCCCCAGATCTTTTCCACTAAACCACACTGCCTTATGTCTTATCATTTGCTATATTAGCACAGATCATTATCTAAAGAAAAACTCAGTAAGGGTTGTCAAGAATGAGGTTTGAGGTAACTCGGGCTACAGTTATTTCTGGAGTCCTTCTACTTACTGTTCTCATCCCTGAATAAAATTATCTGCTCCCTCCTTTCTGACTACCTCATTCCTACTTATCCTGCAATGCCTGTCCAATTTCCTCCTCAAAAACACCTCCTGATTCCTGTTCACTTGTCTGTCTAGCTGCTCTAAGGCAATGGTTCTCAACCTTGCCTATACATTGGAATTACCCAGGAATCTTTAAAAACAGGTCACAGTTTTCATGGTGGGCATATTGAAGGTGAAGGGTCTGTTATTATTTAATGTCCTCCAGGTTTTGATGAGCAGTCAGACTTGAGAAACTAGTGCCAACTATATTTAAAAATTAATTAGGTACCTATCTTGTGATATTCCTTGGATTGTTTTATATTATTATTTAGTATTTCATAGTGTAAATACATATGAGGTCGGACAATTAAGTTCACGAACTCATCCTAGAAAAAGTGCTATATACCTCATTGTTGAATATCAATACAGTCACCTTCCAAGTCCTCCCCTTGGGAAGCTATGCACCAACGCCAGAGCCTAGTCTACCCTTCAAAGCAATTATATAAGACCCCGTATTATATGATATTGTATTATATTATATTATGTTAAAGACCCAGTCTCATATAAGACCCAGTCTTATAGGCTATTAAAATAAGACCGGGTCTTATATTCATTTTTGCTCCAAAAGACACATTAGAGCTGATGGTACTGCTAGGTCTTCTTTTCAGGGAAGCATGGGTAGTAAACTTGGTTAACTGTCCAGTTGGTACAAATTCATAATGAATAATCCAGCTGATACCAAAAAAGTTTAGTAACATCATTGCGATGAGTTCACGAACTTAATTGTCACATATCATATATATAATATATCTTGTTCCCCAAATATGAGTCTTCAAAGGGAACATTTACCCCTCCCCTACTAGTTCCTTCCATAAGGGAGGAAGCATAGTTGGTAATGTCTGGTCTCTCTATGTTCTTTCATTCCCTCTGTCCCTGGTCAGTGGAGGAGTGACTTATCTAATTAGTACATTTAGAAAAAATAAACTGGGTTTGCTGAGCTAGGCTCCTCCCACATTCCTCTTGGGTTTGAGCTGCCTTATGCCTCACCTGACAGGCCTTCACCATAGGGAGGGCCACCCTAGTTCAGCATTGCCTCAGCTTAGGGTTTGATTAACAGGCCTGACTGCCTCTCACATTACTGTATGTTCTCTGACTTAGTCTTTGTTGTTAATAAAGAAGATGTTTTGTCCTCCATATGTCTTACTCATTTTTTAAATTTTTCAGTTGAGCAACATTTATTCATTGTTCCTCCTCAGTGATCCCACACTGTTTTAAAGTAAGTAAGGAAAAGAATCATTAAATGCCAGGAATTCAGCATTTATGTACTGCTTCTCAGATACTGATTGATCTAAGTGTTTGATCTTTAAAGCCTGGCAATAGGCAATAGGCCTGAATTTTAGCCATTTGATCTCTAAATGTTGTGGAAGAATTATGCTAAATGTGGGATAGATGCAAGGTAACTGAGACAAGACTCCTGTCCTCAAGGAAATGCAGTCCTATGGCAAGAATTCACCAAATACTTAGTGTTTGCTAGACACGGAGCTTGCCAGTCGCAATGTAAAAAAATAAACAAAAATGCTCTCTTACATAAAGGAACCCAACCAACTCAACACTTTTTCAACATCGACTCATCTGTGCTTCGTGAAATCAATGTAGTGAGTTATGACCAGCCACTAATGAAATAGACTAGAGTAGAGTAGATCAGTGTACTGCAAGTAGTAAGTGCTACTCAAGAAAATTATTTCGGGTGTGTGTGTGTGTGTGTGTGAGTGATATGAGTTGCAATACAACATATATTCTTACTGTGGATTATAGTTTTTAAAAAGTTGAAGATCCATAGTCTAGCAGGGGAAGCCAGACATGTATATAAGTGACAACAGTAAATATTATTTTATATGTATAACATAGGGATTCTATAGATGAGATTGAGGCTTAGGGAATCTAAAAAATTGGTAGTAGGTGATGGATAGATTTAACATTCGAAGCCAGATCAATCTGACTTAAAGAAATTTTTGTTTCTGTTGTGCCACAAGATTGGGGGTGACATTGGGAAATTTATTTGGTAAAGGGGAAGATTAAGCAAAAAGGCATGAGCAAAGTCTTGAAGTCATGAAAATGCATCTTGTGTGTGTGCGTGGGAGAAGAGTTAGGATCCTTAAGATTCTATGGAAAAGACACAATGTCTTTCAGTTCCAATGAATTTGGAGTAGAGGTGTAATATGGCGGGTGAGAACTATTCTATAATTAGACTCTGGCTATGAATTCTGACATGGTTGAATTAGTTCATCTGTCTAAGAGATTAAGGCTCTGTCACATTTGTAAACATCTGTAAAATAGGCACAATAATAGTACCTTCTTCATTGGGTTGTTTTGAGAATTTAATGAGACGCTATAGAGAGCTTACTTAGCATTGTGCCCTGCACTTAGAAGGTCTTCAATAAATGTTGGCTATTAATCTTAATAACATAATCTATTCTAACATATAATGCGAGGAACTGGGTAACAGATATGGTTTCATTCAATTCGTTTTCACTTAATTTGGAAAACGTTCCTTTAGGGTTTGATCAGAGAAGCAGAACCACCATGTGCTTATGCAATAAGCTAATAAGGGAATTATTGTAAGACTTAAAGGCAATTCTGTGAATTAAAAGACACTATTAGAAGAATTTTTGTAAGAATAAAGGCAGGGCAGTCTATGCAGGTCTTTGCCTCATGCCTAGTGTTGAGTCTAAAGTTGCTATACTGGCAGTAGGAAAAGAAGTTTGGATGTGGATGAGGTCAAGGACCAACTAGGACCAATGAAGACAACTGCTACCTACAAAGACTAACTGGAACCCACCTCTCCCCACCTCCAATCTCGATGCCACAGGTGACAACATGTAGGAGAAGCTGGAACCCTACACCATGCAGCTGCACACACACCCAGTCCGGGAGTTGGAGATGTGCCACAAGCTGGAGTGTGCCTGTTTCCCAAGGCTGCCATGACAAAGTATTGCAAACTGGGTGGCTTAAAACAATAGAAATGTATTCTCTCACAGTTCTGGAGGCTACAAGTCTCAAATCAAGGTGCCAGCAAGGCCATGCTCCCTCTGAAGGCTCCAGGTGAGAATCCTTCCTAGCTTCCCGTGGCTGGCAGTCCTTGGCCTTCCTTGGCTTGAAGCGGCATCACTCCAATCTCTGCCTCCATTGTCATGTGACATTCCCCCTATGTGTTTGTATCTCTGTGTCTTCACGTGCCCTTTTTATAAGGATACTAGCCATGCTGATTTAGTAGGACCTCATCTTAATGTCACTAATTACACTTGCAAAGACCCTATTTCCAGATGAGGTCCAGGTGGATATGAATTTAGGGAAAGGTAGTGGACAATGCCATTCAATCCTGTATGTGGAGAAACCTAGGTTAGGTGCTTCCCCATGGCAATACGTGGGCTGGCCGCAGATCAGAGACAATGTGCTTGGCACCTTCCAACAGTCATTAAAACATTTAAAAAATAATTAATAATAGTTTCTTTTCTACCTCCCAGATAGCATCCAAAATGTCTCCATTGGTCAACACTGATCCAGAACCACATAGAAAGGAAATTCTGGGACATTCCACCTTAGCTAAGTTGACATAGTACAAAGCCACCACACAGTGAGAGTCAATACGGATTTTTTTTTTTTTTTTCTGAGCAGGGAAATAATTTGATGGAAAAGTTGTTTTGAAAACAATGATCTGTCAGCAGATTGGAGCTGAGATTGGGGGTGAGAAAATATTGGCAACATTAAGAGCTCATTGGCCTAGTCTAGGAGAGGGATCGTAACTTTTTTTGATTGTGCTTTTCGTAATGGCAGACTAGATAAGCGGGGCCAACCCCCTGGATGAATACAACTTAAAAATCTGAATTAAAACAAAAATCTTCCTGAATGTCCAGACTGATAAAATAATGAGGAGGAATGGGGCCACGATTGGGAAGTAAACAGAAATGGAAATCCAGGAGCGTGAGCCGGGCATTTTGGGGCTCTTTTACCCAGAGGAGCATTGAAATGTCCTGCAGAGGACACTGAGCAATGCTTCCCACAGGTCTGCGGACCATGGTGAGGCTGGTCCTGGCCTCAGGGAGACTAGAAAGCACATTGAGCTGAGACACCAAAGAACTGCAAACACAGGAGGGAGGGGAAGCAAAGAGAAGCCTGGGGCCTGGGGCAGCTTTGCCTAATCTGGCTGACCCAGAAAAGTTCAAATCCTGAAACTGGATTAAGGGAATCCTGGATTACATGGCTCCCAAGCCTGGCAGAAAAAAATGAAGAAGCTCAACATCCTAGGCCTCAAATTATTTCTATAAATAAACTTACAAACGTAATTTTCAGCACATATGCAAGCATTTTTTTTAATTGCTTGCCATTCTTAGTTAAAAGAATTTTTTGAGCACCTACTTTAATCATATTTATTTACTTACAAAGATGAGCTAGGGATGAAATAAAGTATCTAAGTTTTTATTTTGAATGGTAGGAAGCAATTTTAATATCACTGTTTAGTTTGGTAGGACAGCCGTAACAAAGTACCACACACTGAGTAACTTAAAATGACAGAAATGTATTCCCTCACAGTTCTGGAGGCTAGAAGTACAAAATCAAGCTGCTGGCAGGGCCCTGCCCCCTTTAAAATCTCGGGGGAGGCTCCTTCCTTGCCTCTTTTAGTTTCTGGTAGCCCCAGGCACGGCTTGGCTTGTGGCAGCATAAATCCAATCTGTGCCTCCTCTTCACATGGCCTTCTTCTCTCTTTTCTTCTGCTTTCTCTTCTTATAAGGAAACCAGTCATTAATTAAATTAATTCCCGATACCTGAAAGTAGAATGCGCCTATGGAATCTTTCATAAGCTGAAATGGCATAAAGTGAAGAAGCAATTGCCATTAATTCATATGGAAAAAATTTGAGTGTTTCCAGTCCCGAAAAATAACGTACCAAATCATATCAAATAATCTTAATTATGCCCAGTTTTACACTCAGCATAACATCTTACGAGCTCTCTTAGGCTCTTCTGATACTTTAGGACACAGCTTGCTAACAGACGCACAGAATAAATGGAGATAGAGCCCAGACGCCCACAGACACAGTTCAAAGCTCTGGGGGCTTGAGGCCGAGATGCCGAGTGTAGTTCCTGGGGAAGGAGCTTCCAGAGGTCGCTCTCCCTCCTCGGGGTGCATGCTGCCTCTATGAGGGTTCACTGCAAAACACACACTGAACGCTATTTTCACTTTTCCCCTTCGTTCGTAAAAGCAAAAATCTCTTCAGATTTCTTTCAGTTAGCAAAAACTAATAGATCATGCTTCCCCCAAAATAAGACCTAGCTTCCGGACCATCAGCTCTAATGCATCTTTTGGAGCAAAAATTAGTATAAGACCTGGTCTTATTTTACTATAATATAAGACTGGGTCTTATGTAACACAATATAAGACCAGGTATAATATAATATAATATAATATAATATAATATAATATAATATAATATAATATATATATAATACTGGGTATAATATACTATAATAACAGTTATAACGTGATATGATATGATATGATGTGATATGATATAATATAATAACGGGTTTTACATTAATTTTTGCTCCAAAAGACACATTAGCGTTGGTTGTCCACCTAAGTCTTATTTTCAAGGAAACATGGTAGGGTTTTGGTAAAAGCAAAGTGACATAACACACTTACGAAAAGTGGGGGCTAGCTGTATATCTGCAACAACCCTATTTCCAAATAAAAGCATTTTGAGGTATTGGAGGTGAGGATTCCCACTTATCTATTTGGGGGATACAATTCAACCCACAACAATCACCAAATAGTCTCCATTACTTAAAAAATATTTTGAAAATGATTAATACTTTGAGATTCAGCAGCTCAATGATCTATGTTCAGGTTATCTTAGTACTTAATTTTAATGTTTGTCATAATTATAAAAATTAACTCAAAATACCCAGAGATCCAAATGAAAGCAGTCCATCTCTGACTGAGTTCCTGAATTGTAATATGAGTTTTTTCAGTCCCACCCACTTACAATACAAAGATATTTGTTGATATTCAGCTAATAAATTTCCATCTCTCCTGTGTGAGTTGTTCTCAAACACTAATTGGAAGATGTTGCATTTTTATTATTTTTATGAATAGGTTAAAAATCCATAGGTACTCTTTGTTCTGGTTCCAAGTTTGTGTGCAGATAGTCAACACACTCAGTTGTGTACTTTTTGACAATTATGTTATATAACAGTGGACATGTTTTCAAAATATTCTCTCCATAGAGTACATGTCTTTCAAAAGCAACTACTTTCTCATTTATTGTTAAGATATCCTCTTTATCTTGAGGAAACAGATTAAATGTATTTTTTCCACAGCTGTCTGCTGTGTAGTATGCTATAGAACGCCACTATCATTTCATTTCATTTCTGCAATCATTTCATTGTAGAAAAGTCCAGCAAACTTTGTATAGTTCTTTTCTGGGATGGATACCGTGATACAGCACACTTACATGTCCCTCCCCACTCAATGACAGACATGGCTCCAGCTGTAGGGAGTGCTGGTGGCACTACAGGGATTGCCTCACCCACACCCCTTCCTGGGGTGGCCCACATCCAGGGACTGACCCACGCATGACTATGAGAGATCTGACCATCTCCGCCCAACTAAGGACAACGTGGAAGGGCCATTCTAGCTCCAGAGCTCCTCTGGGGTTAGCCAAGGACTCTTTGGCCTATAATGCAGCTTGACTTCTCCTTCCACTTGGTCCTGCTTCCTTCTTCTTCTTCCTCCTACACATGTGGAAACAAAGGGCATGCCTTTATAATCATCGTGCAGGCTGTGTCTCAGAATTTTCTTCCCAAGAACCCAATTTGCAACACCATCTTTTAAGAGAATAAAACAAACATGAGTAACTTGTCTTCACATACTTTGTGAACAGAAAACTCCTGTGTTGTACAAAAGGTTTGCCAGTTCAGTCTAATGATGACCTATTATTTTAAAGTCTTGCTTTTACAAAATTAAGCCCATTGAAAACAAGTCATAGCAGGGAAACAGCAATGCATAGTGATACTCTGGTAGTAGAACTCCTACTATGCCCTCGCTATACTTCCTATTATTCTATTTCACATATGACCATATAACATGTAGGCCAAGTGAGGGTCCCAGTGTCAATCCTTAGAGTAAATAATAGACAAGCTGGTTCTCTTACATTTTAAAATAAAAATATATGTTTTCTCGTATTTTCTTATGTTCTTATGAAAATTAATAAACAACAACCTCATTTAAAATGGAGTTAAGAGGTTAAAAGAGAGAACTCTCATGCACCTGTCTCTCAACACACACTACTGATCCCAACAGGAAGAGACATACCTTGTATCTTCAACAAGAAATGATACTACTTGACTGCCTCAGCAGAAAAACGAAAGATGCTTCTTTGCCCAATAGCAGCTTAGTAATGGGAGACTGTCATAACTCAACCAATGAAAAGTCACCATACTTTGAACTTTTAGTTTCTTCCAATTGACTCTGTTTACAACAGTCCCTCCAAAGCCCATAAAAGAGCATTCTTCTCCTTTGTTTCTCTGGACTTGCAAGAGGTTCACTTGCATTAGGCCATGTATCCTGAATTGCAATTCTTTGTTGTTCCCAACTAAACCCATTTTGCTGGATAAATATTTGGCTGTGTATTTGTTGAAGATCAGCTTCTCAAGGTTATATTGCACATTCTACTCATGGGCAAAAAGCCACAAGAACTAAACAGGCTGTGGCAAACGAAGGGCAGAGGGAGCAATGCTATGAAGACAGAGGACCCATGAGTTGTCTGTACTGCTGAGAACATGGAAAGAACCAATGATAATTTCCAGATTGTTAGCCCAAGGGACTGATTGAAAGTCAGTTTCCCAAACAGAAATCTTTGAGTTGGAGAATAAGGTAATGTTTGCCAGGCTGGATTTGGGTCATGATGGTGGGACATCTGGATAAAGACGTTCAGCAGGATGATCCTAGTGGGTATCTGGAGGAGGTTCAAGAGAGCAGCCAGGACTCAAGTAGCAATTTGCACATTTGGAAGAGTTAAACTAAAGGAGTGATGACAGTGTAGGAAGAGGACAAGGTCGAAGTAGTGTTTTTAAAACATTAGGCCTAGAAAAAAAATCTTGAAAACAAATAAACAAACAAAAAGGTTAGGCCCAGCAGTGGAGTTGAGGATATGTTGGAAAGACCTTAGGTCTTATAGGGGTTCTGAGCATGTCACCCTAAAATATGCCACTTAGGCATGTTGATATTTTGAGTAAAAGGCACTTGAAAAACAACATATGCAAAAAGGACACCCTGGCTTTCCTTTTTCTTTCTGAAAGCAGGAGATAAAACTGCCATGTGAAAGGTGCCTTCCCTGTGCCAGGAGGAAGACAGATGGGGAGTCAAGGCCGAGAGAAATCTGTACAAACCAACCTTGTTAAACTAACCCTTATCTTCCTAGCCATGTCCCCATGATGAACTGCCCGAGCCCAAACCCCCTTCTCTTGTCATGTTTTCCCAATTTACTACATTTTTGTCCAATCTAGATTATAAGGTTGGACACTGCCTGCCTCTTTGCATCTTCAGTTTTCTTGTAAAGGCTCTGCTATATGTGTAAAAATTACTAAGAAGAATATGTATGCTTCTCTCCTGTTATTCTGTCTTAGGTCAGCTTAATTCTTAGGCCCAGCAGGAGACCTCAGAGGGTAGAGGAGAAATGGTGTTTCACCTAGTCTCAAGACGATCTAAGGAGGCTGCAGGGGTGCAAATGTGGGCTAGTGAAGTCGCAGGCAAGGGCACAGGGAGGGTGGAGGGATGGAAGGGAGAGGGTGGGGTCAAGACTAACGGGAATGAGACACCAGGAAGAAGAAAGAGTTCTAATTTCCCTTTTAGACCTTATTTTGGAAAACCTATTTTTATTTCAAATACACTGTCCTGTTCTCATTCTGACCTTATGAAAATCCACAAAAAAATTTGAGTCTTGGATATTCTTTGGTTAAGTTACAGGTAGACACTGAATGCACACCATTTTACTTATGGCAACTAAAACAGCTAATATACTAATAGATTTTTATCTACACAGATAGCAACAACTGCCTTGAGCAAGAAGACACACATTGAGACAGGTTAATTAGTATGGTTGCTAGATAGACAGGGGAGGTCCCTAGTGGAATAAACAAAAAAACAGCCATGTCCTGAAACTCCAGGTCCTGGAATGTCTCCTTCACTCCAGGACAGAGATGTGAGAATACACCTTGAGGTTAATAAATAATCTCAAATCCCTTCTGGCCAGACAAAGGAGCAGATCTGATAGATAGGAATGGTCTATTTCCTTATCCCTTCAGGATGGGCAAACAGGACAAACCTGATAGATGAATTCAATTAGAAGGCTCCAGCCCCCTTCCCCAAGCAGGCAAGAGAAGGTATAGAAGTAAGAGCTTTTGCCTCAGTCACTGGGCACCCCCATTTGGGAACCCCTCCCGCTTGGGAGCTGCAACGTCTTCTCCTACCTCTAATAAACTGTCCTCTTTTTAAAACTTTTTGCTTTTCCCTGATCCATGTTTCCATTCTTTAGCTTCAACGGCTCACACCCAGAAACCACCAGCAGATCCAACATCATCTACATCATCATGGCTGACATTCATTTCCTGTCTTCATTTAATCATTCCCATGAAAGGTGAAATATTCAGTTTTAAACCATACATATAAAAGTTTTTACTGTAACTATTTAGGTTGATTTGTTAATTTTTTTTAAGGAAAAGCTAAACAATTTGGAACTCTGAAAGATACTATTATTTTCACAATTTAATAAGTGGAACATTTACAGTGGATATTGTCTTTGAATCATTCAGGCTGCTACAACAAAAATACCATAGACTAGGTGGCCTAAACAATAAACATTTATTTCTCATGATTCTGGAGGCTGGGAAGTCCAACATCAAGGCACCAGCAGATTCAATGTGAATCTGGTGAATCTGGTGAGAAAAACTTCCTGGTACATAGAAAAACTTCCTGGCCACCTTCCCTCTGTGCCATAACATGGCAGAAAAAGAAAGATTCTTTGCGGTCCCTTTTACAAGAGCATTGATCCCATTGATGAGACCTTCACCCTCATGACCTAATTACTTCCAAAGGCCCCACCTCCTAAACGATCACAATGAGAGTTAGGATTTCAACACATGAATTTAGGGAGAGAGGACAAACTTTTCATCCAAAATACATATCATCTTTTTTTCCTTTAGCAGCTCAACTTATCTTATTTCTAAAGTACCATAACCACCTCTGCCTACCAAAAATTGGACAACAATGGGGGGAGGGGAAAGAAGGACACTAAGAAAAAGGAAAAAATTCCGAAATCATGTCATGTTTTCATAAGTGATACACAGAATGGAGTCTACGACATCCTTCCACTTGAACAATAAAGTCCTGACTCTTACATTTCCCAGGAAGTGTTATGATTTGCTGGATCTTCATTTTCTAATACAAAAAGGATATCAGCAGGTATAATATATCCCAGGAAATTAAGCCAGGAGGAACACAGTACTGGCCACTCAACCCTGCTGTCTCAGGCATCACGCTATCTCCCACCCTAGAAACAGTGGGAACAGCTCACAAGTATCATTGCAGAGGCTGGTCCCAGGACAGTCATCTGGCCAATCAGCATCAGTTATCTTCCACAGCCACAGTGAGTGACTCGGGGCTGGGCATGTGACCAATTAGGTCCCTGGAAGCAGCCCTTCATGTGGGAATCAAGAGACCAGTGAAGCTCAATTCAAGTTGGGGTGCTGGGGGGATATGACATCATCCTGTGGCTGTTGGTGGCCATCCTGCTTCCATAAAGGAAATGTCCACTTGAGAGTGACACCAGCAGAGGAAAGGAAGCAAAACCAAGAACTCAGGAGAGATGGTTCCTGCTGACATCATCCAACACCCAGGTCAAGCCTGAAGCTCTCAGCCTTTAGACTTCCTGGTTACATAAATTATTTCCTCCTGCTTTGATTGCATGCTTGTTTAAGCCACTTTGGGATTCCTGTCACTGGCTATCAAAAAAATTCTGACCATTCCTTACAGCTGACTAAACGGAGCCCCCTGAAACTGCAACAATATGGATTTAGGCTAGCTTCAAGGAAGGACTTCCAGATAACACTGTAAGACTCCAGTCTAAAGTGGAGATCCAAATGGATTCAAGCAGAGTCTGTGAGGGTTGACTACAGGCTGGGCCACTCACCTTACCCAGATTAATCCTCATGGGATTAACCCTGCTAAGGTAGCAACTGATGTCCCCATTTCAGAGGGCAAAACTGAGATTAGGCCAAGAGACATAATTGGGCTGTGGTGAGGAAGTGTGCATTAAGACTGCACCCTGAGATTCTGCTGCTTGTATTCTGAGAAGCCACGTGATGTGGCTTGTGTACGTGACGGGGGGCTAAGGTTACCCGCCCCAAGTCAGGGTAATGTGGGAGCCTGAGACTTGATAACTGCCACATGGCCCACATACAATTCGCACTGAAGGGAGGAAGGAGACCTTCCTTCACCAGCACCACCACACCCTCCCATCTTCCCATCCCTTTCTCTTGTTTTGCTGCCAATTACAGGGCCATGATCATGTGACCACATGGGCAGTCGCCCATTCACAGGCCGACACCTGGAACTCCAACAAGAGCCTTCCTGGTCACCATCTATGGGGACAACTCCTTCCATTGGGCCTTACAGCACACTTACTTTTATAAAAGGAAAGCCCACCTGCACACCAGCAGTTTTTGCAGAAAATGCAGAAACCTCAGTCACTTTGGAATGGGATATATCCATCACTGCCCTTTCCAAGGCTCCCTTGAGACTCAGCTCACATACTCCTTTCTTGGCACCCTGTGGCCTCTTGTGGCAGCCCCAGGAGAGACCAGCTGACAATAAATCACCAGCTCAGCACATGTGAGGTGAGACTGGCAGCTGGTACCTCGTACACGGAAGAGGCTGACGAAGCCCCTGGTGTGCAGAAGAAGTGCTTGGGCCAAAGAGAATCAACAGGCTTTTGGATGGCTGAAGGCTTCTGGCCATAGGGGGATGTGTGCTTGGCAATGCCCCTCAGGTGTCCTGAAAGCCATTTGTGTGCAGGCTCAGAGCACATAGAGCAGAAAAGGCAGAGGCCTGCCTTAGGGGTGTTCAAAGACCAAAGAGAGACAAGCCAGCCAGCCAGCCGGAGCACCACAGCTTCTGAGCTGATTTCATGGGTGACGGGTCGGGGGACAGGGAGAGACACAGGTCTGCTGGGGAGCTAGTTAAGGACACAGGATTTTCCACTGAGACTTGAAAGCTCTGTCATTCAGGTATGTGTTTGGCTGAAGTAACAGAAAACCCTGCCAAGATTGCCTTAAACTATAAAGGTTCAGAGGGGGTCTGGTGGCCCAAAAATATCACCAGTGACTCCACCTCTGTGCTTCACCATTCAAGGAATGATGGCGTCACTCCCTCATGATTGCAGGATGGCTGCCTCCACTCCAGCCATCACATCTACAGAGTTAGAGCTCAAGCCAGAAGCAAGGGGGCACCTCCTTCCCTGCCCATCTCTTTGTTTCCAGGAAGGAACATCTCTCAAGGATCCCTCTGCTCCCTCTGCCTCCTGAGCGATCCTGGTGCTTCCCTGGGTGGCCCCAAAGGGTGTGACATGGCCCCTCCTCTGGGAAATGTGAGCAACAAACTACCTGTTCATTGACAGTCACTTCCTGATCTGTGGGCCTTACTGAACCTCAGATTTTCTATTAATATGTCCTATATGAAAGAACAAATGAATTATACTCATACACCTTTCTTTTGACAATATCCTCAACAACTTTAATGTTTTCATATTTATTTGAGTTCCTTTATCCCATGAAATTGTGGACTCCACGAGAATGGAGTACACATAGCAAATAATATGACAGTCCACCTGGGGAGTCCTAAATATTTGTCTCCCAAAATGACCTCAGGGCAATGCTTGACCGAGTGTACTTTCTGCCTTCGTACCATGCATTTAGCGGGGTATGTGTCAGTTCCAAACTCATATTTCTAGCAATAATCAAGTTATAGCAAGCGTGACACAGCCTGTTGCCTGAGTTCTTCAATGTCTGTAGATGTTAGCAGGGAAAACGTCAACACAGTTTATTTCCAAAGCAGCTGTGTCTTTGAGAGAAAATGGGGGTACATTAGTGTAGGTGGAAAGAACAAGTGACATCCCTGGAAGGACTTTTCCAGACTCTTCTAGTTGGCAGCGTCCACCTTCACAGGTTACATTTCCAGAGCAGCGCCCGGAGAGGAGAGCGGGCTGGAGCTGAGCTTGGCCGTCAGCCATGGGAAGGAGGGCTGACGATTTCAGACAGCTGTGGTTCTTGGAGCAGACTGCCCCAAGGGAACCACACAGAAAATCCCCTCCAAGGCTGCCGTCCTGGTTAGGATAGGTTCAGTTTTCCTAAGGAAGGTTCCCACTCAAGAGTGGCCGACGGAAGTTTGCATCTCTCCAGCTCGCTGTGGAGGCAGACAGTCCAGGGCTGGTCTGGCAGGGCTGCTCCACGAAGCTCCAGCCTCAGAATGCGCATTCTCAGCAGGAGGGCACAGGGAGAAGCCCAAGGAAGGGCCTGCTTCACTCTCCTGGGAACTCTCCTAGAAGTTGTACAGATTGCTTCCCTTCCCATCCTTGAGGGAGAGCCTGGTCATACTCCCAACCCAGCTGCAGAAGAGGCTGGGAATTCTGCAGCACTGGGCAGCCAAGTGCCAGCTATCAGTGTAGTGATAGGTTGCTCTGAGAGAGAAGTGGGCAAGGTTGTTGGGAGCCACCTGGGTGTCTCTGCCACACACCTTTCAGCAGGGGTTCCCTGCTCCTCCCCACCACTCCCTATCCTGAGTTCATGCTGTATGAGAGGTTATCCACCAGAGAACTGCACGAAGAAATTCCTAATTCAGGAACCAGCTGAAAATCATGGGCCGGTGAGTGATTTTCAGCAGATTTGCTGGCAAGTGGCTGCTGGGACTCCATGACTGACGCTGAGGCTTTCTTTCCCACGGCGAGCGCACTGTGCACAAGCAACCAGAGGTATCTTGTCTCAAGGCAGCTGATCCTGTCCCCTCTGGCAGCTGATCCTGTCCCCTCCCTGCTAGGGTTCCCTGCCCTTCAGACCAAAACTCCAAGTCCTTCCTGTGGCACTGAGCTGGGGCTCATGGGGGAGATGACAGGCAGCCTTTGGACCAGCCAGAGAAGGCCAGATCTCACCGAAGGAGAAAGTCTCCTGAGCAGAGCGCTGTCATGGGAGCTGACTGCTGTCCAGGCCCTGAGCTGGGGGTTGTTTCAGTTTGGAGATGCAAGGCGAAATGCACCAGTGGGACTGGTCCTTGAAACAAGGGGAGCTGCTCCAATCCCTTTCCCCCACCTCTGTCCTGAATGCACCGAATACTCTAGCTTCCTTCTGCTCTCATGCCTCCTCTCCATTTCACTGGTCAAATGGGTGCTGTGGGACCCATCCTGATGGGGAAATGGGAAGGCCCAACACCTGCCTTCTAGTCAGGGAACTCAGCTGCACAGCTAAGCTGCTTTGGGGCCCACACCCCTGCCACTTCTCTGACACCCTACACAGGCTGGTTCATGGGACTTTGCTGTCCTATAGCGGCCCTATGGCCCTAATTAACACAAGCCACAGGACCAAAAGTCCCCCTTGGTACTTCTAAAAACATTAAGTAATGTGAGTGTAGGGAGGTAACACACAATTTCTGCCTTTCGCTTTGCAGTCCGGCTCACAGCCTGTTCCCTCTGGAACCACGTTCCTTGCTACTGGGAGTTGCCCGAAGCATTGTCTTCAGTCACTTTTCTCTAGTTGTTGTAATAACGAGCAGGGAAAAGAAAGGGGAGGGCATGCTAGAGTGGGACTAATTAATTTATTTAGCAATGTCTAATCAATTTATTTAGCAAATGCAATAGCAAACGGCAAAGGCAATTACTAGAATATGCTAATGACAGAAAGTAAAGGTGGTGAAGACTAAAATATGCCAAAGAAGCTCAGCAAACCATTGGAAAAACAACACTGCAACAGTCAGGAATCAAAACCTTGCCAGCTCTGCATGTGAGAGAAACTCAGGGGTGTCCCACTGCTGCTTGCTAGTTCCCCAGAATGTTGCGTTGTTGCCTTTGTTGCCATTGCCTTTGCTGTTGCTGTCCTTGGATGTGAGGGTATCTTCTGATGCTGCAAGCTGCACACAGGTTTCTGAAGTACTAACAAGTTCCCAATAATGTTGCTGCTTCGCCATTGCTGTTGTTGTTGTTGCTGGCTGCAAGCTGCAAGCTGCATAGAAATGTTCCAAATGCTAACCCCTTCTCAAGAAGGATACCGAAGGCTAACCCTAGGAAATAACACTGGAGAGGCCGGGAACCAGCCAGACCTCACCAGGTCCACAGGTGGATGTCAGGGCGTCTGCTGGTGTTGTAAGCTGCATGCTGCTAGAAGTTTCCAAAATGTTAGAATGATGAAAAATCACCAATCACAAAAGAAGAAATAACAAAATTACACTGCCAACTGAGGTCTGTCTTATGTATTTTTCTCAGATGTACCTTAGAGCCAAGCTCCTTGTTCCTGCTTCCCCCTCCGGGAATGGCCAGTTCCCAGAGGGTCCAGCAGTTACACTGATAAGAATATTGCTTATCCCGCCGACTAAAGGGCCAGTTCATTTGGACAGATAACACCTGCTGTTCTGGCTCGGGATCATCGGCCCAAGGCCTTTCAAAGCCTGGCAAAGTGCTTGTCACGTCATTCTGATATAACTTAGTTACTTCTCCACCTCATCTGCTCATGCAGGCAAAACAGACAGAAAGCGACATCCTCCCATATCTCTCCTTCCTGGAATGGAGATGAGGGAGAAATTTTGTTAACCCTAAGCTAACCAGTACCTCACGTGCAGTCTGTCATGGGAGGGAACCTCACATGTAGCCGCTCATGTGAGGGAACAAAAACTAACCTTAATCTGAGCAACCACCTCACGTGGGGGAGACTAACATCGCCCCACATGAGGGAAACAGACAAAGAGACAAAAAAGCTAACATCAGCCAATGAAGGCAAATTTTCTTAACATCTTCCTTACAGTTCTGATTAAGTCCAAGCACCATATCACTACACGATTCTCAGCCTGCAGGAAGCACAGCCCCAATTCTGTGCAGGGAGGGTCTGAGACGTCTTTCTGGATCATCACTGTATTATAAGATTTCTAAAAAAAAAGAAGGAACACAAAAGAGTGTTTTGTTTATGTGGAAACTAAAGGCTGATCGTTACTTTATTAGAAATTAAAATCTGTAAGATGCCTCAGTGACCTTTTCATTTATAAATTGAAAATCTGTGATAATTTTTGTCTTTTAGAGACCTTATATTTCTACACTTGAAATATTCAATTCCTTTTCCTAAAACTCTGATTTGTCTCAAATGATGGTACAACTTAGCTGATATCACGATATTATAGGAAAATGTTCTGTTACATGACACCGGATAAGGTATTTTATAAACATCTATAAAGCTGAGTGGAGATATCTTTCATTCCATTTCTGCCACTTAGTTCATGAGCACATTTCTCATCAGAAACCATGGAGACCAGAGGGCAGTGGGTTGATGTATTCAAAGCATTGAAGGAAAAGAGCTGTCAACTAAAAATCCTGTAGCTGGCAAAACTGACCTTTCAAACTGAGGGAGACCCTTAGACATTCTCAGAGAAACCAGAGCTGAGAGAGTCCATTCCCACTAGACCTGCCCTGCATGAAGGGCGTTCCTCAGGTCGGAACGAAAGAACCCAGGGCAGTGACTCAAGCTTTAGGAAGGAATAAAGATCTCTCCTAAAAGTGACTGCATGGGCGATTATAAAAGCCAGTACCATTGTAACCTTCATCTGCAGTTCTCTTTCTGTTTTCTACTTAAAAGATGAATGTATAAATACAATTATTAGTTTATGTTCTGGGACACACAATGCATAAAGATGTAATTTGGTGACATCGATAACCAGGTGGGGTCAGAGCTGTGAAGGAGCAGTTTCGCTAAGTTCTACAAGTTAAGCTGGTAAAGATACACATAAGCGTGTTATAACTTGAGGATGTTAGGTCATTCAGGTGATCAAAATATATTCCTCATGTACGTTTGGTCTTTGTTTGGGGTTCTTGGCTCACAATACCCTTGCAATTGCCTGAGTGATTTGAGCCATGGGGACATTTTTTTTTATATTTGGTCTCTTGTCCTCAGTTCCTGTAATCATTTCCGAGTTATCAAGGTGCAATGTGTTTCGTGTTAGTCATAATAATTCCCTTGTCACCACCACGGGGTTTGGGCTAATGGGATGACTTTTGGAAACCTCCTAAAGATGAAGGCTCGTTGCCAGGGAACCTGGTTATGAATAGATGGTTGGAACTTTCAGTCCCGCCCCCTGATTTCCAGAGAGGGCAGTGGGACAGGAGGTGAAATCAACCTCCAGTTGCAATGAGTTCATCAATTATACCTATCTGATGAAACCCAAAATAATCGGATTCAAAGAGCTACCACATTGGGGAAGCAGAACACTTCCATGTGCCACCATTTTCGGCCCCAAACTCCACAGGGACAGAACCTCCTTTACACGCGACTTTGTTCCGTGTATATGCTGACCTGGCTATTGATTTGTATCCTTTAGTATCCTTTGTAATAAACTGGTAATCTAGTACTCTGCTTTCCTGAGGCCTATGAGCAACTCTAGCAAGTGAATAAAACCCAAGGAAGGGGGGAGTGAAAACCTATGATTTATAGTCAGTCAGTAGCGCAGGTGACAACCTGGACTTGTGATTGGCATCTGAATGGGTGGGCCATCCTGTGGGACTGAGCCCTTAACCTGTGTGTGTGAAGTGCTTTTCCAGTAGAGATCTGATCTGAGTCATGGACCTCACTCCAGAAAAATGCGCATTCTCCACTGCAGACCCGGTCATGGAAACCTGTGCACTGGCTATGAGGGAAGAACCCAGAGACAGTGTCGTTTATGACCACTTGCCTCACCTTTCACATGTGTGGTGTGCTTTTGCCAAGTGTCTTAACAATTTCAGGTTGTGTTGGCTAAGAGAAGGAGCTGGGTAATATACACTTCAAGGGCAAGGAGAAATATAGCCCAGGAGTGGGTGCCAAACATAAAGTTGTCAATGTTTATTGCCACACCGGCTGAGAGAAGATGAGTTCTGTGTGATCACCAATAGCCGGAAGGAGGAAAATGGAGAGACGTCGGCTAAGTGCACAAAGTTGTACTTAGGTAGGATGAGTAAGTCTAGAGATGTAATGCCCCACATGGTGACTCTAGTTAACAGTACTTTAGTGTGTACTGGAAATCTGCTGAGACTAGTTGTCAGCTGTTTGCACACACACACACACACACACACACACACACACAACATACACACACACACCACGCACACCACACACACAAATAGTAACTATGTCAGGAGATGGATATGTGAATTAGCCTGACTGTAGTAATCATTTCACTCTGTATGAGAAAACATCATGTTGTATACTTAAAATCTATGTCGCTTTTATTACAGAAAAGATCCCTACGTATCTCTGCCTGGGCTCTGTCACCTCTGCAATGGCAGGGATGACACTCCTGCCAAGTTCAGGCCCAACCTTTAAACACTGGCAATTTTTGCTCTTTTGCTTTCCAAACCAGCCACCATGCTGAGAGGAAGAAGCCCACGCAGCCACATGAGGGTGGCCGAGCCCCTGGGCGTCACCCCTGGTGAGCTCCCAGTGTCAGCCACTGTGAGCAGGGCCTCAGCTGATGTCACATGGGGCAGAGATGAGCGGGTCCCTGGGCTCTGCCCAAACTGTGAAATCTTCGGTGAATAAATGAAGATGACTGTTTTAGAGCACTGAATTTCAGGGTGGTTTCTTACACAACAGATAACCCAGACACCGCCTAACCTCTCTCCCCACGCATGCTCCAGCTTCTCAGATGCCCCTCAGCTCTTGTTGGAGACTGAATGTCGGTGTCCTCCAATGTAGATACCGAAGCCCTAACCTAGTGTGGCTGCACTGGGAGACGGGGCCTGTGCGGAGGTGCTGAGGTGAAATGAGGTCGTAGGGGTGGGGCCCTGACCCGGTAGGGCTAGTGCCCTTACAAGAAGAGAAAGAGACGCCAGTGCTCGCTGACGTGCAGCCTCCAGAACTGTGAGCAAACACATTTCTGTTGCTTGAGCTGCCCCTCTGTGGCACTTCCATCCGGTAGCTGCAGTGAATGATACACGCTCTCCAGGCTCAAAGTCTTGCACACACTGTTCTCCTGCCTGGAATGTTCCCCACGGCTAACATCACCTGACCAGTGTCCACTCTCAGCAGCTGTCCCTAACTAGGGGCAATCTCTGACCACCCTCCACAGACTCAGCCAGGCCTCCCCCTTCACCCCTCTCAAAGCAGCCTGCCCTCCCCCACAGCCCGCTCCAGGCTGGACGTTAGATTTCATGGAATCATGTTTAATTAATACTGCCCCCACCCACCTTCCAGCTCAGCACAGGCCCTGGCACACAAAAGTGCTCCATTCTAGAAGAGACGGTGGCTTTGCCCAGGAAGATCAAAGCACCCCATGACTCGGGCGTTCAGTTTTTAGGCATAAACACCTGGGGCCAGGGAAACGTGTGACACAGCCTATGACCCTGTGCTCCCGGAGCCAGAGCTGGAATGGGCCTAGCGTGTCTGAGAGGAGAATGGATGGACGTGGCCCATGCACACAACACTAAACAGCCAAGGGAGTGCATGAGCCCTGGCCGCTCCCAGGAGTAGTGTGAGTCCCCCAGGCAGCCAGTCCCCAAACAGGGCACGCTTCGCAATCCAAATGAATGCAACAGATGTTTATCAGGACTGGAGGCAGTCTCCTTGCAGGCTGTGCAGAATGTGCTGGCAGAGGCATGGTGGGTCACACCACACCATGTGGCTTCCTGGTGTGATGTCACTAGTGCTTGATATGGGCTGCTCTGTGAGGATCTGCGGATGGATGGCCACATGCTGCTTCTAACACTGGTGCTGCCCCACCTCTATTAGAGCTCAACAGACTTAGCTCAGTCTGGGAAGCTGCATAAACTCTACACCGACCCAGCACATCGCTCCTTCCACTCTGTTGTGTCATTTTGGCATCAGTGTCCTCACTAAGGTGGTTTACCGTGATTCAACAACAATGGTCAGTGACACCTACCCAGAGCTTACCATGTGTGTGGCACCATTTGAACACTTTGCAAATATGTACTAATTTGGTTAAACTTCCAACAGACCCATATAGCCGCCAGCATTAAAGTTCTGAGCAAATACCTGCCCAAAAGTGTGTTCCAGCTGCATATTGCTTTCACTTCAGAGAAAGGGCCTGGGCTCACAAAATAATGCTTGGGACAGATAAGGCAAACTCAATGCCTCCGCTGAGAGACGCCCACCTGGGAGTTAAACTATGAGGCTTAGCAGGACATGACTGCCATAAAAGTCAGGGGCCGGTCACCCTGGAGTGAGTGCTTGGTGACAGAGGGACACCAGTGGCTTCTGGGCTACTGGGAATGTCCCATTTACTGACCAGGTTGGAAAACACAGGGGTTCATACTACAGAGATCTTTCAACAGTGTACATACACGTACATAAACATGTATGCATGTACATTTTGCATGCATCTTCCGTGTGTGTAAGCCTGGTGGTATGGTGTCATGTCCATAAGGAGAAAAGAACTGATAACCATCTTTGAATATAAGTCTCCAGAAGATTCCATGATGACAGCTATAGTCATAGGTCCTGGGTGCTGAGTCCCAACACAGTCTCACTGTGTCTGGGAGTTCCCAGACCAGCAAGCGACTGGTCACTGTGAAACGCTGTAGCTCTTGCTGTCACCTGTTACTCTAACCCTGGAATCCCAGCCTGCAACGTGCTGGCTTTGGGGAACAAGTGGAAGGAGAGATGCGTACTGAGTACGAGAAGGGCAGGCAGTTCTGGGGCTGCATTAAAATACAGGAGCCTTGAATTTCTTCACAGCGCTTCCAGTTGTTTGGGACAGTAATGCCACTGGCCACACCCACAAGTGTTCACAAACTCCTGGAAACTCAGAATGTGCAGCCTGGTGTCTTTTCCCACAGAGCACCGGACGATGGGTCAGGAGAGCCTGTCCACAGGAAGTTGGGGACCTAGGGTTCCAAAGCCTGCTGGTGAATGGAGCCTAGAGTGGCAGGGCCATGCATCATAGGCTTCTGGCGTACCCGGCCTCAGCTGCCAATGCTGTATGACCCCCCTGAAGTGCATTGTTACTTCTCTTTTCTGAAGCTAAGCAGGGTTGGGCCCAGTGAGTACTTGGTTGGCAGACCACCAGCGAATACCGAGTGCTGTGGGCTTTTGCCACCCACGTCGTCTTTTCTCCCTCTCTTTATGTCACTCTATTTGCCCTGTTCCTCCTCCCCCTACCCACAGTTGTTCCCATCTTTGGCCACTGTTGAGTGGACCACGAGTAGAGTCCCGATCTGGGTAGCTGGGTGGTGCAGGGATTCAAGGAAATGGGGGTTCTCAGGGATGATCGCTGAGATGATCGCAGGATTAAAAATGAGAAGCCGTCAGTCATTGGCCCAGACCTGAGCAGTTGGACTGATTGCTGTGGGCGCCATGGTCTGGCCTTCTGGGCTGATGGCTGCATGCAACCTGTGGTTCAGGGGCTCACTGCTGGAATGAGTGGTCCCCCAGCTCCCAGGCAGATGTAGAACATTCCATGGGCTGACACCCTTCCTTTGTCACCTTCAGTAGCTCAGAGACTTTTTTTTGGATAACTTAATTCAGTTATTTGGATAAACTTTATTCAGTTATTTTGTAAATACAATTAAGCACAAAAAATGATTTAAACCCAATAATGTGTAAAGGTGATAATTTTTTTTATTACTATAAATCCCTGGAATGTTTCTCCTCACTAAATTTCATACTGCAATGAATGAATCCTAAGACTCTCAACAAATTCATTTCATTCTTTTATAATGCCCACCGACGTCCATCTCATCTATGTTCCTGGATTGACCTAAAACCTGACAGCCCAGGTGAGACCCGACAAGTCCTGAGAAGGTCAAGCAGAAGAATGGGATAGGCAGGCAAATGCTCACTGCCCTAGCCAGCTGGACAGCCTTGTCTGGTCCACCGCTGGTCATCATGTCTCTTGGCCTTGGTCATCCTCTGAGGCCAACAAAGGCCGATTCCTGACTCCTGAGTGAGAGAGACATCTAAAACTTCCGTGAAGGAGGCTCCTACTTCCAGACCTGTACAGGGCCACAGCCAGGTTGTGGTGTCCTCCTGGTCCCTCACAGGATGGACCATGCCGGTCCTCTTTTATGAAAAGATTGTCCCAGAGTGCCTACAATGACGGGCCCTGCAAATGTGGCCAGGCCCTTTGCTCCCAACTCGCTAGCCCTCGATACTGAGGGTCTGTCTACGGCTATTGGAAGACCCTGGTGTGTGTGTGTGTCAGCCCTTAAGTGCCACACTCAGGAAGGGATCAGAGGATGCCCTGTGTGGCTCTGAGTCCTCTCCACGGGGAGTCGATCCAGGTCTTTACAACAGCACTCACTCATTGTCTCATCATTGCTGTGGACCCAGATCTAGTTGAGCTGGGTTTTCTGCTGCAGGATCTCTCATGAGGCAGCTTTGGAAGTGTCAGTCGTGGCCATAGTCATCCCCCGAGCTCCCTTACGCAGTGTGAGTAAGGATTCGGCTCCTGGAAGGCTGTTGGACTGTTGAAGGCTGTTGGTCTGTGTGTGTCACTGGCTGTTGCACACAGGCCATCTGCAGGTCTTTCCCCAACATGGCAGCTTGCGGGCCTAGGAGAAAATTGAGTCTGCTAGGAAGACTAACCACTCTTTTGTAACCTAATCACAGAAGAGACGTCTTTCCTTGTCTTCACTAGAAGCCAGTCCCTGAGTTCAGGCCACACTTGAGGAGAAGGTATTACACAAGAGTGTCAGTCCAGGAGACAGGGGTCATTGGGGCCATCGTCAAGGGCTGCCTGTCATGTGCGTTCTCGTGGAATTTGCATTTCTTATCATGAGTGAGTGAGGTTCTATATCTTTGGATGTTTCTATTTATATTCCTTGTCCATATTTCTATGGAGTGAGTACCCTTTTACTTACTGATACCTAAGGGCTCTGTATATATTAAGGAAATAGACCCTTTAACTATGATGTGAATTGTAAATATGTTTTTCATTTTTCTATTTGTCTTTTGACTATGCTTTTTATGGTTGTTTTAATATATATAATACACACACACACACCCACACACAGAGATGATGCCAAAAAAGTATACTGATTTTAAGAAAAGAAAAGACTATTAAAATTATGCTGATGGTAACCACTTTGAGCACTTCTTGTAAGTGCAGAAGTCATACATGTATTCTGTTCATCATTTGTTATTGGTATATATTGAGTATTTCGATTTTAATACAGTTTTTTCCTTTATTAAAATGTGTACACATTTTTTGGCACTCTCTGTGTATATATATATATTCAGATTAATACTCTTTTGTGACTCAGAAACTGTGTCCCACTAGAACAACAGCTGGCTCATATGAAGCTCCCAGCCCGTGTGTGACCACGCAGGGCAGCATATATTACGGGGTTAGGGAATGTGCTCATATGAAGAGACACAACTCCACTCTTTGTCATGAGGCTGCTCTCTTTGTGTTTGGCATATCAGAAGTGTAAAGTGGTGGCCCATGTTGTGCTGGCGTGCAGAATGGTCAGGACCTTAGGCCGAGTGGGGGTGGGGTGCAGATAAAGAGGAGGGACGGTCTGGCAGGGATCACATCTTAGCAAAGATATGGTGCAGCCTAGAAAGGTGGGGAGGCCGAATGGGGCGGAGAGATATATGAGGGAAGAGATTAAAGACGGGATTGGGTGACACAGGGGATGAGGACAGTGTTGTGATCCCCTCTTCTTCATTTTTTTGGTGAGGGAGGGATTCCCTCCCTAGGATTAGGAGGATGGTGGAACACATGGCACCCGATGATAGGGCCCTCAGGAGGCGGCCCCCATGAGCAGAGTGACCCCGCAGGGACTGTGGGCGGGGCTGTGCAGTACCAGAAGAATGGGCCAGGCCCTGATATGTGCGGGAAGGTGTGACCGGCTTGTTTGTGGTCTGGTAGGGAAGTAGAGCCTGCTCTTCAGGGATAAGAAGGCGCTGTTCCCATGATAGTCCCACTTGGGGCACTTGCAGGACATCCATCCGGTTAAAAAAAATGATCCGTGACACGTGTTCACCTGGTAAGAAGGACTTTTATTCTAGGGAGGACTGTTGAAATCGGGATAGAGACCACTGCAATGGGGAGAGTTGGCTCCATGCTGAGTACAACAAGGACACTGGGAATTTATAGCCGAGGGGCAGGTTGGTCAGTCCCACCCTCACAAGAAGGGGTTTTAACTGACACTTTTTTACTTGGTATGAAGAAAAGTGAGCATTTAATATGTGACCCTCATAACCCCAACATTTTATCGTATATTGGTTGAAACACTCAACGGGAGTGATGAGGGCAGCCCTGTTCCACGGGATCCCAAACCCCGCGGATGGCCCTGAACCCAGGGACTGCAACTCCCTTGGGAAGAAGGAGGGACAGAACCTGAGGAGGTCAGGGCAAGGGGGAGGCTCAGGCCCCGCCCCCATCGGCCCCGCCCTCTGGAGGCGAGGCTCCGCCCCCTCAAACCTGCCTTTGGAGTCCCCACGTCCCACGTCCTGTACACTCCTGACGTGTGGGTGGGGGGTCGCTGTGGACTTGACAATCCCCATCCGTGCTCAGTCTGCTGGCCTCGAGCCCAGCCCCCGCCCCCCAAGACACTTCCAGGGGTTCCATCGGCTGCAGGTCCATGTCAGATTCCATTTCCGTTAAAATCCCAACCGGCCTTTCTAACTTTGGCCCGTGTGGACACCGCCCGCTGCCTGGCTATCCTGCTTTCAACCCTTCATCATCTTCTCTCCTCTTCATCACTACCACCTGTCTTGTTCCCACTCCGGAGGTTGGTCTGTCCCTGGCCCCCAGCCTCTCCCCTGAGGCCCTCGAGGACAATCCCAGGACAAACCCCTTGTTCATGCAGGGATTCTCAGACCCCAGCCCTCTCCTGGGAAGCTCCCATCCTCCTCCTCCTGCAGCCAGCACCCCCCCAACCCTCCACACACACACCCCTAGTGCTCCCCTTCACAGCCACCCCTCAGAGACGCCCCTGAACCCTGGACGGAGGGAGTTGACACAACGGCTTTCCGTGACACTAGGTGTTCTGTCCCTAATCCCATTCAATGGATGGCCTCCCAGGTGTGTGAATACTCCCATTGGCCCACTGGACGGTGTGCTTTGCTGGATAAGGGGCACGTTTGTTCCATGCCTGAATGGCTCAGTTGGTCAGAATGGGAGCTCTCAACAAGGTTGCCGGTTCAATTCCCACTTGGGATGGTGGGCTGCGCCCCCTGCAACTGAAGATTGTAAAAGGGCAACTGGACTTGGAGCTGAGCTGCGCCCTCCACAACTAGATTGAAGGACAATGACTTGGAGTTGATGGGCCCTGGAGAAACACACTGTTCCCCAGTATTCCACAATAATTTTTTTTTAAAAAAAGAGATTAGCCTTTGAATCCATAGACTTGAGTAAGGAAGATGGCCCTCCCCAATGAGGCTCGGCATACAATCCAGCTCTGCTTGAGCCCAGATACCTAGCTTCTCCTGCCTTTCAGCATTGGCTTCACTCATCCCCAAGCCTGTCTGCAGGAAGGGACTGGAACTACACCACCAGCTCTCCTGGGCCTCCAGCTTGCAGATGGCAGATCGTGGGACTTCTCAGCCTCCATAATCTCGTAAGTCAATCCCACATCATAATAATAACCATCATAATAATTATCAACATAATCATTATCATAATAAATATATATATATATATGTATTCCAGTGTTCTCTGGAGAACACTGACTAATACAGATGCTTTTAAATTTCCAAATTTCCTTTCCTTTCAAATTAATTTTGTCAGATTCACATTGAGGTCTCATACCTTTTCCAGTCTTTTTTACATGTTGAAAATATTCCTTGATGCTCAGTAACTAATTTTGCAATTTGTGCTTGGTAAGGATAATGATGTATTTTATATTTACGGATGAGCCCTGATTTAACCACCTTGTCTACTATTCAACATATTTTTTTCCTCGTGTGATCTGTGAAATTTGTGGGCTGTGAGCCAGGTTTTCCAGTTAAGTATATGTTTTGTTCAAGTTCCCTTTGTCCTTGCTCTGCCGATGGTGACGAATGGGATGAGTTGACATGAAACTAGAATCTAATGCAGATCGTCTCTGTTCACAGTGAATAAAGTACCCAGAGTTATTTCTATAGCTGACCCACTTTCTAGTTTTCTAGTGCTAACAATGAGGTTATCAATTTCATATTTTTCATAGCCTAATGCGGTTTTCTGGAAAAGAGTAATGAAATGACTGAGATCAATGTGATTAAAAACCAGGAGCGAGAAGTCTCCCTGGCTCAGGCGGATGCAATACAGTCAGGAATCCTGAGCAAGGAATCTCTCTGCTGGCCTCTCCTACTCACTTCCTCGCCTGTCCAATACACACAGAGTCACAAGACAGCTGGATAGGGAGGGAAGAGACAAAGCAGCCCCTCCACACGAGCAGTTTTTCTTACAGTAGAATACACATTGCAAAATTTACCACCTTAACCATTTTGAAGCGTGCACTACAGTGGTGTGAAATACATTCGTCCTGTTGTGCAATCATCACCAACACCCATGTGCAGAACTCTTCATTTGTAAAACTGAATCACTATATCCACGAAAAAATAGCTAAACGTTCCTCCCAGTCCCCAGTCTTTGGGAACCACTATTTCTGTCTATCGTTTTGACTGTTCTCCGTATCGTATTTATAGAAGTGGAATCACAGTATTTGTCCTTTTGTGACTGGCCTATTTCACGGACCAAAATGCCCTTATGCTTCATGCATGTTGTAACATAATGTCCTATTTTCTCAAATTTCAAAAATAGTCCATTGTCTCTATCCACCGCATTTTGCTTAGGCATTCATCCATCGATGGCCACTTGGGTTGCTTCCACATGTTAGCTACTGTGCATTATGTTGCCATGAACATGGCTATATTTGATTTAGAGGAGATTTTGTCAGATGTTAGTACAGCCACCCCTGCCCTCTTTTGGGTGCTATTTGTACAGAATATCTTTTCCATACTTTAACTTTCAATCTATATGTCTTCTGATCTGAAGTGAGTCTCTTGTAGAAAGCAAATACATTGTTTTTTAATCCATTCTGCCAATCTATGTCTTTTAATTCACAATAACTTTTTCCTTTGAATGGGCACTGCTCTTTTTTGGTGACTGTTTGCATGGACTATCTTTTCCCATCCTTTCAAGTTCAACCATTTTGTGTCTTTGGATCTAAAGCGAGTCCCGAAGATATAGTGTATGGTAGGTTCATCTGTTTTATCCATTCTGCCAATCTCTGCCTATTTAACTCAAGCCCACTTAAAGTAGTTATTGACAAGGAGAGATTTTCAGTTAGTTCTCTGTGACTTTGGTGTTTGCTTTCTATATTCCTTATTTTGTTTTTTGTTCATGAATGACTGTCCTCTTTTGTACTTAGTTGACCTTTCTGTAAGGAAATGTTTAAATTCCTTTCTCATTTCCTTTTGTGTATGTGCTATAGTCCTTTTCTCTTGGTTACGATGGGGAGTACATTTCACACTCCTCTATGACTTCATGCCAGCTTGACTTCAATTTCTTAGTTTTCATAATAACTCTGCTCTTATATAGAACTGACGTCACACCTTTTCAGTTACTGTTTATCACAAAATTACACATATGCGGTACAAGTCCAAAAACATAAAGTATCTTGTTTTGAAAGTACATTAGCCTCTTTTTATAGAAAGCAAAAATGTGGAGCTAGAACCCAAAATTACAATAGTACTAGTTTGTGTAATTATTCACATATTGACTTCAGCAGAGGTTTTATTTCTTCCGAGGCTTTGAGTCACTGCCCAGTGTCCTTACCTTCCAACCTGAAGGACACCCTTCAGCCAGGCAGGTCTAGTGGTAAAGAACTCTCTCAGCTCTGGTTTATCTGGGAATGGCTAAATGTCTCCCTCATTTTAAAAAGACAGTCTCGTCAGATATTGGATTGTTGGTTGACACCTTTTTGTTCCTTCAATACCTTGATTCAATCAACTCACTGCCTGGGCTCCAAGGTTTATAATGAAAGATCTGCTGAAGACCACATTGGGGTAAATATGACGAAAGCTCTCCCTTCTTTCAGGAAGGTCATTATCAGGAGTCGGCTGAGCTCCACCCGCCTCCAGAGACTTCGTACAAAGCTCAGAGCGTAAAGGCCCCGAATCACCCAAATATCGTAAAAGTGTTCCAGGTGATGGACTCACCGGAAGCACTCTCCCTCCTCTTGGAATGTGTTAGTGGAAGAGACGTGTCTGAGTATCTGGTGAACCACAGCCACATAACAGGGAAAGAGGCCTGATGCAGATGTCAACATCTACTATCCGCTGGGCAGTAGTGCCACGAGAAGGGTATCATCCACAAGGACCTGAAGCAGAGAACCTGCTTTGTGATGCCGAAATGAACGTAAAAATTGCAAAGTTTAGCCTCAGCAATGAGTTTATGGGCAGTATGTTGAACACTTATTGTGGTAATCCCTGTACCCCTTTATGCTGCCCCAGAAGTCCTCCTGGGCCAAAAGCACGATGGCCCCGCAGTGGATGTGTGGTGCCTGAGAGTTGTTTGTATTCCGTGCTCACTGGGCACCCTGCCTTTGTGGGAGAGGACTTCTGGGGGCTGCAGTAGCAAGACACTGAGGGGGCACTCTGACGTCCCATGATTCCTATCACTGGGATGGGAAACGGCTGGAAGAAACGGAGAGCCCCCTCGACTTCAACGACAGAGGAAGTTTAAAAGAAATAATGAGGGACCCATGAATAAACATGATTCTTAAGCAATGTGGTATTTATTGAATAGTACAGCCTGATTGTCTTTACAGTTTTCTTATTGATAGGGAATTTAAGTCACTTCCAATTTCTGGTAACCATACGTGATGCTGCAGTGAACATTTTGGTCAGCATCTCTGATTGCTCTCTTTCCATAAATTCCCAGAAGTAGAATCACTAAGTCAAAAGCTATAGCATCTACAATTTCGTAATACATATTGCCAAAGGGTGCTCTAGAAAAATGTCACCATCCACATTTTCCGATGGAGTATCTGAGAGTGCTGCTCCCACTGCTGTCTCACCACCTGACTAGTGGTGATTCAGTTTTCCTGAATCCCTGCTGAACAGATGTGGAATGTGCTCCTTTCATATTTGTATGCAGTATCATTGGAAGTTCTGAATGATGAGGGACGGAGGAGGAGAATTCTTTCTAAGGGTTTAGATGTGGCCTCACTGGGTTCTAGGTGCTTTCTTCCCTGCAGCATTACCTTGGGGGATGAATGCAGGTGTGCACCTGTGTTACTGTCCTCCTGGGGTTTAGACTTCACCTGAACCCCTCCTGCTACCTTTCAGTACTTGCTGTTGATCTCCCTCTTCCTGCCTTATTACTGTTGCTGACCAGAGAGCCTCAGAGTGAGTAATGGGGTTCCACCAGCTATGTGCCTGCAGATTGAATGTGGGGTTTCTTAGGGAGATGAGAGAAGACACTGGGAGGATGTAACACGCCTCTGAGAGCCCGGACCCGCACATGTCTAGCAGTGCATTATGTTTAGGACTGTCCCCAAATCAGGCCAGGTGTTTTCCTGGGACTTAATTTTGCCTCTTTTCTATAGCAACGAGACATTTCCAAAAGAACAAGATTTTCATATGATCGTCCTGACCCCTTCCTTCTGCATCTGGGACAGTGCGAGATGACAGACAGGTGTCCCCAACCCACTCACAGTATTCACTCACTTGATGTACAGTCACTGAGACCCTACTGCTTGCCAAGCCTGTTTTAGAAACAGAGTGCAGCAGTGAGTGAAGCAGAGAGAGGCCTCAAGTCCATGACCTGACACATGAGTCGGGTAGACGGGGGAAAAAATAAGCAAAATATACACAAAGTCAGGTGCTAAGAAATAAAGTTAGGAAGGATGTTGGAACAAACTTCTGAGTATATTTAGGGAGCAAGCAATGCAGAGAGCAAATTATTCCAGGCTGGGAAAACACCAAGGGCAAAGGTCCCGCGGCCTGCATGGGTTCCATGTTGAGAGGCTCTGGCTCTAGTCTGGAGTCTTAGTTTTTCCTTGAGTCTATGTATTGCTTGGATTTGAAATCCTTCACCTTCCCAGGTAATTAATCTGAGCCTGGGTTACCAATCTGATGAATTGAGCAACTTGTGCTCCGGTGATTCAAAGAGGAAACTCAGGTGGATTTGGGTTCAGTCAGCCCGTGACCTCCCGGGGCCCCGAGCTCTCTTAGGCACCAGAGGCTGTGAACTCAACATGAAGAGTCTCCACCTTGCTGAACCACACAATGACCTTCCTAACAGTCCTCGGTCGCCTTCCACTCTGCGCCATCCCCATCTCACTGGGTCACTAGGTCCGATCCTGACACTACCTCCTCCTGGATATCTGTGCCCTGGGTGGAGTCCCCTGAGCTTCTCAAAGTCAGTGTGTCACAAACAAAGGTCGTCCCTTGACTCATGAGTACCGCCTCCTCCTGAAGTCCCTCACTCTTGCTGTGAAAGCCACCAGGGGCTCACTTTTGAGCCTCAAGGCATGGCCTCTGCTCCACCCCACCCTTCTGATGTGTGTGGCCCCATCACCCCACTGCTGTGGGGATTTTCTTCATCCCCTCCCTTCCTCTACAACCTGGGACTGTACTCTGACCTTTCCCTCTTCAAAAAGCACATCTGGACGCAGGTAGAATTACACATGTGGACACCGAGCGACACAGTCAGGTATTGCTGGGAATAACAAGCATGATCCCAGAGCAGAGACAGACGAGAGTCCCCAGAGGAGCCAGAACACAGGCTATTGTGGGGGCAAGATGGCCATAGACGGTGCGGGGCAGGAGTCACACTGCGGCCTCTCCCACTATTCCCTGTGTTGGGGACCAGGAGCTGGTTTATTAATATTTCTTATGACCTGCTGAATTAGGAGGCAAAGGCTACGTACACGTGGTCAGCAGGCAGCTCCGCCTGATTCCAATCTCCAACGTTAGGGAAATGAAAACCCCGGAGTCATTTGGATTGCAGGTGCAGCTGATACACTGACACAAAGGAAGTAAAGTCAGAAGATTTTTTACTTAGAGATCTCAGAAATGGGGTTGCAGGGTGGGTGGTGCAATGAGCTGGGGGAAGGGCAGTCCTCCATCCCAAGAGCCACCAGGAGACAGAGAGCAGAGAAGCCAGCACCTATTATTTATAAGATGGTTGGCGTGGAGATCACTAACTTTTTCGTATGCTCTGCTCTATGTGGTTATTGTTAAAGGTGCTCCGTGAACAGCAAAGAGGGAACTTGTGGTGGGACACGAACTGTCCTGACCCTGATTGTGAGCAGGGTGGTCATTCTGTTAAACGCCAAGGCAGCAACTCAGAATAGCTCGTTTGTCATCACATTCCCCAGGGCGCCCTGTGTTTCCAAGCCTTGGTCTGGATGGGCTGCCCTTCCTCTTACGCAGGTAGGCAGTCGCCCATTTTTTTATTCACTCAATTCATCATGGATTTTGCTCCTGCTTGGTGCCAGGCCCCGGCTAGATGATAACTTGTCCTTGAGACCCAGCTCAGATATCACCCCCTCTACCAAGCCCTTCTTGATCCTCATTCTTCTCCAGGCTCCTTCTGGCCTCATCTCCTACCCCCAAGACCCCCCAAATGTTGTGCTCACACTTGAATCATATGATGATGGATAAATGACTGGATGGATGAAAGGATTAAACCCAGGCCATGTGTGGGTCAAGTTCACTGAAGGTCAGATTCTTTCCCTTCTTCTACCCTCCCTCCTAGATCAAGAGCCTGAGGGACCCTCTCTCACCCTCCCCTCATCTGCAGCATTAACAGTCAGGATGATTTTTGTTTTCATGTATGTATGTATGTATGTATGTATGTACACACATTGAAGACATTGCAAGCTGCATCCCTCATTATGGAGTAACTGAATCACCACTTGGGGGCTAAGAAACCTTCTGCTGAGCCTCAGCCACGACAGGACGGCATGGGGGGTAGAGGAGGGTGTTGAGGAGGAGCGAACGGGCTCGGTGGCTGGGCCGCGGGGCAGCAGGAGGTGTGGAGACAGACAGAGGCAGGCACAGCTGCCCCCTACCACCACCACGCACCACTCCTCTTTGTATTGCACCAACCTGATTGCAATTACCTGCGGGTCCACGTGTCTCCTTGGCAGACAGTCTGTTGTTCAGGGATAATATTAGCGGCCACCCGATCTAGATTCTGAGGCCTGTGTGTGACCTGGAGAGTCAGGCACTGGTGCCAGGTGAGCTGCCCGAGGTGGAGTGGACCGGCTGCCGGGCACTGGTCCCCGTGAGATGCCGTCACTGTGGCTGTACCCGTTAGTGCTGTCCCTGGAACCTCAGCCGTCCACATGGCTGTTTGTGGAATAATGCCTGAAGAGCAGGAGTGAGCAAGAGAAGGACGGCCACACTGAAGGACAGGGGACTTGACTTTCCTCTCCATCACTTCCAGTACTTCCAGCTGGTCCTGCCCCTGAGGCATCTGGCCACACACCCTGAGAGTGCTCTGTCTCCAGGAACTCAGAGGACGTAGCCTGCCGGCAGCCCGTGGAGCACTGGAGGATGTGGCAGGACCAGCGGTGCACAGGAGGTGGCAGAACCCAGAACTGCTACGTGCTCTGGTGAATGGAGCCTGGTGTGGCAGGGCTTTGCCGCAGGGGCTCCTGGGATGCTGGCTGCAGCTGCCAATGTCCATGGCCACACCGCTTTTAAGGAACCCGATGGCTTCTGATCTCAGAAGCAAAGCAGTGTCAGGCCTGGTGAGGACGTGGTTGGGATACCACTACGGTGCTGTAGGCTTTGGCCCCGTGCCTTGCCTTTTCTCTCTCTCCTTGTGTCTTCCCAACTTTGCCACCCCTCACACTCCCAATAGCTCCCTACTTTGGCCAAATCCCATCCATTGCAGATTTCACCAAAGCTACAGAGGGAGGAAATGTAAAGGCAGCCACCACATGTTGTCCAAAAGCCAGCGTGAACGTTAGCAGCATAGACGAGGACTGCTGACTGGTGAGGACACACCACCATCCCCCTGCGGACACCTGCTCTGCTCCTGACCTACCTCAGATCTAGACTTTAGGTCTGGGGGTGTCAACTGGGAGCTCTTCTCCACCAGGAGTGACCCCGCAGAGAAAGAGAACTTGGAAAATTTTTCAAGAGGTCCCTGGGACCATCGTCTCCTCCAGGGATGCCTGCTGGGTAGGGAATAGCTTCCCCGATGTGTCTGTCATCGGTTGCTGCTGCTTCTGAGCTCCGAAGGAACAGAGAAAATGTGCTGAAAACGTTGTCAGGACTGACCTCCTGCCCAGGGTCTCCGAGAGGCACGAGTGGTTCAGGGCTCCCGGGCCGACTTGGAAAATTAGGCGGCACTACATCCGGTGGGGGTTTGAAACTGAAGCCATGAAAGCACTGCTCGGAAACAGACGAATCATTCCAATTTCACAAGTTCAGAGTGGGGATCTTTCTAAAGCGTGAGAAAAAATCCCAGAACACTCCAAGGAAATAATCGATCAATACGACCATATTAAGTTCAAACAGCATTCATCTTTACATATACCACAAGCAAAGCCAAATGACAACCAACAGGTACAGGAAACTTTTTTGTAAATATATGTGTAATAAGATGTCAATATCAGTGTTACTTAGTATAATTCCAAAATTGGGGGGAAAATAGCCATTAAGAGGTAAAGGTGTAAAACAACAACAATAACAAAATCCGCGGAAGATGCCCAGCATACAATCCTATCAATTTAGGTTTATTTATATGTTTTAATCAGGTAAATATAGAGGTACTGGCATTGAAAGATGCTGATGGTGATAAATGAAAACAGCACGGTGTAGAACTTTTAGTGGTAAGAAAACAAAACAAACAACCCATGAATTTACCTTTTAAAAACACTCATGCAAAGGCAAAGGCATGAGAATAGCTAAAGCAGTTTTCAAAAACTGGAATGAAGTCTTTTCTAAATCTTGGTATCGGGAGACTGAAAGGAGAGCGTCTTTAGAAACAGCCTCCTGCTTCTTCCCCCTCCCCCACTCCAGTCCCTGAGCAGGCAGCCTGCATCCCAGCCCCTCAACTTCTCTGCTACCAGGGCCGAACGGGGGGCAGGACCCACATTCTGCAGGCCTGGGTTCCCTTCTGTCCTCAGCCTCTTCGCCCAGGACAGAAGGCCCTCACAATTCCTTTGGCCACCTCAACTGCCCACACCAGGGACTGCTGGCTCCAACGTATACCAGTGCGGTTCTTCTCTCCATGAGCTTTGGGCTGCTTTCCCAAGGGAAGGACATTTCCTTGCCACAGCAGGGACAGCCAAGGGGACAACTGAACATGGACCCATCATATAAACTTGGTGTACACTAAAGGACACAACCTGACAGAGGCTTCTGGCTCATCGGCATGGTCACGACCATGGCTGTCATGAAATGTAGAGGAGGAAGGCTCTGCATATCTGGGGGTGCCACGCAGAAAGGAGAAATACACACCCACACACTCACACACACACTCACACACTCCTGGGGGTAAATCAGTACTCCTGCCAGGGCCGGCAGTCGTGGGAGCAGGAAAGAGAGTATTCTTGCCACTTTGTGGGTCCCCTGGCCTAGGATCCCCAGCTGGATCAGACAGATTCCTGTGATTTTATAGATGTTACTGTGGGAGAGTGAGAGCTTGGAGTGTCCTAGTCTGTCACTTTGCTGACCAACACTCTGCATTGTGTTCTATCTGGTATACTGCTTCTTCCCAATGCTCAGTCAAAATCAAGTAACTGATACTGTGCGTACATTGCATTCAGTTTCCAAGTGTAAACCAAGGTTAATAAAGAGGGAAACAGAGCTGTTGAGATCAAGTTTGGTAAGGGAATTGTGTTTATTGTTTTGAAGCTATCAAACCGTTCAAGTATAGGTTATAAAAACCTTAACATATAAAATTAGGAAGCTAAATAAATGATTCCTCATTGCTCTCTGTTTTCTAACACCCTCCCCCACTTCAAGGCTGCACAGCCTCCACCCCAGCGCCTGTATTACTGGGCTCATCTGATGAAACATCTGCTCCTCACAGAAGGTCTAGGACCTTCTGCTGTCGTGCATCTCTGTCCCCTGTGTTCACTAGAGGCCTAAGGCCGTTGCAGGCACTTCAATGGTGAGTGAGGGAAATATTCTCTGCCCAGCCCCGAGGGTGGAAAACAACAAAGGAAAAACAAGCAAACCTGCCCTATCCCTCCTGTGAAAGCATAGCCTTAATGGAGGCCGGACCTAAGGGTGTAATTGTTGGGTGGGAATAATTTCCATGCCAATCCCTGCACTGCCATGTGCCTACCAGGATGGTAAACACAACTGGCACTGAGATTTCCTGGGTGTAGTTAGAAAATCTGGGCTACAAGGAGAAACCTGACCATTTGCCAAAGACAGATCAATTCAGGAGTGAGAGTGAGTCCCTCCTCACCTGTCGTTTCATGGTCAGGGACTCAGCCACCACCTGTCCACCTCTGGATTCTCATCCAGAGACGTTCTGAAAGAGAAAGAGGCCTTGAGAATCCAGTCTTTTCAACACTGCTCCATACACTGGTCCGGAATCCTCAGACATTCACCTGGGAGTGACCCCCTCCCAGCCCAGCCCCCACTCACATATGTGCAGAGTGATCAAACACAGGCAGGGGAGCCCCCTCCTCTTCTGGGGTCAAAAGGAAGGAGGCTTTGGCTACTCTGCACATCGGAAAGATGATACTCTCATTTTACTGATAACAAATGGCAATCATAAGGTTTTACAGTGTAATGAGACCTCCTGTTCAGAGTTCTGACTTAGTTAATGCATAATTCCTAGGAAAATCACCAAATCCCAGGAAACGCTCACACTTGTTACTTGGGGAGTCTTGTTTCCACTGCATGGACACCACTCTCCAACATTCCATTTAATAATTCTTGGATTAATGCACCAGCATTTATTTTCCAACACCCAGCCCAACCCTTAAGAGCCCCACCCTCCCTGCTGAGCCCTGCCCCCACCCTTGATTCAAGTGTCCTCAGCCCTCTTGGCTCCTCCACATTGGGGATTCAGGCCACAGCAAATCCTTGAACACAGGCTTGGCTTCTTTGTAATGCCCACAGTATATTTTGTAAATATTGACAACATGATTTTTAACATTTAGAAGTGGTTTTTGACAGGAGCACTTGCATTTGTTTTATTATTTTTTAATTGAATGTAACATTTAAAAACAGAATTAACGAAGTCTATTTGACAAATATGGTTTAAAAAATAAATTAGTACTATTGTGATTAATACCTAGATTCATAAATTTTGGATTACTGCACCACAGAAAAAATAGAACTTATGGGGTTGATTGAGCTTATGTTCACTGGATATGTTTTGAAAAGAAAGGTCAATGCACTATGGAAACGATTGATTAACCTGGTTGGAACAAAAACAACAAATTCTGCAGTCTGTCTCTGGTCTGGGGCATGCGCATCAGCAAGCAGTTCCTGAATGTCTCTGAGCCCGAGGTCAGTGTTCTTCCTGCTGCAGTGAAGGACCGTCAGTGCTTCTCGGGTTCAAGGTGCGCTTCCCTGAACTGCCCTTGTGTGCCCTCCTTTGTCTTCCTCCTGCCGGGAACTTGAAGAATATGAACACATCTCAACAGTACAGAACTCAAAGACACTGATGTGAGTGGGTGCAAAGGAAGCACTAAGAGAAAGTTCTCAGGTAATGGCTGCATAGACAGGTTGACAGGTGAGAGGAGGATAGGTGACATGATTGGGGAGAAAGTAGGAGGAGAGGGCAGGGCAAGAGAGTGAGCAGAACTGAGGTGCCATACAGGACAGGGCAATATATGAGGATGAAAAATTAAGTTCGCAAACTCATCCTTGAAGAAGTGCTACGTCCCTCATTGCTGAATATCACTACGGTCACCTATGAAGTTCTCCCCTTGGGAAGCTATGCACGGACACCAGTGCCTAGTCCACTCTTCAAAGCAATTTTGGAACTCTTTTTCTGGAATGGCCATCAGAGCTGTCATTGTATTACCTTTGATGTCCTGAGCGTCATCAAAATATCTTTATCTTCAGGTAAAGAAAGAAGTAATTGGGGGCCAGCTCAGGTGAGTAGGGAGGGTGTTCTAATACAGTTATTTGTTTACTGGCTAAAACTCCCTCACAGACAGTGCCGCGTGAGCTGGTGCATTGTCGTGATGCAAGAGCCATGAGTTGTTGGCGAAAAGTTCAGGTCGTCTAACTTTTTCACGCAGCCTTTTCAGCACTTCCAAGTAGTAAACTTGGTTAACTGTTTGTCCAGTTGGTACAAGTTCATAATGAATAATCCCTCTGATATAAAAAAAAAGGTGAGCAATATCCTTGCACCAAGTCCGTGAACTTGATTGTCACACCTTGTATGTGAGCAGCATCCAGGAACCACTGCTCAAGAAATTAATCTTCTCTGTTGCTTCATGATCGGCTTCATAGTATCATCGAGAGCTAGTGGAGGTGGAATTCGGTAAAATCAATTCAATCTCTAGTCTTTCTCTTTGTAATCGGTATCTAGTAGGTTCCTGATTATATTGCCATAACCAGTAGCATTTGCACTTTCAAAATTTGATATTTTTTAATGAACTCTCAGGTGAAGTAGTTAACTAATAAGGTTAGCTCTGTGAAAATGTGCTGGTTTTTCTTTGGAGGAAAATATTTATGAAAGAGAGAAGAGCTTAGTGAATTCACCCCTTTACAAAAGAAAACTATCAGGCTATGCTTACTGTATTGGATCATTTCGTGATTTCAGTTTCGTATATTCACATAGCACGAGACATAAAAATGTTTGTGGTTGCCTAAAATCTATAGAAACAAAGCATTTTCTCAGTAAAGATCAATCAGTTTGGGCTTCTCATTTCTTGTGAGGAAAATACCTCACAATTTAAGGTAATCACACGAATGAGGAAAAAGCAAAGGAGGTAGGTTTTAGGAAGCGTTGTCTCACACTGACAGAGAATATGTCGCCACCTACAGGTATTCATATAACACTTTGTTTTTCATTTTCTGTCTTTAAAAAGGATTGTGAAATTACTTTTTAATAAATAAATTTTAGATTTGAAATTTCAGCTAAAAAAGCCTCATGGAACATGTTTTAAAAAATAATTATATAACACAACATAATTATATAACACAATGTAAACCATAGTCTACAGCCTCACACTTTCTCTTCCCTTTCCTCTTTATTTTTCTGTGCTTTCTTGTATTAGTTTATATATCATTCTGGTAACAGTCTTAAACTGCTGCCTCTTGATTTATCTATTTTATTTTATTTTATTTTATTTTATTTTATTTTATTTTATTTAAGATTTTATTGGGGAAGGGGAACAAGACTTTATTGGTGAACAGTGTATACTTCCAGGACTTTTTTCCAAGTCAAGTTGTTGTCCTTTCAATCTTAGTTGTGGAGGGTGCCAGTCAGCTTCAAGTTGTCCTTTCAATCTTAGTTGTGGAGGGCGCATCTCAGCTCCAGGTCCAGTTGCCGTTGCTAGATGCAGGGGAGGCAGCCCACCATCCCTTGAGGGAGTCGAACCGGCAATCTTGTGGTTGAGTGGACGCCCTCCAACCAACTGAACCATTTGGGAGCTCAGTGGCAGCTCAGCTCAAGGTGTCGTGTTCAATCTTAGTTGCAGGGAGCACAGCCCACCATCCCTTGCGGGACCGGAGGAATTGAACTGGCAACCTTGTGTTGATAGCCCACTGGCCCACGTGGGAATCGAACTGGCAGCCTTCGGAGTTAGGAGCATGGAGCTCTAACCACCTGAGCGACGGGGCCGACCCTTGATTTATCCATTTTAGACATTATCTATTGATTTCACATTTGTGTAAATGAATATTGAGTTTTCCTTCTTTACTACTGCCATCATACTAAATATTTACTCTGCAATTTTGGGTTTGTCAGATCTGAATTTACATCGTTGCATTATGATATTACAATATTACATGACTGTTTCCTTCTGAGTCTCCTAATGTAACATCACTTTTTCACCTTTCTTCTTCTTTCTGCTTTTCCTGGATTGCCTCCTTGTTTTCATTTATATAATTTTCTGTTAATTTTATCTTAATTTCTTTCTCATTGGCTATGTCTTTTTTAGAAATAGTTTACTTCTAAATGCTTACACATTTAGATATTCTATCAATTCCATTCTTTCCTGGACATGTCCCTTAGAGAATTTTCATTCTGCCTTCTCAAATAGGTATCAGCTGCTCTTGGGCCACCTCAATACTTGTCACGTTGGGAATATTTTTGACCACCTTGCTTTCCTCCTTTTTGGAGGGTATCATCTAACACCTTCTTCAGAAAGGGGGCATGAGATGTGCATTTTTTGAGTCCTCATAAAAATGAATATGTACTTCTTCCATCATCTTACTTGATTGATATTTTTCTAGATATACAATTATTTGTGGCAAACATCCCTCCCCCTAGGATTTTAAGGGTTTACATCATTCTCTTCCTTTCGCCCCAGCATTATTGAGGTCTGACACATAAAATTGTATATGTTTAAAGTGTACAGAAAAGTGATGTCAGCATAATGGTGGAACAAAATCTCTCTTGTTGTTTTTTCTTTTTCAAATTAAACTTTATTGTTAGCAAAGTTTAAGGTGACAATTGTTAGTAAAGTTACATAGATTTCAGATGTACAATTCTGTATTACATCATCTATAAATCACATTGTGTGTTCACAATATCCCTTGTTTTTGTCCCCTCCCAACAACAACAACAATTCAGCATCCAGCCATGGCGGACAAAAGTGCCTTTTGGGGAGCTGTGGGATCCCGCTCCACACACCAAGGGAGCTGGGAGGAGTCTCACCCACTTGTGTACCCGCTGATGGGCATCCAGAATCTCGTCCCATCTGTGGCCCCTACAGTGGCTCATGAATAAGCTGCAGCCCCTCTTGACCACAGCCCAGGAGGGCATGGAAAACTGTCTTAGACAATCACCCACAAATGAGAGGACTTTTGCGGAAGGGCAGGTTTCCATCGGATATGTTGTAGCATGCGCTGCTGGAGAAAAAAAAGGGGGGGGGGAGTTTGCATGCATTGGAGAGGGTATGAGGAAGAATGTGGCTTTACTGGCATCACCCCTCCCCCAAGGCAGCACAGCTAAGGGCAAAGAGAGGTATTTGAATCCTATGATTTCTCTTGGGAAAAAGTGAGAGTATGTGAGTGAGTACAGGGGTCCTCCAGTTGGGTGAGACGCTGCACAAGAAGCTCATTTCCCTCTCACCTATCCAGAGGACTAATTTGTGGATCTCGAGAAGGACACCCGAAAGCAATGACTAGAATAGTTGAAGGCGCTCAGGAGTTTGAGATCTCAGAGAAGCCTAGGAAAAGATAACTCCCAAGAGGAGGTCATGGTCCAGTCTGCTCTGGTTCCAAGTAAAAGACTGAAAATTATCGACAAAAATTTTCTCTTTGAGGGACCTCCAGGATGAAGGAGTCATAATCCACCCGATTCCTGACACAGTGTCAGTATTTGTCCATGCAGTCTAGTTATTTAGTAACACTGATTTAGGTAGATCTTTACAATTTACAAATGCTCTCATAGGCATACTTGTGAAACCAAGATGATTCTGCCAATGATAATTACTAGGCCAGAACTCCAGCTATTTCATTAAGCTATCTGAAGAGGTCAACTAAATTCCCCCTGAATAAAACCCCTGAACGCCATGAGTGATGAGCCTGTCCAACTGTGAGGACTGTGGGACCCACAGCAGATTTATGACGCATGTCCTCCTACTTGTTTCCTGTGTGTGGGGTGGAGGTGGGGAGGATGGAGGTGGTTCTAGTGCCTGATGTCAGGACCCTCTAACAAGACGCAAGTCCTTGGATTGTTCCGTCCACCATGAAATAGATTCCAAAGTAGCCTGGCCTCCTGTCCCAGGCCTTTGATGTTGCCTGAATCCCCAAAGTGGAGGAGCCAAGAGGGCTGAGGACACTTGAATCCAGGGTGGGGGCAGGGCTCAGCAGGGAGGGTGGGGCTCTTATGGGCTGGGCTGGGTGTTGGAAAATAAATGCTGGTGCATTTATCCAAGAATTATTAAATGGCATGTTGGAGAGTGGTGTCCACGCAGTGGAAACAAGACTCGCCAAGTGACAAGTGTGAGCGTTTCCTGGGATTTGGTGATTTTCCTAGGAATTATGCATTAACTAAGTCAGAACTCTGAACAGGAGGTCTCATTACACTGTAAAACCTTATGATTGCCATTTTGTTATCAGTAAAATGAGAGTATCATCTTTCCGATGTGCAGAGCCAAAGCCTCCTTCCTTTTGACCCCAGGAGAGGAGGGGCTCCCCCATCTGTGTTTGATCACTCTGCACATATGTGAGTGGGGGCTGGGCTGGGAGGGGGTCACTCCCAGGTGAATGTCTGAGGATTCCTGACCAGTGCATGGAGCAGTGTTGAAAAGACTGGATTCTCAAGGCCTCTTTCTCTTTCAGAACGTCTCTGGATGAGAATCCAGAGGTGGACAGGTGGTGGCTGAGTCCCTGACCATGAAACGACAGGTGAGGAGGGACTCACTCTCACTCCTGAATTGATCTGTCTTTGGCAAATGGTCAGGTTTCTCCTTTTGGCCCAGATTTTCTAACTACACCCAGGAAATCTCAGTGCCAGTTGTGTTTACCATCCTGGTAGGCACATGGCAGTGCAGGGATTGGCATGGAAATTATTCCCACCCAACAATTACACCCTTAGGTCCGGCCTCCATTAAGGCTATGCTTTCACAGGAGGGATAGGGCAGGTTTGCTTGTTTTTCCTTTGTTGTTTTCCACCCTCGGGGCTGGGCAGAGAATATTTCCCTCACTCACCATTGAAGTGCCTGCAACAGCCTTAGGCCTCTAGTGAACACAGGGGACAGAGATGCACGACAGCAGAAGGTCCTAGACCTTCTGTGGGGAGCAGATGTTTCATCAGATGAGCCCAGTAATACAGGCGCTGGGGTGGAGGCTGTGCAGCCTTGAAGTGGGGGAGGGTGTTAGAAAACAGAGAGCAATGAGGAATCATTTATTTAGCTTCCTAATTTTATATGTTAAGGTTTTTATAACCTATACTTGAACGGTTTGATAGCTTCAAAACAATAAACACAATTCCCTTACCAAACTTGATCTCAACAGCTCAGTTTCCCTCTTTATTAACCTTGGTTTACACTTGGAAACTGAATGCAATGTACGCACAGTATCAGTTACTTGATTTTGACTGAGCATTGGGAAGAAGCAGTATACCAGATAGAACACAATGCAGAGTGTTGGTCAGCAAAGTGACAGACTAGGACGCTCCAAGCTCTCACCCTCCCACAGTAACATCTATAAAATCACAGGAATCTGTCTGATCCAGCTGGGGATCCTAGGCCAGGGGACCCACAAAGTGGCAAGAATACTCCCTTTCCTGCTCCCACGACTGCCGGCCCTGGCAGGAGTACCGATTTACCCCCAGGAGTGTGTGAGTGTGTGTATGAGTGTGTGTGTGTGTGTGTGTGTGTGTGAGTGTGTGTGTGTGTGAGAGTGTGTGTGTGAGTGTGTGTGTGTGAGTGTGTGTGTGTGAGTGTGTGTGTGTGTGTTTCTCCTTTCTGCCTGGCACCCCCAGATATGCAGAGCCTTCCTCCTCTACATTTCATGACAGCCATGGTCGTGACCATGCCGATGAGCCAGAAGCCTCTGTCAGGTTGTGTCCTTCAGTGTACACCAAGTTGGTATGATGGGTCCATGTTCAGTTGTCCCCTTGGCTGTCCCTGCTGTGGCAAGGAAATGTCCTTCCCTTGGGAAAGCAGCCCAAAGCTCATGGAGAGAAGAACCGCACCGGTGTACATTGGAGCCAGCAGTCCCTGGTGTGGGCAGTTGAGGTGGCCAAAGGAATTGTGAGGGCCTTCTGACATGGGCGAAGAGGCTGAGGACAGAAGGGAACCCAGGCCTGCAGAATGTGGGTCCTGCCCCCCGTTGGGCCCTGGTAGCAGAGAAGTTGAGGGGCTGGGATGCAGGCTGCCTGCTCAGGGACTGGAGTGGGGGAGGGGGAAGAAGCAGGAGGCTGTTTCTAAAGACGCTCTCCTTTCAGTCTCCCGATACGAAGATTTAGAAAAGACTTCATTCCAGTTTTTGAAAACTGCTTTAGCTATTCTCATGCCTTTGCCTTTGCATGAGTGTTTTTAAAAGGTAAATTCATGGGTTTGTTTGTTTTGTTTTCTTACCACTAAAAGTTCTACACCGTGCTGTTTTCATTTATCACCATCAGCATCTTTCAATGCCAGTACCTCTATATTTACCTCATTAAAACATATAAATAAACCTAAATTGATAGGATTGTATGCTGGGCATCTTCCGCGGATTTTGTTATTGTTGTTGTTTTACACCTTTACCTCTTAATGGCTATTTCCCCCCCAATTTTGGAATTATACTAAGTAACACTGATATTGACATCTTATTACACATATATTTACAAAAAAGTTCCCTGTACCTGTTGGTTGTCATTTGGCTTTGCTTGTGGTATATGTAAAGATGAATGCTGTTTGACCTTAATATGGTCGTATTGATCGATTATTTCCTTGGAGTCTTCTGGGATTTTTTCTCACGCTTTAGAAAGATGCCCACTCTGAACTTGTGAAATTGGAATGATTCGTCTGTTTCCGAGCAGTGCTTTCATGGCTTCAGTTTCATACCCCCACCGGATGTAGTGCCGCCTAATTTTCCAGGTTGGCCCGGGAGCCCTGAACCACTCGTGCCTCTCGGAGACCCTGGGCAGGAGGTCAGTCCTGACAACGTTTTCAGCACATTTTCTCTGTTCCTTCGGAGCTCAGAAGCAGCAAGCAACCGATGACAGACACATCGGGGAGGCTATTCCCTACCCAGCAGCCATCCCTGGAGGAGACGATGGTCCCAGGGACCTCTTGAAAAATTTTCCAAGTTCTCTTTCTCTGCGGGGTCACTCCTGGTGGAGAAGAGCTCCCAGTTGACACCCCCAGACCTAAAGTCTAGATCTGAGGTAGGTCAGGAGCAGAGCAGGTGTCCGCAGGGGGACGGTGGTGTGTCCTTACCAGTCAGCAGTCCTCGTCTATGCTGCTAACGTTCACGCTGGCTTTTGGACACCATGTGGCGGCTGCCTTTACATTTCCTCCCTCTGTAGCTTTGCTGAAATCTGGGATGGATGGGATTTGGCCAAAGTAGGGAGCTATTGGGAGTGTGAGGGGTGGCAAAGTTGGGAAGACACAAGGAGAGAGAGAAAAGGCAAGGCACGGGGCCAAAGCCTACAGCACCATAGTGGTATCCCAACCACGTCCTCACCAGGCCTGACACTGCTTTGCTTCTGAGATCAAAAGCCATCGGGTTCCTTAAAGGCGGTGTGGCCATGGACATTGGCAGCTGCAGCCAGCATCCCAGGAGCCCCTGCGGCAAAGCCCTGCCACACCAGGCTCCATTCACCAGAGCACGTAGCAGTTCTGGGTTCTGCCACCTCCTGTGCACCGCTGGTCCTGCCACGTCCTCCAATGCTCCACGGGCTGCCGGCAGGCTACCTCCTCTGAGTTCCTGGAGACAGAACACTCTCAGGGTGTGTGGCCAGATGCCTCAGGGACAGGACCAGCTGGAAGTACTGGAAGTGATGGAGAGGAAAGTCAAGTCCCCTGTCCTTCAATGTGGCCGTCCTTCTCTTGCTCACTCCTGCTCTATTCAGGCATTATTCCACAAACAGCCATGTGGACGGCTGAGGTTCCAGGGACAGCACTAACGGGTACAGCCACAGTGACGGCATCTCACGGGGACCAGTGCCCGGCAGCCGGTCCACCCCACCTCGGGCAGCTCACCTGGCACCAGTGCCTGACTCTCCAGCTCACACACAGGCCTTAGAATCTAGATCGGGTGGCCGCTAATATTATCCCTGAACAACAGACTGTCTGCCAAGGAGACACGTGGACCCGCAGGTAATTGCCATCAGGTTGGTGCAATACAAAGAGGAGTGGTGCGTGGTGGTGGTAGGGGGCGGCTGTGCCTGCCTCTGTCTGTCTCCACACCTCCTGCTGCCCCGCGGCCCAGCCACCGAGCCCGTTCGCTCCTCCTCAACACCCTCCTCTACCCCCCATGCCGTCCTGTCGTGGCTGAGGCTCAGCAGAAGGTTTCTTAGCCCCCAAGTGGTGATTCAGTTACTCCATAATGAGGGATGCAGCTTGCAATGTCTTCAATGTGTGTACATACATGCATACATACATACATACATGAAAACAAAAATCATCCTGACTGTTAATCCTGCAGATGAGGGGAGGGTGAGAGAGGGTCCTTAAGGCTCTTGGTCTAGGAGGGAGGGTAGAAAAAGGGAAAGAATCTGACCTTCAGTGAACTTGACCCACACATGGCCTGGGTTTAATCCTTTCATCCATCCAGTCATTTATCCATCATCATATGATTCAAGTGTGAGCACAACATTTGGGGGGTCTTGGGGGTAGGAGATGAGGCCAGAAGGAGCCTGGAGAAGAATGAGGATCAAGAAGGGCTTGGTAGACGGGGTGATATCTGAGCTGGGTCTCAAGGACAAGTTATCATATAGCCGGGGCCTGGCACCAAGCAGGAGCAAAATCCATGATGAATTGAGTGAATAAAAAAATGGGCGACTGCCTACCTGCGTAAGAGGAAGGGCAGCCCATCCAGACCAAGGCTTGGAAACACAGGGCGCCCTGGGGAATGTGATGACAAACGAGCTATTCTGAGTTGCTGCCTTGGCGTTTAACAGAATGACCACCCTGCTCACAATCAGGGTCAGGACAGTTCGTGTCCCACCACAAGTTCCCTCTTTGCTGTTCACGGAGCACCTTTAACAATAACCACTTAGAGCAGAGCATACGAAAAAGTTAGTGATCTCCACGCCAACCATCTTATAAATAATAGGTGCTGGCTTCTCTGCTCTCTGTCTCCTGGTGGCTCTTGGGATGGAGGACTGCCCTTCCCCCAGCTCATTGCACCACCCACCCTGCAACCCCATTTCTGAGATCTCTAAGTAAAAAATCTTCTGACTTTACTTCCTTTGTGTCAGTGTATCAGCTGCACCTGCAATCCAAATGACTCCGGGGTGTTCATTTCCCCAACGTTGGAGATCAGATGCTGGCGGAGCTGCCTGCTGACCACGTGTATGTGGCCTTTGCCTCCTCATTCAGCAGGTCATAAGAAATATTAATAAACCAGTTCCTGGTCCCCAACACAGGGAATAGTGGGAGAGGCCGCAGTGTGACGTCTGCACCGCACCATCTATGGCCATCTTTCCCCCATAATAGCCTGTGTTCTGGCCCCTCTGGGGACCCTCGTCTGTCCTCTGCTCTGGGACCCTGTTATCATTCCCAGCAATACCTGACTGTGTCGCTCGGTGTCCACATGTGTAATTCTACCTGCGTCCAGATGTGCTTTTTGAAGAGGGAAAGGTCAGAGTGCAGTCCCAGGTTGTAGAGGAAGGGAGGGGATGAAGAAAATCCCCACAGCAGTGGGGTGATGGGGCCACACACATCAGAAGGGCGGGGTGGGGCAGAGGACATGCCTTGAGGCTCAAAAGTGAGCCCCTGGTGGCTTCCATAGCAAGAGTGAGGGACTTCAGGAGGAGGAGGTACTCATGAGTCAAGGGACAACCTTCGTTTGTGACACACTGACTTTGAGAAGCTCAGGGGACTCCACCCAGGGCACAGATATCCAGGAGGAGGTAGTGTCAAAATCGGACCTAGTGACCCAGTGAGATGGGGATGGCGCAGAGTGGAAGGCGACCGAGGACTGTGAGGAAGGTCATTGTGTGGTGTCAGCAAGGCGGAGGCCCTTCCTGTTGAGTTCAGAACCTCTGGTGCCTAAGAGAGCTCGGGGCCCCGGGAGGTCACGAGCTGACTGAACCCAAATCCACCTGAGTTTCTTCTTTGAATCACTGGAGCACAAGTTGCTCAATTCATCAGTTTGGTAACCCAGGCTCAGATTAATTACCTGGGTAGGTGAAGGATTTCAAATCCAAGCAATACATAGACTCAAGGCAAAACTAAGACTCCAGACTAGAGCCAGAGCCTCTCAACATGGAACCCATGCAGGCCGCGGGACCTTTGCCCTTGGTGTTTTCCCAGCCTGGAATAATTTGCTCTCTGCATTGCTTGCTCCCTAAATATACTCAGAAATTTGTTCCAACATCCTTCCTAACTTTATTTCTTAGCACCTGACTTTGTGTATATTTTGCTTATTTTCTCCCCCGTCTACCCGACTCATGTGTCAGGTCATGGACTTGAGGCCTCTGTCTGCTTCACTCACTGCTGCACTCTGTTTCTAAAACAGGCTTGGCAAGCAGTAGGGTCTCAGTGACTGTACATCAAGTGAGTGAATACTGTGAGTGGGTTGGGGACACCTGTCTGTCATCTCGCACTGTCCCAGATGCAGAAGGAAGGGGTCAGGACGATCACATGGAGATCTTGTTCTTTTGGAAATGTCTCATTGCTATAGAAAACAGGCAAAATTAAGTCCCAGGAAAACACCTACCCTGCTTGGGGGACAGTTCTAAATGTAATGCACTGCTAGCCATGTGAGGGTCCAGGCTCTCAGAGGCGTGTTACATCCTCCCAGTGTCTTCTTTCATCTCCCTAAGAAACCCCACATTCAATCTGCAGGCACATAGCTGGTGGAACCCCATTACTCACTCTGAGGCTCTCTGGTCAGCAACAGTAATAAGGCAGGAAGAGGGAGATCAACAGCAAGTACTGAAAGGTAGCAGGAGGGGTTCAGGTGAAGTCTGTAAACCCCAGGAGGACAGTAACACAGGTGCACACCTGCATTCATCCCCCAAGGTAATGCTGCAGGGAAGAAAGCACCTAGAACCCAGTGAGGCCACATCTAAACCCTTAGAAAGAATTCTCCTCCTCCGTCCCTCATCATTCAGAACTTCCAATGATACTGCATACAAATATGAAAGGAGCACATTCCACATCTGTTCAGCAAGGATTCAGGAAAACTGCACTAGTCAGGTGGTGAGCCAGCAGTGGGAGCAGCACTCTCAGATACTCCATCGGAAAATGTGGATGGTGACATTTTTCTAGAGCACCCTTTGGTAATATGTGTTAAGAAATTGATTGTAGATGCCATAGCTTTTGACTTAGTGATTCTACTTCTGGGAATTTATGGAAAGAGAGCAATCAGTGATGCTGACCAAAATGTTCACTGCAGCATCACGTATGGTGACCAGAAATTGGAAGTGACTTAAATTCCCTATCAATAAGAAAACTGTAAAGACAATCAGGCTGTACTATTCAATAAATGCCACATTGCTTAAGAATCATGTTTATTCATGGGTCCCTCATTATTTCTTTTAAACTTCCTCTGTCGCTGAAGTCGAGGGGGCTATGCGTTTCTTCCAGCCGTTTTCCCATCCCAGTGATAGGAATCATGGGACGTCAGAGTGCCCCTCAGTGTCTTGCTACTGCAGCCCCCAGAAGTCCTCTCCCACAAAGGCAGGGTGCCCAGTGAGCACGGATTACAAACAACTCTCAGGCACCACACATCCACTGCGGGGCCATCGTGCTTTTGGCCCAGGAGGACTTCTGGGGCAGCATAAAGGGGTACAGGGATTACCACAATAAGTGTTCAACATACTGCCCATAAACTCATTGCTGAGGCTAACGTTTGCAATTTTTACGTTCATTTCGGCGTCACAAAGCAGGTTCTCTGCTTCAGGTCCTTGTGGATGATACCCTTCTCGTGGCACTACTGCCCAGCGGAGAGTAGATGTTGAAATCTGCATCAGGCCTCTTTCCCTGTTATGTGGCTGTGGTTCACCAGATACTCAGACAAGTCTCTTCCACTAACACATTCCAAGAGGAGGGAGAGTGCTTCCGGTGAGTCCATCACCTGGAACACTTTTACGATATTTGGGTGATTCGGGGCCTTTACGCTCTGAGCTTTGCACGACAGTCTCTGGAGGCGGGTGGAGCTCAGCCGACTCTTGATAATGACCTTCCTGAAAGAAGGGAGAGCTTTCATCATATTTACCCCAATGTGGTCTTCAGCAGATCTTTCATTATAAAACTTGGAGGCCAGGCATTGATGATTGAATCAAGGTATTGAAGGAACAAAACGGTGTCAACCAACAATCCAATATCTGAAGAAACTGTTCTTTAAAATGAGGGAGACATTTAGCCATTCCCAGATAAACCAGAGCTGAGGGAGTTCTTTACCACTAGACCTGCCTGGCTGAAGGGTGTCCTTCAGGTTGGAACGAAAGGACACTGGGCAGTGACTCAAAGCCTCGGAAGAAATAAAACCTCTGCTGAAGTCACTATGTGAATAATTACACAAACTAGTACTATTGTAATTTTGGGTTCTAGCTCCACATTTTTGCTTTCTATAAAAAGAGGCTAATGTACTTTCAAAACAAGAAACTTTATGTTTTTGGACTTGTAACGCATAAATGTAATTTTGTGACAACAATAACTGAAAAGGTATGACCTTAGTTCTGTATAGGAGCAGAGTTATTATGAAAACTAAGAAATTGAAGTCAAGCTGGCATGAACTCATATAGGAGTGTTAAATGTACTCCCCATCGTAACCAATGAAAAGCAAAGGACTATAGCACATACACAAAAGGAAATGAGAAAGGAATTTAAATATTTCCTTATAGAAAGGTCAACTAAGTACAAAAGAGGACAGTCATTCATGAAATGAAGAACAAAAAAACCCATATGGGATATAGAAAGCAAACACCAAAGTGACAGAGAACTAACTGAAAATCTCTCCTTGTCAGTAACTACTTTAAGTGCACTTGGGTTAAATAGGCAGAGATTGGCAGAATGGATAAAACAGATGAACCTACTATACAATACATGTTCGGGACTCACTTTAGATCCAAAGACACAAAACGGTTGAACTTGAAAGGATGGGAAAAGATAGTCCATGCAAACAGTCACCAAAAAACAGCAGTGCCCATTCAAAGGAAAAATTTAATTGTGAATTAAAAGACATAGATTGGCAGAATGGATTAAAAAACACAATGTATTTGCTTTCTACAAGAGACTCACTTCAGATCAGAAGACACATAGATTGAAAATTAAAGTATGGAAAAGATATTCTGTACAAATAGCACCCAAAAGAGGGCAGGGGTGGCTGTACTAACATCTGACAAAATCGCCTCTAAAGGAAATATAGCCATGTTCATGGCAACATAATGCACAGTAGCTAACATGTGGAAGCAACCCAAGTGGCCATCGATGGATGAATGCCTAAGCAAAATGCGGTGGATAGAGACAATGGACTATTTTTGAAATTTGAGAAAATAGGACATTATGTTACAACTTGCATGAAGCATAAGGGCATTTTGGTCCGTGAAATAGGCCAGTCACAAAAGGACAAATACTGTGATTCCACTTCTATAAATACGATACGGAGAACAGTCAAAATGATAGACATAAATAGTGGTTCCCAGAGACTGGGGACTGTGAGGAATGTTTAGCTATTTTTCGAGGATATAGTGATTCAGTTTTACAAATGAAGAGTTCTGCACATGGGTGTTGGTGATGATTACACAACAGGACGAATGTATTTCACACCACTGTAGTCCACGCTTCAAAATGGTTAGGATGGTAAATTTTGCAATGTGTATTCTACTATAAGAAAAACTGCTCGTGTGGAAGGGCTGCTTTGTCTCATCCCTCCCTATCCAGCTGTCTTGTGACTCTGTGTGTATTGGACAGGCGAGGAAGTGAGTAGGAGAGGCCAGCAGAGAGATTCCTTGCTCAGGATTCCTGACTGTATTGCATCCGCCTGAGCCAGGGAGACTTCTCGCTCCTGGTTTTTAATCACATTGATCTCAGTCATTTCATTACTCTTTTCCCGAAAATCGCATTAGGCTATGAAAAATATGAAATTGATAACCTCATTGTTAGCACTAGAAAACTAGAAAGTGAGTCATTTATAAAAATAACTCTGGGTATTTTATTCACTGTGAACAGAGACGATCTGCATTAGATTCAAGTTTCATGTCAACTCATCCCATTCGTCACCATCGGCAGAGCAAGGACAAAGGGAACTTGAAGAAAACATAATCTTAACTGGAAAACCTGGCTCACAGCCCACCAATTTCACAGATCACACGAGGAAAAAAATATGTTGAATAGTAGACAAGGTGGTTAAATCAGGGCTCATCTGTAAATATAAAATACATCATTATCCTTACCAAGTACAAATTGCAAAATTAGTTACTAAGCATCAAGGAATATTTTCAACATGTAAAAAAGACTGGAAAAGATATGAGACCTCAATGTGAATCTGACAAAATTAATTTGAAAGGAAAGGAAATTTGGAAATTTAAAAGCATCTGTATTAGTCAGTGTTCTCCAGAGAACACTGGAATAAATATATATATACATATATATATATGTATATATATATATATTTATTATGATAATGATTATGATGATGATTATGATGATGATTATTGTTGTGATGTGGGATTGACTTACGAGATTATGGAGGCTGAGAAGTCCCACGATCTGCCGTCTGCAAGCTGGAGGCCCAGGAGAGCTGGTGGTGTAGTTCCAGTCCCTTCCTGCAGACAGGCTTGGGGATGAGTGAAGCCAATGCTGAAAGGCAGGAGAAGCTAGGTATCTGGGCTCAAGCAGAGCTGGATTGTATGCCGAGCCTCATTGGGGAGGGCCATCTTCCTTACTCAAGTCTATGGATTCAAAGGCTAATCTCTTTTTTTAAAAAAAAATTATTGTGGAATACTGGGGAACAGTATGTTTCTCCAGGGCCCATCAACTCCAAGTCATTGTCCTTCAATCTAGTTGTGGAGGGCGCAGCTCAGCTCCAAGTCCAGTTGCCCTTTTTCAATCTTTAGTTGCAGGGGGCGCAGCCCACCATCCCAAGTGGGAATTGAACCGGCAACCTTGTTGAGAGCTCCCATTCTGACCAACTAAGCCATTCAGGGATGGAACAAACGTGCCCCTTATCCAGCAAAGCACACCGTCCAGTGGGCCAATGGGAGTATTCACACACCTGGGAGGCCATCCATTGAATGAGATTTGGGACAGAACACCTAGTGTCACAGGAAAGCCCGTGTGTCAACTCCCTCCGTACAGGGTTCAGGGGCGTCTCTGAGGGGTGGCTGTGAAGGGGATCACTAGGGGTGTGTGTGTGGAGGGTTGGGGGGGGTGCTGGCTGCAGGAGGAGGAGGATGGGAGCTTCCCAGGAGGGCTGGGGTCTGAGAAACCCTGCATGAACAAGGGCGTTGTCCTGGGATTGTCCTCGAGGGCCTCAGGGGAGAGGCTGGGGGTCAGGGACAGACCAACCTCCGGAGTGGGAACAAGACAGGTGGTAGTGATGAAGAGGAGAGAAGATGATGAAGGGTTTAAAGCAGGATAGCCAGGCAGCCGCCGGTGTCCACACGGGCCAAAGTTAGCAAGGCCGGTTGGGATTTTAACGGAAATGGAATCTGACATGGACCTGCAGCCGATGGAACCCCTGGAAGTGTCTTGGTGGGCGGGGGCTGGGCTCGAGGCCAGCAGACTGAGCACGGATGTGGATTGTCAAGTCCACAGCAACCCCCCACCCACACGTCAGGAGTGTACAGGACGTGGGACGTGGGGACTCCATAGGTAGGTTTGAGGGGGCGGAGCCTCGCCTCCAGAGGGCGGGGCCGGTGAGGGCGGGGCCTGAGCCTCCCCCTTGCCCTGACCTCCTCAGGTTCTGTCCCTCCTTCTTCCCAAGGGAGTTGCAGTCCCTGGGTTCAGGGCCATCCGCGGGTTTTGGGATCCCGTGGAACAGGGCTGCCCTCATCACTCCCGTTGAGTGTTTCAACCAATATACGATAAAATGTTTTGGTTATGAGGGTCACATATTAAATGCTCACTTTTCTTCATACCAAGTAAAAAAGTGTCAGTTAAAAACCCTTCTTGTGAGGGGTGAGACTGACCACCCTGCCCCTCGGCTATAAATTCCCAATGTCCTTGTTGTATTCAGCAACAGTCCTCCCTAGAATAAAAGTCCTTCTTACCATTGTGAACAGGTGTCAAGGATAATTTTTTTTAACTGGATGGATGTCCTGCAAGTGCCCCAAGAGGGATTATCATGGGAACAGCGCCTTCTTATCCCTGAAGAGCAGGCTCTACTTCCCTACCAGACCACAAACAAGCCGGTCACACCTTCCCGCACATATCAGGGCCTGGCCCATTCTTCTGGTACTGCACAGCCCCGCCCACAGTCCCTGCGGGGTCACTCTGCTCACGTGGGCCCCCTCCTGAGGGCCCTATCATCGGGTGCCATGTGTTCCACCATCCTCCTAATCCTAGGGAGGGAATCCCTCCCTCACCAAAAAGATGAAGAAGAGGGGATCACAACACTGTCCTCATCCCCTGTGTCACCCAATCCCGTCTTTAATCTCTTCCCTCATATATCTCTCCGCCCCATTCGGCCTCCCCAGCTTTCTAGGCTGCACCATATCTTTGCTAAGATGTGATCCCTGCCAGACCGTCCCTCCTCTTTATCTGCACCCCACCCACACTAGGCCTAAGGTCCTGACCATTCTGCACGCCAGCACAACGTGGGCCACCACTTTAAACTTCTGATATGCCAAACACAAAGAGAGCAGCCTCATGACAAAGAGTGGAGTTGTGTCTCTTCATATGAGCACATTCCCTAACCCCGTAATATATGCTGCCCTGCGTGGTCACACACGGGCTGGGAGCTTCATATGAGCCAGCTGTTGTTCTAGTGGGACACAGTTTCTGAGTCATAAAAGAGTATTAATCTGAATAATATATATATACAGAGAGTGCCAAAAAAAGTGTACACATTTTAATAAAGGAAAAAACTTAAAATTGAAATACTCAATGTATACCAATAACACATGATGAATAGAATACATGTATGACTTCTGCACTTACAAGAAGTGCTCAAAGTGGTTACCATCAGCATAATTTTAATAGTCTTTTCTTTTCTTAAAATTAGTATACTTTTTTGGCATCATCTGTGTGTGTGTGTGTGTGTGTGTGTGTGTGTATTATATATATTAAAACAACCATAAAAAGCATAGTCAAAAGACAAATAGAAAAATGAAAAACATATTTACAATTCACATCATAGTTAAAGGGTCTATTTCCTTAATATATACAGAGCCCTTAGGTATCAGTAAGTAAAAGGGTACCCACTCCATAGAAATATGGACAAGGAATATAAATAGAAACATCCAAAGATATAGAACCTCACTCACTCATGATAAGAAATGCAAATTCCACGAGAACGCACATGACAGGCAGCCCTTGACGATGGCCCCAATGACCCCTGTCTCCTGGACTGACACTCTTGTGTAATATCTTCTCCTCAAGTGTGGGCTGAACTCAGTGACTGGCTTCTAGCGAAGACAAGCAAAGACGTCTCTTCTGTGATTAGGTTACAAAAGAGTGGTTAGTCTTCCTAGCAGACTCAATTTTCTCCTAGGCCCGCAAGCTGCCATGTTGGGGAAAGACCTGCAGATGGCCTGTGGGCAATAGCCAGTGACACACAGAGACCAACAGCCTTCAACAGTCCAACAGCCTTCCAGGAGCCGAATCCTTACTCACACTGCGTAAGGGAGCTGGGAGGATGACTATGGCCACGACCGACACCTCCAAAGCTGCCTCATGGGAGACCCTGCAGCAGAAAACCCAGCTCAACTAGATCTGGGTCCACAGCAATGATGAGACAATGAGTGAGTGCTGTTGTAAAGGCCTGGATCGACTCCCTGTGGAGAGGACTCAGAGCCACACAGGGCATCCTCTGATCCCTTCCTGAGTGTGGCACTGAAGGGCTGACACACACACACACACGGGTCTTCCGATAGCCGTAGACAGACCCTCAGTATCGAAGGCTAGCGAGTTGGGAGCAAAGGGCCTGGCCACATTTTGCAGGGCCCATCATTGTAGGCACTCTGGGACAATCTTTTCATAAAAGAGGACCGGCATGGTCCATCCTGTGAGGGACCAGGAGGACACCACAACCTGGCTGTGGCCCTGTACAGGTCTGGAAGTAGGAGCCTCCTTCACGGAAGTTTTAGATGTCTCTCTCACTCAGGAGTCAGGAATCGGCCTTTGCTGGCCTCAGAGGATGCCCAAGGCCAAGAGACATGATGACCAGCGGTTGACCAGACAAGGCTGTCCAGCTGGCTAGGGCAGTGACAGAAGCCTATGATGCATGGCCCTGCCACTCTAGGCTACATTCACCAGCAGGCTTTGGAACCCTAGGTCCCCAACTTCCTGTGGACAGGCGCTCCTTACCCATCGTCCAGTGATCTGTGGGAAAAGACACCAGGCTGCACATTCTGAGTTTCCAGGAGTTTGTGAACACTTGTGGGTGTGGTCAGTGGCATTACTGCCCAAAACAGCTGGAAGCGCTGTGAAGAAATTCAAGGCTCCTGTATTTCAATGCTGCCCCAGAACTGCCTGCCTTTCTCTTACTCAGTATGCATCTCTCCTTCCACTCGTTCCCCAAAGCCAGCACGTTGCAGGCTGGGATTCCAGGGTTAGAGTAACAGGTGACAGCAAGAGCTACAGCGTTTCACAGTGACCAGTCGCTTGCTGGTCTGGGAACTCGCAGACACAGTGAGACTGTGTCGGGACTCAGCACCCAGGACCTATGACTATAGCTGTCATCATGGAATCTTCTGGTGACTTATACTCAAAGATGGTATCAGTTTTTCTCCTTATGCACATGACACCTTACCACCAGGCTTAGACACACAGAAGATGCATCAAAATGTACATGCATACATGTTTATGTATGTCTATGTACACAGTTGAAAGATCTCTCTAGCATGAACCCCTGTATTTACCAACCTGGCCAGTAAATGGGACATTTCCAGTAGCCCAGAAGCCACTGGTGTCCCTCTGTCACCAAGCCCTCACTCCAGGGTGACCGGCCCCTGACTTTTATGGCAGTCATGTCCTGCTAAGCCTCATAGATTAACTCCCAGGTGGGCGTCTCTCAGCGGAGGCATTGAGTTTGCCTTATCTTTCCCAAGCATAATTTCGTGAGCCCGGGCCCTTACTCTGAAGTGAAAGCAATATGCAGCTCGAACACACTTTTGGGCAGGTATTTGCTCAGAACTTTAATGCTGGCGGCTATATGGGTCTGTTGGAAGTTTAACCAAATTAGTACATATTTGCAAAGTGTTCAAATGGTGCCACGCACATGGTAATCTCTGGGTAGGTGTCACTGACCATTGTTGTTCAATCACGGTAAACTCCTTAGTGAGGACACTGATGCCAAAATGACACAACAGAGTGGAAGGAGCGATGTGCTGGGTCGGTGTAGAGTTTATGCAGCTTCCCAGACTGAGCTAAGTCGGTTGAGCTCTCATAGAGGTGGGGCAGCACCAGTGTTAGAGGCAGCCTGAGGCCATCCATCCGCAGATCCTCACAGAGCAGCCCAGATCAAGCACTAGTGACATCACACCAGGAAGCCACCCGGTGTGGTGTGACCCACCATGCCTCTGCCAGCACATTCTGCACAGCCTGCAAGGAGACTGGCTCCAGTCCTGATAAACATCTGTTGCATTCATTTGGATTGCGAAGCGTGCCCTGTTTGGGGACTGGCTGCCTGGGGGACTCACACTACTCCTGGGAGCGGCCAGGGCTCATGCACTCCCTTGGCTGTTTAGTGTTGTGTGCATGGGCCACGTCCATCCATTCTCCTCTCAGACACGCTAGGCCCATTCCAGCTCTGGCTCCGGGAGCACAGGGTCATAGGCTGTGTCACACGTTTCCCTGTCCCCTGGTGTTTATGCCTAAAAACCGAACGCCCGAGTCACGGGGTGCTTTGATCTTCCTGGGCAAAGCCACCGTCTCTTCTAGAATGGAGCACTTTTGTGTGCCAGGGCCTGTGCTGAGCTGGAAGGTGGGTGGGGGCAGTATTAATTAAACATGATTCCAAGAGAAAGGATCTTTTCTGTAATAAAAACTACATAGATTTTAAGTATACAACATGATGTTTTCTCATACAGAGTGAAATGATTACTACAGTCAGGCTAATTCACATATCTAAGGTCCAGCCTGGAGCGGGCTGTGGGGGAGGGCAGGCTGCTTTGAGAAGGATGAAGGGGGAGGCCTGGCTGAGTCTGTGGAGGGTGGTCAGAGATTGCCCCTAGTTAGGGACAGCTGCTGAGAGTGGACGCTGGTCAGGTGATGTTAGCCATGGGGAACATTCCAGGCAGGAGAACAGTGTGTGCAAGACTTTGAGCGTGGAGAGCATGTATCATTCACTGCAGCTACCAGATGGAAATGCCACAGAGGGGCAGCTCAAGCAACAGAAATGTGTTTGCTCACAGTTCTGGAGGATGCAAGTCAGCGAGCACTGGCGTCTCTTTCTCTTCTTGTAAGGGCACCTGCCCTACCGGGTCAGGGCCCCACCCCTACGACCTCATTTCACCTCAACACCTCCGCACAGGCCCCGTCTCCCAGTGCAGCCACACTGGGTTAGGGCTTCGGTATCTACATTGGAGGACACCGACATTCAGTCTCCAACAAGAGCTGAGGGGCATCTGAGAAGCTGGAGCATGCGTGGGGAGAGAGGTTAGGCAGTGTCTGGGTTATCTGTTGTGTAAGAAACCACCCTGAAATTCAGTGCTCTAAAACATTCATCTTCATTTATTCACCGAAGATTTCACAGTTTGGGCAGAGCCCAGGGACCCGCTCATCTCTGCCCCATGTGACATCAGCTGAGGCCCTGCTCACAGTGGCTGACACTGGGAGCTCACCAGGGGTGACGCCCAGCGGCTCGGCCGCCCTCATGTGGCTGCGTGGGCTTCGTCCTCTCAGCATGGTGGCTGGTTTGGAAAGCAAAAGAGCAAAAATTGCCAGTGTTTAAAGGTTGGGCCTGAACCTGGCAGGAGTGTCATCCCTGCCATTGCAGAGGTGACAGAGCCCAGGCAGAGCTACGTAGGGATCTTTTCTGTAATAAAAACGACATAGATTTTAAGTATACAACATGATGTTTTCTCATACAGAGTGAAATGATTACTACAGTCAGGCTAATTCACATATCCATCTCCTGACATAGTTACTATTTGTGTGTGTGGTGTGCGTGGTGTGTGTGTGTATGTTGTGTGTGTGTGTGTGTGTGTGCAAACAGCTGACAACTAGTCTCAGCAGATTTCCAGTACACACTACAGTAGTGTTAACTAGAGTCACCATGCGGGGCATTACATCTCTTGACTTACTCATCCTACCTAAGTACAACTTTGTGCACTTAGCCGACGTCTCTCCATTTTCCTCCTCCGGCCATTGGGGATCACACAGAACTCATCTTCTCTCAGCCGGTGTGGCAATAAACATTGACAACTTTATGTTTGGTACCCTCTCCTGGGCTACAATTCTCCTTGCCCTTGAAGTGTATATTACCCAGCTCCTTCTCTTAGCCAACACAACCTGAAATTGTTAAGACACTTGGCAAAAGCACACCACACATGTGAAAGGTGAGGCAAGTGGTCATAAACGATACTGTCTCTGGGTACTTCCCTCATAGCCAGTGCACAGGTTTCCATGACCGGGTCTGCAGTGGAGAATGCACATTTTTCTGGAGTGAGGTCCATGACTCAGATCAGATCTCTACTGGAAAAGCACTTCACACACACAGGTTAAGGGCTCAGTACCACAGGACGGCCTACCCGTTCAGATGCCAATCACAAGTCCAGGTTGTCACCTGCGCTACTGACTGACTGACTATAAATCATAGGTTTTCACTCCCCCCTTCCTTGGGTTTCATTCACTTGCTAGAGTCGCTCACAGGCCTCAGGAAACCAGAGTACTAGATTACCAATTTATTACTAAGGGTACTAAAGGATGCAAATCAACAGCCAGGTCAGAATATACACGGAACAAAGTCCCGTGTAAAGGAGCTTCTGTCCCTGTGGAGTTTGGGGCCGAAAATGGTGGCACATGGAAGTGTTCTGGTTCACCAATGCGGAAGCTCCTTGAACCTTCTTCTTTTGGGTTTCATCAGATAGGTATGATTGATGAACTCTGCATGTGGAGGTTGATTTCACCTCCTGTCCCACTGCCCTCTCTGGAAATCAGGGGGCGGGACTGAAAGTTCCAACCATCTATTCATAACCAGGTTCCCTGGCAAGGAGCCTTCATCTTTAGGTGCTTTCCAAAAGTCATCCCATTAGCCCAAACCCCGTGGTGGTGACAAGGGAATTATTATGACTAACACGAAACACATTGTACCTTGATAACTCGGAAATGATTTCAGGAACTGAGGACAAGAGACCAAATATAAAAAAAAAAAAAATGTCCCCATGGCTCAAATCACTCAGGCAATTGCAAGGGTATTGTGAGCCAAGAACCCCAAATAAAGACCAAACGTACATGAGGAATATATTTTGATCACCTGAATGACCTAACATCCTCAAGTTATAACACTCTTATGTGTATCTTTACCAGCTTAACTTGTAGAACTTAGTGAAACTGCTCCTTCACAGCTCTGACCCCACCTGGTTATCGATGTCACCAAATTACATCTTTATGCGTTGCGTGGCCCAGAACATAAACTAATAAATGTTTTTTATACATTCGTCTTTTAAGTAGAAAACAGAAAGGAGAGCTACAGATGAAGGTTATAATGGTACTGTCTTTTATAATCGTCTATGCATTTACCTTTAGGAGAGATCTTTATTCCTTCCTAAAGTTTGACACTGCCCTGCGTTCTTTCATTCCGACCTGAGGAACGCCCTTCATGCAGGGCAGGTCTAGTGGGAATGAACTCTCTCAGCTCTGGTTTCTCTGAGAATGTCTAAGGGTCTCCCTCAGTTTGAAAGGTCAGTTTTGCCAGCTACAGGATTCTTAGTTGACAGCTCTTTTCCTTCAATGCTTTGAATACATCAACCCACTGCCCTCTGGTCTCCATGGTTTCTGATGAGAAATGTGCTCATGAACTAAGTGGCAAAAATGGAATGAAAGATATCTCCACTCAGCTTTATAGATGTTTATAAAATACCTTATCCGGTCCCATGTAACAGAACATTTTCCTATAATATCATGATATCAGTTAAGTTGTGGCATCATTTGAGACAAATCAGAGTTTTAGGAAAAGGAATTGAATATTTCAAATGTGGAAATATAAGGTCTCTAAAAGACAAAAATTATCCAGATTTTCAATTTATAAATGAAAAGGTCACTTAGACATCTTACAGATTTTAATTTCTAATAAAGTAATCAGCCTTTAGTTTCCACATAAACAAAACACTCTTTTGTGTTCCTTTTTTATTTAGAAATCTTATAATAAAGTGATGATCCTGAAAGATGTCTCAGACACTCTCCCTCACAGAACTGGGGCTGTGCTTCCTGCAGGCTGAGAATCGTGTAGTGATATGGTGCATGGACTTAATCAGAACTGTAAGGAAGATGTTAAGAAAATTTGTCTTCATCCGCTGATGTTAGCTTTTTTGTCTGTTTGTCTGTTTCCCTCATGTGGGGCGCTGTTAGTCTCCCCCACATGAGGTGGTTGGTCAGATTAAGGTTAGTTTTTTTTCCCTCACATGAGCGGCTACATGTGAGGTTCCCTCCCATGACAGACTGCACGTGAGGTATTGGTTAGTTTAGGGTTAAGAAAATTTCTCACTCATCTCCCTTTCAGGCAGGAGAGATGTGGGAGGATGTTGCTTTCTGTCTGTTTTGCCTGCATGAGCAGATGAGGTGGAGAAGTAACTAAGTTATATCAGAATGACGTGACAGGCACGTTGCCAGACTTTGGAAGGCCTTGGGCCGATGATCCCGAGCCAGAACAGCAGGTGTTATCTGTCCAAATGAACTGGCCCTTTAGTCAGCGGGATAAGCAATATTCTTATCACTGTAACTGCCGGACCCTCTGGGAACTGGCCATTCCCGGAGGGGGACGCGGGGAACAAGGAGCTTGGCTCTAAGGTACATCTGAGAAAAATACATAAGACAGACCTCAGTTGGCAGTGTAATTTCCTTATTTCTTCTTTTGTGATTGGTGATTTTTCATCATTGTAACATTTTGGAAACTTCTAGCAACATACAGCTTACAACACCAGCAGACGCCCTGACTTCCACCTGTGGACCTGGTGAGGTCTGGCTGGTTCCCGGCCTCTCCAGTGTTATTTCCTAGGGTTAGCCTTCGGTATCCTTCTTGAGAAGGGTTTAGCATTTGGAACATTTCTATGCAGCTTGCAGCTTGCAGCCAGCAACAACAACAGCAATGACGAAGCAGCAACATTATTGGGAACTTGTTAGTACTTCAGAAACCTGTGTACAGCTTGCAGCATCAGAAGATACCCTAACTTCCAAGGACAGCAACAACAGCAACAACGCAACATTCTGGGGAACTAGCAAGCAGCAGTGGGACACCCCTGAGTTTATCTCAGATGCAGAGCTGGCAAGGTTTTGATTCCTGACTGTTGCAGTGTTGTTTTTCCAATGGTTTGTTGAGCTTCTTTGGCATATTTTAGTCTTCACAACCTTTACTTTGTGTCATTAGCATATTCTAGTAATTGCCTTTGCCGTTTGCTATTGCATTTGCTAAATAAATTGATTAGACATTGCTAAATGAATTAATTAGTCCCCCTCTAGCATGCCCTACCCTTTCTTTTCCCTGCTCGTCATTACAACAACTAGAGAAAAGTGACTGTAGACAATGCTTAGGGCAACTCCCAGTAGCAAGGAACGTGGTTCCAGAGGGAACAGGCTGTGAGCCGGACTGCAAAGCGAAAGGCAGAAAGTGTGTGTTACCTCCCTACACTCACATTACTTAATGTTTTTAGAAGTACCAAGGGGGACTTTTGGTCCTGTGGCTTGTGTTAATTAGGGCCATAGGGCCGCTATAGGACAGCAAAGTCCCATGAACCAGCCTGTGTAGGGTGTCAGAGAAGTGGCAGGGGTGTGGGCCCCAAAGCAGCTTAGCTGTGCAGCTGAGTTCCCTGACTAGAAGGCAGGTGTTGGGCCTTCCCATTTCCCCATCAGGATGGGTCCCACAGCACCCATTTGACCAGTGAAATGGAGAGGGGGCATGAGAGCAGAAGGAAGCTAGAGTATTCGGTGCATTCGGGACAGAGGTGGGGGAAAGGGATTGGAGCAGCACCCCTTGTTTCAAAGACCAGTCCCACGGGTGCATTTCGCCTTGCATCTCCAAACTGAAACAACCCCCAGCTCGGGGCCTGGACAGCAGTCAGCTCCCATGACAGCGCTCTGCTCAGGAGACTTTCTCCTTCGGTGAGATCTGGCCTTCGCTGGCTGGCCCAATGGCTGCCTGTCATCTCCCCCATGAGCCCCAGCTCAGTGCCACAGGAAGGACTTGGAGTTTTGGTCTGAAGGGCAGGGATCCCTAGCAGGGAGGGGACAGGATCAGCTGCCAAGGGGACAGGATCAGCTGCCGTGAGACAAGATACCTCTGGTTGCTTGTGCACAGTGCGCTCGCCGTGGGAGAGAGAGCCTCAGCGTCAGTCATGGAGTCCCAGCAGCCACTTGCCAGCAAATCTGCTGAAAATCACTCACCGGCCCATGATTTTCAGCTGGTTCCTGAATTAGGAATTACTTTGTGCAGTTCTCTGGTGGACAACCTCTCATACAGCATGAACTCAGGATAGGGAGTGGTGGGGAGGAGCAGGGAACCCCTGCTGAAAGGTGTGTGGCAGAGACACCCAGGTGGCTCCCAACAACCTTGCCCACTTCTCTCTCAGAGCAACCTATCACTACACTGATAGCTGGCACGTGGCCGCCCAGTGCTGCAGAATTCCCAGCCTCTTCTGCACTGGGTTGGAAGTATGACCAGGCTCTCCTTCAAGGACGGGAAGGGAAGCAATCTGTACAACTTCTAGGAGAGTTCCCAGGAGAGTGAAGCAGGCCCTTCCTTGGGCTTCTCCCTGTGCCCTGCTGCTGAGAACTCGCATTCTGAGGCTGGAGCTCCATCCTGGTCCCTGTGGATGAAGGCAACTCCCCTGGGTCGACAGGGCAACAGGGAGAGGAGCTTCGTGGAGCAGCCCTGCCAGACCAGCCCTGGACTGTCTGCCTCCACAGCGAGCTGGAGAGATGCAAACTTCCGTCGGCCACTCTTGAGTGGGAACCTTCCTTAGGAAAACTGAACCTATCCTAACCGGGACGGTAGCCTTGGAGGGGATTTTCTGTGTGGTTCCCTTGGGGCAGTCTGCTCCAAGAACCACAGCTGTCTGAAATCGTCAGCCCTCCTTCCCATGGCTGACTGCCAAGCTCAGCTCCAGCCCACTCTCCTCTCCTGGCGCTGCTCTGGAAATGTAACCTGTGAAGGTGGACGCTGCCAACTAGAAGAGTCTGGAAAAGTCCTTCCAGGGATGTCACTTGTTCTTTCCACCTACACTAATGTACCCCCATTTTCTCTCAAAGACACAGCTGCTTTGGAAATAAACTGTGTTGACGTTTTCCCTGCTAACATCTACAGACATTGAAGAACTCAGGCAACAGGCTGTGTCACGCTTGCTATAACTTGATTATTGCTAGAAATATGAGTTTGGAACTGACACATACCCCGCTAAATGCGTGGTACGAAGGCAGAAAGTGCACTCGGTCAAGCCTTGCCCTGAGGTCATTTTGGGAGACAAATATTTAGGACTCCCCAGGTGGACTGTCATATTATTTGCTATGTGTACTCCATTCTCATGGAGCCCACAATTTCATGGGATAAAGGAACTCAAATAAATATGAAAACACTAAAGTTGTTGAGGATATCGTCAAAAGAAAGGTATACGAGTATAATTCATTTGTTCTTTCATATAGGACATATTAATAGAAAATCTGAGGTTCAGTAAGGCCCACAGATCAGGAAGTGACTGTCAATGAACAGGTAGTTTGTTGCTCACAGTTCCCAGAGGAGGGGCCATGTCACACTCTTTGGAGCCACACAGGGAAGCACCAGGATCGCTCAGGAGGCAGAGAGAGCAGAGGGATCCGTGAGAGATGTTCCTTCCTGGAAACAAAGAGATGGGCAGGGAAGGAGGTGCCCCCTTGCTTCTGGCTTGAGCTCTAACTCTGTAGATGTGATGGCTGGAGTGGAGGCAGCCATCCTGCAATCATGAGGGAGTGACGCCATCATTCTGTGAATGGTGAAGCACAGAGGTGGAGTCACTGGTGATATTTTTGGGCCACCAGACCACCTTTGGACCTTTATAGTTTAAGGCAATCTTGGCAGGGTTTTCTGTTACTTCAGCCAAATACATACCTGAATGACAGAGCTTTCAAGTCTCAGTGGAAAATCCTGTGTCCTTAACTAGTTCCCCAGCAGACCTGTATCTCAACCCCTGTCCCCAGACCCGTCACCCATGAAAGCAGCTCAGAAGCTGTGGTGCTCCGGCTGGCTGGCTGGCTTGTCTCTCTTTGGTCTTTGAACACCCCTAGGGCAGGACTCTGCCTTTTCTGCTCTATGCGCTCTGAGCCTGCACACAAAGGGCCTTCAGGACACCCGAGGGGCATTGCCAAGCACACATCCCCCTGTGGCCAGAAGCCTTCAGCCATCCAAAAGCCTGTTGATCCTCTGTGGCCCAAGCACTTCTTCCACACCCCTGTAGGGCGTGTACAGCCTCTTCAGTGTAAAGTGTGAGGTCCCAGCTGCCAGTCTCACCTCTCGTGAGCCTTCCAGTGCTGAGCTGGTGATTTATTTTCAGCTGGTCTCTCCTGTGGCTGCCACAGGAGGCCACAGTGCTGAGAAAAGAGTATGTGAGCTGAGTCTCAAAGGAGCCCTGGAAAGGGCAGTGATGGATATATCCCATTCCAAAGTGACTGAGGTTTCTGCATTTTCTGCAAAAAACTGATGGTGTGCAGGTGGGCCTTCCTTTTATGGAAGCAAGTGAGCTGTAAGGCCCAAAGTAAGGAGTTGTTCCCATGGATGGTGACCATGAAGGCTCTTGTTGGAGCTCCAGATGTCGGCCTGTGAATGGGCGACTGCCCATCTGGTCACATGATCATGGCCCTGTAATTTGCAGGAAAGCAAGAGAAAGGCATGGGAAGATGGGAGAGTGTGGTGGTGCTGGTGAAGGAAGGTCTCCTTCCTCCCTTCAGTGCGAATTGCGTGTGGGCCACGTGGCAGTTATCAAGTCTCAGGCTCCCACATTACCCCGGGCTTGGGGCGGGTAACCTTAGCCCCTGTCACGTACACAAGCCACATCACGCAGCTTCTCAGAATACAGCAGCAGAATCTCAGGGTGCAGTCTGAATGCACACTTCCTCACCACAGCCCAGTTATGTCTCTTGGCCTAATCTCAGTTTTGCCCTCTAAAATGGGGACATCAGTTGCTACCTTAGCAGGGTTAATCCCACGAGGATTAATCTGGGTAAGGTGAGTGGCCCAGCCTGTAGTCAACCCTCACAGACTCTGCTTGAATCCATTTGAATCTCCACTTTAGGCTAGAGTCTTACAGTGTTATCTGGAAGTCCTTCCTTGAAGCTAGCCTAAATCCATACTGTTTCTCCTTCTTGGTTTGGGCAAAAAGGGCTTTGGGGAAGGAATAAGTGCAGCCATGAATTGTTTTATAAACAGAAGACAGTGGGGTGTGAAAAGAGGATATGAGCAGATATATCCCAGGAAATTAAGCCCAGAGGAACACAGCACTGGACACTCAACCCTGTTGTCTCAGGCATCACACTATCTCCCACCCTAGAAACAGGGAACAGCTCACAACTATCCTTGGAGAGGCTGGTCCAAGGACCGTTATCTGGCCAATCAGCCTCATCTATCCTCCACAGCCACAGTGACTGGCTTAGGGTTGGGCATGTGACCAATCAGGTCATTGGGGACAGCCCTTCATGTGGGAATCAAGGGACCAGTGAAGCTTAATTCGAGTTGGGGTCCTGAGGGGACATGACTTCATCCTGTGGCTCTTGTTGGCCATCGTGCTTCCATAAAGGAAATGCCCACCTGAGAGTGACACCAGCAGAGGGAAGGAAGCAAAACCAAGAACTCAGGAGAAACGGTTCCTGCTGACATCATCCAACACCCAGGTCAAGCCTTGCCTCAAGCTCTCAGCCTTTAGACTTCCTGGTTACATAAATTATTTCCTCCTGCTTTGATTGCATGCTTGTTTAAGCCACTTTGGGATTCCTGTCACTGGCTATTAAAAAAATTCTGACTGTTCCTTCCAGCTGACTAAATGGAGCAAGACCTCCTCTTCGAAGACAGGATTTTGTGTCCATGCCCAGCTTCAAAGACTACCTTTGGTATCCCATCACATCGTTCATTCCGTCCACCAACGTCACTGAGCACCAATGATGTGGTACTGTGAGTTTCAGGACTAGTAATTATTCTGAGCTTGGCCATCACCTGGGAGTCTTCAAAGAAAATGAGTTTCGTCTGAGCCAGAATTGGGAGGTACAATGTCAGACGATTAAGTTTGCGAACTCATCCTAGAAAAAGTGTTACATACCTGAATATTGCTGAATATCACACTTCCCCTTGGGGAGCTGTGCACTGATGCCAGTGCCTAGTCCACTCTTCAAAGCAATTTTGAGACTCTTTCTGGAATAGCCATCAGAGCTGTCGTCGTATTACACTCGATGTCCTGAATGTCATCAAAATGACTTCCTTTCAATATTTCCTTTATCTTTGGGTAAAGAAAGAAGTCATTGGGGGCCAGATCAGGTGAGTAGGGAGGGTGTTCCAATACAGTTATTTGTTTACTGGCTAAAACTCCCTCACAGACAGTGCCGTGTGAGCTGGTGCATTGTCGTGTTGCAAGAGCCAAGAATTGTTGGTGAAAAGTTCAGGTCATCTAACTTTTTCACGCAGCCTTTTCAGCACTTCTAAATAGTAAACTTGGTTAACTGTTTGTCCAGTTGGTAATAATTCATAATGAATAATCCTTCTGATATATATATTTTTAAAAATGGTTAGCAACATCATTGCACCAAGTTCTCAAACTTAATTGTCAGAACTTGTAGATTGAAGCGCTACTCTGACACTCACTGTGTGGCCCTGAGAGAATCCCGTTCCTTCTCTGGGCTTCTGCTCTCTCACCTACAAAATGAGGCAGTGGGAGGATGGGATCCTGGAACCCCCCTCAGCTCTGACATACTGTGGTTGGGCTTGAACATGTCACTCCAGCTGGGAGTCAGCCCAGGACAGAGAAGAATCTGGGGATTTCTGTGTGTGTAGGGTCCATGGGCTCTAGCCTGGGAGGTTTTCTGATGCTGCTACTAGTGCTGCAGGAAATCTTTTTTGGGGAGTTTGTGAACCCCACATTCTCCCATCACTGAAATTCAAGTTTGGAACTCCGAGAGGAAAGTGTAGAGAGGCCACATGGAGGGGAGGAGAGGATGGTGTAGAGCTTCCACGGGGCCCATCCATCCTCCATCTTCCTCTTCCCCCCACCCCCCTTTCTGGGTTCCAGCTGAAATTGGTCCTGGCTCCTTAGAAGAACAGAGACCCCTGAGGTTGGTAATGGAGGGAGGGATTCCTCTGAGGCACGCTCCATGGGGAGGGCTTTCTTTTTCTCCTTGTTCAGTCTTGTTTCTCTTCACACTTCCAACATTTCGAGACGTGAATTGATTGTCCTTGTCACTCTGTCACTCCTTTGTCAGTTCACTCAGCTGCTCATCATCTTATTAATCTTATTATGATCCCTCCTTTATTTAGCATATGCCTAGTTTTCTAAAGCAAGAGGGGAGAGAAATCCAAGAGGAACGGAGGAAACCCAAGAACAAAATGAGACTAGAGCAGCTGGACTTCTCAAAAAACTGGAGCCAGCAACTGGTAAGACCTGAGACACCGAGTCTGCTGCATCCCGTCCACGATGCCTGGGCCACAGAGTCACTCACCTCCGCTCTTCTTTGCAAGTCACTGGACCCTCCTCTCTTTTCAGCCCATTGTTTTCCCTCCACTCCTACTGCCATGACCCTAGTCTAAAGCACTCGTAGTTTTTTTTTTGACCTGGAAAATTAGAAAGGCTTCCTAATTTTTCTTCCTATATCTACTCTTTCCAATTTCCTGTCTGTTCTTCTCACTACAGTCAGAGTGATTTAGAGTTTTGATTTTTGAAGTGCCAGAAAATAATTATAGGAAGTAAAGATTTCAGGATATTGCTGCCAAGGAAACTAACGTGTTTCCCCAAATCACTGCATATTTGGTGCTGATGAAAGAGTCTAGGACACCTTCTGGGGGATCACCCCTCCCAGCTCAGATGCCCTCTGAATCTCTTGTCTAGGTCCTGGGTTCACTGCCCCTGCCTGCTCTGCCTGCTGAAGCTCCCTTGCACACAATGCCCGCCTATAAAATATCTTTTTTTTTTTTAAATCTCTTAAGGAAATATACACTTCACCCCCTGTATTTGTTTCCATTACTGCTGTAACAAATTACCATAAATGTATTCTCTTACAGCTCTGGAGGTCAGAAGTCCTCTCACTGTGCCAGCATTAAGGTGCTCTTATTGTCATAGCACTGTACTTTCTAATGTGGGCAATAAAAATACCCCACAAAATACAATTTCTGATATTAAGAAGGAAATATAGGTAAGTGTTTACACATTGTACAATTACGAAATGTTTGCTACTAGTCTACAAAGAAAAATAAAACTGACATTTAAATCACTGTCGGGGGCCGGCCCAGTGGCTCAGGCAGTTGGAGCTCTGTGCTCCTAATGCCAAAGGCTACCAGTTCGATTCCCACATGGGCCAGTGGACTCTCACCCACAAGGTTGCCGGTTCGACTCCTTGAATTCCACAAGGGATGGTGGGCAGCGTCCCCTGCAACTAAGATTGAACACGGCACCTTAGGCTGAGCTGCCGCTGAGCTCCCGCATGGCTCAGTCAGTTGGAGCGCATCCTCTCAACCACAAGGTTGCCGGTTCGACTCCCACCAGAGATGGTGGGCTGCATCCCCTGCAACTAGCAACGGCAACTGGACCTGGAGCTGAGCTGTGCCCTCCACAACTAAGACTGAAAGGACAACAACTTGACTTGGAAAAAATCCTGGAAGTACACACTGTTCCCCAATAAAGTCCTGTTCCCCTTCTCCAGTAAAATCTTAAAAAAACAAAAAGTACTGTCAATTCTACTGCTTTGAAAGGCTATATATTTTCAGAATGACTAGGTTATCTAAATTCCTTTACAAAATTCTGAATCTTTGAAAATCTATCCTGCAACATTTGGGGAGAGGAAAGATAGATTTCCTTTCCCAAGAGCTAGGTTTGCTGTTTAATATATGATAAAAGAAGCAATTTTTAAGTTAATTGTTTGAATTTCAAAATATTTTTTAAAAAATCTATAAGGCTTTTCAAGAATAAAAAGTCTGCTATACAGACCTCTTAAAATTCCAATTCTTTTCCTCTATTTTTTTGAGATGCAATGAATAACCATTTTAATTTTCTTTAAGATTTTTATTTAAAAATATAGCTAACATATAATATTATGTTTCAGGTGTACACCACAGTTGTCCAACATTTATACACCTAAAAAAGTGATCACCGTAAGTCCAGCAACCCTCTGACACCGTACCGTGCTATCACAATATTATGTACTATGTTCCCTGTGCTGTACATTATATCTCCATGACTTATGTGTTTTATACCTGGAAATTTGAACCTCTTATTCCCCTTCACCTTTTCCTTCCTTTTTAAACTTTTTCAATTACAGCTAACATTCAATATAATTTTGTATTAATTTCATGCGTACAGCATAGTGGTTAGACATTTATATAATTTAAGAAGTGATCCCCCTGACTAGTCTAGTACCCACCTGGCACTATACATAGTTATTACCGTATTATCGACTATATTCCCTATGCTTTATTTTACATCGCCATGACTATTTTGTAACTACCAGTTTGTACTTCTTAATCCCTTCACCTTTTTCACCCTGTCCCCTAACCCTCTTCCCATCTATCACCCTGATAAATCTCGTACCCATGTGACACCATACATAGTTATTACAATATTATTGACTATATTCTTTGTGCTACCCCCAACATCCCAGTGGCTACTTTGTGACAACCAATTTCTACTTCTAATCCCTTCCCCTTTTTCACCCATCCCCTCAAATCCTCTCCCATCTGGCAACCATCAACATGTTCTCTGTATCTATGAGAGTGTTTCTGTTTTGTTCATTTGTTTGTTTTGTTCTTTAGATTCCACATATAAGGGAAATTATATTGCATCTGTCTTTCTCTGTCTGACATACTCCACTCAGCTGAAAGTTAAGTTAGACCTCCAGGTCTAACCATGCTGCCGCAGATGGCAAGAACCCATTCTCTTCCACGACTAAGCAACATTCCATTGTCTGAGTATCTACACACCACGCCCTCTTTATCCATCGATGGACACCCAGGCTGCCTCCACATGTTGGCCATTGTAAACAAGGCTGCAATAAACGTATGGCTGCACATGTCTTTTCGATGTAGTGTTTTGGGTTTCTTCACATAACTACCCTGAAGTGGGATTACTGGGTCCTTCTTTGTCTCTTGTTATAGCCTTTGTTTTAAAGTTTATTTTGTCTAGTATAAGTATGGCTACCACAGATCCCCCCCCCCCATTTCCATTTTCATGAAATAACTTTTCCCATCCCTTTACTTTCAGTCTGTGTGTGCCTTTCAGTCTAAACTGAGTCTTTTTTGTAGGCAGTATATATAAGGGTTTTGTTTTCTTTTTTTTGTTCGTTTTCTTTTCTTTTTTTTTTTTTGCCTCTACCCCACTCCGAGAAACAAGCCGTTGTTTCTCAGTGTAGTTGTGTAGGACACAGCTCCCTGGCCCATGCTGGTATTATAAGCCTTGTGCTCCCCCTGGCTGAGGCAATTGGTCGCTGGTCTTTGGTCAGCTGCTCACAGCAGCTCAAGGCTGCTCTCCCCGGTTGCCGGCCAACGGCAGCTTACGCTGACCTCGGCTGCTCACAGCAGCCTAACTCTAGGGAGAGCCATTGTTCACAATCTTAGCTGTAGAGGGCGCAGCTCAGTGGCCCATGTGGTAATCAAACCGGCAACCTCAGCATTAGGAGCACGGGTGCTCCAACCTCCTGAGCCACTGGGCCGGCCCGGGTTTTGTTTTCTTATCCATTCAGCCACCCTTCATTTCTGGAGCATTTAATCCATTCACCTTGAAAGTAATTGTTGATAGATATGTAGTTGCTGCCCTTTAATTATTCATATTTTTAAATTTTTTTGTCATAAAGAAGTTCCTCTAACACTCCTTGTAATACTGGTTTGGTAGTGATGAACTCCTTTAGCTTTTTCTTGTCTGGGAAGCTCCTTATCTGTCCCTCAATTTTAAATGCTAGCCTTGCTGGGTAGAGAAGTCTTAGTTGCAGGTCCTTGCTTTTCATAATTTTGAATATTTCCTGCCAATCCCTTCTGGCCTGCCAAGTTTCTGTTGAGAAATCAGCTGACAATCTTATGGAAGCTTCCTCATAAGTTACTAGTTGCCTTTTTCTTGCTGTTTTTAGGATTCTCCCTGTTTTTAATCTTTGCCATTTTAATTATAATGTGTCTTGATGTGGGCCTGTTTGGGTTCATCTTGTTTGGGACTCTGTGCTTCCTGGGCTTGTAGTCTGTTTTCTTCACCAGGTTAGGGAAGTTTTTGGTCATTTTTTTCTTCATATAGGTTCTCAATCCCTTGCTTTCTCTCTTCTCCTTCTGGAACCCCTATGATGCGAATGTTGTCACATTTGATGTTGTCCCAGAGACCTCTTAAACTATTATCATTTTTTAAATATACTTCTATCCTTGTGCTCTTCCAATTAGGTGTTTTCTACTACCTTGTCTTCCAAATCGCTGATTCAATCCTCTGCTTTATCTAGTCTGCTGGTGATTCCTTCTAGTGCATTCTTCATCTCAGTTATTGTATTCTTCACTTCCGACAGGTTCTTTTGTATGGTTTCTATGTCTTTTATTATGCTTGCTATCTCTTTGTTGAAGTTCTCACTTAGTTCCTTGAGTTTCTTTATAAACATTGTTTTGAACTCTGTATCTGGTAGGTTGCTTGCCTCTATGTCATTTAGGTCTGTTTCTGGAGTTTTATCCTGTCCTATCATTTGGGATGTATTTATTTGTTTCCTCATTTTGGCTGCCTCTCTGTGTTTGTTTCTATGTAGTAGGTAGATTTCCTACCTGGTCTCCCCGTCTTGCCAGATGGCCTTAGGTAATAGGTGCCCTGTGGGACCCAGTGGCACAATCTCCCTGGTCACCTGCACTGGGTGCTCAAGGAGTATCCCCTGTGTGGATTGTGTGTGCTGTCCTGTTATAGTTCAACTTTGATTGCTATTGGCACACCAGTGGGTGGGATTGGCCCTCAGGCTGATTCGCTGTGGGGTTTGGCCACATCCACAACTTATGGGCTGCTGGGGGTAAGGGGCATACCACACAGTGTGGGATTCGCCCAGTGGGCTCTGGTGCCTGTTGAGACTCCACTTTGTGTGTGCCACTAGTGGAGCTAATTGGGCAGCGTTCTGCTGTGGTCTGAAGCCAACCTCCAAGTATATTGGTTCTGAGGCCTCTTGGGAAGGGTTCTGATGCAGGCTCAGGTCAGCTACTGTCTGTGACCCTCCAGCAATGACCTGATAGGAGTTACAAAGTGATCCATGATTGGTTACTGTCTGCGCTGGACCTGGATGCTTGTGGGAGAGGCCATGCTGTGAACCAAGCACTGTTGCCACTAGTACCAGGTCTCAGGTGGCTCCACAGAAAGCCAGGACACACTGAGGCCTGATTGCCAGCTTCTGTAAGGTTCAGCCATTAGTAAAGCCTCATGTAGTATGAACGGATTTGGATGTGGCGAGGTCTCAGTGAGTCCAGGGTGGAGCAAGTGGAGCTTACCAGACCAATTCAGATTCAGATTTGGCGATGGGAGTAGGGGAGGGCTCAACACTGGAAAGATGGAGCCCACCTCTCAGATGTGTGGGAGGATCCCACGCAGGGAAAATGACAACTATTCCCCAGCCCTGACCACGATGCCACACCTCAAGTCTGATCCCCAAATGTCTCTGATGTTCCCTGCCCCAAGTTACTGTCCCTCCTCCAGCGCGCAGGGTGAGTGTCTGCAGGTGTGCCTGTGTGGACCCTTTAAGAGGACGTCTGGGTTTTCTGTAGCCTTCTGTCCCACCCAGAGAGTCAAAATCTGCACTGTTTTTCACAGCCAGATGTTGTGAGGGCTTCTCTTCCTGGCACCAGTATTTCGGGCTGGGGTGTCTGGTGTTGGTTTGGGGGTCCCTTGCTTCTCAATGGGGAACCTCTGGGGCTGCGATATCCCTCTTACTTTTCATCCACCACTCGGAAGTTTGGCACCAGCCCATTTCACGTCTCTCCTACCAGTCTTGACGTGGCTTCTTCTTTACATCCTTAGTTATAACTTCTGTTCAGTTAGACTTAAGATGGTTCTCCAGGTTGATTTTTCTATAATCTAGTTGTAATTTTGATGTGTTCATGGGATGAGGCAAGCACAGCCTTTATCTACTCCACCATCTTTGATTTTCCTTGGCATTGTCCTCAATGAGTAACCATTTTAAAAGATACTAGTCAAAAAGATCTCTATTTGGATCATTATATTGGGCTCCCAATGTCTTTCTAATTTAATTTTAAATAATCCAAGATAATCCAAAATAACACACTATGCTATATAAACCAGCATTTTCCAAACTCTGTTATATGTTATATACACTATTGATAATTTTGAACTAAAATCTTATTTATAAATACATAAGAAAAGCAAAATGTGTTATCTATGCATGGTTATTATGCAATAGTAAATTTATTTTAAGAAAGAAATAGTATACCAGATGCAAAAATACCTGGAAGTTGCATGAAAATGCTTGATTCTGATGAGACAGATGAAGAGTTAACAGGAACAAGCTTGTGAGCCAACAAGTATGAGCTTAAGAATGAACTGCTTGGTTCTGAATCCCTCAGCTAGCTGTGGAAACAGAATGGTTCCCAGAAGAAGCTGACTGTAGCAACCCCCCTTGCAAGCTAACAAGCACCCTACATCCACTATAGGTGGAAACAGAACAGTTTCCAGAAGAAGCCAATTGTAACCGCAACCCCCTGCAAACTGACAAGCACCCTACATCCTGCATAGAAAAATAGGAAACCCCAACACACCTTCTCATTGGTGAAGCTGTCTGCTCTAGATTCTGTCCCCGGCAACTCTTCTGCCAGTGCTTCTCTCCTGACTAAACAGAAACGCACTGCAGCGGTCTTCTCTAGACCCTGCCATTGGCTCTCTCTTGCTCCCAGACTTTCAATAAAAATGTCCTTGCTTTCTCATTTCTCTGAGTCTCCTTTTTCTTTCACACTCTGCAAAGCCCCAGGGGCATCCAAAAACAACACAGAAACCACTCTTGTTAAATGCAGTTATTCCTTCTCCAAAATCCAGAGGAGTAATTTTGTTTCCAAATGCGGAGCTCATGGTGTCCTGACTATAGCATCTACCCAGCCCCCTTGGCCCCAACCGCCATCATTCTTACATATGAGGGCAAAACTCCCTCCTACAACTCACAAAGCCTGTTGGTCTGGCCCTGCCTCTCCTCGCTCCCCTCTCTCCCTGGATCTCTTCACTGGAACCTCACTGTCTTTCACTCTGGGAACCACCCCGCTTCCTCTCAACTTGTGTCTTTCTGTACCTGGAATGCTGTTCCTCCTGCAGCCCACCCAGCTCTTCAGCTGGTTAGTGCCTGTCCATCATTTTCAGTTCATCTCAGCTCCGTTACTGCATTCTGACTTTGCCCAACTAAGTGAGGTCTCCCTGTTACGTAGTCACATAAAATGGTATCCTTTCAAAGCACATCTCACAGCTGATAATTAGACACTTATTAATCTCTTTATCTCGTGAAAGTTGGCTCCCTAATAAGATTGTAAATTCCCTGCAGGCAGATTTAACATCTATTTAGCTCAAAATAGAATTCCTGCCTTTAACACTTATGCCTGTCACATAGTTTGTTGAATGAATGATTAGGAATGTCATGATTTGTACTGAGATTTGATGCATAACTCAGAAGACATTGTAGAGAGATTGGAGGCTGCTAAGAGTAGGTGTGTGTGAGCATAGGGGTGTGTTGGGAGGGAGAGAGGCGAGGTATTACAAACGTCTAATTTTCACTAAGTGTAGTTCTACACTGTGAATGTGTAAATTATGCATACGTTAATGACTGCATGGGCATCTGTATTTCTTCTTTTACAGGATCTGCAGGTGACAAATATCATTGGTAGATAAATAGCTTGTCAGAAGCATTTGCTTAAAGGACAAACTTCTTTTAGTACAAATTATAAATAAGACATCCTCTGGATCCTGTATTTGAAAAGCACAAGTCAAAAACATCCCTTTGGCAGGAATCATTTATTTTTATGAGAGGCACACATGACTTGTCCAGCAGAGTGTGCTAAAATACACATTTGGCATAGTGGAGCTTAGCAAAACTTTGTTTAGTTCAATAGATTTGTCTTCAGTATTGATTGTCAAGTTCTTATAGCAAGTATGTCTAAAAAGGGCTAATCTTATAAAATATGGGCATAGGAGGTCTTAGAATCAATGTTTTTAAAATGTGAACTTTTTAATATTACATCTTACGTACAAGGGCAATTTCTTCCATGTTGCCTTATCACTTTGTATAACTTTTAGTTAATGTTCTTGGGGGAAAAATACTGTTGTGGGGTGCCATATTACATGTTGTATATAGTATACGTTATGTAAATTACCAGAAGATTGGAATATGAGCCTTTTTAGAAAATTTGGCAAAACTATCATTAGTCCCTCAAATTCGTAGAGGGTATTTTTATCACACTCATCAAGCCAAAACTTTTCTGAGGTATAAAAGGTTCTTTTAGATATAAAATCTTATCTGGAGGCTCTATTGTTTAACCTTCGAAGCCTTTGAGAAACCCTGTGTACCAGCCAAGCAAGGCAAGGTAACAGCCTCAGTTTCAGTAACTTAAACTGCAAAGCTTTATTTCTAGTTTCTGCTGCATGTCCATCATATAGTTGGCTGGGGGCTCTGCCCAGTGTTGTTATGACTAAAGGAACCAGGTTGATGGAGGAGGCATCACGGTGAAAGTCCCCGGTGACTCACCGTGGCAGAGGGAAAGAAAAGCATGGGCCATCATGCACTGGCTCTCAGAGCTTGCCCGGAGGTGGTGTCCATTACCCTCACATTTTCTTAACGAAAGCAAATCATATGGACACACCTCACTTGTAGCGTTCTGGAAATGCAATGCTATCATGCATCTGGGAGGAAAACCAGAAATATCTGATGGATAGCTCTAGTAACTACCACAGGCTACAAATGTAACAGCTACGAAAGTCACTGGAATTGATATATGTGTAGCAACACTGATTTTGAAGTTATCATTATATCTTCCAAGTAATGGTCTGTAGGCTATATTATTAACTCAGCTTTCTTCCTTGGTTGTAAACACTGTGACCATGGATAATTAAAATATTTTGCTTTTGGTTTTTACATTCATTGCTACATATAATTGGAAGGGGTGGGATGGAAAGCAGATTTACTCCCGTACTTAGGTTTTGCTTTGATTAATATTAAGACCTATTTATCGTTTCTGAGAACACAATAACTGCTGTATGTGTAAGGAGATAGGAAAGGGTCGGGCAGCTAGAGGGTAAGCTTTTACAGCTGATGGGTGACAAAATAGGGATGGAAAATTTATCACTCAGCATTCCCTTTTCTCTTAACCTCATAAAGCCAGAGAAACAGGTTTCTAAAATAAAGGTGTAAAATGGAGTAGTCCTTGTAAGTACTGGAAAGAAGAGCTTCTTTTCTTAATGTGACAGACCTAAAAGGAATTAGGTCTTAGTGTCACCAAGCACTAAGGGTAGGGTTTGACCACCTCCTGCGGTGATAACCCACACTGTTCACCAAGAACAATCCAGGGTTGTAATCAGGTTGTAATCAGAGAGGCACAAAACTGGTTATCTCGGGAACTGAGGCTCTCCTGCCAAGGTGGAGCTGGCACGTTGCCTGACCTCCACAAAGCCAAAGGAAACTTTAGGTCAGAAGCAGGCCAGCTAGTGAGATAAATGGCAGCGGGGGTCATACGGACCGTGGCCACTAGTAATCCAGAGACGATCCTGGGCTTTTTGACAAGGACTGTCAAAGAGATAACTGGCAGCTACTGTGCATGGTCAGTACGCCCTTACCACTGCCACTTCAACCTGGATCCTGCCTGCAACAGCAGTGGAGACAGGTGAAAAGTTAGCTGCACCATCTGCCTATGGTGGAGGCTGCTGAGTTGTAGAGAAAGCTGTAAGGAATGCCGTCTGCATTTCCACAAGGTCAACACTGAGAAAGAGAATCCCCAAATAAACTCCATTAAAACGTGGTGTTACACTTTAATACTCATCATCTTCACTCCCCCTCCACCTCCACCTGGTTTGCTAACATCCCCCTTATTATTCAAGGGCCTTGAAGCTCCCATGTTCTCCAAAAGCATTTTCGAATCTCCTGAAAGTAGAATTCTTTTTCTCTCTCTGTTCTGCATTGTTTTTTATTAATCGCTCTATGATAACACTCACCACAATCCTCTTTTCATTGTATCTGCTTGTGTACCTGTCTCCCTTCATCCCAACCTCTGGATTGTGAGCATTTGGAAGGCAGTGAACAAACATAGTTTTTCTGCTAATTTAACCAGCTCCTATCCAGTTCTGTGTACACAGAAGGTGCTCAATACATGTCTGTTGATTTAGAAGGATTACACGGACATTTTATGATGGCATTCAATTTCCCTCGTTAACCTAAGAAATACCTCAGACATCCTTAAAAGTACCAAGAATAATAAAGCCCACACTCAGGATGGCATGAATTTCTCCTAATGCATTTACCCAGACACCGTAGCCTAGATTTTAAGAATACGGCCTTTGGAATCAGAATGATGTGCTTCTGAACCTCAGCTCTGTTTCTCATTAACTATTTGTTCCCAGGCAAACTACTTCATCTCCCTAACCCTCAGCTTTGTGTCCATAAAATGGGGCTCATGATACCTAACTCGCTGGGTTGTTGTGAGGATTAAACGAGACAGTATATGCCAAGCACTTGCCACAATGCCTGGCTCATAAAAAGGCCTCAAAAAGCAGGTATTGTTAGTATCATATGCATTCCCACAAGCTCTTGTGACTGCAAGCACAGTAATCATAAAAGTCCAAAAGTATACCGTTTAACAACTGATGAGACAGAGACTCTCTAGACGAAAAAAGAATTAAAAGATTTCAATCAGCTATAATATAGGGGACCTTACATAGATCCTAATTGAAACTAACTGAACACTGGCTTTGTTGGGATTAAGAAATTATTAATTGTTTAAGATGTGATAATGGTATTGCAGTTATGGTTTTTTTAAAAAAGAGTTCTTATCTTTTAGAAACACTTCCTGATACTTCCACAGATTAAAATTTACAATATCTGGGATTTGTTTCAAAATAAGCTCGGGTAGGATTGGGGGAGGCAGGTGGGGGTTTAGATGAAACAAACACTGGCTGTTAGTTGATCGTTGCTATAGCTGGAAAATTGGTGCATGGCAGTTCCATTCATTTCAAATTTTAGTTTTTCATAAATATTCAGCTCTCCGAATATATTTGTCATGCATCAGTTGCCCCCTGGGAAACAGTCTCTGAGATGGACAAAATTTCCTGAGCAGTGCTCTTGGGAATGACCATCTGCGAGGGAGTGAAGGAAGCAGGACTAGGCCGCAGGAAAAGGACTCATTAGATCCGATGGGGTGCTCTGGGGGTAGGATGGCCCTTCAGAGTGGTCCCCAGTGAGGTCCAGAGAACTGGGCCTTTCTATCCTCACTTATCCAGTCACTGGATATGGACATAACCTGGGCTAAAGAGTATTATCTTTGAACAAGGCAGCAAAGCTCTCCAGCCTAGAGTACGTCCAGAAACACACTTGGCTATCTGAAACCAACATTCACAGAAACCAGGGAATAAGTAAGTGGACATGAATAATAAATATCGGTCAGTGGAAAAAAATCTTATTTATTCCATCTGAAGTACAATGATTCAATCTTTCATATCCTTAATAAAGACTTTCTGACAGCAGGGATTTTATTTTTGTATGTATTTCAGGAAGTCATCTTTCTCTTCGTTACTCTATCTCCCAGTTACTAGCTTGAGGAGGACGCTTCTGTCATGCTATAGAATGGACGCAAGTGAGTGAGGCATATATGCTTATATGCCTTTTCGGGCAAGTTTCTCTTGAAACCTTCCTTGAGAGGAAGCTAGAGGTAGTAAATAAAACATTGAAAGTCCCTAGATAATCCCATTAATTAACACATTATCACAGCCAGTTTTGTTTTCCCTAAGGCTGAATCGCAGGCTTCTGATTCCATCTCATGAGAGAATTTCATCTCACTAAGCCCAGACACAATGCTCTGGCCCTCTGTGTGCATAACCAGCTAAGGGATTGTGGTCAGAGCAGCGACTCAGTTTCAACAAAGGATCAAACGACCTTTCCTCTCTTCTGCCGCAATATACTTTGAATGAAGATAACATGCAAGATTTATTTTCAACTGAATAAAAGTGTTAGCAGATCCCGAATATCTGAAGTCTTGGTGAGTGTAACTGGAGAGGAGATATAAACCATTTTTAATATAATTCTTTTTTGTTTTAAGGAGGGCGCAGCTCACAGTGGCCCATGTGGGGATCCAACCGGCAACCTTGGTGTTATCAGCACCATGCTCTAACCAACTGAGCTAACCGGCGGCCCCAATATAACTCTTTTAGTTGAATGTACATAGAAAAATTATTACTACTAGTCCACACAATCAGCTAGTGGAGAACTAATAATCCTGAATTACTAGAAAGTAGGAAAACTAGCCCTATATGATTTTAAGTTTTCATTCTTATTCAGTGGCATATCAGTGGAGGGAGAGTGATTCTGTCTGGGTGCAAGCAACAAGGGGGTGTATCATCTGTTGAAAATGTAAAAACATTTTTTAAATGGGCTAAACATCTGTCTGACTTTTATCATCGCTGCATGATGGGGTTGGGAATCGGGGCAGGGATAAGGCTCTTCTGCGGAGGTCACTCTCTCACATGAATTTAGTAGATATCTGGGCTGTGATGGAAGATCTATGAGGGCTTCACTTACATGTCTGTGCCTGGTATTCTTCCATGTGTCTTTTTTTTCTCTTCACATGGTGTCTCATAACTCAACAGTATGCTTGAGCTTCTTTACATCTAAGTGTCTGGTTTCCTCAAGCAAATGCAGAAGCTTCCAATCCTCTTATAGACTGGACTCAGAACTGGTACAGGATTACTTGACCATATTCATTGGATAGAGCAAGTCACAAGATGAGTCCAGGTTTAAAGGGAGGAGAAATAGATTTCACCTCTTAATATACTTATGGGAAAAGAGGAACTGACAACATTCATCTTTAGACACCTTTTTGCCACAGGTAAAATATTGTAAATCTCACATAAATTTGAGACAAACAAAACACTAAGAGAATTCATTACCAGAAGACCTATACCACAAGACAAGGTCAAGTAAATTCTACAGGGTTGTGTTGCTTGACAGAAAGGTGGATCTACACAAAGAAATGGAGATCTCCGAATCCAAAACTCCAATTCAAAAATCTGTATGCACTCCTATGTTTATTGCAGCACTTTACACAATAGCCAAGATATGGAAACAACCAAAATGCCCATCGGTAGATGACTGGATTAAGAAGCTGTGGTACATTTATACAATGGAGTATTACGCAGCCATAAAGAAGAAAGAAATCTTATCATTTGCAGCAACATGGATGGATCTAGAGAACATTATGTTAAGTGAAATAAGTCAGAAAGAGAAAGACAAGTACCATATGATCTCACTTATATATGGAATCTAAAGAAAAGACTATGTGAATGAACTAATCAGAGTCAGTTTTGGGGACGCAGAGAAAAAACCGACAGTGGTTAGATGGGTGTGTGGGAGGGGGTTGGGGATAAGGGGAAAGGTGAAGGGATTTGGAAGCAGCTGGTAACCACAAGATGGCCTCAGGGTTTTTTTTTTGAAAATTAATTTGGGGAAGGTATTCTATAATGTTGTAAAGATTTTGTTGGGTATCCGATGGACATGCGTCCTATTTGGGAGACCACCTCAGGGATACTGTGGATACCTGATCATGGCATTGTACATCAGAAGCTAAACATTAATGAATGCCAACTATAATTTTATATATATAATGTGATGGTTCAGTGTGAGGTCGGAGGGATAGTGGATGGGGGAGGGGGGTCACAGTATGAGGGATATAAATGATGAACGTCTAAGTATTACCTTGTTTTGTACACCTGAAACTAATAAATAAATTAATTAATTAAAAAAAAAAGAAAAGAAATGGAGATCTCCGGAAATGGTCAAATTGAAAGTAAAATATAAAAGACGTTTTTGTTTTTAATTGCTCTAAAAGATAATTGATTGTCTAAAGCAAAAATAGTAGCAATAAATTGTAGAACTGTAGAATTATGGCATATATGAAAGAAAAATGTATGTCAACAACAGCACAAAAATAGAGGGGAATTGGAAGTATACTGTTATAACATTCTTATATGTGAGAGTCAGCATAATATTATTTGAAGGTAGACTGTGATTAAATAAAGAGTAGGGCAACTTAAGTATACAGAAGACTTCATACTATGAGCCAAGTTGACTTAGCCGACATTGAGTGAAACCAACATTCCTCCCAACAACAGCAAAATATACACTCTTTTCAAGTACACATGGAATATTCTCCAAGATAGGCCATATATCCTGGGCTAACTGAATAGACCCTTATTTGGTATTGCTCTTATGAATTTAAAAGAATTAAAACCATGTGAATCACATTTTCTAACCATAACAGAATTAAACTATAAATCCATAACAAAGAGATATCTGGAAAACCCCAAAATCTTTGGAAATAAAAAATTACTAAATAATACATGAGTAAAAGGGGAAATCACAGGAAAAGTGAAAAACATTTTGAATTGAATAAAAATGAAATCAGAACATACCAAAATGTGTGGGATGTAGCTAAAGCAATGCTTACAGGAAAAATTATAGCATTATATGCTTACATCAGAAAAAATCTTCAATCGATAATCTAAATTTCTATGTTAAGAAATTGGAAAAAGAAAAACAAACCTACTCAAAGCAAAGGAAGAAGGGAAATAACAAAGGAAGAGCAGAAATCAATGAAACGGAAAAAAGAAAAACATTAGCGAAAATAATGAAACCAAAAGCTGATTTTTTTGAAAAGGTTAATAAAATTGATAAACCTCTTGCCATGGATATAAGGAATAAAATACTAGGAATGAAATAAAGAACATCACTATAAATCGTGCAGACATTTAAAGGACATAAAGTAATTTGATATACAACATTATGCCTACAGGTTTAACAATTTAGATAAAATAAATAAATTATTTGAAAGACACAAGTTACCAAAGCTCACTCAAAAAAAAAAAAAAAGAAAGGAAGGAAGGAAGGAAGGAAGGAAGGAAGGAAGGAAGGAAGGAAGGAAGGAAGGAAGAAAGAAAGAAAGAAAAAAAGAAAGAAAGAAAGAAAAATATGACCTGAATGGTCTTATGTCTATTAAAGAAAATGAATTCATATTTAAAATTTTTCTGATAAAGTGATAAAGTATGTTCTGGCTCAGATTAGTTTAGTACTACATGTACTGAATGTACTACATGTACTGGCATGTACTACAAATAGTTTAAAGAAGAAACAGTACCCGTTCTACACAAACCCATCCAGAAAATAGAAGAGGAGGGAGGACTTCCCAAGTCATTTATTGAGTCCAGCTGTATCCTGACACCAAAATCAGAGAAAGGCATTGTAAACAACAGGATAATAAATCTCAAGAACATAGATGCAAAAAAAAAGGATGACTGTTCTCATATTTCTATTCAAAATCATATTGGAAGTCCTGGTCAGTGTAATGAATCAAGAAAAGAAAACAGCAATCCCTATTAAAATACCAATGGCCTTCTCAGAACTAGAATAACCTATCCTAAAATTTATATGGAACCACAAAAGACCCAGAATACCCAAAGAAACCTTGAGAAAGAACAACGTGGAAGGTATCACACTCCCGGATTTCAAACTACATCTACAAAGCTACGGTAATCAAAACAGTACAGTACTGGCATAAAAACTTACATATAGATCAATGGAATAGAATAGAGAGCTCAGAAATAAATCCTTGCTTATATGGTCAATCTATGAAAGAGGAGGCAAAAATATACAATGGTTAAAGACAGTCTTTTCAATAAGTGGTGTTGGGAAAACTAAGTAGATACATGCAAAAAAAAAAAAATTAAATCACTTTCTTACACCGTATACAAAAGTAAACACAAAATGAATTAAAGACTTAAATTTAAGACCTGAAACATAAAACTCCTAGAAGAAAACATAGGCAGTAAACTCTTTGACAGCAAACTTAGCAATATTGTTTTGGATACGTCTCCTTAGTCAAGGGGAACAAAGGAAAAATAAACAAATGGGACTTCATCAAACTAAGGAGTTTTTGCAGTTAAGGAAACCATCATCAAAATGAAAAGACAACCTACGGAATGGGAGGATACCATACTGCCATGTATAATGCGCACTTTTTTGCCCAAATTTGTGAGGGTAACATAAGGATTCACATTATACATGGGTAGTAGTAATTCTGTGTCTACATAAATGTTTTTAGTTCTTTTATTTATGCATATGTTAAAAGTGTAACTCTAGAAATCAATTATGATATCCATATGTAAAATAATACCCTGGAACACAATAATCAGTTTTGTTGAACTTACAATGAATTTGCAGCGATAAAGAGTTCTTGGCCTTCTGTCATTCGTAAATGACGTAAATTTGTCATGAGGACATAAAATGTCTTGTACCTTGTATCTGTTCTTGTGTTTCGTAATTACTTCTTACATAAATTTTTTTGTACTACAATATGTTAAAAAATAAATGCTAAAATTCCTTTGTAATACAAAAAACTAGTACCTAAATGTAAACAAATAAAAATTTGAATTAAAAAATTAAAACTAAAGATTATTTCTCTGAAAGTTTGGGCCAAAAACGTGAGTGTGCATTACATATGGGAGCGCATTATACATGGCAAAATATGGTACTTTCCAATGATACATCCAATAAGGGCTTAATATCCTAAATATATAAGGAACTCATACAACTTAACACAAAAATACAAACAATCCCAATTTTAAAATGGGCAATGGACTTCAATAGATATTTCTCCAAAGAGAATATACAGATGGCCAACAGACATATGAAAAAATGGTCAACATCTCTAATTACCAGGGGAATGCAAATTAAAACCACAATGAAATATCACTTCACACCTGTCAGAATGGCTATCCACTATGTAAAACAGTATGGAGGTTCCTCAAAAAATTAAAAATAGAACTACCACATGACCCAGCAATTCCACTTCTGGGTATTTATCCAAAGAAACCCAAAACACTTATTTGAAAACATATATACACCCCTATGTTCATTGCAGCATTATTTACAATAGCCAAGGTATGGAAGCAACCTAAGTGTCCATTGATAGACGAATAGATAAAGAAGATGTGGCACACATATACAATGGAACATTAGTATAGGAACATAAAAAAGAATGAAATCTTACCTTTTGTGACAACATGGATGGATCTAGAAGGTATTATGCTAAACAAAATAAGTCAGGGACAGACAAATACCATATGATTTCACTTATATGGGGATTCTAAAAAAAACAAAACAAATAAACAAAACAGAAACAGATCCATAAAGAGAACAAGCTGATGTTTGCCAAAGGGGATGGAGGTAGGAGGATGGGTAAAAACAAAACAAAACAAAACAAAACAAAACAGCTTTCTCTCAGTTCTGTTATAGCATGCTTTGTGGGGCAGATGGAAGACATTGGAAGCCTCTAACCTGAATTTTCAGGTATCACTTTTCCAAATATCAGTGAAAAATGTTAATATTTTGGCATTTATTCTTTTTTTCTACCATATGCACAGAACAAAGCAGATTTTTATAGCCTTGGATTTTAAAAAAGAAGAAGAAAGAAAAAAGTCACAGATGGTAAAGAAAGAATTACACTGTCTCTATTCAGAGGTTATATGATTGCATATGTGGAAAAATCTTAAAGAATCTACAAAAAAAGCTTCTAGAACTAATAAATAAGTTTAGCAAGGCCACAAGATAGTATGTCAATGTACAAAAATCAATGGTAATTCTATATGCTAGCAGCAATCATAAATTGAATTTTTAAAAAATAATTTACAACAGCACCAAAATACATTAAATACTTAGGTATAAATCTAACAAGATATATGCAAGGTATACTTAAAACTCAAAAACAGTGGTGAAAGAAGTCAAAGAAGATCTAAATAAATTGACAGAAATACTAATTCATGGATTGGAAAACAATATTATTAAGATATCGGTTCTCCCCAACTTGGACCAGAGAGTCAACACAATCCCAGTTAAACTTTGTGTAAAAATTTTTGTGGAATGTTGACAACCTAACTCTAAAATTTATATGGAAAGCATAAAAGCTAGAATAGCAAAAACAATGTTGAAAAAGAAAGTGGAAAACTTACAAAACTTGATTTTAAGACTTATCCTAGAGAAACAGTAATCAAGAAAGTCTGGTATTGGTGAAAAGATAAATACTTAGATCAATGGAACAGAATAGAAAGTCCAGAAATTGACCCATACACGTAAGATCAATTGATTTTTGACCAAGGTACAGTCAACTCAAAAGTAAACGGTTAACCTTTTCAACAAATAGTCCTGGAAAAATTCTATATGCAAAAAAAAAAAAAAAAAAAAAAAGAACTTTTACTCATCCCTTGCACCTAGTACAAAAACTAACCAAAAATGAACCACATAGACCTATCAAAAACATAAAACATAAAACTACAAAATTTCGAAAAAAATATATAGGGAGAAATCTTTTATGACTTTGGGAAGGCAAATATTTCTTATACACAACAAACACCAAAAGCACAATTCATTAAAAAAATAATAAGAAAATTGGGCGAGCAGGGGAGGGAAGGGAGCAGAGTGGAGATGCGGCTCGCACCTTCGGCTGCGGAGACACAGCCCGCATCTGCAGCGGTGGAAATGCGGAAGGCATCCCGCAGCTGAAGAGATGCAGGGGATCCCAGGACGAAACAGAACACAAAAGCCAGGAGGTGGGCTTTTTCCCTGCATATCCAGCATTTGAGGCAGTAGCCTCAGCTGAGACCTCAGGCTGGGCCCTAGGTCAAACAAAGGACACAAACTCCATACCTAGGCCCCTCCCCCCACTCTTCCAATTCTACCCCCGCCCTTCCAGAGACTTAAACTGGCACCTGAACCAAGGAGTAGTGTCAGATTACAGAGGAGCTTTAGTGCTTAGGCTCTGGGAAGACCTGCGTGCAGCTCTGACCCAGGGAAGAGGCTGGGAACAGTTGATTTTTGCTGGGCTAGGAGAGAAGAGACTCCTCCACCTCCAGCCACCACCTTTTCTGGCCTGCTGGAAGAATGTGACACAGCTTGGCTGGGAGAGAGAAGACCCCTCCATGCCCAGCCTCAACGCTTTCTGGCCTACCTAGGGCAGGGCAAATACAACTGCAGAGGCACTCCCACTTATCAGCAGTAAGTGGCAGATGCAGCTCTGGGCTTTCAGCAGCTCAGAAATCTCCCGCCTGCCACATACACACACACACACACACGCACACACACACACACACACACACACGGAAGAAGTGCCCTAAGACTCAGGAGAACTGGACACAGGGCTGGTGGTGCTACTCTCAGTGTGCATATGCGCAGGCAAGGGCAGAAACTGCACTGACTGTAGAAACGACCATCCAGACCCCTCAGCCCCACGCATTTAAATCTAAAGCGCCAACGTCACTCTGGGCACCAGGTGACCGGCTCTGCTGCACAATATGCAAGGGACTCTTTGGTACAGCAGAGTACAACCTGGAGATTACTTGGTGGGCTTAAGCCAAGACTGGCGCTGCTTTTTGTTTTGTTTCGTCTTTGTATCTTTGATATCTTTGCCTGTGTTGAGTGGGGGTTGTCGGTTGTTTTTGTGAATATATTTGATTTTTTCTTTGTTGTTGTTGTTGTTGTTGTTGTGCTTGGTGATTTGCTTTGTTCTGAAATTGTCCTACCAGGGCCCAGTTTAAGAGGCACAAGATTCAACACACCGAGAGGCCAATTCCAGACAAAACCAGAGTACTACTGGGTTTGACCTACAAGTGACAGCCCCAGAGGGAATTCTCTACAGGCACAAGAGCCTATAGATGACAACCCACATTTAAGTGGTCATGCAGCAGAACACTCTGTGGTGGGCAGAGCCATGTCTCACAACTAGTCAGCCTAGAAGTTAACCCCACCTACACACAAGCGAAAAGCAATTGAAGATCTTCTTTAACAGGACAATATACACAACAAAAGAGTCACCTTTGGAGCACACCCAGAGGAGAAAAAGGAAGTAGTGTAAGTCAAATATGAAGGACACATACTACATAAGATAAGCCAGCAAGAACTAAGAACTCTAGGGGATCTACCTAATACATCGAAGCAAACACAGATAGTCAGCAAGAATGGGGAAACAAAGAAACATATCCCAAATAAATGAACAGAAGAAACATCCAGAAATGGAACCAAATGAAACACAGGTAACCACCTATCAGAGACAGAGTTCAGAACACTGATGATAAGAATGTTTAAGGAGCTTAGAGACAACATAAAGAAAGATAGAGGGTCGGGGGGGTGGGGGGAGGGGGTTCACAGTGTGAGGGATGTGAATGATGAATGTCTAAGTATTACCTTATCTTGTACACCTGAAACTAATTAAAAAAAAAAAAAGAAAGATAGAGAAATCAAAATGAACAACCAGTTAGAAATAAAGAACACAATTTCTGAAATAAAGAACTCACTTGAAGGAATTAACAGCAGGTTAGAGGAACCAGAGGATCTAATCAGCAACTTAGAAGACAAGTTAGGGGAGATCACCCAAACAGAACAACAGAAAGAAAAAAGAATAAAAAACAATGAAGATGGTTTAAAAGACCTCTGGGATAACATCAAGCGCAACAACATGCACATCATAGGAATACCAGAAGGTGAAGAGAGGAAGCAAACGATTGAAAACATATTTGAAGTAATAATGTCCGAAAACTTCCCGAACCTGATGAAGGAAATCAACACACAAGCCCAGAAAGTGCATAGAGTTCCAACCAGGATAAACCCAAACAGGTCCACACCAAGACACATTATAGTTAAAATGGCAAAGGTTAAAGACAAAGAGAGAATCCTAAAAGCAGCAAGAGAAAGACAGGGTTACATACAAGGGAACTCCCATAAGACTATCAAATGACTTTTTTACAGAAACATTGAGATACTCAAAGTGATGGAAAAACAAAGGCCTACAACCTAGATTGCTTTATCCAGCAAGGCTATCATTTAAAGTTGATGGAGAGATAAAGAGCTTCCCAGAAAACAATAAGCTAAAAAATGTATTACCACCAAGCCAGCATTGCAAGAAATACTAAAAGGACTTCTGTAAATAGAAGAAAGTTGAAAACAATCTAACTACAAATTTTAAAATGGCAATAACTATGTACCTATCAATAATCACTTTAAATGTAAACGGATTAAATGCTCCAATCTAGAGACATACAGTGGCTGAGTGGATAAGAAAGCAAGACCCTTGGATATGCTGTATACAAGAGACTCACCTCAGATCAAAAGACACACACAGGCTGAAAGTGAAGGGTTGGAGTAAGATATTTCATGCAAATGGAAATGAAAAAAAAGCTGGAGTTGCAATACTTATATCTGACAAAATAGACTTTAAAATGAAGAACATATTAAAAGACAAAGATGGGCACTATATAATAATAAAGGGATCGATCTGACAAGAGGACATAATCCTAGTAAACATCTATGCACCCAACATAGGAGCACCTAAATATATAAAACAGATACTGACTGACATAAAGACAGAGATCAACAGTAACACTATCACAGTAAGGGACTTCAACACACCTCTGACAACAAGGGACAGGTCTTCCAGACAGAATATCAATATGGAAACAACGACCTTAAATGACACATTGGACTACTTGGATTTAATGGATATTTTCAGAGCATTTCACCCCAAAGCTGCAGAATACACATTCTTCTCAAGCGCACCTGGAATATTTTCTAAGATAGACCACATGTTAGGCCACAAAACAAGTCTTGATAAATTTAAGAAAATTTAAATCATACCAATTGTCTACTCTGACCACAGTGCTATGAAATTAGAAATGAACTACAGGAAAAAAGTGGAAGACACACCAATTCATGGAGGCTGAATAACATGTTACTAAATAATGGATGGGTCAACCAGGGGATCAAGGAAGAAATCAAAAGAAATCTCGAGACAAACGAAAATGAAAACAAGATGACCCCCAATCTATGGGATGTCGCGAAAGCAGTCCTAAGAGGGAAATTCATAGCATTGCAGGCCTACCTAAAGAAACAAGAAAAATCACTAATCAAGCGTTTATCTTCACACTTAAAGGATCTGGAAAAAGAACAGCAAAATAAGCCCAAAAACAGTACAACAAAAGAGATAATAAAGATCAGAGTGGAAATAAATGAAATAGAAACCAGAAAAACAATATGAAAGATCAATGAATCCAAGAGTTGGTTCTTAGAGAAGATAAACAAAATCGACAAACCTTTAGCCAGTCTCATTAAAGAACGAGAAAGAGGGCCAAATTAATAAAATCAGAAATGAAAGAGGAAAAGTGACAACAGACACCACAGAAATACAAAAAATTTTAGGAAATTACTATGAGCAACTATATGCCAACAAATTTGACAATCTGGAAGAAATGGACAATTTTCTAGAGGCATACAACGTTCCAAGGCTAACTCAAGAAGAAACAGAAAACCTGAATAGACCGATTACCTCCAGGGAAATTGAATCAGTAATCAACAATCTCCCAGCAAACAAAAGCCCTGGGCCAGATGGCTTTACAGGTGAATTTTACAAAACGTTCAAAAAAGAATTATCATCTATTCTCCTCAAGCTCTTCCAAAAATCCAGGGGGAAAGGCTCCCAAACACTTTTTACGAAGCCACTATCACCCTGATCCAGAAAATCAGACAAAGACACCACAAAAAAAGAAAACTACAGGCCGATATGTCTAATGAACATAGATGCAAAAATCCTCAACAAGATATTAGCGAACAGAATTCAGCAATACATTAAAAAGATCATACACCATGATCAAGTGGGATTCATCCTTGGTTTGCAAGAGTGGTTCAACATCCGCAAATCAATTAATGTGATACACCACATTAACAAAATGAAAAATAAAAATCACATGATCAGATGCAGAAAAAGCATTTGATAAAATCCAGCAGCCATTTATGATAAAAACCCTTAAGAAAGTGGGAATACAGAGATCATATCTCAACATAATAAAGGCCATATATGATAAACCAACAGCTAACATCATACTCAAAGGGGAAAAGCTAAAACCATTCCCCCTAAGATCAGGAACAAGGCAAGGTTGCCCGCTTCTCCACTTCTATTCAACATAATGCTGGAAGTTCTAGCCACAGCAATCAGACGAGAAAAAGAAATAAAGGACATCCAAATCGGTAAGGAGGAAGTAACACTGTCCTTATATACAGATGACATGATACTATATATAGATAACCCTAGAGACTCCACCAAGAAACTATTAGAGCTGATAGATGAATTTAATAAAGTAGCAGAATATAAAATTAATATTCAGAAATCAGTTACATTTGTATATACCAATAATAAAACATCAGAAGGAGAAATTAAAAAAAAAATCCCATTTACAATTGCTTCAAAGACTATAAAATACGCGGGAATAAATTTAACCAAAGAAGTAAAGGATCTATACTCAGAAAACTATAAGACATTGAAGAAAGAAATGAAAGAAGATACAAATAGATGGAAACACATACCATGTTCATGAATAGGAAGAATTAATATAGTTAAAATGTCCATACTGCCTAAGGCAATATACATATTCAATGCAATTCCTATCAAACTACCAACGACGTTTTTCACAGAAATAGAACATATAATCCTAAAATTTATATGGGACCAAAGAAGATCCCAGATAGCCTCAGCAATCTTGAGAAATAAGAACAAAGTGGGAGGTATAACGATACGTGATATCAAATTATACTACAAGGCTACAGTAATCACAACAGCATGGTACTGGCATAAAAACAGACACATAGATCAATGGAACAGAATAGAAAGTCCAGAAATAAATCCATGTCTATATGTCCATTTAATCTACGACGATGGAAGCAAGACTGTACGGTGGGGTAAAGACAGTCTATTCAATAAATGGTGCTGGGAAACCTGGACAGATACATGCAAAAAAATGAAGCTGGACCACCTCCTTACACCATATACAAAAAATAAATTCAAAATGGCTTAAAAACTTAAATGTAAGATCTGAAACCATAAAATTCCTAGAAGAAAATATAGGAAGAAACTTCACAGACATTACTCGGAGTAAGATTTTAACTGATATATCCCCTTGTGTGAGGGAAGTAAGAGAAAAAATAAACATGTGGGATTACATCAAACTAAAAAGCTTTTTCACAGCAAAGGAAACCACCAATAAAACAAAAAGGGATCCTACTGAATGGGAAAAGATATTTGCCGATGATATATCTGATAAGGGGTTAATATCACAAATCTATAAAAAACTCACTCAACTCAACTCCAAAAAGCAAGCAACCCAATTAAAAAATGGGCAGAGGACATGAAGAGACATTTTTTTTAAAAGAACATACAGATGACAAACAGACTTATGAAAAAATGCTCAAACTCACTAATCATTGGAGAAGTGCAAATAAAAACCACAATGAGGTACCACCTTACCCCAGTCAAAATGGCTATCATCAATAAATCAACAAACAACAAGTGCTGGTGAAGATGTGGAGAAAAGGGAACCCTTGTGCACTGTTGGTGGGATTGCAGATTGGTGCAGCCACTATGGAAAACAGTATGGAGGTATCTCAAAAATCTGAAAATGGAACTACCTTATGATCCAGTAATTCCACTCCTAGGTATCTATCTGGAGAAATCCCAAACTCTAATTCAAAAAACTCTATGCACTCCCATGTTTATTGCTGCACTATACACAATAGCCAAGACATGGAAACAACCGAAATGCCCATCAGTAGATGACTGGATTAAGAAACTGTTCAATGAAATACCACCTCACTCCAGTCAAAATGGCTATCATCAATAAATCAACAAACAACAAATGCTGGCGTGGATGTGGAGAAAAGGGAACGCTAGTGCACTGTTGGTGGGATTGTAGATTAGTGCAGCCACTATGGAAAACAGTACGGAGGTATCTCAGGAATCTGAAAATGGAACTACCCTATGATCCAGTAATTCCACTCCTAGGCATCTACCCGGAGAAATCCAAAACTCCAATTCAAAAATCTGTATGCACTCCTATGTTTATTGCAGCACTTTACACAATAGCCAAGATATGGAAACAACCGAAATGCCCATCGGTAGATGACTGGATTAAGAAGCTGTGGTACATTTATACAATGGAGTATTACGCAGCCATAAAGAAGAAAGAAATCTTATCATTTGCAGCAACATGGATGGATCTAGAGAACATTATGTTAAGTGAAATAAGTCAGAAAGAGAAAGACAAGTACCATATGATCTCACTTATATATGGAATCTAAAGAAAAGACTATGTGAATGAACTAATCAGAAACAGTTTTGGTGACACAAAGAAAAAACCGAGAGTTGTTAGATGGGTGTGGGGGGGGGGAGGTTGGGGATAAGGGGAAAGGTGAAGGGATTTGGAAGGAGCTGGTAACCACAAGCTGGCCTCAGGGTTTTTTTGAAAATTAATTTGGGGAAGGTATTCAATAATGTTGTAAAGATTTTGTTGGGTATCCGATGGACATGCGTCCTATTTGGGAGACCACCTCAGGGATACTGTGGACACCTGATCATGGCATTGTACACCAGAAGCTAAACATTAATGAATGCCAACTATAATTTTATATATATATAATGTGATGGTTCAGTGTGAGGTCGGAGGGATAGTGGATGGGGGGAGGGGGGTTCACAGTGTGAGGGATATAAATGATGAACGTCTAAGTATTACCTTGTCTTGTACACCTGAAACTAATAAATAAATAAATAAATAAATAAATAAATAAATAAATAAAAAAGAAACTGTGGTACATTTATACAATGGAGTATTATGCAGCCCTAAGGAAGAAAGAAATCTTACCATTTGCTACAACATGGATGGACCTGGAGAACATTATGTTAAGTGAAATAAGTCAGACAGAAAACGACAAATACCATATGATCTCACTTATATGTAGAATCTAAAGAAAAGAATAAGTGAATGAACTAATCAGAAACAGTTTGGAGACATAGAGGAAAAACTGAGGGTTGTTAGATGGGAAGGGGAGTGGGGATAAGGGGGAAGGTTTGGGGATTAGAAAATAGTCAGTAACCACAAGATGGTCAAGGGGTTTTGAAAATTAATTTGGGGAATGTAATCAATAATGTTGTAAAGATTTTGTAGGGTATCCAATGGACACTTGTCCCATTTGGGAGACCACCTCAGGGATGATGTAGATGCCTGATCACGGCATTGTACACCTGAAGCTGAAGCTGAACAATAATGAATGTCAACTACAAGTTTGTATATATATATATATATATATATATATATATATACACACATATATATGTATATACATACATATATATGTATATATATACATATACATTGTATATATATATATACAGTATATACATATACATATATATGTATATACTTACAACATACTTACAAGAAGTGGAGTACAGCATTAGGAATAGAGATAGTGCAAATGTAATGACTGTGTGTGATGTCAGAGGGATAGTGGATGGGGGGAGGGGGGTTCACACAGTATGAGGGATATAAATGATAAATGTCTAAGTATTACTTTGTTTGTGCACCTGAAAGTAATAAAAAATAATAATAATAAAATCTTGGACTTCATTAATATTAAGAAATTATCTTCGAAAGGCATTGTTACAAAAAAGAAAAATAAGCCATAGGCTAGAAGAAAATGCACCATTCATATCTGATAAAGAACTTATATCCAGAATATATGAAAAAATGTCAAACTCAATAATAAAAAAACAACCAACACAACTTAAAATGAGCAAAAGATTTGAAGAGATTCTTTACTGAAGAAGGTATGCTTGTGGCAAATACATACATGAAAAGTGCTCAGAAAAACCTGTTGAATGGATAGGTGGATAAATGGATGGATGGATGGATGGATGGATGAATGAAAGAGTAAAAGAATGGATGAATGAGGTTTGGTTTTCCTGAAGGTGTTTCTTACTTAACACTTAGCATTCATTTCGATGATTATTTTAGTATCTAGAGCAAGTGAAAATTATTCTAGTACCCACATACATACCAAAGTCATTTAAAAACAAGTTGTAGCATGTCTATTTCTGGTTCCTTCTAGTAGGGCCAATAAATTTTAAAAGTTAGCTACATTAACATAAAAAGTATTTCATAGGGCTGCTTGTATTTCTTAATTTAAAATTATGGTATTGTGCCAGGTTTGTTTTAGTCAAACAATTTAGTCGGGGGCCAATTTGATCTGGTCCGTGTTCTCAGCTTTCTAAAGATTTGGCTTAAGGCAGGGATGGATTTAGACTATTCAGATAAGACTACAACAGTGACAAATTCCTGTGAAAAATTCCACCCTCAATTAGGCTTTTGATAGATAATATCAGTATCAGTGTGTTCCAGATAATATTTCTAGACAAATAGAGAGCAGACAGATATCCATCAATGTTCCTAACAAAGACGAGTGTCTGAGACCACCACCCCACCACAACTTGAATGTAGTAGGAGTTTCTGCTGTTTCAATGCTAACTGTTTATTTCCTCAGCTCTCCTTATTTGCAGGAAGTAACTAAGAATTCAAGTTGCTATTACCTTTTTTTCATAAAGACTTTATCAGGTGACCTTTACGGGTCTCTAAGATTATGTACCTCTCCCTTGGTCTCTATTATTAGGGTGGTACAAAAGTAATTGAGGTTTTTGCAGTTATTTTTAACCTTTAAAACCTCAATTACTTTTGCACCAACCTACTATATCATATTTAAAATTTTGGGCTTGCAAGCCATCTTCTGTCAAAATAACTAGTCTTTACCAGCCTCATTAAAACATGGTTTTGGGGTTTGTTTGTTTTTTTCTATTTGTTCTTTCTTCTTCCTAAGTGGAGTAAAGGCTATTGACCTGTTCCTCAGCTAGTTCCAAATGACATCAGTTGATTTTAAACTATTTGTTTAAGAATTCAACAGATGGTTAGGCCTTTGCATTTATTCATACATTCTGAGTATGATTATAAGACAGCATACTAGTCTGGCTTCTGAATTCAGCTTAGTCTGGAGAATAAAGTTACATATAATCCACAGCAGAAGTTCATTTAACAAGGTCCTAAGCTATACACGACTTGTTGGACAGTTTAGAGGTGGCGTGAAGGTTGGGGGAGCAAGGTGCATCCAAAGTTGCACAGCAAAAGAAGCCATCCTCCAAATGTGGGGTCCTCAACGACTACTGTGGATCCAAGTTCAATAATTTAGTGACTTTCACTAGAAATAAAGTGTTTATAAAGTGTTTTACTAGATATAAAGTGTTGTACCAAGAATTCTAGTTCTTGGTGTATTGCCTTTTGACAATTTTGTATTGCTGCTGTAGACCTTCACATAAAGAGCAGGTGGGCACAAGTTCAACTTGGAAAGCATCATCACACTTCATTCAATTTCGCTGTAGGAGAATGATCAGGATAGGCACATATGAATTGAAGTATGTGTCTTTTTAAGGACCCAAAACAACAACAACAAAAAGGAAAAAAAGAAAAATGCAAAGGAGCTACATTTTACTACTTTCAATGGTTATAAAGAAATGTTACTTGGCCCTACACTTTAGCTAATGCTCTAACATATGTAAGTTTCTTAGAAATGAATTTCTAGTTCCCTGAATTGCAACTATTATTAGAATTCAACAGGCCCCATGGTGAGGTTTCTTCACTGTTAGAATCATGTTCAGCTCCCCTATAAGAAAAGTGGAGATAAGGCTAGAACCTATGAAACACAAACTCCTGATGTAGCCATCATTCTTAATAGAAAATAGCTGGAACTATGTTTCCCAATTTTTTTTGTAAACCCTTCAGTGCTGGCATGGTGAAGGTCTTGAAATAATAACGACCACATTTTTTCGTGATGATGTTTATATAAATTACGTCATTAAATTAGCATTTGTTCAGGAACTACAGTTCCCTATTAATAATATTAATATACTTTTCAAAAACTTTTGAATGTAATGAGAGTCTCAGGAGAATGAGAATGTCACAGAAACCTTAGGTGACATAGGATAAAAAAGATAGGTGTGTCTTAAATACAAGTTGAATGTCTATTATGTGACAGAAACTATAAAGGCAGTTGGAATTAACATTTTAAGTCAAATTCTGATGTAAACTAAAATATTTGTGCCTAAATTAATTATAAATTACCTTTAAGAACTAGTTATAGAATGGTGAGACTATATCAGGATTATTGTCATATGTACTTTTCTATCCAACTAGTTTAATAAGAGAACCAAGTAATATTTTACCCCCAAAATTCTTCATGACTTATTCCCCTCCTGAATTCTGAACTATTCCCTTGAAAAGGACCAATGACATTAAATAAAGCCTACTGTTATTTTTTTTTCCTTTTTGGAACTTACATAAATTTTAAAATATTCTTTGAAAATCACTCTATTTTCAGATAGAACATGGTAGATGTAAAAAAACAAGTTGGGTAACAACAGTTAACGTGGCATTGTTGATATTGGCAGTTAGCCTGAGTATTTCCAAATCCTATTTATTTTTATCTCCATATCTAAATTTTCAACTTGCTCCTTGAATTTTTACATTGCTACTGAACCAACTCTTCATCTTAAAACTGTCATTTATCCTGCCTTTCCTATGCGAACTGTGCTATAATTAATCAAAGTGTATATAAAGGAAAATTTCTGGAAATATTCTAGCTAATTAACAAAGAAGGAATGATAGAGCTAGAATATCACAATTCTGCAACCCCTAATGAATCACTGAGCATCAGTTGATGCCTAAACATCACAAAAAGAGTGACAATAAGAAGTTATGTGCCTCCTGCTAAAAGCACACACTACCACCTATGAAGTATTCTTGCAAAAAAAATTCCAACTTGACTCTGATCAGGCCTCGAGAGCTAGTTACAAATTTACAAAAAAAAAGAGGTCAGAGCACGTTAACCTATACCCTGGGGATACCATCAGCAAAATCCAGACTGTGGGAAATTGGATAGTACAAACAAATACGTTTGTTTTGGACTTTTATAAGAGTTTATTTGAGCCCAAACTGACGGCATGTAGCAGGGAAGCAAGGCCTCAAATGCTCCTCCAAGAAACTAGAGTTTCTTGAACTGAGTTGGCTCAGCGGAGCAGCGGACATCACATGAGAGTGTCCTGCCAGGCTCCCTAGGGCTGAGGACGTCAAAAGCAGGGCCCCAAGTCAGTGGCTAATGGCCATGGTGTCAACATATACATGGATCTCTAGCAACAAGAGTAGGTGAAGGGGATATGGCTTTGCAGCCGATCACAACCCCTGCCTCACACTCCAGACATACTGGCCCCCTTCCTGTTCCTCAAATAAGCCCAATTTCTTTCCTGTCTCAGAATTTTCATTTGATATTTTCTTCATGAAGAAGGCTATCCCCTGGATTTTGTCACAGCTTCATAGCTGGCTTGTTCTGCCACTGAGATCTCAAATCAGGTATCATCCTCTTACAGAGGCCTTTGCTGACTATCCCATTGAAGGGCTTCCTCCCACCAACTCACTCTCTATCATAATCCTATTTCTTCGTGACACTTCTCTATCTAAAATTATTTTATTGTCCTCTTCCCTCCCATTAAAATACAAGCTTCACAAAAGAAAAGGATCTATCTATACTCTTCAAGGCCTTATTCATAATATCTATTTCTATAGGGATCGGCACACCTTATTATTAAAGGACCAAACAGTAGATATGTGAGGATTTGCAGGCCGCACGCAGAACTACTCAACTCTGCCGTGGTAGCTTGAAAGCCACCATAGACAATATGTAAATAGATGAGCATGGCTGTGTTCTAACTTTATTTACAAAAAAAAGGCAGCTGGCCAGATTTGGCCTGTAGTTGTAGTTTGCCAACCCCTGCTCTAAAACATTGTACTGGAACATAGCACTCAGTAAATATTTTTAAGTAAATGAACAGAAATCTCTTTTTACCTTAACTGATACAAAGTAATGATTGTCCACTTGTTACTCCATTCCAACCAAATGATAAATATATATGTCTTTTACATAAATCCATAGTCCTGATAATACTGAGTAAAGCATGCACTGAATTTGTTGGAGGTATCCTAGCTGTACCAGTGTGACCTTGTCCGGCTTTACTCTTTATCTTATTATTTTTCCTTTCTAAACTCATAGATATATAGTTTTCTTTACATAAAGGCAGAGTATATGGCCAAGGAAAGGATCCAACTTCCAGAGTCTGTTTCTAGAGGGCTGGAGAGGTAGTACTGACAATGGGACTCGACAGGGGCCAGGAAATCAGGCTTCAGTACTGTGACCTATTAGTTGTCGGTCATCTCTAACTTCTCCGAGATAGACTCTCTTCACCTGTAAAATATAAAATATACGCATAAAAAAAGAATCTGATGTCTAAGACATGATTAGGCTATAATTACGTTAGTGTGGCACTTTAACTGATACACATGCTCAATGCAGGCTTGCCCTACAGCTAAGAAACATGAGCAGATTCCAGTATTTGTGTAATTCATACAAGAGAACAAGTAATAAAGGAAGAAAATATTGTAACATCATGTTGATGGCAAATTAAAATATTTTTGATAATAAGTTGGAATTCATGTTCTATCTGGTTAGAATGTTAAGGTAATATCCCAGTGCTGTGTTTATAGAGTAGAACCACATCCTTTTTCTGTTTAATGAAATATCAGTGGGAAAAAAATACCCTTTGGTTGTCTCTTTTGTACCTTTATTGTGATAAGGAGAGCCATAAAATAGTATTTTAGGAAATAAATAAGTAATTTTTTGGACTTACTAACAATTTGTCTTCCTGATCTGCACCTGAGACCACCTGGATGGGTTCCAGGTGTCTGCAGTTCCTTAAATCCTGAGGTGCAATTTATACACAATAATGTCTGAGGGTCACTATCTAGATTAAGAATTAACATTCTCCTACATCAGATGACAGATACAGTGAAATTCAGATCCCGTATTTTCATAGTTCAATATCCAAAGAATGTGGAGGCTATGTTTATGGCTTTAAAAATACAAAATAATATATATAAAATATCTGGAAAATGAAAAGAAAAAATAAAAGGAAAAAAATCATTCCATAATACCATTATGGGGCGGGGGGCAGGAAACACAATATTTGGTGACTATTTGGGTGAATTTCCTTCCAGTTTCTGGATGTCATAATATGGATCATCATACTTTCTGATGGCAGGTGCCGTGCTTGTGTGTAGATCTTTGTATCCCCGTCTCTTACCACAATGCCTGACATAGGATGTATTCAAATATTGTTGAATCAACAAAGGGAATGAGTGAATGGAATTGGCATCAAATTGTATATTTAGTTCTGGCCATATGGACACTTTTTATAAAAACATGCCAGCAGTAAATAGAATATCACTTTCTGATTCCCACAGGCGTCAGATCAGTACCAACATCAATAACTAATATTTTTGCACGAGACATTTTTCTAGTATTTTACCCACATTAATTTAATCCTAATGATATGTTGTGTAAATGCTATTTTTATCTCCATTTTGTAGATCAGGAAACGGGAGCACAGAGGTGTTAGGTAACTAATCCAATATCACACAACCAATATGTGACACGGCCGGCACCCAAGCCCACTGACAATGAGATTTAATGAGACTTGGTTAACAAATACCTACCTGTTTGTGGTCTAAAGTTACCCACCCCTTATAAGCAAATACATATGTATCTGATGAGCACTCCAACTATAGGAAACTCTAAATATTAGGTGATTATATGATAATTAAGACCTAGACCTGGCATCTCTGTTTATTCACTCTACTCCTTTACAAAACTGCATATACGTGTGCATTACTTCAAGTGTGAAATGCTCAGTTTATGTTGCAGGTTCCTCTGAGAACATCCACATAGGATGTTTCTGACTCCAATAAACGTGTTTACTTTGCTTGCATTTCAGTCAACCACATTGGCCACATCAGAAAAAAAAAGCCCTCATTTTTAATGCTAGAAAACGAGTAAAGGTCATGTAAGACACAAGTCTGCCTTTCCTGACTTCTTTCACCTTGGTGTACAAAAATAAAAGTAAAATTAAAAGCCCAGGATCTAAGATCCCGTACTTTTCTGTTCACAAATAATTGTTAAAATGACCATTGGTGGCATTAGCCCCTGGAATAAAATCCTGTGGAGATAGCGTTGTGTGAGAAAAGGAATCTCCTGCACAGAATGATCTGTCTCCTGACCTCAGCTCTGAAGGAACCTGACTGATCCTACTACGAGTATCTAAATCACCTACATCTTGCAAACCTGCATGAGCCAGAGCTATTCTCCGTTTAACGTGTGCTTGAAAGCCACAGAACCCAACTAATAGCGGGCCCAGTGCCCTGGCCCTCCCTTCTTTTTCCGCAGCCATCGCAGCGTCCAGGGGACAGGACAGAGGCCCGTGGCTGGTGGGTCCTCGCTGCGACTCCGCTACGGTGGAGCTGCCGCGCGCAGACAGCGCCCGCTGGGCCTGCAAATCGTCGCCCTCCCGGCAGGGGGCGCCGCGGCCTCGCAGGAGAAGCCGGGCTCCCGGAGAGGGCGCGCGAGGCCGCAGGGCCCGCCGCTTCACCTGTCCCGCCTCTGCCCCTGCCGCCCCCTTCGCCCTGCGGCCCGCGCGTCCCGGGCTCGGGGAGGGGGCGAAGAGCAGTGGGCGCCCGAAACGGCCCCGAGCCTCCGAGCGCCGCGCGGGAGTGGCGCGAGCCCGAGGGGGCGGGGAAGCGCGGGCGGGCGGGCGGCGTGCGCGCGCCGGGTGTGGGCGTGGGTGTGGGTGGGGGTAAGTAGAGCGGGCGCCGCGGAGCGCGGGGCAGAGGGACGCTGGCTACCCTGGACAGCGCATCGCCCGCCCGGGTCGCCGCGCCGCCGCCGCCGCCGCCGCCGCCGCCCGCGATCATGGTGAGTGGGACCGCGCTCCGCCGCCGCCGCTCGTTCTTTCTTTCTTTCTCGTGTCCCCCGGCGCGCTGGGCGGGAAGCGGCCGAGCGGGCGGCGGCGCGGGAGCTGCGGATTCGACCGCTGGAACCCGTCGCTGTCGGCGGGCCGGGCCCGCGCCGCCCGGGCAGGGGGCGGTGGACGTTTGGGCTGAGGACGCGCGGGCCCGGGCACTTTGTCCGGTCCGGCCCGGCCCCACGGGGCGCCTGCTCGCTGCCCGTCCCCTGTTGCATGCACGCGGCCGGCCGTCGCCGGGGATGCCCGACCAAACCGCCGGCTCCTGCGGGGGGCGTGCGGGCTCGCCGCCCACTGCCTCCTCGCCCCCCGCGCACGCTCCCACCCTCCGTCCTCCGGCTCCTGGCGTGGGGAACGGCGTTGCCCTCGCGCGGTACCGACCCCGCGTAGAGAAAGTCTGGGGTTTGGGCTCCAACGGTTGAATTCCTGCCTCGTCTCCTCTCTGCTCCGTGCCTGGAGTCCCAGGGGTGTGTCTGTGTGCCGGCCAGTGCGCCCTGGGTTTGCATGGGTGCCAGGGGGTAGGTTTCCATGTGTGTACGGGGATGGAGGGGCCTCTGGTGCGTTCTTGCCAACGATTACTCTGCCTTCCAGTTTCCCAGGCCAGTCCTTGACGCTGAATTTATAACGCTTTCTGCTGGGCATTAGCTCTGCGGGGGGCCGAGGGGTGGGGAGGCGCTGGGGTGTCTGTCGGGGTCCGTGTCCACATGGCTTGCTTGAGGGTTTTGGCAGCAGAGCCTGGATCTGCGACTGAAAAAGAGAGTGTGTTGTTCCATGCTCGAAGGACCAGTCAGTCCTAGGCAAACTGGGAAGCCCACGTGTCTTCAGTGGTCCATGTTTTATTTTTGCTTCTCTCCTCCCTCCCGTATGATTTGCTCTCCACTTCAGGGCTGGTTAAAATATGCTAACCTCCGGTCCTTTCCCCACTCCAGCTGACACTAATCAGTCCTACGTAGATTTTGCCCTCTCTATGCTTTCAGATACACACTATCTATCTGATTATATGTGAAGCCTTTTTGGCCACTTTATCAAAATTCCCGTCTTTCCCACCCCACACACCACAGTTCGTATTCCCTTTGACCGCTTCATTTTTCCCCCCTCTTCCGTACCTAATATTTAACATACTATCGATTTTGTTTAACTTGTTTATTGACTGTGTACCCCACCAGAATGTAAGTTTCAGGAGAATTGAGATTTTTGTCATTTTTGTCCTCTGCTGTATTTCTAGTAACTGCAACGGTGCCTGGCACATAGTAAGTACTCAACATGTTTTTGTCAATTAACCCAATAAAGCGGCGTACTTTCTGCTAATGAAGAAACGGGAAGCAGCAATGCAACTACAAGGATTATTTATCTAATTGACAGTTGTAATGAGGAGAATCTCAAGTGAAGTTTGAGAGGAGGGATTCTCTTGGAAAGCAGGGAGTCAGTTTGGTGGACCTCAACGATAGGAGTATTGAGTGACCATCTGTTATGCCTGGGTCTGTCACCTTAGCATGTGGGTGGACAAAGCATTTTAAGGGCTACCTGGCTCTCTCCTTCTGGGTCTAAACCATTGTTCCAAATTATTATGAATTGTAATGAGTAAGGGAACAAGTCCAAGGATAACTTCTTGATTGGGTGGAAGAGTCATGGAAATTAACCTAAAAGACCTAAAATTAACCTTAAATTCATAAATTACTGGGTCAGTTCAGAGACACTCCTTTGAATCCATGTTTCATGATGTCTCTGCTAATTAGTCTTATTCCAAAACAAATGTTTTCCCTTGAAATTCCCTTTTGTTTTTCCATTTCCATAGTGTAAGTTGATGGCAATTCATGTTTTAAGCCTGAGGTAGCGTTTTTATATAATTTGAGCCAAATGGCTTGACAAAATTTACATGGGCAAGTTTCTGAAAATGATGTAATTATAGACATACAAATTCAGTGGTTCCATGATTACCGTCTAGTCCAGATAGGTGGTAGAAATTAAAGGCAAAAAGGAAAGATAAGTTTGTATTTGAAATTAAAACCAACCAAACATAAATGAGAAACACCTAATTCGTTTGATCCCAATTTATATTTGTAGGAGATTATGCTATGTTATGATTCCAGTCAAAATATCAAGCCATTTTTTTCTTTCTATTTCTTGAAAGTGTTGCATTTTCAAGGAGTACAAAAATCTCTTTTTAAAGTATCCTGTTGGTAAGTTTAATATTTAGTTCTTCAACAAAAAGGTTGCAATTTAATCCAGCACCACCCAAAACATTTAAATCAGTTTGGGAGGTTCAGGTATTTTCATAGTTTGAAAGAGAGTGTTTAAAATATAAGTGGATCCATGACATATGTCTAAGTATGTTCAGAAAACCGGGCCCTGCTGTTCAGGATTGTGCCCACAATCGTCTCTGTTATACCATCTCACTTGACAGGTTTAGGTTTTTAGGAGTAGACATTAACAAAGGGCAAAAAGTTGCATTGGAAACTATGAAGGCCCAGCATGGTGAAAATATGCCAAAATCAGTAGCTCATAACTCTAAAGTTACAAATTTACACATTTGTATTTTCTCTGAATCAAATTAGGACATCACTAGTAAATCACTGACCCAGACAATGAACCATTCTAATAAATTGTTAGATTTTTTAAATGGTTATATTTAAACTAACAATTTAATAATTGCAGAGTATAAATTGTTCTGGAATTGATGATGTGACAGTTTAGAGCTTGAGATCTGGGTCAGCCATGAGTTTGAATCCCAATGCCAACAGTTAACTGTGTGACCTTGGGCAGATTAACTTCTTTAGGCCTGAGTCTTTTCTTTTGTAAAAAAAGACTAGTGTTTCCTAAGGTTGTCGGGAGGAACAAACAAGGTGATGCACTTAATGTGTCTAGCATAATGCTTAGAGTGCTCAGTAAATATTAACCATTATAATGACGTGTTCTTTTTCTCCCGTATCTTGTTTTCAGTTGAGACACGTCAGGATGATGTCAGCGATTGACCTCATAGTTCTGTTCCCCTTATGTGACCCTAATACATATCTAGTATTGCTCCATGTCAGTCAAGTGTCCAGTAGAAAAATAACGCAAGCCACATAGTCATTTTTAATTTTTTAGTAGTCACGTTAAAAAGTAAAAAGAAACAGGTGAAATTAATTTTAATATTTTTCATTTAACCCAATCCATGCAAATATTTTTTCAACATGTAATTGATGTAAATATTAGTGAGATATTTTACATTTTTTTATATGAAATCTTCAAAATCTGGTGTCTATTTATGGTTACAGCACATTCAGTTCAGGCTGGCCACAATTTCAATAGCCACATAGGGTGAGAGGCTAGTGTATTGGACAAAACAGTTCTAAATGATACGCATCTTCCAAATTTACATCTTATCTATTCGGCCCTTTCCACTCGTGAGAACCTCACTGCCACCTTAAACCTAGCGTTACGAAAATAAAGCTCATCTTTCAGACTCTCTTCTCTGTTCCCTTTTGCTGTTAGTAATTCCACCAGCTCTCAAGTCTACTGTGTCTGAAATCTGATTCTTACTCTTTTTTTGTATTGTTTATTGTAGAATATTCTCATATTTTTACTTGAAAATATCTTTAAGTCTTCTCCTTTCCTCTCCAGCCCCTTTTCCACTATTCTTGCCTTTTCTACAGGTTTTCTCTTTTGTGGTCTCTTTGTTTTTAACATTTTTACTGTAAGTTTGTTTCTTTAAGTCCAAATTCATCGTTTTTCGTTTTTCGTGTAGTAACTTGATGCTGGGGGCTGTAGCCCTAATGTTTCAAAACTTCTCCCACTTCCCTTCTTCTCTCCCTGCGCCTGTCTGTCTTGAGAAATATACTTCTCTCCTGCAATCACTGTTCTCTCCATTCTTTCATCAGCTCTTTCTCGTGTTGTTATGAATGCTTTCTATTTTATAGCTTCTTCCTATGCTAAACACCTTTCCTTTATCAAATATCCAAAGAAATATAATTAACTGATCATCTGATATTAAACAGATCCATCCAAGAGAAGAAGAATATTTAAAGGAAGGATACAATAAACCATGGGAAGGGAAAATAAAATTATTTGAGCTTTTGCCTTTCAAGAAATATCAGAGGACTTGGTTAATAATAATAATAACAAAAACTACCACAACAGTGATGATACTTTACTCAGTGCGTAATAGTAAACAGAGCACTTTCTCTGTGCCTCGTGAACAAAGGCACAAAACAGAAGAATGGCACTGGACCGAGTCAAGAAACCTGGTGTCTAGTCCTGCCTTTATTACTGACTAGCTCTGTTTCCTTAAATCAAGTCAGAGACACTGTTTACTCACCTACAAAATGGGGTATTTTTCACAAAATTGTTTTATCAGAACCAAATGGGGCCTTTACTACTACTGCCTGTTGCCTCTGGCTGGAAATTTCCCCAGGGAGCTGTATGGCTGTTTTCTCAATACCTTCATAATTAGATCTGCCATTATCACTTTATTGAAAACTGGATCCTGCCCTCCCATACTTACCTGATCCCCTTACACTGCTCTTTTATTCATAACACTTATAACCAAAGTATTTACTCATTTACATAGCACTTGGAATAATCTAATAATTATGTGATTTTTGTTTATCCTTTCCTACCTGAATGCCAACTTCATGAGGATGGAGATTTTTGTTTGCATTGTTTAGTGATGTATCTTTAAGCTGATGCCTGACATACAGTAAATGTTAAATGACTGTTTGCTGAGAAAGTGAACGCTGGTTCCCAGTACAGTGCTCTTTCCTCTCTATATCCCATTTACATTCATACAGGATGAATTGGAAAATAAACATTTGCTTTGCAAACATATCCACAATACAATTCTTTCAAAGAACAATATCACTTTGATGCATTTAAAATGTTTTAATTTATCACAGTTCAGTTTAGGCCTGTTTCAGTAATACAGCTGCTTCATCAATACATATATGGCTTTTAGTAAATACATATATACCTTTTAGTAAATGATGATGTGGAACTACAACTATATTTATACTTTACAATCATGTTTGTGGAAGGGGACAGGTTATGTCATTGGTTTTAAATAATGAAACCCATAATTCCATCATCAGTTCTTATATATGCATTTCTATAATTATATTTGCATTTCATAATATAATTTGTAGACAGGGCTAGGTTATGTTATTTTATATAATAAAATCATAATAAAATCCATAATTATATCACTAAGTTGTTACTAAAATTAAAAATGAATATTAATATAATTATCTTAATAGTAATGTAAACAAAGCTATGATTCACGAATTTACTGAATAATTATTTTCGGGGGCTTTTAGTTGTCACTTAAATACATTACAAGTTTTATAATATATATTTATTCAGTTAAATGTTCTCTTTTTTTAAAAAGTAAAAAAATGTTTTTTATTAGTTTCAGGTGCACAAGACAAAGTAATACTTAGACGTTTATCATTTATATCCCTCACACTGTGTGAACCCCCCTCCCCCCATCAACTATCCCTCTGTCATAGCACACAGTCATTACATTTCCACTGTCTCTGTGCCTAATGCTATACTCCGCTTCTTGTAAGTATATACATATACATATATATGTATATGTATATACATATATATACAAACTTGTAGTTAACATTATTGTTCAGCTTCAGTTTCAGGTGTACAATGCAGTGATCAGGCGTCTACATCATCTCTGAGGTGGTCTCCCAAATGGCACACATGTCCATCGGATACCCTACAAAATCTTTACAACATTATTGATTACATTCCCCAAATTAATTTTCAAAACCACGTGGCCATCTTGTGGTTACTGACTGTTTTCTAATCCCCTCACCTTCCCCCTTATCCCCACTCCCCTTCCCATCTAACTACCCTCAGTTTTTCCTCTATGTCTCCAAAACTGTTTCTGATTAGTTCATTCACTTATTCTTTTCTTTAGATTCTACATATTAGTGAGATCATATGGTATTTGTCTTTCTCTGTCTGATTTATCTCACTTAACATAACGCTCTCTAGGTCCATTCATGTTGTTGCAAATGGTAAGATTTATTTCTTCTTTAGGGCTGCATAATACTCCATTGTATAAATGTACCACAGCTTCTTAATCCAGTCATCTACCGATGGGCATTTGGGTTGTTTCCATGTCTTGGCTATTGTGTATAGTGCAGCAATAAACATGGGAGTGCATAGAGTTTTTTGAATTAGAGTTTTGGATTTCTCCAGATAGATACCTAGGAGTGGAATTGCTGGATCATAAGGTAGTTCCATTTTCAGATTTTTGAGATACCTCCATACTGTTTTCCATAGTGGCTGCACAAATCTGCAATCCCACCAACAGTGTACAAGCGTTCCCTTTTTTCCACATCCTCACCAGCACTTGTTGTTTGTTGATTTATTGATGATAGCCATTTTGACTGGGGTGAGGTGGTATCTCATTGTGGTTTTTATTTGCATTTCTCTAATGATTAGTGAGTTTCATAAGTCTGTTTGCCATCTGTATGTCCTTTTTAAAAAAATGTCTCTTCATGTCCTCTGCCCATTTTTTAATTGGGTTGTTTGTTTCTTTGGAGTTGAGTTGAGTGAGTTTTTTATAGATTTGTGATATTAACCCCTTATCAGATATATCATTGGCAAATATCTTTTCCCATTCAGTAGGATCCCTTTTTGTTTTATTGGTGGTTTCCTTTGCTGTGAAAAACTTTTTAGTTTGATGTAATCTCACATGTTTATTTTTTTTCTTTTTCCCTTGTGCATGGGGATATATCAGTAAAAATCTTACTCCGGGTAATGTCTGTGAAGTTTCTTCCTATATTTTCTTCTAGGAATTTTATGGTTTCAGATCTTACATTTAAGTCTTTAAGCCATTTTGAATTTATTTTTGTGTATGGTATAAGGAGGTGGTCCAGCTTCATTTTTTTGCATGTGTCTGTCCAGGTTTCCCAGCACCATTTATTGAATAGACTGTCTTTACCCCACCGTACAGTCTTGCTTCCATCGTCGTGATTAAATGGACATATAGACATGGATTTCTGGACTCTCTATTCTGTTCCATTGATCTACGTGTCTGTTTTTATGCCAATACCATGCTGTTTTGATTACTGTAGCCTTGTAGTATAATTTGATATCAGGTATCATTATACCTCCCACTTTGTTCTTATTTCTCAAGATTGCTGAGGCTATCTGGGTTCTTTTATGGTCCCATATAAATTTTAGGATTATATGTTCTATTTCTGTGAAAAACGTTGTTGGTAGTTTGATAGGAATTGCGTTGAATATGTATATTGCCTTAGGCAGTATGGACATTTTAACTATATTAATTCTTCCTATTTATGAACATGGTATGTGTTTCCATCTATTTGTATCTTCTTTCATTTCTTTCTTCAGTGTCTTATGGTTTTCTGAGTATAGATCCTTTACTTCTTTGGTTAAATTTATTCCCGGGTATTTTATAGTCTTTGAAGCAATTGTAAATGGGATTTTTTTTTTAATTTCTTCTTCTGATGTTTTATTATTGGTATATACAAATGCAACTGATTTCCGAATATTAATTTTGTATCCTGCTGCTTTACTAAATTCATCTATCAGCTCTAATAGTTTCTTGGTGGAGTCTCTAGGGTTATTTATATATAGTATCATGTCATCTGTATATAAGGACAGTGTTACTTACTCCTTACCGATTTGGATGCCCTTTATTTTTTTTCCTTGTCCGATTGCTGTGGCTAGAACTTCCAGCATTATGTGGAATAGAAGTGGAGAAGTGGGCAACCTTGCCTTGTTCCTGATCTTAAGGGGAATGGTTTTAGCTTTTCCCCTTTGAGTATGATGTTAGCTGTGGATTTATCATATATGGCTTTTATTATGTTGAGATATGATCTCTGTATTCCCACTTTCTTAAGGGTTTTTATCATAAATGGCTGCTGGATTTTATCAAATGCTTTTTCTGCATCTATTGATATGATCATGTGATTTTTATTTTTCATTTTGTTAATGTGGTGTATCACATTAATTGATTTGCACATGTTGAACCACCCCTGCATACCAGGGATGAATCCCACTTGACCATGCTGTATGATCTTTTTAATGTATTGCTGAATTCTGTTTGCTAATATTTTGTTGAGGATTTTTGCATCTATGTTCATTAGAGACATCAGCCTGTAGTTTTCTTTATTTGTGGTGTCTTTGTCTGATTTCCTGGATCAGGGTGATAGTCGCTTCATAAAAAGCGTTTGGGAGTCTTCCCTCCTTCCGCGGATGCAGCTGTGTCCACTCTGCTTTCTTCCCTCTTCCCCTACTCGCCCAATTTGCCCACCTTCAAGTAATCCTTGCACGAGTCTCTTAGCTGTTCTGCGTGATGAGCAGAGAGTCCTTTGATGAGTTATAGATGTCCTGTTTGTGATAAGATCCGGAGGAGCGCATGTTATTTTTTTTGACACCTCACAAAAAACTTTTGAGAGAGGCAAGTCTTGTATCAGTAGTACCTACTGTACCAGTGAGAAAATTGAGTTTCAAAGACAATAAGGGCACATACTAGAGGTAGCAAAACCAGGTATAAACTTTCTGATGTCAAAAAACATCACCTCTTCTACTCCATATAGTCTTATCTAACTAAGAGCCAATGTAAATGTTCTTTTCTCATATAAATGTGATCAAAGCAATAGCACTTTCCCCCATTATTATAAATGAGAATGGAAAAATCAGAATGACTTTCCCATGTAGTTTCATTCCCATGAATTTTAAGAATAGATAGATGGCTGTATCTATCCATATTTATATATCTATACATTTAAATATATAAAACTGAAAGGTTCACTTCATATAGACGAGTATGGAAAATGGAGCATGCAAGGGAAAGTGTAATTTTAAATGGAGGTGATCATTAACAACATATGTACACAGCATACTTAATTAACTACCAGTGTAGTAAATAGGGAATACACATAAGTAGACAATTAAATAATTTACAGGGGAAGTAAAGTTGTCACTGTTTTTGAAGAGAGTGACTGCAGTGTTAAGACATTGATCAGAGAGACCAATGGTAGCTTTGCACATAAATTTTTGTTTCATAACGAGTTCATCATTTGAGTTTATTTCTAAAACTTTAAAGATTTAAATTATTTTTCTATATGGTTAAGCAGAGTTTGGTTAATAGAATCTTTGAGTTTAGCAGATATGATTACTTGGGGGAGGGGCTTATTTCTTTGGCAGGGTCAAAGTTCTTTGACTCTTGACACTGAGGAGTTAAGATTAAAAATTAACTCAAGCCTTTAAAGAAGAAATCAGAAGGTGTCCAGAAGGCAAAAATGAAATTAGGGCATTTTCACTTTTCCTGACAAATCAGTTCTGATTGGCTCATTTTCTTCTCTGCATCTGGGAAGTCTGTGCAGTGCTCTCCAAGGCCTGGGAAGAAAGAGGAAGCCTATACTTTGACCTCTTCTGTTCCCAAACTAGGGGCTTTCCTTAAATTGTTACAGGGAAGATTCATTCTCTTGGAGCTGGCAGCTTCCTTGATTTTTGGAAACGGAGATTTCATGACTTTTTTAATGTCAGTGGTGAAGTTATATTTAAGAAAGAGGGTGATTTGGGCTGTCAGAAAAATGCTCAGTTGGCTGAACTTTCCCTTGGGGCAACCTAGTCAAAATGGCACTTAGATGCTATTTATTTCACATCCCTCTCTCCACAGGCTGGGAAATTGTTATTCCTTTGCATTTTCAAGGAGAGCATTATCCCCTTTTCTTTGGCATGTGTCACAAATTATTTTGGGATTTACTGCCTGAAGTCTGTTTCAAACTCACCAGCACAAAGCAAGCGCACTAGTCTCAGTGTTGTATAAGCCATGTTTCTCTACTAAACAATAGTATGGTTATTCCATCAACACCTTAAAGGTCCTATCACTGCTACTAAAATGCTGTCATGTCCCTTTTGTAGATTAGGTTTACTAGATCATGAATCTTTTTTTTTTTTTTTTACAATTTGAAAAGTAAGTGGAAATGTCCATGTTGTAATATATTTCTGAAAAGAACATTAATCTTACTAGTGCTTGCTTCTTATAGGATAGAACAAGTAGCTGTAATAATCTTAAGTCCTTAGTGAAAACTTTGGAATTAATAGTTACAACTAATTTGCATTGGTTCTTTTGAAGGAAAGAGGTATGTTCTCTACATTGAATACCACATTTTTAAAAATCGATACCAAGGAGACACAAAAGTAAACTTTTGATTAGATACACACATTGATTCATTAACACATGCTCAATAACTGGCAGTGTGCTAGGGACTGTCAATTTAAGTACAACGGACAGTCCCTGCTTCAAGAAATCTATACAGTGGGGGAATCTATCGTGTCCTCCAATGTAAGCATGTTAACAAGTTAGTAGCTGAGTTTCCCGTCACTTAGGCCAGTAAATATACTCTTATGTGTGTGTATGGAATTTTATCTAATAAAAAATACTTAGTTGTTTTACTTCTGTATCATGCCAAGGATATGGTCTTTTATGTCTTTATTATGCTAAGAATGTGGTCACGGGCGTGGGGTGGCCAGTAATTGAAGGCCAAAATCACCAGAATTGACAAAGCTGAGATCGAGATTTTGTCTGTGTGATACCCGAGTACTCAGAAGACAAGTTAATTCAGTGAGAGGAGCCAGTTGTCTAAGAAGTAGGATGGGTAGAAGGAGCATGAACTTCGGAACTGGCAGACATGTTTAAATGCACATTCCCAGACTGGGAGAAGCCAGACCTACTGACTAAGAATCTCTGAGTGAGAGGCCTTGGAATCTGCTTGCCAGGAATCAGGGTCACACAGATTTGGAATCTAGTGTTGGAGGGGCTCAAGGGGAATGAGGGATTACTTTCTAGCAAAAATATTTAGTGTGTGCTTCATGAAGGAGTTGGGATCAATGCTGGCTCTTGAATAGGTGGATTTTGATATGTAGGAAAAGGGAAGAATGTAGAAATTTAGCAGAACAGAAATTCGATTTATGGAAATAAGTGGGTAAGGACCCAGAAAGCAATAACAGATGTAGTTGAAAAACACTATACTATGAGCAATTTATGGACAAAGCCATGTTTTCACAGAGCCTTGCATAGATTAGGTGTCAATAAATGTTTCTTAAATTTGTGAAGGCTATGGACCAACAGGATTATAGTATGAATCAGTTCGATTTTGAAGACTTGAACCTGAGGCTAAGATTTTTCTTCCTGATTTTGTGAACCAGGTTTTTAATAATGGAGTCAAATAAAGAAAGCATCATTTAGCAAGATTAATCTGGTTTCATAATATCTGGGGCTAGGAGAGCCTGGATAAGGAGATTATAAAGGGGATGGACTAATGTGTCGGTTCTCCTCACTTATTTTCATTTTGTCAACTTTTGAAAACTTCTCTTTGACCATATACTCCTGAGTTCAATTCTCTATCTCATCTATCAAATATGTATAACACATAGTAAAGATTGGGTCAAATAAGATAATATATATAAAGTCCCTCATAATATACTGCTAGCTGGTAGTAGATACTCAAAGCTGGTGGCTATTACCCATAGAAACTTAATCATATTCATCATTACAACCCTTACTTTTTTCTCTATGCCTGGAATAGAGATTTTTGTTTGTTTGTTTTTAACTAAGTGTGTTTTTCCAGGACCCATCAGCTCCAAGTTGTTTAATCGTGGAGGGCACAACTCACAGTGGCCCATGGGGGGATCAAACTGGCAACCTTGGTGTTATAAGCACCGCGCTCTAACCAGCTAAGCTAACCGGACGCCCCGAGACTTTTTTTTTTTAACTAACTTGACTAACCTTATATGTATTTATATTTTTAAAAATTCTCATAATCCTGTGATAATGGATATTAGTTTTCACATTGAGGACTTTTTTCTGGAGAGAATGAAAAATGATAAAGATTTTATTCTGATTTTTTTTGTTGTTGTTGTTCTTTTTCTTTAGGCTACAAGAGTTCTGTTAATGAGACATGAAAAACTAAACTGTGCTTGTTTTAAAACAGTTTTATGGAGTAGTTCTCATCTGTAGATTCACTCATATTATAAAACAATGTATTTTGAAAATTGTTTCCTGGGTTTGAATCAGGATTTTAGAAAATCCCACGAGCTCCACATAATCAGATGAGTCCGTAGCTGTTTGCCCGACTGCCGACATCAAACTGCTTATGTCTTGAACTGCATCATAGCACTGAATCTGAGCCCTTAACCCCTAAAAATTTACCCTGCGAGGAAACATTGTCCACTCTTTGCCTTTCCCACTGGATCATCATTTCAGTTGCTAAAATCATAAATAGAGCAGATTAATGCATATGTATATTGTATTGAAAACAATGAGCAAGGAGAATACATATATGTACATAGCTTCTTTTCCTGCGTTTTCCCTGTTAGTTTGGAAATAGTGAAAACTGATTAGAAATTTAAATGTTTCGGTAAAACCAAACTAAGTGGACAATATGGAACTTACTCTGCATGATCTAAGAGGAAGGGGGTCAGTGATAGAAGAGGCTAACGGAAAAGTGGAAGACACGTTGGACATGTTGAGGGCAGTGAAAAACCAGCCCGGCTGGTGTGCAGTTGCTGCGTGGAGGGCTGGGCCAGGCAAGGCTGGAGAAGTGCTTGGAATCAAACGGAATGAAGTTTCTGGGTTTCTGGTGAAAGTTCGTGATGCCCGCCAGTGTAAAACTGTTTCCTACCTGGTAGACGTTTCGTCTTGTGTGGCTTCACTTCCTGTCAGTTCATTTTGACATAAAATAGAATAAGTACACCCCCTTCAATTCATAAGCCCCTTTAGAGGAACTTTCTACAATGTCCCTAATGATGGTACTTATAATACCATATATTTATATAATACTTTTAATTTACAGAACACTTTCACAGCGTCATCTCAGTTGCATGTTATTTAGTTTGTTGCTTTTTTATTGTCTTAGTTTACTTGGTTATAACTTATCCCCCCCACTGCAATGTAAGATCTATAAGAGGGCAAAACCTTCGTGTGTATTGTTTACCGCCGTAATGTCAGCACGGGAATGGTGCCAGCACATAATACACACTCAAAGAATACTTGTGGGATAAACGGACAAATGTGTAAAGTAGCTTTCTCATGTTTGAGGAAATTGACTCAGAGATGACTTTATTCAATCATACAACATTTTAGGGATTCAGACCCACTTTACACCTATGTCTTTCATCTTCTCCTCCATTGCTTATTTCATTATACCAATTGTCTTTCTTGATACTCATGTATTTTCAGCAAGACTGAAAAAACACAAACCATAAAAAGTGACAGGTTTGATCATATCAAACTTAAATTTTGAGATGACAGAAGATACCGTAGGCAGAGATAAAACACACAAACAACAACAAAAAACAGGCAACAGACTAGGAGAAGGTATTTGCAATCTATATAACAGTATAGATTGTTATATATACAAATGACTTATACATCAATAAACAGAAGATAAGCAATCCATTAGAAACATGGATAAGTGTTATTAAATGGCAGTTCACTGAAGAGGAAATCTACACAGCCAATAAACATTTAAAGACATGCACAACTGCAGTAGTAATGAGGAAATGCAAATTAAAACCATTTCACACCCATGAACTTGGCAAAAATTTAAATGCTGAGAGCAGCTGCTCCCATGAATTTATTCATAGCAATATGGTAGTTTTTACTAAAATTAAAAATGTATTTCCCAACAAGATAGCAATTGTACAACTAGATTTATTCCCCGAAAATTTCTCATTTATAAACACAAGAACATCAGTGTAAAGCAATGTTGTTTGTAATAGCAAAAACTGGAAACAACCTAAAATATCCATCAGTAAGGAAATGGATAAGTAACAATATAGAATATTCATATAATGGAATATGTACGGCAGTTATAGTTAATCTACTAGATCCACATGACAGATCAAGCTGCAAAAAGAAAAGTGTGATATAATTTTTATGTATGTACAAATGTGCAAAACAGTACTATTTTTGTTGTGAATATCTGTATATAAACATATAAACACTTGGACAGGAAAGCTTGACATCAAATTGATTACAATGGTTATATCTGAGGAAGGAACAAAGGACGCAGGATTAGGGAGATATGCCAAGGGAATGACAACTTTACCAGTTATATTTTACTTCTTAGTTCCCAGCACCTATGAGGTCTATTCAATAAATAGCTATTGAATTAATTTTAAAAGATTTGAAACAAATGTGGCACAACTTTAACGTGTGAGGTATTTATATTACTATTCTCTACATTTTATGCCTTTACATTTTTTCCCAAGTTAAAATAGTATTGGATTGGGGATCTGCAGTCGTTTCCAGTCAGAGATCTGGTAGGTATAGCACATGTAGAACAGATGTGCTGTAGAACATAGGGCAGAAGGGCCTTCTGTTGTTTTCTTAAACCCTAATCCTTTCCTCTTGGCTGCCTGGATCAATATCTGAAAGGCTTTACAAGGTCAGGCTGGGCATCCATGCAGTTTTCAAGAACTAAAGGACGTCATGTGGAAGGGCCTGTTTGTTATTCTCAACATCAATGAAAGGAATAAGGATATTTCCCCATGTGTGAAAAGGGAGAGAATAGCCAAATGCTAACAAAAATAGCAACTAATAACATTTATTGAGTTCTTCCTATGTCTCAGAAACCGATAAGAACCTTTCCTGTATGCACTCAACCTCACAGCAATCCTGGGAATTGGTACTGTCATTTCCTTTTTGCAGATAAAGAAACTGAGGCAAGTTGGGGAAAGAAGCATGCAAGAATAAGGAAAGCATTTTAACTCAAATTACACACCATAGACACGTGTTTCCTGACCAAAAGTCAGTTGTGAAGGGCTTTTGAACCCACTGCATTTTGTATCCTCTCACCTTCCCTTCTCTCATACCTGCTTTACCCAGTGTTGTCCTTGAGGATATTTATGTTGGACCTTCCCCCTTGAACCCCTTTCCAGTGTTAAAACTCAAGTTGGAATTCTGTTACTCTCCTTTTTATACCACTACATTTCCTTTTCTAATTTTTTTTAAAAAGGTATCACTGTTGAGACAACACTAATTAAGGAGGGAATGTGTCTTCTATATAAGGTCACTCCCTTTAGATTTCCTAAGTACGATGGCAGTGGGAGATACAAGGATATGATGATAAGACACTGAGTTGGGGTTTGAAAATGCAGAACATGGAATGAATGATTGTTTATTAAGCTTCTACTTAGTATACAGGCCTATCATATATACTTTTACAAATATGAAATCATTCAATCTTCACAACATTGTGAAGTTAGGATTATTTTTCTCGTTTTATAGATAATGAAGATATTGCTCAGAGATATTTCTCAGAGTTTTGCCCAAGGTTATGCCGCTACTTAGCGTCAGAACCAACACTAGAACCCTTGTGAAACTCCCATTCTTTGCAACGCACCACACTGAATGCCGTGCTACCTGTTTTAACCATAGCCTTAACTGACCTCTCCTCCCACACCCAAGACACAGGATTAGCTAAAAATAATCACCACCTAAGTGAGTGGCAGGAAGCTACAGCCTTTTTAGCAATGGTGGGTCCTCATTTACTAGCTCTGTGACTTTAGACAAGTTGCTTTACTTCTCTAAATCTTTCCTGATCTGTCAAGGGAGATGAAAATACCTGTCTTATAGTTGAGAGAATTAAGTGAAATAGTAGTATGTAATTTGCCCAATAAACACAGTGGCCTGGTAAACACATTTTAGTTGCATTTATTTTTACTATTTTTATTGTCATCTGTAGTTTTTATAATGAAGAAATCAGTGACATTGTGGTAATTCTGAGATTAGGAACTCCTTGATTTTAAAATGGAAAAAAAAAAACAATAAAAAACAAGCAGCTATAGGTAACTAATGAGGTAGAATTCTTTTTTTTTAATCAATCAGTCAATCAATAAATAAGAAAGAAAGGAAAAGAAAGCCTACAATCATGATTACAAACTGGAGACAATCTAGTCTTCTGATGGAGATAGTTACTTTGAACTGAAGCCATCCAGTCACAGATCAGCCTATTTGTCCACACCTGCCCCTGGCCAACAATAAAATCTCTTTCTAAAAAGTGGCCACACAGAAGAGTCAGATGAATAGAAAGTTAAATCAAGCAGTAGTTTATCAGGACAGCCATAACGAGGGAGGCCGTGCAATGTTCTAGGACAAGGACCTATTCTAATCTGTTATGGAGTTAAAATGCTACATCCAAGTCCAAAGCAAAACCAAGTCCCCAAAGAGGAAAAGACAGCCTGTAACCAAAGCAACTTATACATTGTTATGAAGAAACTCTACAGTCATCATTTGGTTGGTAGAAGAGAAATCCATGTGTCTGTAGATTTTTTTTTTTTTCTTCAAGAAAATCCAAGTTAGTCCCATTTGGAGGAGTGGTATCGGGAAAGTTTTTAGCTAGGCACGGGCAAAGGAATTGGTTTTATCAATAGAAATAGAGCTTTCAGAGTAAGAGAGGTAATAGTTCTACCACATTCTGAAAGTGTTCACTTCTGAGAGCTCTATTTAAAAAAATAAAAAATGTCGACAAACTAGAATAAATGCAGCAAAGAATTCTGAAGAAGGTGAGGGTCTAGAGCTCATGTCATATATATGGACATGTGTCTAATACCTAGTAGGTTCACTTAATGCTTGTGGAAGGTGGAAGGAAGGGCAGCAGGAAAGGTCAAAGTAAGGAAGAGAGGGAGGGAGTGAAAGGAGAATAGCAGAAAATAAATTTACTAAGGCTGTTTAGCTTAGGAAAGGTGAAGGCTTAGTGTGAAATGATGCCTGGCATCAAATATCTGAAAGGCTCTCATGTAGAAGAAAAATATTAGTTGTGTATGACATCAAAGGGAAGAACTAGGCATCATGGGTAATACCGTGTTTCCCCGAAAATAAGACCTAGCTGGACAATCAGCTCTAATGCGTCTTTTGGAGCAAAAATTAATGTAACACCGGGTCTTATTTTACTACAAGTCCCGGTCTTACAGTAAAATAAGACCGGGTCTTATATAATACAATTTAATATAATACAATACAGGGTCTTACATTAATTTTTGCTCCAAAAGACGCATTAGAGCTGATTGTCCAGCTAGGTCTTATTTCGGGGAAACACAGTAATTGAATGAAGATTTTTAGCCTAGAAAAAGGAAGGGTTTTCTAAAAAACAAGGAACATTTAAAAATAAAATGTGTTACCTTGCAAAGTAGTGTGAAATCTTTCTCTGGAGTTTTTCCAGTAAGGTGGGTGAATTTCTATCAGAATTATTATAAAAAGCAATTATTTCCAGGTTTGGATAGAAAGCTGAATTAGATGTCTATGATTCTCTGGCAGCCAATAAGCTGCTCTTTGATTCATCTGAGGTTTAAAATTCATTCTGTCTCTCTATGTTTCTATTCATAACAAAAATTCAGGACCACGTAGAGCTAATTCTTATGTCTTTATAGTACTGTGTTTCCCCGAAAATAAGACCTAATCGGACCGTCAGCTCTAATGCATCTTTTGGAGCAAAAATTAATATAAGTGTCATAAGGGGTCTCAGCTCCGGCTCCCCACATAATAATGCAGGACATGTTGAGGCCAAAAAGGAACACCCACAAAGCCATAGGTAGGGGAGTCATACCACTATATTCTTGTTGGCGCCTGGGTTGGAGACACAGGAAGCTGGAGCCACACTATCTGCAACCTGCCGTTCGCTTCTGCCAACCAACGTCACTTGCTAGCTGCAATCTACTGTGCCAACTGCAATCCGCGCTTGCTAACTCAGCCACCATCTTCTTGCTAGCACCCATTTTTCTACTAGCATAGCCACGGCAGTTATATTAGTGGCCAATGGCTCACTGGTTACAGCTGACAGCCAACTAGCCACAGCTGATGGCCATCCAATCACAGTTGATGGCCATTTACTAGCTGAGCCAGCACCTTTCCACGTGAGGCCGAGAGCCTGGAAACTGCACTCCTGGCTCTGTCTCCACACTCCACTCCTACAGGGTATCGCCTCACAATCTACAAGACAAGTGTCTTCCGTGAGGGGCCCTGTGCAAGGAGCCTGGAGGTGAATGCAATATCCTGGACACAGCCAGGCTCTCTGGGCACAGCCAGGGTTTCTCAGGGCACCACCAGTGCTTCTGGGTATAGCCAGACTTCCTGGGCTTCTTAGGATATCACCAGTCTCCCCGGGCACAGCCAGGGCCTCTCAGGGCACTGCCACTCTCTCTGGGCACAGCCCGACTTCCTGGACACAGCCAGGGCCTCTCTGGGCACTGCCACTCTCTCTGGGCACAGCCCGACTTCCTGGACACAGCCAGGGCCTCTCTGGGCAAAGCGAGGGTTCTCACATACTCTCGGTGGCCAGTCGAGACACAAAAGCAAACATCCGCCAGTTCCACTACACAGTGGTACGTTCCCAAGCAAACAGTCAAGCCGTCCATTAAATTAGGGATGGAGCCCATTCCCTATAGTCCACAGTCATTTGCCAGGGCTGTGCATTGGCGTTACAATGTGTGCCCTCTCCACAGGGCAAGGGCTCTAAGTCCTCCCCAACCTGGGGGTGAGGGCCTCAGCAAGCACTTCCCAGCCCACAGGGCCACAATGACCTTCGCTTTCTCCAGCCTCTGCTGGTTGGAGAACCGTCCACGTCTTCCCACCCTTCCATGGGGTCCAGCTCTCCGTCAGCTGCTCCTCCTGGTCTTCCTGAGACTGAGTGTTCATACGCACAAACTGCTCCACCGTCCTTTGGGGAGCTTTGGCCGGCACCATACCCTGCTCGCTGTGCCATGTGTCGTGCAGGGTCTCAGCTCCTGCTCCCCACATAAGAACAGGATATGGTGAAGCCAAAAAGGAACACCAATGGAGCCATAGATAGGGGAGTCATACCACTCACTATATACTTGCTGGTCGCTGGATTCAAGACACAGGAAGCCGGAGCCACACTATCCGCAACCTGCTGTCCGCTTCTCTCTGCCAACCAACCTCACTTGCTAGCTGCAATCCACCGTGCTAACTGCAATCCGCGCTTGCTAGCTCAGCCACCATCTTCTTGCTAGCCCCCATTTTCTGCTAGCGTAGCCACGGCAGTTATATTAGTGGCCAGTGGCTCACTGGTTACAGCTGACAGCCAACTATCTACAGCTGTTGGCCATTCAATCACAGTTGATGGCCATTTACTACCCGAGTGAGCACCTTTCCACGTGATGGCGAGAGCCTGGAAACTGCACCCTGTGTTATTTTAACATAAGACCGGGTGTAATGCAGGGTCTCTGGTCCTGCTCTTGGCGGGTGGACACAGAATATGGTGAGGCCAAAAAGGAACACCAGTGGAGCCATGGATAGGGGCTTCATATCACGATATTCTATGGCAGCTGGGTTGGAGATACAGGAAGCAGGATCCACACCATCCGCAGTCCGCCGTCCGCTTCTCTGCCAACCAACCGCCTTGCCAGCGTAGCCACGGCAGTTATATTAGTGGCTAATGGCTAACCAGTTACAGCTGATGGCCATCTAATAACAGAGCCAGCACCTTTCCATGTGAGGCCGAGAGCCTGGAAACTGCTCTCTGGGACTCTGTCCCTACACCAGGTTGCATATTAATTTTTGTTCCAAAAGATGCATTAGAGCTGACAGTCCAGCTAGGTCTTATTTTTGGGGAAACACGGTACTACGTGTTGGGAAAGAAATCCTTATACATAAACATGTTATTTTTTACTTTAATATATTTTAAGTCATTTTTCATAAAAAATAGAAGGGTAAATTTAAGAAATGAGGATGTAAGCTGTCATGCAGGGTTTCTGGTCCCGCTCCCCAGATAAGAACACAGGATATGGTGAGGCCAAAACGGAACACCCATGGAGCCATGGATAGGGGATTGTGGGGATAGAGTCCAGGCAGTTTCTAGGCTCTCTGCCTCACATGGGGGGCTGCTGATTTGGGTAGTAGTTGGCCATCAGCTGTTATCCAGTTAGCCATTAGCTACTGGTATAACTGCAGTGACTAAGCCAGCAAGTGCGGATTGCAGAGAGGCATGGATTGCAGTTAGCAGGTGAGTTTGGTTGGCAGAGAAGTGGACAGCAGGTTGTGGATTGTGTGGCTCCTGCTTCCTGTGTCTCCAACCAGCTGCCAGTGAGAATATAGTGCTATGACTCCCCCATCTATGATCCGTGGGTGTTCCTTTTTGGCCTCACCATGTCCTGTGTTCTTCTGCGGGGAGCGGGACCAGAGACCCCGCATGATATCCTGCATGACAGGAGTCATACCGCTATATTCTCACTGGCAGCTGGGTTGGAGACACAAAAGCAAACATCCACCAGTACCCCAACAAGGGGTCTTCCTACACCCCAGTCTCGCTGGTGGCCGGGTGAGACACCCAGGATCCACCCAGGATCCACACGATCTGCAATCCACCGACCAGTTCTCTGCCTGCCAACCAACTAACCAACCAGCGTAGCCATGGCAGTTATACTGGCTACCTGGTTATAGCTGATGGCTAACCAGTCACAGCCGATGGCTGTGTCAGCACCCGAGTCAGCACCCCTCCACGTGAGGCTGACCGCCTGGAAACCTCTCTCTGGGACTTGGCCCCCACATAAGCACATCAAAACTCTTCAAATATTTTCAAATATTTTATCTAAAGATATGAAATCTCTATGTAAGAAAAGATAGTTATTCTGTTAGATATAATAATGTTTAGAAACTCTTTAGAAAGATAGTTATTCTGTTAGATATAATAATGTTAATGCTCCATATAGCTATGCTAAAGTTCATATGAAGTCAGGCTGATGACAAAAGACTGTCCAGCTTAAGAAAGTCTTATAAGAGTTTATTTGAGCCAAGCTGACGACAATGGATTGAGAAAAATACTCTGGCGAATGGCAGTTTTGCAGCTTATTTCGTAGAATCACAAAAGGAGATGTAAGGAAGGTTACATGAAATTCATTGGTGGTAAATTAAGGAGGCAGGAGAAAGCAAAGCTGGAAATCTCTGAGACTGGATAAAAAATGAAATGTAGAGACACATACTTCTACATTGGTGGGTACAGGATAGTTAACATTTACAGCTCATAGAGATGGTGTGTGGGCAACAAGATAATGTGGTCTTGTGCGCTGGTGCCCACAGTTGTGCCTTTGAGGGGTCTGGGAAAGAACATCATCTGACATTTCCAAGGTATGTTATCTTAGATGCATGAAGACAATAGACAATTTCAAAGTTAAAGACTGACCTTTGTCAGAAAGGTACAGGCCTAGGATGAGACTACCCATCATGACCCACTTTCAGTTAGGAATTTTAGTGTTCAGGTCACCCTGTGTGGTTACTTGGTCTCTGGGTTTGTAAGGCCCACTATACAGGCCTCTGATCTTGTCAGGTTTAATTGGTGGCCCCTTTTTCATCCACAACGCTACACTTTATAAACTGGTAAAAAATCCTGTTATTTCTTCAGTTTTCCATGTGCTGCAGCCATGTAAAGCTAGAGGCTCTTTTATATGAGTTGAGCGTGGCCAAAGACAAAATTTCATATCATTAATCCAGTGATCATGTTGGAATTACACATGAATAACAACATGTAGGTATACTTATTTTACTGATTCTTAAACATAGTTGGACATCTTGAGGCATGTCAATGTTCCATGAATACTTGTCTTATAAAATCTTTGTTTCTAGGTAAATGACGGTCAATAGTAGCTCATTCAATCATCATAAGAAGAGACAGTTTGGTTTTTTTTCTGTATTATGTAAATAAGGTTCAAGGCCATACAACTTGTAAGTTCCAAAGTCAAGGCAAGAACCTGGGTCTCTTAATTTATAGTCCAGTGTTTTTGGCTTCATTGCGATTACTGATTTTATAGTGAAGCAGTAGTCTTTACTAAATGGCTAAATATTTGGGCATTCCCTTAAAGAGAGTCCATGGAATGGGGAAAGCCCATTTTGGTTAAATAGGATTTTTAATTAATATGTATAACATTGAGTTCATCTTACATTCTGGTATCCACTAAGTGTTTACAAGCTACCCTTATGAGTTGGACATGAATATGTTTTATGCTACAAGATTTTATCCTAAGCTAAAATAACCATTGCTGTCATTGAGTTATATAGCTTTCTCGGTGATTATATTTAAGTGATTCCTATATTAGAGTATTCTAGAGACTGAAGGAACAGCAAGCGATAGTGAAGAAGTAGGTGAAAATTAGACTACTCTTCAATCCTTCAAAGGAAAGAGTTAGGGAAAGTAGCAAGGAACACACACCACCACCACCACCACCACCACCACCACCACCACCACCACCACCCCCATTGTAAGGATTTCCCTTCTGATTATTACCAGCTGCTACCTAGTAAGTTTCTTGGCAAACTTAAGAGTTCTATTCTAATGAGAATGAACATAAATAAATCCTAATAAACAGCTTCCATCTTCCCACAATTCCTAGTTTGTCTAGTGAAACAAAGGAGTCTCTCTATGTAAGAATCTGTTTCTTGGTGGCTGTCCCAGATATCTGTAATATAATACTTCATCCCCAAGTTCAGGATCAATGTATAAGAGTTGCCTTGTCCCTTCTGTTACAGCCAAAAAGGATCACAAAGGATTTCCTAGCATGCGCTGCCCACTTGTATCTTGGCAGCCCTGGCACGGCATTATCAGACCTTTTGGCCCAGCTTGCAGTTGGCCTCAGGAGTCATTTACATTTTCAATCGTAGAGCTATTTTAAGGTTATGCAAATGAGTTGGCCAGACTTTCTCATTTTAGAAACAAACAAAAAAACACGTAGTCTAACATCTCCTTCTTTAACTTTTCTAATATATTTAAATCCAACACATATTTATTTTCACATACTCAGACCAGTAAACTTTAAGTCTGTATTTCTCTGGAGACTAATTCTGGCCATGATTTGAGAAACTACTACAACCACTAATCAAATGAGATCACTAGTAAAGTGGAAGCCATGTTCTCATAGCTGTTCCAATTACTACTTCTACCGTATCTTCTTAAAAACATATCTGCATCAAGTATCTTCTTAAAACTCAGGAATGTTTCTCACCCACCCTTTCCCCTGCTCAGAGTTACTACCCATTAGTGTTATTGAATTTATCCTTTCTTTTTTAGAGGTTGGGAGGAAAAACACTATAAACCATTTATAGCTGCATTTGCTATTGTAGTTAACATTCTCTGTAATGATAGAATTCTAAAAACCTATATTTAAAGGAAAAAAACAATATTTGAGTGTAAAGAGGCTAAAACTAGATGAAGACTTCTGTTAAAAAAATATTTTTACAATCATGAGATCATGAAAATAACAATTAACGCACTTTGTGTTATAGATGTCAATTCATTTCTGATAGAATAGATCGATGCACATACTTTTTAAAGAAAATTTGGTAATATTATCTTAAATTATTTATATGACTTAAAATGGTTGTGCTTCTCTCACTCCATTTTAATTTTTGTGATACGTTTATAATTGTTTCAAATAGGTATTTATTCACTTTAAATTTTGTCTACCCTATTAAAAGTTACACCAAAAAAAAGTTACACTGAAGGTAAGCATTCAGAAGAATTTAATTGCATGCAGTTGAAACTAAAAAATTATCGAATGAATAAAATCATTGAAGTAACGTAACTTACCGAACAGAATACTCAGTATTAATTTAAAAGGCTGCAGATTTCTATTTCGCTGATTTCAGTTCTGTCTGCTTAGTTCCTTACCAAATTACACATCAGTCCTACATACTTCAGATACTGGTACCAGTCATAAGCTAAAAATATGTTAATATAGTTATTACTTTATTGTCTGTTTTATATTTATTTCTAGTAGTAAGTTCAAAATTTTTATATAGGCAAAGAATGGGAGAGTCGTGTAGTTGGAAGCAGGGATGAAAGGTGGAGACTAGGGAGGGGGCTGGAAGCCTTCTATTATTTAGCACGTTAAAGAAAATTGAGAAAACAATTCTCTACTATTCTCTACTGAGTAGAAAAGATTTATCAATAAGAAAAAGGATAGTAATATTTCATTAAAGTGCTCATTTAGTAGAATTCAAAACAGTAGCTCAAGAGGAACCCAGAGAGCAGATTGTGACATGCAGTGCTAATTTTAAAAACGGGGGTCAGAGACTTACATTTACATAATTCTCTATTTTGACACAATATCTTGGCTAAGGCAATGAGCTCAGTCACATGTGGTGTATAATTATAATCATTTTGCCTTCTGCCTCTTATCATCTGTAAAATAGATTAATACTTGCCACCTCTTTCTTTCCTGTCCCCCCTCCCATAAAGTTGTCTTTGGCCATCAGCGCAGTGTTTTGGGACACCACATAGGGCTGATGATTGAATGTTGATGAGTTAATTAAGATGAATTAAAGTGATATCTCAGAAGATGCTCAAAATAAGATGAGATTCAAATATTGTAAATTAGTTTGTAAAACTCTAACCATCATAAAGGTGAAGTGGCCATCAAAAAAGGCCACTTTTTTCCACATACAGCTCAGCCTGCATTTTGCCATTTAATGATTTATTTCCTCTTAGAGACTGCTAATGATGCTTAATTTGATTTGACATTATCTGAATTAAAATACTAAGGGAAAGATATGATTTTCCTTTACCTCTTAGAAGAGACTGTGCAATGGAGTATGGATCAACTGTTACTTTATGATACAGTTCTGCCAAACAAAAAGGTGATAAGGATTTTATTCAGCAGAGAAATAATCTGGATTGCTCAATAAACTCCCATATTGGTTAGTTTTATAGCTTGAGAGAAGGAAAATGTAGAATAGTCTATCCATATGACTCTCAGATTGTCTCTTGCTCTGTATTAGCAGTAAAAGAATACATCTTTTGGCTTCACCATAAATATACTGAAATATAGATGTTTTAGAATATATAGAAATAGGAAGAATATATAGAAATAGTTAGAATAGGTAGGTATGATAATTGCTTACAAAGCTAGGAATAAAACCTGGCCTATGTTTTTTCCAAGAAATCTTTAAGAGCTTTCCTTTGTTTTCCCATTCGAAACGCTCCCACTTGTACATGCAGAATAACCAAGCTGCTTCCCTTCTGGTCAGTACTTGATAACCAGAGCACATACAAACAGAATCTCCTTTCATCACTGTTGTTAATTGTGAAAGAGCTTTATTCTTCCCCATGTCCCCAAACTCAGAAACTGGTACAGTTCCAAGGTGTCCTGAATAGAGCCATCCAGCTTTGGATTAAATCTCCACGGAGTTTTGTATTCACTAACTACTTCCTGTGGAAGTAGAAGTTGTAATAGTGGTTCCAAATATCTTGAATTGCAACCTTAGCAGCGTTAGCTTTTCCCCCCTCACATATTTACTATTTAATCATGGGATGACTTTATTTTCTAACTGTAAAATTGACACATTTTGTTTTTCTGTACAGATTTCATTTTTACTCACTTGAAATTAAGGCAAGTTATTCAATATCTTTTAATGAGAATGTTATGAAAGAAATATGTGTTTGCATTTTATTTCCGTACCCTTGGAGAGAAGGCCATAACTTGTAAAATGACTGGAAAGAAACTAATATTCAAAATAGTATTCATTATTAAGAATGTGTATTTGTTTAGTTAAATTTCAGTTTCTTTAAACTTGGTAAATTCCTTTGTAACCAATGAATTAATTCACAAATCATTTAAGTCTTGTGAATATATTTTTAAAGTGTTTAAAATCTATTTTTGAGACTTAACAAACCAGATATACTTATATCTTTGTTAACCGGGGACCATTCTGTGCCCCAGAGATACCTGTCTGAACAGCAGTTCACAATACTTTGTGTCTATACAGTTTGTGTCCCACCCACTCTTTCCCTTGCCCCTCACAGATTCCCTCTACTGTCATCTACCCTGACATGCACCCGTACCCTGACAGGTGTTTCAGGAGTTCTCGTGGGATTGTTCATGAGTAGTTGTCGTCGGTTACTCATGACATCTGTAGGGATGGCCAGTGCTCTTCTCTTGCTCATATCCCCGTGTGCTGGGTAGGGCTGGGGCCACTATATCCTCTAAGGACCCACTACTGCATCTGTGGAATGCTGGTTGCCCGCTGAGCACTGCATTTGGAGGGGTCACTGGTACTTAGACCAGGTGTCCCGGCCGCTGCTGGGAACCAGCTTCCATGTAGTATTCTGTGTAAAAGGTGAGGAGAATACCTGTCTCTTCTTTTTTAGTCTGTTAGAGAGATCACAGAACTTCTCCCTTGGAACCCCAATATCTATGTGAATTTAAGTACATCCTGGTTCTTTTCCAGCACTGTCCACAGGGAACTCAGCCATGAAGAATCCCAAGCAACAGACTTTTTCCTTAGCATTGCTGCTCTCATGTCCAGAGCTTTGTTACTGGGACAACCTTGTGAGTTCTGACCACTCCACCAATGCATCTTCTTGGGCTGGGTTCCCTCCCAAATGGTTGCTGGGGTTCTGGTGCAGAGTGGTCTGCCCCCCCAGTTTGCAGAGAATTGTGAAGCCAACAGGTGAGCCAGCAGCACCGCTCAGGGGGTACAGATATAGCAAGTGACTGAAGGCCTGTATTCCCTGTAGTATACTAGAAAACTGTTTAAAACACGAAATTAGTGATTTAAACATTGGCATTTATCCCTTAAAAATCTAAACAAAGGTATTTTAAGAGTTCTGCTAGTTGCTTTCTGCTGAGTCGTGGGTCTCTCTACAAGTTTGGAATTACTGATGTCTCAGTATCCCGCTGCTTTAAAACATACTGATGCTTTATCAGAGCTCTTTCAGTCTCTCTGTTCTCTCTCCCTGCTCCCCAGCACTTTACTTGCCATGTGTATATTCATATATACATAATCTGATGACTCTCTAAACCTGTCAAAGAAGAGTGTTGTCAAAAGAAAAAGAAGTCAAAAGTAGACCCCTGAAGTTTGCTAGCCTCATTCTTGGTATGATTTTGGCAAACTTATTTCTTACAGAATGTATTGGACAAATGCTTATTGAGTGCATAGTGTGTGCCAGATACAGAGGCTTTTGACCAGTTTTTGAGAAGAAAGGGGGTCAGGTAAAACCAAAAGACAGGAGTCACCAGGCAGAAGGAAGAGAACACCCGTGATGGACGAGAGGGAGTGACGCACTGAGGGCATCAGGTCACTAGGTGCCAGGCGCACAGAGGGCGCGTGCGGCATCCAAGGAGAGACAGGTCACAGAGTCTGGGCACAGTCAGCCAAGAATTTAACACTTTGATTTTTTAAAATTCTTCACATTTCATACCAAATAATGCAAATTCTTCCCGCAGCATCTAGTTGGATGCTAAGGAATTGAAGTTAAACGCATAGTGGATGTGTCTGGACTATTTAGTGCAGCCCACTGATAAGGTACTTTCCCACCTCTGAGCTCTGTACTGGATTATTTGCATTGTATTAAAATAACAGCTAATACCACTTGTAATGGTAAAAATAATGAGGTTGTCACTAGACTAGGCTTGCTTGGGGGCTGTGATTTTTGTATAATTTTAACCTACTAAGGGAAAAATACTGTTTTTACTTTTAACAAAGTGATAATCTGACCAATAATCTGAGGAAAGACTGCTGCAAACCCACTGAGGGCAGCTCTCTTGGGATTGTTTTGAGTGAAGAAAAATCCTTCTCTTAGTGTGGGAATGGGTCATTTACCCAGATACCTCGTTCCTACGGTGTGGGTTAGTGAATAAAGCAGAGTGGAGTAACTAAAGAGATGACCCTTCTTGTATCTTTCTGTGAGCATCTCTGAAAGACATCCAGAGAAATATTGGAGTAGACAGCTACAGGTGTTCCTGATCTTTTGATGATAGTTAGATTTGGGTAGATTAGAGTATATAATGTGAGATCCAAGATTTAATCAAACACTGCCAATTGCTGTTGAGAATTGGGATGATTACTATTTTTCCAGCTTTATTGAGATATACGTAATTGACATATGACATTGTGTAAGTTTAAGGTGCACAAGTGTAATGGTTTGATACACTTATATATTGCAAAATGATTACCATCACAGTATTAACTAACACCTCCATTACCTCACATAATTACCTTTTGTGTGTGCGTGTGGTGAGAACATTTAAGATCTACTCTGTTAGCAACTTGTAAATATGTGTATATACTACAATATTGTTAACTATATTCTCAATGCTGTTTATTAGAATTTGTTAATCTTATGATTGGAACTTTTTGTCCTTTGACCAATCTCTCCCTATTTCCTCATTCCCCTGCCCATGGTCATCACCACTCTATTCTCTTTCTATGACGTCAACTTTTTTCGATTCCATGTATTTCTTTCTCTGCCTGACTTATTTCACTTAGCGTGATGCCCTTCAGGTTCATTCAGTTTGTCTAAGTTGGAAGATTTTCTTCCTCTTTATGACTAACTAATATTCCATTGTATAGATATACTACACTTTCTTTATCCATTCATCTGTCAGTGGACACTTAGGTTGTATCTATGCCTTGGCTATTGTGAATATGCTGCAGGGAACATGGGGTGCATATATCTTTTCAAACTAGTGTTTTTATTTCCTTTGGATAAGTACCTGGAGTGGAATTGCTGGATTATATGGTAGTTCTGTTTGGTGTTTTGTTTTGTTTTGTTTTGTTTTGTTTCGAAATCAGGTTTGTTGGAGTGACATTGGTTAATACCATATCAGTTTCAAATCTACAATTCTGTAATACATCATCTCTATATTACATAGTGTGCTCACCACCCAAAGTCTAGTCTCCTTCTGTCACTATGTTTTTGACCCCCTTTATCCTTTTCACCCTCCCTCCACACCCCTTCCGCTCTGGTAATCAACATACTGTAATCTGTATCTGTGAATTTGTTTGTTTTATTTGTCATTTGTTGCTTTCTGTTTTATATCCCACATGAGTAAAATTGTATGGTTCTTGTATATTTGCATTTCACTTATTTGACTTAGCATGATACTCTCAAAAATCTATCCGTGTTGTGGCAAATGGCAATATTTCATCTTTTTATGGCAGAATAGTATTCCATTGTGTATATATACCACATCTTCTTTATCCAGTCATCCATCGAAGGACACTTTGGTTGTTTCCATGTCTTGGCTACCATGAATAATGCTGTAATGAACATAGGGGTACATATATCTTTACGATGTTCTTAAACTTTCTGGTAGACAACCAGAAGAGGGATTTCTGGGTCATTAGGTAGCTCTATTCTTAGTTTTTTGAGGAACTGTTTTCCATAGCGGCTGTACCAATCTACATTCCCACCAACAGTGTGTGAGGGTTCTTTTCTTTCACAGCCTCTCCAATACTTGTTATTTCTTGTGTTATTGCTAGTAGCCATTCTAACAGGTGTGAGGTGGTATCTCATTGTGGTTTTTATTTGTATTTCCCTAATAGCTAGTGAAGTTGAGCATCTTTTCATATATCTGTTTATTTGTATGTCTTCTTGGAAGAACTATCTGTTTAGGTCCTCTATCCATTTTTTAATTGGATTGTTTTTTGTTGTTGAGTTCTTTATATACTTTGAATATTAACCCCTTGTTGGAGCCATTGTTTGCAGATATCTTCTCCCATTCAGTTGGTTGCCTTTTGTTTTGTTGATGGTTTCTTATACGGTGCAGAAACGTTTTAGTTTGATGTAGTCCCATTCATTTATTTTTGTTTTTACTTCCCTTGCCTTTGGGGTCAAGTTCACCAAAGTCTCTCACCAAGGTCCATAAGTTTAGTACCTATGTTTTCTTCTATGTATTTTATTGTTTCGGGTCTTATATTTAAATCTTTAATCCATTTTGAGTTAATTTTTGTGTATGGTGACAAATAGCAGTCTAGGTTCATTCTTTTGCACGTGGATATCCAATTTTCCCAGCACCATTTATTGAAGAGACTTTCCTTTACCTATTGTATGTTTTGTCTCCTTCGTCAAAAATTAGTTGCCCATATTTATGTGGGTTTATTTCTAGGCTCTCAATTCTATTCCATTCATCTGTGTATCTATTCTTCTGCCAATACCATATTATTTTGATCGTTGTAGCTTTGCGCTATAATTTGAAGTTATGGAGTGTGAGGGGTGGTTCTATTTTAAATTTTTTGAGAAAACTTGATACTATTTTCCATAGTGACTCCACCATTTTACATTCCCACCAGTGCACAAGTGTTCCCTTTTCTTCACATCCTCACCATCACTGGTTATTTCTTATGTTTTTGATAATAGCCATTCTAACAGGCATGAGGTGATATCTCATTGTAGTTTTGATTTGCATTTCCCTGATGATCAGTCATGTTGAACATCTTTTCATGTACCTATTGGCCATCTGTATCTCTTCTTTGGAAAAACATCTGTTCAGATCTTCTCATTTTTAAATCAGAGTGTTTGTTTGCCCTTAAGTTTATGAGTTCTTTATATATTTTGGATATTAACCCTTTAGTAGATATATAGCTTGCAAATATTTTCTCCTATTTATAGGTTGCCTTTTCATTTTGTTGATGGTTTCCTTTGCTTTGCGGAAGCTTTATACTTTCATGTAGTTCCACTCGTTTGTTTTTGCATTGGGTGTCAAATCCATAAAATCATCACCAAAGCTGATGTTAAGTTTCATCCCTATGTTTTTCTCTAGGAGTTTTATGGTTTCAGGTATTATGTTCAAGTCTTTAATCCATTTTGAGGGGTCCAATTTCATTATTCTGCATATGCTTATCCAGTTTTCCTAGTATCATTCGTTGAAGAGACTGTCCTTTCCCCATTGAGCATTCTTGGTTCCTATGTCAAATATTAATTGACTCTGTATGTGAGGATTTATTTCTGGGGCTCAATTTTGTTCTGTTGATATATGTATCTATTTTTATGTCAGTGCCATATTTTTTTGGTTACTATAGCTTTGAAGTATACATAGAAATCAGAAAGTGTGATAACTCCAGCTTTTTGTTCATTTTTTGTTTCTTTGTTCTTTTGTTTGTTTCTTGTTTTTTCTTTGGTTATTCGGGGCTTTGTGGTTTCTTATAAGTTTTTGGATTTTTTTTTTTATTTCTGTGAAAAATGCCATTGGGTCTTTGATAGGGATTACTTTGAATCTACAGATGACTTTGGGTAGTATAGATATTTTAACAGTATTAATTCTTCTGATCCATGAACACAGAATATCTTTACATTTGCATATGTCTTCAGTTTCTGTCATCAAAGTCTTGTAGTTTTCAGTGTACAGATCTTTCACCTCTTTGGTTAAATTTATTCCTAAGTGTTTTATTGTTTTTGTTGCTATTGTGAATGGGATTCTTTTTTTCTTTTTCAGTTGTTTTATTGTTAATGTATAGAAATGTAACTTTTCTATATGTTGATTTTTGTATCTTACAACTTTCCTGAATTCATTGATTAGTTCTAGCATTTTTTTTGGTGGAATCTTTTAGATTTTCAATATATAAAATTTATCATCTGTAAATAGTGACAATTTTACTTCTTCCTCTACTATTTGGATGCCTTTTATTTCTTTTCTTGATTGAATGCTCTTGCTAGGGCTTCCAGTACTTTATTCAATATGTTCAACAGGACTGGTGAAAGTGGGTACCCTTGTCTTGTTCCTGATCTTAAAGGGAAAAACTTTTGTTGAGTAGGACGTTGGCTGTGGTTTTGTTATATATGGCCTTTATTGTGCTGAGGTAAGTTCTTTCTATATCCAATTTGTTGACTATTGACTATTTTTATCACAAAAGGATGTTGTATATTCTTAAATGCTTTTCTGCATCTATTGAGATAATCATATGATTTGTATCTTTCATTCCATTAATGTGACGCATCACATTTATTGATTGTAGGTCAGTTTTGGTTATAGGTCCTTGCTTTGCATCACTTTGAATTTTTTGTGCCAATTCTTTCTGGCCTGCAAAGTTTCTGTTGAGAAATCAGCTGACAGTCTTATGGGAGCTCCCTTGTATTTAACTAACTTCTCTCTCTTGCTGCTTTTAAGAGTCTCTCTTTGTCTTTAACCTTTGTCATTTCAGTTATGATGTGTCTTGGAATTGGGTCTCTAGGTTCATCTTTTTTGGCACTCTATGCACTTCCTGGACTTCCTGGGAAGTTTCCTGTCCTTCCTTCTTCAAAGAGGTTATCAATTCTTTGCTCTTTCTCTTCTCCTGCTGGTACCCCTATGATGCTAATGTTGGTACGCTTGATGTTGTCCCAAAGGCCCCTTAAACTATCCTTAGTTTTTGGATTCTTTTTTCTTTTTGCTGTTCTGATTGGATGTTTTCTGCTACTTTATCTTCTAAATCACTGATTCGATCCTCTGCTTTATCTAATCTGTTGATTCCTTCTAATGTATTCTTTATTTATTACTGTATTCTTCTCTTCTGACTGGTTCTTTGTTTTCTACCTCCATTTTCATGTTCCTATCTCTTTGTTGAAGTTCTAACTGAGATCACTGAGCATCCTTATAATCAGTGTTTTGAACTCTACATCTGGTAGGTTGCTTGTGTCCATTTTGTTTAGTTCCTTTTCTGGAGCTTTGTTCTTTCAATTGGGACATGTTCCTTTGTTTCCCCATTTTGGCTGCCTCCTCGTATTTATTTCTATGTATTAGGTAGGGCTGCTATGTCTCCTCGTATTAGTAAAGTGACCTTATGTAGTGGGTGTCCTGTGGGTCCCAGTGGTGCAGTCTCCCTGGTCACTTGAGCTGGGTGCACCAGGTATGTCCCCTGTGTGGGCTGTGTATTCCCTCCTATTGTGGCTGAGCCTTGGTTGCTGTTTGCATATCAGTAGAAGGGATTTACCCTCCATGATGGGTTGTGAGGACTGCCCATGACTATAGTGAAGGAGCTGCTGTGCAGGGGCTGGCCCTATGGAGCAGGATTCTATGTAGCAGGGCTCTGCTGCCTGCCCAATCTGCCCTTTGGGTGGGTCATTTGTGGAGGTGGTTGGGTGGTCTTCTGGTGTGGTCTGAAGCTGGCTAGCAGGTGTGTTGGTTCTGGAGCCTTTTGGGAGGGGCTCTGTTGCAGGCTAAGTTCTGCCACTGCCTGTGCCCTACCCAGGGTACTTGCTATGAGCTAGAAAGTGATCAGCAGATGGTTGCCACTTGGGCTAAGCTGTGAACCGAGGCCGGCTGCCACTAGTACTGGGCTTGGGACTGCTTAGCAAGAGATACAGAGCATGCTGAAGCAATATGCTGCTGGTTTGGTATTTGTGAACCTTTGAGAGATGTAGGAAAGTCCACAGCATGAGCCAAGATAGGCCATTTGTATAGAAAAGCCACTGAAAACAGCAAGTTGGGTGGTGTAAGGTCTCAGGGAATCACCAGGTCGGGATGATTGGTATTAGCCATGTTGATGGAGTTTCAGATACAGCACCCACCTGTGCATGCACACTGGCTGGGGAGAGGGCTCAACAAAGGAACAGTGGCTTCTGCCAGCACTTCTATCTGAGAGAAAGCTGCCCTCCAGCTTTTGTCCTGAAGCCAAACAATTCACTTCCTCCTCATACCTTTTATGCTGCTGCCCTAGTGCTGTTAAAGCAAATGAGTCTGTCAGTGAGTAAGCTTGTGCACAGGCCCTTCAAGCAGAGCACCTGGGATTCCAGCTGCCCTCCATTTTACTCGGCAACAAATTTCCACATTTTTATAGCCAGAAGTTGTGGAGAATTCTCTCCCTGGCACTGGAACCCTAGGCTGGGGAGCGTAGTGTGGGGCTAGGACCTATTGCTCCTTAGGGAGAGGAGTTTGGTATCAGGGTAATGTTGGCCTCCTAAAATGAGTTAGGAAGTATTCCCACCTCTTCAACTTTTTGGAAATATTTTGAGAAGGATAAATATTAAATCTTCTTTGAATGTTTGGTAAAATTCACCAGTGAAGCCATCTGGTCCTGGATTTTTGTATTTTTTGATGGGTAGAGTGATTTCTGTTTCAGTTTCCTTACTAGTGATCAGTCTGTTCGGATTTTCCAATTCTTCATGATTCAGTCTAGGAAGGTTGTATGCTTTTAAGAATTTGTCTATTTCTCTAGGTTATCCAATTTGGTGGCATAGAAACTTGCATAGTATTCTTGCATAATCCTTTGTATTTATGTGGTATTCATTTTAAATTCTCTTTCATTTCTGAATTTATTTGAGTCTTCTCTCTTTTTTCCATAGTGAGTCTAGTTAGAGGTTTGTGAATTTTGTTCAAAGAAACAGCTCTTTGTTTCATTAAGTTTTTCTGTATTCTTTTTATTCTCTATTTTACTTATTTTTGCTCTAATTTTTATTATTTCCTTCTTTCTCCTGACTTTGGACTTTGTTTTTTCTTGTTTTTGTGATTCTTTAAGGTGTAATTCTTAAGGTGTAATGTTAGGTTGTTTGAGATTTTTCTTGTTTCTTGAGCGAGGCCTGTATTGCTAAAAACATACCTGTTAGTACCGCTTTTGCTGCATCCCCAAAATTTCAGTACATCATATTTTTATTTGCTTATATGTATCTTTTGATTTTTTATAAAATTTCTTATTTAACTCAGTAGTTGTTCAGTAGCATATTTTTTAATCTCCACATATTTGTAAATTTTCTAGCTTTCATCCTGTAGTTGATTTCTAGTTTCATATACCATTGTGGTCGAAAAAGGTTCTTCATATGATTTCAGATTTTTAAATTAATTGAGACTTGTTTTCTGTCCCAACATATGATCCATCCTTGAGAATATTCCATTTACACTTGATAAGAATGTGTATTCTGTCATTTGGGGCTGGAAAGTTCTATAAATTTTTGCTAAGTCCATCTGATCTAGTGTTATTTAAATCTTGTTGACTTTGTCTGGATGGTTTATCTATTGGTGTAAGAGGGGTATTAAAATCTACTATTATTTTATTACTATCAATTTCCTTCTTAGATCTGTTAATAATTGCTTTATGTGTTTTGGTGCTCTTACGTTGCATGCTCATATATTAATAAATGTTATGTCTTCTTGATGTCTACTTTATCATTATAAAATGTCCATCTTTGTCTCTTGTTACCTTTTTTGTCTTGAAATCTATATGTCTGATATAAGTACAGCTACAGTCACTTTTCTCTGTCTGTCATTTGCTTGGAGTGTCATCTTCCATCCTTCACTTTGAGCCTATGTTTGTCTTTGGAGTTAAGTTGGGTCTCCTGAAGGCAGCATCTAGTTGGATTTTTAAAATTCCTTCTAGCCATCCTGTGCACTTTGATTGTGAGTTCAGGCCATTTACACTTAGGGTGATTATTGATTTCATATATGATTACTACAGCCATTTTATCTTTTATTTTCTGGTTGCTTTGTATCGTTTTAGTTTTTTTCCTCTTGTGTTTCTGTCTGCTGTTTTATTTTGCTGGTTTTCTATGATGCTTTTCTCCATTTTCCCTTTTTTTTATGTTTCATGTCGCGACTCTGGATTTTTGTTTTGTGGTTACATAAGGTTTGTGTAAAATGTCTCATCTCATTAATAAAAAGTTCTTTTTTTCTGATTGTA